>NC_044985.1:6945096-8297367 GCF_008728515.1 Papio anubis
ACTCTTTGATTGACGGGCATTTGGACTGGTTCCATGTTTTTGCAATTGTGAATTCTGCTGCTATACACATGTGTGTGCAAATATCTTTTTTGTATAATGACATTTTTTTCCTCTGAGTAGACACCCAGTAGTGGGATTGTTGGATCAAATGTTAGCTCCACTTTTAGTTGTGAAGCGAATCTCCACAGTGTTTTCCATAGTGGTTTACATTTTCACCAACAGTGTAGACATGATCCATTTTCACTATATCCACACCAACATCTATTATTTTTTGACTGTTTGATTATAGCCATTCCTGCAGGAGTAAGGTGGTATCACATTGTGGTTTTGATTTGTGTTTCCCTGATCATTAGTGATCAGCATTTTTTTATATGTTTGTTGGCCGTTTGTATATCTTCTTTTGAGAATTGTCTATTGATGCCCTTAGCCCCCTTTTTGATGGGATTTTTTTTTTCTTGCTAATTTCTTTGAGTTCTGGATATTAGTCCTTTGTTGGAGATACAGACGGTGAAGACTCTTCCCCATCCTGTGCATTGTCAGATGTATAGATTGTGAAGATTTTCACCCACTCTGTGGGTTGTCTGTTTACTCTGCTGACTGTTCCTTTTGCCATGCAAAAGCTCTTTAGTTTAATTAAGTTCCACCTATTTATCTTTGTTTATATTGTATTTGCTTTTAGGTTCTTGGTCATGAAATCCTTGCTGAAGCCAATGTCTGGACAGGTTTTTCCAAGGTTATCTTCTAGAATTTTCATAGCTTCATGTCTTAGATTTAAGTCCTTGTTCCATCTTGAGCTGATTGTTGAATAAGGTGAGAGATAAGGATCCAGTTTCATTCTACATGTGGCTTGCCAATTATGCCAGCATAATTTGTTGAATAGAGTGTCCTTTCCCACTTTATGTTTTTGTTTGCTTTGTCAAAGGTTAGTTGGCTGTAAATATTTGGTTTTGTTTCTGGGTTCTCTATTTTGTTCCACTGGTGTGCCTATTTTACACTAGTACCATGCTGTTTTGGTGACTATGGCCTTATAGTATAGTTTGAAATCAGGTAATGTGATGCCTCCAGATTTGCTCTGTTTGCTTGGTATTACTTTGGCCATGTGGGCTCTTTTTTGGTTTTATATGAATTTTAGGGTTGTTTTTTCGAGTTCTGTGAAGAATGATGGTATTTTGATGGGAACTGCATTGAATTTCTAGATTGCATTTGGCAGTATGATCATTTTCACAATATTGAGTCTGGCCATCCAGGAGCATGGAATGTGTTTCCATTTGTTTGTGTCATCTATTATTTCTTTCAGCAGTGTTTTGTAGTTTTTTTAATTTTTAAATTTTTTTGTAGCTGTCTTTCGCCTCCTTGGTTAAATATATTCCTAGGTATTTTATTTTTTGCAGTTATTGTAAAAGTGATTGAGTTTTCTATTTTATTCTTAGCTTGGTCACTGTTGTTGTACAGCAGAGCTACTGATTTGTGTATATTAATTATGTATCATGAAACTTGGCTGAATTCATTTACCAGTTCCAGGAGCTTTTTTGGGGAGTCTTTAGGGTTTTCTATGTATACAGTCATATCATCAGCAAATAGAGACAGTTTGACTTCCTTCTTACTGATTTGAATGCACTTTATTTCTTTCTCTTGTCTGACTGCTCTGGCTAGGACTTCCAGTCCTATGTTGAATAGAAGTGATGAGAGTGGGCATACTTGTCTTGTTCAGGTTCTCAGAGGGAATGCTTTTAACTTTTCCCAATTCAGTATTATGGTGGCTGTGGGTTTGTCATACATGGCTTTTATTACATTGAGATATGTCCTTTGTATGCCAGTTTTGGTGAGGGTTTTAATCATAAAAGGATGTTGGATTTTTTCAAATGCATTTTCTGTGTCTATTGAGATGATTATGTAATTTTTGTTTTGAATTCTGTTTATGTGGTGTATTATATTTATTAGCTTGTGCATGTTAAACCATCCATGTATCCCCGATATGGAGCCCACTTGACCATGGTGAATTATCTTTGTAACATGCTGTTGGGTATGGTTAGTTAACGTTTTGCTAAGGATTTTTGCATCTGTGTTCATCAGGAATATTGGTCTGTAGTTTATTTATTTATTTATTTATTTATTTATTTATTTATTTATGATAGTCTCACTCTGTTATCCAGACCAGAATGCAATGATGAGATCTTGGCTTACTGTAACCTTCACCTCACACTTCAAATGATTCTCTTGCCTCAGCCTCCTGAGCAGCTGGGATTACAGGCATGTGCCACCATGCCTAGCTAATTTTTATATTTTTAGTAGACACAGGGTTTCACCATGTTGGTCAGGCTGGTCTTGAACCCCTGATCTCGTGATTCACCTACCTTGGCCTCCCAAAGTGCTGGGATTATAGGTGTGAGCCACCGTGCCTGGCCTGGAGTATTCTTTTCTTGTTATGTCCTTTCCTGGTTTTGGCATTAGGATTTGGTATTACTGGCTTCATAGAATGATTTAGGGAGGATTCCCTTTTGCTTTATCTTATGGAATACTGTCAATAGGATTGGTACCAATTCTTCTTTGAATGTCTGGTAGAATTCAGCTATGAATCCAACTAGTCCTGGACTTTTTTTGTTGACAATTCTTTTATTACCATTTCAGTCTAACTGCTTGTTATTGTTCTGTTCAGGGTTTCTAATTCTTCCTGATGTAACCTAGGAAGGTTGTATCTTTCCAGGAATTTATCCGTCTCCTCTAGTTTTTCTAGTTTATCACATAAAGGTGTTCATAGCAGACTTGATTGATCTTTTATATTTCTGTGGTGTCAGTTGTATTATCTCCTGTTTTGTTGCTAAATGAGCTTATTTGGATCTTCTGTCTTCTTTTCTTGGGTAATCTTGCTAATGGTCTATCAATTTTATTTATGCTTTCAAATAACCACCTTTTTGTGTCATTTATCTTTTGTATTTTTTGTTTCTTTGTTTCAATTTCATTTAGTTGTGTTTTGATCTTAGTTTTTTCCTTTCTTATTCTGGGTTTGGGCTTGATTTGTTCTTGTTTTTCTAGTTCCTTAAGGTGTGTCCTTAGATTGTCTCTTTGTTGTCTTTCAGACTTTTTGATGTAGGCATTTAGGGTTATGAACTTCCCTCGTAGCACTGCCTTTGCTATATCCCAGAGGTTTTGATAGGTTGTGTCATCATTATCACTCAGTCTGAAGACTTTTTAAATTTCCATCTTAATTTAATTGTTAACCCAATGATCATTCAGGAGCAGATTAATTTCCATGTATTTGCATGGTTTTGAAAGTTCCTTTTGGTGTTGATTTCCAATTTTATTTCACCAAAGTCTGAAAGAATATTTGATATCATTTCAATTTTCTTAAATTTATTGAGACTTGTTTTGTGGCCTATTATATGGTCTATCTTGGAAAAAGTTCTATATACTGACAAATAGAATGTATTTTCTGTGGTTGTTGGGTAGAATGTTCTATAAATAACTATTAAGTCCATTTGTTCCAGAGTATATTTTAAATCCATTATTTTTGTTGTTGTTGTTGGTTTTCTGTCTTGATGACCTGTCTAATGCTGTCAGTGGAGTGTTGAAGCCCTCCACTATTACTGTGTTGCTGCCTATCTCATTTCTCAGGTCTAGTAGTGATTGTTTTATAAATTTGGAAGCTCCAGTGTTAGGTGCATATCTATTTAGGATTGTGATATTTTCCTGTTGAACAAGGCTTTCTACATTATGTAATGTCACTCTTCATCTTTTTTAACTAATGTTGCTCTAAAGTTTGTTTTATCTAAGAATAGCTACTCCTGTTCATTTCTGTTGTCCATTTGCATGGAATGCCTTTTTCCACTCTTTTACCTTAAGTTTATGTGAGTCTTTATGTGTTTGGTGAGTTTCTTGAGGGCAGAAGATACTTGGTTGGTGCATTCTTACCCATTCTTCAATTCTGTATTTTTTAAGTGGAGCATTTAGGCCATTTACATTCAAGGTTAGTAATGAGATGTGAGGTACTATTGTATTTCATTCATTATGCTATTTGATGCCTGTATTTTTTTTATTGTATTTTTGTTTTATAGGTCCTGGATATTTATACTTTAAAGAGGTTCTATTTAATGTGTTTCTAGGATTTATTTCAAGATTTAGAGCTCCTTTTAGCAGTTCTTGCAGTGCGGGTTTGGTAGTGGTGATTTCTCTCAGCATTTTTTTTGGTCTAAACAAGACCGTATCTTTCCTTCATTTATGATGCTTAGTTTCACTGGATACAAAATTCTTGGCTGATAATTTTTTTTGTTTAAGGAAGCTGAAGATAGGGTACCAACCCTTTATAGCTTGTAGGGTTTTGGCTGAGAAGTCAGCTGTTAATTTGATAGGTTTTCCTTTATGGGTTACCTGGTGCTTTTGCTGCATAGCTCTTCAGATCCTTTTCTTCATCTTGACTTTGGATAGCCTGAAGACAAAGTGGTTAGGTGATGATCTTTTTGTGATGAATCCCGTAGGTTTTCTTGAGTTTATTGTATTTGGATGTCTAGGTTTCTAGCAAGACTGGGGATGTTTTCCTCAATTATTCCCCAAAACATGTTTTCCAAACTTTTAGATTACTCTTCTTCCTCAGGAACACCTATTATTCTTAAGTTTGGTCGTTTAACAGAACCCTGTACTTCTTGGAGGCTTTGTTCATATTTTAAAATCCTTTTTTCTTTGTCTTCATTGGATTGTGTTAATTCAAAAACCTGTTCGAGCTCTGAAGTCCTTTCTTCTGATTGTTCAATTTTGTTGCTAAGACTTTCCAGAACATTTTGCATTTCTCCAAGTGCGTCCTTTGTTTCCTAAAGTTGTGATCACTTTTTATTATGCTATCTATTTCACTGAAGATTTCTCCCCTCATATCTTGTATCTTTTTTTTAGTTTCCTTAAATTGGACTTCACCATTTTTTGGTGTCTCCTTGATTGGCTGAATAATCAACCTTCTGAATTCTTTTTCAGGTAAATCAGAGTTTTCTTCTTGGTTTAGATCCATTGCTGGTAAGCTAGTGTGATTTTTTTTAGGTGTGTTAAAGAATCTTGTTTGTCATATTACCAGAATTGTTATTCTGGTTCTTTCTCATTTTTGTAGGCTGTGTCAGAGGGAAGATGTGGGGCTCAAGGCTGCTGTTCAGATTCCTTTGTCCCATGGGATGTTTTCTTGATGTAGTACTCCCTGCGTTGTCCTGGGAATGTGGCTTCCTGAGAGCTTAACTATAGTGATTGTTATTTATCTTCTGGATCTAGCCACCCAGCAGGGTTACCAGGCTCTGGGCTCGTACTGAGAGTTGTCTGCACAGAGTCCTGTGATGTGAACCATCTTTAGGACTCTTTGCCATGGAGACCAGCACCTGATCCAGTGGCGGTGGCAGGGGAGTAAAATGGACTCTGTGAGGGTCCTTAGTTTCGATTGTTTAATGCACTATTTTCATGCTGTCTGGCCTCCTGCCAGGAGGTGGTGCTGTCAAGAGAGCATCAGCTGAGGTAGTATAGGAAGGATCAGGTAATGGGCAAGGCCCTAGAGCTTCCAAGAGAATATTCCCTTTGTCTTCAGCTACCAGGGTGGGTAGGAAATGATCATCAGGTGTGGACAGGGTTAGGCATGTCTAAGTTCAGACTCTCCTTGGGTGGGGCTTCCTATGGCTGCTGTGAGAGATAAGGGTATGGTTTCCCGGTCACTGGAGTTATGTTCCCAGGATAATCATGGCTGCCTCTGTTGTGCCATAGAGGTTGTCAGGGAAGTAGAGAAAAGTCAGCAGTTACAGGCCTCACTTAACTTCTACACATATCGAAAGGCTGATATGACTCCCACCGTGCCCCCACACCGGCAACAGTACCAAATTTTGTTTCCTGGCAGTTGGCGAGCAGGCCTGGAACTTGTCCCAGGCTACCAGTCTCCCAGCAGAGAAAACAAGCAGGACTTTCAGGCCTCCCTACCTGTTGAGTCTGCACACCAGATTCCTGTCCTCCCCTGAGTTCTGGCCAGGAGGCTTTGCATTCCGTTGGCATTGTTAGAAAGTTCAGCTGGAGGTTTCCTTTTCCCTGTGCTCTTTCCCCAGTTCCTTTGGCAGTCCTCCCCAAGGTCCCCGTGAGACAATTCACAAGTGACTTCCTGGGGACCCAGAGAGCCCACAGAGCTTTTCTTGCTGCTTCCTCTACCTCTGTATTTTGCTCAGCTCTTAAAATTGACTCAGCTCCAGATAAAGTCAAATTCTTTTCCCTTGATCTAGACCTTCAGGTTTCCCAGGGAGAGTGTGTGTTTGGGGGTGGACGATCCCCCTTTCCTACTGTCACAGCTTGGGCACTCACAGGATTTGGACTGTCTCCCAGGTCCTGTAGGGGCAATCTGCTTCCTTCAGAGGGTCTGTGGATTCTCTTGGCTTCCCTGGTAAATTCTTGCAGTAAGTCTGGAACAAAAGTTCACCATGTGAGTCTCCACACACTGCTCCCTTCACCCGAGCTGGAGCTGCAAGCTAGTCTTGCCTCCTATCTGCCATCTTCTTTCTGTGTTATGGATGTTGAATTAGCTTTATGAAGAACCTTTTAATTGATAACAGTAGTTCTGATCCATTGCATCACTTCTGCCAAAGTCCATTAGTTGTTAGCAAGTCACAAGCCCACCTAGAGGCAACGGGAGGACCACAGATCTAACTTCTGAGTGGGGACAGTGTCTAGTTCATGTTGTAGAAGCGCGTGAAGGAAAAGAGACATTGTGACCACCTTTGAAAAATCCAATGCATGGCTGGGCTTGGTGGCTCCTGCCTTTAATTCCAGCACTTTGGGAGCCCAAGGTGGGTGGATCACTGGAGGTTAGGAGTTTGAGACCAGCTTGGCCAACATGGTGAAACTCTGTCTCTACCAAAAAAAATGAAAAAAATTATCCAAACGTTGTGGCACATGCCTGTAGTCCCAGCTACTCAGGAAGCTGAGGTGGGAGAATCACTTGAACCCAGGAGGCAGAGATTACAGTGAGCTGTGATCGCACCACTGCACTCCAGCCTGGGCAACACAGTGAAACTCTGTCTCAAAAAAAAAAAAAAATCCAATTAATTACTCATTATCTAGCCCCTATTTTCTATAATCCCTAATGTCAGATTTTTATTTGAAAAGCATAATGTTAGGATTAATTCTTTGAGATTTCATTTTTGTTTGAATATTTTTTCTTTTCTTGATATTTTTATTATATTTTCTTAGTTATTTTGTTGACTTTATACTCCATTTCTAATTTAAACATCATGTTTTTGGTTTGGTTATTAAAATACTTTTATTTTTTCATTTTCTTATGCTTTCTAGTGTTGGGGACTGGTATAAATTTTTTGCTTTAATGATGCAATGTCGTAACTTTTGTGAGTCTGATACATTTATATTTAAAAAGTCATCCCAATCCCATCAGTTTTTATTTCTGTATGTCATTTCTGTTTTCTGTTTTTATTCTGAAAATATTTAATTGAAAAATAAAAATTTTGTATTTTATGGTGTACATCATAATGTTTTGAAGTACACATAACATTGTGAAATGTTTAACTTGAGCTAATTAACATTTGCATTATCTTACATATTTACTATTTTTTTTTTTTGGTGATGAGAATATTTAAAAAATCTTCTCTCTTAGAGGTTTTCAAAATACAATAGATTGACTGGGCGCAGTGACTCACGCCTGTAATCCCAGCACTTTGGAAGGCCGAGGTGGGCAGATCATGAGGTCAGGAGATGGAGACCATCCTGGCTAACATGGTGAAACCCCGTCTCTACTAAAAATACAAAAAATTAGCCGAGTGTGGTGGCGGGTGCTTGTAGTCCCAGCTACTCTGGAGGCTGAGGCAGGAGAATGGCGGGAACCCGGGAGGCGGAGCTTGCAGTGAGCTGGGATCTGGCCACTGCACTCCAGCCTGGGCGACAGAGCCAAGACTCCCTCTCAAAAACAAAAACAAAAACACAATAGATTGCTATTAACTATAGTCGCCATGATGTACAAGAGATCTCTTTAATTTATTTCTCCTATCTAACTGAAATTTTGTATCCACTGACCAGTATCTCTCCAATCTCCTTTCTTACCCCTATCCTCTGGTAACGATTATTCTACCTTCTGATTCCTTTATTTAAACTTTTTTAGGTTCTACCCACCCTGGCTCATTTTGTTAAGTGTTACGTGTTTCTGGTTCAACCATGTTGTCCCAAATGACATAATTTTCTTCTTTTCTTTCTTTCTTTTTTTTTTTTAACGGCTATTACTCCATTGTGTATATACACTCCTCATCCCCTCATGGACAATTAGGTTGACTCTCACTTGTTTCTTTTGTCTGATTGCTGTCCTTTTCACTAGAAAAACTGCTGATATGTAAAGGTCTTTCCCTTCAGAATGTTAGATTTTCCAGAGTAGCATTGTCTGAAACTTTTCCTCAAGGAAGAAAGAAGACAACAGCTGAGACAATGTGAAAACCAGGCTATGAACTCTGTTTTGTGTTCATTTTATCTATTTGCCAACTGCAATTCACTTTCATGTTGAAGCCCTACATCTCACTTCTGCCTTTCACTATACCTGGTGTCCTGAATCCACAGCACCTCGGTCACTTTTTCTAGCAAATAACTATTTGGTGTTCTGCCTTGGAGGTAGGTGCTTGTGTTTGAATGTTTTTCTCAATGAGAAGGATAAAAGGAGAGTCAAAAATTCTCATATATCCACTTTCAAACTATATTCACCTAAATGTGTGCTGTGATTTATGCTTTCCTTATGATCTCTTCTTAATTCGTGCCAATATATCTTCTGGCTCCCTTGGGTTTTACAAGGTAAATCAGTTCACTTCTTATCATCATTTCTTTTACATACTCTTGTGGGGCAACTTCCACTACAGAGGTGCCATATCCCCATGTAGTTTCTGGTTTCCTAACTTTTGCTGGAATCTCTTCTCTGTTGATATCTCTTCTTCGATTGCCTTGGTCTTCTCAGTATTATATGTTTTTATTATCCAAAAGCAAAGTAGATAAAAAGAGAGTTATCCTACATCTTCAATGAAGAAATCAATACCATCACATCTTACTAATAATTATTAAAACGTACTGGAGCAGCCTAGTTTAAATGAGATACGATGATAGTGACTAAACATAAAAAGCAGCAGTATTTCTTATTTGAGTTTCTAATATCAAAGCAGAGCTGAAAGTTACTCGCACGAGATAATCGGGGGTTACATTGTGTGATATTGGCAATAGCTACTGTGACACTCAGAGATGAGAAGAAAAAGTGGGATGGAAGCCACAGAAAAGACCTCTTGGTGATTTGAACTTGACTATATCCTAAAAAATTGCATAACCACAGTAAGAGGGATAAAAAAAGCACAAGGGTTTTATTAACTAGACTTTTTCTTTCTTTCTTTCTTTCTTTTTTTTTTTTTTTTTTTTACAGGAAATCATTCTCGATATTTATTAACTCTGGTGTGGACTGGTTTCATTTTTACTTCAATTTCTATACCTACAAAATGAAAATATCTATTGCTACCATATTTTAATTTTCATATTGAATATACTGTAAACATGAACTTTGTGAGACAATGTCTAGCACATAATAGGTGACCAAATGATTAATAGTACACAAATTAACAAAGGTTATTGTCCCAGTTATAATAAAGGTGATTATTGTGACGTGACCATGAAGATAAGGCATGAGCCCATCCATGTGCCCAACACACCTAATACACAGGTTCTGCTTGCCTGTGTTCCTGGGAAAGGGCTTATAGTCAGTGAGAAATACAGAAAAGAGAAAGGATAAAGCAGTTATCATGTTCCTGTAATGTGGTGAGCATGTTATTGAGTAATAATTACATGCTAGATGTATATAAAATATATAAATGTGTTTAAAAATGTGTATACAAAATACATGGAGAGTTACAAAGGTATCAACTAATTTATATAGCTTAAAGCCATATAGGTTTGTTTGTACCTATATATACACACACATATGTAGTTATATAATTATGAAGAATCATAAAAATATGAATGCTTCTTCATTCGCCAGCTAACTTAAGGAAAAACTTGCGATTAATAACTTGGTAGCCCCTTAGAGGTTATATGTCCTCACATATATCCTTTCTCTCAGAAACGAAAATTGTGTGTCTATTTTTCTTTTTCACATTTTTACCATATATGCATATATTTGTTTTATTCTTTTGGCTGTTTCAATTTATATAAATGGAACTGACTATAGTTATTTATCTGTCACTTATCATTAATTATTTTATTATTTTACTCAATGTGATGTTACTCAGTCTGCCAGTTATTTATTCCTTGCCTTTAGTTTTATATTCATCCTTTTTTTTATGTTCTGTGAAACTAAATCTGGGCTCTTTACTATTTTTCTCTGTCAGCTGGCACAGTGCTAAGCTTTGTCAATAGGGGTTACTGGAGAGACACTGCAAGAAGAAAGGGTTTTTGTTTCCTGGTTTCTGCAGCAGGCACAACTTCTTTAATAACCAGCAAAAGTTCATGGAAGTCAACAGGAACACAAGTAAGTTTCTGCTTCCCCTGACACCTCCCAGTCCCAGGTGGTTTTGTAGCATATAGTCTCTTTTGTAAGTACAATTTTAACTTACAAATTAGAAGACAGATTCCTATCAAGTCCTGAATTGTAGATTTCGAGAAAGTTCTGTGCATGGCACCACAGTGACTTCTCTGCGTTCAGAGGCTATGACCTACCACCTCCTTCCCAACAAGGCCTATTCAGCCCTGGGAGGTGATTCTAACATGGCTGCATTCTCTCAGCCCTACAGGTAGTGACTGCTTTTTTAAAAAAAGTTCTCTTTACTTCTTATTAGATCATATCGCATCCCTCCAATTCCCTGTTATAATTTTACATTCTTTATTTTAATACTTTATGATTTAAGTTGCTTGTGGTTTCTCTTTTTATTAGGCCCGAGCTGATAGTCTTCCTTCATTTGTATAGTTCCTTTTTTTGTACTACCTTGTGACATTTGCATTTAATTTGTATTTCGTATGCTTTTCCACGATCACTAATAAATTTGCATAACTGTTGATATGTTTGTTGGCAAATAGCGTTTCCATCTATCAGACTCTTTATATGTAATCTTGTTTAATCCTCACGACAACCTTGGAAAATACATATTCTTTTTCTCATTTGATACATCAAAAAACAAAACTCTGTTAAATAAAATGATTTGTCAAGTGAAATAATTTGTCTAAGTACAGGAAAGTAGTAGATCTGGAATTTAAAATATTGTCTTTCATTCCCCAAATCACTGTTTTTTCTAATACTTTATGCTCAGTAATGATAGACATGATATAGAGGGTGATAGTTTACTGTTACAATTTAACAAGGTAGTGCTTCATTTGTTTACAAACCAATTATGAAACTATTCCAAAGATTTATTAAAAGTATAATGAGCTTTTGATCTGGGCAGTAGGGACAGGAGCAACAACAATAAGATAACAAAAAATCTGTTTTCCTTTAAGTAATCTAGGAAGGAAAAAGAGGGAATAGAAATGAATTAAAAAGTAGCTTTCCTATGAGTTTTTGAATTAACCTCATTCTCAATGTCATCACTAACCTCTAATATAATGGGTTTCACATAATACTGGGTCATTACATTTTTAGGCATCATCAAATAGAATGAAGAATAATATATTTGAAAATCAGTTTGATAAAGAAAAAAATTTGAAATTCAAATTTAGATCAGGCTTCATTAAAAAGGCAAACAAGTTCCAAAGCCGAACTTGTCCATTTCTTGCTTTGCAAATGAAAATTTTAAAAAACCAAATGACAGAGAGATCAATGTGGGGAGATAATTCAAAACTCAGCACCTCAAAGGAATTGAATATAGTATAATTACATGTCAAATCCATGAGCCACACTCTCAGGACTGGAGATAGGAAATCAGCCAAGGTTATTCAAAAGAACAAGAGTGATATGCTCCTCTGTTTCATATTCTACCACTCCCAGTTTTATACCTAACTAGCTCTGCCTAAGAGTCAGTCCCAACACCAATTTAAACATTTGTGAAAGTTCTCTTTGCAGTCAAGCAAAGAGACTGCAACTCTCTTGCTTGTGCCCTCTGCTTTTGGGCTCCTGTTGTTTTCAGTATTAAGCTCTCAAAATTGGTAGTGGGTAACGGTTGGTCTCTTATTAATTTAAAAAATATTCAAGGCATAAATAAATACATTAAAAAAAAAATCAGTCACTAAAACAGAAAACGGTTTGAACCGGGGTTGCTTCATGGCATCTTTCAAATCATCCTCATAGTTTGCTGCTTATTGACCTTTATCAGATTTTACAGAACTAAAGATGATTCATTAGTGGGTCTTAATACTTTATGGAATGTAGCTCTCCAAGACTGTTCTTAATAAAGTCAAAAAGGTAACGTTGTAACTGAATTAGAGTAGAATGGCCTCCACTTTGGTGCATAGAGTGCGCCCTATGCCTACCAACAAGCTTGCTGGCCCACCTGTAAACCTCAGTTTTCTGTTTTCCAAAAATCATGTGTTATACACACGCACCCAATGGCCCTGTTTCTTACCAGGTTTCTTGGTTCAGTTGAAATATTTTTCCTTAAAAAAAAAACAGAATCATATGTAAATTTTATTATACTTAAGTATAGGTTTATAATACACAAACTTATTTACCTGCAGTTCATTTGACTAGTTTATGTTTCAATGTGTATTTCTCATGCAGTCCTTCCATATCTCACCACAGTTGTTTTTCTATTTTTAAATATCTATGGGATTGATGGAATCTCTTGTTAGTAGGGATTCTCTCCCTAGACATTTAGAGAAACTCTCCTGCGTTTTTAAGGTAACTTGGTGTTATTGTATAAAAAGATAAAACTGAGCACCTGAGCTCACCTCAAGTAAATTATAAAGTATCCATTTGGGCCACGTGCTAGCATATACTATGTTGTCGTTTGGAAATAGTTGATGTCTCTGTTTTACTCGCTGGTGTGTGCCAGGACCTTTGCTATTCCCTGCCTCATAGTCCTGACTGCCCAGCTGTTTTAATGTCAAGACTAGGGTTTATCTTCATGTGATTTCCCATCAGTTTCCCAACTAAGTCTCCAAAATTCCAGCACTATCAACCCCAAGCTTCCACCCACCGAGCCTGACGTAGGTGGAAGATGATCAATGGTAACAACTCAGACATAGGCCGCTTCGATATTGCAGAGTCAGGAAGATGTTCCCGCTCTATCTAAATGCAGAATTTACTGTCCACAATTCCATTCCCCTTAGCCCGGTGATACCATCGCAGCAAGTCATCCTTCCTCATCCAAGTTTTAAGATGCTTGGTTCCCACACTGCTTGAAGAGCAAGATTATATGTAGCCTCCCTGCCTCCTGGCCCTGCGCATACACACTCATAAGTATTAACGTTTTCCTCCTTAGATACTCAGATTAGCAGCATGTGACAAATTGCACCTTTGGATACAATAGCGTAAGAACCTATTTTAAGGAAAAGCTTCTACTAGGGAATATGGTTCAGTCTTTCCTCAAGGGAACATTTTCCTCTGAGGAACTTATAAATATATTGAGATGTAATAGTACAATTGTTTTCTAACCATTAAGAATCTCACCTTACATTACCTATGACTAGATAAATTGAGATGCTATACGATGCTGGCCTGATATCTCATGCCGTCGGTGTTAGAATTTCATTTTGCCATAGTACTCCTCGAGTCCAGAAAAGAGCTGAGTGCCTCATAGATGCTATTATATAACATAATTAGTAATTATGCTATTATAGTTACTAACTATGCTGTTATAATTCCTAATTATGCTATATAATAGCATCTAAACTATATATTTTTACAAGATTATTAATTTCTTTCTTTAAAAGATGAAAAGAAGACACTAATTTACTAGCAATACAGAGCTATACATATGAGCTATAGAATTAGTGATACAGATATTTTAAAATAAACCAACTTTCATCAAATGCAAAGAGTGACATGAACCAGACAACTATGAAAGTCTTCATGGACCTTTGAGGAGAAAATGGAACAGTGACTAATTTTGGGTAATTGCTTTAAGTATTACATTGTGGCAAACATTCATTTTGCCTGTCAAATGCCTCATTACCATTTTATCAAACCAAGACTTGAAAGAAGCAAACTAAGAATAACCTTTAAAGAAATAAGGCTACCTGTGAATATTATTAATAATTTTAACATGCATAATAACTAATGTTTTAACTTGAAATCCACATCAGCTAGTGAATAATTTACTCGCACTAGTTTGACCCTAATAAATTCCTCAATATTAAAATGAGTAATATGGCACTGAATACAGGTATATAATTAATCTCACAGAATTTATAATGGAAATATTTAAAAAGAATAAATATTCAATTATCTTGTGAGGGTAATTTAAGTTCATCCATAAGCTTAACAAAAAACACAGGAAGATGGAATACTCTAGGGAAGAAATAAAAAGTGCTTGGCCACTTTGATAGTCAGAACGTTTTACTTTATACATTTGCTTATTTAATTTTACCATCATTTATTTATTCACTTAATGGTTGACACATTGATTCATATAGAAAGCATGTGCTAAGCAAGCACTATGCTCAGGCTCTATTCTAAGAGGCAGGGATATTAAGTGGAGGAGGACGGAATCCTTGCCTCTTCTTTCTGCTCCTGTACTCACCTTTTCAGGATTCCTGGGACTGCCAAATGGTATCAGTGATATTCTCCAAGGACGCTGCTTACCTAACATTGCCCTCAGAATCCTACCTTCCCTATTCAAGAGTAGTGCACCCAGTAACCAGTTTATAATGAGATTCTGAAGAGTTATTTTACTCTGTATTTTACAAAGGTGATGTTCTGGTTCCCTTTATGTGTCAACTTCACGGGGCCACAGGGTGCCCCTATTCATGACCGTATATTCTGGGTGTGTCTGACAGTGCTCTGCATGAGATTAACACATGAATGTGCAGATTGAGTAAAGTACACTGCTCTCAGTATAGGCGGGCTCATCTAATCAACTGACTTCATGAATAGAACAAAAGACTGAGTTAAGAAGGAACTCCTCCTGCATGATTGCCTTAATCTGGATTATGAACTTTTCAGTCTTAAGACATGGACTGAAACATTGATTTTTCCTGGGGCTCATGCCGGCTGGATTTTATACTGGAACTAATGTTGTCAGTTCTCCTGGATCTCAGGCCTTTGGACTTGGACTGGCCCTCTTGGGACTCCAGCTTTTCTCCCTCTCTCTCCGTTTCTCTGGAGAACCCTAATTACTACAAGTGATAAACCTATGTATTAAAAATGGCTGCATCACTCTGTGTGTGTGTGTGTGTGTGTGTATGGAAATGTATGTAAATTAGGGCATTTTTATACATGCCAAGTAAAATCTTAGAATGAATACACAAACACACATATAGTAATTCTTAACTTCAGGGCATATGTCCCAAGTCCCCCAGTGGATGCCTAAAACCATAAACAGTACCAAACATTATAAAGATGGTCCCCATCGAATGACGATTTACCTTTTAATTTTTAACTGTATGATGGGTTTTTTTGAGACATAATCCCATTGTAAATCTAGAAGTATCTGAAGTTATGATGGTTTAACTTAAAATTTCACAACTTTATGATGGGTTTATTGGAGTACAAAATGCATTTTTAAAATTTTTTAACTCTTTTATTTTAGGTTTGGAGTACATGTGCAGGTTTGTTATATAGGTAACTGGGGCTTTGTGTACACATGATTTTATCACTCGAGCAATATGCATGGTACCCCATAGGTAATTTTTTTCTTTTTATCCTCCCCCTCATCCCATCCACCACTCTCAAGTAGGACTTGGCGTCCAATGAGAACACACGAACATAAAGAGGCAAACAACAGATACCTCTTTTGTTCTTTTTGTCTTTTTTGTTTGCCTCTTTATGTTCATGTATTCTCATTGTTTAGCTTCCACTTATATGTGAAAACATGTGGTATTTGGTTTTCTCTTGCTGCATTAATTTGTTTAGGATAATGGCCTTCAGTTCTATCCATGTTGCTGCAAAAGACATGATCTTATTATTTTTTAATGGTCATGTAGTATTCCATGTTGTGTATGTACCACATGTTCTTTATCCAGTCTACCGTTGATAGGCATTTAGGTTGATTTGATGTCTTTGATATTGTGAAAAGTGCTATGATAAACATACATGTGCAAGTGTCCATGTGTTAGAATAATTTAAAATTTGGGGGGGGTATATACCCAATAATGGCACTGCTGGGTTCAACAGCATTTCTATTGCAAGTTCTTTGAGAAATTGCCACACTGCTTTCCACAATTGCTGAACTAACTTACATTCCCACTAGCAGTGTATAAGCATTTGCTTTTCTCCACAACCTCATCATCATCTGTTATTTTTAACGTTTTAATGAAAGACATTCTGACTAGTATGGAATGGCATCTCACTATTGTTCTGCTTTGTATTTTTCTAATGATTAGTGATGTTGAGCATCAGAAGCATTTTTGACACAACATTTTACTTAGGTTGGGGTTCTAAGGATATAATCCCACTGAAAATGGAGGATCATTGCTATATACATGTACTGTGTATTTTTTTAAACAATGTCTCCACAATACCTTTATCGTAGGTAAGATTTTAACAATATCATGCCTGTGACAAAGTTTAATTTACAAATTACAAACAATACTCTTGCACTTTGGGGCCATTAAAAAGTGAAATAAGGGTGATGTGGATCCAAGTACTATGACACTATGACAGTGGACCTGATCATTGAGGTGGGTGCTAAGTGACAAATGGGCGGGTCCTGTACACAGCATGGATAATGGGGACAAACGGAGGATCACATCCTGGGTGATATGGAGTGGAATGGCATGATATTTCATTATGCTACCTAGAATCGTGGCCAATTTAAAACTTGTGATTAGTCTAAAATATTTCATTTAACATTTTCAGACCACCGTTGACTGTGGGTAACGAAAGTCATGGGAAGTGGAACTGTGAATAAGGGAGGACTACTGTATATATACACTGGGTACTGGTAAAAAATGGCTTAATCTGAATTTAAACTTACAAGGAATATATAAAATTGTAAAACCCCTTAGCCAGGAAAAATTTTTGAGATTGTTCCTCAACAGATTTATGTTCTAGTTTCCTTTTTATTTATTTTTTTTTAATTTTTGCTTTTATTTGTCCAATACGATTTCTTCTAGTAAATAAAACAAGTGGAATTTTTAGTCTCAGACTCTACTCAGTGTTAAACATGTTAGGCAGAGTTAGTTCAAAGAGTTCTGGGGGAACGTGGGAGAGGTCAGTCACCTTTTTATGTAAACTTGAGACAATATTCCCTCTCTACTTTAACTGGAGTTTATTTATGTCTGTTCCATTTCACCTTCTCTATTCTCTGCAGCTCTGGGTATATAGACAATATTTTACTCCCCTTGGTGATAAGTGTTACTTTGTAATTGGAATCTGAAGTGAAAATTTAACCATATTGGGTAGAAACATGGCTATCATAACTCCTTCATTTAAGATTACTATCTTTTCATTTTAGAAATAGTTCTTGGTAGTGGTGCTACTTAATCATTCAGACCCACATAACATAGAGTACATTCATTGGAGACCAATGGGAAATAAGATTATAGATAGGGTAGGGTAAACTGATGAAGGGCCTCAAACTCCAGCAGATATGGACATATCATGAACTGCAGTGAACAGCATTTTAAAGTTTTATTTGGAACAGTGACATTAAACAGAAGTAACTGATTTGTTAGAAAGAAATAGTTTAACACCAGAACATTTCGGATGCATTACTTGATGCCAAAGGACACTTCAACCTGAGATATTGCAGTTAAAGTACAATTGATAAAAAAAAAAAAAAAAAGCTACAAGGATAAAATGGAAAATAAACATTTGAAAAATGGGGAAGAGATTTCATGCTAAAATATATTATTTTTTCTTTTCTTGAGAGGACTGAACACATCCTGTTCACACACACACATTTATACACACACACATACGTGTATGTACTACAGAAAGAACACATTTGAGAAGGACATTTGTATTTAAATAAATGCATAGAATTATACCTCCTAAAATAAAAATCATGAGATGTTAAAGAAATATGAGAAGAAAAAAATAATAATCGGCCAGGCATGGTGGCTCATGCCTGTAATCCCAGCACTTTGGGAGGCTGAGATGGGCAGATCACTTGAGATTGGGAGTTTGAGAGTAGTCTGGCCAATATTTTAAAAAAAGAAAAAAGAAACAATATCAACAGCAACTACAGAAATGTGATCAAATATATTTTAGAAGCTATAGTTTTAAAAATTTAAGCAATTTTCTTTAAAAGCCTATGAAACACTGTTATTTGTTGTGTATCTCCAAGATAGGGATAATTTTGCAAAGCATATTTGAGTACCAAATCCTTCTTACCTAGAACACCTTTTCTTGCTTATGTTCTATATAATGTTAATTTGGGGAAGGATAACTGAGAACATCATAATTCCAACATAAACTGCTTTTCTTATATCTGATCAATATGGAGTACTGATCAATATGAAGTATGAAAGGAACCACCAGAAGTTGAAACGTACTAAAGTAACTTTCATCATCCTGGTTAGGGAATTCACCAATACTTATTTTTATTTTAATAAGTTCACATACATTATGCTCATACCATGTGCCAGAAGAAAAGACAGAAAGAGCAATCACAAAGCACACATGCTAGTATGTTATTTTCATACATGTAAAGTATATTGACCAATCTAGAGCATCTGTTTGCTTCTTTTCACTTTATCCTTTGTGACTAATATAAAGTTATAAATAAAAATCACTCCCCTGTGGGAATTGACATGAAAGGACATCTGAATCAGTTTTGGAAGGT
The DNA here is from genome assembly GCF_008728515.1 of Papio anubis. NCBI lineage: Eukaryota > Metazoa > Chordata > Mammalia > Primates > Cercopithecidae > Papio > Papio anubis. The sequence goes on from NC_044985.1 coordinate 6,963,939, forward strand.
AGGCAAATATCATGGCTGTGTTCAACCATGAGAGCTTCCCTAAAATAAACAAGTTCCTCTTTTTGATTTATATGTGCTATTCTTGTTGTCATGGCTAAGATGAAGACTTTGGGTTCACATTGATCTAGGTTTTCATCGTGACTTGGCCACCTTTTAATTGTGTGATATTGGGGTAGTTAGTCTCCTTCTCTGATCCTTTAATTAATGGTATGGTAAATGGGGTAATAATACCTGTCATTTATTGTTAGTGTAGTGGATTCTCATATGTACAACACCTATATAACAATGAGCAGAGAGTGGATGCTTAATGTAAATGATGACTATGAAGAAGACTATAGTGATAATAAATAGTTGAAGATTAATTTGCCGAAAACCAGAATAAATTAGGGAGGAGGGATATTGGATGTAGAAAGAATACTAAGAGACTATAATTCAGTGACAATGAGAAGATGAAAAGACAACAAATTTGAGATATTTCATGAAATTAATTACCAACATTTCCTAGTGATTAACATTTGAAAGGAGAAGGACTTATGTATTTAGCTCACTGCAAGCTATTCACATGATGATGTGTATATTGACAATACTCTTCATGGTAATGGGAAACGATATGGGGTAAGAATTAACAATATCCACCTGCCTTCTAAAAAGATAAATGCTGAATTACTTACTTCTCAGGGTACTGCTTAGGAATACTCCAAAAAGGGTGTCAATAGTATCTACTGAAAAAAAGTAAAATCAAATTCTTTATAGTCAGTTTCTCTCATTTCTTTCCAAGTGTATATTTTGTTATGTGATGGAAATATATAGTGCAATAGTAAACTTCCTCTTGGCATATTTTGTTTATATTCTAAAGCTATTCAGATAAGGTTGTGTTAGAAAGTGAAATGTGTTAACCACTTCTGTGGGTAAATCGTTGTTCAGTGTGAAGAGTAGTGCTTTCAAGCATTAGCCTTGTTGAATAGAGTGTACATGTCTATAATCCAAATGAATATAACTATACAGGAATTTTATGAGTTATTAAGCTCTTCTAATAACAAAATACCTCCACAATAATAGTAGTGATGAACTGTCCAAAACTTCAGTACTTAATATGCTCTTTGTAGCTTCTTGAGTCCACAAAAAGGAGTTGTAAACATTGACTGCTGATCCTTGAAATTTGCAGTTGAGGAAGCAGACTTGTGTACAAAAGGAAACTGTGTAAAGTGAAATAAGAAAGGAAGAAACTAAAGCTTACTTTAACGTAATATCTTGCTTGATTGCTTCAAAACTTTTTTTTTGTTTTTCTTCCCCCATTTTTGCTCTTTTTTTTTATTGAAGGTGAGGTATATTATTTGGAAAGAATCCAAATTATTATTTTTTAATTTTCAGGAATACCCAGATACAAATTGAAGAGCATTAAAAATAATGTGTCCACATATTTATTTTGGTGTTTAAAATTGAACTGATTATGGAATTCAATAAAAACTAATGTTAATATAATAAAAAAAATAATACTGTGCAAAAGTATAAAATAGTCTGCATTTCTTCATTTTTAAATTCAGGTATATAGGAAGAACTTGATAAAAACTCACTGAATTCAGAATAATGGCTCATGTAACTCATAAAATTGTGTAAATGGCTATGGCATAGTTAGAACAATTAAAGGTCTCATTCTCAGACAAGGAAACTGAGGCACAGATAATTAATTATTTTGCTCAAATTTAGAGATGAGATTATGCTAACTAGATGTATTTTGTAGAGGTAAATACTCTAGTGATTCCTAATCGCATTCTTAATTGATTGCTTAGGAAATCAACCTAGAAAAAGGAAAGTTCTTGCTTAGAGCATTTGTTCTTACTCTTGGTTTTGTCAACCATGCCTGCTGCTTTCAGCTGCTGCTGCTTCTTAAGCCTCCCAGTGCTGATTCCCAAGACATAGGAGATCTGCAGTTTCATGCCTATGATGGTCATGCTGGTTGATTCCCCACATCCTGGCTCCTTGGATCATTAATCTAACACAACCCAATAATCCCATTCCCTTTATTAGTGCTTAGCTTCAGATGGCCAACAGGTCCAACATGACACAACATCAAAGCCACTGAGGAGGTTGTCTTTTCTCCTAAACATAGAGACATAAAAACAGATGGACCCTCTTTACCTTATAGATGTTGCTGTGTCTGCATACTGCACCTAAAAATTTGAAAGCTATCATACAACCATATTAGTAAAACTGTTGTAAGGGCAATGTCCATCACAATGAAAACTTCTTATAGATTTCCTATTATGTGATATTACTGTTCTGTTGTACAAAATGCACTCTATTCACAAGAGAAATGCTCAGTATTGCCAACTAAGACTCACTCGGCTATTGCTGTCATGGGATCTGCCTATATAAACACAGACTTTAAGAGAAAATTGGAAAAATCCAGTAAGTCTGCAGGCTATTGGACATATGTGAGGTTCACTTATTTTCTTCCTGAAAGATGATGCCACCTAGACACAACTTAACTAATGCAGAGTGTGGGGTCAGATACCAAAGAGTTGCATTCCATTTCTTCTTGAATGACACTACATAGTCAACGAATTAAACTGAATTTAACTTTATCCCATATTTTGATGATCCAACTTACTTCTTTCTTGTATATTTGAAGAAACAATTTCCAAGATGAGTTAAAATAAATAGCAAAAACATTGTCCAGTTACACCAAAAAATCCATTGAGAATTTTGTAAAGTTTACCAAAACGAGTTTAACTGCTATTCAGATGTGGCACCCGTTATAGACATTCTTCCTTGTTTAGGAATTTGACACAATTTCTGTTTTGGCAGATGTTTCATTTAGTTTCTGTTACAATCATGTCAGAGCTTGATTTAACTAAAATCTGTTTCAATGTGTGACTGGCAGTCAAATAGCAATTCCCTAGCAATGGGGATATATATCTCAGCGGTTACAAACACCCCTTGCCATGGTTTCTTAGAATCTGTTTCTGATTTTTTTTTTTTTTTTTTTTTTTGGTTGTTCCCATGGGATCTTGCTTCATGAGCTGAAACACTGGCAGCAAAAGCACAAGTTAAGTTCCAAAACGCAAGCCTGGAGAGGAATAATCTAGAAATTTACCTAAGTTTGAGATATGTGGCAGAGAGTAACAATCTAGATGGAGGGTCATTTTAAGCAGAGACACATAAAGGACCCTAAAGCCGAGAGGAAAATCTGGATCCACAGGGAAGAATCTGTGTTTGGCGGGGACAAGGGCATGCGTTTTGGAACTTAATAGATTTGGATGGAAAGCCTAGCTCTCACATTTTCTTGCCTTTGACTTTGCAATTTTATTTCACTATTCTGAGTCTCAGTTCTCTCATTTTTGTAACTCAGAAAATAGTACCTATCTCAAGCAAAGGAGATTTCCTCAACAGCCTATGTTTACTTTTAAGTGTAAGTCATTATTGCTGTTATAGTTATTTGAGAAGTCCCTAAAGGTAAGAAGCAGCAAAATCTTATGTCCTGGAATCTTAGACAAAACAAGTAATTGCAATGGAGGAAGGAATGTTTTGACTGCTGACCCTAAGGGAGTTCATTTATGTCTCATTTGTGTCTCAGTTCATTTATGTCTCTTGTCATAAATGCATGCCAACAGCTTATTGGAAGTAAGTGGTGAGGTATACTACTAATTTTTATTCTACCAAGTGAGAAAGGCCACACATGTCTTATTTAAGTATTCTTTACTTGGTGAACGTTTTTAAGAATATAATTCTTAAAATTATAAGGCCAAATGTGTTGCTTTCTAATGTTGTTAATTCTTGTCATAACTCACGACCATCTGATGTAGCACTTTTCTGTCTCAGAGCAGTGGAAGTAACACACTGTCCCTCTATGCACGGAGGATAGGTTCTAAGACCCCAGTGGATACTTAAAACAGAGAGTACCAATCCCTGTATATACTATGGTTATTCCTATTCATACATACCTATTAAAGAGTTTAATTTATAAAATAGTCACAGTGACAGATCAACGACATCTCATAATAAAATAGGATATATAACAAAATACTGAAATAAAGGTTTTTAAAATTTTTATTTTCTTAAGTCCAAACTTCCATCTTTTCACTTAAAGGAAGCACTTTACAGCTTCTCTTTGACATATCTGAATATGCTTTACTACCCTAGCATTTTGGGGTCCTTATTCAGTAAAAATAAGGGTTACTTGAACACAAGCATTGCAATACTGACAGAATGTGGTAACTGAGAAGGCTACTAAGGTATTAACGCATGGGGAACCCACACAGCTTGGATATGGCAGACAAAGGAGTGATTTGTGTCCTGAGTGGAAGGATGTGAGGCCATGGGGGATTTTGTCACACTGCTCAGAACAGCTAATAACTTAAAGCTTATGAATAGCTTATTTCTGGAATTTTCCATTTTATATTTTCAGACCCCAGTGGACTGTGGGTAACTGAAACCATGAAAAGTGAAAGAAGGACTATTGTATAAGGACATTTGAATTACAAAAATTGTACAAAAGTGTATATCAAGAAACACTAAAAACAGTAACTAGAAAATGTGTATAATCCAGTGACCAATAAATACGTAGGCACTGAAACAGTATTATATAAAGTGGTGATGAAAGAGGAATAAAGTCAACCAGTCATTACAACTGGGAGTAGCTAAATCTAGAGTCAGATGTTAGAAGAAGAAAGAAGAGAAACTAACATTTTTTGAACATTGCTCTCATCCAGGCGTCATGCCAGGAATGTTAAACATGCCCACATGTGATCTATTTAATCTCTTAATAACCCCACAAGGCACCACTGTCATTGTTATTTTACACAAGATCAGTGCTACACTCATAGGCTGGTAAATTGCAGTTAGAATTAGCATTAAGTTGCTCAAAACCCATGAGCTTCACTCTCCCCACAAAACTGTTAGTGCCCCACATGGAGAGGGCAGTTGATAAGATTAGAATGAGGGCATTTTCTGAAATAAAAAAGGGTAAATTTTAACATGTTTTATGGGAAATTTAATTAAGAGACCATGAGCAGTTGATCTGAGTTAGTTTGGCTAGAGTGATAATATGAGCTCGTAAATGATAAATTAGTTTGGAGTGGCAAAGAGATGAAGATGCTGTATAGAAAGCCACATTAAACAGATAAAAATCTGTCCAACATATATTTCTTTGAGCATGTTTTTGTGATAACTTTTCCTAATTTTGCTGGAAAAGTGTCAAAATTAAAGGAAATCAAAGCATGCAATTCTGATGACATTAACAGGACTCTTTTTATTGATCCTTTCTCTAATAATCTGTAATATGAGAGAATTCAGTATGACGGAATTCCATAGTCTATCGTCTTCCTTGTATTTCAGAAAAGATTATATTTTCATTGACTAGCTCAAGGTTTCTCATTTATTACCATAATGTGTGGTTTCTATTCTCTTATTTGATTGGCAAGTTATTTATATGTTAAAAAAAAATCTCAGTGAATTAAAAGTTACTTGCAATAGTTTCCATAATAAAATGCAATCATGTTCAGGTAATGGAAACTTGGGAAGAAAGAATGTAAACTCGGCGATTTACATAACTCCTGCCTTATGCTTTATCTCTGATCTACTTAGAAATGCTCTGAGAAAAGACAGCGTGGATGGGAAATGGGAAATGGGTAGAAAGTACTTTGATAAGGCTTATTTTTCCAACATTGGTAACTTGAAAAGAAAATTGAAATTTTAGAAAATCATGAGGATAATATTATGTATTTATTTTTCATCTCTATAGCTATTGAAATATAAGAATCATAAAACATGGATAAAATTCTCATATAAAAATCACACCAGCTTACAAGAATGCTGCTTCTCCATGTGGTTGTATCAAAGATTTAGAACACGTTCAAGTGTTTTTAAGGTAGAGGTTGTAGTGTGGCCTGTAGCTTAACTTCAACCAGCAAATATGTTTTGTTTGGTCTGCATAATTTTACTTTAATTGTGTCATGTAAATTTAAGATTTATATAAGACTAGATAGATATCAAAGACCTTGGGAAAAAATGGCTTAAATAAAGCTCCTCTCAATTTAAAAAGATAAAATGAGTGTGGGAGCGTGAGATTGTTTAAAATAAAATAAAACCAGCTGATGCAGACTTACTGCCAAAAGAGAGAAACACCGAAGCTAAAACCCATGGCTATGACTTCTGCAGTTCTTGAATTAGCATGCGTCAAAGTTTAAAGCTTGGTTAAAAATAAATAAACAATAAATAAATAATAAATAAATAAAATTTCCAGACTAGTTAACCAGAAATCATCCTCTGCAGATGTGTATGTTCTTAGAGAGAGACAGAGAAAACCGTTGTCAACTTTAATTTTCATATTTTCAGCCCAATTTGCCCTTAAGTGTCCCCAAGGAAGCTTCTGTGGGAAGCGGAACTATAATGAGAGGCTATGTACACATATTTATTATTGTCTTTAGTATTTGTGTACTCATATTAATAGCACTCCAAAGAAGTCAACATCCTAATCCCCGGAACCTGTGAATATGCTAGTCTGCATGGCAAAAAGGCTTGAAAGATGGAAGTGAGATTAGTAATCCTTAGTTACTAAACTGACTTAAAGCTTGAGAGATGATCTAGGCTTGTCCAGGTCGTTCCAATGACATCAAAATGGTCATTAAATTTGAAGAAGGGAATGAAGAGAGAAAGAAAGAGAGCGAGAACCAGACATCGCAGCATGAGAAAGACAGTCTAAAGTTGCTGATGAAAATGGGAGAAGAAGGGCAAGTGTCAAGAAAGGTGGGTGGCCTCAAAAAACAGAAAAGAGCAAGGAAACAGATTTTCTCAGAGCCTCTTAAAGAAACAGGCTTGCAACACCTTGATTTTAGCCTTGTGAAACCAGAGTCAAACCCCTGACTTAAAGAACCGTGACCTCATACATCTATTTTGTTTTCAGTCACTAAGCTTATAGTAATTCGTTAACAGGAGCAATAAGAATCAAATACATAGTTTTTAACTGAAGTTGAATACTGCTGTAAGAAATACATAAAAATGTGGTTGTGGCTTTGGAATTTGGCAGTGGAAAGAGGCTGGGAAAATGTTCAGGAGCATGATAGAAAAAGTTGAGATTGACTTAACATTTCTGATGTAAGTCAAAATATAGATGTTAAAGGCTCTGTTGGTGACGACTAAAAAAAAATTAGAGAAGAATAACATTTCAGGAAACAAAGCTTTTAAATCATATTCCCTTCATGAATACTGAAATTATTATGAATTATTGGTAGAAAGAGGTACATTAATGGCATTGCTGGTGAAGGCTCAGAATAAAATAAAGAAAACGTTATTAGAAATTGAAGAAAATATTACCTTTGTGGTATAATGGCAGAAAGTTTAGCAAAAATGTATAAAGCCAACTTTATAAAAAGGGTGAGATTGGACATTCAGCTGAGATTTTTCCAGCAAAGCCTTGTAGTCTAGTTACTTCTTGCTGCTTATAGTAAAATGTGAGAAGAAAGATAAATTGGGATACAAATTGTTAAGCAAAATGGAACCAGAAATTGGTGATTTGGAAAGTTTTCAGCCTATCCAGTTCCAGAAGGCACTAAAATTAAGAGATTCAATATCAGAAAGCATGCTTTATGGAAAAAGCCTGGGATAAAGCTACAGAACCTTTTGCTAATACCTCAAAAAGATGAAAATGCCAGAGTATGCAGTGATTCAAAAGTCTCTTCGAACAAATTAAGCATGTGACTCATGGATACTCCCAACCATATAATCAGAGGTCAAAAAATTGAGGAGGAAATTTCCATGGAGAAGAGTCTTATCTAATGGAATGAATCCCAGTGACATACACAGGAGACCCACATAGTTCTTGAGAATTTTGTAATAGCGGAAACAATGCCAGCTTGGAGTGTATTCCACAGCATACAAATGAGCTCAATATAATTAGGAAATTTCTTAAAAGTGGAAGACGAAGGCAACCAGACAAGTGGAATCCTGAAAAAAAATAAAACAAAATATAATCAAAAATTGCTGCCTTTAAAGATAAGGGAAGAATGAATGTACCAAGGATTGTGGTTGGCCTGTAGAAATTGGAAAGGGCATAGAAACATATTATTTCCTAGATTCTCCAGAAAGAAACACAGTCCTGCAACACTTTAACTTTAGGCCAATGAGTTCTATTAACTCTAACCGATATTTCTCATTTTAAAAATTTCTTCCAAAAAATAGAAAAGGAGAGGAAATGTCTCAACTTTTCTGTATGATGCCAGTATTACTCTGATACTAAAACTAGACAAAGAGAGCATGAAAAAAGAAAATTATAGACAAATAGATTTTATAAAATTACATACAAAAATTTTCAACAACATATTAACAATTTCAATCCAACTGTGTATAAATCATTATACTACATGACCAAGTGATATTTATTCCACGTAGGCAAAACTGTTTCAGTGTTTAAAAATCAATGTAACCCACCATATCAACAAGTTAAAAAGGAAATATCATGTGCTCATATCAATTGAAGATGAAACATCTATATTTTTTAGTAAAATCCCATAGCTATTCATGATATAAAGCTCTTACAAATAGAAGAGAAAGCCTTCAAATTGATAAAGACTATTTATAGAAACAATAAACAAACAAGTAAGCAAAACCTAGAGCCAGGATAAGGGTGAAAACTCAAATGCTTTCCTTATAAGACTGATAATAAGACAAGACTATGTACTCTCACCAATGTTGTTGAAATAAGTACTGGAAGTTCTATCCAGTTCAGTAAGGGGAAAAACAAAGTTATGAAGATGGGAAAGGAAATAATACAACTGTTTTTATTGAAGATAGCATGACTCTGCATAGAAAGTCCCTAGGAATCTATAAAACAAAAGAAAAAAAGCCCAAATAAGTCTTCTAAATCAAACAAGTGATATTAGCAAATTATAGGATACCTGATCAACGTATTAGAATCAAGGCATTTCTGTATACTAACAGTGAACATATAGAAACCAAAAGAAAAGCACAATCAATTAAAGGTAATTTAATTAATTCATTAAAGGTAAATAAAATACTTGAATGTGCTTATAAAACCATGTACAGAATCTATGTGTTGAAAATTACATATATGAATAAAAGAAATCAATGAAGGTATTGATTATGACAGAGATGCATGACTCGTTCATAGATTGGAAGCCTCAAAATACTAAAAATATCAACCTAAACCTTATACCATATAAAAATTAAGTCAAAATAAGTTATGCACTTACATGTAAACATATAACTATAATACTTTTGTTAAAAATATGAGAAAATCTTTGAGACCTCTCATATTGATCAATAGGTTAAAGAATTTCTATCAAAACCTCAGTAAGGTTTTTTTTTTTTTTGTATGGTAAGATTAAGGCCTTAGAATTGCTAAAAGAATATTAACAAAGAAAAATAAAGTGGAAAGAATAGTTCAGTTAGGATAAAAACTCATTTTATGGCAACAAAAAATTAAGACAGTATGGTATTGGTGGAAGAGTAGACATACAAATCAATAGAGCAGAATAGAGGGCCAAGGAGCACAGGAAGTTCTACACATCTATGCTGAAGTAATTTTTCAGAAAAGAACAATAGAACAAAAGATGAAAAGGATAAAAACTAATTTTATGGCAACAAAAATTAAGACAGTATGGTATTGGTGGAAACGTAAACAAATAGATCAATAGAGCGGAATAGAGGGCCAAAGAGCACAGGAAGTTCTACACGTGTATGCTGAAGTAATTTTTCTGAAAAGAACAAAAGAAATTCAGGAAAGGAAATAGAAACTGTTTAACTAATGGTGCTGTAATAATTGAAATTCCAGAGGCATAAACATCAACCTCAACCTAAGACTTATACTGCATAAAATTATGTCAAAATAAATTATGCACTTAAATGTAAAACATAAAACTATAATACTTTTGTTAAAAAATATGAGAAAACCTTTGAGATCAACGGTTAGATTGAACTTGGCACTAAAAACAAAATCCATTAAAAATATATAAAGTCAACCTCAATATATAAAAAAAATTATTCTGTAAAAGCCTGTTTGAAAAGGATTAAAAACAATGACTGGGAAGTGTATTTTCACACTACATTTTCCACAAAGATACAATATCTATACTATAAAAAAATTCCCAAAACTCAATAGTAAAAAAATACAGAAAACAACAATCCAATTGGAAATTGAGAAAATGACAAGATTACACATTTCCCTGAAGATATACACAGAGCACACAACCACAGAAAAAGATGCTCAACATCATTAGCTATTGTATAAAAGAAAATCAAAAGTCCAGGGAGATATTAAGACACATTTAAAATAAATGGTTAAAATTATATATAAAATATTGCATATGTATAATATATTATATAATTTATATATATATAGAGAGAGAGAGAGAGAGTGTGTGTGTGTGTCTGTGTGTGTGTGTGTGTGTGTATGTGTTGACAATGTTCCAGGTTCTGCTTCAATAAGTAAAGAACTTGGAAGTCATCACTCCTATTCTCACAAGAATAACAAAAGCTAAAGAACCAGAAAATAAATGACTTTTCTTAGCTCCATTAGATAATTGAGTTCATTAAAAAAACTGTCTCCTTCCCTAGAAAAATAGAAAGATAGGGAAATACAGAGAATCACAGCTTACTTCCAGCAAAAGCTGCTGGAGTCAGTAAATGGTAGAAACACTTCAATAGCTATTAATAAATTACTGAAGGCTGTGTGTGGAACAGCTTAAAAACTCCTAGCAGCCTAATCTTAGAGGGATACTGACAGTTTTACGGCTTTTATTTCCAGGCATTACACTACTTTCTGGTGAAGATAAGAGAATAATCTCCAGTGATTTGAATTTGAGTGGGACTAAAAGAAAGTAACCATTCTGAAACACTTACAGAGGAAAAGTGGTCATTTTGAAAATTGCCAAGAGCATTCTGTTCTACATAATAAAGGCTAGCTATCAAGGGAAACTACTTTAACAAAGCCTTATTTAAATCAGGGGAAGGAAAGTTAGTCAATCACTCCAACCACATGTCTTACCAAAACCCATAAGGGGACAAAAATGTTAAGAAACTCTTCTGGAGGTCACAGCTAGAGACTTTGGCTTATTAAAAGAATATAGATTTAATCAAAATATTATATAATGCTTTCCCTCTCCAATACCTCATCACCATAGCAACACTGATCTAGTATAATAATAGTTGACTGAAACTGAGAAATTTGCAAAGGACATGTACTATTTAAGAAGGAGTTTCTAGGGAAACCCAAAGGGAACAACATAAACAAAAGGAAGTTTATGTCTCTGACACCTACAGCTATAACAAACATTAAATGCTGCCCAGTTTCTTTCCAGTTTAAATAAAACTTCACATGAAAGATCTATTTGTCTCATCCTATTATTTGATATGTCATGTCTAATTTTTGACAAAATGTTATAAGGCATGCTAAAAGGCAAGGATAAACACAGTCTGAATATGTAAAGCAAACATCACAACCAGATTCAGACATGACTGAGATTTGGAAAACATCAGACTGGATAATTTAAAATAATTATGTTTAATATGCTGGAGATCTTCACTTTTGAACGTGGACAACACATAAGAACAGAAAGGTACTATAAGCAGAAAGAGAGAAACTCAAAGAATAAAACAGAAATGTTGGTCAGGTGCAGTGGCTCATGCCTGTAATCTCAGCACTTTGGGAGGATGAGGTGGGCGGATCACCTGAGGTTGGGAGTTTGAGACCAGCCTGGCCAACATGGAGAAACCCTGTCTCTACTAAAAATACAAAATTAGTCAGGCATGTTGGTGGATGCCTGTAATCCCAGCCACGTGGGAGGCTGAGGCAGGAGAATCACTTGAACCTGGGAGGGGAGGTTGCGATGACTGATACCACACTATTGCACTTCAGCACAGGTGACAAGAGTGAAACTCCGTCTCAAAAAAAAAAAAAAATGTTAAAAATCAAAAACATTTTCATAGGAATGAGGAAGGCCTTTGAGGGACTCATCAGTATACCTGATGCCACCAAGAACTGAACCAATAAACATGAAGATATGCCAATAGAAAAATTCATAGACTGAAATACAAAGATAAAATAACATAATATAAATTAAAGTGTATGTAATGTCCAAGAAGCTTTGGAAAAATTACAATGGTGTAACATATACATAATGAGACTACATAAAAGAGAAAAAAGAGAGGGATGATACAAATAACAACTTTAAGTACTAATAAAAGATAATTTTCTAATATTAAAAACAGATATCAAACTGTAGATCTGGGAAGCTCAGAAAGCAACAACTGAGAAAAATATTTCAAAAATCTATAACCCAAGTACAATATACTCGAACAGTAGAAAATCAAAGACAAAGAAAAAACATTGAAATAAGTCAGAGTCACCTTACCTAGGGAGAAAAAGAGATAAACATTATATTAAACTCATCTTCAGAAATCATGCAAGCAAGAGTAAAGTATTTAAAGTGTAGAAACAAAACAATAAAAAACAAAACACCAACCCAGAATTTTATATCCAGTAAAATTATCCACAAAATGTGAAAGAGAAATAAAAAATATTCTTAGACAAAAACTGAAAAAACTTACTGCAATTTATTTTGTATCAATTTATTTGTATTTTTTCCTGTTTTGAAAAAAAAATGTTATAAGTAGTTCTTTAGAGAAGAGGAAAATAGTTCATACCAAATACATGGATTTCTGGGTTTATGGAAGCGTTGGAGAAGAAAAAAATGAAGGTAACATGTACCTTTTGTTTTATTCATCCTTATCCTTAACTGATCTAATAGATAACGTATTTTCCTTTAAAATAGTAATAGCAAGACTGTGTTGGGTGAGTATACCCTATGGATAAATGAAATTAATAGCATGAGTGTTATAATGGAAAAAGGAGGGAATTTGGAATATCCTTTTATAAGGTCAGTGTACTCCCCGTGAATTATTATAGCATTTTATGAAAGTGGACTTAAATTAGTTGTAAATGTTTACTGAAAAGTATAGGGCAACTACAAAGAGACGAATACTTAAGCAAAATATGTCTAAAATTTATTTAACGAAAATTACAAATGATTAAAAATCAAAGAGTCACCAAATAAATGGAAAGATATTTCATGTACTTGGATAGGCAGAATCAATACTGTTAAAACGTCATTCTTTCTTATCTTTTTCTATAGATTTATTGCAATCTCAGATAAACTTACTGCAATTTATTTTGTATATATGAACAGAGTGTTGCTAAGTTTTATGTGAAAAGGCAAAAGACACAGAATAACCAACATAATACTAAAAAACAAGAAAATGGAGGAAAAGGAGAAAAAGAAGAAAAAAAAGAGTTGTTATTCAACTTCGAGACTTTGAGACTTACTAAAAAGCTACAACTATCAAGGCAAAATAAAAGACAAGTAATCAATGAAGCAAAATGGAGAGCCCAGAAATAATCAACTACAGTTGCATAATGACAATCAACTGGTATTTGACAAAGGAGCCAAGGCAATTCAATACTGAAAGAGTAAACTTTTCTACAAATGATGCTGGAACAACTGGCATCAACATTGAAAAAAAAAAATGAATCCAGATATAAACCTTACATCTTTCACAAAATTAATGCATAATGAATTACTGACCTAAATTAAAATTCAAAACGATAAAACATCTATAGTGTAACATAAATGAAAATCTTATTTTTTATTTTGGTGATGAGTTTTTAGGCAATGCTGAAAGTACAATCTATAACAAAATCAACAAGTTGGATTTATTATAATTAAAATAGCTTTGTGAAAGTGACTTAAGAGAATGAAAATAAAAACGGAAGACTAAAGAAAATATTTTAAAACATCCCTATAGTAAAGCACTATTACCAAAAATAAACAAATAACTTAAATCTTCACAATAAGAAAATGAACAACTGCATTTTTTTAAATGAGCAAAAGCTCTGAATAGGTATCACACTAAAAATATACCATTGGCAAATAGGCATGTGAAAAGACACCTGGCATCATGTATCAATAGAAAATTATAATTTAAAACAATAATGAGATATCACTGCCCACCTAATAAGATGGCTGCACACACACACACACACATGCACACCCACACAATGACAATGCCAAATGTTGGAAGGGATCTGAAACAACAAGATCTCTTTTATTGTTGGTGGCTATGTAAAATCATACAGCCACTCTGAAAGGCAACTTGTCAACTGTTTCAATTACCAAACATGCAGCTACCATATGACCCATCAATTTTACTCTTTGGCATATATTTTAGCGGAAAAAAATAGTTTTGTACACAAACATTTCTGCATGAATATTCATAAAATTTGGTTCATAATAGCCAAACTCAGAAACAGCTCTGGTGTCTTTCAGTGGATAAATGGTTAAACAAACTGTGGTAAATCCATACCATTGCTTCACAACAAAAGAAATGAAAAATATACCTAATAACTTTTATGATGATGCTGAGTAAAAAAAAAAAAAATCAATCCTGAAAGGTCAAGTACTGTATGATTCCATGTATACATAATTCATTAATCAAGAGGAATACTTAAGTGATGAACAGGTTATCATTGCCCTGGATCAATGACAGGGCAGGTAGTGGGTGCAGCTGTACTAGGGATTTGTGGTGAGGAACTATTCAGTATCTAAATTGTATTAATGTTGATACCCAGGTTGTAGTACTGTCCTGTAGTTTTGTAAGATGTTACCATTTGGGGAAAGTCAGTAAAGGGTACAAAGTTTCTCTTTGTATTATTTATTTTAACTTCATGTAAGTCAAAATAAAAACTTTAATTTAGAAAATAGAACACAAGGCAGTCTTCCCATGCTCTTTCTCAATTGAGGTTGACATTAAGTGAATGTTTCCTGGCTAATTGTACACTGCAACAAGAAACCATAATTCATAGTGAATCATGTGGGCCAGGGAATCTAGTCGTGATATGCAACACCCAAGGAAGATAAGAGCAACTGATCTCCCTTAGCCGCGTGGAACAAAACAGTGTATAGGAGTCATGACTGTGATGTCGGCCAGGCAAATCTGCTATGTGTGTCTTTGCTGTTAGATATATTCAGACTGCCTAGAAGATATTCAAACTGGCTCATTCCCAGCACTTAATCCTTGAAATCCAAATTGTTTATATGGCTTTTCCCGAAGTTACATAGAAGTGTATTGCTTGGAATTATAACAATAAAAATAGTAGGAAACATAGTTAATATTTAATGAAGGATTATCATGTGCCAGACGTTTTTTCTCATGGCTTTGTATGAATTATATAATTTAATTACCAACGAAGTTCATGAGTGGCTAAAATTTGAATGACATTTCTTTGCTTGACTTAACTAATTTACAAAAAAATTTAGGTGATTTTCCCCATGATGAAAGAGTTTCCACTAAATGATTACAGGTTAAGAACTAAGCTAATACACTTTGGAGACTGTTATCACAATACTTTATTGCCTTACAGAGCAAAACTACATAGGTCATTAAATGTTCCCTATAGCAAATTATTCAGAGAAAAATGAACACTAACATGTAACATTGCTAGAAGGTCCATTCTCACATTGCTATAAAGAAATACCCGAGACTGGGTAATTTATAAAGAAAAGAGGTTTAGCTGGCTCTGGTTCCACAGGCTATATGGGAAGCATAGTGGCTTCTGGGGAGGACCCAGGAAACTTTCAATCATGGCTGAAAAAGAAGCAGGTATGTCTTACATGGCCAGAGCAGGAGGAAGAAGGTGAGGAGGAAGGTGCCACACACTTTTAAACAACCAGATCTTGTGAGAACTCTATCATGAGACAACACTAGGAGGATGATACTAAGCCATTAGAAACCATCCCCATGAATCAATAACCTCCCACCAGGCTCCAACTCCAACATCAAAGATTACAATTCAACATGAGATTTGGGCAGGCACACACATCCGAACCATTTCATAGTTGCACCTAGGAGCAATAATACGTATTCATAACCTAGAAATTGAATGCAGTTCTGATACTTAGTTATTTAGGCATTCTGGTAAAAGACAACAATGCAGATTATCTGAGGATCTTGAGTCAACTCCTTAACGTGTATTGGGTTCTACATTAGAGGCAGGTCATTAAAGCAGCTAGAGACCAAGCTCTCTGGCACCAGTATATCAGGGATCAGAATCTGGCTCTGCCTAAGGTAACATTACTTGTCCTTACTTTGCTTTTGTTGTTGTATCTGTATGGAGCGTAGAATATATGTCTTTGGGTTATTGAGAGAATAAAATACATGCAAAACATTGAAACAGTATCAGATTAACTATGTTAGCATGTAAAATATGCAGTGTGAATTAAATGTTCAAATGCTGAATGTTTCTGGAAGAAAATAGAAGGGCTCCAAAAACCCTAGGTAATTCAGTAGTCTTTGGTAAGATAATTAGTATGTTATTTTCAGTGAGAGAGGAAAGAATATACAATCACGTATTCCAAGCTAGCTGGGTTTATGTAG
This sequence comes from Papio anubis, assembly GCF_008728515.1. Classification (NCBI taxonomy): domain Eukaryota; kingdom Metazoa; phylum Chordata; class Mammalia; order Primates; family Cercopithecidae; genus Papio; species Papio anubis. Next base: position 6,980,385 of record NC_044985.1, read on the forward strand.
TTCCATACTAGCCTTGAGCTAAGATGATTGCAGGAAGTAACAAAAAAATTTGTTTGTGGGCATGTGTGTTTGTGTTTAAAATAGGCAATGAGTGTTCTTTGCACACCAAATAACTGAAATAATAAATAGTGGAAACATAAAGACTTTTTAATAATCATATATGATTTATAATAAGCATAATTTCCTGTTATTCTGCCATTAATTTCTCTTCTTGCCAAACCTGTTTCTTCCAGACAAGATTTTCTCTTTGTTTCTCTCCCCATCTGTCTCTCATGCTGCATGCTTTATCAAATGCCTGATAATTCTTAAATTTCTGTTCACATTCAAGACTAGAAAAATTGAAATGCAGACTGAGAGTTCTATGTTCTTGTCAATTAATAAATTCCTTTTTTGAATGAATCTTTAGGGAGCCAGTCAGTAAGCTTCCCCTCAGCCGTGCAGGATGGAAGACAGAGCTCTTGGACGCTAACAACCACTAGCTGTCCCAGTTTGCTTCAGCTTTATACATTTTTAAAGAACAAACTTGTGTTGTATTTGTGTAGGGTTTAACGTCTGGGTGTTGGGTTTTGTGGATGGAGGTGGATAAAGGGCATGATGTTTACTGTTTCATAGAGAATGATTAAATTAATATCCACATTTTTGGACATTTCTTTATTGGATATTCCATCCATCTTTCCAGACTTCCTAAAGCCCAGAGCCTTGTGAGGGTTTTGCCAGAAGCAGACACCATCACCATCAAAGATACACCCCCACAGGTATATAAAGGCTGCCATTTCTTTGCTCTGAGTCATGTGCCAAGTCTCTTCCATCTTTTAACAAATCTTTCATATATGTATTGATTCTCTTTTGTGCAAGAGGTTCCTCTCTGTTTCCATTTGTGAGTTTGTGTTCGTGCATTTGCTTGCAATCAAATAATGTATTTCTCTGTAATAAGTAAATGGTTTAGGCAGAAAAAGATATATTTGTGTGTCTTTTTTTGCTATTTTGAAAGACCATTAATAATGTTGGTTACAAGTGCATAAATTGTAACTTCAGCATTAAAAAAATGTGTTTGGGGTCGAATTTTGAAGACTCCAAATTATCTATGCGTTGTGTCCAGTAAATGCCTTCTGGGATATCATCTCCTCTGCAAGTGGTCAAAATGGATTCCACAACCTTACAAGCTGTGGTCTAACAATTGGGCTTTATTGTGCAAGAGGAAATCTCAGAAAGCCAGATCGGCAAAAATAAATGTCATATTATCCTCAAACTTTATTGAAATCAAATCCACATGTCACACACACATACCATAAAATTCACCTAGTGTACAATTCATGAGCTTTTAGTACATTCACATATAAGTGTAATCCTCACCACAATTTTAGAACATTTCTGTGCCTCAAGAGCAAACCCTCTACCCTTTAGCTACCATCCCCCTAGTTATCCACCCAACACAGCCTTAAGAAACCACTAATCTACTTTCTATCTCCATAGCTTCCCCCATTTGGACATTTAATATAAATGGATTCTTACAATATGTGACCTTTTTTGACCAGCTTTTTCACTAAGCAAATTGCTTCAAGGTTCATCCATGTGGTGACATGTATCAGTACTTATTTCTTTTTATTGCTGGATAATATTCCATTGGATGGTTATACCACACTTTGTTTATTGATTCATCACTTGATGGACATTTGCAATATTTCCTCCTTTTGAATATTATAAACAGTGCTATAAATATTTATGTAAAATATATGCAAACATAGGTTTTCATTTCTCTTGTTTACATAACTAGGAGTGGGAATCCTGGGTCATATGATAATGCTATATTTAATAACTTCATGTGCTGACAGTCTGCTTTTCAAACTGGTCACACTGCTTGATATTCCCACCAACAGTGTTTGAAGGTTCCAATTTTTCTATAAACTCATATAAAAATAAATCCATTTTTTTCTTTTCAAGATTATTCGATCTATTCTGAGTTCCTTGTAGTTACATATATATTTTAGAATCACTTTGACCATTTTTAAAAGAAGTCAGGCAGAATTCTGATAGAGATTGCATTGACTCTGTAGATTAATTTGGATTTTATGCCATCTGAACAATATTAAGTTTTCTTCTCCATAATTGTGAACTGCTTCCTATTTATTTAGTTCTTCTTAAGTTCTATAGCTTTCAGAGTATAATTTTTGCACTTTTGTGTTGAATTTATTCCTAAGTATTTTATTATTCTTAATAATACGGTAAATATAATTGTTTTATTAATTTCATTTTCTCGTTTTTCATTGTAAATGTATAGGAAAACAATTGACCTTTGTATATTAACCTTGTATCCTACATCTTTGCTGAATTCATTTATAAGTTCAAATAAATTTTTAGTGAATCTGTAGGGTATGTTACAGATAACATACCAAGATTATGTTATCTGTAAAATAGAGATAGTTTCACTTCTTTCTATCAAATTTGAATTCTTTTTATTTCTTTTCTTGGTGTCTAATTGCTCAAGCTGTTCTTCACTCTTGATCCATCCATGGAGACCTTCAGCAGAATTTAGTGACACTTGAACATGGTGTGGATTTCATTCCAGGTGAGCAACTCCTTCTTGAGGGACTCACTACCTTCTTAAAATATAAGCATAAAGATTATGGATGCTGTTTGTTTTGTGCCAGCAGGCTGGGTTTGGGTTTGGGCACCAGCTGCATTCCATTATCTGACTATAATAAATACCTTAGAGTCCAAGCAGTTTTTCAGTTCCCAGAAAGCTGAAGAAAGCTTAGCTTGAAAGCATTCCTTTACACTGGAAAAGCAGAACTTATTATATGGTAATTCATTGTTCATACAACTTAGAGTGAGGTTCTGAGGTATTTTCACTCATTACTCCAAACTGTAAAATTAATAACATTGGATGTTCATTTATTATTTGAGCTTATTACTTAGTACTGGATGATGCTCATTTCTTAAAGCAAGAACCTGAGCATGAACTTTATTCTGCAAGTTCACTTTCAATTTTGTATAAACCCCAGGGGATTTGAAACCTAACCTTCAAAAAAAAGGAAACCTTAATATTTCATCTAAAGAAAATCATTTTATGCTATTTTTGCAACTTTGCTAAGTGTTAATGAGATCACTTGGACACAGGAAGGGAAGCATCACACACCGGGTCCTATTGTGGAGAGGGGGGAGGGGGGAGGGATAGCATTAGGAGATATACCTAATGTAAATGACAAGTTAATGGGTTTAGCACACCAACATGGCACATGTATATATATGTAACAAACCTGCACTTTGTGCACATGTACCCTAGAACTTAAAGTATAATAATAAAAAAAGAATAACCTAGTCCCAATAATATTTTAAAGTTATGAAAGTGCAATAAAACTTTAAAGACACACACACACACTCACTCACACACACACACAGATCCGTACTCATTTAGATGGATTCATTTACCTAAGTAAATTCATATTTTCGGTCTCTTTTCTTTGCAAGTGATAATTCCAGCTTATGTTAACTCCTACATTTTATGTTAATCTAATCATGGTTCTAAGTGAAAAGCAACATGAATTCTTCGATAGGAAAAACTCTATGTAATAGATAGGTTTCTACCTACCTTCAATATTATATTTGTTTATTTCATCTGTCAAACATCTACTCCAGAGGAACTGCTCATTTCATTGATTTATGAAAAACACCATGCACATTCTTATGTTCACACCATGTCATTCCTTAACCTACAAGCTCTTCCCTCATCTTAAGATTTAACTGAACCTTAACCTCTCTTTCCAATGCAGTTTATATTGTTGCTAATTCCTATAGCATTCCCTGGGTTTATGGGCATCGAGTAGTCTTACTTTTGAATACCCATTCATTCACTCCTATAACATTCATGAAATATTGTATTTCTTCATTCATTCTGTAATGCGACTGTTATACCTTTCTCACATTTGGGTTAAAATATTATTAAAGAAATACAACATTTCATGAATGTTACTTTAATGCTGAATCTGCTAAAAACATCAAAATGTGTTTTTATATATACTTACAGGATTTCCTATTCAAAATGGACAATAAAATAGTACTTGATATTTGCTAAATGCCATTTGTAAAGGCTCCCTTTTCACAGAGCAGAAGGCTCCATATAGAGGTCTTGTCACCAGGGAAAGATGATGAGGAAGAGGTTCTATCCAGGCTTGTCAACGGATCATGACACTTCTACGCAGACTTGACTGAGAATTCCTAGGATCCTAAGCAAGACTTGGTCTACTTAATGGCAAATTCAGCTGATCACAATGCATTACCTGAAGCTCCCTAGAGATAGATAAAATCCAACAGTTAGATAAAAACTGAAATTTCATTGACTTTTCCAATAGGAAACAACTAAAGCTACACATGAACACATTTATCACAGACAAACTTAATGTCGTCTTTTAGAGGCCTTCTTTATTGAATCTTAATCTGATGGTTATTATGAGGTAATGCAAGGAGCTTGGCAAAATGCAGTTTACAGCCCCTTTTCTCAGGTGTGATATAAGAGCAATCTCCCAAAATGTCAGAGGTGGATAACTTAGTGTTGACTCTAGCTCATAATTCTTCCACAATAAGGAATTCTGATTGACCCCTTTCAACTCAGTGTCTTTCATAAATATGAAATCTAATTCCGGACTCAAATGCAATGCAGGAAGTAGAAGACACCTGGGAATGGGTTATGAAATTCTCAACCAAAAATGTTTAAAGCAGCAGAAAAGAACATACAGGTCAGAATCTGGAATGATTTTAAGGGAGAGAGGTGGCTGAATTTCATCAAGTCGTAAGATTTCACATCTGGCAGGTTCTGATTTGCGCATATGGAGCAGAAATATTAATTTTTATCACCAGTTTTTGCTTTTAAATTCTTAGTGACTTGAATGTGAAAGGACTTGCAGCTTTTTAGGAAAAATTGTTTCACCACATTATTTATTATTACAGGATTATTTTATAATGCATTTTTAGTACTTGATTAATTCGTTAATGGGACAAGTTGAGTTAGCTTATAACATATTAATATTTCCTAAATGGGCCCCATTAGGCAAGCAATAAAATTTGGAGTGAAATCAAAGCTGCTCACTCTACTCTTTCTCACATAATTTCAGTAAAAGTGGGAAAAGGATCCCAAATATTTTCACATAAAAGAGGCAAAGGCTGAGGCATTAGACATGGTTAAATCATACTTATTTTGTTAATAATTAAAGCTTAATAACATGCTCCAAGAAATTTGCGATTCACCAATTTGAATAAAATCAGAGAAAAAAAAAAGAGCTATTTCTTCTCCTGGTAGGAAATTTTACATTTTTACTCACCTTTGCGCCCGTTATGTCGCTGGTGGGGCAGTAGTCTTGGTTTTGAGCAATAACAGTTTGGTCTCTAGTTTCCTCACACAATGGGAAATGAACAGATCTTACTCGCAAAATATTGTGTATGCCTGCTCTAACCTGTCTGAGTTAGACTCAGTCCTAATGGACTGAATATTACAAAAATAGAAGGTTAAAATAGAGGAGGTTTATTGTATTCTGTGTTCAAAAGCACTGAAATCCAGGATCAAACAGGTATTTGTACACCCATATTCATATCAGCATTATTCACAATAGCCAAAGGTGCCAAATGTTCATCAAGAGATGATCGGATAAACAAATGTGATATATATTTATAATAAAATATTACTTAGCCCCAAAACAAAATTCCGATAAATTCTACAACATGAATGAAAGTTGAAAACACTATGCTAAGTGAAATAAGCCAAACATGAAAGAGCGAATATTGTATGAATCCATTAATACGAGGTACCTAGAATAGATAATCATATAAAGATGTGATTATAACATAATTTACATGGCACATGGGAATGAAAAATGGGAAGTTATTGTTTAATGGATAGAGTTTCTATTTGGGATAATAAAAAAAATTATGGAAATTGGTCGGGCATGGTGGCTCATGCCTGTAATCCCAGCACTTTGGGAGGCCAAGGCAGGCGGGTCACCTGAGGTCAGAAAGTCAAGACCGGCCTGAACAACATTGTGAAACCCTGTCTCTACTAAAAATACAAAACTTAGCCGGGTGTGGTGGTGGGTACCTGCAATCCCAGCTACTCAGGAGGCTGAGGTGGGAGAATCACTTGCACACAGGAGGTGGAGGTTGCAGTGAGCTGAGGTTATGCCATTGCACTCCAGGCTGGGTGACAAGAGCAAAACTCCATTTCCAAAAAAAAAAAAAAGAAAAAAAATTCCAGAAGTACATAGTGGTAATAATTGCAGAATATTGTGAAGGTACTTAATGGCACTGAATTGGACACTTAAAATGGCTAAAATGGTAATTTTATGTTATGTGTAATTTACTACAATAAAAATGCAAAAGAGCCAATGTGTTAATTTATAAGTAAACATTTATATTAATATATTTATAATAATATATATTAATATAAGATCCAAATGATTGAGATTCTATTTTATTAAACATTTATATACATGCTTCATGCATGTCAAATAGTCTTTTAAGTGCTTTAGGAATTTTAATTCATTAAATCATTATAACTTCTATATGAAGTAGATGTTATTATTATCCCAGTTTTCCAGGTGAAGAAATAGTGGCACAGAGTCTTTAGGTAATTTTTCTAAGGTCATACATCTAGTGAACACTATATCCAGGACTCAAACCCCTGCTATGTGGCTCTACAACCTATATTCTTCATCACTGTGCTATGTAGCTAGAACTCCTTGGTCACCTGATTAGGAGATCAGAGAACAAACAGATCCTTTATTTTAGAAAGTCACTTGTAGCATACCATTGAAAAATAATTCTCATTTTCCTGATAATCCAAATGACACATTTGCTATTTATCTTGTTTACAAACTCTGTGCAAAATTCAAATGTTTCGTAGATTAATATTTTTTCTAGTAATGGGTTTATGATTTATCTTCTGGATGTTATTTTAGAAACAATTTTATACCCTGTAGTTAACTACTAAATCATTGTTTTGGTTGCTTGATTTGCCTTTTTTTGTAATCTAGCATTTTAAAAATAATTTATTCAATTAGACCATTCATGAATGTGGAATATATGTAAAATAATTATAATACATAGGAAGAGTCACACATGTACCTACCCTCAAGTTTATCTACCAAAAACACAGACATATGAAAATACGCATATAAGAGATTGTAGTGGAAGAGATAGAATATAAGCAAAGGGATATGTTAAAACAACATGCCATACATAGAAAGTTGTAATGTATTTATTTGCTGGAGTAAATTGTAATTGGTAGAGGGTGGCAGAGTTAAAACTAGAGAGATAAGGGAGGCTCTAGATTATGGAAGATCTTGTAAAATATGTTAAGTAGTTATTATAGGATTCCAGTTTGTTATGTCTGACAATAGATAATAATGAGAGGTAATGCTTATGGTCTTCTTACTTTGTGCCAGACAGTCTTCTAAGCACTTTAATTAAACTTACTTATTAAATATTCATACCAACTCTGTGAGTTAGCCATGAATATTATCTCATTTTGAGATGAGAAAATGCAACAACAGTGAGTTTATTTAATTTACTGTAGGTCACAATAAGATTCAGAAAGTCAAGCTCCAAAGCCCCCACTCTTAACCTTATGTGGTATTGCTTAACATGATCAGGTTATTATTAATGTTATCCATTACTCTGGTGGTAGAAAATATATTTGCTTAGTATTGAGTCTTAAATTCGTAAGTGCAAGCCAGAATTGTGGCCTCAGCCAAGGCAAGAGGGATGAGAGTTTAGAAGAGGAGGCATAGTCATAGGAATGAAGAGGACATGCTTTAGAGGTAGCAAAAGGAAAACTGACTATGGATCGGATATGAGAAGCAAGGAAGAGAGGAATTAAGAAGGAATCCTAGGATTTTTTAGTTAAAATAAGTGAACTGATGTCACCCAAGTAAGATAAAGAACATAAAAGGCTAACATATTAAATATTCTTTGGCTCTGAATCACCAAAAATCTTTATTAGCATTCCATCAATGTCCACATTATGAAGAAAAACAAACAAAAAAAAAACATCTAATTTCAAATTCACAGCCCATTTATAGCAATTGCTTATGACTTGTAGTAGGTTAAAGTCAGTAATTTAACATCTAGTCTTATGTTCTTTTATGCATTTTATATTATTTCAATCTGAATCCTGTCATTCATACTTTTATCTTGTTTCATGTTTTACTCAAACATCTTTATCTTTAGGAGAAGATTAAACTTTCTTTCTTCTTCCAATTCTATCCCCAAAGAGAAGTTTTGATAGGCACCAAGAGAAAGCATTATAGTAGTAATTGGAGGAGTTTTTAGGAGTAAATGAAATTAACAAAGGGTAATAGTTTTTTTACAGTATGCTTTACATAAAGCAAAATTAACAGGTATGCCTATAATTTGATCTATCTTTTCCTTCCTTCCTTCCTTCCTTCCTTCCTTCCTTCCTTCCTTCCTTCCTTCCTTCCTTCCTTCCCTCCTTCCTCCCTCCCTCCCTCCCTCTCTCCGTACCTTCCTTTTCTCTTTCTCTTCTTTTCTCAAATTCCTGGGTTCAACAGACCCTCCTGTCTCAGTCTCCTGAGTCACTGGGACTACAGAAGTGAGCCACGATGCCAAGTTAGAATTTGATCATTTGACATATGTGTAAATGAGTTTACCCACACCTTTTTCAAAATACAGTTGACTCACCCCCATGCAGTAGAAAATTCTTGATGCAACTTTTAACCCCCCAAAACCTTAAATACAAATAACCTACTGTTGACCAGAAGCCTTACTGAAAATGTAAACAATTGATTAGCAAATGTTTTTTATGTTATATGAATTGTACACTAGATTCCTATAATAAAGAAAGAAAGAAAGAAAATGGGAAAGAAAATGTGATTAAGAAAATCATAAGAAAGATAAAATGTATTTACTATTAAGTAGAAATGGCTCATCATGAAGATCTTCATCTTCACGGTCTTCACATAATGTAGGCTGAGGAGGAGGGGGATGTGGAGGGGTTGGTCTGGCTATCTGAAGGCTGGCAGAGACAGAAAAAAATTTTAAGTGGACCCTTGCAGTTCAAACGCATGCTATTTAATTGTACGGAACATTTTCATAACCACAGAACATTCGCTTTTCCCCCTCTATAGGCAATCAGCCACTCCCGAAACAACTACTATTCTGATTAAAATCACCATGGATGACTTTTGTCTGTTCTAGAAATTCATGCAATTAAACAGTATGTACTTTTTTGGATCTGGCTTCTTTCACTAAATGTAATGTTTTTCAGATTCTTCCATGTTGTGTCTCATGTAAGTTATTTTTCTCTCTTTTATATTTAATAGTATCCCAATGTTTGAACCTGCTACAGTACATTTATCATTTTACCTATTGACTGATAATTTTGGCTTTTTTGAATAAAGTTGCTGTAAACATTCATGTACAGGAAGTTTTGTGGACAGACGTATGCATGTATTTCTCATTCTCAAAATCCTGAGGGGTATTGTTGGGTCATAAGCTAAATAGGTATTTGTTTGAAATTTTTTAAGGTAACAAATTATTTTCTGAATCGATGCTTCCATTTTACACTTCTATAAGCAATGTATGAGAGTTTTAGCTGTTCTCTACCCTCACTAATAATTTCTGCTGTCAGACTTTAAATTTCAGTCATTTTAGTAGGTGTGTTGCAGTATCCCATCATGGTTTTAGTTGGTATTTTCTTGATGAATAATGCCTGTAACTCATTGGCCATACATATATCTTTTTTCAAGAAGTTTCTATTCAAGTATTTTATCAATGTTTGTCTTTCTATTATTGAATGATAATAGTGCTTTATACATTTTTGATACAAATTCTTTATATTTAATATTTTATATTCTATTGTATTGTGAATATTTTCTCCTAGTCCATGGCTCACCTGCAAATTTTTCTTAACTATATATTTTGATGAGCAAGACTGTTTAAATGAGGATGCAGTGAATTTATCCATTTTAATAACTAATGCTTTCAATGTGTTATTTAATAAATATTTGCCTACCAAAACTTATACAAATATATCCTATTCTTTACACCTAGGAACATAATAGTTTAGGGTCGAAAGTTTAGTTAATTGTTCTCTCTTGCATTATATATGTATATCATGTGAGGTAAGGGTCAAGGTTTGCTTATTGTCATTTTTCCTTCAAAACAGATACTCAGTAGTTGCAGCACCATTTGTGGAAATGTTTTCCTCCCCCCCACCACTCCCGCCTTAATTTATATTGGTGCTGTCCTTGTGTACCAAAATTTATGTGTGGATTTACTTCTACTCTACTGTATTCTATTGACTTACTTATTTATCCTGTCACCTATATTATACTGTGTTGATTACTATGTTGTAGTTTCATTTTATACCTTAAAAGTCAAACAGAGTAAATCTCCCAACCTTGCCCTTCTTTTTCAGGATAGCTTAATTATTCTGTCATTTGCATATCCATTACAACTTTAGAATCAACTCAACCATATATTCCAAAATAACCTACAATTTTTATTCCTTTTGTTATATACCCAGTAATGGGATTGCTGGGTCAAGTGATATTTCTACCTCTATGTCTTTGAGGAATCATCACACTTTCTTCCACAATAGTTGAGCTAATTTACTCTCCCACCAACAGTGTATAAGCATTCCTTTTTCTCCACAACCTTGCCAGCATTTGTTATTTTTTTGACTTTTAAGTCATAGCAATTCTGACTGGTATGAGGTGGTATCTCATTTTGGTTTTGATTTTCATTGCTCTAATGATCAATGATGTTGAGCTTTTTTTCATATGACTGTTGGCTTCTTTTGAAAAGTGTCTGTTCATGTCCTTTGCCCACTTTGCTATGGGGCTGTTTATTTTTTTCTTGTAAATTTGTTTAAGTTCCTCATAGATGTCAGATATTAGACCTTTGTTGGATGCATAGTTTGAAAAATTTTTCTCCCATTCTGTAGGTTGCCTTTTTACTCTGTTGATGGTTTCTATTGCTGTGCAGAAGCTCTTTAGTTTAATTAGATCCAACTTGCCCATTTTTGCTTTTGTTGCAGTTGCTTTTGGTGTCTTTGTCATAAAATCTTTGCCAGTGCCTAAGTCCTAAATGGTATTGCCTATGTTTCTTTTCCAGGGGTTTTACAGTTTGGGGCTTTACATTGAAGTATTTAATCCATCTTGTGTTAATTTTTGTATATGGCATAAAAAAAGAGTCCAGCTTCAATATTTTGCTTGCCAGTTATCCAAGCACCCTATATTGAGTAGGAAATCATTTCCCCATTGCTCGTTTTTGCCAGGTGTGCTGAAGATCAGATAGTTATAGGTGTGTAGCCTTATTTCTGGGTTTTCTATTCTGTTCCATTAGTCTATGTGTCTGTTTTTGGACCAGTACCATGCTGCCAGGTTTTGGTATCAAGATGATGCTAGCCTTATAGAATGGGTTGAGGGGGAGCCACTGCTCCTATTTTTTTTTTTGTAATAGTTTCAGTAGAAATGGCTCCAACTCTTCTTTGTACATCTGGTAGAATTTGAATCCATCTGGTCTGGGGCATTTTTTGGCTGGTAGCCTCTTTATGACTCCCTCAGTTTCAGAGCTCATTATTGATCTGTTCAGGTATTTAGTATCTTTCTGGTTCAGTCTTGGGAGGATGAATGTGTCCAGGAATTTATACAATTTTATAGATTTTCTAGTTTACATGCATAGATCTGCTCATAATATCCTCTGATGGTTTCTTGTATTTCTGTGGTTTGGTGGTAATATCCTGCTTCTCTTTTCTGGTTGTGTTTATTTGAACCTCCTGTCTTTTATTCTTTATTAGTCTAGCTAACAGTCTATTTTATTATTATTTTTTAATAAACCAGTTCCTGGATATATTGATTTTTTGAATGGTTTTTCATGTCTGTATCCTTCAGTTCAGCTTTAATTTTGATTTTTTTCTCTTCTTCTGCTAACTTTGGGATTTGTTTCCTCCTGATTCTCTGGTTCTTCTAGTTGCGATGTTAGGTTCTTAACCTGATATCTTCCTAACTTTTTATGTGGGCATTTAATGCTATAAATTTACCTTTTAACAGCTCCTTAGCTCTGTCCTAGAGATTCTGGTGTGTTATATCTTTGTTCTCATTAGTTTCAAAGAAAATACTGATTTCTGCCTTAATTTCATTATTTACCCAAAAGTCATTCAGGAGCAGGTTATTCAATTTCCACCTAATTTTATGGTCTTGAGTGATTTTATTAGTCTAAATTTCTAATTTGATTGTGCTGTGTGGTCTGAGAGATTGTTTGTTATAATTTCAGTGCTTTTGCACTTGCTGAAAAGTGTTTTGCTTCTGATGATGCGATCAAATTTTAGAGTATGTGCCAAGTGGCAATGAGAAGAATATATATTCTGTTGTTTCTAGACACAGAGTTCTGTAGATATCAGGTCCATTTGAACAGTGCTGAGTTCAGATCCTGAATATCTTTGTTAATTTTCTGCCTCCATGATCTGTTTAATATTGCAAATGGGATGTTAAGGTCTCGCACTGTTATTGGATGGGAGTCTAAGTATCTTTGATGGCCTTTAAGAACTTGCTTTATGAATCTGGGTGCTCCTTTCTTGGCTGCATACATGTTTAGAATAGTTAGATCTTCTTGTTGAATGGAATGTTTTAACATTATGTAATGCCCTTCTTTGCCTCTTTGATCTTTATTGGTTTAAAGTCTGTTTTATCAGAAACTAGAATTTCAATCTCTGCTTTGTCCTGTTTTCCACTTGCTTGATAGATTTTTCTTCATCCCTTTGTTTTGAGCCTACATGTGTCATTACATGTAAGATATGTCTCTTGAAGACAGCATACCAATTGGTCTTGTTTCTTTATCCAGCTTGCCACTGTGTGTCTTTTAAGTGGTGCATTTAGCTTATTTATAGTTATGGTTATTATTGTTATGTGTGGATTTGATCTTGCCATCATGATGTTAGCTGGTTATTATGCAGACTTGTTTATGTGTTGCTTTATAGTGTTACAGGTTTGTGTACCTCAGTGTGTTTTTGTAGTGGGTGGTAATGGTCTTTACTTTTCATATTTAGTGCTCCCTTTGGGAGCTGTTGTAACACAAGTCTGGTGGTAAAAATTCCCTTAGCATTTGTCTGAAAAAAAAATCTTATATCTCTTTTGCTTATGAAGTTTAGTTTGGCAGGATATGAAATTCTGGGTTGGAATTGCTTTTCTTTATAGGCTCAAAATAAAGAGATGGAGGAAGATCTATGAAGCAAATGGAAAACAAAAAAAGGCAGGGGTTGCAATCCTAGTCTCTGATAAAACAGATGTTAAACCAATAAAGGTCAAAAAAAAACAAACAAGGCCATTACATAATGGTAAAAGGATCAATTCAACAAGAAGAGCTAACTATCCTAAAAATATTTGCACCCAATACAGGAGCACCCAGATTCATAAACCAAGTCCTAACAGACTTACAAAGAGACTTAGATTCCCACACAACAATAATGGGAGACTTTAACACCCCACTGTCAGCATTAGATAGATCAACGAGACAGAAAGTTAGCAAAGATATCCAGGAATTGAACTCAGCTCTGCATCAAGCGGACCTAATAGCCATCTACAGAACTCTCCACCCCAAATCAACAGAATATACATTCTTTTCAGCACCACATCACACTTATTCAAAAATTGACCAAATAGTTGGAAGTAAAGCACTCCTCAGCAAATGTAAAAGAACAGAAATTATAACAAACTGTCTCTCAGACCACAATGCAATCAAACTAGACCTCAGAATTAAGAAACTCAATCAAAACCACTCAACTACATGGAAACTAAACAACTTGCTCCTGAATGACTATTGGGTACATAACGAAATGAAGGCAGAAATAAAGATGTTCTTTGAAACCAATGAGAACAAAGACACAACATACCAGAATGTCTGGGACAAATTTAAAGCTGTGTCTAGAGGAAAATTTATAGCACTAAATGCCCACAAGAGAAAGCAGGAAAGATCTAAAATTGACACCCTAGCATCACAATTAAAAGAACTAGAGAAACAAGAGCAAACACATTCAAAAGTTAGCAGAAGGCAAGAAATAACTAAGATCAGAGCAGAACTGAAGGAGATAGAGACACAAAAAACCCTTCAAAAAATCAATGAATCCACAAGCTGGTTTTTTGAAAAGATCAACAAAATTGATAGACTGCTAGCAAGACTAACAAAGAAGAAAAGAGAAAAGAATGAAATAGACACAATAAAAAATGATAAAGGGGATATCACCACCGACCCCACAGAAATACAAACTACCATCAGAGAATACTATAAATACTTCTACGCAAATAAACTAGAAAACCTAGAAGTAACGGATAAATTCCTGGACACATGCACTCTCCCAAGACTAAACCAGGAAGCAGTTGAATCCCTGAATAGACCAATAACAGGCTCTGAAATTGAGGCAATAATTAATATCCTACCAATCAAAAACAGTCCAGGACCAGACAGACTCACAGTCGAATTCTACCAGAGGTACAAGGAGGAGCTGGTACCATTCCTTCTGAAATTATTCCAATCAAGAGAAAAAGAGGGAATTCTCTCCAACTCATTTTATGAAGCCAACATTATCCTGATACCAAAGCCTGGCAGAGACACAACAACAACAAAAAAAGAGAATTTTAGACCATTTTCCCTAATGAACAACAATGCAAATATCCTCAATAAAATACTGGCAAACCAAATCCAGCAGCACATCAAAAAGCTTATCCACCATGATCAAGTGGGCTTCATCCCTGTGATGCAAGGCTGGTTCAACATACGCAAATCAATAAATGTAATCCAACATATTAACAGAACCAAAGACAAAAACCACATGATTATCTCAATAGATGCAGAAAAGGCCTTTGACAAAATTCAACAGCCCTTCTTCCTAAAAACTCTCAATAAATTCAATATTGATGGAATGTATCTTAAAATAATAAGAGCTATTTATGACAAACCCACAGCCAATATCATACTGAATAGGCAAAAACCAGAAGCATTGCCCTTGAAAACTGGCACAAGACAGGGATGCCCTCTCTCACCATTCCTATTCAACGTAGCGTTGGAAGTTCTGGCCAGGGAAATCAGGCAAGAGAAAGAAATAAAGGGTATTCAATTACGAAAAGAAGAGGTCAAATTGTCCCTGTTTGCAGAAGACATGATTGTATATTTAGAAAACCACATTGTCTCAGCCCCAAATCTCCTTAAGCTGATAAGCAACTTCAGCAAAGTCTCAGGATACAAAATCAATGTGCAAAAATCACTAGCATTCTTATACACCAATAACAAACAGACAAACAGAGAGCCAAATCATAAGTGAACTCCCATTTACAATTGCTTCAAAGACAATAAAATACCTAGGAATCCAACTTACAAGGGATGTGAAGGACTTCTTCAAGGAGAACCACAAAACACTGCTCGATGAAATTAAAGAGGACACAAACAAATTGAAGAATATTCCATACTCATGGATAGGAAGAATCAATATCATGAAAATGACCATACTGTCCAAGGTAATTTATAGATTCAATGCCATCCCCATTAAGCTACCAATGACTTTCTTCACAGAATTGGAAAAAACTAATTTAAAGTTCATATGGAACCAAAAAAGAGCCCACATTGCCAAGACAGTCCTAAGCCAAAAGAACAAAGCTGGAGGCATCATGCTACCTGACTTGAAACTCTACTACAAGGCTACAGTAACCAAAACAGCATGGTACTGGTACCAAAACAGACATATAGACCGATGGAACAGAACAGAGCCCTCAGAAATAATACTACACATGTACAACCATCTGATCTTTGACAAACCTGACAAAAACAAGAAATGGGGAAAGGATTCCCTATTTAATAATAAATGGTGCTGGGAAAATTGGCTAGCCATAAGTAGAAAGCTGAAACTGGAACCTTTCTTTACACCTTACACAAAAATTAATTCAAGATGGATTAGAGACTTAAATGTTAGACCTAAAATGATAAAAACCCTAGAAGAAAACCTAGGCAATACCATTCAGGACATAGGCATGGGCAAGGACTTCATGTCTAAAACACCAAAAGCAATGGCAACAAAAGTCTAAATTGACAAATGGGATCTAATTAAACTAAAGAACTTCTGCACAGCAAAAGAAACTACCATCAGAGTGAACAGGCAACCTATAGAATGGGAGAATATTTTTGCAATCTACTCATCTGACAAAGGGCTAATATCCAGAATTTACAAAGAACTCAAACAAATTTACAAGAAAGAAACAAACAACCCCAACAAAAAGTGGGCAAAGGATATGAACCGACATTTCTCAAAAGAAGACATTTGTACAGCCAACAGACATATGAAAAAATGCTCATCATCACTGGCCATCAGAGAAATGCAAATCAAAACCACAATGAGATACCATCTCACACCAGTTAGAATGGCCATCATTAAAAAGTCAGGAAACAACAGGTGCTGGAGAGGATGTGGAGAAATAGGAACACTTTTACACTGTTGGTGGGACTGTAAGCTATCTCAACTATTGTGGAAGACAGTGTGGCGATTCCTCAAGGATCTAGAACTAGAAATACCATTTGACCCAGCCATCCCATTACTGGGTATGTACCCAAAGGATTATAAATCATGCTGCTATAACGACACATGCACATGTATGTTTATTGCAGCACTATTCACAATAGCAAAGACTTGGAAACAACCCAACTGTCCATCAATGACAGACTGGATTAAGAAAATGTGGAAAATACACCATGGAACACCATGCAGCCATAAAAAAGGATGAGTTCATGTCCTTTGTAGTGACATGGATGAAGCTGGAAACCATCATTCTCAGCAAACTATCGCAAGAACAGAAAACCAAACACTGCATGTCTCACTCATAGGTGGGAATTGAACAATGAGAACACTTGGACACAGGAATGGGAACATCACACACTGGGGCCTGTTGTGGGTTTGGGGGAGGAGGGAGAAATAGCATTAGGAGATATACCTAATGTAAATGACAAGTTAATGGGTGAAGCACACCAACATGGCACATGTATATATATGTAACAATCCTGCATGTTGTGCACATGTACCCTAGAACATAAAGTATATATAAAAAAAAGAATGTTGAATATTGTCCCCCATTCTCTCCTGGCTTGTAATGTTTCAGGTGAGATGTATGCTGTTAGTCTGATGGGCTTCCCTTTGTGGGTGATCTGACCTTTCTCTCTATCTCCCTTTAACATTTCTTTTTTTTTTTATTAAGGCCTTGGAGAGTCTGATGACTGCTTGTCTTGTGAATGATATTCTGAAGAAGTACCATACTGGTGTTCTCTGCATTTCCTAAATTTGAATTTTGGCTTCTGTAGCTAGGTTGGGGAAGTTCTCATGCAAGAGATACTGAAATATGTTTTCCAACTTGATTTCATTCTCCCCATCTCTTTCAGGCACACTGGTCAGTTAGAGATTTGGTCTCTACATAATTCCATATTTCTTGGAAGTTTGGTTCATTCCTTTTTATTCTTTGTCCTCTATTTTTGTCTGTTCATCTTATTTCAGAAAGACAGTCTTCAAGCTCTAAGATTCTTTTCTCCTCTTGGTCTCTTTTGCTATTAATACTTGTGATTGCATTATGAAATTCTTGTAGTGTTTTTCAGCTCTATCAGTTTGGTTACATTCTTTTCTACACTGGCTATTTTGTCTGTCAGCTTCTGCATTGTTTTATCATGATTTTTAGCTTCCTTGTGTTGTGTTGTAACATACTGTTGTAGCTCAATGGGTTTCATTTCTATCCATATTCTGAATTACATTTCTATCATGTCAGCCATCTCAGCCTCAACCAAATTTGAGATCCTTACTGGAGAGGTGATGCGGTCATTTGGAGGAAAGAGGGCACTGTAACATTTTGAGTTTTCAGGGTTCTTGCACTGATTCTTTCTCCTTTGTGGAGTTATCTACCTTCAGTCTTTGAGGTTGCTCACCTTTGCATAGTTTTTATTTTCTTTTATCCTATTTGATGACATTGAGGGTTTGATTGTGGTGCAGGCGATGAAGCTTGGAGGAGGTGGAGGGCCCCTGCTGGAGACTGTTGCGCTGGAGGTGGTATTGGATTGGGATGGGGTTCTGGCCAGCACAGGTCTGGGTAACTGCTCTGTGCCCCACAAGCAGGAGTGATTGCTCAGGGTGTGAGAGAATCTCCTGTTCTCTTCCTAGAGTTAGTGCGAGGACAGGGTGCTGGCAAAGGAGGGGCTTTTAGGCTCTGCCTGCCAAGGATCCATCTTTAAGGTGGTCAGTGGGGATGGTAGAGGCTTACTGCACTCCTGCATACTGGTGGGACAACTAAAGCAAAACCTGACTGGACAGACACATGCCAGCAAAGCGATGTAGGGAGTTGCCATGGACTCTGGGGAAGCTGCAGTGTGGGGAGGGACCATGTGGGCTGATACACAGCTTTATGGGATCCCTTGATGGAGCTCTGCACCATTCATGCATGGTCCACCAGCACAGAAGCTATAAGGTGTACCCCTAGGGCAACTAAGTCTGTTCTGTAAGCAGGCTAGGCCAGGCTGGGGTCCTGGGAGAGTCAGTAGACCAAGGAGTGCTCAGATCAGACCAGCCCCATCTGATGTGCAAGACCACCCTGCAGAGATTAGGTCTGACAGTTCCCCTAGGGCTAAAGACTCTTTTGGGACAAAGTCAACCCTAGAGAGATGGCCATCCATGGCTATGTTCCACTATACATGCTCCCACACCAATCCCTCTGGGCTCCACATCAACTGGCTTACTGCCCCCACCACTTTATCTGTCTCCTGGGGGCCTCACCCCAGAAAGATGTGAGTCAGCCATTGCTCAAAGCAATCAGCCCAGGATGAAGAATCTGTGCTCTGGACCCAAGTCAGGGGTTCCCTGTCTGGTGATAAGCAGTGCAGGATGTGTGGGACCCGTGGGAGGCAGACTGGCCTCTTCTCCTTGGGTCAACCACAGCTTGTTGGAGGTATGGATAAGGCTCTTCGGGTCTTTGTTCTGTCATTAGACTTAAGCTAGTGAGGAGAGTACCACTACAGTGACAGTGGTGGGGAGGCTTTCCATTGTCCCTGGAGGCTCTGTGCAGGGAGTTACTGAGTTGCTACTGGTTCAATAGCTCAGGCAGGGGGTGGTTAGAGGCCCAGGCCTAGAGGACCTGCCTAGTTAGGAGATACGGGAATGGGCATCCATTTATCAGTCTGACCACTTTTCTGTAGGGCTGTTGCAGTATGCTAGGTCTGCCCCTGTCCCTAGCCTGGATTGTCCAGTACCTAGAGGTATCACCAGTGAAGGCTGTGAAACACCAAAGGTGGCAGCCTTCCCGTCTCTCTGGGTGCTCTGTCCCAGTGAGGTACAAACCTGTTGCTGATCTGAATGCACCTGTAGGAGGGGACTGGAGACACCAGTTGTGAGCTCTCACCCACTGAGCAGGAACGGCATATGGGTCTCACTTAAAAAAGTAGTCTGGCAACGTTTTTGTAGGGCATCTGTGCTCTGCAAGAGGACTGCCTCCTGCTCTGGTTGACTTGGATCCTCCAAGGCCTGAAGGTTGGAATGGCTAAGTCACACGAACAGCAAAAATGGCAGCCCACTCCTCCCTTTGGTAGCTCTGTCGCAGGGAGGTTTCAAAACTCTGTTGGCTGAAGAACACTGGCAGGGGTGACTGAAGTCCCCATTTGGGAGGTCCCGCCTGATGAAGGAGAAACGGATTGAGGGCCTGCTTTAAAAAGCAATCTGGGCACAGTTTTGTAGAGCAGCTTTGCTATGCTGGGACATTCCTTCTACCCCTAGTCGGCTTGGACTCTCCAAAGCCAGAAGGTTGCAACAGCTAAGCTCCCTGAATAGCAATGATGGTAGCCTAGCTCTCCTGGAAGCTTCCTCTCAGGGAGATGCAATGCTGCTATCAGTGGCTGGTTGAAATTCCAAGTCAGTGGGTCTTATGCTGTGACGTGCTATGGGAGTGGGGCCTGCACACTGTTGCTGCTCACCCTGCTGGCTTCAGCCTCTTTCCTAGGGGGTACGTACACGGGTCTAACCTTCTACTTTGCAGTTGCAAGTACTTTTTCTGGGAAGCTCAGAAAACCCCAGTGTCTAAGGCTCCTGTGTCTTTGCATGTGCCTGAGTGGCTGCTCTGCCAAGATTCCATGTAGCTCTGTGCGTCAGACTGAAGGCTCTGCTAGAGTGGGTTCATGACCCAAGGGTTGCCAGATCTGTGGGAGAAGCATGAGTTCCTAGAGTCACACCTTCACTCACCACTTCCCTGGGTCGGAGAGGTTTACTTGGCTCCATGTCACTCCTGGGTGGGCCATTGTCCTGCCTTGCTTTTCTGCATTCTCAGGGGTAGAGTTATTTCCTTGATTAGACCCAATGCCAGTACCTGCATGTTTCAGTTGAAGGTGCTGTATTTATTCGCCCCTGCTGTTCCTTTCCGGAGAACCACACACACTAGCCGCTGCTCCTCGCTGGCCATCTTGGCCACACCAGCAAAAGTTTCTCTTGCTGGAAGGAAGAGTTTTTAATAATAGAATTCTCTGATGTTTTTCAAACTGGTTACTTTTCCCCTCTTCTTACTAAAATCGGGAGGATATTCTGTTCTAATCTTCACGATGAGAACCAAATACAGCTCCTAAAAGGAAAAGTCAAAAAAGCGTGGGTGCCCCCCTTTGCCTGGCCTCCACTGGAGTTTGTAACCCTCAGACTTGTCTACGCTAAGCCTACGGTCATTTTTCTGTTACAGTTTAGGTTTTCCTATACTGGTTGTTTGTTCCCACAGAGTTTTCGGATGAGTTTTGCATCAGTCAATCATGAATCTTTGTTTCATCAATGTTTGGAGGCAGTGGTTTAATCTGTGAACTCACTTCTCTGATGTATCTAAGAGAACACATCTGTTACTGATTTTTCAGTTTGTTCAGCTTTTTACTTGTTATCAGAGTGGAGTGATGACTTCCAAACTCCTTTTTATGTCTATTTTCAGTTATTTTTATAGTATTCATAATTAACATCCTAAGTTTACAACACCTAGTTTAAGTTGACATCAAGTTCACTTCAATAGCATGTATTAACTATGCTTTTGTCTAAATACAGCTCTTCTTTTTAAGTTATTATCACAAATTATAACCACATACATTAAGTGTCTGATAATGTAGACTTATACTTACTTTTTTTAAGTTTTGTCTTTTAATTCGTGTATGAAACCAATAGTGTTATGTAGCAAAAATACAATCCTAGGTTTTATATTAATCTATATATTTAAAGAGATCTTTATTCTTCATATGACTTGGAGGTACTATCTAGTATCTCTTTGTTTTTGCTTAATGAAATTTCCTTAGTATGTCTTGTAGAAAAAGTCTGCCAGCAATAAATGCTTTCAGCTTTTGTTTACCAGGTAACATCTTAATTTCCCTTTCATTTTTTCAGAATAGTTTTGCTTGGTACAAAGTTTTGGTTGACAGTTCCCTTGTTTTCCCCTTCTTTCGGCACTCTAAATATATCCTCTTCCTGCCTTCTGGAATTCATGGTTACTAATGAGAAAATGATGAGTTTGTGTCCTTTGTAGGGACATGGATGAAGCTGGAAACCATCACTCTCAGCAAACTATCGCAAGGACAAAAAACCAAACACCGCATGTTCTCACTCATAGGTGGGAATTGAACAATGAGATCACTTGGACGCAGGAAGGGGAACATCACACACTGGGGGCTGTTGTGGAGTGGGGGGAGGGGGGAGGGGTAGCATTAGGAGATATACCTAATGTAAATGACAAGTTAATGGTTGCAGCACACCAACGTGGCACAAGTATACATATGTAACAAACCTGCATGTTGTGCACATGTACCCTAGAACTTAAAGTATAATTTTAAAAAAAAAGGAATCCCTCATATATGCTGTAGGCTAAGACTCTTTTGTCTTGCTGCTTACAAGTTATCTTTGTCCTTGACTTTTGACAACTTGATTATAGAAAGTCTCAATGTTGCTTTCTTACTGTTTGTTCTGCTTGGAGGTCATTGAGAAGCTTGAATTTGGGCATAAATGTCTTTTGTATTTATAAAGTTTTAAGCTACTATTTTTTCATGTATCTCTTTCCACTTTTCTGTTCTCCGGGGATTACGATTATGCATATATTGGTATGTGTGATGGTGTCTCCTAGCTCCCTTAGAATTTGTTCACTTTTCTTTATTGTTTTTTTCTTTTGCTCCTCAGAATGAGTAGTTTGAATTGCCCTTGCTTTAGTTATATTCATTCTTCTGACTGCTCAACTATGCTTTGGGCATCCTTTAGTAAATTGTTCATTTATTATATTTTCTGCTCCTGAATACTTTTTTAATGTCTATCTCTTTACATATTGATATTATCTATTTATTCACACACAGTTCTCCCATTTCCCTTTAGTTCTTTGTCCAGGTTTCTTTCAGCTTTTGAGCATATTTTAAATAGGTAATTTAAATATTTGTATCAATTAAATTGATGTCTGTGTTTCTTAGAATGGTTTCCTGTCAATTTATTCTTTTACTGGGCCATATTTCATTGTTTCTGGGTATGCTTTGTATTTTTCATTGAGAACTGGATCTTTTGACTGTAATGATATGCCTCTCAAAATTCAAATTCTTTTCCTTCCCACGGATTGGTGATGTTACTTGATGTACCTGCAATCATCTTTTTATTTAGGGACTTTTCCAAATTATTTTCACAAAACCTATTTTTCTTATTGGATATATAGTCAATGATGACTCTCTTCCATCACTTCATGGCGAGCAGTGCTTTAACAGAGATTTCCTATATTATTTGGATCCAATGTAAATTTTTTTAAAAATGTGTTTATCTTTTCATATCTTCTCAGACTGATATTACTGGTAAAGCTGCTTCAGTCTGAAGTCTTGAAACAGTGGCCAGTCTCTGTGCCAGACGCTTAGCAATCAAAAGCAATTGTCAAAACATACTACCATAATTTTTGAAGTACAATGTACCTATCATCCACCCATGGATGATATGAGCACCAGCAAGCCACGCTGGAATTGTCAGCCCCCATCCACGTGGTTGTTTACTGTGGGACTGAAGGGTAGAGAATGGGGGCCATTATAGAAAACAATGAAATTCAGTGTAATAGACCCTGACTCTTTCTTCATAGAGCTATCATCTGATGACTACAAATGTCCAAATAGACTCGAGAATTCCAAACTAGTTTCTCTAGATACTTCTTGTCAGTTCAGTAACTGTTTTGGTAAAGGGACTGAGTTCTGTAGCTTCCCACTTTGCTATCATCTGTTATGTCATTCAAATTTTCTGCTTTCTACATAAAGATGGTGTAAATCTTTAAAGTGAGTTTTGAAAAGCTACTTTTTCTCTATTTTTCTGAAAGAGTTGGTATAAGATAGTATTGTTTTATCACTAAATATTTGATGAAACTCAACAGCAAAGACATCTCATTTATGTAAGTTAAATGTTTGTATATGTGCATGTGTTTAATAATCCAATATTTATTTCTTTAAGGAGTGTAAAGTTATGTATTTTATTATTCATGGTGTGTCCATTTTAAGTAGTACTTTTCAAGGCATCCCTAATTTTTTTAAATGTCAGCAAAATTTGTAAAAATCTTCTTTTTCACATATTGGAGATGTGTGAATTTTAGCTTTTCTCTATTTCTCCACATTTTCAATTTTTAAAAATATGGTAGCATATGGCATTGACTTTAAACATTTCTTCTTCATTAATATAGGCATTTTAATATGTAAAATACATTCTAGTGTTTCCTTTGTCTACATCCGTAATGCTGCTATGAACATGAGTGTACAAATATTTCTTTGAGTCCCAGTTGTCTTTTATACCTTATCTACAAGTGGAATTTCTGGATTGTATGGTAATTCTATTATTTATTTATTTATTTATTTATTTAATGGCATATTGATAATATTCTTCATGCTAGTTGCAGTGTTTTACACTCCCATCAGTAATGCATGAAGGTTTCAATAGTTCTACATCATTACCAAAACTTATTATTTTCTATTTTCATAGTAGATATTCTAATTCATGTAAATAGTGTGTCATTTTGATTTTGATTTGCATTTTTCTAGTAATTAGAAATGTATTTTTTGGTAAAACATACACACACATACATGTGACATTAGATCTACCCTTAGATCTACCTTTTTAACACATATTTAAATATGCAGTCCATTGTGGTTAACTATGATCATGATGTTGTACAGTAGATCTCTAGAATTATTTTATCTTTTATAATTAATACTTTACACTCATTAAACAATAACTCATTTTTCCTCTTCCCCTACCCTGGCAACCATCCATCATTATAATTTCCACTTCTGTGTATTTGACTATTTTATATACTTCATATAATTGCAGTATTTATCCTGCTGTGTGACTGAGATTTTTTTTTTTTTTAACTTAGCACAATATTCTCAAGGCTCATCCATGTTATGGCATATGATAAGATGTCCTTCTTTTAAAGCAGGGGTCCCCAACGATTTTGGCATGAGGGACCAGTTTCCTGGAAGACAATTTTTTTCATGGATGAGGTAGGTGTGGGGTGGTTTCAGGACAAAACTGTTTCACCTCAGATCATCAGGCATCAGATTCTCATAAGGAGCCCACAACCTAAATCCCTTGCAACCTAGATCCCTCACATGTGCACTTCATGATAGGGTTCATGTTCCTGTGAGAATCTAATGATGCACCTGAACTGATAGGAAGCTGATCTCAGGAGGTACTGCTCTCTCACCAGCCAGCCGCTCACCTCCTCTTTGGTTCTTAATGAGCCACACACTGATACCGATCTGAGGCCAGGGTTTAGGGATCCATGTTTTAAAGGCTTAATTATAGATAGATAGATAGATAGATAGATAGATAGATAGATAGATAGGAGATATATATATGTATCATATTATATTATATATGATTCAAATAAAAATTTGAATCTTAAAGAGTTCTTCTATATAAGGTCATTTCTTCTACACACATGGATATACATGTACGTACATATATGTATATAAAATGCATACCATATAGATCATATACATCTCATTTATATAATATACATATCATATATATCATATATATCATATTTTCTCTATCCATTCATCTGCCAGTGGGCTTTTAGGTTTCTTCTACATCTTGGCTGTTGTAAATAATGTTATAATGAACACAGCTGTGTAAATAAATACCTCTTAGATATCTTGATTTCAATTCTTTTGGCCAAATATCCAGTACTAAAACTGCTGGATCATATGATAATTCTATTTTTAATTTTTTGAGAAGCCTCCCTATTGTTTTCCATGATGTCTATACTAATTTACTAGGGTTTCCTTTTCTAAATATCCTTGCCAACATATTGCCTACCTATTTATTTCTTTTATTTTTGCAAAAGCCGTGATATATATGTGTGAAGTAATATCTCACTGTGGGTTTAATTTGCATTTCCCTAATGCTTAATGATGCCAATCATCTTTTCATATACCTATCGGTCATTTGTATTCTCTGTTAAATAAATGTCCATCCACATCTCTTAGCTGATTTTGTGCTGAGATAATGGATATCTGAGACTGGGTAAGTTATAATGAACAGAAATTTATTGGCTCACAGTTCTGGAAGCTGGGAAGTCTAATATTGAGGGGCTGGTATCTACCAAGAGATTTCTTGCCCATCATCTCATGGTGGAAGGGCAAAGAGAGCATGAGAGAGAAAGAGAGACCAAAGGAAGTTGAACTTATCCTTTTATAAGGAACCCACTCTCATGATAACAAACACACTGCTTCAATAACAGCATTAATCTATTCATCAGGACAGATCCCTCATGGCCTAATTAAATCTTAAAGATTCCATATCTCAGTACTGTTGCAGTGTGAATTAAATTTCAACATGTGCTTGGGCAGAGACAAACATTCAAACTATAGCAATGTTCTTTGCCCATTTTAAAAATCAGGTTATTTGTTTTATATTTGCTTATATTTCTTTGCTTGGTTTTTATTTGCTTTTTTTTTTATTTTTAGTTTTTTGCTATTGAATTGTAGTTTTTATATATTTTGAATACTAACCCCTTATTGGATATATGGTTTGCAAATATTTTCCCTATTCTGTATGTTGTATTTTCAATCTGTTGATTTTTTCTTTGCTCTGCAGAAGCTTTTTAGCAGCTCCACTTGTGTATTCTTGTATTTATTGCCTGACTTTTCATTGTCATATAAAAAAATGCCAAGATTAATGTCATGAAACTTTTCACCTGAAAAGTTTTTCTTCTAGAAATTTCTTTTCTTCCAGAAATTTCATATTTCAGTTGTTACATTTAAGGTCAGGGTCCACTTTTATTCTTTCATTTGTGAATATTCAGTTTTCCTGATAGTATTTGAAGAGATCATTCCATCCCCATTGTGTATTCTTGGAACCATTGTGAAAAACAAGGCTTGAAGGATATATAAGTGGGTTCACTTTGGGGCTCTTCATTCTGTAGAGGAAGGCCTCTACTTCCATTTTTATGACACTACCACACTGTTTTGATTATTTTAGCTTTGTAATATATTTTAAATCAAGAAATGTGAGGCTTCCAAGTTTGTTTTTCTACAAAACTCTTTTGGCTTGTCGGCATCCTTTGTGTAGCCATATGAATTTTAGAACTGCTTTTTTCTATTTCTATAAAATATGCCATTATGATTTTGATTTTGATAGGGATTGCATTGAATCTGTAGATTACTCTTGGTATATGGACATTTTAACAATATTAAGGCTTCCAGTTTATGAACATGCAGTGTCTTTTATTTTTTTCTTAAATTCTTTTGTCAACATTTTGTAGTTTTCATTGTTTTAGTTTTTCACCTCTTTGGATAAGTTTAAGTATTTTTAAAATTTTTGTTATTAGTGTATAATTAAATTGGTTTATTAATTTTCATCTCAAATTGTTAATGGTTATAAATGCAAATGCACAACTAAATTCTTGTATGTTGATTTTGAATACTGACACTTTATTGACTTTATTAGTTTTAAGGTTTTTTAAAAAATTTTAATCTTAAAGAGTTCTTCTATATAAGGTCATTTCTTCTACATGCATGGATAATTTTACTTTTGTCTTTAAATTTGAATTCATTTTTTTTCTTGCCTAATAGCCATCCTGCCTAGAATATGAAATAGAAATGGTAAGAACGAGCCTTATTTTTTTGCTCATGATTTAAGAGGAAAGGCTTTCAGTTTTTTACCACTAAGTAAAATGTTAACTCTGGGCTTTTCATATATGGCCCTTTTATGTTGAGGTAATTTTCTTCTGCTGCCAGTTGGTTGAGTGTTTTTATCATGAAATTGTGTTAAATTTAGTCAAATGTATTTTTTGCATCTATTAAGGTGATCATATTTTTATCCTTTGTTATGTTAATGTAGTGTATTACAGTGATTCATTTTGCACTGATCTAAATAAATGAAGGAAATATTGGCAGAACTAAAGAGAGGAATAGACAGCAACACAATAAGAGTAGGAAATTTCAATAATGCATATTCGATAATGGATAGAACATCCAGACAGAAGATTAATAAGAAAGTGGAAAACTTGAACAACACTGTAGATCAAATGAACCTAAAACATGTGTATAGAACATTCCACCCAATAGTAGTTTGCAGAATTCACATTCTTCTCAAGTACACATGGAACATTCTCCAGGATGGATCACAGGTTAAGTTAGAAAACAAATCTTAAAAAATTAAATTTACTTGATATCAAATATATTTTCTTACTGCAATGGAATAAAACTAGAAATTAATAGCAAAAGAAAAACCAAAAGCTACAAATATGTAAAAATTAAACAGCACTTTCTTGAATAAACAGTAGGTCAAGAAGAAATTAAAAGTGAAATTAGAAAGTATCCTGAGACAAACAAAATTAAAATACAACATACCAAAATTAATAGGATGCAGCAAAAGCAGTACTAAGAGGGAAATGTATAATAATAAATGCCTACATTAAAATGGAAAAATCCCAAATAGAAATCTAACTTTATACCTCAAATAACTAGAAAAATAAGAATAAACTAAACTGAAAGTTAATAGATAGAAAAAAGTAGTAAAATTATAGCAGAAATAACCAAAAGAGAGGATAAAAAGAACCCTAAAAAAAGCAACTAAAGGTTTGTTTTGAAGACATCAATAAAATTGGAAAACTGTTACCTACAGTAAGAAAATAAAACAGAAGACTCAGTATTAAAAAAATAAAAATGAAAGAAGAGACATTAAGCTGAAACCATAGAAATACAAAGTATCAGATGGTACTATTGTGAATAAATAAATGCCAAAAAATTAGATAATCTAGAAGAAATGAAGAAATTCCTAGAAACATACAGCCTATGAAGACTGTGTCATGAAGAAATATAAAGCCTGAACAGTCCAATAAAGAGATTGAATCAAAAAACTCCAAACAAAAGAAAGTCCAAGTTCAGATGGTTTCACTGCTGAATTCACCTAAATATTTAAGAAATAAATGTAAATCTTTCTCAAACTCTTCCAAATATCTGAAGAGGAGGGAATGCTTCCAAATTCACTTTCTGAGATCAGCATTGCCCTGATACGTAAACCAGACAAATGTAAAAGAAAACTACAAGCTAGTATCTCTGATGAATATAGATACAGAAATAGTCCAAGGAATGCTAGCTAATGGAATTTAATGGCACACTAAAAGAATCTTACAGCATGACCAAGTGAGTTTTATTCCTAGGATGCAAGGATGGTTCAACATACCAAACACTCTTTATGTGATGTTTGTTGTTCTCTATTAGAATTACATTGACTACAAATCAACACAACCTACTGTTAGGTTAATCTCAAGACTCCCCTTTCCATACCTCTAATCTCTCTTAGAATGTGGATGAACCAGGATCTAGGATTTGGGACATTTAATTGGAAAAGAAATTGGATTAACAGTCTATTATCGCATGGCATCTATTTGATTTACACTGGCCATTCTGGAGGCCAGTTCTTTGTTTTTTTCTTAGCATCCTTTACTGCTCATTTGGCTAATAAATACAATAAAGAGTTTGGAAACTGTTGTCTCTCCATTCTTCTTCACAAAATAGTTTAGAACAAATATGGGAACTAGAATAAAGAAAAAGACATGACTACAATTGGTAGTGTAAGCTCTATACCTTAAGGAAAACCCATTGCTTAATACCTTTCTACTTACCATTTGAGTATTACTATCGGCTGCTTTAAGAATAATGGCATATTCAAAAAGAAAGAAGTTAAACATAATGGGCATGCATTACCTTTTTAAGCAGTGATCTCACCTCAGGTGGATATATGTCCAAAGAGGTGTATGATTGTCATCAATTAATTATGTACTTCTCTTCCTGCAAGAACGAGAAAAGCAGTTATTAGAGTAAGAATATAAAAGTGTTTACTTTTACACTAAGCTATCATCCCTTCATAATTATCTGGAAGTCCCATCTGGTGTGACAATAAAGAAGAAAACTGACCCATCTTAACAACAAAGACATGTAATGATTTGTATATGTAAAATGCAAACAAAACTAAGTGATCAAATGTAAAATGTTATATAATTTTTCAGCATATACCACAGTGCACAGAACATAGTAGGTACATAAATTTATTTCAACTTGACATAGAAAGTAAAATGAAAAAATATACATCTACCAATGTATTTATGTGACCTTTTTTGGAAGAGGTAGCTTTTCCATTTTAAGTAGTGAAGAATCAAGTATATTTATTGCAATCACTGAGCCAAAGATATGACAAATAGCTTTTATTCTTTAAAGGGGCTATAGATGTTGGCCAGTGTACATCCCAGGTAAGCCTTGACTGGCTCAATGATGTAAACTTTCCAGAAGCATGGACTAGGAAGAATGTTAGTACCTCTAATGTTCAGTGGTCTTGGGTCTGGTTGTAATGGAGTTGCAATGGGACTAACTGGTGTGAAGTTTGCATAAGGAGAACTCTGAAATACAAACCTGCTTATGTGCTATTCTGCCTCAGTTTTACCATAATTATTATAAGAGTTTTCAGCCCTCTCTTCCTATTTTAACCTACAGCCTATGTGTGTTTGAGCCATCAAACCAATTGAGTGGAGTTATGTAGTGAAAAGGTTTCAAATGAGAGTTTCACTCACATTTAGAAAGTCATATTACTGTAGCTTTCTCTGCTTTGCCTTGGGAAAAGAAAAAAAGTCATATATCAATATCTAAGTGCTGCGAAAAGCACGCCATGCACTTTCTCCTTTAACTGCTTCATAAAACTGAATTTCTGTCTACAGAACAGAAGCTAAATATGAACTCATTCTGTGAGGGCAGAAAGACTAATTTTCTTTTTAGTGTTCCATATGGCTAAATTTCACATAAAAATCCTCATGTGACTAGGACTAAGGCAATTTCTTATGGTGCACCACCAAATACAAGGAAAATTTCAAGAAAAACTGAGAAAATACACGAGTCAGATCAAGGTGTTCACTTGCTCAATCTTTTCTTAATAATAGTCAATACCTAACACATGATAAGAAGTTTGAGACGCACAAAGCAAAAGTCCAAGCCTAAGACAGTGCACTGAATTATTAAGTAGATAACACCAATATGAGAAAAGAATAGTATAAGCAAGGATACAATAATGTGCTATAAATATCACTAACTTCGATTTCACCCAGTGAAAATGTATAGTTCAACCTTGGTTATATCTTTTGAAAATCATATATATCCAAACAAACATAGCTCCCTTTCAGTCATTTAACTGCTATCTCTAGCAGTTCTTTTCCATATCAAGAACTGTTCACTTCTTTTCCATATCAAGAACTGTTACTAGCCATACATGAGGGACCAATAAATGCTAATTCTTTAGCATTTTCTATCATTTAAAAATTAATGTTATATGCATTATCTCTATAAGATCATGGCTTGCCCTAGGTTCTCTGATCTGTATGTAACAAGCCTGGGTCAAAACCAAAATTATTTGTAGGTTATAAAAACAGTGAGGCTAGAGATTGGTACCAGATCTGGGTTTTGGTAAGAATATGACAGTGGCTTGTATCAAGTTTCAACATATTTTTCTCCCTGGAATAAGGCTCACTTGCACAATTGGAAGACATTTGATGCTTTTTTGCATTATCAGGGTGCTATTGAACCATTCTGGAGAACCGAGTTCTCTCTTCAAGGACCAGTTGGTCTCTCAATAAATGATTCTCCTTGACTTGTACTATAAAACTTTCTTCTGGCTTATGTTGAATGTTAGGGGGTTCACACAAAACATTTCATTCCAATTCATCAGGAAGTCATAAAAATATTATTCATTGCTTCATTTAGTGTCTTCTATAGAAAGACCAAAAAAGAGAAAAAAATAACCATCATATTTAAATGCCAAGAAAATATCTATTGCCTTGAGAAGCTTTCTGGATTTTCCTTTGGACATTATGAATCATGTAACTCACTGCTTCCATTTTTGCTTTGGCCTTCCAAATATCAGAGTTAAATTTATGATTTGGTTTAACAACTGTGAATTTCTCTATAGCCTGCATATTATTGTGTTAGAGTTCTAGTCCCAGTTTTAAAATGGATTTGATATTCCTTTGTATCATTATTTCCCAGTCTTCTATTATTCTTTGCTTCATGTTAGGTTATCCAAATCTTCTAATAAGAATATGAAAAATTCAAAATAAGTAATAAGAAGTTCAATTATTATTATTATTTTTTTTTTTTTTTTTTTGAGACGGAGTCTCACTCTGTCGCCCAGGCTGGAGTGCAGTGGCCGGATCTCAGCTCACTGCAAGCTCCGCCTCCCGGGTTTAGCCATTCTCCTGCCTCAGCCTCCTGAGTAGCTGGGACTACAGGCGCCCGCCACCTCGCCCGGCCTATTTTTTTTTTGTATTTTTTAGTAGAGACGGGGTTTCACCGTGCTAGCCAGGATGGTCTCCATCTCCTGACCTCGTGAGCCGCCCGTCTCGGCCTCCCAAAGTGCTGGGATTACAGGCTTGAGCCACCGCGCCCGGCCAAGAAGTTCAATTATTTAGAATTTTAATGATTATTTGCCATGACAAAGTAAGCATACTGTAAGAATTTGAATTTTTTACAGGGACTTTGCTTCGCCTATCAAAAGGCAATTCAGAATTTATGAACCTAGATTTTTGACAGAGACAGTTTCATGAATTAAAAGGTCAGTTCTGCTCAGTTACTGCTATTTTGAAGGTGAATTTGATTTTAGAATCTGATTCAATGGCCCAATCACATTTTCCTTCTATTTTTATCTCTCCAGCCATTTTCATGCTTGTTGGATTAAATATCTATAAAGGAATGCTTGACAAAATAAAAATATATACATATATAATAAATTGAGCACAGTCAGCTCTCCACTTCATTCCTGCTTTGAAATGAAAGCGATATAGCACCATCACTGTAAAAAGTGACAGGGCAGACAGAGGCTTATTAAAAATATATTATCTTTACAGTTTTACACACATTAAATATGTCAACGCTTTTCTAATTCTTTTACTTTGTCAGCCTGAAACAGAAGGGGATTCAACAGGGGAACATCTTTTGTGCCAGGGCTCGGCTGAGTTATTGCATTTCCTAATCCCAAAAAAAGCAGATTTCATTATTTTATGCAAAGATGAATCTTGTTAAATGTCTGTATTGTTTTTTTCTTCTGAAAAGAGTCTACTCCTTTCTAATACTACTTTGCAATGAAAAAACATAAATTAAAAAAAATTATCTGTAAACTCTTGCTAAGTTTGTTCAGAAGCAAAGTATCAACCTCACAATGAGAAAATGAGTTTGAGACCACAAACCTAAATTCCAGAGCCATGGTGGGATTTGGGGTTGATGTATAGGAAAATGAAAAAGCCATTCTATAGGCTCTGAGGTGTTCATTCTACTTGGGCTGATTTTCACAAGACTGCCCTCCACTGACTACAAAATTCTCTTATCAGGGGAAACATGCCTCTGGGCTACTATATCCCTGCAAACCACTGTGATATCAAATCTGTATTAAGCCCTCTTCCCCCAGCCGTATTACTCCTCAGATCTTATTATTTGTGGAAGGAGTTAAGAGCTTGGCACTACTTTCACAAAGAATTTAAGTTTTAACAAGAACAATAAAATATTAGTAGAGTGATGTTCAAGAATGCATTGTGGAAAAATTTAAAGGGAGTGGCAGACCCAAAATCATACCATAGAGAGAAACACCTAATATTGATGCTGTCATCTCAGACCACAAATCCAGGACAATGAGGAGAGGTGTCCTTTGCTAATGAAGATGTAATAATGTGCTCTTTAAATTGGTATTTTCTCTGCATTGCAGGGAAAATTTTGTAACAATGTAAATGCTTAATTGGTTAAACTAAGTATTCTCTACAACAACTACCAGGTAGTCATTCAAAGGAATAGTGTAGAAAAATGTTTATTGGGAAAAATGTACAGGGTAAATTACTAAGAGGGCAAATATACAAAAAACTATTTTCCAAATTTTCTAGAAGTAGAATGGTAATAACCTCATGGGGGAGAAAATACTCAAAAACCTTTATTCTATTTTCTTCCTAAAATAAAAAAGACAATTTACTTTTCCATTTTAAATAATGTTTCTCAATGAAAAAGAAAATGTCTACTTTTCTTAGTCCTCACTTAAATTTGAAGAATATTCTAATTTAGAGACCTAATTAGATACCTAATTTTTTTGATGAATCTCTTATCCCTGTTCTAATTAAAATGTAAGATGTATGGGTCTCACCTGAATACCTCAGGCCTATAGCAGTGATTTAAACAACAAAAGCAATAATACACTTCAAGTAGCAGTGATCATCAATCTCTATTAAAGAATCTTACATCAGTAAACCACACATTGATTTAAGAATATCAATTAGGTCACTTATAGTTTAGCAAGAGGTTGAAAAGCTGCCGTCTTGTTTCTGAATCTGTGTCAAAATGATTGAGCCACCGATATAAGAAAGGCCCCTGATATGAGGAGAGAAAGCAATTGCAGTCAGAGAGGAATTTTTTCGTAGTGTTAGATCCTAAAGAATAAACGTGACTTGGCAGCTCATCAGCACATGAACTTTTTTCGCTAAACGAATCTTGGGCAGACAAATATTGTCCCAAAATGAGAGACTAACATTGCACATGAGCCCATATTTTAACACTACATTAGGAGATAATGGTGACGCCACATTTCAGCCATCACCCATATTCTGGTTTTGTTCACATGGTGAGCTTTCTGCCAAAATAAGCTGGTGAGGAAAAAGGGAATTCTCTTTTGTTGGCCCTTGAATATAAGCTCCACCATGAGAACAGAGCAAAAAGTTGCCTTTAGGCCAATAATCTTATCTGTTTTGTTGACAATGTAATATGTGCCATGATTTTTCCTTATGGTGTTTTATTTTATCTGCTTAGTAACCCTATAAGATGGGCACTCTTCATTTTACAGAAATGGAAGTTGAGATTTAAAGGGATTCTCTTATTTCCCAAGAAAAGACAGAGCCTAGATGTCAAATTTATATAACAGTGTGGTGAGGTTCAAGGGAACATTTTCTGAGACTATAAGGTACAGGTAACATCTTCAGAGGAGTTCTACAATTTTCATATTTGTGGACTAAATAAATTATTTTCAGTTAACATACAATAATAACATATTTTCAATATGAGATTCATCATAAAAAGCCTACTTTCTCTCTTTTCCCACCAGTTTCACCTATTACATTTATAATATACCCATGGGGCACTTCTAATCTGTTTATTCATAATACTACTTATTGCCTATGTCTGAATTGCTCTCATTCTCTTGTGAAATTTCGTAGAATATTTGTTTATACATATATTTATTAGTTAATGCCTTTCAGAGTGTGTTTTCTTACTTTAGTTCACTCTTACATGGCCTCTTTATCTTACTTAATTCTAATCTGCATTTTACTTGACATAACTGTGAATAACATCAACCATTTTTTTTCAATGCTTACCATTAGTATGTGGTGGCAAAGTTATCAAATGTATTAAAATATCACTTCATGTAATAACCATAAAACTTCTGGGGCTGATAGTATTACCCCTTTTTACATTTTTGAAACGTTCAGTGAGATTTAGTAAAGAGATTAAATGCTTGTGATATAGTTTGTACATTTGTTCCCTCCAAATCTCATGCTGAAATTTGATCCCTAATGTTAGACATGGGGCCTGCTGGCAGGTGTTTGAGTAGGCGGGGGCAGATACCTTATGAATGGCTTGATGCCTTCCTAAGGGTTTTCAGTGAGATATCACATTATTAGCTCCTTTGGATTGTGATTGTAAAAAGAGCCTGGCCCCTCCTCCCTTCTCTCTTGCTCCCTTTCTCTTATTGCATCATGCCTACTTCACTCCACCTTCCACACTGACTGCACGCTTCTTGCGAGCTGGTGCTACAGTGCTTGTACAACATGAAGGACCATGAGCAAAATAAATTATTTTTGTTAAAGAAATTACTATAAAGAAATACTCAGGTATTTCTTTATAGAAATATAAAGAATCTAAAGAATCTAAATTAAATTTAAATATATTAAATTTCTTTAAATATCTATTTAAAGAAATACCTGAGTATTTCTTTATAGCAAGACCAAACAGACTAATACAGGTAGTATATTGTGGTGGAGGGAAAATATTTCCTAAATTGAATCTGAAGAGGAATCGCAAAATTAAAAAATTAGATGTTTGGAAATGATCTGAGAAGTCACTAAGTGGCATATTTTTCTTACTGCACTCTGCAGCAACCACCAGTGATCCATGATGCTATCCATTTGGAGAAAATCAATAAGCAGTAAGAATTCAAGGTCCTCCACTTCCTAGTCTATTAAAACACCTTTCCTCTATCTGTTTTATATTTCATATATGTACAATTGCATTTAATAAAAGTAATCTAGGCTACAACATTTTGGAAATGGACAACCAAACCAAATAGTGAACTATAACATAAAGGTCTTTAGTTGATCAATTGATGTTTGCATTTCAGTTCTTCCAGTAATTAACTAAGGCCCAGTTTCCTCATCTATTAAATAGAAAAAATTATTCTCATCTCAGTAGATTTTTTAAAATAGAGGTAAGAATGCATGGAAATACGGAAATATGTGAACAGTACCTAAAACCCAACAACGAGATGTTTCAATTATTGCCTGATTACCTTTATCCTCCCAGAACATCCCATCAAGCGACATTGGAGGTGTTTTAATACACATAATGAGAGGGAACTGATTGTCCATAGGGAAGAAATCCACTTCTACCTTTGAATAGTGCTGACTGACAGCAACACTAATTATTTAACAGTAAAAATTATAATAGAAATATGAGTATACATTATTGCTTCTATTGCAACTAAAATTGAGGCAGTTTCTCAAACTTCTTTTCCAGTTCTTAGCTTGGCATTTTTCCTCATCTTTTGGTCTCTTTGGAAAGCATTATGTGATCCTGCGATGCCTTTGATAAACTGCCACCTGAAGGCAGAAGTTACTTGTAGTTAGTAGGATATTCACTAGATTTCAATTTTGCCTTCTAACATTTTATTTCAAGCATTGCTTGTCCTGTCCTTTGTCAAGGGAATGCAGAAGAATCTTCTTACAGCGCCTTTCCAACATTCACATTTTATATGAATGTGACTAGTGGGTCTCCATGGCAGCAAAAGTAAGTAAGCTCATTCAATCTCAGAGGTTCAGTATCATATTGGTAGAAACATGGCATCTCCTCCCACATATTTCTCACTCATATACCCTAGGCCTGTCTTTATTGAAAAAAAAAAGCAAGTTGAAAAATAATGCATGAAATATGCTGCATTTTTTAAAAAGATATTTTCTGAATCCCAAATAATAGAGGCTAATTTTAAAGACTTTGACATTTTTAAAGTGGAGATGTAAAAATACAGCATAGATATGTTAAAAAAATTAAAAATTGTCCATAATCACATAACTCAGGTATAAACATGGTCAACATTAAGCTGGGCTTTCTAGGCTTATGGTGTTGTTATCTATCTCATTTTAATGTTTTTGAGGTCATGCTATAGAAGTTTATATAAGCTTTTATATAATATTATACCAATCATTTTCCTTATGATCGAAGATACTAACATATAAAAGAATGAATGTAAAACATATACAAAAATCAGCTTTACAAGTTTGAAAATTGTTTAATTTCTTCTAAACTTATATATTTATTTATTTATAAATAAATATTTACTTATATATGTATTTATAAATATTTATATATTTATTTATAAATATTTACTTTTATATATAAATAAATATTTCCTTACATATTTATAAATAAATATTTACTTATATATTTATTTATTTATATTTGTTTATAATTTATTTGCATTGATCAAGTTTTAGGTTCTGAAAAATTCTAGCTAATTAATGAAACACGCACACATTCTGTCTACAAATTGACAACATAATAAAAAGAGTTTGTGTTGCACCAGATAAACTAACAATGTTAAGAAAAGTTTAAGTTGTCATTGGTTATAGGAATCTTATTTTAAAGATATTCCTTTTTGTTCAGCACTAGAGAGATAAATGTACACATTGACATCTAGACCACTAGGAAGGACACTAACATTAGGTCCCAGGACTTCTCATCCTTCAATTATTCTAATTTTCTTAGTAAGTTTTATACTTTGCAAACAAATTTCTCCTTTTTGTATTTTTCAAAACCCTGAGAGAGACATCAAATTGTATTAACTTCATTTATCACTCATCTGAATACCTAATAATTTATACAAATAGCAAGAGTTAATTCTCACACATGACAATTTCAAGACCAGAGGCAAACTTCACAAATCTCAAAAGGGTTTTTTCTGCCTATCTCTCTTCTAATGCATATCTTTGACCCAAATTACTTCTCGCAGGAATTATCCACTTCTATCTTTTGAACTTCCTATTATAAAGAATGAACAGAGAAAAATATGTGTGTGTGTGTGTGTGTATACAACACAACATTTTTGCAAGAAAAAAAAAAAACAAAACAAAATTGGTACCTATACTTAGGAAGCTAATTAAATGTAATGCTTTAAAATATTCCAGAAAAGTTCTCACTGCCAGACTTAATACTTAAAATTCTCTTCCTCTTATTTCTTACTGAATATTTAAATGAATCCTTTAAGTCCTAATTTATCTGCAGTTTAGTCTAAACAAATTCAAGAGTGCACACCCACAAGAAAGCAGAGTGTTTCACACACAGAGAGTGATGCATTCTTGAAATGGAGAATCTTCCTGATGGGAGGAAACGAAGGTTGGTTTTGGAAATGTAGTTCCTCCCCTCATTTGGTAACATAACACTGAGTTGCTAATCTGAGGTCAGTATAAGAATTGGCACATTTAAAAAGCTAATGCCAGAAGCCTTTTATTTTCTAACGAGGCTGTTTTCTCAATTAAAGTTCTAGGTATTACAACGTTGTCCGGGAGTTCACTTTTCCATTTGTATATAAATATGTAATGTTAAGGAGACATGTTACTCTCATAAACTCATTTCATGCCATGCCAGGTTCTTTATTCCTGACCTAAGTACAACTCTGCACGCTGAGAACTCAGGGAATAGTATGTTATCTTCTACGTCTGTGTTTGTAACATTTTCCCAATAATCCCCACTTTTTATTTATAATGTATAGTGTTGGTAGGGTGTGTGTCCCTGCCTCATAGCAAGACTGTTGATTCCGTCAACAAATGTTTAGTGGTCAACTACCAAACATCAGGCAGAAGAGCAGGGTCTTGAGATACAGTGATTAAAAAATATGCAGATCTTTAAGGAGAGCATGGTTCAATAGAAAGAAAATAAGCTATTATAATACAACTCTAGTTACCAACTGTTTTATAGAACACTAAAACGTACTCCTCCTGTCTAACTGTAATTTTGTACCCATTAATCCCTGTTCCCTTTATTCCCTCTGTTTCCTAGCCTCTGGTAATTACTATTCCACTCTACTTCTATGACATCAACTTTTGAAGTTCCCAATATAAATCCACAAAGAATGTAAACAAACATTCCTGTGCCTGGCTCATTTCACTTAACATAATGAACTCCAAGCTCATCCATGTTGCTACAAATGACATCATTTAATTCTTTTTGATGGGTGAATAATATTCCCTTATGTATGTATATCTCTTTTTCTTTATCCATTCATTTGTTGATGGACCCTTAGTTTAATTTCATATCTTGGCTATTGTGAATAGCGCTGCAATAAACAAAGGAATGCCGATATCTCTTTGGCATACTTATTTCCCGT
Source organism: Papio anubis (assembly GCF_008728515.1). NCBI lineage: Eukaryota > Metazoa > Chordata > Mammalia > Primates > Cercopithecidae > Papio > Papio anubis. The sequence continues at coordinate 7,019,587 of NC_044985.1, forward strand.
CTTTATGATATATACTCAGTAACGAGATTGCTGGATAATACGGTATTTCTATTTTCATTTTTTGAGGAATCTTTGTATTGTTTTTCATAATGGCTCTACTAATTTACATTGCCACCAACAGTGTATGAGAGCTCCCTTTTCTCCTTTTCCTCACCAGTATTTGTTACTTTTTGTCTATTTATTTATTCATTCATTTATTTATTTACTTTATTATACTTTAAGTTCTGGAGTACATGTACAGAACAAGTAGTTTTATTACATCAGTATACAAATGCCATGGTGGTTTGCTGCACCCATCAACCCATCACCTACATTAGGTGTTTCTCCTAATGCTATCTCTGCCCGAGGCCCGCACCCTCCAACAGTCCTGGGTGTGTGTTGCTCCCCTCCCTGTGTCCATGTGTTGTCATTGTTCAGCTTCCACTTTTGAGTGAGAACATGCAGTGTTTGATTTTCTGTTCCTGTGTTAGTTTGCTGAGAATGATGGTTTCCAGCTTCATCCATGTCCCCACAAAGGACATAAACTCATCCTTTTTTATGGCTGCATGATATTCCATGGTGTATATGTGCCACATTTTCTTTATCCAGTCCCTCATTGGTGGACATTTGGGTTGGTTCCAAGTCTTTCTTATTGTGAATAGTGCTGCAGTACACATACGTGTGCATGAGTTTTTAGAGTAGCCTGATTTATAATCCTTTGGGTATATACCTAGTAATGGGATCACTGGGTCAAATAGTATTTCTAGTTCTAGATCCTTGAGGAATTGCCACACTGTCTTCCACAATGGTTGAACTAATTTACACTCCCACCAACAGTATAAAAGCGTTCCTATTTCTCCACATCCTCTCCAGCATCTATTTTTTCCTGACTTTTTAATGATCACCATTCTAACTGTCGTGAGATGGTTATCTCATTGTGGTTTTGATTTGCATTTCTCTAATAACCAGTGATGATGAACATTTTTCATATGTTTGTTGACTGCATAAATGTCTTATTTTGAGAAGTGTCTGTTCATATCCTTTGCTCACTTTTTGTTGGGGTTGTTTTTTTCTTGTAAATTTATTTACATTCTTTATAGATTCTGGATATTAGCCCTTTGTCAGATGGATAGATTGCAAACATTTTCTCCCATTCTGTAGGTTGCCTGTTCACTCTGATGATAGTTTCTTTTGCTGTGCAGAAGCTCTTTAGTTTAGTTAGATCCCATTTGTCAATTTTAGCTTTTGTTGCCATTGCTTTTGGTGTGTTAGACGTGAAGTCTTTGCCCATGCCTATATCCTGAATTGTATTGCCCAGATTTTCTTCTAGGACTTTTATGATTTTCGGTTTTACATTTAAGTCTTTAATCTATCTTGAGTTTTAATAATAGCCATTTTAACTGGGGTGAGGTGATATCTCAATGTGGTTCTGCTTTAAAGTTTTTTTGATGATTAGTGATGTTGGGCATTTTAAAAATATATCTATTGGCCATGTGTATGCCTTCTTTTGAAAAATGTTCTTTCCAATCATTTGCCCATTTTTCAGTTGGATTATTTGGTTTATTAGATATTGAATTGAATATTTTCTGGATATTATTCCTTTGTCAGATGTATGGTTTGCAAATATTTTATCCCATTCTGTAGCTCATCTCTTCACTCTGTAGTTGTTTCCTTTACTGTGCAGAAGCTTTTTCGTTTGATGCAATTCCATTTTTCTACATTTGCTTTTTGTGCCTGTGTTATTGAGGTCTTAGTCAGAAGTATCTTTCCCCAGACCAATGTCCTCGAGTGTTTTCCCTATGTTTCCTCTAGTAGCTTCAGAGTATTCACTATTACCTTTCAATCACTAATCCATTTTGAATTGATTTTGGTGTGCGGTGAGCAAGAGAGGTCTAGTTTCATTCTTAGGCATATGGATATCTCATTTTCCCAGTACATTTATTGAAGAGACACTTATTTTGCCACTATATGGTTTTGGCACTACTGTCAAAAATCCATTGGCTGTAAATGTGTAGTTTCATGACATATAACACTTTTGAACAAAGGCTACTGGCCCTAAAAGTGAGGATATTTTTAACTCATAGTCTGGGGAGGTCCTTTAGCAAAAGTGCTGTCATTGCAGGAGGGGAGTCTTCCAAGCACAAAGAATAGCATGCAAAAGTGATTAATGAAAACATCCTGGAGAAACCCACTGAAAAATTATGGCTTCTTAGTATGAGGAAGAAGTGGCCCAGGAATGACCAGGTATTACAGACTGAAAGTGTATGTCCCCAGGAATATTCCTATGTTGACACCCCACGCCCCAATGTAATGATATTAGGAGGTAGGTCTTTCGGAGGTAATTAGAATTAGATGAGATACTGAGGGCGTAGCCCTCATGATGGGAATAGAGTTTTCACAAGAAGAGACACAAGAATGTCTCGTCTCTCCCTACCCTGATGCCCTCCGTCCTCCCATCTCCACTTCCTATCACTGAAGACACAGTGAGACGACCATCTGGAACCTGGGAAGCAGCCTCTCACCAGACACATAATATGCTGCACCTTGATCTTGGACATCCCAAACTCCAGATCCATGAGGAATAAATATTTATTGTTTAAGCCACCCAGTCTGTGGTATTTTGCTGTAAGAGCTTGAACTGATGTAAGATACAAAGTATTGCTATTTCAAGAAAAATACTGGATGATTTTCATGTTCTAGTGGTTTAAGAACTAGTCTTTCAAAACATTTAAAAATTCTTAGGTATGTGTGTCAATCTTCTCCCACTTTTTCCATATGCTGTTCTCTAATCTTTCCTTTTCTTAGGTGTCTATATCTATGTGATATGCTTTTGAGAGGAGAATCCCATTTTCCAGACAACTAAGATTATGACATTTTTAAAAAATAAAACACCAAAAGTGACAGAGGACTCAGTGGTTCTTTATGTGGCAGATTAACTTAATTAGCAAAGAATACAGAGGAAAAAAAAGTTAAGGCACCATTGCAATGAAATAAACTACAGTTAAACTACAGAGAGGTGGTTCTAAATGTAAGTTAAAAAAAAAAGGGGGAGATATTTGAATTACCCTTACCTTTGGGCAACAAAATAAATCATGATTTGATTCTGAGATACTGAGAGCTGTTCACTCATTGAATGATGGATATATACAATTACCTTGTTATTAACTAAATAGAATGAAAGTGTTAAATGGAAAATTCAGCGAAAAAGAAAAGGTGCTAATATTAATAATCACTATCTTTTTTATTATTACTATACTTTAAGTTCTGGGATACATGTGCAGAAGGTGCAGTTTGTTACATAGGTATACATATGCCATGGTGGTTTGTTGCACCCATCAACCCACCATCTACATTAGATATTTCTCCTAACGCTATCCCTCCCCTAGCCCCCCATCCCCTGACAGACACTGGTGTGTGATGTTCCCCTCCCTGTGTCCATGTATTCTCATTGTTCAACTTCCACTTATGAGTAAGAACATGCAGTGTTTGGTTTTCTGTTCTTGTGTTAGTTTGCTGAGAATGATTGTTTCCAGCTTCTTCCATGTCCCTGCAAAGACATGAACTCATCCTTTTTTATGGCTGCAGAGTATTCCATGGTGTATATGTGCCACATTTTCTTTATCCAGTCTATCATTGATGGACATTTGGGTTGGTTCCAAGTCTTTGCTCTTGTGAATAGTGCTGCAATACACATATGTGTGCATGTGTCTTTATGATTTATGATTTATAATCCTTTGGGTATATACCCAGTAATGGGATTGCTGGGTCAAATGGTATTTCTGACTTTAGATCCTTGAGGAATCGCCACGCTGTCTTCCGCAATGATTGAACTAATTTGCACTTCCACCAACAGTGGAAAAGCGCTCCTATTTCTCCACATCTTCTCCAGCACCTGTTGTTACCTGACTTTTAAATGATGGCCATTCTAACTTGTGTGAGATAGTATCTCATTATGGTTTTGATTTGCATTTTGCTAATGACTAGTGATAATGAGCTTATATATATATATATATATATATATATATATATATATATGTTTGTTGGCTGTCTTCTTTTGTATAATTGTTTTTATTTGTATAACTTTTGTATAAAAGTTCATATAACTATCTTCTTTTGAGAATTGTGTGTTCATGTCCTTCACCCACTTTGTGATGGGTTGCTTGCTTTTATCTTGTAAATTTGTATAAGATCTTCATGGATTCTGGATGTTAGACCTTTATCAGATGGATAGATTGCAAAAATTTTCTCTCATTTTGCAGGTTGCCTGTTCACTATGATGATAGTTTATTTGGCTCTGCAGAAGCTCTTTAGTTTAATTAGATTTCATTTGTCTATTTTAGCTTTTGTTGCCATTGCTTTTGGTGGTTTAGTCATGAAGACTTTGCCCATGCCTATGTCCTGAATGGCATTGCCTAGGTTTTCTTCTAGAATTTTTATGGTTTCAGGTCTTATATTTAAGTCTTTAATCCATCTTGAGTTAATTTTTGTAAAAGGTGTAAGGAAGGGTCCAGTTTCAGTTTTCTGCATATGGCTAGCTAGTTTTCCCAACACCATTTATTAAATAAGGAATCCTTTCTCTAGTGCTTGTTTTTGTCGGGTTTGTCAAAGATCAGATGCAGATGTGTGGCGTTATTTCTGAGGCCTCTGTTCTGTTCCATTGGTCTATATATCTGTTTTGGTACTAGTACCATGCTGTTTTGGTTACTGTAGCCTTATAGTATAGTATAGTTTGAAGTCAGATAGTGTGATACCTCCAGCTTTGTTCTTTTTGCTTAGGATTGTCTTGGCTGTATGGCTGTATGGCCCTTTTTTTAGTTCCATATGAAATTTAAAGTAGTTTTTTCCTAATTATGTAAAAAAAAAAAAAAAAAAGTCAGTGGTAGCTTGATGGGATAGCATTGAATGTATAAATTACTTTGGGAAGTATGGCCATTATGGCCATTTTCACACAATTGATTCTTCCCATCCGTGAGCATGGAATGTTTTTCCATTTGTTTGTGTCCTCTCTTATTTCCTTGAGCAGTGGTTTGTAGTTCTCTGTGAAGAGGTCCTTCACATGCCTAGTAAGCTGTATTCCAAGCATTTTATTCTCTTTGTAGCAATTATGTATGGGAGTTCACTCATGATTTGGCTCTCTATTATTGGTGTATAGGAATGATTGTGATTTTTGCACACTGATTTTGTATCCTGAGACTTCGCTGAAGTTGCTTATCAGCTTAAGGAGATTTTGGGCTGAGAAGATGGAATTTTCTAAATATACAATCATGTCATCTGCAAACATAGACAATTTGACTTCTTCTCTTCCTATTTGAATACCTTTTATTTCTTTCTCTTGCCTGATTTGCCCGGCCAGAACTTCCAACACTATGTTGAATAGGAGTGGTGAGAGAGGGCATCCTTGTCTTGTGCCATTCGAAGGGAATGCTTCCAGCTTTTGCCCATTCGGTATGATATTGGCTATGGTTGTGTCATAAAGAACTCTTATTATTTTGAGATATGTTCCCCCAATACTTAGTTTATTGAGAGTTTTTAGCATGAAGGGGTGGTGAATTTTATTGAAGGGCTTTTCTGCATCCATTGAGATAATCATGTTGTTTTTTTTCATTGGTTCTGTTTATGTGATGGATTACATTTATTTATTTAGGTATGTTGAACCAGCCTTGCATCCCAGGTATGAGACCTACTTGACCATGGTGGATAAGCTTTTTGACATGCTGCTGGATTTGGTGTGCCAGTATTTTATTGAGGATTTTCACATCAATATTCATCAGGGATACTGGCCTGAAAATTTATTTTTTGTTGTTGTTGTGTCTCTGGCAGGTTTTGGTATCAGGATGATGCTGGCCTCCTAAAATGAGTTAGGGAGGAATCCCTCTTTTTCTATTGTTTGGAATGGTTTCAGAAGGAATGGTACTAGCTCCTCCTTTATCTCTGGTAGAATTCGACTGTGAATCTGTCTGGTCCTGGGCTTTTTTTTGGTTGGGAGGACATAATCCTAATGTTTAATCTCAATTATAACAAATAGCATGTTTTGGGAGTTTACCATATGTAAAGCATTATACTAAGTACTTATCTGTATAGCTCCTTAAATTCTCAGTATAGTCCTAAGAAGCTGTTATCATTCTTTTTTCTATTCTGTAGATTATAAAGCTAAAACCTACTAGAAGTTTAAAAAATGACACAAGTACCTTAAATCTGTAAATGTTCCCAGTAATCAAGAATATTTTAAGTCATTGATATAATATTTCTTTTGCTAAATAAATACCATATTTTACTTCTTACTAGATTATTTTAAAATATATGTTCTTAACAAAGAAAAAATAAAAAATACAATGTTTTACTTCTGAGAGTAATTGTATACTAAACTGATTTATATCATTTAGGTATTACAAAGTAATGGCAACAGCATTAATATAGTTTACTGACTAAAAATAGAACCTAAAATTGGGCAAGTAGATTTCCTCCAATAGAGCTGAAAGTCATGAATTGTAGAGTGGGTGCTACTAATTAGAAGTTTAGTTCACTACAGTTCATCAGTGTTGGAGACGTGCACAATAAGCAACAAGAATCAATGACTCTGCCTCTTGTATTGAAATTAGTTGATTAATGACAGACTACATTACTATTTTTTTTCCACACCTTGTGTGATCCTGTTAATTAGAAAAATTCCTCTTGCTCATTGAAAACGTGCCATAAATTCACTTTCCTTCTGAATATGTTGCCCCAGGACAGAAATAATTTTATATTTTGAAAAACATGCACATTTCAGAATTGACTCTTCTTAATCAGATCACAACAAATGGTCTTAAGTGAGTCAGCTTCTTTCTGTGTTGTCAACCACTAACAAAAGAACGAAGAACCACACTCAATTAAATGAGATATAATCCAACCTTGATATTGTTTTGGGTAAAATGGTTAAAATGTACATCCTTTTGCTGCAATTGACATTTTGTGTCTATTCAGACCAAAAAATTTCCACGATTACACCACACAAAAAGGAAAGGAACAGATTCAGTATTTTATTATGAAATTAATTAAGATACTCTACTCTCCAAACCCTACAGACTTATGTTGTACAATTGAAGTATGTTTCATACACATAGAACACAATATCCTCGCATGTTTAATATATACAGAGCGTCATAAATAAAATCATTCATTTGAAATATCAATTGTTCCAGAATACAATAAACTCAAACTATGGATTTATAGAATCTTACAACTGAAACCGCCTACAAGTTTTCGCTAAAAATCATGCTTTTGGAGTAGAATTCATTGCTATTACCTATTTTACTCAGAAGCTTAGCGCTCAGATGGCCCTTATTTAAAATAAATTATCTGCTGTTGTCAAATGAACAGTTGCACCATTCAATAAGTATCTATTGAAACCAGATACAAGACTCAGTACATGAGATGAATTTTGAGCAAGATAGGAGCAGAATTTTTTCTTAATTTGGAGTCTCAAATTAAGCAGATGATACAAAAACTAAATTAGCAATCACAGTGCAAAGTAATAAATTCAGCAGAAAGGAAAGTACAGTGTGCCATAAAAATATGTATAAAGGATACATAATCTGGCCTTAGAAATTTAGAAAAAATTATCTGTTCAGGCAATGATTGAACTGGGACTCACTGGTCAATTAAGAGTTAGCTTGGTGAAGAGGAAAGACAATAGTGTTTCATGCAAAAAGAACGGCATATACAACCTTCTAAAAATGGGGAAGGAACATGAAAAGTTCAAGAAGCGGAGAATATCTGAATGTTGCTGCATCTTAGGGTACTAATGAGGGTGTAACAAAAATGAGACTTTAGAAAGATAGGATACAAATCATATGGCACATTTTAAATGATGTTTTATCTTAACCTGTATCCTGAAACTATGGGACACATACAAAAAGTTGTATTTGGGGCAATAAAATAAGTTTATTCATATTTTAATCTACATAGAGGCCGAAAGCAGGAAACATGATAATGTTATAATCAGTTCCAGATATTTAGCTTGTATTTCAACTTTCAAACTCGATTAAAAATAGTTTGAACCCCTATGCTTTAGTTAATTTTGTGCTGATGTAACAAAATACTGCAGGCTGGATAATTTACAATGAACAGAAATTGATTGGCTTATGGTTCAGCAGTCTGGAAAGTACAATATCAAGGTGCCAGCTTCTGGCTAAGGCCTTCTCACTGTGTCATAACATAGCTGAAGATGTCACAGGGTGGAAGTGCCAAGAGAGCAAAAGAGAATGAGCAAGAGGCAGAGAACACACTCCCACCATAAGGAACCCAATTCCAGGATAATAGCATTTGTACATTCATGAGGGCAGAACCCTTATGACCCAAAGACCTCTTAAAAGTCCCACCTCTTACGGTAGTTACAATGCCAATTAAGTTTGAACATAAGTTTTGGAGAAGACAAACATTCAAATAATACCATCTCAGTTCATCTACATGCAACATACTAGGCTATAAAAATACACTTGGAGTCACAGAGATCTTCATTAAAATGACAGTGTTGAAACCAGCTGGATAACCTGGATAAAGTATAAAATCTCAAATAACTTCCTTACATGTAAAAATAAATATAACAATGCCACCTTATAGTTTATAATTTTAAAAATAAAATTAAATGAGATAACATATATGTACACATACATAAATAGAATAATCACATGGAGATAAATAGATGATAGAAAGATAGATAGATAGATAGATAGATAGATAGATAGATAGATAGATAGAATAGATCCCTTAAGGCTATGCACAGATAAGTCATATCTGTTCCACAATCCTCTGGCCCCACTCTTCTTAACAGAAACATTTCTTTCAGTAGTAAAATACTATACAATATTTCCACAAAATTTACTTAAAATTATAAGTAGATTTTTTTACCTCCTAATGTTTTTAAAATGAAAAAAACTTCATCTTAATGATATAGACAACTATGTAAAAGTATACCTTCTGAAAGCACTGAAAAGTACAGTTGTCTGTTAACAACTGTAACCTGATGCCTCGAACAGCACCTGACATGCGATAGCCAAATATTCACTAAATTCATTTCTTGCTATTCAGATGTTTTCTTTAATAATTACCTCCAAAAGAACGGTATATAAAGTAATTATAATTTATAAGTATATATAGATTATGATATTGATAAAAAGCATGGAAATATAAAATTTGCAAATATGAACACATATGTATCTATATGCAGCCCCTATGATAGCTTCATGTATTGGTAAATAAATATTCTTAGCCAAGTAATAGGATAACCACTGTATTTTCCAATACCAATAACAAAAGGATGAAGCTCATATTTTTGTGATTATTTGAAACAAGTACATTAGTGGCTCCTAAATACACAAATGTATTACAATTAGAGAATTGTAAATCAAAAGCAAAGTTTATAAGTGAATATTTAAGTAAACATATTAACTAAAATATTGCAAATAAAATGTTAAAATGCATTATAATTATTTATTTAATAATTCAGTTAATTTGTTACATGAAGAAAAGTTAAAAAATCAAAATCCAAGAAAAAATAATTTAAGTCAAGTCAGTAACAGAAGTTTTAGGATCACACCTATGCAGCCAATGTAAAATATGATTAGCTTATTAAAAGAGAAACTCTGAGGAGGGACGATGAGAAAAAAATATCTTCTAAGAGAATGCATATTCATATAGAAAAGAGCATGTCTAAAATAATGAAGGCTTGATATTTGTTGTTGGTAGAAAAAAGGGAAAAAAATAATGGTCCAACTATGAGGCAAATTAAATTGTGACATCATTTTGATCACCTTATAGTGATATAAATTTAACACATTTGTTCTATAACACTTGTCATACCTGCTTTGGATAGCAGTGACTGGATGACAAGGAAGTACAGAATATTCTGTCTCACTACTTGGTTCTGCAGTGAGTAGCATCTAAATTATAATAATGTATATTAGGACCCCCAATTCAAATAATATAAGTGTAAATCATATTTATTTTAATTCAAACACTTTAGTTGTACACAACACAATAAAAACTCAAAGTATAGTCATGATAATAAGGACTTGACTCAATTAACTTGGAGGTCCCAGGGTAGACCTGTATTTGTAAATTGCTGAATCTAAGGACCCTTATTACATGTTCAGTTCTACTTATTTATTCATCTATTAGCTGTAATCTCCTCTGTCACTGGTATCATTCTACAATTAAGCTTCCTGAACATCGCAGAAAAGATAGCTTCTACCAGCCCAAGATTTACTGTCTTCAAACTCGGAATCCCCAGTGGAATCAGACGTTGTTCTCATCCAGCATTTATCCAGGAAGATCTGTTGCATAGGCCTCCAGTGATTATGGTTGCCATGGCAATGAACTGCAATGAATAACTTAACATGGAAGACACATGCTCAAACAGAGATCGGAAGAGGAAAGAAACTGTAATTTTTATTTCTTTTGAGACTAAAGAGGCATTTCTTCAACATAATTAAATAAACAGTCCAAAAAGAAAATTATTGATAAATTGCATAATAATAATGTAAATATCATGACAACTGACACAATGTGGAGGACGAAGAAAAAAAATGACCAAAGCGTATTCAAAGGTATTAACTTGTTAGTCATTTTGCGTAATTCGGAGTTAAATGATATGATAAAATGATCAGAGAATTGAGGCTTAATCTGTAAAAAATTGGAGATTTTGAATAGAATTTTGGAACCTACATAAAAAGAATGAAATTGACATTCTGGTAACTCAGGCTCAGATACCTGAATGTAAAATTTCACTGGATGGAAATGTAAAATCTCATTTGTTTTTAACAACAGATTTTTCTAAGAACAATACAGAAGTGGTCTACTCTAAAACAGAAAAATAAAATATATGGAAGCAGGGAAGAACAAACAGCATAACTGAAATATAAGAAACAGAAGGTCTAGCTTAAGCGTAACTGAATTCCCATAAGGAGAGAAGAGGCCCATGGAGCAATAGCAATATTGGAGGAACAATGCAGAAGATGTTCAATGCTATAGAAAGACATTAAGCCAGTAGTTTTAGAAGTACCTCTACCAAAAAGAGTAAACATAAAGAAAATCTTACTTAGGCATATTACTGTAGTAATTACAAAGGCTTTACCTGACTGGCTTTGTGGGATTATTGAGCATGTGGGTATCCAGTACTTCAAGCAACATTTTTTGAAAAGGCTATTTGTTTTTCTTCACAGAATGTTTAGTTGCCCTTGTCAAATGTCAATTGACCATAACTGCAAGGATTTATTTTTGGGAAATGAATTCAGTTTCATTGATCTACATGCCTATGCTTGTGCCAGTGCCACACTGTTTTGATTAATGTTGCTTTGTGTTAAGTTTTGAAATTGAAAAAGGTGAACCTAACAAATTTGTTCTTTTCTCACAAGATCGTTTGACTATTCTAGATTCTTTGTATTTCCATAGAAATTTTAATATCAGTTTTACATATTCTGCAAAAAAAAATGTCAGCTAGGATTTCGATAGGGATTCTGTTGACTCCTTTAATCAATTTGGTGAGTATAGCCCTATTAACAATATTAAATATGATTCACAAAAATTGGATGTCTTTCCATATGTATAGATATTTTAATTATTTTATGTACATTTTTTAGATCTTAGTGTACAAGCCTGGCATGCTTGTTACATTTATTCCTATGTATTTTAATCTGTTTAATGCTATTATAAATGGAATTGTTTTCTAATTCTAGTTTTGCATTATACATTGCCAATGTGTAGAAAAATAATTCATTTTTGTAAATTGACCTTGTTTCCTACAAACATTTGCTCAACTTGTTTATTAATTTGAGTAGTTTTTGTGGATTCCTCATGATTTTCCATACATGAGACCATGCTATCTGCATATAGAGAGAGGTTTATTTCTTCTTTCACAATCTGGATGGCTTTTGTATTTCTTCTTCTTGTCTAATTACCGTGGCTAGAATCTCTATCATAATGTTGACTAGAAGTAGCAAGAGGACACATCCTTATCTTTCTTATATCAGTGGAAAAATATTAAGTATGATGTCAGCTGTGGGTTTTGGTAGACACTCTTTATCAAACTGAGGAAGTTCCCATTTATTTCTACTGTGTTCTGTTTTTATGGTAAATGCTTTAGATTTAATTGAATGTTTTTTCTGCATTTATTGAGGTAATCAGGGTGTTTCTACCCTTTATTATTTTAATTTGTGTATTGCATTTCAGATTTTAAATAGAACTTGTATTGATAGGGTAAATTCTACTTAGTTATAGTGTATACTCTTTTTTTATATATTGCTTAGATCAATATATAAGTATGTTTTGAGAATTTTCAAGTCTATATTAAAGAGATATTAGTGTGTAGCTTTCTGTTTCTGTGATGCCTTTGCAAATTTTGGTATCAGAAAAATACTGGCTTCATATAATTAGTTGAAACAATTTCTTCTACTTTTAAAAGAGTTTGTGGAGGATTGGTATTAATTCATTATTAAATGTTTCACCAGTGTAACATATCTGAGCCTGAGCTCTTTGTGAGATGGTTTCAAATAGCTAATACAATAATGAAATTGTTATAGGTCTGAGCACATTTTAAAATCTAGGATATATTATTTCTTGTTTGTCATAATTAATAGTATTTTCTTATAATTATTTATATTTCTATAATGTCAATGATGCTCTCATTTGCACTTATTTTCATATGAGTTACTTTTATTAGCTAATCTGTTTACAAATCAATTATAATTGTTTATGCTAAAGAACCAACATTTGATTTACTGATTTTGTTGTTTTTCTCTCTTTAATTCCCCCGTCTATTTTCTAATCTTTATTTTTACTTCCTTCTGCTTCTTTAGGTTTAGCTTGTTCATCATTTTATAGTTTCAGAAGGTGAAAAATTAGGTTACTGTTTGATATTTTGTTTTGTTATTAAATACAGTTATTTGCATTATTAATCCCCTCTAAGCACTGCTTAGCTACATCTCAGACATCATATTTCCTGTTTTTATTCACATTCATTTCAATTATTTTCTAATTTCTTATATTAAATATTTTTAGGCCCACTGACTATTTAGCTGTGAGCTATATAATTTACATAATTATTTAATTTCCTATTCTTCCCTCTGTTTTTACTTTCTAATTAATTATGTTGTTGTACAACATACTTTCCATTATTTTAATCAGTTTAACTTTATTGAGTTTTTTTTTTTTTTAATGGCCTAGCTTATGGTCTATCCTGGAAAATATTCCAAGAGTGATTGGGAAAATGTGTATTTGTTTCTGTTGAAGCATTCTATAGATTTCAGTGAGTGCCAGTTGATTAACGGTATTGTTTAAATCTATTTCCTTTTTGATCTTCGGGATAGTTACTCTATCTATTATTAAAATAAGGATATTAAAGTCTGAAACGACTATAGTTTTTCTGTTTTATTTCTTGAATTCTGGTATTTTTAAAATACACATTTGGGCTCTTTTTATTTCATGTATATGTTAATAATTTTTCCCATGGATTATTTTATCATTATAAAATTCCCCCTTTGTCTCTAGCAATAATTTTAGGCTTAAAGTTTATTTTGTCTTAAATCAATGAAGTTTCAGTTTCTTTCGTTACTATTTGTGTGATCTTTCTCTAACATCTTACTTTTGAACTTTGTGAGTTCTAATCTGAAGTATATAGTTGAATCATATAATTTTTGTTTGTTTTTAAATGCATTGTGCCATTCTGGTTTTCAATCATGTATGTCATCCATTTATTTCTCTGTAATTATCAATAAAGTAGAATTCATGTCTGTCATTTTGCTATTTGTTTCCTGTCGATATCTCAGTCTTGATCATTTCAGTTAACCTGTTTTCAATTCTTCTGTTGTTTTGTTCTGCCTCTTTTTTCTCTGTATTAGTAAAGAGCCTCTTTACTAATTTCTTTCTTTCAACTTCACATTTTTTACTTGTGTCCTTTTATAATTTTATCTCATCTTATTATTTTATATATTTAATGAGGCATTTTTGTCATTTTTTTCTTTAATTTTTTAGACTTGGTTTTCTTTACTATTTTCAATAAATTTATAGTCTCTAATTTGAAATATTTGTTTAGTAAACTCAACATCTCTTCTTTCTCAGGGACAATGGCTATTGATGAATTTTTGCTTGGCCATATTTTTCTTTTCATTTGCATTCCTCATAATTTTTGTCAAATCATGGAAATTTTAGAAAATAATATGTCATCTCTGGAAATGACATTCTGCATATTCTCTGGGTTTGTTGTTGCTCATAAGGTGTTGGTTGTTGTTGGTTTTGCTATCTGTTGTTGTTGTTATTTAAAGTCTTTCCTGGACTAATTTTATAATAGCTGTATTTCCTGCAATGTGCATCCATTGAAGTCTCAGCCAACGCTTGTATAACAATTTTCTCAAAATTTCTGCATTGTTTTAGGTGACTCTGTATGTAGTTTAGAACACCTCTTCAAGGCTCAAGCGGTTTAAAACACTACCTTAGCCCATCAATTCTTAGTTGTACTTGCCCTCAAGGTCAGACTGCAGCTTTATCAGGTATTTCTTGGCCATCCATACAGTTTTGTACAAGCATGCATGCCTCTGTAGTCCCAAGAATATAATGTAATACCTGTACACCACAGAAAATAAATTTATGATCCTAGACTTTCAATGAAAAGAAAATAGGACATTAAAAATGAGATAGATAATATAATTTATTAAAATTATAAACTTCTATTAAACAACTGATATATTAAGAAAATGGGAATATAAATCAGAAAGTAAAAAACTATATTTCATTTTACATACTTGATGATAATAGATTCTTGTCTATGACATGCAAAATTTACTACAAACCAATATAAAATTGAGCAAAATATCTGATGAGTCATTGCAGAGAAGAGGATATTCGAACGAGCAATAGACACATGAGACAGTGGCTAACATTAGTTATAAGGAGAATGCAAATACAAGAACATAAGGTATTATTACACAAACACAAGTTTACAACAAGATAAAGAAAAAATAAAACCCAGACAATATCAGTGTCTGGTGAGGATTTGTAGTCATTGGTACAATCTTTCTGAAACGGTTTGGCTATGTTATTAAAGATTATCATATTACATTTTATGAATCTTCAATTCCATGTCTAGAAATATACCAAGAGAAATGAGTAGTAACAGCTTCCAAAATATTTGTATTATGATAGCTCCAAACTGGAAATGACTCAAACATCTGTTAGTAGTAAAATGCAGATTTTACTTTTAGGTATATTTATATAATGGGGTATTACACAGCAATAAAAAGAAGTCACTAGTAATAGGTGCAACCACATACATAAATCTCCAAAAATAATTATAGCTTTGTATTTATTAATTTGTTACATTAAAATTAATAAAGTGTCAAAATAAAAATTATAAAACTTAAAATTAAAACATAAATGTGATTGAAGTTTTGGCAGGAAAAATATTTTTCATCTTTTAATTTATGTCATTTTACACTGTCATGACTTTTATTTTTATGTGCATGTGTTATATGTGGTATAATAATAATAATGTGTGCAAACGACTGTTACATATTTATGTTTGCATAGAAACTAATCTGAGAATATCTACACCGAACTCGTCTTTTGATAAGAGGTTTAACTGACAAAATATTCATAAAATTGAAACTTTCATTTTATGCAATTCCATGAGGTATTTCCAAAATACAAATTGCATTTATAATATGAAAAATAAATTAATAATTGAATCTTATACCATTATAATTAGCAATCCAATAAAATCTATGGTTTAATCAGTTAAATCAAATCTATGAGAAGAAAATGAATATGAAAATACAAATTGACAAATTGACTCACACCTTATTGATTCATTGGCTATTTTTGAAAGTCACCTTTCTTTAAAGAAAGAGGCATACTTTTTTGCTAATATTGTAATGTGTCATTCATCTTGTGCTTAGTTTTCAAAGCAAATCTAATAGTTGGGTATCATTTTCCTCATTTTATAAACAAAAGGTTCTGAATAGGAAACACTAATAATTTCTTTTTTTTTCTTTTTTTTGAGACGGAGTCTTGCTCAGTCGCCCAGGCTGGTGTGCAGTGGCTCAATCTCGGCTCACTGCAAGCTCCACCTCCTGGGTTCACACTAATAATTTCTAAGGCTCACAAACATGCTGGCTCCAACTGCTGGTTGAACACACATTGAAAGTATATATAAACCAATAATAACCTTTTCAGTATATCAACCTACCTTTCTTTATATTTTTTTATCTATTTATTTGTTGAAAAGAGATTTTTTCTGTGTTTATGAATACACGTAATCAAAAGCAGATTTAAACAGTATTTGGATAATTAAAAATAATATATTATTTAAAACATTTTTCACTAAAAACTTGCCATTGATTAAATTGATAAGACAGCTTTTCAGTTTCTAAATCCAATATTGTTCAAAAACATTTTATGTCCTCTATGTTTATAGAAGGAAGCCTGATTCTCATCCTGGTATTCGATGCCCTTAACAATTGTCTTTATCTATTTTTTTTTTTTTTCTAGAGTAAATGTGATGTCTCCTGTTCTCTACTTTTGCCTGAGAGATTCCTCATTGTTCAAAGTCACATCACACTGATGTCTGCAACCATGCTTTGGCTTGGTTTATTTCCAAATAGTAATTACCCTTATTTCTCTTTTTATTATGTCAAATTACTCTCAAACTGAAAGCCCAAGTAACTAGAACAGCACCTATTACACCCAAATCACATGCACATACTTTTATTTGTTTAAATGTTTTCTCTTCACCTAAATTACTGGAGACCAGGGGTATTGGTTTTCTTTTTCCATCTCCACCTTGCATTTCCAGTACCCAGCTGGCCAAACATCTAGCTGTCAATCAATAAATATATGCTAAATACAAAACATGTAATTTCCCATCTACTACATAAAGGCTTCTAGTTATATTGATCTGTCTGTTTGTGTCATTATTCTATTTCCTTTAAGGTCTGCACCACAGAATTTAGTGGGGTTTTTTTTTATTTAAATAAAGCTCAATTTAGCTTTCTGAAATTCTACCTACTTAAATTTTCTTGGCTAGATTATACCTTTTTGGAGAGCATATTAATCTTTATCATAGAACAAATTGAAATGTAAACACTGCTGGAAAAATATGTGAAAAAACGAATCTGAGAAAAAGCCAATTGTTAATGTTTAAAGAGTTCAATGGTTAAGCATTTTTAATGTTTAAATTCATGAACTTTCATTCTTGCTTCATGGTTGTTACACCTTCAAATCTCTTTGACTGCCTTAATGATTCCTTTTTGAGACTTTCTTCTTTTCCTTGCATAGTATCTATTTTTTCCACTTTGATGTATTTCAGTTTGATTTTTGGTCTTTATCTTTCATGTTAGAGGCTTTTCTTAGAAATAAATGTTTATCATGTTAAAAATACTGATAATGTTGGAATGCAACCTCAGCATAACCTATCTTGATTAATAGAGAAATTGGTACCTAGAAGAGAGTTGCTGCCATAAATAAATAAAACATGTGGCATTAGCTTAGCAGTCAAATTATTGGCACCAAGGAAACTAGTTAGGGAAAGTGGAGGAAAAGTGATCCATTTTCAGCAGTAGCTAAACATGACATTGCCCTGAGTAACTCGGAAAGCCAACAATGAGCGTGATACCTTCTAAGGTCTAGAAGAGGTTGCAAACCAAACATTAGTGGTATATGTTGGTTTCCGCTGGCTTCATTTGACAATGGACAGAGAACAGAGAAGTTCAAAAAAAGCATTTGACTGTTTGCAAGCATAACAGGGAAAAAAGGAAGTTCAGAAATTGAGGACTTAAGAGGTTGGAAAATCTATTGCTTTTCAATCGAAAAATGTAAAAGCTAAAACTTAAAAAAATAGTTTATATAAATTGACTTCAATACAGCATTTGAAAATACATTTCAAAGAATAGATGTGCTAACTGCCTAATATAAACATAAAGAAAGACCTAAAGACACACTTTATTAGAAATTAGATAAAGGCAAATGATGTAAATTAGAAATTAGATAAAGGCAAATGATGTAAATACTGGATTTATTAACAGTTTTTTTCTTAAACCATATATGCTTTTTATTAATAAGGTAGCACTAACCGAAATTGGTGTAAAGTGTCAAATTATAACAAAGTTTTTAAAGTACAGTATTTGGTCCATTGATCTCCCATTTAAGATCACAATCTGAGTAAAAATTCAGGAATTTGAATGAAATTTTATAGAATAATAATTAGCACAGCATGATTTATAATGTTGGAAATATGAAATGTATAATGATAGACAATAGAGACTTGAAACAGTGAGGAGATAGGAGAGGATGGAAGGTTGAAAAATCACTTAATAGCTACAATGCATGTTATTCGGGTGAAGAGTATCCTAAACAAACTGACCTCACCACTACAAAATCTATGCATGTAACAAAATTGCTCTTGTACCACATACATTTATAAAAATAAAAAATTAAACACAAAACAGGGAAATATGTAAGTAAATGATAACATACTACTAAAACATTGGGAAACTTTGTAAAGTGAAAATGTTGAAGACCATTTTATTGACATAAATAAATGTTTATTCTGACTTCTTATTTTAAAACGAGTGAACAGAAAATGCATATTATGAAAGATAATACTCTGTGTTGTATGATTATTAATAACTTTTCCATTCTTATTTAAGCTATCATACATTGTGTAGTTTTCTCCTGAAAATATAATGTATACCTTTCAGTTATACATACACATATTTGGGAAGGATCATCTATTAAGATATTCCCCTGAGTTCTATGCCTCAGGTAAAATACATACTAAATCATATGCTCATGCATTTTTTTTTCTTTTTTCTTTTTTTTTTTGAGATGAAGTCTCACTCTTGGCACCCAGGCTGGAGCACAATGGCACTGTCTCGGCTCAGTGCAACCTCCGCCTCCCAGATTGTCCTGCCTCAGCCTCCCGAGTAGCTGGGATTATAGGCGCCTGTCACCATGTCTGGTTAATTTTTGTATCTTCAGCAGAGACAGGGTTTCACCATGTTGGCCAGGCTGGTATAGAACTCCTGACCTCAGGCGATCACCCACCTCAGCCTCCCAAAGTGCTGGGATTACAGGTGTGAGGGACTGTGCCTGACCTCTCGTGTATTCTTTATACATGTATATATAATACGGACATCACACCATGACTCCATCCATCACTGCCATCGTGAACTAATCTCATTCAATCTTATCTGAAATTTACCTGTCTTCTGATTATAATCTGTCTTCCAGTGGAGATCTACCTAAAGAGATAATATTGATGATTTATATTTTAGTTCTTCTGATATGCTGCTTGTATACATGATTGGTATCTGGAGTTTTTTTTGTCATTGCTTGTTAACTACACGGATTTGAGATGTCCCTAGAAACAGTACTATTCTGGTGGACTGACCAAAATTTTGTTTCTGTTTACAAAACAGCTTCGGCATTTTGTAAATTCACCAATGTAAAAGCCTTTTCAGAAGATTCTGAAAGCCAAGGGGTTGTTATTTTTAGAGACCATCCTCCTCCGTTCAAATTCCGAATACAATATAGCCACATAATCAATTGTACAGGCTCTGACCCTCTTGCTTCTTGGTGTACGTGTCTGGTCCCATCCTTCACCATAGGCACGTGAATTCTCTGTGGCTTAGTTTTCTATAATGTAAAACAGAGGTAATAATGTTGTCTAACTCACATCGTTGTGGAGAACATAAAAAGTTAATATCTGTAATGTTCCTAGAATAAAAACTAATATACAAATGTAAAACAGATACATACAGATTGCTTTTACTATCGTCTTATTAGATTCCACTTCCCCAAATTACTGCTTTCTTTTAGGCAATATTTGTGTATATTCAGTTTCTTCCACTGGTGCTTGCTTCAGTGTATGGGCAACGATCTTTTTATTTCTTTGTATCAATCTCTTCATCCATTACTTACCACGGTGATTTGCACATAGTAGGCACTTGTACTACCTATGTACAAGTATTAATTTTCATTGACAACATACATAAGTAATGCATATGACAAGCCCTTGACAAATAATTATTTAAAAACTAGATAGCAGCAATGCTCATTGCTTTTACTATAGCTTTAATCCTGAGCAGGGTGTCTTAAAGTCTTCTCATTATATTATTTTCATGAAGATATATTTTTCTTGGTGTTATTAATTTTTTATTTGTATAATCAGTGAATTATGTGTCCTCTCATTTTTATTAAGAAATTTTCAAAAGGCACAACTATTTGTATGTCTAATGATTATGCCAACAATTTGTGTTAATTATGAAAGCTCATAAATCAGAAATTGGCCCAATGAGAGCAACTTATAGCTAAGGGGAGTAAAAGAGGAATATGATTTAAGAGATATGGAAGGGGTTGATGGTTGTTTTTCTAACTAGATTGTAGTTTATCAAATGAAATTTTTATTATTAAATTAAAACATGAGCAATGTAATCATAATGCTTACTTATCAGAATAACCCTAAATCACTGAAAGGTGGTTTAGGATCAATTTTTCAATCCAAAAAGAAATGTTCAATGTTGTTAAATGGATTGCTTTGTTTGGAGTCTTAGATAATTGAGAATCTTCCAAGGTATACTTCTGTACTAAGGAAAGAATTTCATTAACTAGAAATCATATATATATATTATATATATATATACACACTATATATATATATATATGTCATATTGGTAACAGTGAGTTGACTGAACACAATCTAATGGTTGTGCACAGCAACAGTGATTAGTGGTTCACATTTTCAAATGCAGCAAAAGGGTGATATACCACTAATGAACAATTCAACTACACAAATAGATATTAACGGGATATACAAATTACCCTGAACAATTTGAACCACTGGAAAATAATATTACCATACAAACCATTCTAATTATCTCACTCAAGGCAAATTTATTTTAGAGCATGTGCTAAATATGAAATGTTAGCATTTTTTGTTCTTTAAAAAATTCCAGTTATGGCAGACTGCCCTTTAGCCATTTTATTTTATTATTTCCAATTCTTAGCTTTTCTTTCTTATTTAGATTGAGAATTAGTGTTTTTACTTAGAAATACTTTTCTTATTTGCATCCCAATTACATTTTGTGAACTATTCTGATAATATATAACATATATCCCTCAGTTTGATTCTGTTCTAAATTATTGTGTAGCATTTACTCCTCCCATAAGGACCTAGAAATAACCATAGAAAAGTAAGCTCCTGAGACATTTCCCAAATTTTGCACAATGACACACTAGTTATACAGGCTAATAGTAGCCATTCTAAAGATGTTAAAGTATACAAGTTTCTTTAACTTATGTTGGCTCAGTGTCTTGTATTTGTAATTCCACTGAAAATTTTAAGGTAGGATGGATTAGTATAACATGCAGTATTTTTTAGTCATGTTGACCACAGGGTGATATTTTTAGAGAGATCGTTTACAATGAAAAATATTTTGAGAAATAATAAGCTGGAGAGATTTTGATTTTGAAATGAAGCAAACTTTGTTTCAATATTTCCAGAGGTGTAATATGCTGTAGAAAATAATTATTGACTGGGCATGGTGGCTCATTCCTGTAATCGCAGCACTTTGGGAGGCTGAGTTGGGCAAATCGCCTGCGGTCAGGAGTTCGAGATCAGCCTGACCAACATGGCAAAACCCCATCTCTACTAATAATACAAAAATTAGCCAGGTGTGGTGGCAGATGCCTGTAATCCCAGCTACTTAGGGAAGCTGAGGCATGAGAATCACTAGAACCCGGAAAGCAGAGGTTGCAGTGAGCCGAGATGGTGCCACTGCATTCCAAACAAACAAACAGACAGACAGATACACAGAATTCTTGGCCCAAATTCTTGGGGTTTGGGGTCATGGGTTGATTTTATCCCCTTCTTCATTT
This sequence comes from Papio anubis, assembly GCF_008728515.1. NCBI lineage: Eukaryota > Metazoa > Chordata > Mammalia > Primates > Cercopithecidae > Papio > Papio anubis. Next base: position 7,041,469 of record NC_044985.1, read on the forward strand.
GCTGAAACCTTTCACTTTCCTTCACTCTGACTTTTCTTCCATCTGGTTTCAGGTTGGAAACTTCAACATCTGCTTTTCCCATTTGTTCTTTTCTGAAAAGAGCACTACATGCATCTCATATTTCCAAGTTTGCCTTTACCATAAAATTATGACGTTGCAATTACTTTGATAGCGAAAGAATTGAAGAGTGCAGAAAAGTGGACATTAGAATCAGGCAATTCTGGGTTCAAGTTCCTGGGCTGTCCAGTCCTGGCTGTGCATTCCATGATTCAAGTCTCCACTTTTCCCTCTCTGGGCCTCCTTCCACTGAGCTCTGTCTGTGGAGTGTCATGAAATGCTTCTACAAATATCGTCAAGGAAGCATGTGTTTATGCCGTCAGTAAAGGAAGACCATACATAAAATAAATATCCATTTGAAATAATTTGATTTTCACATTGTCAATAAACGACTCGTTTAAAATGGCAATCATGGAACTTTTTTTTTCAAGTTCTTTCTTTATTTTAGGGATTAGTGTTGTTATTCCATTTTGAATTCCACACAAGGAAATGTTCCATCATTTTTAAGTTGCCAAGCCACTAGAAATCTACATGTCTTCTCTGGGTCTCTTCTCTCTAAATTGCACCACATGGCCACTTGCTTCAAGTCCTCTGCATGTCTTCCTCTCATGTATTTTGGGTGTGTCTCTATTTCCAACCTTGATGTATCTCCAGCTCTTTCACAAGCCTTTTCTTAAACATTCATTACAAAGCTGGACTCATCTAAATTTTCTTTAGAGTATCAAAGTGGGAATAAGTGCTGAGACAATAAAAAAGGACTCTCTAAGACAAAAATAAGCATATACATGCATTAGTTAATATTTAAAAAATATATTCAGCCGGGCGCGGTGGCTTGCATCTATAATCCTAGAACTTTGGGAGGCCCAGGCAGGTGGATGACTTGAAGTCAGGGGTTCGAGACCAGCCTGACCAATATGGTGAAATCCTGTCTCTACTAAAAATACAAAAACTAGCCAGGTGTGGTGATGTGCACCTGTAGTCCCAGCTACTCAGGAGGCTGAGACAGGAGAATTGCTTGAACCTGAACAGCAGAGGTTCCAGTGAGCCAAGATCGCACCATTGTACCCCAGCCTAGAAGACAGAGTGAGACTCCGTCAAAAAAAAATCTATCTATCTATCTATCTATCTATCTATCTATCTATCCATCCTGGCTCCAAAACCTAGTTTTGTTTGACTATGCATATGAACTATAGGAAATGTCCTATGTCTATTTCTGAGAGTCTGTCTTCAGGTATAAATGCCTTGAAGTAAACTTAGCAAATACAGCATATACAAAACTAATTGTGAGATTTCTAACAGATTGTCACACTCAATGGAAGTTAAGGAAGTCAGTAGGTAATGGGAATGATAAATATACAACTATTAAGTTAAACGCATAGTTAGATTTCTAATGGCTCTGACATTATAGGTAGATATCAGCAGATGAAGTGTCCACTTGAAAAATATCACAAACTTTGCAAGGTTCTTGAGAGACACAGGCAAGTTACTAGGAGTCTTTATTCATCAGTATAATCTCTAATATTGCCCTGAACAGTTCAAAAGTCTTTAGAGTCAGAATATTTGTATGGTTAGTAGAATTTCAGAACTGAGGGGACACTATTAAGTAACATGTTCCAATTCCCTCACTTTTATAGAAATTTTTTCAACATCATGTAATAATTAAGTTGTATGATTAGAACAAAGCATATTAGGTAACTTTGTTTTTCATTGAAAATATAGAAATTCAGCTGTAATGACTTGCTTGAATAAAGGGTTATTATTATTATTATTATGCAACAAATAATCTAAGAGTAGCCAGTCCAATTATTCCTCCGAGGTCACGCATTGAGGACATTATCAAAGATCTAGGCTATTTCTTTCTTCCTTCAATGCTATCCTTAGCAAGTGACTTTCATCCTTGTGGATCCAGCATGGCTCCAGTTTCTTCAAGCATTTTGTCACATTCCAGGAGGCAAGAGGCTGAAAAGGTCAAGTTTAAACACCAAGACAACATAAAACTCCCTTCACCGTTATCAAAGATAAACAAAACTGGACACTAAAGTGGTAAGGGCAGATTTTAATCAGTAATAAACTCTTGCAATAGGGAATAAGACGCTTTTGAACTGAATTCAACTTCTATGTGCACAGAGGGAATTGGGTACTTCTAAGGTAAGAGGGCATTGGAAGCAGGATCTGTGGAGGCCTTAGCAGAGCCAGGGAAGCAGACATTTACAAAAATCAAGAACAGGGTATGAGTCCTAGTGAAACCCATCTGAACTGGGCCTATGTGAAATTAGGCTACTACCCTCCACAGAGGGCAGGAGGTTGGGGCCCTTTCTCTAGATGTCGATGGAACAAAATAGCAAATTCTTCTAGCAGCCTTGAGATTTCTGAGGCAGGAACTTACAGAAGTTGCAGTCGTCATCCTAGGGATGCAGTACTGAGCTGTTAGAAAATTGTTCATGCTTTTTAATGGGAGAGAGGGAGCTAAATTATTTGTACAAACAGCCTACAGTTGCCACAGGTCAAGGTTGAGGCCTAGTGGAGAAGAAGGCTGAGAGGAACCAGCCTCAGGTCTAGTCAGAGAGTCTCTGCAACTGTATTTTGTCTTTTTATTTCAGAAGAGAAGTCTCATGTGTTAGAAACACAGCATATGGCTATCCACACGGCTGTGAATTGGCATTTTTCTCATCTATAGAGATATAAACTTTATGAATATTTATTGGACATTGAGTGTTTTTTAACTGTTGTATTGTTTGTTACTGTTTTTACTAAATGTCTTCACATCCTTTGCACATGTTTTTCTGTTGGGTTTTCTTTTTTTCTTTTTTCTTTGAGACAGAGTCTTGCTCTGTCGCCCAGGCTGGAGTGCATCTTGGCTCGCTGCAACCTCCACCTCTCAGGTTCAAGCGATTCTCCTGCCTCAGCCTCCCGAGTAGCTGGGATTACAGGTGCACGCAACCACACCCAGCTAATTTTTATATTTTTAGTAGAGACGGGGTTTCACCATGTTAGCCAGGCTGGTCTTGAAGTCCCGACCTACAGCAATCCACCCACCTCAGCCTCCCAAAGTGCTGGGATCATAGGCATGAGCCACCGCGCCTGGCCAGGTTTCCTTTTTTACAATACAACATTTTAGATCATATAAGTGTGTTCTCTATGTGTGATCTACATTACAGTTTTTATGTGTTGAAAATATTTACCCTCATTCTGTAGCTTAAATTTCAGTTTGTTTAACTTTTATACAGTCAAATGTATTCGTATTTTTCTTTTCATGTGTATAAACAAATATTTCTGACTTTTTTGTTTGATAAATGGCATCTTTTCATCCCTTCACACATTTATTTAACATACCATGTTGCCAATATCTACATGCACTTAACATAGAACTTTGGAGATATGACTACTTTTACCATAGCTTTTTAAGTATAAAAAATAATTTAGCAAAATGTCTTTTACAAATAGGGACCTACATCACTTCATATTCTGTAATACTAATTATTAATAAATTATCAGTAACAGGACAAAGAATGACTTACGCACTGGGGCAAGTATCAGTTGTCAACGTTATCTATTATCATTTTATTCTAATACAGTACTAGTAAAAAATACATTGTATATTTGATATGATGCTCACATTGTAACAACTGAAAATTAAAGCACCTTAAAATTAATTAAGTGATAAATAGAAAAGCGTGTCTCTTCATTAACCTTTTTAATAGGCTACTGAAATCTCAAGATGCCATAAAAGTTTTAGACTAAAAGATATTTCAGTTTTGAAAAAAATTTACATTTGAATTACTAAGTGTTCTGGATTTCGATTAATCAAAGATAGTATGTTTTCTATAATTGCTAAAATGTCTAAAAATTCTATATGAAAGCACATTTTATTATATCATAATCTCTTAGCATTCTTTTAAAATCAGATTTACCTCTTCAAGAAAATTGGGAAATGTCAAACCAATTTAATATTTAAATGTCCTTCCAACTGAAAATCCTTTCTTCTCCATTTGTAAGGAAACATTTCCAACATATTAAAAACAGGAAATTATAAAATAGACTGTTAGCTTCCTAGGCCTAAATTTAATATTTTGGAAAATATATATTTTATTTATATATATATGTATATAATTTGTTGTCTCCTTTTTCCATATCTCTGATACAGCTAACACAATCTCCATACTTTTCCAGCAAAATTTTGTGCCCATCATTGCCATCCATGATTTTAACTTAATAATGGGGTGTGTGTGTGTGTATATATATGTGTGTGTGTATATATGTGTGTGTGTATATATATATATATAAAAAACACAAATCTCTTGAAATAATGAAAATGGTATGATATTGTACATATTCTTCTGCAAATTGCCATTTTCCCTCAACATTGTTGTAGGATTTGTGTTGATATGTTTATATAAAGTGCATTCATTAGCTGCTTTGTAGGATTTCTATCCAATGGGTAAAAATCAGTATATTTCTGCAGTCCCCTAAATTTAGCAAATTAAGATACTTTTATTTTTTCTGTATTATAGAAAAAAATCACCTGCATTGGGTGTTTGCTAAAGTAAACTCTCAAAAGTAACTTTTTTGTTACTGATGCATGTGGTTGGAAACATTAATATTCCTGATTGTGAAGCTTTATTTATGTCATTCCCCTACATTCCTGCCAACACATCAGACTTTGGGAAAACAAACAAAAACATCATTTCTAATTTAATTCCACTGTGGTCAGAAGACATTCTTTTAACTATTTCTATCCTCTTAAATGTACCGGTTTGTTTTGTAATCTAACACATGGTCTATCTTGGAGAATGTGCACTTAAAAATAATGTACAGCCTGTTTTGGGGTGGGGAGTTTCATAGGTGTCTGTTAGGTCTAGCTGGTTTATAGTACTGTTCAAGTCTTCTATTTCATTTTTAAACGTTCTAGTTTTTCCATTCATTATTGAAAGGTGGGTATGAAAGTCTCCAACGATTATTGTTGAATTGTCTCTTTTCCCCTTCGTCAGTTTTTGTTTCATGTATTTTGGTAATCTCTCGTTAGGTGCATGCATGTTTGTAATTGTTATGTCTTCCAGATTTGCTGACCATTTTAGCTGTATATAATATCCCTCTTTATCCTTAATAATACTTCTGTTTTAAAGCCTTGCTTTCATTTTCTAGGGATGCTCTAAAAAAATACCACAAAATAAGAAGCTGTAAAAATATACATTTATTTTCTCACAGTTATGGAAGCTACGAGTCCAAAATTAAGGTCTTAGCAATTTTAGTGTCTTCTAAGGGCTCTTTTCTTGGCGTGGAGTTGGTCACTTTCTTGAAATGTACTCACATGGTGTTTCCTGATCACACACATCCCTGGTGTTTCTCTGTGTTTACAATTTCATCTTTTCATAAGGACACCAGTCAGCTTAAATTAGCACCATCCAAAAGGGCTCGTTTTAACTTAACCATCTTTGTAAAAGCTTAGCTCCAAATACAGTAATTGTAAAATGACAGGTTTAGGGCTTCAAAATGTGATTTTTTTGGGTGGGGCATGGTGTGGGACATAACTCAGCCCATACCAAGTCTACTTTTTCTGATTACTATAGCTACTCCAGCTTTCTTATGCTTACATTTTAAATAATATATCTTTCCCATTCGTGTATTTGTTTCTTTGACTCTCATTGTGTCTCCTATAGACAGTATATAGTTGAATTGCTTGGTTTTTAGAAAATCCAGCCTGACAATTTTTATCTTTTTGTGGAATTATTTATTTTGTTCATCAGTAATTTTATTACTGATACAGGTTAAAAATGTACTGTTATTGATATAACTGTATTTATATCTGATATTCTACTTTTTACTTTCTACATAATTTACCTTCCACTGTTCTTCCTTTACTATTTTTTGTTACATAAAACAAATATTTTCTAATGCAGATTTTAATATCTTTATTTTTCACTATATTAATTATATTTACTATATTTATTAATGATATTAATTAAATTACATCTTATTAATTTATCATATTAACTTATCATATTAATTTATACCATGTTAATTTATCAAAATAAACTTCATATTATATTAGTCTGTTCCATTGATGTATGAAAACATTATAATTATATATCTCTATTCTTTTTATCCTCTTCCATCTATTATTTTATGTTTAACATTTATCAGTGTTTCACTCTCACATTTAAAAATACATTTTTATCTCTTGTCATTTCCTTAGTAAAATACAGCTTTGTTCATTTTAACTACCTCTTTTGTTCTGTCATTTGCAAACATGTTGCACATATGTTATATTTCTACAGACCCAACAAGAAATTATATACATATAATTTTATTTAATTTCTTTTGAAATAAATTGAGAAAAGCAAGGAGAAAAATGAATCGAACTGTCTTTTACAATTATGTGATTACATTTTATTAACCAATGCTTTTATTCAAATGTGGATTTGAGTTATTATCTCTTGCTTTCAGCCTGTTTCACATCTGTTAGTATTTTTTGTAAGGCGGGTTTATTAGCAACACATATAATCCGTTTTTTTCATCTTGAAAAGTCCTTATTTTACTTTCACTTTCAAAAAATAACTACATAGGATTCTTGGTTAATAGTTATTTTTAAATGAGCAATAAAAATATGTTATCCCACAGTTTTCTTATCTTCTATGTTTCTACTGAAAAATCAGCTGTTAATCTTACTGAGGTTTACTTGTAAGAAACAAGTTATTGTTTTCTTGTTGCATTTCAGATTTTCTCCTGGTCTTTGACTTTCAATATTTTTATCATCATGGGTCTATTTGTGAATCTCTTTGGGTCTTGTAGTTCGTTGAATTTTCCGAATGGGTAGATTATTGTTTTTTTTTTTTAATAAAATAGGGAAGTGTTCAGCCATTATTTCTTTGAATAATATTTCTTCTCCTTTCTCTCTTCTCCTGCTGGTCCTTTCCTTGTGCATATATTGGTGAACTTAATGGTATCCCAAATTTTCCTGGGGCTCTATTTTTCTTCATTTTTTTCTCTCTGTTCTTCAGTTTGCATTATCCTTTAGTATAACTTCGATGGCAGCTGTTCTTTCTTCTGTTTGTTGAACTTTACTGTTGAGGTTCTCTATTGATTTAAAAAGACTAACAACTTCTCAACTAATTGGTTGCATTCAGTAGTAAATTGGACACAGCAGAAGACTGGGCTAGTAAACTTCAAGATAGAAATTATCCAAACAGTGAATAAATAATAAATAAAACATAAAACACAATAGGGTTGAATAAACATGAACTTAAGTCTCAAATAAAGGAGAGAGAACAAAACAGAGCTGAATCAGAATTGAACACAATTATCAAGATTTTTAAAAATCATTAAGGCTATCTACCCACACGTTTCAGAAGCTCAGCAGAAAAAGCAGGATAAAGATCAGGCAAAATGAAGCAATAAAACCTAAGAAAAGGAGGAAAAAACTGTTAAAACACCATAGTCAATTCCTGAAACCAAAGCAAACAGAAGAATCTTTAAACCATTCAGAAAAAAATTAAATACAAACATAATAATAGTCAAGTAAACAGAATGATATAACTACACTAAATAAGTATTTAAAATTTATCTTAAAATATATATGACAAAAATTATAGAACTAACAAGAGAAACAGACAAATCTATATTCATAGCTGAAAATTTTTGGAGATGTTAGAATAAGCAGGCAAAAATATCTGGAGTAGGTACATAGATCAATTGATCAATGCCATTAACCAATATGGACTACTGGATCAATCGATGATGAGAAAAGTAGGAATAGTAGATAATTCTGAAGGATAGATTTTAAAAAGTTTTAAGACACCATATGAAATATAGAAATGTTCTATATGCTTTTGGAGTGAATGACATATGGCTGTAAACATATAAAAACACCATTAAGCTATGTATGCAAAAATATTGTACTTGTGCACTTTACTGTTTTCTGTTATTCTTTAATTTAATAAAGATAAGTATGTAAGAATAAAAAATTAAACTCAGAAGTGAGGAGTAAGATGCTAGAAAGAATGGCAGCTAAATTACTTGTGCTTATTAATAATTGTATAAGCAAATACAGAGAATTGTTGACATCCACTTATGGAGTGAAAAAGCAAGGTAATAAAAATAAAATACTGGAATGGGAGGGATTATTAGGTTTAAAACATTCCAAGTTCCTTTTATTTGGTGGCTGTGGGTGGTTAAATTAGTAACTTTCAGCCTTCGAAAATTAAATATGTCTATTAAAATACAAAGCTAGCTCTCTACTTTCAGGAAGGGTAGACATGGTAATTCAAGACAACTGTACCAGTGAAGACCCTAGAAAACAGACAGTATTTACTTAAAGGCATTCTAAACCACCAAGACAGACATGATTGATTAGACCTTAATTCAGGAGAATCAGATACCCAGACACATGGGCTCTATATATCAGCTCCCTTTTAACTTAGAATAATATGTGGCATCTAGAAGAGGGGCTGAAAATGCATTTCACACGTCTTCATAGTAATGGGTACAGCATTGGAATCTAGTCCAGCCAAAAGCATGGCAAATGTGTGCCGTATCCTGAAACCTCTAAAACAATATTCTTTGAACACTTCAATATATTTAAGGCAGGATTCTTCAATTCTTTGTCAGCCATCTGGTCATCTCTATCATTGTTAAATCTTTTTGTCTATTGACTTAATTTCTTTTTTTCTGGTCATAGGTCAAATTATTTGGCTTATTTTTATATCTAGTAATGTTTGACCAGGGGATGGATATTGTTAATAGTATGTCGCTTAATAGTTACATTTTCTTTTCTTTTTTGAAAGTGTGATATGGTCTTTTTGCAGGGAGGATGGGCAGGCAGTTACACTACTTAGAGTGTAGTTTGATCCTTTTGAGGTGTTCTTAAAGTTTGTTATGGCAGGAATAGAGCAGCCTTCTTTGTAGGGATAGCTTAGCCCTGTAAACTGTGCTTGTTTTCTCATCACAAAATAAGGGTAAGATATCAAAAGTGCTTACATTACAGAGTTATTCTAATAATGAAATTATGTAACCTATAAAGTCTCTTAGAATAGTGCTCTGTTCCCCTGTTATCTATTATTAATACTATTATTTATGTTATTATATTACTGGAACCAGTAGAGAGAAGAAAGGAAAAAGAGTAAAGAAAATGCCATCAATAGAATTGAAAGCAACAAAGAAGGAGAAAAAGAAGAAGGAGGAGGAGAAGGAGGAAGAGGAGGAGAAAAATCTATTGGAAAGTTTGGATAAAAAGAAAGCATATATATAACATGTTTTATATAAATTCAAATATTTAATATACATATAATTAAAGTTACAGTAGAAAATTAAAATAAAAATGGTTTTCTAACAAAAAATACATTCCAAATATATTTTATTAATAGGTAATACTGCTAAGAACATAGAAATAAAAATTGATAAAACTCTTAATATAAGATGAAATAGACTTAAAAATAACATTATTGGGGGTAAAAACTGTGCTCTTGTATCATTCCTCTTTCTTAACATATAATAACTATAGTATAATATGATGTACTCCAGACTTTCAGCACCTCATTCAGATATGATTCTTAAACATCATCATTCGCAAATTTCTTCCAGCTAAAATGACCATCTGATCGTCTAAGCACAAAGTCAAATCTCAGGAAGTGCCTGTTTATCTAAAAAAAGAAGAAACTTACAAGGTCTGTGAGACTTATATTCTTGAATTTCTAAAATCTTTTAAGATTTTAGAGATTAAACATTTGATGCTAACTTTGTTTTTTAGTAACAATTTAGCTAACCATACACTATTACTCTTTACTACTACTACTATTTACTATTACATGGCATAACAGCATTATAGGGAAATAGCTTATATCTGGTTGAGTACTGAAACATTCAGTATGATCATTTTCAATTCATAACCATTTCTGATTATATCTGTTATATTATCATTTCTATCTCATATGTAGATAAGTTTAATTGTTCAAATTTGGGTTAACCATCTAGTTTTTCCACATTAATTTCCAAGTCAGAGATATATAATTACCTAAAGTGGAAACACTCATTTCTAGAGAAGAGCAAATGAAATCTTTAATTAGTTAATTTCAAAATGGCTATTCCTGGCTATAGCCATTAACAGCCCTGCTATGCCTTATTCATAATATGTGGAACTTAAGACAACCAACTTTCATGCCTAATGCTTTCAGTGATTAGGTTTCTCATACAATGAATAAATTACCAAAAGAAGAGAAAATTAAAAGTGAGTTAAGTAAATTGAGTATTTGCATCTATTAATGTAGTAGTGGAGAAGAGTTTCTTTCTTTAAATTTATGAAAAAGAAAAGAGTCAGAAAAAAATCTCCAGAGGTATAGAATGCTTCTCATAGCCTTTAATGTTTGTTTTTTTTTTTTTAAATTATATATTGTCAGTACTTCTAAAAATTACCCTTTGGGTTTCCTCTGGCAAAATACAGATTTAAAAGACAAGACTTTAGCTGAATTACTCTTAGATCGACCTTTTGGAAGAATCTGGAATGTCAGGACATGTCAGGGTCTGTGGGTAAAGCCATGACCAGAACAAAGCAAATTACGTATTGAAACTTTCAGCAGACTGTGTTGCAATTATCCAATAGGCTCTGCCTACTCTCTTTGTCTTTCTGGGATTTGTGTGTTTAACTAACTTTATTTTAATTAGTTTAAAATTGGCCACCGAGTGTCTAAATAGACTCATGTATTATCAGCTGAATCATCATTTTGGATCACCAAACTGATGAAATTTGACTCATGCCTCCATATATCACCAGTCAGTCTGGCCCGTGGATTCTCCCCGCCAAGTAGGGATGTATCTCAGTCTTGCTAGGCCCAGACTTATACCATTTTTAGAAGCTCTTTTTTCAGAAAGATTAACAAATAAAATTAGTTATAAAAGTAGATGCTTATTTAGAACGATGAAAGCAATCACAAATACAATACTTAAAAAGTTGGCAAATACAAAAAGAAAAAAGTAATGTTTCTTCTGCCAAATCCAGAAGGTAGAATAATTATTTAATTAACCTTCTTTTCACACAACTCTATGATAGGATTTTACTATACATTTTACATTTTCAGTCTTTGATTTCCCTTTATACAATTTTGCCATGCTTTTTATAGATGGAAGAAAATATTTTCCTCTTTTTTCACTTTCCTTTAGCATGACTGATTTATTTTTTCATAAATATTTCTTTAAGTTTGACAACTTGGTAATATAAAAAAATCAGATTACTGTAAAATTTGAGAAAAAACTATGAAATTTTTTTACATGAGCTGTAAGATTTTGGGACATTTTCTTAATAATTACATGTGCAGCAACTATTGCTATATACTCTGAATTAAGGATTGCTTACTAACCGTATTGCCAAGCTCTGGGGTTCCTGGGTAAATCTATCCTGGTTGTTAGTTACCTTTCACATTTCTTCCTTTTCTGCATTTCTACTGCTAGAGAAGCCTAACTTACAACATTCATTACGTCTCCTGAATACCCTGGAATGTAGACTAAAATCTAAACTTCACAACGGAATAAGAATAAGTTATCCATCGCAGCTCTTCAAGGCTTCTCTAGAGCTGTTGTCCAAAATCTCTGAGTTCCACACGTCTTATCAGATAGAGTCCTGATGTTCTTCTCTAGCCCTATAGTTTTCATCACTTGATGAATAAAAGAATCACCTGGAGAGCTTAAAAAAAACTCACAGCAGCCTAAATAAATGCATATACTTATTCCTGAACATAAAAAATATATTTTAAGGCACCTATGTGTTTGTAATTGCATAGCCACAATTGGAAATGTCTGATAAAACTGATTTCACATTATCCTCTTTTGTGGGATCCTTTGCCTTATCTGGACAAAAGAGCTTGCAATTTATGAACTAATATTAGTATTTTGAGTATTGAAATACATTCCAGCAACTTGGCTTGGATGCCGCTTCTCCAACTGGCTATGATCTTGGAGAAACTCCTAACTATGCCTGCAGGCAGGCACAGGCTAGTTTCCCTTATGACCCCTTCCCGTGAATGTTCCAAAAATTTCAACATCCCCTTACGTATGGGGTTTTGATCAGCCTCGTGATGCCCCTGTTATTCCTTCTATAGTTAATCCCATTCCTCACCTTGTTATCTATCCCCATATGGTAATGGCTTGAGATTGCATCATTTAATAGTAGACAATTTGCATTGGTGTAAATATTGCTACAATAACGTCTTACTTTTCTAACAGAATATAAATAATAATAATAAAAGCCTTCAGAGCCCCAATGCAAACATACGCTTTCCTTTGTTCTTAAAATATTTTCCATATTTTATTTTCTACCTTATTTTTTGAGAGCCTTCAAAACTCACATGAGCATTAGCTGCTCTAAGACACTTTGGTGGAATGAGAATGAAGTTAACCTACAAGTTCACAAAGATCTGTGGGAGTTTCTCCTTCATTCACAAGGAATAGTGAGCCTCCTATGAGCAAGGAAACTTTCTATGAATGATCTAGACTCTCTCAACATCTACTGCACTAGACAAAAATTCAGGAAGAGGCTGAGGTACTGAAGATATCTCAAGTCAATTCCTTCTGGTTTCCTTCTTTACTTCTGGTGTGTCACTTCTCTCTACACATTTCACCTCTTCATCACCCAGAACGACTTAGAAATAAGACGGAGGCCAGACTATCTTTAGAGAACAGTGAGATGTGGGGGTGGAGGGGAGTATGGAGAGCCAGAGAAAGACAGGGAACATTCATAAGGTAATACAGGGAGAGAAAAATGCCCAGAATTGGGTCAGGCAACTTTGGGTAAAAATTGTGTTTTAAAATGTCAAATGCATTTCTTACTGCAGGAATTCTTAAGTCTCTAATAACAAAATTATAAATCTTTGAGAACATAAAATAGCAGATCCCTCAAAACAAATTTAAACACTGAACTTTTTTTTTTTTACATTAGCACCCCATTATTATACCTTCACTCAGTTCCTCCTATTCTCTCCTTTAATCTCTTCCCTTCCTTGTTGTTGCTCAAGTATATCAGACATGATTCTGCCTCAGAATCTTTTTTATAAGCTATTTCTTCTGCCTGTACATAGGTAGTCTCATAACTCCTTCCACCATTTACTCAAATATGATCTTGCAAATAAGGCCTACCCTGACTTAATGACCTAAAATCATAACTTTGTCATATCAACAACTCCAGATATTCTTTACTCTAAATATATATATATATTATTTTAGTCTGACTTCTGGCACTGGTCACATATTCTATGTTACAACTCCAGAGTGTGGCACCTTTACCCTGTTCACTGAAGCCTAGCACATAATCTAATATATAGTAGACATTCACTTGGAATCCCTGCATGTCTTAGTGTATAGCTCAAATATGTGAAAATACACATTCGTTATTCTGGTTAAAAGCACTGTAAAAATAAGAATCCCAAAACTAAAGATTGATTTTGAGAATAGAAGAGGAGACATAAATACAATCTATAATTTTTCTCATGTTTCTCAGGCTTAGCAAATTTGCTATCATGGAAACATCAATGATACAAACAAACCGCTATATTTGGAAAAGGGTCAATAGCGTGCAGAAACTCCAATTTTACTGATAGTTGATGAGTATTAGCTGATTGACAGTCTTAGATAGTGACCCCAGCAGAACTCATCAGTCATCCTTTGTCAACATATCAAGGTATTTTATTTGATATGAAGGGCATGATTTAGTGCAAAAGATTTTTCATTTCCTTTCCTATTTGGAACCAATTTTTTCCTTACACCACCTGCCCATAGACATACTTCTCAATAATTTATTTTAGTTTGTTTTGTTCAGCTGCCCCTTGACATTTTTGTATATCCTAGAAGTTGATGGTCTCTAAATGTCTGAAGTAAGAAAAACCTTTTCTGGAATTGTACCCTGTGTCCTGATTCTTTGAAACATACTAAAAAAAAGGTAATAGATTTATTTCTACATTTTCAGATAAAATGCTCACTCAATTCTTTAGTTCAAGTAAATGAGAAAAAAATTTATACCCTAAAAATGTACACTTCATAACAGATTCCTTTGCTTTTTTAGGAAAAACTCACTTATATTTGATTTTTCTACTTGAAATGACAAATGTCTCATTTCCTGTATGTGTAAACAAAGTTTAATGTACATGAACTACTTAGCCCTCATAAACACATAAATGCGATATGATTACTTATAAATGGGATGTCTCACTTACTGATAATTATCAATTCAGAATAAGAGGTAAATAAACCCTCTAATGCCATGTTTCTCAACCTGGTCCCAAAACACTGACCCTAAAGATAGTCTTCTTACTAAAGCTAAGGCATCTACTGTCTTTGCTGAAAGCTCTATATTCCAGCAGTCTTCATTATTTTATATAACAAATTGCAGCCAAACACTTTGAAGGGTCAGTACTTTTCTTCTTATCAGAATTGATACCTACTCTTGATGTTATGTGTACCTTGCTTCCAGTGTGTCTGCTTGTGCAACCTTCTGAAGGCTTATAGGATGTCCAATAAAAAAACATGAATTTTAAATGAATTAGATGCTGTCCAAGAGACCATTTTCTGTCAGGGAAGGTACAAGTATGCATACCCGGCCATAGAGACCATTTGTCTTATCCTATACTACATCACTGAAAGTAGCTAAATTAATAGAACATTGTCATATTCTATTTAAAATAAACTGAAGCATTCACTTGCTATATCCCTTAAAATTTGAGGGGCTGTTCACTTTGATGGAATATTTATATTATACCAACAATCTATACATGGAACTGTGTCCAAAATATTAGAGTACATGGGTCAAACAAGCAACAGGTAGAAACTTCACATCATCCTTCCCCCAATTCTTTTTTTTTTTTTTTTTTGAGACGGAGTCTCGCTCTGTTGCCCAGGCTGGAGTGCAGTGGCCGGATCTCAGCTCACTACAAGCTCCGCCTCCCGGGTTCACGCCATTCTCCTGCCTCAGCCTCCCGAGTAGCTGGGACTACAGGCGCCCGCCACCTCGCGCGGCTAGTTTTTTGTATTTTTTTTGGTAGAGACGGGGTTTCACCGTGTTAGACAGGACGGTCTCGATTTCCTGACCTCGTGATCCGCCCGTCTCGGCCTCCCAAAGTGCTGGGATTACAGGCTTGAGCCACCGCGCCCGGCCCTTCCCCCATTTCTTAATGTATGCATCCTGCACTGGTATTGGAGGCTAAATTGAAAGCATTTCTTCCTAGAAAAGGCCATTTTTACAAGGGTACAGTTTGAGTTTCACTGAACCTGCAGCTATGACTGTCGTGTAGCCACTTGAGCTACGTGATGTGTCAGTGGACTAACAACCAATGATATGCGCTAAGATATGGATGGAGTAACTAACCTAAAGAGCTAAGGTAACCCAAAAATAGTAGCAACAAAGAGAACACATGGAACCCAGAAGATTAATCTCTTGATGTTTCCATGCCTAATTATCGTTATAAACAGATAAGTACAGCAACCACAGACTTAAAAAGAATAGAGCAATGACTCCCGATCCCTTTGGGGTAAGGTCAGAGGTACTCTATAAGTCAAGAAACCTAGATGTGTTCAAGTGCTCACCGAGTGCTGGGAAAATCAAGATTGGATGGTGGTAGAGGAAAATGATAAAAACCAACGACTAACTTTGATCTGTTGTAGCATAAAGAAGTATCTTGTTATACTCTCTCTCCTGTGTTAAGTCTTGCATAGATTTTGCGGTTCTGTGATGGATAGGACTCTGTGTAAGGCAGAAGGGGATTTGAATGGTGCAAAAGACACACTACAGAACAGGATACCTATGGTGTCTTATCATATGTCCTCTTGCTCCACAATGTTGCTGCTACAATTAATTGCACATGGGTATAAGGGGAAAATGTTGTCACCTCAGTAAAACTTTATATCTCTGCTCAGGACTTGTGGATACTTGTTCACCCAATTTGACTCATGTGCAAACATGTGGTTAGATGCTGTATCCAGCTGTCTTTAAACAATTGAAAACAGGAAAGGTTGGAAAAATCTCTATAGCTGACAATTGTAAAGTTTCTTCCACACAGCTTCTGAGTGGCTCTCTACCGGATTCAAGTCCCAATTGTCCATAGCAAAGACCAACTCTATTATGTAGTTATTAATTATCTTAGCTCCTTCCTCATTTCATGCCACCCAGTTTCCTGCTTCTGTTTCTTGGGATCACTTAAAAAATAAACCACATAAGACCATGTCTCAGAATCTGATAATAGGGTAACAAAGCTGTTGAACCTGTTGCAGTTAACCAAATAAAATATCTTACTCAGATGGCAATGTGGTTTAGAAATACTCTCAGGAAGATACTAAGTTTATCCCAAGATTATATATTATTTATATCCTCAAAAAACCAATTAATGAATTAATATTTATTTACAAAGTTAACTTACTCTATCTCAATTATAATATCATTTCAGAAATTATTAGAACTCAGACTTCAAAGTGTTGGCTTTTACTTTCTGACTAATGATGATTTCAATAAGATAACTTTAGTGCGTTTCAACATACTACCTGAGTTTTGAATTCTAGTGATATTCTGATAAAATAAGGTTTCCCAGACTACAATTTCCTGAGCCAATACCATTCTGATAAAGATTCCACTGTGCAAGCTCCTCAGGTCACTAAAGAAACTGGTTGAATGACATCCCCATTACAAGTTGTCTTAGCTACCTTGTTGTTGAATGCTTCTCTATGGTGAAAGTTAATGTGAAAAACAGAAGTGTACATAGGTTGAACCCAATCCCATAGTGAGGACTCTGTCAGTTTCTATGTATAGCTATTTTAATTATACACTGAGGGTCAGGTAACAATATTGGGCCAATTACGAGACAAACGTGGGCCAAAACTTCATTATCATCTTGTCTCCATAAGATTTCATTCCAATGGGAAGGGTATTGTGCATATCTGGTTTCAATGTCAGCTCAGACCCTGTATTCAATAGCCCTCAAGAAATCCAGGTGTTCTGTTTATTACATGGATATTTTTGAAAATAACAAATACATATGGAGAAGAATTTGGGAAATATTGCTCATATATGCATAATTCGTAAGAAAAGTCTTTTTTTTTCTTTTTCTGAAAAGCCATTGGACTCCCCTTTAATTCATGGGTTCTAATTCTGAGAACATAGATCTGGAAACCAGGCAAGAAATTATAATTCTTCTAATGTGGCAGCTGATATTAGCCTTTGGCTCACCAGACTTCAATTGCTCCTGGTTATAACACAGTAATTTCAAGTAACATAATACTCAAACTAGTCAATTTATCTTATCCCTGGAAACATTATTATCTATTAGCAAAAATTTCAGACCCATGCAGATCAAGATACCATGATTGCTTCTCTAGCATTGCTGCCTGCATTGGTACTTACTTCTGTCTTGCCTTTTTTGGTTCAAATCACTACCTAGCTTTGGCTGTTTTGGAACTCCATAATCCTATGCGACATCGGGGTGTGCAGTTTTAATGGAGTATCTCTATTGCCAATACGAACATACAGAAGATAGTCATCAGAGTTTCTTAAAGGTGCCAGAAACTTTGTCTTATGAATCCTTATCAATGAATCCCTTATTGCCTTCAGGTAGTAAATGTCCTCTGGTCACTTCCAGGAAGCAATCAGGTAGAGGATTCCTTAGATTGTAATCTGTTTTATCTGTTCTCACCTATGTCTTTGAATTCTTTTCTCAATACTCCATAAAAGTCAGTTCTGGCACCACCATATACTTTACTGAGATAAAGCAGCAAAAGACCATCCTACTAGCATAGCACAACTAGTTTCGATATCCTTGAATTACGTTAAACCAATCCGGGAAGGAGTGTTTTCAACCAATAAAATTTTTCTTATCTAACCTAATCATGTATCCTTTTTGACTCAATATCCTCGAGATCCACTTTCACATATTTTCTTAGTTCCCGCCATTGCACTTTCACCATGACTACAATTTTGGAGGGCATATAAACTACTCTAGCAGGTGCCTGGACTCAGTTGGAATATGCTAAGAATTAACCTACTGCCTAAAGTCAAACGTAAGAGGCAAGATAGACATTGGTAAAGACAGACATCATCTTTGGAGAATGGTGCCTCACGTTAGACCTTGACAAAATCACTCAGTGAAGAGTGGTAGTTTTCCCATATCAGCCAGATGAGAGGTTCCAGGAACTAAATATCAGATATGCAAATCCACATAATTCAAATCCATTCATATTTTCCTTCTCTTTCTTTTTTGTGTTCCTGAATTTTGCATAGAAGGTCTATGGATGTAGTTTATTATGAAACATGTGTAGTTCATTATGAAATATACTTTAAAATATATATATATAAATAATAACTGATGAGCTAGGTTTATTCCAATATTTTATGATAGGCCCAATATTTTAAAGAATCAAGCAATTTAATTTACAGCTGCAGTAACACAAAAGATTAAAAATAGTATATTTTCTATTACACACACACAAAATGATGAAATTCAATATCATGTAATGGTAAAACAAAAATCTTTCTCAGTAACCTAGGATTAGAAATAAACTCCCTCAATATAATAAAAGGCATTTATAGCTAATATCATATTTATTGGTAAAAAATTGAATGATTCTTCCCTAAGATATGGAATAAAGCCATAATTTCTATCCTCACCAATAGAATATCTACACAGTGACATGTGGCAAGAAAAAAAAATACAGATCAGAAAAAATATGTGCTTTTTCATATGGTATAATTATTAATATAGAAATTCCTAAGGAATCTACAAAACTGTTACTGGATTTAATTGTTGAATTTAGAAAAGTTGCAGAATATGAAGTCAACATAAAATCAATTATATTTCTATATAATAGCAATAAATATGTTTAAAGAGAAAGATTCATTTATTACAGAGACAATAATATTTAGCAATTAAGTGAATAAACTATATGGCATTTCTCTGCAAAATGCTGTGGAGAGTACTCAAGGAAATGCCAAATAAAGAGAGGCTATACTATGCTTATAAATTGAAAGGCTGTGTTGCTAAGACATCAGTCATCTTAAATTGCCTGATATAATCAATGCAATACAAAGATGTTCTAGAAATTGTTTTAATGACAAGAAAACTTAACATCTATTTGGAAATTCAAAGTAGATGGAAGGGTCAAATAATTTTGAAAAGGAAGAAAACAGTTTGCTTGCCTATACTGCCTATTATGAGAATAAACTATAGTAATCAAGAAAGCATAGTTATAACAGAAGGAAAAACAATTAGAACTATCAGACAGAATAGGAAGTCTAGAAATAAACATATGGTAAAATAGACATGTATGGTCAAATGATTTTGGACAAATTTGAAGGAATAATTAAAAGGAGAATGTATAGTCATTTCAGAAATGGCGCTGGACAAACTGGGTATCTATATTTAGTGAGACATCCATACCTATTTTGAAGCAATAATTAAGACTTTATGGATTAGCATATGAATTGACAAATGTAGTAATATAAAAGAATCAATTCCAGAAATTTACGTCTACATATAATTCTAACTGATTCATGAAACATGTGACAAGGCTATATAGCAGATAAGTATTTTTTCAATAAAAGTTTAAATCAATTAAATTTCCATATAAACAACAACAAAAAATGTTCCAATTGGATCATTGTGGTGGAAGCCGTAAAACTAAGGCCCACTATTATGTGCTACCTTGACCTCTGGCAAAACCTGGGAGTGGGGAGGTCAAATGTCATAACTGCAAGATCCCTCCCCACCTTGCTCCCTTAGAAAGAGCCTGTAGAAAGGCTAAACAACTTTCCTTATCAAGGGAACCAGGCACAGTTCCTGCTAATCCTTGAGTAGCAGATTTCAGTTCCCCGCCAGCCCACAACACATGTAAAACAAGCCAATCACATTCTCCTATGGGATCAGTGGACGATTACCCTCTTGATATTACTAAGCCTATTTCTCACAGCCCGCGGTTTTCCTTCTGTTTCCAGGTAAAATCTCCGTGAGAAACTGTAAGGCATGTCCTCCTCCCTATGCTGTGAATATATGTGACTAATACGTTTTTGTCAATCTCATCAGTCTATTGCTGAGTGTCACGTGCTTGGAGATCCCCATAAGTCTCAGGTCATAATGCCTCTTTTAGCAAAGGGATGAATGGGAGGTGATTAAAACATTAGAAGATAATCATTAGGAAAAAATACACAGTAAAATATTTAAAAAACAGAAATAACTTAAAATATGGTGATAGAGCTAAGAACAAACATTTCTGTCATGTCAATAAAGGTCTGAATTTTCCTATGAAAAGAAACAGACTCCTACTGAGCCACAAAGCCAATTCTAACTACACACTGTCTTCAAGAGAGTCACACTTAGAACAAAACACCTATACCCAGAGAGAACCATACTCAGTCATGAGGTGCCAAATGAATTGTTTATTTCCCGTACCTTCCCAATCTGAATGAAGTGAGGGAAGGGGCAAAGCTAGACTATAATTCCCTGGGCTAGAGGAGACTTAATGAGTTGTACTCTGTAAATAAATCTACTGATGCTTGTGTTCTATTTGTTTTCTGTTAAAGATCTTTTCGGAAATTTAGACCTCCCTTTTGCTGACACTAGGGCCAGCCTGTCTGTGTGCCAAGCCCTGTCTGCCCTGCATTGCCCTTCCCCAGGCCTCTGAGCTGCCTCTAGATTAAACAGACACATGATGCTTATGGTTGACTGAGATAAATACTAGTGGTGATC
The DNA here is from genome assembly GCF_008728515.1 of Papio anubis. Lineage (NCBI taxonomy): Eukaryota > Metazoa > Chordata > Mammalia > Primates > Cercopithecidae > Papio > Papio anubis. The sequence continues at coordinate 7,062,222 of NC_044985.1, forward strand.
TGACACAACAACAGTCTATTTCTCCCTTCTCCAGAGCGGCAGCTGTGCTCTATTTGTCTCAGCCCTTCCCCAGGGGGCTGCCTGTGTTCTTGTTTATAAGAAGAGGGGTGGGCCGTTGGGTGGGGTAGACTAGAAACAGCAGTGGTTCAACTTGACCTTTCATGGAAGGGCATGATTAAAAGAACGCCTGTGGCCGGGTGCGGTGGCTCACGCCTGTAATCCCTGCACTTTGGGAGGCTGAGGCGGGTGGATCACGAGGTCAGGAGATCGAGACCATCCTGCCCAATAGGGTGAAACCCCTGTCTCTACTAAAAATACAAAATATTAGCTGGGCGTGGTGGCGGCGCCTGTAGTCCCAGCGACTCGGGAGGCTGAGGCAGGAGAATGGCGTGAACCCGGGAGGCGGAGCTTGCAGTGAGCGGAGATCGCGCCACAGCACTCCAGCCTGGGCAACAGAGCGAGACCGCATCTCAAAAAACAAAAACAAAACCAAAAACAAACAAACAAAAAGAACAGTTGCATGAATATGAATAAAATATGTGGTGAAAAAAGAAAGATAGAAATATGAAGGATAAAATAATAAAGCTTTTATAGTAAAACAAAGGAAAACACCTCATGACATTGGAAGTGGCTCATATTATCTTAAATCTCACATTAACATCCACCACCCCCAAGGAAAAAAAATGATGTATCTTAAAAATTATATTTGTTCATTGAAAGGCACAATTCAGAGTGTAAAATTCTAATCACAGATTGAGAGAAAAGTATTGATACATACAGCTAACAAAAGATTTGTATCTCAAACTTATAAAAAAATTCATAAAGTCAATAATCAATCAAAGCAGATAAATACAGTAAAAGTAAGCAAAATTTGGAAGAGGCTTTAAAAAGCAGCTGCTTGAATAACCATCAAGCCTATAAAGATATACAACATCATTCGTCCTCAGTGTACTCTTTCTAAAATAATTGCGCACCTCAAATACATGTGCTAGTGGTGGGAGTGGATACTGTTTCGATTGCTTTTTTTTTTTTTTTTGACGGAGTCTCTCTCTGTCGCCCAGGCTGGAGTGCAGTGGTGAGATATCTGGGACTACAGGCGCCACCACGCCCGGCTAATTTTTTTGTATTTTTAGTAGAGATGGAGTTTCACCGTCTCAGCCAGGATGATCTCGATCTCCTGACCTCGTGATCCGCCCGTCTCGGCCTGCCAAAGCGCTGGGATTACAGGCGTGAGCCACCGCGCCCGACCTGTTTTGATGGCTATTTATGGCAGTTAGGTAGGATATAAGAAAAAGGGCATTTGCATACTGAAAACAATATACATACTATGTTTATATATATAACCTTATTGATAACATAGTCAATTCGTACATGGTTTGCGTGTTATATATATTATTTGAAAATAAAATTTTACTAAGAAAAGCATAAAGTAGAGAAAATATATTTACTATTAAGTGGAAGTGGATCATCATAAAGATCTTTATCCTTATCTTGACATTGAGTAGACTCAGGAGGAGAAGGAGGAGGAGGGCCTTGTCTTGCTGTCTCGGGGGTGGCAGAGGCAGAAGAAAATCTGGGTATAAGTGGACCTGTACAGCTCAAACTCGTTTTGTTGAAAGGTCAACTGTTCAAAAGTCTTGTGTGTGTGTGTATATATATAAACAAACACAAGAATGTTCAGACATCACTATGTGTAATACCTAACCTTTTGAAACCCCCCAAAAGTTCATTAACATCAGAAAGGATAAATAATACCATATGCATTCAATTAAATAATGTGAATCAAAAGCAAAAAGAATTAAATTATATGCAACAACATGAATAAAACTCACAAACAAAATGTTGAGGCAGAAAAGCCAGACATATAAGTTTGCATATAGTTTGCATAAGTATATTTATGTAAATGTAAAAAACACATTAATCTTTGTCATTATAGCGGTTATTCTAACATGTTGCATTGAGTGCGTATTGAAGAGAATAGATTATGGATACTCTAATTGCTAATTACATGAGTATTTGATCATGAGAAAATTAATCTATTATCTTTATACTACTTTTCTGCATATATGTTATATTTTAGTAGTATACTCTTTCTTGAGACTATAAATATTGAAACTTTAGGCAAATGAGATTTAGTATAATAAGGGTGGTTTAACGATCAACAGTCAAAATAGAGTAAGTTAAATACTGGATATTTTTAATCCCTTATTGAAACCTTATTTAATATTAAACACAATTATACCTAAAGCTATGTTTTCCATAAAATATTAAGCCCTTTCACAGAGAGAGAGCGCGAGAGAAAAGAGACAGAGAGATCCTTGTTTTATAAATGAGAAGATTAAGGCATAGGGAATTGTACCATAAAAAACATGGTTGAATACACAATTGTATTCCAGGTCCATTTCATTCTTTCCACTGTATTAGCATAGTTTTCATTGACAAGTTCACTTAAATTATTTATCATGAAAGAAAACAGAAAACTTAATTGTCTATATTGAGTACATTTATTCTCTCATATTTCACTCGGCTTTTTATTTCAGTTTGTGCTCCATGTCCTCATTAAATGCAAAAGTGCTAACCATACCAGATTTCTCTTCTTTTGGAATGTTTTCTTTAAAAAAAGTATGCATATACATTTGCTTAAATATGAAAATATTTTATACTTTAAATGATAAGAGTCAAGAGGAAATTACATCTATGTTGGGATTTTAGCAATTCATTTTTAAGGGTCTGTGGGTGTAATTATTTCTGAATTTTTATGTATAAAAATATATGTGTTTAGTTATAAGTATTTAGACCATAATCAGCAGGGCTCATTAATTTATATAGCTGTTTTGTGTGTATTGGTTTATTCCTCTTAAAAACACATAGAGCTTAGAATTAAATAGGCATGAAAAAGATTATTTTCTTCCCCTAGGGCTCTCTGTTTTTGTTACCAACAGCGATCACTTTCACAAAATGAGAATTGAATTGAGGAATTGTGAAGGCAAATAGACCATAAGCACGTTTAAATACAAGGATTGAGTAAGCATTATATATTTAACACTTGTAATACTTCTCTCTTTAACAGGGATTTGTGATTAAAGAGCAGGTCTGTAGTGATGTTATACTATCACCAAAACTCTCTGCCTTGTCATTTCAATAGTATTAAGAATAAGGATAAGAATTTTCAAAAGCAATGGTTAGCATATCACCTGCAACTGTCAGACTATCAACTACTACATTTTTTTTCTCCACTCTCTCTAATAACACGCTTCAAACAATTCAATCACTCATCTTGGACTAACAGCCCTTTGTTCCCACTGATTATTATGGCTGTGAAAGCTTCAAGGCCTCTCTTTCCAACTGAGACAGGCCAGATTCTATCAATGTCTTGCATATACTCTTCCCTGACCCCTTTGTTCTTCATAATACATGATAATATGACAACCCTGACTGCATTCATCTCTCTATCAACCCCGCATCTGTACTTAAAAGCCAAACCTAGATTAGGGGGAATAAACCATGCAAATATGACGACTGCTATGGTTTGACTATAACCCCCAAAACTCACGTGTTGGAAACTTAATCCCCAAAGAAATAATGTTGGAAGACAAGGCTTTTTGTTAGTGTTTAGGTCATGAAGGCTCTGCCCTCATGAATTAATAATCTTGTTACAAAAACGGCTTGCAGGAGTGGGTTTACTCTCTTCTACTCTTTCTGCTACATACATAAGGATACAAAGATTTTCCCCTCTAAAGGATACAACACTTAAGGCACCATCTTAGAAGCAGAGTCTAATGATCTCTGCATTGCTAAATCCAATGGTAAATTTTGAAATTCAATCATATTTAAATTCTCAGCCGCAGTTAGCATTCTTGATAATTTCCTCCATTTTAACATTTTTTTCTAAACTATAGAGATACCATCCACTCTACATTACTGGCAATTCTTTTTCAGTCTTCATTTTTCCCCCTTATCTCTCCAGCTTTAAAATATTGACATACTTCAGGGTTCATCTTAAAATCTCTATTCTTATTTATTTACACATGATCATTTATTCATCTCATACAATCTCATTTCAAATACTCAATTCTCCCGGACTCTAAGCTTTTATTGCCAGCCAAGACCTCTTTCTTGAACTATACAGACTTACATTCAATTGCCTCTGCAACATTTAGAATTAAATTTCTGATGGACTTCGATTCAATTCAATGTGCCCAACTAAAATTCTCGTTGTTCTTCCTAACTTGGTCATTTCAATCTTAGTAAAATATGATCCCATCCTTCCAGACTCTCATTTCTACCTATTAGTCACACATGATCTAGATCATGTCACAGTAACAAAGAGCCTCCAGAATTTCAGTGAACTGGAACAACAAAGTTCATTTTTCTCCTTCGTGCTACATCAACTTTGAAATAGGCTAAGGACCGGTCCTATTTTTTCCTTCAGAATCCATGCTGATGGAATAACCAATATCTGTGACATTGCCTGTTTTGGCAGGCAGATAAAGAATATTTGATGAATTAAATATTGGCAATTCAAAGTGCCACCCAAAAGGATCACATGTCCCTTCTATTCATATTTCAGTGGACAAATATACCCAATGCAAAGGGTATGGAATACACATCTCCTATGTATCAAGAAGAGGAAAGAAAATCCATCAGTTTGAGAACAATCAGAAATATTTGGTGATCTATATAAATGACTACATTATCAGGCTTAAATTATGGGAGCCATCATTGACTCCTTGCAATCACTGGGTGTTTCCAGTCCCGTATGACGTTTCTGGGCTTTCTTTCAAAATATATCCAGAATCTGGCCATACTGTCCCCTCCACTGCCATCACCCTGGTTCAAGTCACATCATCTCTCACCTTTTTTACTACAGTAGCCTCATAATTCACCTTCCTCGTCTGTTCAAACACTAATATTTTATCCTCTCATTCTAAAGTGATATGCTTTTACTCTGGACCACAAATCTATAAGAACAGGACCCCTGCTATGTCTCTGACCTCGTTTTAAATACTTTCCATCTGATTCATTCTACTCCAATGCACCAGCTCTTTATTGTAGCTTTCATTCAAAAAGGGTCTTCCTCAGGATCTTTGCACTTGCTGTTCTTGCTACACAGAGATCTTCCCTAGGATGTCTGTATGGTTCATGGTCTCTCTTCCTTCAGGCAATCTTTATTCAAACACCACTTTTTCAATGAGAACCTCTCTGAAAACTTTTTTACAAAATAACCTCCACGCTTTGGCATTCTCCATTTTCCTTACCTTATCTATAACCTCATCATGTGACATATATTTGCTCTTTGGTTTATTTCTTGTTTCCATCCTTTAATGCATAAGCTCTGTGAGGAAAAAACAAGTCTTGCTCACTAACATATGGCTCCTAGTATTTTCTCTGTAGAGTAGATACTCAAATCATACTTGTAGAATCCATAAATGAATGGAAAAATAGCCGCATATTTATGCACCAAGATTTTTAAATCTTACATTCTAAATACTGTGTGAGGTAGATCTGTGCACTGAAATGTAACACAATTTTCAATGTCAGCTTACTTTTAAGTGGAAAAACAAAGAGTCCAAAAGACAATTACAAAAATAAAAATAAAAAAGCTAACAACTCTGACAGGTTAAACTACAGCTGTGAAAGAATAGAAGATGTGTTTAGTTTTGTCAATGGGTTTTAAGCAGAAGAATTGTGGAGACTTCCAGAAGTTTATGCTTCCACCACACTTTCTCTTCCTCATTTCCCTCTGGAAGTAGATAATGCAGAGGATAGTCCAAAGGACTGAGTGGAGCCTGAGTCCATGAGCAATTTTATTCGTTATACATCTTGTGTATATGTAATATTTTAGCTTAGTATCAAGAAGAATGCCTGCATTTTTTTTCCACTGGATGAGAGTTACTAAGGGGGCCTAGAAGAAAGAACAAATTTGGGAAGGGAAGGTGGGGAACAACAAGCTCACTTCTTTCAGTTGCTGATTTTCAAGGTATGTGGGATACTCAAGAAGATACATCTATATCTGAAGCTCAGCTCACATATTGAGATAGGGACTTTTGAACATCATAAATATACACAAGTTGAAATTCACATGTGGTTTAATCTAAATATGATAGTGTAACCTAAGGGAGCGAGTAGCAAGGATAAGGCCAAAAATATAACTAGGGAGAGACACCAAAAGAAAAGGAACCTGAAAAAGACTTGCCATGCATCGTGTCTAATATTCTATCAGCCAGGAAGGAAAGTATTTTCACCCTCATATGAGGGGTAATGGAGCAGACATTTTGTCTTCATAGACTCTAGACACTAATTTGTACTGTGTAGAAAAAGTTGTTTGAATGTTGTAAGACATGAATACCTGATAAGTAGATTTATGTTACAGAAGCTCAAAAATGTTCACATTAAAAAGCTTATTTAGACCACAGTATTTTTAATTAGATGTATTTTTGTAAACTGCTAAATATTCTAATTAGAGTTGGTATTCAACGGAAAAAGAATTGAGAAATATACCTGTCAGCAGACTGTGGCAATGGGTACTTTACTGTCTACAATACAAATACTAGTTCTTCTTGAGGCTAGTTTAAACTCCCAATAACACAAGGGGCCAATCATGCAAACCACGCTTTTTTAAAAAGTGGAATCCAGCACTCAATTATAATCTCACTGAACAGGGTGACATTTCCTTTGTTTATTGCAGCATCTCAAGTTCACAGTTCTTTTTAAAAATTACTTTTTATTATTTTGGGTACATTATAGTTGTATGTATTTATGAAGTACATATGATGTCTTCAAACAGGCATGCAATGTGTAATAATCAAATCAGAGTCACTGGGATAACCAACATCTCAAGCATTTATTATTGTGTTAGGAACATTACAATTTTACTCTTTTAGTTATTTCAAAATATACAATAGATTATTGTTAACTATATTCACCATGTTGTGCTACTGAATACTACATCTTACTCATTCTAACTACGTTTTTGTATCCATTAGCTATCCTCACTTTATATCACCCTCCTTGTTACTTTTCCTGGTCTCTGGTTACCATCATTTGAATCTCTATCTCCTTGAGTTTAATTTTTTTTTTTTTTTTTTTTGAGATGGAGTCTCGCACTGCCACCCAGGCTGGAGTGCAGTGGCACAATCTTGGCTCACTGCAAGCTCCCCCTCCTGGGTTCATGCCATTCTCCTGCCTCAGCCTCCTGAGTAGCTGGGACTACAGGTGCCCACCACCACGCCCAGCTAATTTCTTGTATTTTTAGTAGAGACGGGGTTTCACCGTGTTAGCCAGGATGGTCTCCATCTCCTGACCTCGTGATCCGCCCCAGTGTTTGGCTCCCACATATGAGGAAGAACATGGAATGTTTGTCCTTTTGTATCTGACTTATTTTACTTAATGTAATGTCCTCCATTTCCTGGAATGCATATGGATATATAAGATACATGTTAAATAAATTAATGCAACAATAAAAGGGAATTTATTAGTTTTGTCTCTATCTGCATTAACTAACATTTAGCTGCTATTTAGAATAGAGATATCCTTGCCCCGTTATGGTCTCAGATAAATTCATATAAAATATTAAATGATGACTCCAGCCTAAATGTTACTCACTCTTATCTACCAGCAGAGTGTATGCATGTAATAAATAAAAACTGTTATAGGTCCTGAACTCTTCTCCCATTCTCCCTTTTTAATTGGCATTTTATAAAAGGCAAAGAAAATCTTCCTACAATTACATCTATATGAATCTGATTTCCTCTTCAAGAATACAAAACATTAATATTCTATTATTTAAACAATACTATAATACAAAACTTGGATTAAACAAAGATAAAAGGAGTTATTCATAATTACACAAATCAAAATAAATTGTCGATTTTAGAATTCTGATATCCTGAGGAGAGGACAATCCCATGTAATTGTCTTTTCATACATTAGTGGTTTTTTCTGTTTTGTTTTGTGTTTTTTGACGGAGTTTCACTCTTCTTGCCCAGGCTGGAGTGCAATGGAGCGATCTCGGCTCACTGCAACCTCCTTGTCTCGGGTTCAAGCAATTCTCCTGCCTCAGCCTCCTGAGTAGCTGGGATTACAGGCATGTGCCACCACACCAGGCTAATTTTGTACTTTTAGTAGAGACAGGGTTTCTCCGTGCTGGTCAGGCTGGTCTCAAACTCCCGACCTCTGGTGATCCACCCAGCTCAGCCTCTCAAAGTGCTGGGATTACAGGCTTGAGCCACCATGCCCAGAACAAACATTAGTCATTTATAATAAAATTTAAAGATGTAATTTCTTTAAATGTACTTATCTGTACTTTTTCTTTCCCTCTCATGGAATTCAGTGAAACTTCTCACACATTGGGTGAATAATTATTTATAATGGGTGCCAATATATTATATTTCACAGTTTTGTTTCCTCTGACAACAGCACAGACATTTGTCTCTCTGGATTAGTTAATGAGAGTGAAGAGTTACATTGTAGATTTTCAATTTTGCTTTTAAATGATTTATCACAGGATAATAAGATGAAACTTAGTAACTGCATGAACTATAATTTAATAACATTCTAAACATTTGCAATTTGTGTTATTGCTCTAAATTACCGAGATCGAGTGGTAGAAAAATTTATATTCGTCTGAATATGCTAAGTACTTTGCCATGTATGCCACCTACTCCAGTGTAGTTGGTGGCTGAGAATGAAGGGATCTAGAATTTGTAGTAGAGATGCAGAAAATGACAATTAAGTGCAACTGAGGCACCAGAAAAAGCTGAGTTCTGTTATAGTTTGCTCAGGCTACCATAAGAAACTAACACACAATGGATAGTTCATTAAGATAAAGATGTTGGTAGGTTTGGTTATTCCTGAGACATCTTTCCTTGGCTTACAGATGGCCACCTTCTGGATATGTCCTCATATGGCTTTTTCTCTGTGTGTTCTCATCCCTGCTGTCTGTCCCTTTATGTGTCCAGATGTTCTCTTCTTACAATGCCACCAGTCATATTGAAGTAGGATCCTATCCAAAGAGGCTCATATTCACATAATCACCTCGTTAGTGACTTTATTTCCGATGTGGTTCCATTCTGAGATATTGTGGGCAAGAAGTTGAACATGTGAATTTGTGGGTGAGGGGGACACAATTCAACCCGTAACAAGGTCTACAACATGTCCAATTAATTTTGTATTTTTGTAAGATTTCCCAGGACAAGACCCCAGGCAGAATTCTGCAGGAAGTGTTTCTTGAATTTATAATACAAAGAATTGAATCCAAGTAGCACAAGACTTGAATTGTAGTGAAGGCTGTGCTGTGATGCCCAGAGAAGTCTTTATTTCCCCACTTACATCAGACATTGGGTTAGGCTGCTGACAAAGGGGTGGCAAGGATCTTAGGGGAGGTAGCAAAGCTTTCTATCTTATCGATATAGAAAGTAGGAGGGGGCAGAGTGACAAACAAGACAGTATCACCTTCAAAATGAGAATATTATCTGTTTCACAGGAATGTAAGAACCCTCCCAAATTTCTATCTTCATAGGATTCATTTTTATAGATTACAGCTACATTAAAACATCAAAATTATTGTAACGTTTGAGTACCTTTCACCATGATTCTAGTAATGGTCTGAAAAGAGACACTGTTATTTCCTGGAAAACTTCATTAACTTTATAAGTGTTTTCAGGATGTAGGGAATCTTAGCAAAGCTAAGATCGTTCCCGCCTTCTTGTCAGCAGCCTAACCCAATTTCTGATATATGTGGGGTTATAAAGATTTCTTTCCTTGATGCAAGGTGGAGCAAATATGAGTGCCACCCAGCTCCTGCACTCCTACAAAATCAGCTAATGTTTTCATTTTGAATGTGATGCTGTTCTACTCCTCCCTCTGCCCCCCGCCACTTTCTTCAATCCCCATAGGTGTGTTGCTTCAGAATGCTCCCTGAGCATATTTCTGCATGCTATTTTCTATCTCGGTGTTACTATCGTAGGATAGAAAGCTTTGCTACCTCCCCTAAGAACATTCCCACCCGCCGTGTCAGCAGCCTAACACTTGGAAAGCCAAAGTATCCCTAACCTAAGAGCTTTTATAAAGTTCTCGTCATCTATTGTTATTTATATTGACGTTCAATCAAAGAAAGTGGAGTGACATAGAAACAGAGTTGACAGTGATGTTAGGCAGGCTACTTAGCAATTTCAAGCTTGTTTGAACAGTAACAAAGTATTTAATATCTGCAAGTTCTAGTTTTCACATCTAAGGTAACACTAATTCTTTTTTTTTTTTTTCTTTTTTTTCAGATGGAGTCTTGCTCTGTTGCCCAGGCTGTAGTGCAGGGGCACCATCTCAGTTCACTGCAACCTCTACCTCCTGAGTTCAAGCAATTCTTTTGCCTCAGCTTCCCAAGTAGCTGAGACTACAAGCACCACCATACCCAGCTAATTTTTGTATTTTTAGTAGAGACAAGATTCTGCGATGTTGGCTAGGCTGGTCTCAAACTCTTGACCTCAAGTGATCCCCCCACCTCTCAAAGTGCTGGGATTACAGGCGTGAGCCACCATGACCTGGCTAAGGTAACAATAATTCTTAAATCAAAAAGTTGTAAAAATGTAAAGAGAAAAAGTACTAAAACAAAAATTTTGGCACAAGAGTCTTATAATTAGTAGGCATTCAATAAATCAGGATTTGTCAAAGGAAACAGGACAAATGAGCAATGTGGACTTGTTGGCCCCTACATGTCACTAAGGGGCTCAATATTACTATCAGATGAGTAAAAATAGGCATGAGTAATTATACCATTAGAATGATTCTCCTTTTGTATGCAAGTGACCCTGACTCTGACTCTGACCAATGCCAGCTTTGTTACAAAAGGAAAATATAATGGACTTCAAGGAGAATGACTGTTGGTTTTAAAGGAAGAAATGAACAAACATGACTCAGTAAAAAAGCAATGCAAGCATTTAGAAGGCAATAGCAGCAGGGCTATGAGTGTAAAGGCCTTTGTTTAGATTATATCTATCATTTATGATATGGTTTGGCTATGTCCTTACTCAAATCTTATTTTGAATTCCTACATGTTGTGGGAGGGACTTGGTGGGAGGTTATTGAATCATGGGGGCAGGTATTTCCCATGCTGTTCTCATGATAGTGAATAAGTCTCATGAGATCTGATGGTTTTATAAGGGGGAGTTTCCCTGCACAAGCCCTCTCTTATCCTGCTGCCATCCGTGTAAGACATGACTTACTCCTCTTTGTCTTCCACCATGATTATGAGGCCTCCCCAGTCACTTGAACTGTAAGTTCATTAAACCTCTTTCTTTTGCACATTGTCCAGTCTCAGGTATGTCTCTATCAGCAGCACGAAAACAGACTAATACAATTTAATAACATCAAATTGATTTTCAGGATCTGTCTTCATTTTTCTGCATTCCAAATCCTAATATGAGAGAATTCAGTTGGCCTGGATCAATCACCAATATTTAAGGAAGTAACTTAGTTAAATGGCATAGTCACTGGTTGCCTATCCTCAGAGGATCCATTTTCAGAGGTTGTAGCTACATCAGAACATCCAAACTGTTGTAATGTTAGAGTACATTTCACCATGATTCTAGTAATGGACTGAAAAGAGACATCATTATTTTCTGGAGAATTTCTTTAACTTCATACATAAACATTTTCAATTAAGCTTCATTAAATCATTCTTATGTGCTAAATATCCAAAATTTTTATGTCAGGATCATTGAGGTAAAGAAACTGAAAAAGAGAGAGGTGCAAACTATTTGCCACAAGTAGCATGATACCATAGTTAAAATTGAACCAAAATAGATACCCTAGTTAAAATTGGAGTACAGCGGAGATAAAGACTAACCTGGTATTATCTCCTGTGTGTTGTACCCCCACAAAGGAGTTGGTTTCCTACAAATGTACATGGAAACTAGTTACAAGTTAGTACTTAAATTAGCAATAAAGCTGAGCTAGAAGGATAGGGTCATAGCCATGTTTCTACCACATTATACTGCCATTGTATCCCAGCACCCACTCACAGCATGCAAAGGGCTAGTCTGTTCATAAATGTACACGTTAGAAGCTCCATTGCCCAGGAGTTCTGGTTTCTCCCCTTACGTCTTCCCTGAAATACTCCTAAAACTCTGGGAACCACCCTAGGAAGTAATGGGCAAAGGGAAACAGCATACCTGTGATTAGACCATTCTCTACGTTTTCTCAGTGAACTCCACTGTCCTAATTTCTGGTGGGGATTTCTTGGTAATGGCCTCACCATTGCCCAATATATGCTTTATTGTTAACATCAGAGATGTAAAGAAAATCTTCAAATCTAGTTGATGTTCTAAAACAGCAGAAAGAGAAGAAATACATAATTTACAAATGAATAAATAAAAATAGTAGAAACGATACATATAAAAAATTTTAAAAACTATTTTTTTGCTCCTCTGGGTTAAAAAAAGAGTCAAAAATGAATTCCTCAAATTTGCTTAACCATAATTGCACTATTATAATGCGGGAACAAAGTACAAAATTATTGATAATTTTGGAAAGACAATTAGACACAATTTACCAGACAGTATAAATATGTCCTTTCTTATTTATACAGTGGTTCCTTTTGAAGAAATTTGTCAAGTTGAAATTGTCATGAAAAGTGTAATACCATATAAATGTCATTTTTTTCTGTGGTCTTTAAGAGAGAATTATTGAAAGCGAACTAAAATTTCAGCAAGAGGGTAACAAAAATGATGTTAATTTTACTTAATTGAATGGTATGCATACATTAGAAATGTTATCCATACAACAAAGTCATAAGTGAATATTGTATAAAACATAATGACACAAGAAAAGTCAGAACACTGTGAATGAAGTAAGATATTAACTAGGAAGAACAAACCATGAAAAATGGTTTTATTCTGATGCTGGGTGATGGGATTGTAAGCTAATTTGAAAACAAAATTTTCTTCAATCTATTCTATGCATTAAAGCAAGCTCATTCAACCCGCAGCCCATAGACTGCATGTGGCCCAGGATGGCTTTGAATGTGGCCCAAAACAAATTCATAAACTTTCTTAAAACATTGTGAAATTTTTTTGCAATTTTATTTTAGCTCATCAGCTATCATTAGTGTTAGTGTATTTCATGTGTGGTTCAAGGCAATTCTTCTTCATCCAGTGTGGGCAAAGGAACCCAAAGGACTGGTCATCCCTGTGTTAAAGTTTATTTAATAGTCATATGTTCATATATATTTGGTTTATTTTGAAGAACATTGGTGAAAAACAAAGCAGTGACTCTGTTTATTCATCCTACATCCATTCAAATCTTTGGATCTACAAAAAATTGTGCAGTGAGCTAAATAAATAAGTAAATGGGTTAGCATGTGAGCACTGAATAGAGACTTGAGTCAGCAGGCAAAAGGTTCCACTTCCACAGATGGAAATGCTGGGTAGCTTGACTGGCTCATGACTAGAATCACTGTCAGCAAGGGTACGAGTTAGGAGGAGCTTGTCTTTAATGCTCTCTTGGCTTCCTTTTAGGTCATACGATGGCACCTTATCAGGCGTGGTGCTTTCTTTTGTCCCTGAAAAGTTTGTTCTCTGACTTTAGCTGCTAATCTCTATTGAGGTAGTAGGTGATCCCTGCCTAAGGAGATAATGTCTTTTTTATTTGAATAAAACATTTCTCAAATTATTGATCTTCAGAAAATATATGTGTTAGTTAAGTAGTTCAAGTGTCATAGAAGACTAGTAGAGTAGATTTATTTAATGCCTCTCACAGAATTCCTGAAAATGCATTCATTCCCAGGTATTTCTTTTCATACGGATAAGATTGTCATCTTCCCTGCTGGAGGCTGAGATTGGTGTGAAGACCTTTCAGTTTGGGGCCAAAGAATATAAACAGAAGTGCTAAGCAACAAATCCTATCAGTTATAAAGAGCATGAGAATCCCATGACTGCTACTTTCTTGGAAATAGTTAAAGAAGTCTCATAACTATGAGCAGAAATAAAATTCAGAATACAAAAGAAAGCACCTCTAGGCCTACAGGTTTCCTTTCAAGCATTGCTCTAGTTTCCTGCGTTGAGGGGGAGGAAGAACAACTAAATATTCAGACCCAAGTTCTTCTAGTAATTAATGTGTGGACTTTTTTAAAAGAACATAAAAGAATTAGGTTGAAAGAAAAATTATCACCCTGAAAGGAGAAATATTACCCCAGAATCTGAAGTGACAGGCACTTCCAGAGGGAGATTGCATCTGAGCTCTGCTTACTTGGAGCAGAAGTCACTGGTCACAAACTTGTAGCAGCAGATAAACGATCATTCTGATTCATTCCTAAGAACTCAGTGAGGATTAGCATGAGAGTTAAAAACGCATTAGGGGCAGCAGTCTTAGGGAGGTCTCTCAGTTTTCATGGACTTCCAGGAATGCCTTCAGGTTCTCATGATAAAAATCTGAAAAAAAAAAAATCCCCTTTTAGCTCTGGTAGGGGTGGAGAAGGAGCAATGATAGCAAAATACACTTGGACCCTTTTCCATAACAAAGACCTTCACTCTGGAAGAAAAGATTTTGCAAACATTAGTTCAGTTGAGGAAGAACAGTCTTTCTACTCCATCCCCTCTAGCTTTACATCTCACCTAAGTAAGAGGGAACACAGTCAACAAGGATAAGGGACTGATACTTAATCAAAGTGTTGTAAAAGAGTGCTCTTCCACACCTTACCACCACACTTAAAGGGACCCAGCATAATAAGATAATTTCAGCTAAAAGAGTTTCAAGATTCAGACTTTTTGTCTTAAGGTAGGAGACCACCCCTCGTATTGTCTTACGCCCAATTTCTGCCTCCAAAGAAAGAAGTAGTAAAAAACTAAAAGGCAGAAATGAAATCCACAGGCAGACAGCCCGGTGCCACACCCTGGGCCTGGTAGTTAAAGGTCGACCCCTGACCTAATGGGTTCTGTTATCTGTAGATTACAGACATTGTATAGAAAGGCACTGTGAAAATCCCTATCTTGTTTTGTTCCGATCTAATTACCGGTGCATGCAGCCCCCAGTCACGTACCCACTGCTTGCTCAGTCACGACCCTCTCACACGCACCCCCTTAGAGTTGCGAGCCCTTAAAAAGGACAGGAATTGCTCACTTGGAGAGCTCGGCTCTTGAGACTGAAGTCTTGCCGAAGCCCCTGGCTGAATAAACCCCTTCCTTCTGTAACTGGGTGTCTGAGGAGTTTTGTCTGCCACTGGTCCTGCTACATTTCTTGGTTCCCTGACCCGGAAGCGAGGTGAATGGTGGATGGTGGAGGCAGCTCCTTAAGCGGCTTAAGCCTGCCCTGTGGAACATCCCTGCCTGGACGCCGACCAGCCCGCGCCAGGCGGATCCTGAGAGCGCTCCCGGTAGGCATTTGCCCCTGTGGGACGCCTCGCCAGAGCAGTGTGTGGCAGGCCCCTGTGGAGGATCAATGCAGTGGCTGAACACCGGGAAGGAACCGGCACTTGGAGTCCCGACATCTAAAACTTGGTAAGACTAGTCTTTGAAACTTGCCCACTCCGTTTGAGTGGAAGGGTGGCCTGATCACCCATGGTGTGCTTTTATCGGCACTTTGGTTTTGGTTTTGATTCGGTTTGAATTGCTTGACGGGACCAGTCTTGGGATCTTGCCCACTCCATCTGAGTGGAAGCCTGGCCTGATCACCCACGGGGTGCCTGTACCGGCATTTTGGTTTTTGTTTTTGACTTGACTTGGATTGCTTGATACTTTGGTTTTGGTTTTGACCTGGCTTGGATTTCTGGATACTCTGATTTTGGTTTTGATTTTGGTTTGGTGTAAACTACAAAAGTGTGTGTGTGCGCTTTTTACTTGTTCTTTGGTTTGTGGTGTGTGTGTGGTGTGAGCATGGTGTTTTGTCTAGAGGAAACATGGGTGAGGCACAAAGTAAGCCCACCCCACTGGGAACTATGTTGAAAATTTTCAAAAAAAGGATTTAAGGGAGACTATGGAGTACTGTGACACCAGGAAAACTTAAAACTTTGTGTCAGATAGACTGGCCAGCATTATAGGTAGGTTGGCCATTAGAATTAAGCCTGGACAGGTCCCTTGTTTCAAAGGTATGGCACAAGGTAACCTGTAAGCCAGGGAGCCCAGACCAGCTTGTTTTAGATCCCCCGCCCCCAACACACCGCGGTTGAGAACAGCAGCATAAGCGGCTGGCAGAGGCAAGGAAAGAGACAGAGAGATAAAGGAAAGAGACAGAGAGGTAAAGAGGCAAAGAGAGAGAGAGGAAGAGATGGAGAGGAAGAGACAGACAAAGAGGGAGTCAAGGAGAGAGAGAAAGACAGAGGCAGAGAGAGGAAGAGACAGAGGCCAAAGGAAAGTCAGAGAGAGACAAAGTCAAAGAGAGAAAGAAAGAGATATACAAGTAGTTTAAAAAAAAAAAAAAGCGTACCCTATTCCTTTAAAAGCCATCATACCAATTCTAATTTGGACAAAACAAGGTCTTATTAATAGCAAAGGATAATTAAAATCCCAAACTTAAAAGATTTTCAACAAAAGTAAAGTTTGCTAAAAGTTAACAGTGTAACATGTATTATAGTAATTCTTTTCTTGTGGTCTTAGACAGTCTAGTCCACAGACATAAGAAAAAAAGTTTTGCTTTGGAAAAATAATGGTTATCATCTTCAGAAAAAAAAAGGGAGGGGGGAAGGGGGCGCAGAATTTATATAAAAAGAGTGTTATATGGTAAATTCTTGTCCTGAAATAAATTAATTGGTTGTTTAAAGAAAGAAATGTTTGTAATAAGTCAGAAAGTTAGCATGTCAAAAAATTGCCTGTAAAAGTCGCAAAAGAAAAAAAAAAGGTTATACAAAAATATGTGTTAAAAAAGAATTTATGCAAAAAATGTTGTATAATTTAAAAGTAACTAGGCCTCCTGAATGTAAAACTATTGAAAAAAACAAAACAAAACAAAACAGTTTATGTGCAAGGTGTATAAGAAAAGCAAAATATACCTTTGGTAAAAAGATTATAAGGAGGCATAAGAATGTATATTTTTACTTACATTAAAAAGTTAAAAATTGCTGTTTTGAAGGTTTAAGCAAGGTTTAAAATGTTAATTGTAAAGAACATGCTGTGTGTAAACATATTAGCTAAAGTTAAAGAAGTATCATCCAGTTTTTCTGTGAACTGGACATTAAAGTAAAAGCATAACAGGTTTTTCTTAAAGCACCAACCTGCTCTTTAGCAAAAATTATAAAAGATTAAAAAGAGTCTATAAAATCTTACCTTATGGTCAAACATTAAAAATTAAATAAATATGTCCACAAGGTTTTATTAAAATTAGGTTTAACATTAATAACACATGAATACAAAGATAAAATTTAAATTTTATCTTGCATAAAAATCATAATGCAGAAGCTACTTGTTAAATGTAAAACGGTATTTGGTTTCTTTGGTTTAAAACTAATAAAAATAGATGCTAAAGGAAATTTCTCAGTAAAGGCACTAAGGACTATAAAGTCCACTGCCAAAACCCTACATTTAAAACAAAAGGTCAATTTCTTAAAAAATTATATAATTTGGTTTATCTCTTCCACTTTCCTTTCTTGTAAAAGAAAAAAAAAAAAAACTAAAAGTCTTTAGCACATGTACCACCCCTAGAATTTCCAGTGTAAACCAACACCAGCCTGAAGATCACATCTTCATCGAAGTTGCGGGAGAAGAAAACCTCGAGCCAGCCTGGAAGGGATCTCTACCTTGTGCCGTTAACCACCAAGACTGCTGCTGTTTGTAGCAAAAAAGAGGATGGACTCATCACACCCGAAGTCAGCCACCTCCAGAGTGGTGGGCCATAGTCCCAGGGGAAACCCTTTCTAGCAAACTAAAGCTAAGAAAAATTTAACTTTTTTTTTGAGACGGAGCCCTTGCTCTAAGCCCGCCTGTGGTTGAGTGTTGTGGTCGATCTCAGCTCACCAGCTCCGCTCTCCCGGTTCCCGCTTTATTCTCCTGCCTCCTAGCCTCCTCCCCGAGAAGTTGGACTACAGGCTCGCCACCTCGCCAGCCTGGGCTAGTTTTTGTGTTTTAGTAGAGACGGGTTTCACTGTGTTAGCTGGTGATGGTCTCGGACCTCCTGACTCGCGGATCCGCTCTCGCCTCGCCTCCCAAAGTGCTGGGATTACAGGAAAAATTTAACTCTTTAAATCTATTCTATTACTCTTTCTTTCCCTTGTTCTATTGCTGACCATCTAGTTATTAATATAACCAAGTCAATTTCGCCTCAAACTATTGCATTTAATGCTTGCTTTGTTACACCCTGTGAGGACTTGCCAAGTCAAAGACAGCTTTCTACTTCAGAAAAGTAGTTCTGTCCCTCCTGACTGTCCTCAGACTGGGCAAAGTAAACTGGGACCATTTAATCCAAGGAGATTTCGATAAAGACCCCAGTGCCCACGAGGAGTGTTGCCCCCGATGTACAGCTTTCATGCCATAGTTGGTTCAACGTTCTATGGACCACTAAAGAGCAAGGATGGACTGCCCCAACTGGTTTTTGTAATTTCCCTAAAACCATACATTCATTTTACTAGAGGATCATAGAAGTTAAAGACTTAAAACAAAGTTTATTAAGACAGGATACCAAGATACAAATGCCTGGTTAAAATGGATCAAATATTCCATCTGCACATTAAACAAAAGCAATTATTATGCTTGTGCACATGGCAGGCCAGAGGCCCAGATTGTCCCCCTTCCACTAAGGTGGTCCTCCAGTCTACCAGGCGTAGGCTGCATGATAACTCTTTTCCAGGATTCTACACCCTGGAGTAATAAGTCATGCCAAGCTCTCTCTGCTATATCCCAAAGTCCCTGCGGATCAGCCCCTGAGGGCCATCCAGCTTCTGTCTCCCAACACTAAGTTCACTTTGTGTCTCTTATGACAGGGAGGAAACTTAGCATTCCTTGTAGACTTGAAAGGATGCAGTGAGCTTAGGAATTCTCAAGAGCTTATCAATCAGTCAGCCCTTGTTCATCCCTGAGCGGATGTGTGGTGGTATTGTGGTGGACCTTTACTGGGCACTCTGCTGAGTAACTGGAGTGGCACTTGTACTTTAGTCCCATTGGCTATCCCTTTCACCCTGGCATTTCATCAACCAGAAGGAAAAAAATAATAATAATAATAAGACATCATAAAGCGAGAGCAGCCCCTCATGGGTCTTTCGACTCTCATATCTATTTGACACAATTGGAGTCCCACGAGGAGTACCAGATCAATTTAAAGCTTGAAATCAAATAGCTGCCGGATTTGAGTCAATATTTTAGTAGGTGACAGTTAATAAAAATGTAGATTAGATAAACTACATGTATTACAACCAATAGCAACCAGCTTTTCATGAGTTAAAAGAAAAACTCATGTTGGCCCCAGCCCTGAGGCTACCTTACCTGACAAAACTCTTTACACTCTGTGTCAGAAAGAAAAAATGGCAGTTGGAGTTTTAACCCAGACTGTGGGGCCTGGCCAAGGCCAGTGGCCTATCTCTCAAAACAACTAGACAGAGTTTCTTAATGGTTGTCTCCGTATTTCCTGAATTTGAATATTAGCCTGTCTTGCTAGGTTGGGGAAGTTCTCTTGAATAATATCCTAAAGTGTGTTTTCTAACTTGGTTCCATTCTCCCCGTCACTTTTGGGTACACCAATCAATTGTAGATTTGGTCTTTTCACATAGTCCCACATTTCCTGGAGGCTTTGTTCATTCATTTTTATTCTAGTCTTGTCTTCATGCCTTATTTCAGTAAGGTGATCTTCAATCTCTGATATCCTTTCTTCCACTCGATCAATTTGGCTGTTGATACTTGTGTATGATTCATGAAGTTTTCGTGCTTTGTTTTTCAGCTACGTCAGGTCATTTATGTTCTTCTCTAAACTAGTTATTCTAGTTAGCAGGTCCTGTAGCCTTTTATCAAGGTTCTTAACTTCCTTGCATTGGGTTAGAACATGCTCCTTTAGCTCAGAGGAATTTGTTATTACCCACCTTCTGAAGCCTACTTCTGTCAATTTGTCAATCTCATTCTCCCTCCGGTTTTGTGCAGTCATTTGGAGGAGAAGAGGCAGTCTGGTTTTTGGAATTTTCAGCATTTTTGTGCTGGTTATTCCTCATCTTTGTGGATTTATCTACCTTTGATCTTTGAGGCTGATGATCTTTGGTTGGGGTTTTTGTGTGGGGATCTCTGTTTGCTGATGTTGATGTTTTTCCTTTCTGTATGTTAGTTTTTCTTCTAACAATCAGTCTCCTCTTCTGCAGGTCTGCTGCAGTTTGCTAGAGGCTGCAAAGATTGCTACCTGCTCCTTTCTCTAGAAGCTTCATCCCAGAGGGCCACTGGCCTGATGCCAGCTGATACTGTCCTATATGACGTGTCTGTCCACCCCTTTTGGGAGTTCTCTTCCAGTTAGGAGGTACAGGGATCAGGGACCCACTTGAGGAGGCAGTTTGTCCCTTAGCAGAGCTTGTGTGCTGTGCTGGGAGAATCCTACTTGTTAGGATCAGCTGCACTCTTCAGAGCCAGCAGTCAGGAAAGATTCAATGCACTGAAGCTGTGCCCACAGCTGCCCCTTCCCCCAGGTGCTCTGTGCCAGGGAGATAAGAGTTTTATCTGTAAGTCCCTGACTGGGGCTGCTGCCTTTCCTTCAGAAATACCCTGCCCAGTGAGAAGGAATCTAGAGAAGCAGTCTGGCCACAGCTGCTTTTCCACACTGTGATGAATTCCATCCAGTCCAAACCTCCCAGCCCCCCTAGCACTGTCAGGAGAAAACCGCCTGGTAAAGTCTCGGTAATGGCAGATGTCCCTCCACCCACCAAAGTTGATTACTTCAGGTTGACTTCAGACTGCTGTGCTGGCAGTGAGAGTTTCAAGCCAGTGGTTCTTAGCTTGCTGGGCTCCATGGGAGTGGGACCCAATGAACAAAAACTACTTGGCTCCCTGGCTTCAGTCCCCTTTCCAGGAAGTGAACAGTTCTGTCTCACTGGAGTTCCAGGCAACACTGGGGTACCAAAAGAAAAATAAAGAACTCATGCAGCTAGTTCAATGTCTGCCCAAACAGCCCCCCACTTTTGTGCTTGAAACCCAGGACCTTGGTAGCGTAAGCACGTGACGGAATCTCCTAATCTGTGGACTGCAAAATCATGGGAAAAGCATAGTGCCCAGGCCAGGTAGTACAGTCCCTCACAGCTTCTCTTGGCTGGGGGAGGGAGGTCCTACAGCTCCTTGCACTTCCCAGGTGAAGCAAGACCCACTCTGCTACTGCTCACTCTCCGTGGGTTGCACCCACTCAATGTGACCCATTCATCCCATTGAGATGAATCAGGTACCTCAGTTGGAAATGCAGATATCACCCACCTTCTGCATTGGTCTCACTGGGAGCTGCAGACTGGAGCTGTTTCTATTTGGCCATATTGGTCCCTCCCAGAAAGATTTTTATTAAAAAGTAAATAATAATGATGATGATGATGATGATGATGGTCCCTCCCAGAAAGATTTTTATTAAAAAGTAAATAATAATGATGATGATGATGATGATAATAATAATAATAACAGATGCTGATGAAGCTGCCGAGAAAAGGGAATACTTATACTCTGCTGGTGGGAATGTAAATTAGTTCAAGCACTGTGAAAAAAAGTTGGGAAATTTATCAAATAGCTTAGAACTGCCGTTTGACTTAGCAATCCTATTACTACATTCATGGAAGTGGTGTTCACAATAGCAAAGACATGGAATCAATGCAGGTGCCCATCAGCAGTAAATTGAAGAGAGAAAATGTTGTACGTATGCACCATAGCCTACTACACAGCCATCTGAAAGAATGAAATCATGTCCTTTGCAGCAACATGGAGAGAGCTAGAGGCCATTATCCTAAGGAAATTTACAAAGAAGCAGAAGAAACCAAATATCATATGTTCTCACTTATAAGTGGGACCTAAACATTGGGTATGAAAAAGATGGGGACAATAGACACAGGGGACTACTAGAAGGGGAAATGAGGGGGGCAAGAGCCAAAAAACTACCTACTGGGTACTATGTTTACTACCTTGGTGATGAGATAATTCATATCCCAAATTTTAACATCAAACAAACTACACATGTAATACCTGAATCTAAAACAAAGATTGTTGTTATTATTAATATATTTTTTGAGACAGTCACCCAGGCTGGAGTGTAGTATTGTGGTCTCAGCTGACTGCAACTTTTACCTTCTGGGTACAAGTGACTCTTGTGCCTCAGTCTCTTACTCAGGAATTACAGACACATGCCACCATGTCTAGCTAAGTTTTGTATTTTCAGTAGAGATGGGGTTTTGCCACGTTAGTCAGGCTGTTTTCAAACTCCTGACCTCAAGTGATCCACCCATTTCAGCCTTCCAGAATGCTGGGATTACAAGCATGAGCCACTGCACCTGGCCAGTCATAATTATTTTTAAAAAGAAAATAATTCAATTAATAATAGTATCAAAAGAACTGAAATATTTAGGAATAAATGTATCTAAAGAAAAAAATTTATGTACTCAAAACTACAAATGATTATTGAAATAAATTAAGGAGGATCTAAATAAATTGAAAAAATCCCATATTCATGTATTAGAATACTTAACATTATTAAGATGTCAATACTTCACAAATTGATACAGATGCAATGCAATTAATCAAAAAGTCAGCTGTCTTCTCATAGAAATTGAAAAGCTGTATCTAAAATCCATATGTTGCAAGGTACCATGCATAACCAAAACATTCTTTCAAAGGTAAACACAAAATAAGGGGATTCACATGTCCCAGTTTCAAACTGGCACAAAGATGACACATATAGATCAATAGGATAGAATTGGGAAATCCAAAACATACCCATATCTCAATGGTCAATTAGTGTTTTTAAAGAGATGGGGGTCTTCTCCATTGCCCAGGTTGGAGTGTGAAGTGAGATTTCAGCTCACTGAAATGTTGAACTCCTGGTCTCTGGGGGTCCTCCCACCTCAGCCTCCTGATTAACTGGAACTACAGGCAGGGGCTGCCATGACCCAATAATTTTTAAAAATTATTTTATAGAGATGAGGTCTTGCGATCTTGTGCTGGATAGTCTCAAATTCCTGGGCTCAAATGATCCTCTTGCCTCCGTCTTCTGAAGTGCTGGAATTACAGGCGTGAGCCATTGCATCCAGCCTAATTTTTTACAAGTGTGCCAAGTCCACTCAATGGAGAAAGAATATTCTTCACAACAAATGGTACCAGAACAACTGGATATCAACATGCAAAAAGTTGAAGTTGAATCATATCTTACACCATGTATAAAAATCAACTCAAAACAGGTCAAAAATCTAAATCTAATACTTAAAAGTATACATTACTTTTTATTGTGGCAAAATAGACATGACATAAAATTTACCATCTTAACCTTTTTTAAAAAAAATTTTTAAGTGCTGCTGGGATACACGTGCAGAATGTGCAGGTTTGTTACTTAGGTATACATGTGCCATGGTGGTTTGCCACATCTATCAACCCATCATCTAGGTTTTAAGCACCACTAGGTATTTGTCCTAATGGTCTCTCTCCCCTTGCCCCCCACCCTCTGACAGGCCCCGGTGTGTGATCATCCCCCCCCTGTGAGTTCTCGTTTTTCAACTTCCACTTATTAATGAGACCAGTTTTCTGTTCCTGTATTAGTTGACTGAGAATGATGGCTTCCAGCTTAATCCATGTCCCTGCAAAGGACATGAACTCATTCTTTTTTATGGCTGCATAGTTTTCCATGGTGTATATATGCCACATTTTCTTTATACCAGCTCATGCCAGTCAGAATGGCTATTATTAAGAAGTCAGGAAACACGAAATGCTGGCGAGGCTGTGGAGAAATAGGAACGCTTTTACACTGTTCGTGGTAGTGCAAATTAGTTCAACCACTTTGGAAGACAGTGTGGAGATTCCTCAAGGATCTAGAATGAGAAATACCATTTGACGCAGCATTTGAAATACCATGTGAACCAGCAATCCCATTACTGGGTATATATCCAAATGATTATAAATCATTTTACTATAAAGACACATGCACACATATGTTTATTGTAGCACTATTTACAGTAGCAAAGGCTTGAAACCAACCCATCTTAACCGTTTTCAAGTGTACACTTCAGGGGTATTAAGTATTTTCAATTTGTTGTTCAATCATTACCACCACCCATCTCCAAAACTCCATTCATCTTGCAAAGCTGAAACTCTGTGCCCATTAAACAATAACTACTGTTTAGTCCATTCCAGCAGTGGCCGCCAACCACTATTCTATGAATTAGAGTATACTAGATACAGAACATAGGAAATGGATTGTAGATCTGAAATGCAAAACTATACAACTTCTGAAAGATAACATTAACAAAAATCTTTGACTTTTGGTTTGGCTCTGAGTTTTTAAATACAACACCAAAGCATGTTCAATTTTTTAAAATGACAAGTTAGACTTTATTAAGATTAAATCTTCTCTACAAGGAACATTTTTTAAGAGCATGCAAACATAAGCCACACTGGGAGAAAATATTTGCAAAACACCTATCTTATAAACAACCTTCAAATCTCAACAACCAGAGTACACCCCAGTTTTAAAATGGGCAAGATGTTGAAAATGCAATTAAAAGATAAATGGATGCAAATAAACCAAAGCAAAAGATCTTCTGCATTATCTATCATTACGGAAATACAAAATAAAATAATAATGAGTTACCACTAATAATTTTAGAATGGATAAATCCCCTAAAACTGACAATGCCCAATGCTAATGGGGATGTAAAGCACAGGCACTCTCACTCATTGCTTGTGCAATGCAAAGCGGTATAACAACTTTGGACGGTAATTGGGCAGTTTCTTTCAAAGCTAAAAATAGTTTTACCACTTAATACTTCAATCATGCTTCTTGTTATTTAGCCAACTAGTTTGAAAACCTATGCCCATCCAAAAACATGCATGTGCAAACATTCATAGCATCTGTATTTATGATTTTCTTTTTCTTTCTTTCTCTTTCTTTCTTTCTTTCTTTCTTTCTTTCTTTCTTTCTTTCTTTCTTTCTTTCTTTCTTTCTTTCTCTCTCTTTTTCTTTCTTTCTTTCTCTTTCTTTCTCTCTTTCTCCCTTCCTTCCTTCTCTCTCTCTCTCTTTCCCTTTCTCTTTCTTTCTTTCTTTTCTTTCTTTCTTTCCTTTCTTTCTCTCTTTCTTTCTTTTTCTTTCTCTCTTTCTTTCTTTAGTTCTTTCTTTCTCTGTTTCCCCTCCCTCCCTTCCTCCCTTCCTTCCTTCCTTCCTTCTTTCCTCTTTCTTTCTTTCTTCTTTCTGTTTTGTTTTTTTTTTTTGGTTTTTTTTTGAGACAGAGTCTCGCTCTGTCTCCCAGGCTGGAGTACAGTGGTGTGATCTCTGCTCACTGCAAGCTCCACGTCCTGGGTTCACGCCATTCTCCTGCCTCAGCCTTCTGAGTCACTGGGACTACAGGCGCCTGCCACCACGTCTGGCTAATTTATTTGTATTTTTAGTAGAGACGGGCTTTCACTGTGTTAGCCAGAATGGTCTCCATCTCCTGACCTCGTGATCCGCCTGCCTCGGCCTCCCAAAGCGCTGGGATTACAGGCGTGAGTCACTGCTCCGGCCTGTATTTATGATTTTCAAAACCTGGAAGCTACCAAATCCACTCTCAATAGGTGAGTGGATAATCAAACTGCAGTACAGCTAAAAAGGGAAGTAAGCAGGCCAGCTCCATGACTTATGCCTGTAATCCCAGCACTTTGAGAGGCTGAGGCAGGAGGATCACCTGAGGTCGTGAGTTCGAGACCAGCCTGACCAATATGGAGAAACCCCATCTCTACTAAAAAATACAAAATTAGCCGGGTGTGGTGGTGCATGCTTGTAATCCCAGCTACTCAGGAGGCTGAGGCAGGAGAATCGCTTGAATCTGGGAGGTGGAGGTTGGGGTGAGCTGAGATCGCACCGTTGCACTACAGTCTGGGCAGCAAGAGTGAAACTCTGTCAAAAAAAAAAAAATAAGTGAGCTATCAGACTACACACTGACACAGATGAATTTTAAGTGCCTGTTGCAAATTGATAGATGCAAACCTTCAAAGCTTCAAAGCTGTGTTCTACAAAAATAGTTAACAAATGAGAAGTTGTCAGAGATTAGTGGCTGGGGGTGTTAAATGAAGTGCAGAGGATTATTTACGATGGTGCAACTACTCTGTATGATACTCTAATAATAGACACATGGCACAATTTTTTAAATTCCATGCATGCAACTTTACACCACAAAGTGAAGTATTTAAACTTATAAAATCAGGAATTCAGGGGTTTCAGTGGTGGAAAGTAAAAGTGTCAAAATAATCTCTGTCACAAATGCATGTGACCAACTTACTGAAAGTGGGGAGCAGAGGTGCTGGACTAATAATGTGGAAATAAGGAGAGTTAGAATGATTGAAATCCAAAGGAAACCTATGTAATCAGTGTACTCTTCTTGATTAAGTCATTTCCCATGGTGTATCGGTTACCAATTCTGAAACCACCGTAAACCATATATATTAGAAGTAAACAAGTACATGGATGGCAAATAGTGGGAGCCAAGTTTCTCACAATTGGAATAGAAGATTATAAGTAAGCAAGAGTAGTAGAATAAAATGATCCATATAGCAATGGATTTGAGTTGCAAAACTTCAGTGTGAATTCTCCTAAAATCAGTATATCAAGTTTCTACTGCTGCCACAGCAAAGTTTCACAAAACTCAGTGGCTCGAAGCAACATAAATTTATTATCTTAGAGTTCTGTAGGTGAGAACTGAAAATAGGGTTTGTTCTCCAAAATCAAAGTGTTAGCAGGATTGCATTCCTTCTACAGGTTCTAGGGGAAAATTCACCTTCTTGTTTTTCCAACTTCTAGGGGCTGCCAATATTCCATGGCCCTGGTCTTGTCTACCATCTTCAAAGCCAGCAATTGCATCACTTAGACCTCTCCTTTCATCTTCACATCTTTTTCTCTGACACTGACTCTCCAGCCTCCCTCTTACAAGGACCTTAATCTCATTTTAAGATTCCTAACTTAATCATATCTTCAAAGTTCTGGCTAATGCACACACATGCACACACACACACACACACACACACACACATATATATATATATTTTTTTTTTTTTCTTTTTTTCCCTCAATCAGTTGAGAGGGACTAGAAGCAATGACTCTCAGTAACAACATGCATATTTTATACTCAGATTCTGATTTCTAATGTCTTTCTCCCATAAAAAGGAACCAGGGCTTCTTTGAGAAATGGCTGACTCTAGAACTGAGACGGAAAATGTATAAGTCAAGGCTGTAAGAAAGGAAGGAAGTGCTAAGCATGCAAAAACAAACAACGATTGGCTGAGTGGAAGGACACAGAATCCACAGAAAGAGCTCTCAGTCACCAAGTTGGCTGGGCCAATTTGAGCAACAAAATTAACTCAGTATCAGTGAGTCTGTAATGACACAAATAACTATTGAATAGAGTTGAGAATATACAAACCTCTCCTGCAGAAGAATTCCACATAATGTGTTAGTTTTCAAGGAGGTAGAGAATAATTCGCTACTACTTGAGCGATTTAGAAACCAAATAAATTGTTCTTTAAGTATCTCCATTACAGAAAATGTTCTCCAAATATGCTGAGTTTACTTGTAATGAGAAATGAGGATTATAACCCAGGATGCCACAAGGGCATACCGTGAGGGAAGAGCAAAAGGAAGCTTTTCCTAACAGAAAGGGAGAGGGTCACTGTAAAAAGGGAGAGAGAAGCTGCTTAGAAATAGAGTACATTGGTTCCAGAGACCCAAAGCCAGGGTGGTTATCAGTTCATTGGTGGAGACGCTGTTACTGGGCAAGAGTCTTTTGACAACAGCTTGTCTGAATTACTGCAGTTCTAGGGAATGTCTAAGGAATACCTACCTTGTCATAGAAACATTAGCATATGTGTGAAATATGTAAACCATGAAAAGGACATGCATGAAGGATGTAAAGGAATTTCTTGTGGGATTTTGGAATGTTCTTGGAAACAGTCCTTATCCTGCATATGTAGGTATAAGCTTCCTCTCTTCATGCCTTCCTGGCCCTATTTTGTCTGGGTTTGACGAGACCTGCAACTTTCACCCATATTATCCTGTTTTTTTTTTTTCTCTCATTTTGGATTATTGAATAGATCTTATTAAGTTTTTGTTTGTCATGCTATTTGGTCCATTCAACCTCTTGATGTGCTTATTTTGTTTGTCTTTTATTTGTACTTCAATGGTGGATACTATCTTTCAAGATTATTTTATTAAACCCATCAATCCTAAAGATAGAAGTAGATACTATTATTGTTTTTGTTTTTAGTTCAACTATCAGTGATATGCTTTAAGTCTTTCAGTGATTTAGACATTCAATCCAAAATTTAGAAGACCAGGCTTCTTTTCTTTATTTTCTGCCATTACAATATAAAGTCTGTTTATTCTATTTCTAGAGCAGAAATATGTAAAATTATTTGAACATTCAAGATTTTCCACTTCTATTAGTTCTCTATTCCCACCTAATTAATATTCTAAAAGAAAGAACATAAATATACTGAGTATCCAATATTCCTAATTCTATATAATAATCATGTTTATATTATTTTTCCTCTATTTCCAAATAGTTCTTTTTCCTGCTGAACTTTAAATTTAGTATCCTAGGTTACATTAAACAAATAAGTATGTTATAATTATATTTATTATATCATTATTAAAATATGTGCATATGGCTATTAAATGGTTCTTTATATTTAGTCCCAACATCTGAATTCTTTCTTTTAAAAGAAAAAAAGAAACCAAACTATAAAACCTAAACATAATCTCTTCTGACTGCAGAAATATTTTCTTTTTGATCACCCATAAAGGTTCATGAAAATAGAAGAAACGAACATCCTTAAATTTAGAAAATACATCAAAATGTGTTCAGGTAATTGGAATGTGTGTGAGTTCAAGATAAGAATGAATAAACTGGTGAATTTTAAATAAGTGATGATATTTTCACAGAAAATTAAATATCTAGTCAGTACTCACACAGGGAAACAGGAGTATGATTATGTAGTTATCTAATCTTCTTAAAGCAGGGTTAAAATTCATTTCAAGTGTTTTGGGGAGAAATTATTCCCTTTTAAAATTGTCTTTACTAAGTTAATGAAAATACACCTTAACTATCTATGCCTCACAGGAATGTCCAGACCAGTTAAGATGGCATAGATTCATCTCTTCCTGTTCTTCATCAACTATACTTTCTGGATATAAGGTAATATACAAGCAAAGGAGAATGCTAAGTGGAAAAAAATAAAGACAAACTGGTTAGGACTGTAGAGACTTAAGAAAAAATAGAGCAGTAATGAATCTTATGATTCTACACATAACAGAAAAATGGTGACCGTGGCCCAGATTTGCTGATTCTCAACAACACAAAACCACCCAGGTATGCACATATTTTCATTTAATGGGAGTTCCATCTACATTAATAAAAAGATCAATGATGATCTATTCTATGGGAAATCTCATTAACAATAAGAGTCCAGAAAAAGTGCTCTTCTCTCCTGCTGTGCCTGGACTCACTTTCATACAGAGAGACCATACAACTGAAAAAGATAGACAAGGGAAATGTCACCATGACAAGTGTCTGGCTCAGGGAAACTCTGTCACTGCAGTCTTAAAACTCTCTTGTATACAAAGTGTCACCAGGAAGCCAGGTCATCTCAAAAATGGTGATCCCAATTAAAAAAATCTAACAAATGACTCTATGTTTCTGTAAAAGAGACCTTGACACTCCCTTCACCCATTACAGACATGAGGCAGCACAGCCAGAGAAGGTCCATTATTTTCCTCAAGCAACATCAGTAGGCAGCAGTAAGAGCTCCAGCAGCATGAGGTAAAATAAGTAGACCAGAATGCATTAAAAATATTCTAAAAATTAGAATATCATAGGAATACCAGCCCACAAAATACATCAGAACCTGTGTTCAAAATCTGCATGGTGATTTTGTGATAAAATTTAGAAAAAGCTAAAAAGTACATGGAGTTTCTGAAAACAAGAGACAAAACACTCAGTACAGAATAGACAGCCACCTGTCATCAATGAACAAGAACAATTATCATATGAATATGAAAAGACATTTATATGACAAAAATGAAAATGAACTAGATATTTAAATGTTCAAATGATTTTAAATCACCATTCTAAAAATTAATTCAGCAGAAAATTACAAATTCTCTTTAAAACAAAGAGACAAATAATATCTCAAGAAGACATGAAAGTTATAAAGAAAATGAAATGAAGCTATAGGACTAAAAAATTAAATAACAGAAATTTAAAAAATAAATTTGCTGAACATGCTCAATGATAGAACAAAATGGCAGGAGACAGAATCTGCAAACTTGAGGGTGGTCTCATAGAATTTATTCAGTCTGAACAATAGAGAAAAAAATTGAAAAAAAAAATGATCAAAGACCTGTGTATAATTATAAAGCAGCCAAAATTCAGATTATTGGAGTCTCATAAGAAGAAGATAAAGTGGAAATAGCACAGTATTTGAAGAAATACAGCTGAAAGCTCCCTAAAGTTTGGGACAAACATAAAAGTACAAATTTAGAAAGCTTAAAAATTTTAAATAGAAAAAATGAAATACATCTATATTAAGACATGTCACAATTAGAATTATGAAAACTGTAAACAAAGGAGAAATCTTGAAATCAGCCAGAGGTGACTGATGCATTGGCTATTGGTATACACTAATTTCATTGAAGACATTCATGACCTGAAACGATGGAGGCCAGAAGGAAGTGGCATAATATTTTTTTCAGTGCTAAAAACAAAGAATTATAAACCACATATATATATTTATATATTAACCATATATAGGAGCCATATATTCATATATGTAGTCACATATATATATAGAGAGAGAGAGAGAGCAAATCTGCTGAACCTTTTTTTTAAATAAGGAAGAAATAGATGCATTGTCAGATAAAGTATAACTACAATTTTCTGTCACAAGCAGACAAACAATAGAAGAATGACTGAAGGAAATCTTTACAACATCAAATATTGCATTAAATGTAAATGGTCTAAATACACATATTAAGGAGAGAGATTGGCAGAGCGATTAAAAATCACAGCTCCAAATATATGCTGTTTATAACAACTTAGTTCAAATTCAACAAAGAGATAGGCTGAAAGTAAAAGAATGAGAAAAGGTATATCATGCTAACTTTAATTATATAATGCAACATTTTTGTTTTATTGATTTTTGGATTGTTTCCTTATTTCAATTTCATTTATTTTTGTTCTTTATTATTTCTTTTCTTCTACTAATTATGGGTTTGTTTCACTCTTGCTTTTTTATTCTTTAAAGAATAAAATTGATATGGTTTGGCTGTGTCCCCAGCCAAATATCACCTTGAATTATAATAATCCCATGTGTCAAGATGTGGGAGCAAGAGGAGATAATTGAATCATGGGGGTGGTTTCCCTCATACTGTTTTCAGGGTAGTGAATAAGTTTCATGACATCTGATACTATTATAAATGGGAGTTCTTCTGCATGTCATGTATTGTATTTTCTGCTGCCATGTTTGACGTGTCTTTGCTCCTCCTTTGTCTTCTGCCATAATTGTGAGCCCCACCCCCCGCCCCCCAGCCACATGGAAGTGCGAGTCTATCAAACCTCTTTTCTTTATAAGTTACCGAGTCTCAGGTATGTCTTTATTAGCAGCGTTAGAACAGACTAACACAGTAAATTGGTACCAGTTGAGTGGGGTGCTGCTGTAAAGGTACCTGAAAATGTGGAAGTGACTTTGAAACTGGGTAACACACAGAAGTTGGAACAGTTTGGAGGGCTCAGAAGAGGACAGGAAGATGCGGGAATGTTTGGAATTTCCTAGAGACTTGTTGAATGGCTTTGATCAAAATGGTGACAGTAATATTGACAATGAAGTCAAGGATGAGGTGGTTTCAGATGGAGATGAGGAACTTGTTGAGAACTAGAATAAAAATGACTTTTGCTATGTTTTAGCAAAAAGACTGGTGGCATTTTGCTCTAGCCCTAGAGATTTGTACCAGTTTGAACTTGAGAAAGATGATTTAGGGCACCTGGCAGAAAAAAGTTTTAAGTAGTAAAGGTAACTTGGATGCTGTTAAAAGTATTATGTTTTAGGTACTCACAAATATAAGATTTGGAATTGGAACTTACGTTTGAAAGGGAAGCAGAGCATAAAACCTGAGAAAAATTGCAGTCTGATGATGCGATAGAAATGAAAAATCCATCCCATTTCTGAGGAGAAATTCAAGCTGGCTGCAGAAATTTGCATAAGTAGTAAGGAGCCAAATTTTAATTGCCAAGAAAGTGGGGACAGTTTTTTCTGGGCATGTCAGAGATCTTCATGGCAGCCTCTCCCATCACAGGCCTGGAGGCTTAGAAGGGACAAATGGCTTTGTGGGCCAGGCCAAGGGCCTTGCTGCTTTGTGAAGTCTTAGGACTTGGTGCCCTGCATCCCAGCCATGGCTAAAAGGGACCAACATAGAACTCAGGCTGTTGGTTCAGAGGGTGCAAGGCCCAAGCCTTGGCAGCTTCCACGTGGTGTTGGACCTGCAGGTGCACAGAAGTCCAGAATTGAGGTTTGGGAACCTCCACCTAGATTTCAGAGGATGTATGAAAATTCCTGGATGTCCAGGCAGAATTATGTTTCAAGGGTAGAGACTTCAAGGAGAACCACTGGCAGGGCAGTGCAGAAGGGATATGTGGAGTCAGAGCCCTCACTAGAGTTCACACTGGGGAACTGCCTAGTGGAGCTGTAAAAAGAGGGCCTTCATGCTCTAGACTGCAGATTAGTAGATCCACCGGTAGCTTTTATTGTACACCTGGGAAATCTGCAGACACTCAATGCCAGCATGTGAAAGCAGCCAGAATGAGGCCTGTACCCTGCAAAGCCACAGGTGTAGAGATGCCCAAGGCCATGGGAGCCCACCTCTTTCATCAACATTATCTGAATGTGAGGCATGGAATCAAAGGAGATCATTTCAGAGCTTTGAGGTTTGACTGCCTCGTTGGATTTCAGACTTGCCCAGAGCCTGGAGTCCCTTACTTTTGGCCAAATTTCCGCATTTGGAATGGGTGTATTTAACCAATGCCTGTACTCACATTGCATATAGGAAGTAACTAACTTGCTTTTAATTTTAAAGGCTTATATGCATAAGGGACTTGTCTTGTCTCAGATGAGACTGTACCGTGGGCTTTTGAGTTAATGCTGAAATGAATTAAGATTCTGGGGGACTGCTGAGAAAGCATGACTGGTTTTGAAACATGAAAACATGAGATTTGAAAGGGGCTGGGGTGGAATGATATTGTTTGGCTGTGTCCCCACTCAAATCTTACTTTGAATTATAATAATCCCCAGGTGTCAGGGACCAGGCAAGGTGGAGATCACTGAATCACGGGAACAGTTTCTCCCATGCTCTTCTCATGGTAGTGAATAAGTCTTACAAAATCTGATGGTTTTATACATGGGAGTTCCCTTGTGTACCACGTATTGTATTACCTGGTGCCATGTATGATGTGCCTTTGCTTCTCCTTTGCCTTCCACCACAATTGTGAGACCTCCCCAGTCATATGGTAGTGTGAGTCTATTAAACCTCTTTTCTCTATAAATTACCCAGTCTCAGGTATGTTTTATTAGCAGCATGAGGACAGACTAATACAAAGATGGATTATTAGGTTGTTTTTTAAAGTTTTCCTTCTTTTCTAATGTAGGCACTTGCAGCTATAAACTTCCCTCTGAGTACTGCGTTTGCTGTATCTCATAGGTTTTGATATGTTCTTTTTCTGTTATCATTTGTTCCAAAAAATTTTGAAGTTTCCTTTTTAACTTCTTCATTGACCCTCTGGTTACTCAAAAGCATATTGTTTAATATCCATGTATTTGTATAGTTTCCAAAATACCTCTTGTTATTGATTTCTAGTTTTATTCCATTGCAGCCGGAGAAGATACTTGATAGCATTTCAATTTCTATGAACGATTTAATAATCGTTTGTGACATAACATGTGGTCTGTCCTTGCAAATGATCCATGTGCTGAGGAAAAAAATGTGTATTCTACAGCCGTTGGATGAAACGTTCTATAAATATTTATTTGCTCCATTTGGTCTATAGTGCGGATTAAGTCTGATGTTTCTTTGTTGATTTTCTGTCTTGAAGAACTATACATTCCTGAAAATGGAGTGAAATCTTGAGCTATTATTGTACTGGGATCTCTCTCTTTAGCTCTAGTAATATTTGCTTTATATATCTTGGTGCTCCAGTGTTGCATGTAAGTATTTTTTAAAATTGTTATATCCACTTACTGAATCAACACCTTCATCATTGTATTGCAAGCTTCTTTGTTTTTTTTTTATAGTTTTTTTCTTGAAATCTCTTTTTTCTAACATGAGTATAGCCACTGTCGCTCTTTTTTAGCTTTTATTGACATGGTATATCTTTTTTCATCCTTTATTTTCAGTCCATGTGTGTCTTCATATTACAGAGTTTAGTTCATTTACCCTCATTGTTATTATTGATAAACTATTACTTACTTCTGACATTTTATCATTTGTTTTCTGCTTGTTTTGTGGTGTTCTCTTCCTTCTTTCTTTTCTTCCTGTTTTTATTTTAGTAAAGGTGGTTGTCCCTGCTGACATGAATGAATCTCCTGCTTTTTATTTTTTTGTGTATCCATTGTATGTTCTCTGGTTTGAGATTACCATGAGGCTTGCAAATACTATCTTAAAACCCATTACATTATGTTGATATCAACTTAACACTTCCTAAACAACACAAGCAAACAAATAAGCAAAATGAAACCTAATAAAGACTGCATGCCTTAATTTTGTCCCCCTGACTTTTTAACATTTTGTTTATATCTTATTTTACTGTCCATCTCATAAATGGTGGTTGCAGTTGTTATTTTTGACTGGTTCTTCATTTATTCTTTCTGCTCAAGACAACAGTAGTTTATACACTGCATTTACAGTGCTATAATA
Organism: Papio anubis; assembly: GCF_008728515.1. NCBI lineage: Eukaryota > Metazoa > Chordata > Mammalia > Primates > Cercopithecidae > Papio > Papio anubis. The sequence continues at coordinate 7,097,268 of NC_044985.1, forward strand.
TTCTGTGTTTTTCTGTATACTTATTATTACCAGTGAGTTTTTTACCATAACATGATATTTTACTACTAATTAATGTTGTACATTTTCCTAATGTAAGTACTCCCTGTAGCACTTCTTGTAAGAAAGGTCTGGTGTTGATATCCCTCAGCCTTTTTTTGTTTGCGGAAGTTTGTATTTCTCCTTCTTTTCTAAGAATACTATTTTACCAGATATAATAGTCTATGATAAAATATTTTTTTGTTCAGCACATTAAAGATGGCATGCCACCATCTCCTGGCCTATAAGATTTCCACTGAAAAGTCTACTATCAGGCACATTGGAGCTCCATTGTATGTAATTTATTTCTTTCCTCTTGCTGTTTTCCGGATCCTTTCTTCATCCTGGACTTCTGGAAGTTTAATTATTAAATTCCTATTGTACCGTTAACTTCTCTGAGTTAACTCTGCTTGGTGTTTTATAACCTTCTTATATTTGGATATTGATATATTTTACTGTGTTTAAAAATTTATTATTTCTTTGAATAAACTTTCTTCCATATCTCTTTCTCTATGTCTTCTTTAAGGTTAACTGTTAGATTTGCCCTTTTGAGGCTATTTTCTAGATCTCACGAGTGTGCTTCATTAGGTCTCCTCTGACCGTGTATTTCTATTTATTTTGTTTTTGTTTGTTTCCTGATACAATGTCTCACTCACATTGCTCAGGCTGGAGTGCAGTAGTGTAATCATGGCTCACTGTATCCTTGACCTCCTTGGCTCAGGTGATTCTCCCACCTCAGCCTCCTGAATAACTGGGATTACAGGTGCATGCCACCAAGCCAAGCTTATTATTATTATTATTATTTTGTATTTTTAGTAGAGACAGGATCTCACCATGTTGCCTAGGGTGATCTCAAACTCCTGGGCTCAAGCGATCTGCCAACCTTGGCCTCCCAAAGTGCTGGGATTACAGGCATGAGCCACTATGCCTGGTCTCAGATTATGCATTTTCAAATAGCCTATCTTCAAGCTCACGGATTATTTCTTCCTCTTGACCAATTCTGCTGTTAGATGCCTCTGATGCATTCTCCAGTATGCCAATTACATTTTGTTCAGCTCCGGAATTTCTGCTTAATTCTTTTAAATTATTTCAATGTCTTTCTTACATTTATTTGATAGAATTCTGAATTCCTTCTCTGTGTTACTTTGTATTTCTCTGAGTTTCCTCAAAACAGCTATTTTGAATTCTCTATCTGAAAAGTCACATACTTCTGTTTCTCCAGGATTGGTACCTGGTTCCTTATTTAGTTCATTTGGTAAGGTCATGTTTTCCTGGATGGTCTTAATACATGTAGAAGTTCATCTGTGTATGGACGTTAAAGAGTATTTATTGTGGTCTTCACAGTCTGGGCCTGTTTGTACCCGTCATACTTGGGAAGAGTTTTCAGGTATTCAAAAACCTTGAGTGTTGTGATCTAAGCTGTGTCTGCTTTAGTAGGACCCCAAGCCCTGTAATGCTGTACTTTTTGAATACTCATACATGAACTGCCTTGGTGGTCTTCAACAAGATCTGGAAGAATTATCTGGATTGCCAGGCAGAAACTTGTTTACTTGTTTTCTTCCCTTACTTTTTCTCAGACAAGAGGGATCTCTCTCTCCCTCTCTCTCTCTCTCCTAAGCTATGTGGAGCTAGGGTTGGACTGACACAGGCACCCCCGTGGCTACCACCTCTAACACTGCACAGGGTCAGATCAACACAGTACTGGGTCTTGCTTAAGGCCTGCTCTAACCACTTTCTGGCTACCACCTATGTTGCTAAAAACCATGCTGCTCTATAATCAGGAAGTGGCAAAGCCAGCCAGGCCTGTGTCCTTCCCTTCAGGGCAGCAAGTTCCCACAGTCCCCAGGCGGGTCCAGAGGTGCTGTCTAGGAGCCAGGGACTAGAGTTAAAAACCTTAGAAGTCTACCTGGTGCTCTATTGTACTGCAGATGAACTGGCATTCAAACCACAAGATGCAGTCCTTCCCAGTCGTTCCTCCACTTTCCACAGGCAGAGGAGCCACACTCCTTGACTGCTGCCTGTTTAGATCCATGGGAGTACAGCCCGACTACCATGAATGCTCCTTTGAGGCCCAAGGATTCTTCAGTCAACTTGTGGTGAATACTGCCTGTTCTGTGTCTCACCTTTTGGGGCAGAGGGCTCACCTCTGGAAAGGCCATATCCAGAAATGTTGCCCAATAGTCAAGGCCTGGAATTGGAGACCCAAAGACCCCACGTGGTGCTCTGCACCACTGTGGCTGAGGTGGTACATAAGGTGTAAGACAAAATCCCCTTTACTTTTCCCTCCACTTTTCTGAAGCAGGAGTCTCTCACTGTAACCACTGCATCTAGGAATGTGCTGAGTCTCACCTGAAGCCAGCAAATCTCATAGTCTCACCCAAGGGTCTTGATGTTGTACCTGGGATCACTGCTTATTACTGGGGAACCAAGAGATCTTCAGTTAGCAGGTGATGAAGCTTTGCCAAACTGGGTTCTTCTATCGAAGGTACCTGGGTCCCCTCTGGCCCACTATGAGTCTAGAAAAGTTGTCTGTTAGCTAGTGCCTGGATAGTGGGTTCCCATGACTCTGACCAGTGCCCTATTCCTACTATGGCTGAGTTGGTGTCCAAGCGGCAAGACAAAATCCTTCCCACACTTTTATCTCCTCTCCTCAAGAAGAAGGAAGAGGTCTCTTTTGGGACCATGAACTCTGCAGCCTGGGGTTAGGGGACAGTTGATGCCAGCACTCCCTTAGCTGCTTCTGCTTCTATCTCCATTAGTCATGTGGCCCTCAGCCCAGTGGCTCTGGGACCAGTTTAGCACTAGGACTTGCCTAGGCTTTGCAGTCCTTGTGGTCAAGACTGCCTTTCAACTTCATTTGGGGCCCCAGAGAACATTAGTACATGGTAGCAAGGCTTTCAAGAACTCAAGTTCTGACTGCTGGGAATGGTGGTTGCCCTCTGACTAGGGCTAGTTTAAATGCTCCCTCTGTGGGCAAGCGTCAGCTGAGTTTGATCCAATTTTGCTTTCTGCTATAACAAGGGCAGCCCTGAGAATAATGCCTCATAATTGTTGGCTTTACCTCTCCCCAGCACTCAGAATCACTCTCTGAACCATGCTGTCACTATCAAGGGATGGGGGAGGAGTGGCATCAGTGATTCACAACTGTTTTTTCTACTTCTTCAGTGTCTATTTTAGCGATATGAACAATATGAAGTTAACACCAGGTACTGTGAGTGCCCACCTGATTTTTGGCTCTTACAAAAGTACTTTTTTGTGTGTGTAGATAGTCTCCTTGCATGGGGGATGATTCTATTCCGCTATCTTGCTTTGCTCCTCTTTTGGATACTATTAATGCACTTATTTAGATTTGGGTAGGTGGAGTGGAAAGGTTGTAGTTCACAGTTCAATTGGATGGTTTTTCAGGTTGATATTTAATAACACTAACATTAAAAAATAATTAGTCCAGCTAACTTGAACCTAAAATAATTTGATTAAGAATGTGAACAAGAATATCTGGTAATGAGAATGTTATATTTTCCAGTGCAGATTAAAAAATAAATTCTTTAACAAATACATTAGGAATATGACTTAGTATAAATAAACTCATCAGAATACATGGAATGCCAATAGATATTATAAGTTGAAAATCTTATTTTACAATGATAAAAATTAGAGTAGTTCAGAAATTATTGGAAAAGAGATGTCCAGTATAGTTTACTGTCTTATATCATCAAAGAACACTACACTGCAGTGTAGTAGTCTTCATTTTATTGTTAGTTGTTGAAATATAAAAAAATTAATGATACAATATCTTTGAAGCTTTCTAGCTCATATCAGACCATAAATCTAGAAAATTCCATATAACAAGTTCATCTTCCACATCTACACCACTGCTCAAAGTGTATAAAGTCTTTCTTGAGAATCCAGTTATACAGTAGCTTATTACAAGTGTTTGAAGAGGATAATCTTTTACTAGAGATGTAAGGTGACAACATTTACAATTATACGTATTTTAGGATAACACTCTTGAAAATATCCATGAATATATCTATGTCCTTGTAGTAAAGCATACAGTGCCATGAAGCAGTCATCTTAGATCTGTGAAAAGTATATTTTACAAGCTATTTTAAATTTCTTTCTGTGATTGAAGGCTAGATAATGTAGGAAAGGGAGACATAATATAATAAATGTATTTGGCTTCGGAAAGATTTTGATTCTATCCAACATAAAAATTTCTCTTGATGAACTAGAATTAGAAATTCATGAGATTAATAATTTTATTTTATTATATTTTATTTACTTCTCTTTCTTTTTTTGATAGGAGAAATATATGCAGAAAGAGAAGTAAGCTCCTATGTCACGTCTCTGATCCTCTTAATAACTAATGCAGAATCATTTTTCCCTAACATTGGGAAACTGGTAAAACTTACAATTCTCTCCTAGAATTTCTAAACTTGGTAAAAGAAAACCTGACAGTAAAATTTGAAGTTGGAGAGGGACAAAAGTCAGAAATGCTGAGGTTAGACTGTTAGAGATCAATATGCAGTGAAAGCCACCAAGAAGGAAGCTAGCACTACCCATGGCTTAAAATGAAATGAAAAAAGGAATAATGAAGATATAGATGCATGAAGATCCCAAGCTGAAAAAATGTCAACTCAAATAAGTTTATGTAAATGGGAAAGTAGACAATAAGGTAGGGAATGTAATTAATGTTTAGTCAGTTCAATTAAGTTCTATCAGGGGACTCATAATTTTTCTTCATTTATATTTATGATATATTTTTGAATGTTATATTGTTCTATAACAAATATAAATAATGTTTTGAATCATAAACTGTAGAGGGACTTATTTTCTCTTTATCTTCCTTCCACCTGCCTTCATTCTGCAAATTTGTAAGAAGGGATTTTCGGGTCCATTCCTACATTTAATAAAAAGTAACAGAAACTAGATGGAAAAAGAAAAATGATCATATTTTAGAGGCATAAATAAAAATGACAAGTATTTAGAGTGAAAAAGATTACATTTATAGATTATAAAGACATGTAAAAATTATATAATGATAATTTCTGGTTGCATGGTCAAGACAAATTAAGAAATACTGAGCTTAACCTTCTAGTATAAAAAATTATAATACTGTACAAAATATATGAAACAACAGTTTTTGGACATTGGTCAAAAGGCAGTGTAGGAGAGTATTCCTAAGAAAAGACAATCACACAAAGTGAGTTTCATATTCTTTCAGAGTTTATGCCTTAAGAAATGCTCCATAACAGAACCCAGAGAAATAGGGCACAAGCAGCAACCAGTAACCCTGCACCCTGGAAAAAATAGAAATTAGAGGTTTTGTATGCTACTAGAGCTGTAATTTCTTTGGATAATGAAATATAAAATATGCACATACCAAAGTCAAATTTCATTGTGGTCTGACATAAAAGAGATACTGAGAGGCTCTATGATATGAGGATATTATAAATAATAAATAGTGCTAAAGGTACTGAAGTTATATTTAGTCAGGGTAGAAAAATCTTAACCAAATATCTTAGGCATTTAAAATTTCATAAAAAGTCTCATCTTAAGAATGGTCATACCTAATAATTATTAAGAGGAAGCCATAGTCAATCAGAGTATATCACACAACAAATTATTGCCAGCTAAAATCAATTTTAACACTCGTTAAAGGAAGACAAATTCAAAATTTCATGGAATAACAATGCCTAGAATAAATTTTCAAAAAGTTATTAGTTATGTGAAGATGTTACAGAAAAGTCACAAGTAGTTAAAACAAATGAATAGGAGCCAATCTTGAAAGGTCACGAGATCTAGAGATTTTAGATTAGAACCTTAAAATCATTTTATTAATGTTTAAGGATATAAATGAAAAGATGTATACCATGAGTAAACAGATTGAGATTTCAGCAAAGAAATGGAAAATAGAACCAACTAAGAATTGTATATTTGAAACCAGAATACCTACAATTAAAAATTTACCAATGGGACTAACAATAGATTGGAGAGTGTAGAAAAAAAAAGAAGAAGAAAAAAAAACTACACGAATTGCAATGTGGATTAAAAATGAACAGAATATCAATGCTTTCTGGGTCAATATTAAGCAGTTGAAATATGAGTAAATGGAGTAGTAAAAGACAGAAATTCGTTCAGAATATATATTTGACAAAAATAATAGCTGATATCTGTTTTTATCTTAAATAAAATAAGGGGTATCAAATCACAGATAGAAAACTCTGTCATCTCCAACAATAAACACACTTAGTGGTATGATAATCAAATGTTTAATACCAAAAATAAATACAAAAACATAAATTACCAGAAAATACAGCACACACAAACACACATGAAGAAGTTTCTAGTTCCAAAGAAAATGGCATCAGATGGAAATCTGGAATTACATAAAGGAATAAAGGTACATGGAATGGTAAATATTTATGTTATTATTTATGCATTTTTATATCTTAATGTTTAAAAGGAAAAACAAAATTAAATATTTAAAATAAAAATAATGGATTTTAGGCATGTATGGTATGATATTTAGGAAAAAATATATATACGCACATATACATATAGCACAAAGGGTGGAAGGATATACATACAAATGTTGAGTTGTAATTTACAGTTCTAACATTGATTCATTGAATTAATATTCATTCTTAAAGCTAGAATAACTCCCCAAAATGTGTTTACATAAAAAGGTAATAAAAGTAAATAATTTGGAATACTAAGTTATTTTCAATTAATATTAAAGAATGCAGGAAAGGAAGAAAATAAAAGTAAAGGACAGCAGGATAAATAAAAAATTAATCCCAAAATAGTAAGTTCATAATTTGTCATAATTGTAATTATATTAAATGTAAATGCATTGAGCAATCCAATTAATAGGTTAAAATTGTCACTGTGGGGAAATAAGGCCTAATAATAAGATATTCATAACCTATACATCTTAAATATAAAGATACATAGATCAAAGATAAATGCATGAAAAAAGCAACACTATGCCACAGTAAACATGAGAAAGTTGGCGTGCCTATATTAAAATCAGACAAAAGGAAAAGAATAGCCACTTTGGTTCTGTCATTATCTTCATTATTACATAGATACATTAAAAATACTTATTATTCTAATTAATTATCTGTATGTCTAAAGTGCTTCTTTGCTCTCAACCTCTCAGCCAGTTGTGACAGTTGCCTTGAAGGGAAAAGCAGTAAAACATTTTTTATTTACTTTTTTAAACTACCCTAATTTCATCTGAATTCTGATCTGCAAACCTTCACTATTTTCAAAGTCCTCTGGTAGCTTCAATAATAAGTTTTGTTAAACAATATTTTCTACATTTCATGTACTTTTTGTTAGTAGGATTGGTTTGAAACAAATCAATCCACCATTGCCAGCCGTGGCACTCATGTATAAAGTTTTTATGATACTTGAAACTCTATAACCCTACACTTACCAAGTCACCATCCAGTCCATTTTAGAGCAACTTCTGCAATGACGAATTACCTACTTTAGCTATCTCATGTTTTTTCAAACTATGTCTACTATATTATTATTCATATTTCTACCCTAGCAGTCTGCATATTGAGTTGTACATAGTAGATGCTCAATATATGCTTGTTGAATTAATGTACAAATAAAATGACCGTATTTGGCCTGTCAGTTATATCTTTCAGTTACATCTTTTGATCTGTCAGGTATACCTTGCACTTACGTCTTTTCAGTTTATCTAGGAAAAGCTCAACTTTTATCTGCAATTGTCTTTCCAATCATTATTTAAAGACAGTTATTGCTTCTCCTAATTGCATTTTTCTCCATAGGTTAAATGTGGATAGTGCCTTCCATTGTGTTCCATAATATAATTTTTGCACTATCATGGCCACTTGCTACTTCACGTGTTCTAGTTTTTTAAAAATTCCTCTTAACACATTGCAACGTCAGTCAATTGCAATTCCAAAGCTGTTCTACCTCACTTCGACATTACAAGCTCAAGTTTATGCTGGGAATAACTCTGCTCATTCAAATATTGATTTTTTTTTCTCTCTTTCTCTCTCAGTACTATCTCTTACTCTTGTTTTGATTATTCAACCATACATTTTGAGAAAATGTCTATAGTGTTATTTCTTTCAATGTTGTTTATGACTAAGATATAACAAACCCCCTGAAAATATTTGTCTGAAACTAAACTGTCTACTACAGAAGATAGTAGCCACATATTGCTATTGAGCAATTAAAATGTGGCCAGTAGAAACCTGAAGCTCTGTAAGTAAAAAAAGAATATTTAATTTCAGATGATTAGTAAAAAGACGTAAAATATCTCATAATTTTTCTGTAGATTACATGATAAATAATATTTTGGATAAATTGAGTTAAATCAAATATAGTATTGAAATTAATTTCAACTCTTTCTACTTACTTTTATAAATGTTTATTAGAAAATTTAAAATTATATAGGAGTTTGCCTTTGTAGCTCACATTTTATTTCTGTTTGATAACAGTGGCCCAAAACCACATATGTGTCTAGTAACAAATAGAGAATAAAAGTGAGTTTCTCTGATTTTCAGGTCATGTTAACTACATCTGCACATTGCGGCCTGAGAGGAAACCAAATTCTAGGCATTCAAATGCCTACAGAGGTCTAGCTTTATTGCAAACGTTCTATAGTAGAATCACCATTTTCTGTCCTGAGTAATTTCACAAATTGACTTCCTTATGCTGAATAGATGAAAAAAGACAATAATTGGAAATGTTCTGTCTATTAGGATTCTGGAGGCAAGATTGGCACATACATACCTTATATTGATTCCTATTTGGAACCTGTTTTAAAAAATTCCCTTGGGAGAGACCCAGTGAGGGAATCAAGTCCTAAGTGACACTCTCACTTTTAAGCCTTAGTACAATGACATGTGATACATTAAGTCTCATTTGTTCCTTCATTGAAAGTCACCCTACAGCAAGGTTCTGATTATAATGCGCTTTCTTAGATCCTTTCCCAGGCACATTTTGCAACACACAAATGAAATAAAGATATGATTTGTTCCCTCATTCTGCTGGATTCAGACTTGCAGTGGATAGAAGTTTATTTTTATCTTAACATTGGAGGTTGCCCCTAAGGCTGCTGAATAATTAAAGTCCATGTTTTCTGTAGTTCTTCAATAATAAAATACATATCAAGGCCCTTTTCTATCATTAATAACAGAACACAGAGTTAAGGCTGCTGCTTAGGAAAGTAGTAACTTTCTATTAACTAAGGTTGGCAATTACATCACACCTTTTTTCTCTTAAATTTGCAAATTCCTTGATACCTCATCAGTTTGAAAACTCACCTGCTTCTTGTGACAGAGGTGATATTTATCTAACAGTTAAAAGCAATCTCTAAGTGAAAATTACACTGTTTTATATCTTTGTTAAATAATTTTGCAATTTATATTAATCTAAGTATAGATACTTTATGCAGAGATCTTAGTTAAAAACTTTCTACATTGTACTACCACTTTAGTTTAATTTTCACCAATGTCTCAGAATTTTTTTGCTCAAGTTTGAATGATAAATTTTCTTCTCCATTCCTTAACAACTACTCCTATTGTATGTTACTCTTATGTTCACTGAACATCTTTATTGTGGCATACACTTATTTGCTAAATATGGACATTATTACTTAAACCTAGTGACTACATAACATAACATGCCTAAGGACAAGATATAATAAGCCCTGACAAGATAACACATTAAAATATTTGATGTAAACTGATGTCCCCTTTATTCACTATAATCTTTGTTGAAAAAGGTATGGTTTGCACAGATTCCCCCCCCACCCCACACACACTCACTTGCATACACGCATGCACAAACTCACACACACATACCTATATCTAAAATATTATTGGGGAATTTTTTCAACTGAAGAATTGATAAACAAAAAATACTGTAAGTAAATTAAATGTGTTTTATATACTGTTCATCAACAAATTGTAATCTATAAATCTACACACTGAAATCTATAACATGTTATTTATAATTGATATTAACCCTTTAATGTTTTGTTGACTGGCTTTAATATTTAGCCAGTAAACATGTTCTATATTCTGGACCAGTCTAGGTTATTCCTCTTATAGTTCATATTTTGCAGACACTCTTGTGTGGGTCTTTAATTTTATTGTGTCATTCTTTCAATATTGGTCACCTCTTTTGTTAGGTCATTCATTACTACTATCTGCTAATGTGTTTTTTCTTTTTGGAACGTGCATCTTTAAATGATTAAAGCAGAATGGAAGAACTGAGGGGTTATGTGAACATTGAGTGATTTGTTTTCTCCAATGATGTCTTCAGTAGATCTCACCTACCTGCTTTGTTCATTTTTCTGATACAATGTGTGTATATTTGCCTTGTGGTATTTTTAGCCATGTGCTTATATATAGTGAAGGTGTGTTCTCTTGCAAGTCTGGAGAGGAGGGGAATAAATGTCTTTTAAGGGAAACAATCTCTTACACAATTCAAGAATTAAGTCAAAGCTGAAAAGCAACACAGCGCATCCTCTATCCTCATTGTCCTTCTTCAACTAATTTCTATATAAGCAGGCACCAAAACAAACAATAAAACAGCATTGCTTTTAATTATTAATAGTTTCTAGGGTGCAAAACAGTTAGGATACAAGTATAACTGGTAGACTTGTACTATTTCTGAGCTTCTAATGACAGTAACATGACAATTTTAACTACTATGGAATTCTTTTGAAAAAGAGGCAATAGGATAACCTGAAATAATCAAATTAATGTGTTTACAATGAGTATGGATAAGTAAAACACTATAAAAATTGACATATTTACAAAAATAACATTTATAAAAATAATGTAGTTGACATCTAGATACTTAAAAAAGCTAGATATTGAAATTGACAACTTACACAATTAGTCAAAGGCTTAGTAAAATTTGAGGTAAATAGCCTGAAATGCAGCATTAAGAATTAAAGAGATACATAGAAGTTTAAAGATATGCAGTATGAAGTGAGATTTCCAACTTTAGTTTAAAGAAAATAATAAAAATTAAAAGTAGTATAACCTATTACTAAATATTACAAGCAACATTTGAGACGGAGTCTCTGTTACCCTGGCTGGAGTATAGTAGCGTGATCTCAGCTTACTGCAACCTCCACCTCCTGGGTTCAAGCAATTCTCCAGCCTCAGTCTCCCGAATAGCAAGGATTGCAGGTAAGTGCTACCACTCCCAGCTAATTTTTGTAATTTTAGTAGAGACAGGGTTTCTTCATGTTGGCCAGGCTGATCTTGAACTCCTGACTTCAAGTGATCTTCCTGCCTCGCCTCTCAAACTGCTGGCGTTACAGGCCTGACCCACCAGGCCCAGCTAAAACTTTTTTTTAAAGAGGAAAGATATATTTCCCCAAAGAGAAAAATAACTAAATTGCTCTTTCAATAACTCCAAAGCATTTGATAGACAAGGGGAACATATTCTTAAACTGATTCAGAAAATATATCCACACAAACTATCATTCAAGAATGTGAGTAATTCTTTTGAAAAATAAAGCATGAGGACATGTGACTCAGGACTGTGCTAAAAGAGTTACTAAAAAATTCATATGAGGAGAAAAAATGTATATCTAAAAAGATAAGAAATTTAAAAACATTCTGAATAAAAAGCAAATAAATGAGTTAATTTAAATGAACATTTTTATTTTCCCTTCGATGTTATACTTTTTCATTTACTGTGAAATTATCTAGCCTATCAATGCTCAACTTAGTGATTTTATTCCATTCCGTTTGCTTCTCTTCTACAGTGAAATAAAACAAATGAGTTTGTTTGGTTTGTACGGTAAGGATAGCATCTTATTAGGAAGAAAAATAAATGTCACGAATGTTAACGCTGTAATGCTGGAATGTTAATTATTTAACCATTTTGCAATATGTGTGACATCTTAATCCAAAAACAAATAAATTGGGAAAGAGATACAAAGTCCACTCAAGTGCTCTTAATTGTTAATACGTAAACAAATTAGCTTATTAAAATGTGGGCTTGAGTAATTCTAAGTGGAGTTGAAGAGTCTGAATCTCCTACGAACTCCAGGTGACACTGATTCTTTGTTGCTCTGAGCATGTGTAGAGTGACATGTGTCTCCATATGTCCTGAACAGAGTAATATTTACTTACAAGCTGTATAATAATACAAAAAAAAAAAAAAAAGCTATTTAAAAAAAGCTTTACTAAGTTGTAAACACTGTTTTGTATTTTTGTGCTGAATTCCCTTTTCAAATCTTGTCTTTTCAAATCTTACCTTTGAAACTTCCTTTCTACAAGGTTGGAGAGCCAGACGTCTTCCCTGGTATCATGTCAGATAAGCCTCCAGTCATTTACACATGCTTTAACATTCTAGGAGTGGTGGTGTGGTTTTTGTTCCTATTTTAATTACAGTCAAATTCTCAGTTCTCTCTCATGTAAGTAAACTACTTGACAAAAAATGATTATGCAAAATAATTTCACACAAGTGTGGGGATATTTCACTGAACCTTCTCATCTTCTCACGCTTTTTTCTCTCTTTGCCTTCCTGTTAACTAACTACTGCAGTTCTCAAGTCTCTAATTAAGTAATTAAGCACATGTTTTGGAATTGTAATATGTAGAATGCTTTTGTCATTACAGGTAAAACAATGAGAATGAGGTTAATTGTATTTTTTTCTGCAGTAGAGGAAAACAATGCCAGATGGGATGAAACGATTTGTTCCTAAGTCTGAGGCAGCTGATAGTAACAGATTTGTGAAGAATACCAAAACCATCAGAGATGGCTGTCATTAGATAATACTATGATATTGGATAATTGGATGATTACACTATTGGTATCAAAGGATAGAATAGTAAGGTGTTTAAGGAGAAGTGTTCTTGAAGTTCTATTGTGGTTGAAAAGAGCTAATTTGAGATTGTTTTGAAATGGCCAATAAAACTCTTCCATTATAATTTTAAATTAAATTTCTGTATCATATGAAAGCTACAAGGATTAAGAAGACAAATTTATCTAATAGAAGAGCTAGGCTTAGATTTCATTCCAAATAAGATGAAAATATGCCTAATATTCCAGAGGCTTGAGGTCGTACCTTCTTTTCTCTTTCCATGTTCTCAGGCTATGTTTGACTCCATTCACCAGTCTCAATACTGATACCCAAAATTCTCCTAGGATTGAGAGTTATATGCATCTTCCAGATTATGAAAACCATTTGGAATAATAATTCCACAGAGAAAAGATCAGAATGTATTTTTTTTAAGGAAGAGATCAATGATTTTTATTTTCTAAGATAATTTTTAATGGATGAAAGATGTGCTCGGTGTATTTTAAATAATGGACGATGTCAAGAAGTTGAAACTGGTTCAGTCAAGGAGGTTAAACTCACAGTTTGAATAGCCAGTGCTAGAAATGGTAACTATCATAAATTCCTGGCATATTTTATTAGTTTGTAAAAGCAAATTCAAAATTTCATTGGCTGTGTTTGGATTTTTCTCATTTTCCAAGCCGAGCTGTTTATCATTTCTAACCTTTAGGTGTTCTCATGTGGAAGAATTGATAACACCTTCCTGTAATTTTTAGTTTGTTGACCTAGGCAGAATCTCTTCAAAGTCAGTAGCTGTTATTTAGTTTCTATCTATAATGCTTGGAATGAGGCTTTACATGTATGAAGTAAATGGAATTTCTAAACCTGACTTGAACATATAACTGACTTGGGCAATGAGAATTAAGGTCAGTTCAATTTGTACAGTCAAAACTGATGAGTCTGTACTGATTTCCATCTATGGCCAAGTGCAGTCCCGTATTTAATCTAAAACACTCAAGGTAGACATCTGCCCTGGATTATTCCTCTTTAAGAAATAATAAACTAGAGTTCCTGTAAATATAGGGATTGTAACCTAACTGGGCTCTAGCCCTAGATTACAGACACCTCCAAAGTAGTTGTCATCATTATTATCCCCTATCATTTATCATCATCATCACCAGTATCACCAATAAATATTGTTGAGTACTAAGTATCAGATCCTCTGCAAAGGTCTCAATAAGGATTATTCCACTGAATTATAACTGCAACACTATGTAGAGGAGCTGATAAAAAGAAAAAAAAAAAGACTTATGGAACACTAAGAGGATTTAAACAAAGGTCTATAAAACCCAAGTGTGAATTCATGTTACTTATGCATCTCTATATACCCTGCGGTGCAGACAAAAAACAAACTCTAGAATTAAAAAAAAACCCCAAAACTGTAGAGTTGACCCAGTTGGCATCTTTCAGGTAATATTTTCTTTTATCTTCCATACTCAATTCATTTTCATGATTAGATGGAAAATACTTTCTGACAAGTAGTTAAAATTTTAGTGAGATCTTTTATAAAACAACTAGATTTAGTGACTGTCATAAGCCCTTATATTGACAGTATGCATCACTTGGAATCATCATCTTAGAGAGAATCATTGGAAACTCTTCAGCTGCATTTGTCCAGTTGTATATTCTTTAAATGCTGCTTGGATATTATTTTTCTCTTGTAATGAAAAAGCTAAAAAAAAGTTCTGTGGCTTATAAACAGTTGAAGAGACTCAAATAAAGACAGCTTGGATGTACAAACTTAACATTTTATTTAAAGAAAACATTTAATAAAAATAACTAGTTGGTCTTACGTAGCTCATCATGCAGTACCAAGGCACTGAAAGCAAAATTATTTTTGAGTTGTGAGATTAGAGCAAGCATCTGGAAATAAACTTCTGTGGCCAGCTTTCTTGTTCTGCATGCAGGAGCTGGTCAGCTCTCACAGGCTGGAGTGCGGTGGCGGGATCTCAGCTCACGCAGCTCCGCCTCTGGGTTCGACCATTCTCCTGCCTCAGCCTCCCAGAGTTGGGACTACAGAGCGCCCGCCACCAGCCGGCTAATTTTTTTGTATTTTTTAGTAGAGCCCAGGTTTCCCGTGTTGTAGGATGGTCTCGATCTCTGACCTCTCGTGATTACGCCCGTTCGGCCTCCCAAAGTGCTGGGATTACAGGCTTGAGCCACCGCGCCGGCTTGTCTTTTAAAACTTGAAGGGAAATTCCCATATCTTAGTATATTAAAATGCCTCTTTATTTCATATTCTCTCTTATAAAGACTGAGGTTTTATATATCAAGCAAAAACTATGGAAAAGTTTCCTGAAAAAAAATTATAGAATTACCATATATCAATCCCAGGTTTTGGATATAAATAGATCCAGGGTAGAATCTACCCTTTGCTGGTCACTTGCTGTGGGACCTAGCACAAGTTCTCTCCTTGCATGCTCATTATGATGATACATAAATGGGAGACACATGGATAGGTGATGAATACGTGGATGCATAGATGATAGAATATATTATGCTTAATATATACTGCATATTTTATATATATATTCACAATATACATATATGCACACATCCTTGTATATCATATATTAAAAAAATTTTTTTTAGAGTTAGGGTCTTGCCTAGTCACACAGGCTGGAGTGACGTGGTGAAATTACAATCATGGCTCACTGCAGCCTGGAGCTCCTGAACTCAGTGATCTTCCCACCGCAGCACTGCGTCTAGGACTACAGGGATGCACCACCCTGCCAGGCTAATATTTAAATTATTTTTAGAGTTGGGTTCTCGTTATGTTGCCCAGGCTGATCTTGAACTTCTGGCCTCAGGGAATTCTCTTGCGTCAGTCCTCCAAATTACTGTGATGATAGGCATTAGCCACTACACCCGGCCCCTATATTATATATTTAAATAAGAGTTATGCATATGTATATATAAGTCAGGTTCCATGTTACAGACCTCTCCTCTCCCCATAAAAGTCGTGTATTTCAGCTGAACTTCCCTATTGTGAATAGATGAATTTATGATAAGAAAAAATTACTATCAGTTTAATTTATATTTCTTCCAGAAATACTGGCACTTTTTTAACGGACAAAATAAAAGCACTGACACTAGGGAATACAAATAAGGAAGATATCTTGGGTAATTTTTGGTAAGCAAATGTCTATTCTGCCAGTGCCAACATGGAAACAGTACCCCAAGTGGCATTGCAGAAGGCAATACTGAGACTAGAGGTAATTGCCACAGCTATTGCCTTAGGCTCCTCAACAGCAGAGGCAGATGGACTGTGGGTTCTGATGACAGGAGAACGAGTAGAGATAAAAAAATAAATTAAATAAGCAGAAAGTTGCCAAACACACATCATAATCTGTGCTAAACAATTATGACCCAAACTCAGCAATATCTTTGAGTTGATTTAATCTTTTCTCCACCTGTATTATTTAATACTAGGATTGCTTCAAAATTCTTTACAATATAAAATGTTACACTGTAAAGCAGTATCACATACACATTTTGATTTGTTTGGTACTCACAGAAGATCTGTCAGGACAAAAATTTAATCTTCATTGGAACATAATGAACACAATTTAAAATGAATGAAAGAAAAAAATACAGAAAAAAGAGATGGTAAAGAAAATGATAACTGCTATGAGCCTACTCAGGGAATATTCCTGGAGGTCTTAAGATCATTAGTTCATTACTCTTCTTTGTGTTTTTGTGGTTTTTTTAATTCAATTTTTATTATTTATTTATTCATTCAATTAGTTCATTACTCTTCAAATAACTCCCTCGGGTAGAATTATTTTCCCACTTGTTTTTCAGGAATAAAAAAAAAAAAGCTCAGAGAGTTTAGGCAATTTCTTTCCACATACAGAAAGATAGTCTAAAGTCATGCTGGGGATTGAATCTGTCCTTCGATGCTTTCAAAATTAACAAATAATTAGTATATCAAACAGGTCTGATTTCAAGTTTGTGCTCTTGCCATGACATAATTTGTGTTTGCCATATGACAGCCCCACATGTCCAGTCTCCAAGCAAATGGCCATCTCTAAAACGAGTCCCCTCATAAATCTTAAGATGCTTTGCTTCAGGACTCTGCTCTTCCTCACTTTAAGGTTCTAGGGCAATGTGACATTGTAAAGCAAGGAAAATTTTGCTGAGATTGTTTTAAGTCTTTCTTTGCTATTATTACTATTATTAGTAGTAGAAGTATACCATTTATCTAGCATCTTATTCTTACATTTCTGAAGAGGAATAAAATACTTTACTTGTTTTAATCTCTGGTCCTTCAACTAAAGTCCCAGGAAGATGACCTCAGTGAATTTCTAGGTTAAATAAACAAGTGTGTTCCCTTCTGAACACCATGCAATGAAATTATTACCCACTCTTTCAAAAATGGTTGGGCACAGTGGCTCACGCCTGTAATCTCAGCACTTTGGGAGGCTGAGGCAGGCAGATCACCTGAAGTCAGGAGTTGAAGACGAGCCTGACCAACATGGTGAAATCCCGTCTCTACTAAGAAAACAAAAATTAGCCGGATATGGTGGCGCACACCTGTAATCCCAGCAACTCAGGAGGCTGAGGCAGGAGAATCTCTTGAACCCAGGAGGCGGAGGTTGCAGCGAGTCGTTGCACTCCAGCCTGGGCAACAGTGCAAGACTCCATCTCAAAAAAAAAAAAAAAAAAAAAAAAAGGTGGGGGAGTTATAACACATTTATTTAATACTATAATTTCAACAATGTAAACACCTACATGGTAAATATTGTTTGTTTTGCAGCTGAAAGAAATACAGAAACAAAGAAAAATATTAAGTTGACCATAGTTCGGTTAGCTTGGGAATTGATTTTTGATGAAATTCGTAAGAACAAAAACTGCACATTGATTTGTGTTTGTACTCTACATTTCTACTCCAAAGACGCCTTTCAATGCTTATTCACAAACTGCTGTCAGCATCTGTCTTCAAAGATAAAAAAAGAAAAGAAACTGACAATAGAATACAACTATTGCATCTCTGGGGAAGTTCCATGTTAATTTCCCTTAACTTACTCTACTTAATTTGACAGTTGGAAACTTTTGTCTCATTTTTTCCCCAGACTTCAGTAGTATACATAGCTCAGTGAGCTTAGTTTTATTGCAGATATTATCCAAATGCTTTTTAATCATCTAAGATCATGATGAGCACCAGAGAGGCAATGTTATTTAACAAAGACACTTAACAGCAAATTAAACGGAGATGGTACTGATAAATAAAGTTGTTTGAGTTTCCTGCTGCAGACACACTCTGTTTGCAATTATTTTGGGGATGAAACTGGGATGGCTTGAATCCTGAGATTCAGCTCTCCTTTGATGATGTATTAAAATCACATCGATTATAACCTTCTAATCACAATATGTGTGATAATTCCCATAGGGCCTGAGATTGAGTTCAATTTGGTGTTAACATCACATGAAGGAAATGCTGATAAACAATGCTGGGGTAAACATTTCTAAGCAATTTGCAAAGAATTCTTAATTTCAAGCTTATTTTGGAAATAAGAGGTCACATTGAAAGGAGTTTCATCATCAGTCTATTCAAATATTCACATACAAATATGTCAACAGGGCCACCTTGAACATAGCACTTTCTTTGTTGCCAGTGGGCAATATTTGTGTTTGAAAACCATTTGTCTACATTTCAATACTAACAGCTACCAATTAAAATGTAACTGGAATATATACGTAAATATGTTAGAAAATAATTTAAAAGTGAAAAATATACACCGCATAGGCATAAATATGTGCAAAAATAAGGGAAGAACCACATTTCTGGATATTATCATTTGTTTGACTGTTACATAGAGTTTACCCCTTAGTGTATATTTAAATTAATCAAATCAAACGTCAAAGGAAGAGTAGCAAACATTTTTATTAAAGTCATGACTACTAAAATTATTCATATGACAAATATGTGTTTATTTATGCTTTTGCCTGTGAGTAAAAGGGAAAAAAATACTCATCTCATGGTGTCATAACTTCGTCTTTTGAGGAAGAGAGAGAACATGAGTAGAAGGAGAAAAAGAACAGGCAGGAAGAAGTTATGACTGAATGGCAATGTTGGTAAAGAACTATGAATCAAATCAGCATTTCTATAGCCATCAATTCAGTTCATAAAAATTCATTATAGGGAGTGGAGTAAAATGGATAAATAGGAAGTTCCACCTACTTTACCCTGCAATGAGGACATCAGTTTAACCACTATGTAACCAAAAAAAGCACTTTCATAAGAAACAAAAGTGAAGTGAGCACTCACAGTACCTGGTTTTAACCTCACATCGCTGAAACAGGCAGTGTAGAAGGTAGGAAGAGAGTCTTGAATCACTGAGGCCACCCCTCCTCCATACTCCCTGGCAAGGGTTGCATGGCAGGGAGCATCTGTGCTTTTGTGAGAGGGTGAGTGCAGCAATTGTGAAACTTTGCATTGAACTCAATGCTGGCTTGTCACAGCAGAAAGAAAAACCTGGCTGAATTCAGCTGACACCTGCCAATAAAGGGGATATTTAAACCAGCCCTAAATACTCCCTTTGTGGGGAGGCATCAGCTAATTCCAGCCCTGTTTTGCTGAACTCAGCAAAAGTTCCAGGAGATGGGGCTCGCACGTCCCAGTGGTCAGAATCTGAGCTTCGGCAAGCCTTGCCATCACGGGTTAAAGTACTCCGGGCCTCTAAGGAAGTTGAAAGGGCAGTCTAGACCGCAGAGACTGCAACACCTAGGCGACTCCTAGTGCTGAACTGGGCTGGGAGACAGTGGACTTGGAGGCACATGACCTACTGAGATAACAGCCAGGGAAGCAAAGGGAGTGCTTATGCCATCCCTCCTCAGATGCACAGCTTGTGGTTCCAAAAGAGACCCCTCTTTCTGCTTGAGCAAAGGAGAGGGAAGAGTGAGGAGGACTTTGTGTTGCATCTTGACTACCAGCTTAGTCACAGCCACAGCAGGATAGGACACTGGTCAGAGTCATGAGACCTCTCTCTCGGCCATAGCTTCTGGATGAAATTTCTAGTAGATACATCCTGGGCCAGAGGAAACTTTTTGGCTCGAACAGAATGACCTAGTCTTGGCAGGATCCATCACCTGCTGACTAAAAAGCCCTTGAGCCCTGAATAACCAGCAGCAATAGCCAGGTAATACAATGTGGGTCTTGGATGAGACTCGGACTTGATGGCTTTAAGTGAGACTCAGCACATTCCCAACTGTGGTGGCTATAATGAGAAACTCCTTCTGCTTGAGAAAAATAGAAGGAAAAGTAAAGGGGACCTCCTCTTGCATCTTAGGTACCAGCTCAGCCATGGTGAGGGTGCAGTAAAGAAATAAGTGGGCCTCTTGGGTTCCTGATTCAGGCTTTGACTCTTGGATGGCATTTCTGGACCTACCCTGAGCCAGAGGGAGCCCAGTTCCCTGAAGAGAGAGCCCAGTGCATAGGCCAGGCAGCTGCAGGCTGACTGAAGAGCCCTTGGACTTGAAAGGAACACTGACAGTAGCCTGGAAGTACTCTTGCCAGGGAGCCACAACAATAGCCAGAGATTTTAACACCTTACTTTCAGCGTTGAACAGATCTTTCAGATGGAAAATCAACAAAGAAAGACTAGACTTAATCTGCACTATAAAGCAAATGAATCTAATAGATATTTAAAAACATGTTGTTCAACAGCTACAGAATACACATTCTTTTTCTAAGTACATGGATCATTCTCAAGGATTAGTCATGTATTAGGTATCTTAAATCATTCAAAAAAGTTGAAAGAATGCCAAGCATATTCTAGGAGCACAATGGAATACAACTAGAAATGAGTAACAACAGGAATTTGGAAACTATATAAACACATGGAAATTAAACAATATGCTCCTGAATAACCAGTGGGCAAATAAAGAAATTAAGAAGGAAATTGAAAATTTTTCTGAAACAAATGAAATTGGAAATACAACGTGCCAAAACCTATGGGATACAGCAAAACCAGTACTAAGAGAAATTTTATAGCTATAAATGCCTACATAAAAAAAAAAAAAACTTCAAATAAAGAACATAGTGATACATCTTAACTAGGAAAGCAAGAGAAAACCAAACCAAATTCATAGAAGACAAAAATTAAGAAAGATCAGAGCATAAATAAATAAAATTAATTTCAGTTATTAATTAAAATAATACAAATACAAAAAATTAGTGAAACAAAAAGTTTATCTTTTGGAAAGCTAAATACAATTGACTATTGATGTTTGTCAGACTTATGAAAAAAAAGAGAATACCCAAATACATAAAATCAGATATGAAAGAAGAGACACTAAAACTAATACTGCAGAAATTCAGAGGATCATTGTGGCTATGAGCAACTCTATGCCAATATATTGGAAAATCCAAGATAAATGAATAAATTTCTAGAAAAAAAAAACTCTCAGGTTTGAACCATAAATACATCTAAAACCTGAACAGACTAATAACAAGTAATGAGATACGAGCCATAACAAAAAGTCTGTCAGCACAGAAAAGCCCAAGACCTAATGCATTCACTGCTGAATTTGATAAAACTTTTAAAGAAGAAATAATGCTTGCCCCACTCAAACTATTCTGAAAACTAGAGAAGGGAACACTTCCAAATTCATTCTAAGAGGACCATATTACCCTGATTTCAAAACCAGACAAAGGGATATCATAAAAAGAAGCTACAGGACAATATAACTGTATATATTGATGCAAAAATCATTAACAAAATAAAAGCAAACTAAATTCAAAAATTAAAAAGATAGTTCATTGTGACCAGGTGGGATTTATTCTTGGGATGAAAGGATTGTTCATCATATGCAAATCAATAAATATGATACATCCTATCAACACAATGAAGGACAAAAACACATGATCATTTCCACTGATGCTGAAAAAGCATTTGACTAAATTCAGCATCTCTTCATGGTAAAAACTCTGAAAAAAAAACTGGAGATAGAAGAAACATACCTAATAAAACCCATATATGACAGAATCATAGCTAGTATCATACTGAATGGGGACAAACTGAAAGCCTTTCCTCTAATACTGGGAAAATGACAAAGATGCCCACTCTCACCACTGTTATTCAACCCAGTGCTGGGAATCCCAGCTAGAGCAATCAAAGAACAGAAAGAAACAAAGGGCATCCAAATTGGAAAGGAAGAAGTCAAACTATCCTTGTTTGGAGAGGATATGATCTTATATTTGGAAAAAGCTACAGACTCCTCCAAAAAGTTACTAGAACTGATAAGTACGTTCTGTAAAGTTGCAAGATACAAAATCAGTAGCATTTCTATATACCAACAGCAATCTGAAAAAGAAATCAAAAATGTAATCCCATTTACAATAGCTACAAATAAAATAAAATACCTGGGAATTAAGGTAACCAAAGAAGTGAAAGATTTCTAAAAGATTATAAAACATTCATGAAAGAAATTGAAGAAGACACACACAGACACACACATACACAAACGCAAGATATCCACGTTTATGCACAGAAACAAAAAATATTGTTAAACCGTCCATACTACCCAAAGCAATCTATAGATTCAATGCAATCCCCAACAAAATACCGGTGACATTCTTCACAGAAATAGAAAAAAAATTCTAAAATTTATGTGAAACCACCAAAGACCCAGAATAGCCAAAGCTCTCCCAAACAAAAATAACTAAACTGGAGGAATCACATTACCTTACTTCAAATTATGCTGAAGAGCTATATTAATCGAAACAGCATGGTACTGCCATAAAAACAGACACATAGGAGAATGGAAGAGGATAGAGAACTCAAAAACAAATTCACACACCTACAATGAAATCACTTTTGATAAACGTGCCAAGAACATACATGGGGAAAGGACAGTTTTCAATAAATGGTGCTGGGGAAACTGGATCTCCATATGCAGAAAAAAAATAACTTGACCACCATCTCTCCCCATATACAAGAATCAAGTCAAATACTTAAATCTAAGACCTCAAACTATGAAACTACTTAAAGAAAATGTTTGGGAATCTCTTCAGGATTTTGGACTGGGTAAAAATTTTCTGAGTAATACCCAGCAAGTACAGGAGACCAAAGCAAAAATGAATAGTGACATTACATCAAGTTAAAAAATCTCTGCACAGCAAAGGAAACAGTCAACAAACTGAAGAGACAACTCACAGAATGGGAACAAATATTTGCAAACTACCCATATGACAAGAGATTATTTCAGAATAAGTAAGGAACTCAAACACCTTTGTAGGGTAAAATCTAATGATCTGGTTTAAAAACGGGCAAAACACCTCAATAGACCTTCCTCAAAAGAACTCATACTAATGGCAAACCGGTATATAAAAAGATGCTCAACATCATTGATCATCAGAGAAATGCAAATCAAAACCACAATGAGATATCACTGTACCCTAGTTATAATGACTTTTATCCAAAGTCAGTCAATAGCAAAGGCAGGCAAGGATGTGGAGAAAACTGAACCCTCATACGCTTTTGGTAGAAATGTAAATTAGTATGTTTGCTGTGGAGAACAGTTTAAAGGTTCCTCAAAAAACCAAAAATAGAGCTAACATATGATCTAGCAATCCCACTTCCTGGTATACACCCAAAAGAAAAGAAATCAGTGTATTGTAGACATGTCTGCACCTCTGTTTATTGCAGCACTATTTACAATGACTGCAATTTGGAAGCAACCTGATTGTTCATCAACAGATGAATGGATAAAGAAAATGTGGTACATATACACAATGGGATACTATTCAGCCATGAAAAGCATGAGATTCTGTAGTTTGCGACAACATAGGTGGAACTGGAGGTCATTATATTAAGTGAAATAAGCCAGGTACCAAATGACAAACTTCACATATTCTCACTTATTTGAGGAAGTTAAAAATTAAAATAATCGAATTCATGGAGTAGAAGGTGAAAGGATGGTTACCAGGGACTGGGAAGAGTAGTGGAGGAGGGAGGGTGGGGAGAAGTAGAGATGGTAAATGGGTACAAAAAATAGTTAGAAAATGTGAGTAAAACATAGCATTTGCTAGCACAACAGTGTCGACATAGTGAAAAATAATTTAATCATACATTTTAAAATAACCAAAAAATAATAATAATTGGATTGTTTGTAATACAGAAGAAAAATGTTTAGGGTGAGGGATACCCCATTTTTCATAATATAATTATTATCATTGCATGCTCACATCAATATATATCATGCAACCCATAAATAAATATATATATATATACCTACTATGTACCCACAAAAATAAAAAATCAAAACAAATTTAAAAATAAAGAAACAACAATTATAACAGTTCCTTTAGAGTGCATCGATTCTCATTGGTCCTCTCATCAGTCAGTAGCAAGCTTGAGATGTGTGAGGAGCAAATCAGTGGCCAATGTGCTGTCTCATTCCTTGTACAGCAAACTAAATAAGGAGTTTCACACACACACACAAAAAAAATTAAAAAATAAATAAATGATGCTACTGTATTGGAGTACACAGAAACTTTAAATTATGCCCTAAATTATTTTATTTGAATTATAGTATTTTCAAAGCCTCATATGTAAACCTCCCTTAGTGTTTATTATCTTATACTGAGATTCTCTAGGCATTTTACCTTTTCCTCTTCTAATATATAAACTACACAAAGGTTGGGACTGGGACTATATTCATGTCATCTTAAATCAGAGAAAAGCAAGAGATGAGTCTTCACCGTTAAATATTTTTTTGTTGCTGTTGGTGTTTTTATTATTTTTCCCTTCTAACTACAAACTGGAACATAATCAGTGCCAGTTTGGATGAAAGAGCAACAAGAAAAATAATTTAGGTAATTTTGCCAACCAGAAATAATATCTGGTAATACTTTTGTTTATTATTTTCAGATAAATATTTCTCCATAATCAGTTGTAATTTCAAAGGCCTAATTTCACAAATAGTTTTCCCAGCAGTCACTTACTTTTTTTTACAATATTCCCCTTTCATATTATCGTATCTTTATTTCTAAACTACATCTTCTAAACAGATTTAAATATACAAAGTATCTTGAATCTTTCAAATGTTATCTGTTTTAACAATTTCATTGCTTACAGTTTCTCACTGTTTTATTAACCATTTAAGACAACCTAACTCCTGACATTACTGCAGTGGTTCGACTATTGCCACCAACAGTACTGTGCTACTAATCAGATAAATACATCCTTCAGTCTTCATCTGATTTTCCTCACAGAAACCTTCAATGGTATTGAATGCTTCTTCCTGAAAACACTCTTGGTGTTATCAAAGCGTCTGTATTTCCTTCTAATACTCTTGATGCCCCAACACCTTTGCTGGTTTACCTTCTATGTGGCTATTAAAGACTGACTTGTTGGGCTTGATTCTAGTTTCTATTCCTGTCAATAGCCTATAGTCGTTACCAAGGCAATCTCATCCATGACATTAGCTTTATTTACCGTGTACAAAGGACACACAAACATACCAGTCACCCAGACAGCTTCATAAAGTTCCAAATTCATACTTATATCTTACTAACTCTGAACATTTATACTTAAATATCCAAGGACCCCCTGAAAACTTCTGGTTTTTGTTTCAGCATATAATTAGCTTATTCATCTTCACTCCCTCCTTACAAAAAGACGAAGTTGCACAAACCCCAAACCAATAATTTTTCTTGGAACAATGAGAAAAGTGAAGTTTCAGGATAAACCACCACCCTGCAATCTGGAATGGCAGGAAAATCCAGACAGTCACAGCAGAGGCCAGTTGATCTGGAGCAGAAGCTGCTACAGCTATAGAACAGCGGGTAGCTGATAAAATACTTCAGTGGTAATTTTGGTGAGACTATTCTGTATGGATGGTGAAACTATCCTGTATAATCTTGTAATTGTCCAGTTGGTTAAGCATTTTTCAAAACCCAGAGAACTTTCAGTACAATGAATAAAAAATAATGTAAGTGATATTTTAAAAGTCAGAGGATTCCATGATGAAATGCAAAATGTGACAAAACAATATAATGATATGACAAATGTGTAATGGGGTGGGAAAAGAAAGAAAAGAAAAAGAAAAACATACATAGCTACTGTACCGTAGTAGTTGATGAAGTCACTTGCTATAAAGTGATACCACTTATGATACCAATACACATGTGTACTGGAATGGAACAATCAGGTAATTGGACGGGGCAGAGTGGAGGGAGTCAGTTGTCTCACTGTTGGAGTTGGAGGTTACAGGTAAGCAAGGGGCAGAGACTAGAATGACATATATTGTAATGGATTCATGTTAGAAACATCAATGTGGACACATTTTGCATAATTTAGATAAAGATATTTATATGTAAAAATATGTATAGCTATGGGTGTATTCACGAGTTAGGACACACACATACATATCTTTGTTCTGTCAGCAGGGAGGGGCTAGAAGCAATGATTCCTTTGTAATGACAAACACACCTAGTTCTCAGATCTTGGCTTCTGGTATCATTCTCCAATGAAAAGAACCAAGGATCTATGAGTAAATGCCTGATTCTAGGACTAGGGAAGGAAATACATTAAAAAAGCCAGACAAAAATGTCTGTTCTGCTGGAGATATGCACAAGTAGAAGAGACATAACCATCCACTCTTTAAGTGTAGACTATAAATAGTGACTTTCTTCGAAAGTATACAGTATACAAAGGAAAAAAAGCAAGATATGTTATAGTACCTAACAAAGTTTATCTCCGCCAGGTGAGAAAGATCTACATGTATATACCCTTCATATGATGGGATGAAAACTTCGCTCTGTGATCTATTCCCAGAAATTGATAAAACAGGTTCATCATGAGAACATCAGACAAATCCTAATCTACACAATTTCTGATAAGTATTCCTTAAAACTGTCAAGGCCATAAAAAACAAGGTAAATTTGAGAACTCATCACAGCCAAGAGGAGCCTAAGGAGACATGACAACTAAATGCGATGTGGTGTCCAGAATTAGGTTGTGTAACTGAAAAATCTGGAAAATGCCCTGGAGTTGAGTTAATGATAATCTAAGCTGTTAAAAATCGTGGAAACTGGATGTGGGGTACAGTTCATCTCTCTATGCTATCTTTGCAATTTTTCTGCAAGTCTAAAACTGTTGTAAAATAAAAAGTGTATTTTAAAAGTCATTGAAATTGTTATGGAAGCACTACATTTAGTTATTGTCAAACGTTTTCATAGTCACTTCCTGAAACCTCATTAAGTCTGTTATATTAATAGGAGATGCTGTACTATATGTCTGTGGCCTTATTTTTAAAATTAGCAATAAGTTAAAAATATTTCAATATGCCAATAAATATTCCTTTGAAAACAGGCTTGATTACCTTATAATAAGTATATACCATAATTTGCATAGCCAGTCTTCTGCTCTTGGGAGTTTAGAAACGTTTTCTCAAATTGTCATAGTCATAAATTAAAATACCATATTTATGATTGTGAATAATTTTATGTACATCTATGATGACTTCCCCATAATATGTATCAAAAAAGTAATAACTAATTCAGAGTGTGCAAAGTTTATACTTATGATTTCTGTTTTCTAATCGCCACCAGTCATTTATGAAATTTAGTTTCTCGAACTTTCAATGAAATTCCAATATCATTTTGGCATTATGAGAGTACATAACTTTGTTATTTATATAATTATTGATGAGGTGGGAAATGATTTACGTATATTTATTAAACATTTGCATTAATCTTATGAATTAATTGCTTATATCATATGCTCAGTCTTCTTCCTTTTCCTATTACTTCTTAAGAGTTTTTTATTACATAACTCTTCTTTTTTAATAAATATACTTTTTTTTTTTTTTTTTTTGAGACGGAGTCTCGCTCTGGCCCCCCGGGCTGGAGAGCAGTGGCGCGATCTCAGCTCACTGCAAGCTCCGCCTCCCGGGTTCACGCCATTCTCCTGCCTCAGCCTCCCGAGTAGCTGGGACTATAGGTGCCCGCCACCTCGCCCGGCTAGTTTTTTGTATTTTTAGTAGAGACGGGGTTTCACTGTGTTAGCCAGGATGGTCTTGATTTCCTGACCTCGTGATCCGCCCACCTCGGCCTCCCAAAGTGCTGGGATTACAGGCGTGAGCCACCGCTCCCGGCCTAATAAATATACTTTTAAAAAAACTGTTCTTATGACACCAGTTTTACTTCCAGGCCGGCATGATTTGGGAAAAACAGGCTTTACGTAATTAAGACAAATATATGAGGACTAATTTTGTATTTGATGGGTGGTCAAAGTAACTTAGGCATAGTTTATTGCCCTTGTTATTTTGTTGCTTTCATGAGTCATTTACCTTTCAGAGAGGATTTCAGCTGTCTCACATCAGCTGTTCCAATACTTAGCCTTCAGCCATAACAATCAGATTCTTTACTCAGAGAAAATGTCATGTATGTTGACTTGTCAGGATGAATTAAGAAATGCCAAACAAGGGTTGTTAAAGGCACGAACATGATAAATATTTTAAAAATTTGTTTTACTTTTATCATCTGAATATTTTTTGTCAGAAAATACGCAATATTATAACTATATTAAAAATTTTTCTAATTTACATTTTTATTTTGAAAGCTAGATATAGAGGAAAATGACAAATGTAAACAAATGAACCTACCACTAAGGAACAAAAAGCAAGATTCCACTGTCATATTTCCAAAAAACATATTTTGGGGGTAAAAATAGAGCAAAGAATTAGTAAATTATAAATTATTAGTAGTAAAGAAAATTCAAAACTGTGAGTCAAGTTTTGCAAATATTTCCTTCAGGGCATGTCAAGCATTTTGGAAATAAGTTATACTCACTTAAAATGTAGTTATTATACTCCTCTGATGAATGAGAATCTTAAGGTTATACAACGCAGATGAGTAGAATGATCATTAGTCAGCAGTGATCTTATGAATATTTTCATTGTTGTTTGATGCTCGTTAAATAAATCAATAAAGACAATAACATCTAGGTAATTACATAGATGCTTACAAATCTTGGATTAATAATAAGGAATACTGCCAATTACTATCTTTGATAAAAACTTCACTATTGCCCAAGATGCTTATAAATGTGCTTTGCTCTGTTGGAGATAATATGCATTGCACAAGCACATTTTCTACTTTCTTGTTCTTAATTGAAATTCTCAATGTCGTCTTTTATTTGAAGAGTTAGAAACTCCAATATTACATTATAGTGTAATAAAAAGTAACTCATTATTCTTACATAACACAATTCTAATTTGTTAAAATACAAGAGTAAATTCAAATAAATAAAATTTTTCAAAAAGATGGCTTGAAATTAGGAATACCATTAAATATTCTTCTAAAACTAAGTATTTTGAAGGAGCTGAGTAGGAAATAAGATATAATTCAGAATGAGAAAACAATTCTACTGAATCTTGGCGTTGATAAA
The DNA here is from genome assembly GCF_008728515.1 of Papio anubis. Classification (NCBI taxonomy): domain Eukaryota; kingdom Metazoa; phylum Chordata; class Mammalia; order Primates; family Cercopithecidae; genus Papio; species Papio anubis. The sequence continues at coordinate 7,126,562 of NC_044985.1, forward strand.
AGACAAAGTCTGTAACACTGGGCCAGTTTTTTCACTTTTAGAAAGGGAATAATAACTTGCATTTTCAGAATAATTATTTCACAGTTGCTATATATTTTATGAAAACTGAAAAGCAAAATGTGATATGTTAATTTAGGGCATATAACTAATAGGTCAAAAGTCTTGTGCAATTTCTGTAGTATTGTATTTTTCTAAGTTTATATAAGTTTAGCTAAAAAAATAGATGCTTGGTGTATTTATAAATCCAAAAATTAATCACATTTAATATTTTTGAGGACCTATGATCTGGCAAGCTCTGTGACCCCTTACTCAGTAAAATATAGTGCTCACATGAAATCATAAGCCATCACAGTATTTAAAGCCATAATATTCAAACCACTGTTTTAAATTATTGATAAAGGCTTACACAGACCACTACACATCAGATGAGATATTGCTATTTAATGTTATCCAATCATAAATGACTGGTCCTTGACTCTAAGTCTCATGAGATCTAAGTCCTCGTTCATTTGTTGTATTGTTTTCTTTTCATTTTAGTCTTGACATCGCTCTCAGGAGAGTGACTATAAACACGAGCCCTGCCCTGATAGGGCTGCAGGGGATTCAGCCTTCCACATTTACAATGTACCTTTTACAGGAAACTTCCTTATCCTAGAGGATGGCCTGTTGGCTAAGTGTCTGACCTGGTAACCAAGTGTTCCTTTCACAGGAAACTTGTTTATAAAGGTAGATACTCTTAAGGCTCATGACTGACTTATATCGAGTTCATTCCCACCAAGATAGCTACTATGTCAAAGAACTCTGGCCAGAAAAGAAGTTAGGTTCAGATGTGTCAGTCAGGGGAGACACAGAGCAGGCAAATCGGCAAAGCATGTGAAATAACAAAAGCAGTGCATTACTTGCAGAACTGATAGGGAAGTGCGGAACTTGCCTCGCAGGGCCAGTGGGAAGTGGGCAGCTGTCTGGGACACTCTTTTAGACCATTTTTGTTGCTATCACAGAATACCTAAGACAGTAAATTATATAAAAAAAATAGGTTTATTTAGCTCAATGTTTTGCAAGATGGGCCGTTCAAGAAGGATGATGCTGGCATCTGCTCAGCTTCTGCTAAGAGCTTTTGTTCTGGGTCAAAACATGGAAGTAGGTCACAGGGGAAGCAGGCACGTGTGAACAGGCATAATACTAGGGGAGTCCGGGCTTTACAACAACTCATGCTGGTGAGAACTAATCATTCCTAGAACTAATGAGAACTCACTACTGTGAGAACAGTAATATGCCCCCATGACCCGAAAACCTTCCACCAGACCCCACCTACCAACACTGCTACACTATGCATGAAAGTTCAACATGAATATTGGTGGGGATGAGCCATATCCAAAACACAGCACATTCACACCACAACCAGCAGGTGGATTGAAGAAAGAGAGAATGAGGAACCTGTGGGCCAAAGCCATTACTGGGGTCCAGAGTGTTGGTCAAGCAGATATTCCCTGGAAAGTGCTAATTGCTGAACTTAGAACATAGAGGCCTAAGTTCCGTAAAGTAACACCTGTGACTGAGAGATGGTCACCGTGGTATATCTGTGCAGCCCATGTAGGGCATAGAAGTCAGTCGGTTCCATAGTTTGTATATTTGGCCTTCCAAAACCCGTGTTGAAATCTGAAATCTCCAGGTTTGGAGATGGGGCTTAATGGTAGGTGTTTGTGTAATGGGGGCGCATTCTTCGTGAATGGCTTCATATCATGATAGTGTTAATGAGTGAATTATTGTTCTACTATTTCCCATAAGAGTGAGTTGTTAAAAAGAGCCTGGAATCTCCCTGTCTCTCTCCGGCTTCCTCTCTCACCATGTGATATCTGCACTTGGAGGCTCCTCTTCTCTTTCTGCCATGAATGAAAGCAGCTTGAGGCCCTCATCAGATATAGATGCTGGTGCCATGCTTTTTGTACAGCCTACAGACCATGAGCCAAATAAATATCTTTTCTTCATAAATTACCCAGATTCAGATATTCCTTTGCAGCAACACAAGTGCAGTAAGACCGTGGGGTGAGTCAAGTAGGTTTTATCTAGCAGGGAGGTAGGCACAGGAGGAGATTGTATAGGGCAGATATCTGGATCAACCACATTGAGGCACTGGGGGGAGGTAGAGAACTAGAAGCTGTCAAAGTTGCCTAAGCCTTGCGTCTGGTCTGAGAAAGTTAACTTTATATTCAAAATGCATGCCAAGGCAACATAAAATTACAAGAATTCACTATACTGTTTGTAGTGGGTCTTACGAGTCCCCCAAGAGAAGACGATTAGTTTGAGCACCAATATTTATGTGCCTTTGCACCTGCCACTCAAGTCAGTGGCGTCCTAACACCTACAAATTATAGCAGTCGTCTTTTCCTACCCATGATTCTTTACAATCTACATTTTTCACTTTTGCAGAGCGTTTTCTTTTTCCCTAGAGCTGATGTAATCACTTTCCTTCCAAATAGAAATGGATTCACCTTCCTTGCAAAGAGTGAGGCAAGAATTATTTGAGCTCTCTCCTTGGTACCTTCTGGGCTTTGGAGTTGAACTAGGTGAGGCAAAGTCAAATATGTTAGCCCTTGTCTACCTTATATTCAAAAAGTTACCTCTATGTATCAGACATGACCTGCCTTTCAAGACCTAATAACATAAAAACAGATGAAAAAAAAGTAACAAACACTCGTTGATATACCCCAACATAGTTTAACAACTATTATAATAAAGGTACAAAGACAATGACAGAATGGGTATGGCAAAGATTATTTAAAACTGAGACAAGCCTCGTAGAAGATTTCTGACTCAAACTGGAATTTGAATTCCACTTCAAACAAGACCTTGATTAGCAGCAATATTTGGGAAAATGTCCATTTTCAATTTCAGCAGAGAAACTTTAGAAAACAAATATGAACCCATGGATTAATAAAAAATTTCCTCCACATTGGAAATATGTGAGATTAAAATAGTACTAATTTCTAGGTTAGCATTCGAGGCTTTTTTTTAAGGCAGTGGAAGCACTAGGACCTTTAGACATAATATTGTCATTTTGAAGAGAGGGTTTAAGGAAAATGACTCTTGTCACTTAAAATATATGAGTCGAAACTTTAAGAGACTGGAGGTAGAGATATAAGCTAAACTAAAGACAGTAGAAATAGAGTTAAAATTTTGTCTGTGACCTCTAAAGCTCAGAAAGAGGAAGTGGAGACATCTGTGTGTGAGAGATATATATATATCACATATATGTGTGTACATGCATAAATACATATGTATGTATACATAATACATAAATACATATACATACATAAATGTATAAATATATAAATACATATATAGTTATTTCCTCATGCTCCTAAATACACCCAAATAATCTTATAATAATGTTTTACTTATGAGGAATCTTGAAACAGAAAACTCAAACAATTAAACCAAAACAAATCTTATTCTCCCAAATTTCCATTGAGAGTATTAGAGTGCAAAGTAGAAAACCCTTCCTTGCTAATCCTAGCTATCATAGAAATACATAACTTTCCAATTGTGTAGAAACACATGAAGTTTAGGATGCAGAAGATTAGATTCAGAGGATTAGAATAAATGGTATAAATTTAATTATTCAAAATATGAATGGAAACAAGTCATCATGAAGTCACAATAAATAGCAATAATTGGAAAATGAGAATATTTGTCTGCACTTACTAATGAGGGATTTTATATCCAAGAATAGAGTTTAGGTTTTTACATCCCTGAATTAATTAGTGCACCATACATACATCCATAATAGGCATTTGAATTTGGCCTTTGAGACTGGTATTACTTTCTCTTGGAGTTTCATGTCATGTTTCTTATATATGATGATATTTTTATTTTTATGGGGTGTTTTGTGTGTATGTCACAAAGAAACAATTTTGGCATTTCAGTTTGGTATTGAGAGCAGCCACATAAATTTATCAAAATATACATGCCATATGTAGCTATTAACATGTTTCAAAAACAATTTGTTATATCCCAGTATTCATGGCCAGATATTCCTCAGTTTGATGGTCCTATGACAATCAGCATCATGGATGAGTGAATAAACATCTATGCATCACTATAAACGTTGGATAAAATACCTGAATTCAATTACTAGTGTCACACACACGCGCGCGCACACACACACGCAGTTGTCATTAATAATTCCATGGCACTAACTACTCCACAAACAATCTTTAAATCTTCACAAGCTTTCTCCCTTTAGCCATTAATATGTGCATGCAAGAAAACATCATCACCAATGACTCCCCCCACCTTTACTCTCTGACTATCTTGGATTCGTGCTTTGCTGAGCTCTGAATTTCCATAAAATTAAATGTGATATCCAACGTTAATTGATTCTGGATGGTACTTTTTTTGCATAATTATGTTTAAGAAGGGCCTGTCAATACAATTTGCTCTCAATTGTCACAGTAATGTTAAATAAAATAGGTTCAGGTGCAAAGATAATAATTAATCTTTTCAATTATTATAACACCATCATCCTAAAGAAACACAGCCAAAAAGAATAAGATGAAAGAAATATCTGGTGAAACATTTTGGCGTTTATGGTAATATATCACATTGCTTTCATACTTCAGTAATCTCTGCATGTGAAAGTTCATTCACATGAAGAATTTTACCTTTTATAAGTAATTTCATGTTGCATTATGGAGGATATGGTTGTGTTCTCTGTTGAACATGTGCAGTATGATAGAGTTTCAGAGCCGAAGTTATTCGTGACTAAAGCTGATACTTACATCCTTCTTCTGAGGGTTTTGGAGTCATGATCTCTTTACTATGGCCACATAAAAGATCAGTTCCATTTGTCAATTAAGTAGCAAAAAGAGTGAGTGGAATCCAAGGAAACTGCTTTCTCTGTACATTTGCCATAGTATACGTGGGTACCATTTGGTGAAGGGAGATTCACTGCAATTCTAGTTGCAATGAATTTCCATTGTCTTCACCTTTACTTAAGCTTGGGATTTGGGGAATATGATGATTTTTCTCTGTGTTAGTGACATGTTTGTGAGAAGTCTTGCTCCCTCCAGTGTGTTACCCTCTCAAGCTTTCTTGGCTCAGCAATTATCCTGTTTTAAATTATTGTTCTTTGTTTTGGTTTTATTTATTTATTTATTTTTTGTCTGAGGAAATTTTTAAACTTTTGATATAACCATAGATTTTGATATAAACTTTTGATATAATCATAAATTCACTTACAATTGTAAGAAATATTGCAAATAGATCCCATGTATCATTTACCCAGTCACCTCAATGGTAACATCTTACAAAACTATAGTACATTATCACAAACAGAATGCTGGCATGGTTGTGTCCAATATGTACAACATTTGTATCCCCAAAAGGAATTTTCATGTTGCCTTTTTATGGCTACACCCACTTCCCTCTTGTCTGCTACCCTTCCTCCTCAATCTATGGCAACCACGAATCAGGACTGTATTTCTACCATTTCACCATTTCACAGTTTTATATAAATGGAATCATACAATATATAACATCTTGGTCCTGGTTCGTTTCGCTCAGAATAATTTTCAGTTTACCAAGTTGTGGCATGTATCCATAGTTCATCCCTATTTGTTGCTAAATAATATTTCACAGTATGGACACACCACAATTTATTTAATCATTCACCCATGATTAACCATGATCATTGAGTGATATTCAGTTCGGGGATACTATAAATAAAGTTGCTATACACATTCAAGTGCAGGTTTTAGTGTGACTATCAGTCTTCATTTATCCAGATGAATCACCCAAGAGTGCAGTTGTTGAGGAGTACAATAGTTACATGCTTAGTGTTTTAAGAAATTGTAAAACTGTTTACAGAGTTGTAACACGTTTCAAATTCATACCAGCAATGTTATGTGTAATACTGTTTTTACACATAAAGTCTAGGATTACAGGTTTGAGCCACTGTGCCCAGCCCAGAACTTTTCACATGAACAATTTTATTATATGCAAAAAGGAACAGTTTCATTTTTTTCTTTTAATAAGTATGTACTTTTTTCTTTTTTGATCCTAATTGTAAGGACTAAAACTTACAGAATTATGTTGAGTAAGAGTGATGAGATTGAACATTTTTGATCCTAATTTCAGTAGAAAAGTATTTATTCTTTTACCTTTAAGTATAATGTTACAATCTTAAGTACAGAGCTTTTGTAGATACTTTGTGGTAGCTATAGAGGAAGTTACTCTCTACTCTCTACTTTTTTCAGAGAATTTTTGCCATAATTGGTTGGTCAGATGCTATTTCTACATCGATTGATATAATCATATAATTTTTTTCTTCAACCTGTTGATATGATATATTACAATAATTGAGTTTTTAATATTGAGCCAGCCTTGCTTGCCTGGAATAAATTCCACTTGGCTTTGTTAAATAATTATTTTTATGTGTTGTTGAATTCTATTTGCTACTATTTTAAAGGAGTTTTGCATCTTTGTCAGTTATATTAGTCCATAGCATTCACTCTTACATTTTTTGTACTGTACTTTCTTTTTATAGTTTGATATCAAGATAATACTAGCATTATAAAATAAATCAGAAAGTATTCCTTCTCATATTTCCTGGAGGATGTATAGAATTGAGATAAATTCTTTAAACATTTACTAGAATTCTACAGTGAAACCATCTGGACGTAATTTTTTTTTCCTCAGAGTATTTAATTTACTAATTCAGTTTTCTCAAAGATACTGCGTATACTAAATTATCTATTTTATATTGGATTAGTTGTGGTAGTTTGTGTTTTTTAATGAATTAGTTCATTAAATCTTAGTTTTCAAATTATGTATATACAGGTTATGGTAATCTTTTATTTTTTTGATGTCTGTATTGTTAACTTGTGTCTTGTTTAATTATTTTGTCAGCTATGCTAAACATTCATGAATTTTATGAAACTTTACTAAGAACCAGCTATTTGTTGCCTTGATTTTCTTTATTATTTTCTGTTTTCATTTTCATTGACACATGCTCTTTATTATTATTATTTTCTCCATTTTGTTGGTTTTGGGATAATTTGCTCTTTCTTTTCCACGCTTGTTGGACTATGTAAAATCGTTCATTTAACAAATCCTCTTTTGTAGTCATTGCCGTGAACTTCTCTCTCAGAACTGCTTGGTATGTTTTCCATAGTGTAGGTATGTTGTATTTTCGTTTTCATTCAGGTCAGTGTACCTTTTTTTTTTTTTTCCCCTAGAGACCTGCTTTTTGATCAGTGAATCATTTAGAGATGTGCTGTTCGTTTTGAAGTGTTTTGATTGTTTGTTTGCTGTCACTGGTTTATCATTTAATTCCATTTTGTTCACTAAAGACTCTGCCTAGGGTTTTCATTTTTTTTTTTAAATTTCTTGAGGTTCTTTTATGACCCAAGTTATGGTCTGTTATGTGTTCTGTGGGCACTTGAAAACATGTGGGCTGCTGTTATGTGGACTGGTTTTATAAATGTTGATGAGATTCTGTTGGTGGATGGTATTTTCAGTTCTATCTCCTTGATGACTTTCTACACCAGTAATTGAAGAAGGGATGTTGAAGGCTCCAGATGTAATTTTTGGACATTTTTTTTTTCTATTCAGTGTTTTATTTGTCCTTTTATTTCTCTCAGGTTTTGCTTCACATATTTGGAAACTCTGATGGGCAGCACATATTATTATGAATGCCATGATTTCGTGGAGCACTGGTCCTCCATGTGGTCTTCACTGACATAGTGGAGTGGGTGGCCTTGTTACCACTGGGTGCTTGTCAAAGCTGTCCCTACACTTCCTTTAATACCACGCCATCTGGGAAGAAAGGGGTACCTCATTACTGCCAGAAGTGGTGAAATTTTAAGCTCCTTATGTGTTTAACACATGCTTTTTCTTCCTACTTTTCAGAATTTTCTTATATTTGTGTTATATATTAGTGTTCAGGTTTTTAAGTTATACTTATTGAAAAGAATAAGGAATATATGTATATTCCATCTTCCCATAAGTAGAAGTTATGGTTATTTTTAAAATAATAATTTGATATGAGCACATTCATTTTTTAAAATTAAAACTAGAATTATCTTTTTGCTTTTTCAAATTTTAGACATGGATGTCTCTGAGGCAGAGTGTAAAAAAAATACCCATGTGGGACAGTCAGATCCTGCTGGAATTATTGCTCTGCCATTTCCAATCCATACAGACTTGGCAATTTAATTAACTTCTGCAAGTTTTAGCCTCTTCATAAATTAAATGAATACAAGAATAGATACCTGGCCAGGCGCAGTGGCTCACACCTGTAATCTCAACACTTTTTGGCAGGCTGAGGTGGGTGGATCACCTGAGGTCAGGAGATCGAGACCAGCCTGGCCAACGTGGTGAAACCCCGTCTCTACTAAAAATATAAAAACTAGCCAGGTGTGGTGGTGTGTGCCTGTAATCCCACCTACTCTGGAGACTGAGGCAGGAGAATCACTTGAACCCGTGAGGTGGAGGTTGCAGTGAGCCGAGATCACGCCATTTGCACTCCAGCCTAGGCGACAGAGCGAGACTCCGTCTCAAACAAAACAAAACAAAACAAAAACAAAAACAAAAACAAAACAAAAAAAGCCCATCCTTTGACTTTTTGACAGTAGCATCCTAATAGATGTGCGGTAATAATTTCATTGCGGTTTTGATTTGCCCTTCAGTGGTCATTAATGATATTGAGCAACTTTTCACATAACGGGTGGCCATTTCTCTGTCTTCTTTGAATAAATTTCTATTCAGATTATTTTCTAATTTTTAATTAGACCATTCATTTTTATGCCATTTAGTTGTAAGAGTTACTTACATACTTCGAATATTAGTCCCTTATCAGATATATAGTTTGCAAATATTTTCTCCCATTCTGTAGTTTGTCTTTTCTTTTGTTGTTTTCTTTGCCATGCAGAAAATATTTAACGTTGCTTTTAAAATTTAAGTTCATCTTCATTAACATGTTTGGCATATAATACTATTTGCCCATTAGATAAGTTATAAATATTACAGCTTCTCATTAAATTTCACTGTCATTAAGAAGTTAGTCCCCTTTCACATTTTTAATATTCACCTTTTCTGTGTTACATTTGAGATCATGTGACTAATCATTTCTTTCATCATAATCTCTAATCTTCAGTTTTAAACTTTTTTTATTTTCATTTTTGTAGGTACATAGTAGTTGTTTATGTTTATAGGTTACATGAGGTATGTTGATACAGGCATGCAATGTGCATTAATCACAGCATAAACAAGGCATTCATCACCTTAACAATTCATACTTTGTTCAAAAAATCCAGTTACAGACTTTTAGTTAATTAAAATGTATAATTAAATTACCTTTCCTATACACACTCTATTGTGCTAGGAAATATTAGGTCTTATTTATTCTTTCTAACTATCTTTTCTACCCATTAGTCATCTTCCCTTTCCCCTCACCCACCCCTGACTACCGTTACCAGCCTCTGATAAGCATTCTTCCACTCTATCTGCATGAGTTAAAGTGGTTTAGTTTTTAACACCCACAGATAAGTGAGAAAATGCAATGTTTGTCTTTCTAAGACTGGCTTATTTCATTTAACATAATGTCCTTCAGTTTCTTCTATGTTGCTGTAAATGACAGGACCTCATTCTTTTGTATAGCTTCATAGTATTCCATTATGCATATGTAGTACATTCTCTTTTTCCATTCATCTGTTGATGAATAGTTAGGTTGCTTCCAAATCTTTGTTATCTATTGTGAATAGTGCTGCAATAAACATGAAAGTGGAGATATCTCTTCAATATACTAATACCCTTTTTTTTTTTTTTTTTTGAGACGGGGTCTCGCTCTGTCCCCCAGGCTGGAGTGCAGTGGCCGACTAATATCCTTTCTTTTGGGTATATACCCATGACTGGGATTGCTGGATCATATGTTAGCTCTATTTTTAGTTTTTTGAGAAACCTCTAAACTGTTCTCCATAGCAGTTGCACTAATTTACGTTCCCACCAGCAGTATACAAGCATTCTCTTTTTCCCACATCATTGTTACCATTTGTTACTGCCTGTCTTTTTTATAAAAGCCATTTTAACTGGAGTGAGATGATATTTCGTTGTAAGTTTGATTTGCTTTTCTCTGATGATCAATGATGCTGACCTTCTTTTCATAGGCCTGTTTGCCATTTGTATATCTTCTTTTGAGAAATGTCTACTCAAATATTTTCCCTATTTTCTATCAGGTTATTAGATTTTTTCTTCTAGAGTTGTTTGTGCTCATATATTCTGGTTACTAATCCCTTGTCAGATGGGTAGTGTGCAAATATTTTGTCCCATTCCGTGGGTTGTCTCTTCACTTTATTGATTATTTTCTTTGATGTGCAAAAGCTTTCAAAGTTGATGTGATGTCATTTGTCCATTTTTGCTTTGGTTGCTGTGCTTGTGGAATATTGCTCAAGAAGTCTTTGCCCACTCCAATGTCCTGGAGAGGTTTCCAAAATTGTTTTAGTAGCTTCATAGATTGAGGTCTTACGTTTAAGTCTTTAATCCATTTTGATTTGACTCTTGTATATGGTGAGAGATAGTGGTCTAGTTTCATTCTTCAGTATAGAAATATACAGATTCCCAGCAACATTTATTGAAGAGACTCTCCTTTCCCCAATATTTGTTCTTGGCACCTTTGTTGAAAATTAGTTCACTGTGGATGTATGGATTTATTTCTTAGTTCTCTATTCCGTTCCACTGGTCTATATGTTTGTTTTTAATGGCAATATTATGCTGTTTTGGTTACTATAGCTCTGTAATATAATTTTAGGTCAGATAATTTAATTCCTCCAGTTTTTTCTATTTCCTTAGGATAGTTTTAGCTATTCTGGGTCATTTATGATTCCATATAAATTTTAGGATAGTTTTTTTTTTTCTCTTTCTGTGAAGACTCTCAGTGGTATTTTGATAGGTATTGCATTGAATCTGTAAATTGGTTTAGGTAGTATGTACATCTTAACAATATCAATTCTTCCAAGCCATGAACATAGAATATCTTTACTATTTTTGTGTTGTATGTTTTTTCTATAACTAGTTTTTTGATAGATTTTATCATGAATAGATAACAAATTTTATCAAATGCTTTTTTTCAGCAGCAATTGAAATAATTGTATGTCTTTTGTCCTTCATTCTGTTGATATTGTTGTATTTCATTGATTGATGTGCTTATGTTGAATGATCCTTGCACTCCTTAAATAAAAACCATTGTTCATGATTGATAATCTTTCTAATGTATTGTTGAATTTGGTTTGCTAGTATTTTGTTGAGGATTTTTTGCATCATTATTCATCAGAGATATTGCCCTGCAGTTTTCTTTGTGTGTGTGTGTGTGTGTCTGTGTGTGTTCTTGTCTTATTTTGATAGCAAGTTAAACTGGTTTCACAGAATGAGTTTCAAAGTGTTCCCTCTTCCTCTGTTTTCCAGAACAGTTTGAGTAGGATTGGTAATAGTTCTACATTAAATGTTTGATTGAATTCAGCAGTGAAGCCATCAGATCCTGGGCTTTTCTTTGTTGGAAGAATTTTTATTACCATTTCAGTCTTATTACTTGTTACCTGTTATTGATCTGTTCAGGTGTTGGAGGTCTTCATAGTTTAATCTTGGTAGGTTATATGTGTATAGAAATTTGTCCATTTCTCCTAGATTTTCCATTTTATTGGCATGTAGTTCCTCATAGTAGTCACTCATGATCCTTTGCATTTCTGCAGTATCAGTTGTATGGTCTCATTTTTATCTCTGATTTTATTTATTTGATCTTCTCTCTCTTTTTTTTTTCCCTAAAAACTCTTCTTTTTTGTCTAAAGGCCTCTGATGCACTTTTCAGTATGTCAATTGCACTATTTAGCTCTAAAATTTCTGCTTGATTTCTTTTAGTTATTTCAGTCTCTTTGCTAAATTTATCTGATAGAATTCTGAATTTCTTCTCTACATGATCTTGAATTTCTTTGAATATCCTCAAAACAGCTATTTTGAATTTCCTGTCTAAAAGGTCACATATCTGTTTCTCCAGGATTGATCTTTGATGTCTTATTTAGTTCATTTGGTGAGGTCATTTTTTTCCTGAATGGTCTTGATACTTGTGAATGTTTGTCTGTGTCTGGGCATTGAAGAATTATGTATATATTAATATTGTAGTCTGCATAGTGTGGACTGTTTTGTGCCCATATACCTTGGGAAGGTTTTCCAGATATTCAAAAGGACATGGGTATTATGATATAAGTTGTATCTGCTTTAGGGGGCACCCCAAGCTAGTAATACTGTGGCTCTTACAGAATCACATGGATATATTGCCTTGATTGCCTTGGACAATATCTCAAAGAATTCTCTAGATTACTAGGGAAAGACTCTCGTTGTCTTCCCTTACTTTCTCCCAAACAAACAGAGTCGCTCTCTTTGTTCTGACCCACCTGGACATTGAGCTGGAGTGACACAAGCACCTGTGTGGCCACCACCATTGAAACTGCCCTGAGTGAGACCTGCAGTCAGGATAGCACTAGGTCTCACCCAAGACTCACTGTAACAACCACTAAGGTAGCACTTACGTTCACTCAAGTCCCTAGGGCTCTACAATCAGCTGGTGGTGAAGCCAGCCAACCTTATGTTCTTCCTTTCAGGGCAACAAGTTTCCTCAGGCTTCAGGTGGGTCCAGAGGTGCTGTTCAGGAGCCAGGAACTGAAGTCAATAAAAACCTTAGAAGTCTACTTTGTGTTCTGTTGTACTAAAACTTAACTGGTACTTAAACCAAAAGGTTCCATCCTCCCACTCTTCTCTCCCCTTTCCACTGGCAGAGGGGCTTTACCCCATGGCCACCACTACCACAGCCCCCTGGGGAGTCATGCCAGGTTACCACCAATGTTCACTTAAAGCCCAAGGGCTCTTCAATGAGCTTGTCTTAAATGCTTTCTAGACTGAGACTCATCTTTCATGGCAGTGTGCTCCCCTCTGGCCCAGGGCAGCTCCAGAAATGCTGTTTAAGAGCCAAGACCTGAAATTGGAGACTCCAAGAGGCTGCTTGGTGCTCTAACTCCCTGTGGCCAAGCTAGTACCCAAAGTGCAAGACTAAGTCCCTTTTACTTTTTGCCCTGCTTTTCTCAAGCAGAGGAAGCCTCTCCCCTTATCCACCATGACTGAGACTGTGCTGAGTATTAACTGAAGCCAGCAAGCCTCAAAGTCTCACCAGAGACCCACACAATACTATCCGGGCATTTAGGGGCCATGAGATTGTCAGTTAGCAGGTGATAAATCCTGGACTTATCCCTTCAAGAAATGTGGTTCCTTTCTTGCCTTGAGTGTGTCTAGAAATGTCATCCATGAGCTAGGGCCTGTAATGGGAGCCTCATGACTCTGACTCATGCCCTATTCTACTGTGCCTGAGATGGTATTCAAGATGCAGACAAAGTTTTTCACACTCTTCTCTCTCTTCTCTCAAGCAGAAGGAAGGGGTCTCTTTTGTGGCTGTGAGCTGTGCAGCCTGGGGTTAAGGAAGGTATGGTCCTAGCACTACCTTAGCCATCCTGGTTGGTGTCCCAGTAGGTTGCATGCTCCCCTGTCCACTGGCTCTTAGTCAAGCAGTAGGACTCAACTAAATGTTGCAGCACTTTTGGCCTAGACTGCCTTTCAAGTTTATTTAGGGTCTCAGACAGAGCACTTTAGCCCATGAGAGTGAGGTTTTCAGGAGCTAACATTCCCACCATTGGGAAGGGTTATTCCCCTCTGGCTGAGACTGATTTAAATGCTTTCTCCATGGGTGGACATCAGCTGAGTTTGTTCCTGTTTTGCTTTCCGCTCTAACAGGGCAGCACTGAGTTCAATGCAACAACTCACAATTACCACACTTTCCCTCCCCTAAGAACTCCTATTCTTTCTCTGCACGTGCTTTCACTGCCAAGGATGGTGAAAGGGTGGCTTTCATGACTCAAGACTGTTTGTCCACCTCCTCAGTGCCTCTTCTAGAGATATGAAGTTAAAACCAGGTACGATGAGTGCTCACCTAATTTTTGTTTCCTATGAAGTTGCTTTTTTGGGTGGATAGTTGTTACATTTTTGTCCTTGTTAGGAGGACTTCTATTGTGGAGGCTTCCACTCTGCCATCTTTTTCTGCCTCCTCTCTCAAGTTTTAAAGGTAGCATAATTCAGTCAATTAATCATATTACTAATTCAAAGAGAGTTACAAAATAAAGGTGTTATTTTGTCTACATTTCAATTTTGTTAAGTAATATTTGCCCAAATGAAATTTCTTTGAGCCGTTGGAAAGTGTTAATAATTTAGAATTTTTGGGGGGTGAGGCATTGACTTTCTGTAGAGTGTGTGCAACAAACAAATATTTATTACTGGTAAAATCCAAACTATGAAAACTAGATATCTAAGATGCTTGATAAAGTTTTAAACACCTTTAATAAATGCTTATAGAAACTCTTCTTAATCACCACTTCCTTGAATTCATTATTTTTGAAAACAATAACAAATTAAACCTATATTAGGGAGACATAGACCTTCTAAGATGATTTAAAGACATTTTATTCAGTCTTGAGTGTTGATCCTACACAGTACTATGTGAAGGAAAAACGAAGAACCTAAAATTTACTGAACATTTGCTACACGATAGGTATGGTATTATGTGTTTTCTATTTATTATTTTATATTTTCATCTCATATAAAAAGCTATAAGCATTTTAATGAGAGTATTTGCAGGCTTATAAATTACAAGTACATTAAATATTATAAATTATTTTCTAAAGTGCAGTTGACAATACACATTTTATTATCTGCTAAATGTTGAACATATCAGTGTTGAGATAAGCCCCTGGTTATATTTCCAAAGCCCACAGTCACTTTTTGGACGTTTCTGTGTTTGCATTAAAATGTGTACATTATATTTAAATCACCACTTAACCATAGTTAAATGTATAACTGGATAGCATTAATTGTATTCATAATGGTTTTTAACCATCACCACTATCTATTTTCAAAAGCTTTTATTCACTCCAGACAGAAACTCTGTATCTCTTAAGCAATAACTCTCTATTCTCTCTAGTCTCTGGTGCCTCTCATCTGCTTTCTGCCTCTATGAATTTTCTATTCTACATATTTCATACAAGTCGGGTCATACAATATCTGTCCTTTGTGTCAGACTTATTTCACTTATCATAGTATTTTCAAGGTTCCTACATGTTATAGCATGCATCAGAACTTTATTCATTTTTATGGCTGAGTAATGCCCCATTGCATGATATGTATCACGTTTTGTTTATTCAGTCATTTGTTGATTGACACTTACATTGTTTCCAACTTTTGGCTATTGCGAATAATACTAATATCAACATTGAATGCAAATATCTCTTTGAGTCTCTATTTTTAATTATGCTGGGTACACTTCAGAGTAGAATTGCTATGTCATGGTAATTCTATGTTGCGTAGCATCTTTTCAAAAAGATTTCAAAAAAGTTTGAACTTAAATAAATTTGTAAATTTATAGTATCCTTAGAAATTCTCTAGTTTTATCTCTCCTCAAGAATTCATCAAAAATGACTGAATTTATTTGTGTGCAAACTTTGGTTATTACACTTGCCAATCTAAGAGTTGAGTACTCTCAAAATAAACTTATGATACCTTTGTTGTTAACCCTTGTTAATATTCCTTAATGAGGTATCAAATAATACATAAAGCAGGATCAATGACAGCATCAGTCTAAACATCATTACGTAAAGTCATATAATGTTTTCAACAGACTTTTGTATAAGAACTCAGCACCTAATAATGAGGTAGGCAATAATAACAAACATAAGACAGAGCCAGATAATTCTATGAACCAGCCAAAAATCTTCCTGAAGTATCCTCTTTACAGTACTTGCTCTTTGATCAATATGATTAAAGAAAAGTCTCCATTCTGCAGACCCAAAAGCAGTGAGTACAAATGTTTTTGGTTAATACAAGGAAAAACAGCATACAGTAGGGCTGATGCTGTTCTTTATACATTACACCAAAACCATAATAATCACATTTACCTTTCAATGATATGCTGATATAATTGGACAAGTTGCTCTTTGGGATTATTTTCCTCATTTGCAAATGCTGCAGACTGGATGAAGCACTAACAAGCACTCTAGCCTTCAATATGAGTCATGGAGACAAGCAATATCTACAGAGAGGGAGGGAATAATTTCTTGTTCTGGCTGAAGTTACTTTATGTATTTGAAGTTTATTTCCATACATGAGAATGGGGTCACATGGTCCATCTACCAAAGATGTATATGGAACCTACTGTTATATAAACTTTCCTTTATGGACTTAACCTTTAATGTGATTGGACATATAATTTCCTCATGACCCTCTAGTATAAATTGTGTATAAAAGTAATCTAAACTTTATAGTGATCAGAGTTGGTAGCTATATTCGATGTCAGACAGACATATTCTAGTCTGAGTTAAAAACTTAATGGGTAATTCAGAGCCTGACATTCTGGAGATGACTTTATTTCCAGTTATCCTCTTGAAAATCTTATCTCTGTTTTTTGAATTCTGTAAAGGTGGGATCGTCCCTTGACCCAGAGACAGAGCCCTTGTGGTATAATGAAGAAATTAGCTTGGATGATATCCAAAGTCCTTTTCCATTTAAACTTTAAATAACTGACTATGTTTTCTAGAAAAGTTATGTAGAATAAAGAAGAATGTGGTGAAAACAAACATTCTCTTCAAAGAAATGGAGAAAAGAATGTAATTGTATTTAAAAACACTTGCAAATCCCTAAGATTGCTTTAACTAAAGATCCTGTAAATGGGTTTCATGTGCAGAATGTTTAATCTCCTGGTTATTTAAGTAAAACATTTCATTCTAGAATATACAAACAATACAAATATCTTTAGAAACAATCCATTTAACCAAAAATTCTACTAGTCAGCATTTATCACTATTAATTTTTTTAGTATAATTTTGTATTAAATATGTAGATATAGAAATAGAATATTATACACCATTTTAGAAAATGTGAGAAATGTAATTTTTCCTATCATATATATAATTAATAATATATCAAGTATTTCCCCATTACATTGGAGGCTCTTTTAAACAAAGCTTTTAATACATCTATAGAATTCATCCTTTGAATATGCGTTTAAAAAAATTCTTTATCCTAAAGGTTTAAGTGTTTCCATAGAGGGCATTCTTTAAAAGATGTAAATAAATTATATCTAAATATTTCGTAAGGATAGATTTTCTTAAGTAAAATTAAGAAGTATACCATCATATGATGTCCCTCTTACATTTTACTACATGACTTTTCAGGATTTTTTAACACAAGTTTATAACTTTTCTAGCATGTCTATTGTAAAAGTGGCACATATAAAAGCATCTTTCATATTGTAAAATAAGGAATATTTGCAAATTACTGCTTAATTATCTATTAAAAAGTTGACTTTTAGATAAAACTATGCAATCTAATCTCAATTCTTATATTTATTACATTTATTATTAGCAAGGAAGTAATCAACAACAGCCAATGATAAGGTAGTACTCAAAGTCAGAAATTAGAAAAAATAAAGTAAAAATATATTTCACATGCAAAAATGGTCTCAGATACTTGCTAGACAAATAAAGGTATGTAACAACATCTCTCAATTAGCATGTACCATACATTTATTTAAAAACATGAAAACTGGAAAAAATGGTACAGTAATTCTTTCTCTGTCTCTCCATATATATATAATAACACATATGTGTGTATATATATGCACACACATGAAGACATAGGTATAAATACTACATATTTTTTTTTGCAAAACCTCTTATTTATAAGTTTAAGACATCATAGTAATAAACCACTATTTAACTATATTTCTTCTATAAAGATGTTTTCCTATAACATCACAATCTCATTAACACACCTAAGAAAATTAATAATATTTTAATGATATTATCTTATAAATGGTCATGTTCAAATTTCCACAAGCTGTTTCTCTTTTTTTTTTTTTTTGAGAAAGAGTTTCACTCTTGTTGCCCAGGCTGGAGTGCAGTGGTGTGATCTCAGCTCACTGCAACTTCTGCCTCCCGGGTTCAAGCAATTCTACTGACTCAGCCTCTGGAGTAGCTGGGATTATAGGCGCCAGCCCCAAGGCCCAGCTAATTTTTGTATTTTTAGTAGAGACGGGTTTCACCAGGTTGGCCAGGCTAGTCTCGAACACTTGACCTCTGATCCCAGGTGGTCTGCCCTCCTCAGTCTCCCAAAGTGCTGGGATTATAAGCATAAGCCACCATGCCCTGCTTTGTTTCTCCTATTTTTTGTGGGCAGGGGCTGAAAATTGAGGATCCATAATCCAATAAATTTCTACACTTCTCATTTTGTTATGTTCTTTGTTTATCCTAATCTAGAAATGCTACCGTACAGGTTTTTTTGGTTGTTTTTCATGACATTGAACATTGAAGATAGATCAGTTGTCTAGTAGATAGTCTCCCTTTTTTTTTTTTTTTTTTTTTGATGTAGAGTCTTGCTGGTCACCCAGGCTGGAGTACAGTGGCACAATCCTCACTGCAACCTCCACCTCCCAGGTTCAAGTGATTCTCCTGCCTCAGCCTCCAGAGTAGCTGGGATTTACAGGGGCGCACCACCATGCCCAGCTAATTTTTGTATTTTTAGTAGAGACGAGGTTTTGCCATGTTGGCCAGGCTGGTCTCCAACTCCTGATCTCAAGTAATCCACCTGCCCCAGCTTCCAGAAGTGCTGGGATTACAGGTGTGATCCCGGGAGGATCACCTGAGGTCAGGAGTTTGAGATCAGCATGTCCGACATCATAAAACCCTGTCTCCACTAAAAATACAAAAATTAGACAGGCGTGGTGGTGCATGCCTGTAATCCCAGCTACTTGGGAGGCTGAGACAGAGAATCACTTGAACCCAGGAGGCAGAGGTTGCAGTGAGCTGAGATCGTGCCACTGCACTCCACCCTGGGTGATACAGTGAGACTCTGTCTCAAATAAATAAATAAATAAATAAATAAATAAAAATGGAGGGTAAAAATTTAGAATGAATAACAAAAGTAGATTTCAGTTAGTAATAAGCCATAAATCTTTTATTTCATAAATTTATAAAATTGATATACTCCATCAAGTCTGATCACCTGAGAACAAAAGAGAAGAAAAGGTACAAGTATCCAACACCAGGAATGTAAGTTTATGTATCACAGTTCCTACGGATGGTAAAAACTATTGGCATATACAATGTGCACATTTGTGCCAACAATTTTAAAATGTAAGTACATGTTCATCACAAGACATGTACCATACTGGCCTAGGCAACATAACGAGACCCCGTCTATACAAAATAAATGAATAAATAAATAGCTGGGCATGGTGATGCATGTCCATATTCCTGGCTACTTGGGGGCTCAGAGATGGAAGGATCCTGGGGGCTCAGAGATGGAGGGATACTTTGTGTCCAGGAGATGGAGGTTGCAGTGAGTTGTGATCCTGCCACTGGACTTCCGCCTGGGGGACAGAATGAGACCCTGTCTCAAAATTAAATTAAATTAAATTTAAATTTAAAAAAAATAGAAATAAGGAAAAAGCCTACTAAATCAAACAAAAAAATAATTTGAATTGTGTCAAAATTTTTAAAGCACTTGAAATTGTAGATACAAACTCCCTCCACCCCTCAAATCAAGATATTCCACATTGTACTTACAAAGACAGATGAAAGCAATGGAACAGAAAAGAGTGTAGAAACAGATCCATGCAAATATGGTGATGTGACTTTCAACAAGGGTCCACTGCAGTGCAGTGAACAAGTGTTGGATTTTTTAAAGTGCTGGAAATAAGAGATATTTAGCATGGTCAGAAAAATTTCCCTACCATACACCAAGAAGAAAAATCCTTTTCAGATGGTTTGGAGATCTAAATATCAGTGAAGGATAAAATAATAAATCTCTCAAGTGTAAACATAGGAGAATATCCTCATGGCCACCAGTTAATGGAATTTTCTTAAAGGGACACTGACTATGAAGGAGAAATGAATGAAAAAGTTAACTTTACTAGAATTAGGAACCATATGATCATTTAAAAAAAAAAAAATTAAGATTGTGAAAAACCAAACTACAGACTGACAAGATTGTCATTCAAACTGTTGAAGTACATCTATTTGCAGGTGTTTTGAAAATAAATATATCTATGATAAATATTTTTGCAGTATTTCATGTATAGATCATATAAATGACTCATAACTTTTACAAAAAGGCCAAAAACAAAGCTGAAAATGAGAAAAAGTTACAAACAGCTATTACTTCACATTAGAGGAAATCAAAATAACACACAAATGTGTTAAATAGTGCTCAGTCTTCTTAGTTATATTAGGAAGATGCGAAGGAAAACCTGACTGAGGTCTCACTGGCATACTTGCCAAATGGCTACGGAGAAGACAGAAGGCAAGGTCGTTGGAAAATTAGAACTTTCACATGACATTGTAGAGGTGCCTATTGGTCAAATTCCCTAGGAAAATAATTTGGCAGAATCTCCTGTGATCCAGCCCTTTCACCCTCAACACACCTGAACTTTAAGTATATTCAAGCAGCAATGGATTCACATGGTTAACAAAAGACATGGACACAAATAATATCACTGTTCCTAATACCCGAAGCAGAATCATCTAAATATTTACCAATGACAAAATGTCAAAATAAAGGGCTCTGTAACCATCTAGCAATGAACATGAAACAAAAATATGCTATGCATCTCACCGACATGCAGTTGAGCAGAAAAAGACTGAAATGAAAGAGTACATGCTGTATGATTCCATTTATATGAAGCTCAGATAAAGGCCAAATTGGTCTCTGAAGACAGAAATCACGATAGTTAACTTTAGTGGGGACAAATGACTTGGTGGAGAAATTCATGATACTTTTACTCTATTTCTAGGGCGATGTGCTCTTTGGCTCAGATATTTGAGTTTCCTGAAGTTGTTTTTTTGCTGTTGCCTTGCATTCCATGATTCTCTTCCAAAATCAATCTACTCCTCTTGTTTTCTTTCACTGTTGTATAACTCATTTGCTTGGTATGAGGGCCTAGATAATTATTTTTATCTTCATTGCCTATTAGTTCTGTTAAGATACAAGAACCACTTCTTCTACAGAGAACTACAAGACACATTACGGTTGACGACACAAATATGTGTATATGATGGGGTCTCATTCTGTTGCCCAGACTGGAGTGCAGCAGCGTGATCTTGGCTCACTGCAACCTCTGCCTCCCGGGATCAAGCTATCCTCCCACCTCAGCCTCCCAAGAAGCTGGAGCCACAGGCACATGACAGCACACCTGGCTAATCTTTGTATTTCTTGTAGATACGGCGTTTTGAACTGGTCTTGAACTCCTGGACTCAAGTGATCCATCTGCCTCGGTCTTCTAAAATGCTAGGATTACAGGCATGAGCCACCGTGCCCACCCTGTATTATAATTTTAAATAGTAGTTCTATATAAAGTCATCCCTCAGTACCTACAAGGCATTGGTTGCAGGACACCTCCCTAACCTTCATGCCCACTCATACCAAAATCTGAAGATGTAATAGTCCCTGATATAAAATGCCACAGTATTTGCATACAACCTACACACATCTTCTTGTATGCTTTACATTATCCCAAGATCAGTTATAATTCTAAATACGATGTAAATATCATGTAAACAGTTGTTATACTGTATTGGCTTTATGTGTTTTTATTGTTATATACTTATTTTAATATTTTTTTTTCCTGAATACTTCTCTTCCACAGTAGGTTAAATTTCAGACATGGGACCCACAGATGTAGAAAGCCAACTTTATACTATTACCAAGTAGTATATTGTTTCACTGTTCTTCTCCAGCATTTTTATTTATTTCTGGGTGCTTATGCTACTTTCTCTATCCTTTAAGCTCTTTTGATGCTTACTACCCATTCTTCATTCATGTTCTAAAACCTTTGCATATTTTGAAGTATTCCCTCAGTCTTTTTCAGTCAAATCTATCCTTCCTTTATCATTTTGGGATTCAGCTTTCATGACCCACGTAGTTGTGTCCTCTTCTTCAGTTTTCTTGGTCCATTAATTTTGGTTTTACACTTTCCTTCCATTTGTTCTTTTCTATTCTGAGTTTTTAAAATTTCTAGATTTAGTTGTTCTTCAATACTTTCAAATGTCTGATAATATTTAATTAAAACAATTGTGTCTGTTTTGTACCTGGTGTTGGAGGTTGTATTTTTATTACTGAAAACTTTAGTCGCTATTTTATTTTTTCTTCCTTAGCATAGGCTATTTATAGATTTTTGCCTGTCCTTTTCTGTTTGTTTTCATAGACATTGGGATTTTCAGGACAAAAAGCATGCAATGTATCCATGGCTTATCAGTATTTTACCCAAACTCCATTCTTTTGCATTGGAACTGTGAAGTGCAGTTTATTTACAGTACAACTTTATTTTTTTCTTTTTGAGGAATGATGCGTTTGGTGAGTTTTGTTGTTTACACATCCTTTAATTTCTACCAGATGCTTCCTTTTTTTCCTTTCCTGCCAAGGCTGCCGAGTGCCTTTCTCTTTTAGTTTAGTCTCAGCATCAAAATCCTTTGGTCTAAGCAAGTGCATTATATTCTCCTGATTAATGGAATAGGAGGCTTTGGAGTTTAAAAATGCTGTTAATGTGAAATGGGGCTTATCTTAATTTACTGGAAGCAAAATATATTTGTTTTTCTTTTATTGCTATCTTCTGCAAACTCATCTTTTGCACTTTTAAATGGACTTCTTGTTACCTGTGAACTGTTCTTCCAAAGCCAAAAATAAATTGAAACTCCCTTCAAATCTTAATTGCCTCAGATGTTTAATCTGCACAATAAGGCCAATAACCCTGACACACTTCACAGGACTGCGGAGAGAGAAAGCAAATAAATATCATGAATATACACACAATTGTAAAAGCTCTTGTAAATAAAATACAGCTACATAAATGCAAAATAACAATAATACTTGTAATGGCTTTTGAACACTAGAATTTTAGAATGCAGGTTTCGGTTAATACCCACCCCCCACCCCCACCTTTGTGAATTCACAGTCATAATAGATCATTGTGTTTTCCTAGGTTGCATGTCAAGAGCCAACCAGAAGAGCAGAAAACTAATTTTTATTACTGTACACACATTGTCTGAAGAAAGCCAACAGCAATGAATCTTCAAACTTATGGGATTTACTTAGATGATTTTATATTTCCAGTATTGCTTCTATTTTCTCTTTGCAGCTCTGAATCTAAAATAACATCCAAACCATTCTCTTGATACACAAACTTCAACAGGACCTAGAATCACTTATGTCCTCTACCCAACTGCACAGATTCAGACTACGGGCTCCTCCCCGTTCCTGGGCTGCTGATTGCCCTTTCCCACTTCTGAGCTTTCGTTTGCTCTTCTCTCTGCTAGGCTTATTTTCCTTTCTCATGATGTTTCTTGGATACTGCTGTGAAGTCTAGTAATAATTGTGTTAGGAAAATATCATCTTTGCCAGCCTAAAGCACTTCTTATCTCTACTGCAACTCTTAACAAATTGTATCTTCTATTACAATGCATCACCTGAATCATTTCTTTCTCCTAATGACTTGAAGAGAAAGTATTGCCCGATTGCTTTTTTTTCTCTTAGTATTGTTCAGTAGAGTGGTGTCAACAGGGAGATGTCCAATATGTGTTTAATAATTGAGAGTAACCAAAGACTCTGTCTTAGGAAATGAAGAGAAGAAAGTTACCTTTTCTTTAAATGTTAGTAACTTGAGACAGAAATCCCCTCAGGCCTGTAGACAGTACTAGAAAGAAAGAGAAGTATTTTCACTTATGATTTTCAAAGAAAAATCTTACACATTCATACAGAGTCAGGTCAGTCTTACTGGTGTAAGCACATGGAATATAGGTAAATATCTAATTGAATACTCTCTAGTGTGATTTCATGAAAAGATACTTTCTAAATTCTAAAAATTATACTAAGAAATTATGTATAAGAAAGTATGCATAATTATGCAAACACATAGAAATGATAGTGTATCTTTAAGGGGTAATTTTTAGTTGAGTTTAAAAGAAAGAGAAGATATTTTCAGGTATCAGACAAAGGGAAACTTGAAGACAACACAGTCAGCTGTCAAACTAACAGAACAAGGCTGAGAATGACATGAAAATTGTTATTGATCCAATGAATTAACATACATACAAGGGAAGAAAATTTGTCCTTAGATACATGGGAAGTGGGGATCTGAAACTAAAATCTCA
This sequence comes from Papio anubis, assembly GCF_008728515.1. Taxonomy (NCBI): domain Eukaryota; kingdom Metazoa; phylum Chordata; class Mammalia; order Primates; family Cercopithecidae; genus Papio; species Papio anubis. The sequence continues at coordinate 7,150,846 of NC_044985.1, forward strand.
GCAGAAATCTGAAACCAGAAAGAAGTGCCCTCTTGGGGACAGAAAGCCTAAAACGGATTTCACTACTTCAGGAGAGCTCCGAGGAAGTTTTGCCCTGCATCAGGTAAATGAGTGGTAAAAGACATCTCCCTTGAGAAATACAAACTCCAAGTGGATAAAATCAAACTTTGCATTTGGGTCACCCAAGCTGAGATATTAATTTAAAAACTAGGCTCAGCAATGATTACCCAGGGAACCCAAGACAGGCTTTCAACATCCATGCTCTAGAAATGTTAGAGTAGGTAGTTAGGCAGACATGAGCAGGGAAGCAGAGAACCATCCCAGAAATGACAGGTGATCACCCGGTAATGGTCAGGCAGTTGTTCAACAGTCTCTCTGAAATGATAATTGACCACAGCTGGTGCCAAGAGAAGACAGGCTCTCAATAGATAGAAAATACCTGCAGCTAGTGATCAGTAGCTTCCGGATAAGAGCTCAGGAGTTAGGCCAGTGGGCTCAAGAATATGCACTAAGAGGCAAAATGGCAGATGTATGACCTTTCTTTGAGGGTGTTCAACCAGTAAAAGAAAATAGCCCTCAAGAGAGTAGGCACACAACCTTAGTAAATACACTACACATACGATCACCCTCCCGAGTGCTGACCAACAGTGTCCATGTGGAAGCTGAGCAATAGCCCACCCCAAGGGGAGGATCAAGGGAGGAGAAAAGAAAACCGTGGATCACGCCAATGTATAAAACCCCAAGTCAAGGACTGGGTGACCCACTCTCAGGTACCCCCTCTTGGCCCTCTTCCAAGTGTATTTTTCTTCCTTTCGCTCCCGCTCTAAAACTTTTAAGTAGACTCTCACTCCTGATCTAAAACTTCTCTCAGTCTCTCCCTCTGCCTTAAACCTACTTCTGCCCCTCAGCTGAATTCTTTCCTCTGGGGAGGCAAGGATAAAGTTTGCTGCAGCCTCGTATGTTTTCACCTCTGGTAACAGAACCACTATCATAGCGAAGGGAAAGATGGACTAAAGAAGAAGCCATGGGTAAATATGGCTTCATATGCTTGCACAGAAATTACAGATGATGTGGTCAAGTAATCTACCAGGCATAAGTTTCATAAAACACACCAAAGTTGATGCTGAATACTACAAAACTTAAAAAAAAGACACATTTAAAACATAAGTGCTATAAAAATAAACAGCCTTGGTATAAGAAAAAGGGCAAGTTATCATGGAAAAAATAGCTAGGTTTGCAAGTAAAAACAAAGTTGGATAAAACCAATCAGTAAATTTTAAAAATCAATAATATGGATAAGTATGGGTGAAGGCTCAGTGGACATGGTCTATCCTCTTTTTGCAGCTTTCTGTGAAATCTTAAGTTTAAAATAGGGAGTTATAAAAACTCAGTGAGATACATGACAGGATGTAGCAGCAGAATAGTAGCACAATCTGATAAATTTGCACACAAAGAAAACAATACATTAATGTCACTTATAGCTGCAAATATAAATATCTTAAAACACTAATAGATAAAATTCACCAAATATTTGCATCCGCAGAGGATCCCTTAAAGAAACAGATGGCACACTCAGAGGGTTTACTTGAGTGAAGATTTTAAAAATGGACTACTTCCATAGGTCTGAACAGTGTTAAAAATATCAAGAAGATGTGTGTAGAACTCAGGGCTTGTAAGAATGAGAAGGAAGCTATTAGGAGCCCTAAATCATATTGGAAACTCAAAAGACAGTAGCTCTGATAGAAAGGTTGACGGATGACCTGTGAGGATAGAAAACCATGGTCATTGCCAATTTGTAGAGAAGAGACTGTGAGAATAAGACGGCTGTGCCCTCCTCTGAATGTGGAAGACAGAGGACAAGAGGCCTAGAATAACCAGTCAACAGCTGTGTTTCCTCCAGAGCACAAAGCTGAGCAGAGACGGATGGAGAATGGATGTGTGGGCACAACAGAGAATAAATAGTAGAGACCATTCATTTTGTCCTGTAGCATTGATCTTGTCCTTCCTTCGGCAGTAAAAATGTATCTTCAAAGCATGTGAAACAAATCCAATCAATGTCGTGGTGGCATTAATTCCAACACATTGCATTCCTCATATTGATGTCTGACTGATGTTGACTATCACCAGTGTTCTTCATATACAGTAGCAAAAAAAAAAAAAAAAAAAAAAAAAATTAGCACAAGCATCATCACTAAAGTCCCTGCTTGTGTAGCTGGTCTTGAAGTCCAACTCATAATTGTAGCTATCTTTTCTCTCTTGCTAGTCTATGTCCCTGTTGCCCTCTTCTACATCCTTGGCACCTCAGAAATGTTTCCTAATGACTCGATTTTCAGAAAAATCAACGTTTGTTGGAAACAGTGATTACTTTTGTTTGCTTGTTGTATTTTGGTGGCCATGATGTCCAGCTGACCTTTATTACTGAAAATAAAAACATTCCAAGGTGTTGGGATAAATCCTGCAGGATAAGCACATATTCCTTTTTGCACCCACTGTGTAAGACTCATCCAGTTTCTCCATCATATTTATAATCAATCACACCAGCCACTTCAGTTGACCTTTGCCCTGCTTTTTGATTCAGTGGCATGAAGTACCCCAAATGGTGAGATCTCAGTTTCAAAATTCAGTTTTTAAAATCATAAATGTGTTTCATGGTGGGAGCCATCCTCCCTCGGCCATCAGGACTTTTGAACTCATGGAGCCATGGTGGAGAGGACAAGGAGCAAAAGTTTCTTACACATTGTATTAGATGTAATAATGAGACACAGAGCTCCACCTACCACCTCTTTGGTATTCTAGCTATAGCTAGAATTTCCGATAGGGAAATTGTACCAGATCCTGGATAGGTAGTTTGAGATTTATATTGCATCTTGAAGGAAAGGTCATTAACCTGTCAGGGTGTTGTCTTCCGATTGACTTTGGGTTCAATTATGTAATTATGATAAGGAAATAGTAAAGAGTTTCGTAAGTCTGAGCCCATTGCCAGGCTTCTTTATCCATAAAATGAATATCTTGGTAAGAGGTGATCGTATGTGAAATTCCATACCAATTCATGAGACAGAATGTTTGTGCTGGGTGGTAGAAACACAACTCACTTTCCAAAATAAGCTCCTATTTCCCTAAAGACAAATCAATGTCTTCTCCACAAACAAAAGGGACAAAAGTAATCGACCTCCTGTGAAATGTCTTGTATGTCCCCTTGGTAAAATGACACCAATAAGGAGCTCGTTTTGGGCATCCAGCAGGCGTGACTGTCACATCAACTCCAGGGCATGGAATTTCAAGTTGTTGAGCTCACAGATGCCAAGGCATCTGAAATTTTTCATGTATGCTCTCGGCAAGCACCAGGATGTTAGAAAGAAAAAGCCACTAAATGTCCATAAGATGGGTCATCTTCACCATCTGATCAGTGCCCAGTGGCTCACGCTTGTAATCTCAGCACTTTGGGAGGCCGAGGCGAGTGGATCACTTGAGGTTAGGAGTTTAAGGCCAGCCTGGGCAATATGGTGAAACTCCATCTCTATTAAAAATTCAAAAAATTAGCTGAGCATGGCGGTGCATGCCTGTAATCCCAGCTACTCGGCAGGCTGAAGCAGAAGAATTGCTTGAACCTGGGAGGCAGAGGTTGCAGTGAGCCAAGATCACCCACTGCACTCCAGGCTGGGCAACACAGTGAGACTCTATCCATGCTCCCCCTCCAAAAAAAAACTCAAAACAAAAAACAACAACAACAAAACCTGTTCTCTCAAACATTGGCTATTAGGGCAGATACATCACAATTTAACTCTGATTTAGAGAAATTTAACTAACTAGTTGTACTTTACAAATGTCTAGATTCTTAAGGTAATGAGAAAAAGTAAACCAGAATATTACGTAAGAGCCAGCCAACACATATAAGTTAATAAAGAACTACCATACTTAAAAGAATACATATACACAGGTAATGACTACTAAAATGTCAGGTGCAAGATTGTGGGCACATCCTGGATTTAACAGACAAAGCTATCAGGTTAAAATATGGAGAAATTCTGCAACCATGGCAGAGCACATGCTTTTAGGATTCAAGTAAATTCCTCTGGGGCCCACTGTTGATTCAACCAATGGAGATGAAGGGACTTGGAAAGTAGAAGTAGGTTCTTTAAAATATCTGACCACAGACCTTTCTCTCTATATTATAAAGCAGATACACACTGGATGGTTCAGTGACCTGGCTTTTTGCTTGTATAAAAACCACACGATTTGCATGGTGGGGTAATTCCTTAATGTTTTATTCTGTTTAGACTCCCAGCTCCTTATGTAACACTCAGCTTCCAAGTTTTTCTCAAAAATATAATCTATACCCATCTAGGTAATGGATTATACAGAAACCGTGATGATGGTGCTTCAGGAAACAGTCTGTTCTAGAGCAGTCAAGTATGCATCAGCACAGAGAGACACTTTATTGCCTTATGAAATATTTCCTTGCCCAGGGTCTTTCAAAGAGGGTAGAAAGCCACACATCTTCAGAGACCTCTTTCAGGAAAGAAATATGCAAGAAAAGACTGCGGTAAGGTCTCTGCTAATTATTAGGGAACAATAATGTGGATTAATTAAGATTAATTAGTAGGGAGCCATAACAGATTAACAAAAGAAAACTAACATCCATTTGCTATGTACTAAATGTCAGGCACTGTGTTTTCACCTCCATCACCTCACTGAATCATCTCAACATTTTTGCTCTTGTTTAGTCTTAATAGCATTCTTGCAAGTTTTGGTCATATTATTAACATTTCACAGATGAGAAAACTGACCCTAGGTTGCTGAAGGAAGTTCCCCAAGGTCACACAGAGCATATGTGACAGCCCAACAGTGTAAACTTAAAGCCTGTCTCCTACAAAACCACGTTCATCTTTTAAAGATGGTACCCACCAACACTTTCTTGATCAGAGACTGCTTAGCATGTGATCTCACTCCCACGTGGGTAAACACGTTTGATGGTAGGCTAGCTTCCTAATTGCTCTTGTGTTAGCGTAATATTATATACATGAAGGCTGGCAGTAAGAGATGATGCCTAGGAACAAGTTGGGTGGTAGATGAAAACCATTTTACGTTTAAAATTCTTTCCAAACACGATTATGGCAGACTGTACGAGGAATGAGACTGCGCTTTACTTGTTTCTGCCTCTCATCTTAGCCAGGCTCTTTTTCTAGCTCAAATCAAAGCCCATTTATTGGAACCCTGATTCCCCCCTGCACTCTGATTGACACCGTCCTTGTAAGAGTTCCTCATTAGTTAATCACAGGCATGCCTCCTGGCCCTTGGCCAGTCATTCTTTCTGAATTTGCACAAGGACAAAGCAAAAAGAGGAAAATTCATTGAGCGTCTTCAGTTCTTTTATCAATATGAGCTCTGTGATGTGGTAAGACAAGTCAAATTCGTGTACCTTCTAATTGGTCCAGACAGAGATTCTACAGTTCTTTCTTGAGGACACTTGGTTAGGCAGAAAAAAAAGTTCATATTTCAGCGGGACTATAATCAATATATCAACTATATTAGCTTCATGTCAACACACAAGTGTTCATTATTAAGTAGATTCTGAAGGGCTCACTGAATATTGCACTTTGAAATGTGTGTCTGGTGCCTGGGAGCAATTTTAAACCTCTCTTCTGGGAACTAGGACACGCTTAAAAGGATTTAGGAGTAGAAATCTTTCACTTAAGAAAATCCATTTCAGCAATTTGCACATTAAGAAAACGGGAAATGTTTCTTTACCAACTTCACTGGCATTTGATGGGAGATCTACTAAAACACAGGTAATTTTATTCTAGTTATTATGGCTATAGAAGCATAAGTGCTCTTCTACTCTCTTGTGAATATAGTACTGCACAATCCATCATAGTCATTGTTTATTACATCCACCTTCTGAGAACAAGTTCCTTTTATTTGAGTACTAGTAACATTAAACATTTAGGAAGCATCAGAATTTTGCCAAGAACTTTAAAACGCTTAATGTTATTTAATCCTCACAACAATCAAAGGAGGTGGTTGCTGTCACTCTCTGCATTAATCATAGGAATTTAGAGAGGTTTAAATAATCTGTTCAAATTTACGTAATTTGTATGACCCAAAGCTTGAATTTAAATATAATGTCTCATTCTAAAATCTGTATCTTTAATCTCTGAGTTATACTACCAAGAGAATCATACTAATAGCTAATATTTTATGTGCTTTTTGTGATTCAAACACTAACATAGGTTATATTTACATATATATAAACACACATGTATACATATATATGGGTATATAGACACATATACCACTTTAAAACATGAGCTGTACTAATAACTAAAATAATGCACAGGACAAAGATCAAATATTCATTAAAATAATCAGTGCAAGGACCAGTAAAAATAGTAAGCTAGTAGCAAAAGCATTTGAGGAAGGACGGATTTGCAGCACATGAAAGAGAAGAGAGAGAAAGTGAGAGAGAAAAGGAAGGAAGGAAGGAAGGAAAAGGAGAAGGAGAAGGAGAAGAAGGACAAGAAGGAGAAGGGAAGAGAAGGAAGGGAAGGAGGGAAGGAGGGAAGGAAGGGAGGGAGGGAAGGAAGGAAGGGAAGGAAGGAAGGAAGGAAGGAAGGAAGGAAGGAAGGAAAAGGAGGAGAAGAAGGAGAAGGAGAAGGGGAGAGAAGGAAGGGAAGGAAGGGAAGGGAAGGAAAGAAGGAAGGAAGGAAGGAAGGAAGGAAGGAAGGAAGGAAGGAAGGAAGGAAGGAAGACAGCCGAAAGAAATTGGAAGGAAGCATGGAAAATAAATTCACAGGTTAATATTCAACTTCACAACACTGAGCTCTACTCAAATAGTAAATTAAAACATCAAACCTAAATTAGTTCTTCTAGAGAAATAAACTTTTGTAAGACCTGCTAAGCAGTACTACTACCATGTGGTATTTTAAAGGCATACCCCTAAGTATCATCACCTTATTTACAAATTTTGAATATTCCAAGTTCTTAAGAATATTTAGAATATTCTTAATATTTTTCAATAGGGATGATGATGAGATGCATTTCTGTTTATTCAGAAAGGTCTGCAGATAATATATTCTTTCGAAATATTAAAAGACTACAGAACTTGGATGAAACTTGGGTTAAATATAAATAAATGAAGTTATTACCTGAGTATTTTAGTTTTCTTCTATCAATTCACTAATATAATGGTTAAAATTCTACAAGAAACTTATTTCTTTTAATTTTAGTATTTATTTTTTTAGGGAAATTCTTTAGAAATATCTAATAGAGTAGTATAATAATCACTCATTCTTTTAATTTTTGAGTAATAGTGATTTAGATGTTGGAGGCTATAAATGCACAAATTGTCATGCACTAATTATAATCTCTTAGGTGAAATTTGAAAAACAGCGGCAGTAATCTAGCCTACTTTATTTGTTACTTTTCAATGTTATGATGCCTTATATCAATCTTGTGAAATAATTAACACAAACATAATTGCTCGTCCTGAAATATGAAAGAAACATTGTACGTAGTCTCTAGGCTAGGACTGCCAGCGAAACAAATCACCACAAAACACATGTGGTGCATTTATCAAGAGCAATATGATCTTCACCAACAGGCACAAAGATTTAGTCACGTTACTGATGAAAGATGATATTGGTTTTATAAAGGTAGACTCAAAGAAGGACACCCACAAGTAAGTTCGTAAGTAACCAAGATTTTAATTCAGACTTCCAGTTTTGTCATTGTACATTATAAATGCAGCTATTTGTGGATTTAAGAGTTTATCCTTCGGCTCACACTTTCCCCTTCCATGAGTAGAAATAGCATTGAGAAATCACTTTGTAATTCAAAGGTGCTAGGCAAGGAATACTTTGGAACACAGGTAGATGTTTAAAATATTTGCTCACATCAGTTGTGAAGACATGATGACTCCACTCACACTGGGGACCTCATCTCTTTGGAAAAATCCCTGGAGGGGCACTTGTCAACCTGGCTATTTAAGATCTGCTTAGCCTTTGTTTGCCCATTTCTTTTGTTTTGAAATGCTTTTGCTTTTAGCTAAACAGCTAAGTTTTGTACATTCCATTCTTTTCCTGAGCAGTTACTTTATCTTCTGCCCATGTGTAGCCATTAGAGCTTAACTCTTGAAGGCAACTATGAGAGGATTTGGATGGCTTTCTCCACTTATAGCTGCCAGTTTCCATTCTATTGATGATGAAGTTGAGGAAAACAGAGATGGAACGATTCATCCGAAGTGACAAAGTGTCTAGTAGAACGCAGTACAATCCTTGAACAATGATTCTCTACCCACTTTCTCCATACTGCCGTATAGCAACCCCTTGGTACCATGTGATAACAACGTTTAAACTATTAAAGATTTAAGATTAGTAAACTTTAGGTCTATTTTCAACCTGCCCACTTAGCTGATAGCAATAATGAAGATAATTACTGATAAAAAATGATAGGCAGGTAGAAGGTGCTAAGCTAATACAATTGGCAATAACCTATATATCAAAAGTCAGTTGAGGCCGGGCGCGGTGGCTCAAGCCTGTAATCCCAGCACTTTGGGAGGCCGAGACGGGTGGATCACGAGGTCAGGAGATCGAGACCATCCTGGCTAATACGGTGAAACCCCGTCTCTACTAAAAATACAAAAAAAACTAGCCGGGCGAGGTGGGGGGCGCCTGTAGTCCCAGCTACTCGGGAGGCTGAGGCAGGAGAATGGCGTAAACCCGGGAGGCGGAGCTTGCAGTGAGCTGAGATCCCGCCACTGCACTCCAGTCTGGGCAACAGAGCGAGACTCCATCTCAAAAAAAAGAGAAAAAAAAAAAAAAAAAAAAAAGTCAGTTGAAATCAGGACAGTATAATGGGAGTCAATCAGTGATTCTGATGTGGAAAAAGTCACACTGGCATCTCCATTCTTCATGAAGAGGGTCTGCGGTGTGTTAGAGGATATTTGTCATTGACAAAGTCCAAAATGTTTTGTGTGATTTAGAAGACCCCCATTATTCTGTCTTTTGTGGATTTCTCCAGCCTTCCTTTTCCTCATGCTCCATTTCACACCTAGAACCACATCCATTTCCCTAAACATGTAGTGACGTTTAAAATCTCACATTGGCCTTCACTGCTATCTCAAATGTCATGCTTTTCTTCATGTTAACCACTTCAAGAAGATTTTCCAATTTTTCAAGATTTAAAGTACCACTATCTATTTGAATTTCTTCCTCACACATTTCTAGGAAGGTTTGCCATATTCCACTCTGTGTCACACTGTAACCTTGCAGACTTCTGTGATGTTACTTCTATATACTTCATTGTATGTCTCTCTCTCCCCTCATGTAAATAATATTATAAAAAATGCAGATTGGAATCTATTTCCCAAACAACCCAAAATAAATCCACAATAACTTGTTGAGAAAATAATAAAAACATGAAAAGAGAATTCCATATATTCCATTGATTTTTTTGTGCTCTCTGCATTATCTTTTGGAGACTTAAAAACCGTTAAAGAGTGAAGCTGTGTTATTTATCTGCTCTCTGTTTATTTCTGTGCGTAAGATAGAACTGTTGGCTTTCAGTGGGCACACAGTCAAAGCTGATCAGTGATAGCATAAAAACAATTGCACAATGCATTTATTTCTCTGTCAGTCTTAAGAGTACATGCTACAGAATATCTTCTGGGATCCTACTGACTCAAATAGCAACGCCTAGAGCAAGAAACTGACAACAGAGTATTAGAGGTTTTGATTGTAGCATATTATGCATTAGTATCTTAAATTAGGTCGATTTTGGCCAGGCACGGTGGCTCACGCCTGTAATCCCAGCACTTTGGGAGGCCAAGGCCGGCGGATCACGAGGTCAGGAGATCGAGACCATCCTGGCTAACATGGTGAAACCCCGTCTCTACTAAAAATACAAAAAATTAGCTGGGCAGGTCGCGAGCGCCTGTGGTCCCAGCTACTCGGGAGGCTGAGGCAGGAGAATGGCGTGAACCCGGGAGGCGGAGCTTGCAGTGAGCTGAGATCCGGCCACTGCGCTCCAGCCTGGGCGGCAGAGCGAGACTCCGTCTCAAAAACAAACAAACAAAAACAAACAAAAAAAACTAAATATTATAGATTGTGTCTAATGATATTCTTGTACCCATTAACCACCCTTATTTTCTACATTCCCCCACTACCCTTCTGAGGTTCTGACAACCATCATTCTACTTACTCTCTGTCTTCATGAGTTCAATTGTTATAATTTTTAGCTTCTACAAATGAGTGAGAACGTGAGAAATTTGTCTTTCTGTGCTTACCTTATTTCAAAAGCACAAGCAAACAGAGCAAAAATGGACAAATATGATTACATTTAGTTAAAAAGTCTTCACTGCAAAGTAAATAATAACAAAGTGAAGAGACAACCCACAGAATGGAAGAACACATTTGCAAATTATCCATCTGACAAGGGATTAATAATCAGAATATACAAGAAGCTCAAAGGCCTCAATAAAAAAATCTAATAACCCTACTAAAAATGGGCATAAGGTCTGAATAGATATTTCTCAAAAGAAGATATACAAATGAATAAAATCTTTGAAAAGTGATTGTTTTGTATTTGGAGAACACTCTTTTTATAATTCACTTTTGAAATGATATTTTCAAGCCCCTCGCTTTATCTGTTTCTATTGGTCAGAATTTCAAAGGATTCAAAGTGGTGCTCTCATTTATCTGTCTATTTTCAGTATATTGCAATGTATTGCAGCTTTTATATGCCTGGATAAATGAATTTACAATTTGGTGTAATTTCAACTCAGGTAACTCTTACAAAATAGACATGGAACTTCAACAGACACCTGCAAGGAAATTATAAATTGAAGATAATATCAATAATGCAAGCTAAACTAACAATACAAATTGTCAGAGCTGACACTTCTAATTCTAGTATAAATGCTTCACTTGAAACATAGTGATGAATAAATGAGGCTCTAATCAGATGTAACAACAAGCAGCAGTAAAACTGTAATAATAAAAAAACTACTTAAAATGTGAATACAGATACATTATCACCATTATTAATAAGCAGCATGCCTAAGTGGATATTTTGTAAATTGTTTCATCGTGGAGGGTACGTTTTTTATATATGACAGTCATTGAAAGCAATACCAAAATAAACTCAACTCAGAAGCAGCTCTTTGAAATGTTGTTTCAAAACTGTTACATCAGTATTCTCAAAAGTAATTAAGCATAAGCAATCATATATATACATATATACACACACATACACACACACACACATCCACATATATGGAGAGAAGACATATGTCTATACCTATCTCACATATATATAAATTTTGTATCTATCAAGTATTCAAATATTTATATAAAAAATGTGTATACTGACAACGCACACATATTGTAGTAAAAAGATCTTTAAACTACAAGACGTTGATTATTTAAAAGGACTTACTTTTACCTTTTCAAAATAATTTAAAAATTTAGCAAGTGCGTGTTTTATAAGATTTATTGCATGTTACTGCAACAGGTCATACATGTATTATATAAATGAATATGCCTTTACTGGGATACCCTAAAGTTGTGTTTTTTTGTTTGCTTTACTGACAGGGTGTGCTACTCAACATTTTCAACATCACTTTTTTTCTGAGGATTTTTTGGCTCTTCTGAAAATAGTGAAAAACTGCTCAGACTGACACCTGAGTAGGCCGGGACCTTAAGTGAGGTGTTATAAAAGATGCAGAGGACAACGCCACGGTCCTCGTGGTGGAGGTTGATGGATGGAAAATGATAGAGTTGGAGGCAAAGCACCTTCCAGCTGTCTCATTTTTATCTATCACACACATCTACCTTGTCATTACTTGTCATTTCTTTCCTAAAACTCTCCATTCACAAACTATGTCTCCTGTAGGAATAAAAATTAAAATAAAATAAAAATAAAAATAAATAATAATAATCTCAATGTTTAAGCAGGCTATATACATTTCGATTTGATCTTTTAGTTTAAATTTGGTTCTCCTTATCTTTATGACGTTATTTCCTGCCATGTGCCTGTTGCATTTTTGTGCAATAGCAAGAGCAAAGTGTGGTTCTACAACTCAAACTGTCATTTTGTGCTTCCAGGCCTGAGTCCATTTTCTTATGTTGTTTCTCTGCCAAGTACTTTTATTTGTCCTCATTCTATTTGCCAACTTCTTATTTACCTTTCGAAACTTAGTTTCAATTTTCCTTGATGAAATGTTTGTGTGTGTGTGTGTGTGTGTGTGTATTTTAAACATGTTTTCCAAGGTCTGGAGATCGGTGGAGAGGTATAGGTTGAAGACAAAATTCAGGGAATCATAGAAATAGTAATTTGGTTAAGAATATGTAGACAGAGAAGTGCAGAAACCAACAGTTTTGCTAGTTTTTATGGAGAAACAAAAATAAAAACTGTTAGTAGAAATTTTTTTAAAAAATTATCAGAAATATAGGAGAGAATCCAGCAGAGGGTTTTGGCACAGAAGCTACAGGAAGGGACTTTTTGAAGAGGACAGATGATCTATCACTGGCCAAGTAGCAGAGGGGCTCAGAAAACAAACAAAAAAACAAAAAGTACTTGAACTACGTACTTTGAAAATGAAGTTTATTGGTGATGGTAAGTATTAGTGTTCTCTAGAGAAACACAACCAATAGGATATATGTGAATCTATAAGGGTACATTTATTATTGGCCTTGGCTCACAAGGTTATAAAGGCTGGGAAGCCCCTCCAAGGACGGGATGATGCCTGCTCACATTGGTGACAGTGGATCTTCTTTACCCAGTCTGCTGATTCAAATGCTAATCCTTTCTAGAAATATCCCCACAGAACACACCCTGAAATAATATTTCATCAGCTCTCTGGAAATCCCCCAGCCCAGTCAAGCTGACACATTGAGGTAACCATCATACCTTATAAACAACATTTATGCGACAGGACAGGAAGAAAAGCTAGATGGAAAAGATAAGAAGGGAAACTGGAAAGTGTGCTACATAAAGATTTTGATTTCTCAAAAAACTTTGGTTTCCACACCTACCTGTGAGTATTCTTATAGTTATTCACTTCCTCCTTTCTGCTATCTCTTTCTTGCATATAATTTTTTGTAACGCACTCTAAATGGTAATTTATGATCAATGTGCCTTTACACACAGCCTCTTTCCTCAATTAGCTATAAATTACCTGAGGTGTTGAACTGTGTCATATTCATCCCTACATTTCGGGCATTATACACAGTGCCTGCCATATCTTAGGCTCTTAATTTGAGCTTTCCTTTTGGAATAATAATCTGAAGAGTATATAACAAATATTGCAATGCATTTTACATGTTATCAATGGTGTTGACATTCTGAAAAGCCAGATATTTGTACTTAAGCCTCTCATCAGTTGAGAAAGTGCTTTAATTTTATTGATTCATTGATATTGACGGTTGAAGGGAAGGACCCAAACATTTATGTCTCTAGACTCTTGGGAGATATTTATAAGACAGCTCACCTGATTTATGGGTAAGGTCTATTCCCCTTCAGGGCTATAACCTAAAAACTTGACTTCATTAGTGATACACTCCAGTTAACTGGGCTAACTCAATTGGGACAGCCCTTAGATAATCAAGAGTCAAAGCCCTCTGACTTCAAAAATCAGAGGAAAAAAAAAATCACAAAACCTTCCTATATCAAAAGATAATGTAATGAGAAAGACTGAATGCATAAAATAGTTAGTTGGAATTTGAGCTGCCTTGTCTGTGAGAATGAATATCATTATCTAGAAATCAAAATCATTAAAATACAGTTAAGGACATTGGAGAGAAAATAAAAGGAATAATTTAAAGTAGCTTCCTAACGAAAACCATTATCCCTCAAAGCACAGCTATATAAAGGAAACTGTGAAACCTTGCTTGGTTCAAAGATCTCTGGGCACACCATGCATCACAAACTGAATACAAAATAACCTACATAAAAGTCAGTGTTTTCATAAATGCAATAATAAAGAACTTCTTACTATTCTTGCTGTAAAAATTTAAAAAGTAGCCCACAATGCAACATTAGTTGTATTGAAATAGTCATATTTTAATCATCATTATTGTTGGAGTATAATTGTAGATTAAAAACCCATTCCAGATAGAAGAAAGCTATATTAATTAAAATAACTCAGCAGTACTTTTCTAATAAAGACAGTGGTGAGTATATATTTTCTGTCAACAGTGTAATAATTGGAATGCAATTCAAAAATATCTTATTATAAATCTGCATGAAAATTGATTTCAACTTTGCTACTGGCCAACTATTTTAGTTTGTAGGGAAGCTGGAAACCCTGGTTCTGTCCACTCGTTGCTGTGGAACTAGTCGTAGGAAATATAAACAAAGCTACCCTGGATTGCCCATTCACAAGCTTCTTAAAATCACAAGTTAGCACTAAATCTGTGGAATTATTCTCTCTAATACAGAATTACAAAATTAAGAGCCATGATTAAATTAATTGTATTAGGTATTCAAGTACTACATTAACACACACAACTCCTGAGTATACAGCACGTGAATTTTTACCAATACGTGCAGCACAGGGATCAATAAAGGCAGCATTTCCAGCATCCCAGACATTTCATGATAACACTTCCCAATAAATATTTCCAAAGCCCCCAGAGACATTTTCTAATTTCTAACACCATAGGTAAAATTTGTCTATTCTTAAACTTTACATGGATGAAATTATACATATGCCTTCTCTTGTGTTTGACTTGTTTTGTACAGTATTGCCTGTGAGATCCATCCATTGTCTTGCATGTTACTATAGTGTGCTTCTTTCATGGCTCTATAGTATATCATTTATGAATATACATGGATTTATATTTCCACTCTATTGCTAATGGACATTTGGATTATTTCCAGTTCTGTTGTTATGAACAGTGCTTGCACATGCATTTTTCACACATCTATTCGAGGGTATATGTTGTCATTTTTTATACACACAGCCATGTATTTTGAGAAAAAGTGCTGAGTCACAAAATATCTGATATTCAATTTTATTAGGTATATAATGCTTACTATAACCTTGATTTACACAATATGTAATAGTATGGATAATTTGGGATCATAATTGTATGTATGTTTATAAAACTTTATTATCTAATGCATTACAAATTTCTTTACATATTTATGAGACACAAATTATATACATCCAAAATGTATCTAGGTGTTCAATATGTATCTACTTTTAAAACTTTTAAGTGGCAGGAGATTTTCTTAATTTGCAATCACACAGAAAGACAAGAAAACCATTCACATTTTGACAGGGCATTTCATCAGTGACCTGCATAAAATAGAGCTGAAATAATTTTATTTGAAGCCATCGTTTTTGACCTTTTCAGAGAGAGATTTGGCTTTTAATCAGAAATCTGCGTTTCATTTTCAACAAGAAACACATCATCCCAATTCAGCTATTTCCATACAAATGAACTATTTTCCTTATCATAAGATTAATGACGAACAGACTTGCATTCCTACAAGTGTATGGAGGAGTTCGTGCAGGAGACCACTTTATGCTCTAGTTAGATATGAAATGTGTCCAGTGTGTTTGAATGGTCTAAACTGTCCTTGGGTTTGAGGGATAAAGGAAGATTCACTTGGCAATGATTAACCTCTATAGAGTCAACCACTCCTGAATTTGTTAAGAGATAGGTTGAAAAACCCTGCAGGCCAAGTCTCTACCCTATTGTATATGGAAAAAAGAGATAACATATTGGGACAGGTCCGTTGTAAATGGAGAAAGGGAATGAAAGAAAGATGAAAAGTCTTCACTAAATTTGCATATATATGAAATTGTGGGTTATAAATAGTTCTGTATTTAATTAGCTAGGTACATTTAGATGAATAAGAATATGTCTAAGCCTCAGTTTTCATATGTAAAAATTGTGTTTGTAATATTTTCTTTGAAGTAATATGTTTTAAATGTGATGAACTAAGTATTGCATAAATGAAATACATTTGTCATAACATGCTATTATGAGGATGATTAATATTATTATTATGCTTTTCAAAGCAGTTTATCATTTATTATTTCATTGTATCAACAACACTTTGAGAATGAATGGAGCATGTGCTACCACCCCTGTGTGCAGAAGGGAAGCTCTGTACTAATTTATATTATGATTCGTGAGAGCCATGGGGCAAGGGTCAATCTCTCCTTCCTCTTAGTTTAATTGTTTTTCTTACTTCACTTTTCTTTTCTTCTAAAAAATTCATTAATAAGTGAATTATGTTTTCACCCCATTGGACATGGTTTTCTGTGTTTTTAAAAGGTTCTCATATTTCCCGTATCAGTGGACATTTAATACCATATAAAAGGAGTTCTTTTCAGTCAGACACTTTACTTCCAGTCCACTAGTGCTCAGCTGTAGGATAACTTTTTGCTGCTGCTGTTGTTTCACATATTAACACTACCATTCTTTCTCACCTCTTTGATTAGAAAACTTTTTGAACTGGAGAAGCTGACAGAATATTCAGATTCTTTATTTTATTTCTTTCACCACCACTAAAGTAGGATGAAGGAAGGAAGGAAGGAAGGAAGGAAGGAAGGAAGGAAGGAAGGAAGGAAGGAAGGAAGGAAGGAAGGAAGGAAGGAAGGAGGGGGGGAGGGGAGGAGGGAGGAAGGAAGGAAGGAAGGAAGGGAGGGGAGGGGAGGGGAGGGGAGGGGAGGGGAGGGGAGGGGAAAAATAAGCTAAATTTCTTATTTGCTCCCTTTACCACAATCACTTTCCAGAAATCCAACATTAATGCAGTTCTTTCTCAGTTGGGAAGCCTAGCAGTCCCAGTAGAGTTAACTCATAAACCTGCAAGCATGGCCATATATTTTAACCTTGCCTACTCAATTTATTTGCACAGTTTTCAAGTTTGTGTTCTCATGGTAATTTGACGGGTGCTGCTTTTCCAGTCATCACAACCTCATAAAACTAATCCACGGGACTGTACTTATTGGCCAGGACTGAATCCCAAGTCTTTCATTGTCAAGAAAGATAGAATGATCATGGCTGGTTTAAATTAATCCAAATTTACCTCCTGGGACTAGTCATGGACACAACCCCTCCTGAAACACATGGCTACTCCTGGCAACACTGGAAAACAATTAAAGTTCTATTTCAAAAGAAGAAAGGGAATACCTGTTGATTACAGAACCAACAGTGTCTGTTCTGCCAGATCTGTTCCTGTCTGGGGTGAAATATGTTATAGAAGTATAAAAAGTTGCACTATTCACAATAGCAAAGACTTGGAATCAACCTAAATATCCATCAGTGACAGACTAGATTAAGAAAATATGGCACATATACACCATGGAATACTATGCAGCCATAAAAAGGGATGAGTTCGTGTCCTTTGTAGGGACATGGATGCAGCTGGAAACCATCATTCTCAGCAAACTATCGCAAGAACAGAAAACCAAACACCGCATGTTCTCACTCATAGGTGGGAACTGAACAATGAGATCACTTGGACTCGGGAGGGGGAACATCACACACCGGGGCCTATTATGGGGATGGGGGAGGGGGGAGGGATTGCACTGAGAGTTATACCTGATGTAAATGACGAGTTGATGGGTGCTGACGAGTTGATGGGTGCAGCACACCAACATGGCACAAGTATACATATGTAACAAACTTGCACGTTATGCACATGTACCCTAGAACTTAAAGTATAAAAAAAAAAAAAGAAGTAAAAAGTTGGCCACAAATTTCTCATGGACCTAATTTCCCTTCTTTTGCTATTTCACTTCATCATGGTGAATTGCTAAGAGCATAATCATTATGAAGTACCTTGCCTTGGGCTGGCTGAGTGTTTTGAATATTGTTTCTATATCTAAATAGCAGAGGAATCTTGGGCAATTTACTTAGTATAATCTTCACTCCCTGTCCCAGAGCAGGTAGTCAACGGATTTTGCTGTGGACTCTTGTGATTTGTAGCAATATTTTCCCTCTCTTTCAAGGCCCACCCGACACAATTCCTTCATGTTGCACATTTTCCATTTTGGTGAGCGCCTTCTGGGGCACTCCAATGAGCAGTTTTTCATAGATTATTGCTTTAAGTACTTATTTTTTATTGGTCTTATTATTAAATAGCCTGTTACTATTGGTGTTTTTGAAATTCATCTGCCAGATAATTTATTATAATACTTTGCAAGTTTATGTTACGTCTCAGAGTAATGCTAAAGAGAAATGAGTTTTCATTGTTGCAAAAATTTAGTTTCAACTTCACAAAAAACTGACTAGAGAGGATATTAGCCTCTGAATTATCTGCTGAGAGAGCCTTGAAGCATCTTCCTCAGAGATCTTTCATAAATGGCTATGTGTGACCATGAAAATTTAGAAATGTTTAACTGCCTGGAAGCGAGAGGTGATATAATATTTAAACGATGAGCCAGATTATATCCAGTTGTTGCAAGTCTTCAAATCTATAAGGCATGTAGATTGATCAGCTTCTAATAGCATCCAAAATCTTGTGGAGTCTCATGTCCCATGTAATACAAGGACATTCCTCCTGGCCAAACACTGAATAAGGTGAAAGCATGTACAGGCTGTGAGAGGTGGCCTAGGATGTTCCATAATTCTCTGGGAAAGAAACTAATCCAGGAGGCTTCCTTCCCTAAGAGAATGTAGGGACTGTGTGCCTAAGAATAGTACTAGAGATGGTGTGTAAATAGTAAAACTGTTATCATCTGTTTCTTGGAAGAACTCTTTGCAGTGCAGTATATCAAGAGTTGTGAGTCTTCAGTCTAAATCATTGCACCTTGAGGACATCTCCTAAACTCTTTGACATTCATATTTCCCATTCTTAAGAATCAATAACATTTTAGACAACTCCTGTAAACATTAAATTCTATAAATGCCTGAAACAATCTGTAGTGCTGTAGATTCTCTATTAAAGTTACTTGTTTCAGTCTTTCCATTTCGTGTCCCAGTCATGTTGGTAATAGACTAGAAAATCATTGAACAGGCTCTCTAGAAAATAGAACTTGAAGTATGTCCTTCATGCTCAGGCGTTTAAAGTATTGCAATCTCAGGACAGTAGGAGGAGGAAAAACGGGATGCAAGCAAATACGACATAGTTCACAAGTAATTTGGGTGAACAGCCTTAAGAAAACACACACTATTGTTTGTTTCCATGGCACATTATCTAGGTAGGTTCTGTTAAGCTACCGTTACAGTCCATTAAAGAAAGGAAGGGGCAAGGCACAGTGGTTCATGCCTGTAATCCCAGCATTTTGGGAGGCTGAGGTGGGAGAATCTCTTGAAGCTGGGAGTTTGAGACCAGCCTGGGCAACAAAGAAGACCCTATCTCTACAGAAAATTTAAAATTTAGCCAGGCATGATGGTGTATATCTGTAGTTCCAGACACTTGAAAGGTTGAGGTAAAAAAAACATGTAATCTTTTCTATTACATGTTTCTATTTTCCAAGTTATGTATCAGTTTTCAAAGTCAATTAATAAATATTAATTGATCACAAATGTATATTCTTTAGAAAAAAGTACAGCATGAGAAAAATATAAATAGAAATACAATTTTGGATAAAAAAAGATAAATAATTTAGAATAATATTAATACAAATTTAGTAATCCAGATAACAAGCATTATAAAAACTGAGCTGAACAGAGAATACTGTGACCCAGAGTGACCAGGAAAGTGCTGGGATTGACTTAGTCTGGGGACTATATCTAAAATGTATTAAGCAGTGATGAAGGAAATAGGCATGGCCACAGAGGCGAGGCCAATGTTGTGGGCAAAAATTAGATTGTGAGGAAGGACAGATACCATGTATTTATGGTTTCTTATAAACCAATATGGCTGATGAGATAAGCTCTTGTAATTAAGCTATGGAACATAGATTGAAAAAACAAGATTGGGTCAGATATTGGAAAGTTTTGAATGTCAGATTCAGGAATTTAGACATTTTCTTACAGATCATAGAGCACTGAATAAGATTTCAGTGAGTTAATATTAAAAATAGCTAACATGTATTGGGTGGATATTTTATGCTGTCAATGGTCATAATGCTTCCTGTGTTTTAACTCACTGGATAATTTCAACAACCCCTACTCCCAAACAATGTGCCATAGTTTAAAAGGTCATCTTTTTAAATTTAAAAGCACATCTTTCCCATGTAAGGCAAAAAAAGCAAGGACCGCAGAAACAGAAATTCTTTCTGACTCAACTTGTTTCAAAACACACCCAGAAAACAAGTTCCCTTTAGATGGTCTCTAGTCTGATGATAATCTCAGCAACAGCAGAGCAGGCCTTAATTGCCTATGCCTACTTTCTATTCCAGTTTCATTGGCTTTTGTTTGATATTGAATTTAATTCTCTCAAACCAGAAAATATTCCCTTGTTAGTTCTCATCTCTGGTACATTATATATAGATGAAAACAGGTGAGATCACTAAATATCGAAGTGTTCGTCAATGTGATGAGTTTTTAAATTGTTCACGATCAATATATTCCCTATAGCATTTTTTTTTACTATTTCAAATAAAAAGTGATCATTGTTTATTTGAGGAATTTTCTTTCTCTTTAAAGAAAATATAAAGTAAATGTTGCTTCAGTTCAGAAGCATTTTTCCAGCCACTTAGAGATTTGTTTTTAATTACTTGAAAATAAATGTGACAAAAACATCAAATTGTCTAAAGTTTTATCATCTTTTGATTTATATTCAGTTGTTGAGGTTGGGTATGTGGAATGCCAAATCTTCAGAAGAAAGTGAACTTGGTGAGAGCCTGGAATTTTTCTGGACTACATCTACCACTTGAATTAGGAAAGGCCACGTCCATCTCTGAACATCCATTCCCTTAATGGCAAACGAAGCTACTGGTGAGTGTTTGTCAATTGCAAATAATTGCTATTGGAATAAAAGAGAAAAGACAAACAGCTTGTTGAGTATAATTAAGTGAATCATAATGAATATGTTGGGGTTTATTTTACTAGACTAAATCTTTCATTTAAGTTGTCCAAAATGTATCAATAATCAATTCACATGGGTAAGTTCTTGAACTGAAGCAAACACAGACATTTTCTCTCAGTTATTAACATAACTGAACTTGGAGAATTCTAAGCTCTGTCAAAGAATTATATTCATTTATGAAAGCAGTCAACAGAAAAATCTAGAATAATCATTTCTCACAGACTGCAAAGATAGTAAACAGCAGGCTGAGACTTTATGCAATATTGAAATCTGACCTATTTAACCAAAAAGTACAGTTGGAATCTGTTAACTCTAAATTTACAAGATTTAGCGCTCTCTAGATATCTACTAAAGCTTTGAAATAACTTTTAATATCTCCTGTCACTCCTAGAAGTATTTAATAAAAAGAAAAATGCCTATTCATATGTGCAAAATGAAAATAGAAACAAATGTAATCACGTGGGAAGCATGAGGAAACAGAAGCAGTGAAGAACTTGTTCAGGTAGCCAGTAACTCATCTATTAGCCAACTTTTGTCTGTAATTTGATTATTCTTCTTAAACTCTTTAAGATTTTATATAAACCCAACACCTTCACTTTTTTGAGATGAAATGTACTTGACATCAATTAATCATTGTAAGCCAAACCACTCACTGGCCTTTACTGCAGTCACATTTTTGTGCCAACACCACCTGTTTCTAGTTCTAAATATTTTCATAATGCCAAAATAAAATCCTGCACGCATTAAGCAGTTATTCCCATTGCTCTCTTCCCACAACCTCTTGACCACAATCGGTCTGGTTTTTGTATCCGTGGATTTTCCAATTCTGCATATTTTATATAAATAAAGTCATACCTTTACTCTCTGGCTCCTTTCACTTTGAACAATGTTTGTGAGGCTTATCCACATTGTAGTATATATAACTACTTAACTCTTTGTATGGTTAAATAATATTTTATGGTTAAATAATATGCCATTGTAAATATTAATGTCCTAGGGGAACCATAACAAAATGTCACAAACTGGGTGTCTTAAAACACAAGAAATTTATTCTCACAGTTATGGAGACTAGAAGTCCAAAATCAAGCTGTCAGCAGGGCTACACTTCTTCTGAAGACTGCAGGGAAAAGTTCTTTCTTGTCTTTTTCTCATAACAAATGGTTGCTGCCAATCCTTGACATTCTTTGGCTTGCAGCTGGATCTCTCAATTTCTCCCTCTGCCATCACATGACCTTCTTCTCTGTGGGTCCTCTCTGTGTCTTCCCATGATCTTATAAGGACACAAATCACTGAGTTAGGACCCTCTCTAGCACAGTATGATCTCATCTTTACTTAACTAATTTATCTTCAAAGATCCTGTTTCCAAAAATGTTCATAATCATAGGTACCTGAGGTTAGGACTTCTGTTCCTAGATTTCTGAGTGCTGAGTTTTGTCCAATGCCTTTCCTTTGTTGATTGAAATGATCATGTTTTAGTTTCTTTCCTCTCTCTCAGTCTACTAATATAGTGTATTACATTGATTGATTTTCTTATGTTGAACCACTTTAATATTTCTGGAATAAATCTAACTTGATCATTGTCTATAATTCTTTTAAAATATTGCTGAATTCAGTTTGCTAGCATTTTTTGAGAATTTAACACCTTTACAGTCAGAAGTAGGAAATAGTTTAACCAAAAAAAAAAAATGTGAAAAAAGAGCCATAGAAGTAAACAGTGACCAAACCCGTCCAGTAGGCTCCAGAATTATGGTTACCATTGGAAAGGCCAGACCTGCTGGGTAAATACATACGTTCCCTTATTTAAGTTGGATACAATTAAACATTCTGTTTTTATTATGATTCATTTAATTCTAATTGAAATAGTCAACGTTAATCTTTTGATTACTGTTCGGCTGCATATCTTCAAGGTCATGTAAAATAATACTTTTCTATTGTAAATTAATGAATTGGCATTCACAGAATCTGAGACATTATTTGTTATCAGTATAACTAAGAGAAATCGATCTACTCTCGGTGATTGAGAAAAACCAGATTTCTGAGCCTACAGAAATAAGGAAGACATTGGATTGTAGTAAATTTACAAAGGTAATGCATTTGTAAATGGCACACTTTGCGGAAATAGATATATAATCCGTTCACCTAACACAATTTTGTCATGCATTGTATGAGCCATAGTTAGCCTTTGGATAGTACAACTATTAAATAGTGTAGTGCACAGAGGTTCCATAATCAGAAAAAAATGAATTCACAGCAGACTGACCAGCATCTATTTAAACTTGACCATTTACTGAATTTTTCTGAGCTTCTTTTTCTCCCTATGGAAAACAGACAAAATGATGCTTAAACTGTAAGACTGGTATATGGAATAAATGGAATGTAAGTTTCCAACAGTTGGACTTACATTAGGTTGTCTTTTGGTAAATACTATTTATCTTTTCTTCCATATTTCTAGGTCTAGCAACTGAACCTGGCTTAGTAGAAGGGACTTACCAGGATGAAAAGGCACAGTTTCAGTGCAGATTTCAGAATGTACATGTGTGTTAGTAAAGTGGCCAGTCCTTATTCTCCAGTACATATTTCATCTTTTCATTCTCCATATGTCTTTTATACCAGACTTGGTGGGATCACTTCTCTTCTTTATGGTTTTGTCAAAAGCAAATATTAATATCTCATTCACTATTCCACATAGAAGAGTATATATGTTAGCTCTCACAATAGGACCAGTATCTGAACAGTGAACATAGATCCCAGTGTGTGGTTTTAGCATATTGCCTGGGTCTCATTAAGCCCCAATAGCTATTCATGTTATACCAGTCAGAAACGCAGTACATGGTCCTGCAACCATAGCCAAGGATGGATACTCAGAGTTTGTCTTGTCCAGGTAAGAATACAAAATCCAACTGTTCCCTTACTTTATATTTTCTGTACTTCCGATATAAAATCACTAAAAATGATGTTTAGCCACCTTCTCATGGGCTAATTTAAAAATGTGCTTCTCTAATAGCTATAAGGTTTAAAAACAGAGAGTGTAAAGTCACTTACTCAGAGCCTTAGGCATGTAAAATACTTTGATATTGGTTGTTTCCATTGTATCTTTGCCACTATTAAACAGATATAGAAATGGGTAGATAAGGGTCACTTTCTTTTTATTGTTGTTATTTTTAATTTTGGAAAGGGATCTAAGACCACACCATAATTTGAAATATTTACATTTCCAGATCCACATTAGAATGCACTTCAGATTAGGATTTCATAATGAAATCCTAATTTGTCTGTGTGTCTACAGAAGTGCATGGTATGTGTCATTGAGCACATGAATATTAAGAATATTAAGAATTTGAACCAGGTCCTACAGCTTGAAGCATAGTATAGCTTTGCCAGTAAATGTTATGCCTAATAATAAAGCTTATTGATGATAAATATTTGACCTTTTATCTAAATAGAAGTAAAGTATGCATCCTTGGTATAGTGTTCTATATTCTGTCTCTGGTTTCTTTTGTTTAAAAAAAAGACAAACTTGAACTAGTATAGGTAGAAGGTAAATTGTCTGGCTCATTGGTTCTGTGCTGGGCATCTTATATTAATTTGCCTCTCTATATCTGTTTCTGCCTGTATCTATCTGCTCTGTCCCCGGGAGACTGATCCATACAAACTGTACCAATGGGATCTCTTGCTCTTTGTTCTCTTGTGCTTTGGAGAATTGTATTTTTCACTACGTCAATCATTAGCTCTGGTAAGGGCTTACATATTTGCATATATCTTGGACCCCTGCCAAAACTGATTAATCAGGGAAGGTCGGAGAGTCACTTCACCCAAGGTCACTTGGGTATTTTTTAAAAATGGACCTCAGAAATAGATCCATCACTATTAGTAAAAGAGTCTATGAGACTGTGAGACTCTGGGGTTAACACTGTTTTTTTTTCTTGCTTTCTGGAGTAAGCAATAGTTTAAATTTTTTTCAATGAGAAGTAATTAAGCCCATATGATGGATAAAAACATATACAAGTCAGAGAAACAATTATCGGTAGCTTTCGGTTGGGGTCCTAGTTGTTGCAAAACACAACTGCATCCCTGAACTTCCAATAGTTACAGGTGTTCAGGTCTTACTTGAAGATAATATTAGTCAAGATGCCAATAGGAAAGACATGGTTCCTTCAAGCCAGGTAATCGAGGGAATTGCAATCAAGTGACTATTTGCAAATATGAGAGCAGAAGGCATGGTGCAGCAAGAGGGGAGAGACACTGCCATTTCTAAGCTTGAAGGAAGAGGGGAAGGGAAAGATGACCGGAAGGCCGAGAGGAAATTCCATAGAGAAAGCTTTATGACTATACCTCTGACCTTTTGTAAGAAACGTAGCTAAATCCAGTGATGCAAAGCATATGCTGACCTCACTGTCCTCATCTTTATAATCTCCTGCCAGTGCCAAAACAAAAGAACAAAGGGCAAGAGATCCCATTGGTACAGTTTGTATGGATCCGTTTCCTGGGCACAGAGCAGATAGATAGAGACAGAAACAAATATCGAGAGGCAAATAAATACAAGACGCACAGCACAGAACCAATGAGCCAGAAAATTCACCTTCTACCTATACTAGTTCAAGCTGGGTTTCTATCATTTGGAAACAGGAGCAGCCATGACTGGAAATTCTTCTTTCTAGTTTTTCTCAAGTGCCTGCTTTGTCCACTTCAATTATCTCTAACACAGGACTCATGCTAAAAGGGTAGTGATTAAATAGACAGGGTTAGCAGCTGATATATTAGTGAGTCAACTAACCCATGAGAACCACTCTCCTTTTTCCAGAAAATGGGCAGTAAAGACAGCACGACTTAAAACAGTCTCTCTAAGCCAGTGAGACACCTGCTCGTTTCTTTTCTTTCACTCAATCCTGACAGCAATTAAATCTCTCCAAACCAGTTTTCCACATTGACAGGTCTGCCTATCTAAATCACAAAGGTTTTACTTGATTCCCTCACAGCACATTAACCCACTGCCCCACCATAGTAGATTCCAGGGGAGGTAAATCATGTAGTTTCTCTACTCTGAGGTCAGATATATACTTGCATATGCTTGTAGGAGAGTTTTGTATTTAGCCAATTTCACTCGCGCCCGCCACCTACGCCGGCTAGTTTTTGTATTTTTTTTTAGTAGAGAGGCGGGGTTCACCGTGTGTTAGCCAAGATGGTCTCGATCTCCTGACCCGCAGGTCCACCGTGCCGGCCTCCCAAAGTGCTGGGATTACAGGCTTGAGCCACCGCGCCCGGCCCTTTTACTGTATTTTTTAATGGGAAAATTAAAGAAAATGGACCAAGAATTTCTAATTCCTGAACTCTGGAATTCAACCAAAGCTGAAACAAAGTGAAACCACAATTTTGCCAGAAGGACCACCCTCCATCTGTTCCTGTTGTTTGTTTCACCCTCGTTTATTTCTGCTGAGGAAGACTAAGACTGAATGGGTAAATGGAGGGAAACTTTCTCCTAAAAACAGCTGGATGCTGGCAGGGGTTCAGAGCAATCCAGCTATGTATTGAACATAGCCATGTCCTGAACTCTGCCTCATTTTTAAAATAAACAGAGAAGACTATTAGTCTGCTATTAGTACATGATCAAAAATGAGTAATAGAAAAATGAACCAGCATTTAGTAGTGAGATCATGGGAAAATATGGGGAAAAAGAAAGAGGGAATTGGTTTTCTTCTTTCTGTCTCCCACTCTTTCTTACTTGCTTTCTCTTTCTTTTTTTCTTCTTTTTTAAAAGTCATATTCTTTATGTATAAATCACTGATACGTGTTTGCAATAACATACTTTTACTAGATCTTGAGAACACCCAAATAAAGTATATACTATTTGGTTTTGGGGCAGTTTACTTGTACCTAGCCCAAGCCAAAGCAGGGCAGTTCAAAGCAAAAGCTATAAGGATTATAGGTTTCCAGGGTGTCTTTTGTGAGTCATTGTGGAACATTTGCAAAAGACCACAAAACGAGATGGCATTGTATATTAGTTTGTTTTCATACTGTTGATAAAGACATACCCGAGACTGGAAAGAAAAAGTGGTTTAATTGGACTTACAGTTCCACATGACTAAGTGGGCCTCAGAATCATGGTGGAAGGTAAAAGGCACTTCTTATATGGCGGCGGCAAGAGAAAAAATGAGGGAGAAGCAAAAGTGGAAACCTGTGATAAACCCATCAGATCTCATGAGACTTGTTCACTATTATGAGAATAGCATGGGAGAGACTGGCCTCCATGATTCAACTACCTCCCAATGGGTCCATCTCACAACATGTGGAAATTCTAGGAGATACAATTCAAGTTGAGATTTGGGTGGGGATACAGTCAAACCACATCACATTAGAAAGTGATGAGCATCCTCTATGTGTCAGGTACTATTCTAAGCACTCTACGTTTAATTCTTGCAATACTACTATGATTTAGCCACTATCATTCATGTATTCAGCATAGAGGAAAACTGATGCACAGAGATTAAATGACTTTCTCAAGATAGTATAAAATAGAGCCATGGTTCCATCTTGTGCAGACTGAGTCCAGATAAATACAAATACTCTTTAGAAATTATAGGCATTGCCATTTTCCATAAAGAATAAGATAGCTAAAGTACTATGATATTTCAATAGTCATCTTCTATTAAACATGCTTTCTAATGTTCAGAAAAGTTACAAATTATGACCATTGTGTATTTTAAAGACATATAAGAAACCAATGTTGTGATATTTCATGTAAGAAGTTATGGAAATATTTAAATTCTAGTTATTCCAGTGCTTAATCCACAGCATGGCTTAAATATATTACAAATAAGGTTATTGAATTACATATATTCTAAAGTTCCAAGGGATCTCATAGCTACTTCTACGTAGAAATCACAGTCTTAAGAGGTAAGTGGTGTGTCAGAGATCAATACACAAGCTTATATTTTCTGTGAAATCTCGGCTTGATTGCAACCTAAAGCTGAGAGCTCCCTCCAATGTAGTGCAGTTGATGAGTGTATTAGTCCATTTTCATGTTGCTGATAAAGACATACCTGGGACTGAGCAATTTACAACAGAAAGAGGTTTAATGGGACTTACAGTTCCACCCATGTGGCTGGGTAAGCCTTACAATAATGGCAGAAGGCAAGGAGGAGCAAGTCACATCTTACATGGATGGCGGCAGGTAGAGAGAGAGAATTTGTGCAGGGGAACTCCAATTTTTAAAACCATCAGATCTCATGAGACGTATTCACTATCATGAGAACAGCATGGGAAAGACTTGCCCCCATGATTCAATCACCTTCTACTGGGGCCCTCCCACAACAGGTGCAAACTCAAGATGAGATTTGGGTGGGGATACAACCAAACCATATCAGTGAGTCATGACTTTCATTTTTATACATAAATGAACAGAGATTCGTTGATTGAATTCCATATTCAAGATCACAAAGCCAACATCAGAATCACAAATTAACCCAACGATGTCTGACTCTAATTTGAAAGTTGAAAGTCAGCTAATCCGGAAATGTCCTTGAAATCACAATGATATCCAATTATTTATTTTAAACCTATGGAAGGTT
Organism: Papio anubis; assembly: GCF_008728515.1. Lineage (NCBI taxonomy): Eukaryota > Metazoa > Chordata > Mammalia > Primates > Cercopithecidae > Papio > Papio anubis. The sequence continues at coordinate 7,179,342 of NC_044985.1, forward strand.
TTGGAAAGTCTATCAGGAAAATCCAGTTCAGTTTATATTATTAACAGGACACTAGATATTTATTGACTTTATAAGGGTAAAGTTATCTTCAGTACAGTAGCAATTATTCAAGATGGGTCCAAAATTATCTCTCCCCTTGTCCCTGGCATATGGTGAAAAACCAACCAACCAACAAACAAAAAGCCTCTCATGATTCTTCTACTGTTTAAAGTGTATGAAGTTTGGTAGCACAGCAAGATGTACAAATAGATTTCACTTGATGAAGAAACCCAATGAAAAAATCTGCTAAAAACAACATAAAACTCTATGACAGAAAGATGCACAAGGTGCTATTGGAACACAAAAGTGAGGCATCCAAATAAATCCTGGAAAATTATAGACTTTGTAGTGTGGTGAAGTAATATTCAAGTATTCAAATTGCCCAGGAATCACACAATATGCAGGAAAACTAATGTCACAATGTGTTAGATTTACCATTGATTCTCTCAGTACTTAGTAAAAGTGCCTATCTCAAAATGAGTGCTCAATAAACATTTTCAGAATGTAAGATGCAAAGTACATATATCTCTAAATAGATATTTCTTTGACCTGGGAGCACTATGCATACTTATACTTCTGTCACGCCCCCTTATACCACCTATAAAAGAAATGCTATAAGTATCTGAGTACACTCAAAAAAATTAAAAAAAAAAAATTGAGGGGCAACTTACTGGAGCTTTCAGAGTACAGTGTAGGGACACCAGGCATACTTTGAAGGGACCAGGGAAGGTAGTCAGGAAGTTCCTTTGTTCACTTATTTGTTCTGCAAGCACTTAGTGAAAGTCTACTGCATGCCAGGTATTAGAGCACATCAGGATAAATAGATTATGATGTCTTAACTCCAGATAGATCTGATAGATGCTGGTCCTTCAGTGTGAATGGTCTTTCCTAGTCTTCAGGGCTTTTCAAAGGTACCGCGTTAGCACCTCTAGTTGGGAAAGTTTTTGTTGTTGTTGTTGTTGGTTGTGCAGAGCAGTACAATGCAATCAGCAACTGCCTCATACTTAGCAAATGGCAATAGCACTTCCCACTCATTGGGCTAGCTAAAAATGCATATTGAATTTTGAAATGCCCTCTTCGTCAGGTTGATTTGCTTCTGGTTGAGAATTACATTTGGCAAACATAAAACCTATACCTTAGTTGAATTTAGAGATTTAAGCATCAGTGATGCGAGAGAAGCAGGAAGAGTATGGGAAGATATATCAGTAAGCGCTGTTGTTGCTGCTGCTCCTACTAAAAGCCAACACATGCCAAAGCCAGCGCATCCCAAAGCCAGAATACATAGAAAGTGTTGAACTTTGGAAAATGACATGCAGTTTAGCTCATCTGAAACCTAGTTTTCAATGGCAGCAGGGGCCAGAGGAGTAAGTGGTGAAGAATCAGAATTTCACAATGGCATATACATACACACATGTATACATATGCACACATATTTATATATTCATATTATATATGTTATACATATGTATATTCTGTATGAACATGGCAAGTACCATTTATATACTTAATAATTATAGATGTTATGAGTGGGGTGAAGGACAGAGCAACAGAAGACAGAGCCTGTGGTATAACCTTCCTTTGTTCCCAGAACTTCATGGCCCGGGTATATAGTAGGTATTAAGACAATGCATTGAGTTGAATATCTTCGTGTCTTTTATTAGAAGCAGTTAGGGCCTTCTAAATTCCGAATTCTTTATTTATGATTCAACCACAGCTGGTGCCATAACCAAGGCTGTATCTACGATGATGTCTGCACATACTGTTATCATCCACTTTACCTGTGATCCAGGGTCTAGCATTTCATCTACTAAATAAATATCACATTATTTACCAGGCAATAATATAAAATAAGCATCAAATTTAAGGGCCGTTGAAACGGGAGTATCTATATGCTGTGCCATTATTGTGGAATTATTAACTTTGCAATAGAGAAATAATTTTTTTCTTTATTCAGTAACGATAATTTTAAAAATTAGACCTGTCATTTAACAGGAGAGTGAAAAATGCAGGTGTTTTTAGGGGATTACTATTGTGGCTTATAGAGAAGTTGAATGAGCAGACTGTTAGTCATCTATTGAAATAAAAACTGTCACAGAAAAGGCAGTGCTAGTTCTATGAAATTTAATTTTTTGTTATTTCATGAATGCTAAAATTAGCAGATAGAGGAAGGTGTCATTTATTTACATTTATTCAGAGTATTATTTGTAGAAATATGAGTGTATATTCAGAGGAAAGTTATGGAAGAAGATTACTCTTACATTTTGCAGATGTAGTTTAATGTGTTTGTAGATACATGGAAATGTGTGAGTTTCTAGGAAGCATTTTTAATTATATCGTTGTTTCTAAGCATTTGTGTTTATAAGTGAATACATGTAAAATATATTTTTGTTTCTTAATTATGGACTATCTTCTAATTTCCCTTCATTTTTTAATAGCTGTTTTAATCTGAGGATTAAAGCTGAGGATTTAATGTGATTTCCCTTCATTTTTTAATAGCTGATTTAATCTGAGGATTTAACCTGAGGATTCTAGCCCAAATTAAATTATTACTTATTTTATTTTATTTATTTATTTATTTATTTATTTATTTATTTATTGAGACAGAGTCTCACTCTGTCACCCAGACTGGAGTGCAGTGGCACGATCTCGGCTCACTGCAACCTCTGCTTCCTAAGTTCAAGTGATTCTCCTGCCTCAGCCTCCTGAGTAGCCGGCATCACAGGCATGTGCCACCATATTCAGCTAATTTTCGTGTTTTCAGTAGAGATGGAGTTTCGCCATGTTGGCCTGGCTGGTCTCGAACTCCTGACCTTAGGTGATCCACCCTCCTCTGCCTCCTAAAGTGCTGGTATTATAGGCATGAGCCACCGTGCTCGGGCACCCACCTGAAACTGTATCTACTCCATTGTGCCAATAGTATATCCTCTGGCCAGGAATACATGTCAGTTTTTGCTCTTCTGGGACAATTATTTTCTTTCTTTTTCATTTGCCAGTATTTTAGCATTTGAAACCTGTCTCCTGATCGCATACCAGAAGTCTTGACAGTACAGATTATCATACATATTATTTAAAATATGCAGTGATCCTCTACCTGACCATAACAGAGTCTGCTTTTTAAACCATATATTTATGAATTACAATGTTTTATTATTCTCGAATAAAAGTATTAAGATAATCCAGGGCCTGTTTATTTTATTTTTCTTCAGTAAAAATATTGGTTTAATAATGATGGATCCATGGAAAAAAATAACATTGTCTTCTGTTGTTAGATCTATTACATTTAACCTTAAAGATGTTATTAACATAATCAATTAAGAGGCCTTGATTTGAATAAATAAATACATGTAAAAATTGAAAATTTACTTAGATGTGCTTCATGCTCATTTTCTTCTCACTAATAGCTGGAATACACACTGTAAGAGTAAACAATAAAATGTTGTAATCACAGTAAATTGACTGATTCACTTCAGCACAAATTTTATTCCAAATAGATATTACATAATAAAATCAGATTAAATTTTAGCTAGGAATGGATCATTGTGGGGCCTTTTATTGCTACAAATCTGTGTGGACGCAACTTTGAAATGTACTGAGTAGTAATTTAAAAATCCCTCCAGATTACAATTTCCAAAGTACTAACAATCTACTTTTCAGGTCTAGCACAGTTTCAAGTAGGTTGGCTGTATCTCATTATAGCCGCTGTAGATAGAATCGTGCTATGGAGTTGTTGGTAATCAAAATAAAACATCCTAAGTCTTTACTTCTATCATGTGAAGGAAAATTGACATTCACCAAATACAAGCCTTCCATGTGAGCAGTACATAACAAGACCCCTGCTTGTTATCGTTCGTAATACCTACAGGCTCTGTAGGATCTTGTCAAGTACTCCCGCACCTAAAAAAAAAAAAAAGGGTATATGAGGAAATAATATGAAGCTAATAAGTATAATTTTACTTACAACATTTGTCTTCTTATACATTTACATTCTTAAGGCTTTTTATTTTCTTTTTCAACTTTGAACTTTTTGTGTAGACAATTTCTTGATTTATCAGCTGGGAAAAAGATATGGATATTTTCAATGTCTGGCATTCATCGTAGTTCCTGTTGAGTTTGGTTTCTTTAGCTGCTTAATTCACTCTGGGGAGCCGTTTCTATAGTTAATCAATCACTCGTCTATGTATTTCTTGGGTGGCTGTCATCTAAACACCTAAGAAATCAGACCGAGGGAAAACAAAACAGTGAAATAAACTCATCACTTCTCTTTGAAGATCTAGCAATTTTTAAGGAGGAAGACTTTCCTAAATATTAAAATAGACCATACTGAAGACTGTTTCTGTGTATGCATGGGGTGGGTGAATATGTGCCAGAGATGAAAGAAAACAGAAGAGATGTCCAAATATCTATGTGCAGCTATTTTGCTATGCTTTTTTTTCACTCTAAAGGTCTTCTATTGCCAGAGACATTACCTGAATTAAACTTTATTTTTTTTTTTTTCTTTTTCTTTTTTTTTTTTTTTTGAGACGGAGTCTTGCTCTGTCGCCCGAGCTGGAGTGCAGTGGCCAGATCTCAGCTCACTGCAAGCTCCGCCTCCCGGGTTCACGCCATTCTCCTGCCTCAGCCTCCCGAGTAGCTGGGACTACAGGCGCCCGCCACCTCGCCCGGCTAGTTTTTTGTATTTTTTTAGTAGAGACGGGGTTTCACCATGTTAGCTAGGATGGTCTTGATCTTGTGACCTCGTGATCCGCCCGTCTCGGCCTCCCAAAGTGCTGGGATTACAGGCTTGAGCCACCGCGCCCGGCCTAAACTTTATTTTTTAATCAGAAAAAAGTAGACTCGTTGCTAGAGTTAGTTTATCAGTGATACTTGATTTCTATTCCTTGTGGTGAAACATCAAGCAGAAGCATGAAGGTTCATGATGGCTGTAATTTTGTGGAGGGTGCAGGTGTGATTAAGGTGATACGATGCTGTCATTATTTGGCTTAAGGAGCTTATCACATTACGCTGGAATAAAATATATTTAGAAGAAAATGTGAAATGGCCAGTTGTTTTTCTGATAGATTATGGTAGTGGGATTTTCTTTTCTTTTCTTTTCGAGACAGAGTCTTGCTCTGTCACCCAGGCCGGAGTGCAGGGGTGCAATCTCGGCTCACTGCAAGCTCCGCCTCCTGGGGTCAAGCCATTCTCCTGTCTCAGGCTCCCCAGTAGCTGGGACTACAGGTGCCGGCTACCACGCCCAGCTAATTTTTTGTATTTTTAGTAGAGACGGGGTTTCACCATGTTAGCCAAGATGGTCTCGATCTCCTGACCTCGTGATCCGCCCACCTTGGCCTCCCAAAGTGCTGCGATTACAGGCGTGAGCCACCGTACCCAACCGACGGATTTTCTTTATAAAAGAAAATAAGAAATAGGTTAATATTTTGGAAACGACAATAGTTGTAATGCAATTCTTTTTTTGTTTCTCCTCCTAATTAGCTGATTTTATTTTAAAACATCTTTGTTACAATGGCCTCATTTTTCAATGAAGTAGTTACATGTAATTATATTTAGTGTCCTTTGAAATACTGCAATTTTGGGATACATAAATCATATTCAAGAAAATTGTGAGTGAAAGCATTTGTGTGTGAAGAGATTGGTTTGGGAAGAAGTGATACCCACGTTAAACCTTTAATACATATTACTATGTTAGTTGCAATTATTTTAATAGATAAATTTTTATGATCAAAAATGAATTGTTCTGAACCTAAATGTGCATCAGTGGTAGGCTGGATAAAGAAAATGTGGCACATACACACCATGGAATACTATGCAGCCATTAAAAAGAATGAGATCATGTCCTTTGCAGCAACGTGAATGGAGCCAGAGGGCATTGTTGTAAGCAAACTAACACAGGAACAGAAGAACAAATACCACACATTCTCAATTATAAGTGAGAGCTAAACTGTGAGAAATACATGGACATAAAAAGGGGAACAATGGACATAGGATTACTTGAGGGTGTAGGGTGGTAAAAGGAAGAGAATAAAAAATCTACCTACCAAGTACTATGATTATTACCCAGTAATGAAATTATCTGCATACCAAACCCCCAAGACAAGCAGTTTGCCTATGTAACAAACCTACACATATACTCCTGAACCTAAATGAAACACTTTTTAAAAAAACGAAATGAGTGATTCTGTGTAACTGAATAAGAGTCAAGGAAATGTGCATAGGAATATATGCTTAGAATTGCCTATAACCTGGATTGTTCCCGGAGTGAACATCTCTAGCATAGCATCCTCATGTGCTTTTGCACGGTGCTTCCAGAAACTACTGGGTTTCAGAAGGAGTTGAGAAGAAGCAGTAAGACTAAAGAAGATGACCCCAATTTACCGATCATTTATGGAAAGCCCTAAAAAGAGGAATTTTGTATCTTGATTTATCATCTATGGTATTATGATATGTAGAGAGCCATGGAAGAAGGTATCAAAAATCATTTGGAAATCTAGTCTCATAATTGAGAAGAGGTTATTAATATAATTAATATAAACATAATTAATATAAAAAACATCTTATTTACATTTTCATAAGTTTTCTCCGGGTACCTAGACTCTACTCTTAGCTGTTTCTTTGCTTTATAACATTTTTCAAATTATTTAAAATAAAAAAACAAGCATTCTTGAAACAAGGTTAATTTCACATGTGAAAACTGAAATATTAAGCGTGCGTTGCTCTTTAATAATAGTGTTTCGTGCTGAACGAAAACTGAGGCCTCACCAGTTTCAAAGTTATTGAAATATTCTCTTATATGTCCTGACCATTGAAAGTTCCACAGATGACACTAGTGCCTCTAGCACACAGGGCACCCTAGATCATAGAGGCAGTTAGAAAATTCCCTGCATGGGATACTTGAAGGCCAAAAGAGAAAGCTTGAGCAATGTTATATGATGTTTAACATCCAGAAGTGGACTCTCAGAAGAGGATCCTTGCACAAGTGATTCATTGAGGAAGTTTTCACAGGAAAAACTCTTAAAGGAGAGAAAGGGTAGGACAGGGAAAAGAAAGAAGTCACACCAGGTGTAGGTCCGTTGACATGCTGCAGAAGTAGCTTCAGTCATGTTGCAGACTGAATGTTTGTGTCCTCCCGCCAAATTTATATGTTGAAATCTTAAACCCTAAGTTGATTATGTTAGGAGATGGGGCCTTTGGGAGGTGATTAGGTCATAAATCACCCATGATGAAGGCCTCATGAATGGGATTAGCTCCCTTAATAAAATAGATCTCAGGGAGCTCCATCTTCCCTTTCACCATGTGAAGACACAGGAAGAAAACAGTAGCCTATTAACCAGGACATGGGTACTTCACCAAACGTCAAATTTATTGTTGCTTTTCTCTTGGACTCCCCAGACTCTAGAACTGTGAGAAATAAATGTTTCTTTTATAAACCATCCTATATGTGATATTTTGTTATGGCACCCTGAATGGCCTAAGGCAAGCCTCTTCCCACAAGTTAGCTATGTCACATGCTACCAAACATAGGTTATGGTTTCTAGGCTTTCTTTCATACTGTTCAGCAGGCAGTCACTGGCTAAAATATGCTGTAGGGGACACCACACTCTTTTTTTTTTTTTTTGAGATGGAGTTTCACTCTTGTTGCCCAGGCTGGAGTGCAATGGTGTGATCTTGGCTCACTGCAACCTCCGCCTCCCGGGTTAAAGCAATTCTCATGCCTCAGCCACCCTAGTAACTGGGATTACAGGCATGTGCCACAATGCCCGACTAATTTTGTATTTTTAGTAGAGATGGGGTTTCTCCATGTTGGTCAGTCTGGTCTTGAACTCCCGACTTCAAATGATCCAACTGCCTTGTCCTCCCAAAGTGCTGGGATTACAGGCGTGAGCCACTGAGCCAGGCCTACATACTCTTAATTACTTCTAGCTCCCTACATATACTGGCAAAGAGGTTTCTGGAGCTCAAAGGCTTCCTTCAAAGAAGACATGCAGATATGGGCTGTAGTAGCCATGGATCTCCAGAGAAACAGAACCATTAGGGTGTTGTATTAGTCTGTTCCAATGCTGCTAATAAAGACAAACCTGAGGCAGAGTAATTTATAAGGAAAAAGAGGTTTAATGGACTTACAGTTCCACATGACTGGGGAGGCCTCACAATCATGGCAGAAGGTGGAGGAGCAAAGGCATGTTTTACAGGGTGGCAGGCAAGAGAGTGTGCAAGGGAACTGCCCTTTTATAACACTGCCAGTTCTTGTGAGACTTATTCAATATCACAAGAGCAGCACGGGGAAAACCTGTCCCCACAACTCAGTTACCGCTGACCGGGTCCCTGCCACAACACATAGGGATTATGGAGGCTATAATTCAAGATGAGATTTGGGTGGGGACACAGCAAAACCTTATTATTCCACCTCATATCTTTACATTTCCAAACCAATCATGCCTTCTCAACAGTCCCCCAAAGTCTTATTTCAACATTAACTCAAAAGCCCATAGTCTAAAGTTTCATCTGAGAAAAGGCAAGTCCCTTCTCTCCATAAGCCTGTAAAATCAAAAGCAAGTTAGTTACTTCCTAAATACAACGGGGTACAGGCATTGAGTACATACACTCATTCCAAATGGGAGAAACTGGCCAAAGCAAAAGGGCTACAGGTCTTAGGCAAGGCCAAAATCCAGTGGGGCAGTCAAATCTTAAAGCTCCCAAATGATCTCCTTTGACTCCATGTTTTGCATCCAGGTTACACCGATGCAAGAGGTAGGTTCCCATGGTCTTGGGCAGCTCCACCCCTGTGACTTTGCAGGGTAAAGCCCCTCTCCTGGCTTTCACAGGCTGGCTTTGACTGTTTGAGGCTTTTTCAGGTGCACAGTGCAAGCTGTCAGTGAATCTACCATTCTGGGGTCTGGAGGGTGGTGGCCCTCTTTTCATAGCTGCACTAGGCAGTGGCCCAGTGGGAACTCTGTGTGGGGGCTCCCACCCCGCATTTCCCTTCTGCACTCCCCTAGCAGAGGTTCTCTGTGAGTATACCTCTGCCAGGACATCCAGGCATTTCCATATATCTTCTGAAATCAAGACGGAGTTTCCCAAACCTCGATTCTTGACTTACGTGCACCCACAGGCCCAATACCAAATGTAAGCCACAAAGATCTGAGGCTTGCACTCTCTGAAGCAATGGCCTGAGCTGTATGTTGGTCTCTTTTAGCCACAGCTGGGATGCAGGGCACCAAGTACTGAGACTGCACAAAGCAACAAGGCCCTGGGCCCAGCCCATGAAACCACTTTTCCTCCTATGTCTCCTGGCTTGTTATGGGAAGGGCTACTGTGAAGACTTCTGATATGCTCTGGAGACGTTTTCCCTATTGTCTTGGCAATTAACATTTGGCTCCTCATTACTTATGCAATTCTCTGCAGCTGACTTGAATGTCTCCTGAGAAAATGGCTTTTTCTTTTCTATCACATCATCAGATTACAAATTTTCTGAGCTTTTATGCTCTGCATTCCTTTTAAACATAAGTTCCAATTCCAAATTGTATCTTTGTGAATGAATACAACTGAATGCTTTTAAGAGCACCCAGCTCACTTCTTGAATGCTTTGCTGCTTAGAAATTTCTTCCACCAGATACCCTAAATCATGTCTCTAGAGTTCAAAGTTCCACTGATCTCTAGGGCAGGAGCAAAGTCTCTTTGCTAAAGCGTAGCAGGAATTACCTTTGCTCCAGTTCCCAGGAAATTGCTCATCTCCATCTGAGACCACCTCAGCCTGGACTTTTTGGTTCAAAACCATTCAACAAGTCTTTAGGCAGCTCCAAACTTTCTCACATCTTCCTGTCTTCTTCCGAGCCCTCCAAACTGTTCCAACCTCTACCTGTTACCCAGTCCGAAAGTTGTTACCACATTTTCAGGTATCCTTATAGCATCATCCACTCTACCTGTACCAATTTACTGTATTAGTCTGTTCTCATACTGCTAATAAAGGCATACACAAGACTGGGTAATTTATAAAGAAAAAGAGGCTTAATGGACTCACAGTTCCATATGGCTGGGGAAGGCCTCATCATCATACCAGAAGGTGAAAGAGGAGCCAAGACACGTCTTACATGGCAGCAGGCAAGAAAGCATGTGCAAGGAAACTGCTCTTTTATAAAACCATAAGTTCTCACGAGACTTACTCACAATCACAAGAACAGCACAGGAAAAACCCACCCCTGTTATTCAGTTGTCCCCCACTGGGGCCCTCCCATGACACATGGGGATTATGGGAGCTACAATTCGAGATGAGATTTGGGTGGGGATACAGTCAAACCATGTCAGGCGTATGTGGTTTATAAACACCTGATATCTTGTATCTAAGATGAGATATAAGATATCTAAGATGATATAAGACGTATATATCTTATATCTAATATGAGATTTATTATAAGAAATTAGTTTGCATGATTATGGAGGATTAGAAGTCCTACAATGTGTCATCTGCAAATTGGATATTCAGAAAAGTCATGGTGTAAATTCTTTTCTCAATCTGAAGTCCTAAGAATTAGAAATGCCAATGATATAAGTCCTACTTTGAGGACAGGAAAGGACTTATGTCCAACTGAAACGGGCAAAGAGAGAGTTCAACCTTTATTGGCAATTTATTCTACTCAGACCCTCAACAGGTTTAATGTGGTCTATCCGTATTGAGGAGGCCAATGTGCTTTCCTCAGCCCGTCAACTCAAATGTAAATTTCTTCTGGAAGGTCTCTCACAGACACATTCAGAAGTAATGGTTCATCAGATATCTTGGCATTCCATGGCCCAGGCAAACTAACAGGTTGATCAAGGATGCAAGGTGTTAATCAAGTGTGTGTGTTTCTCTGTGTTTTTTTGAGCCCTTATGCAAGAGATTGAGGACCATTCAGGAAAATCAGACAACAAAGAAATGATGGCTATTAGTGCTAGTAAACAACTGGAAAATTTAAACATTTCCAAGATGCATTAATTAGCAAAATAATTATGATGATATTTATATTATACTTTGTACTTTCAAAGTACTCTTCTTCAATTACTAATTGATCTCTTAGTCCAATGTTATGAAATGGCTAAATAAGCTATTATTCTTCTTTCATAACATATAAGAAGACTGAGTACAAAATAAATAAGTAAGAAGTTGTGTGGAAACCTTTGCAGAGTTGATAGTGAAGCCAGAACTTGTCTTGCCCCTAAACAAATACTTTCTGTACCACTCATTGCACTTTTTCTCTTTTTGCTTTTTTCCACGTCTGTTCCTAATTTTCTCTTTCTTCTCGTATCTTTTAAATAAAATAATTTATAATGCCTCATTTAGAGTTTGAGAATAAATCTTGGTAAGATGTACTTGCAGTGGTCAAATTGATTTAAAATGAATTACCTTAAAAACAAATTTCTGGCCCATGAACATGTGACAATTTTCAGATCAGAACTAATATTGAAGTGACTGCATAGAAATGGAGATTTGTAAGAGTGCTAGTGATAGCACCTTCATTACGGATGTGCTGGAGGGGACTGCAAACCTCTTTCACAACCTGCCTCTAAGATGTTCTCATGGCTGCAGAACCATTAATTTAGGTGCTATGTAATAATTAAAGTATTTTAAATTGGTGCTGTTCAACCATATGCAGGCACATCTTTGAAGAAGTTTCTTTATGGCTTCCTTCTGTTTATTTTTGACAAGCCTTTTGTTGTGCCAAGGAAAATGAGTCATCACACTTCCTATTTGACCCAAGCTGAATACCTTGGGATGATATACCTTGAATATCATCAGTATGCCCAGAAAATCAGGACCCATTGCTGGTTTATCATATTAGCCAGTTGGGATGGAAACTGTAGGCATGATATGACACTATTCATAAAAGAACACATGCATTTGAGGGCAGGAAAGTGTATATCAGATAAAAGAAACAGAAAAGTCCATTCTTAGAGTGAGGTTTTATGTATATCTGGCTAGGAGTCTGGCAACACTTACTGTTGACTGTAGCAGCTCTGTCAGAGGCTAAAATTACCTTTAGTGTCCTGTTATCATCTCCCCTGCTGTTTTTGGGCATCCTTTGAGACTCATTTTTAAATAGGGTTCTAAGCTTAAAGTTCTTTTAGCTGTCATCCCTTGTTGTTATACAGGAGCCCTGCTAATGTGGCAGTAAGATGCAGGGTTGTGGGGCGTTCTCTAGTCTTATAATTAGCTCTGAATCTTTTGGTAAGCCTGTGTCCAAGGGCTGCGATTTCTGCAAGTGCTTCTTAGATTCCCCTCTCCTCCTCTTTACAGGAGACAAGAAGGCTAAAGAGAGCTGGAGTTGAGTATTTCTCTTCCCTCAGGCAAATTAGGCCTATGTTGGGCTCTGATAAAATAGCTTCCCTTGAAGGCAGGCCTTCGTTAAGAAGAAAGGAGCTCTCTGGGTATATTTCAAAATTGCTTTTCCCTTCTTGCTGCTGGAAGCAGGAAAAGATTTTTTTCTGATTTTCACTCTGATAACCTGGTAGGGCTGCTGGAGGTAAAACACACTATAGTTGGGCAGGGGGATCCACTGAGGTTGTTCCCCAGGAGTTTTAATCTCTCTGATATGCTCATCTTTAGCAGGTGGTCACCTAATCTTTATGTCCTCAGCATGCTCTAGGGAAGCTGTGATTCCATTTTACCTGTGTGTCTTTCCAGAATCCGGAGTGGTGGTTTGCTCTATCATCTTACTTCTCTAATGGATATAGGAAGGGTTATTGACTTTACATTTTTTCAGCCTATTTTCTTGTTTTGGGGATGAGAGTGATGACTTCTAAGCTCTTCGCATTCAGACCAGAAAATAGAATGGGCAGTTTCCTGTTAATATTTTACCTTTGTCTATGGTGTTCTTCAGTGTCAGTGAGATATGTGTAGGTATGCAATGGATTTTATTTATCCTGCCTGGGATAATTTTAATATTAATATCTTTCTTAAATTAGGAAATATCACTACATCTTAACTTCTTAATTTTATTTTGCTCTCCTTATTCACCCTTCTAGAACCCAGGCTGATTCCATCTTTTATGTTAGCCCTTTTTCTCACGATTTCCATCTCCTTATCTATTGCAACAATTTCCTTGAATCAATCAGTCAATTCTTAAATTCTTTCTTCTGCTGAGTATAATCAACTGTATCTCATTTAAAGTGACTCGGATGTAATTGCTAGCTTTTCGTAATTTTTCTAGTTGATTCATTTTCAATTAAACTTTCTTTCTCATATCATCTAATTTTTTCCTAAGAGATGCTACTATTGTTTTTTTTACTGATTTAATCATTTTAATCAAAATTTTATGGGCTTCTCCTGATAATTTCATGATTTGTCATTCTTGGTGCATTAATTATATTGTTTATTTTGCCCACTCATCTTCCAAATAGAATTATATTTATATTTATAATTTTATTTCTATTGTAAGCTTATCTTCACTGAAGTTTGATTGTTCTTTGCATCTTGCAAGGCCTGAAGTATAAACAGTTTATTATAAAGCAGTTTGAAGTTTATTCCTACTCAAGCCTCCAGAAGTTTTAATGACCCAAGATCAGATTTTGTTTAATTTTGAGGCTTGGGAATCATGCATAATAAATTCATTTTAAATTTGAGTTACAAACCTTAATAAAGAAATGCTTGAGCTTTCAGTTTTTGATTAGTAACATTGTATTTTGCTACACTAAGCTCTAGAAAAATGTCAGTATGTCTCATTATTTCCATAGCACTGAGTTGAAAATTTTCTATCTTATTTTTTGAGAACTGAATAGACTTTTGAAGCTCCAGGTTCTAAGAAGATACCTGAGGCGTAGCTTCCCCATGTTAGGAAATGTCCTATAGAGTCTCTTGACCTGGCATTTGGACTTTTCTCTTTCTCTGGCATCAGTATGCAGTCTGAGAACATGGTGGGCCTGGGCAAGAACATGTGGCACTTACTTCTTTAGACATTAGTTTCCTGCCTATCTTTCAAGCTCAGCAATGTAGTATTTTTAATTATAATTTATGTAGCTTTTCAGTGTGGTGGGGTTGGAACGACAGCTGTGTGCACTCAGTCTGTCACGTGGCCCAAAGACGTGACTCAATCTTATACACTATGTTAATGATGCTGTATCTCCAAAAAGCCATTCTTTTAATTCTGTGAGGTTGTTGTTCTCAGCAAAGAGTCATGGTGAAGTAGAAAGAGCAAAGTCTCTGAAATAAAGCACTTCTGGCTTCAATACTCACTCATGAATTTGTGACCTCAGGGAAACTGTTTAAACCTTCTGAATTTGACTTAAAATGGCAATGTGGGGCCAGACACGGTGGCTCACGCCTGTAATCCCAACACTTTGGGAGGCTAAGGTGGGCAGATCACAAGGTCGGGAGATTGAGACTATCCTGGCTAACACGGTGAAACCCCGTCTCTACTAAAAAGCTAAAAACACAACAAATTAGCCAGGCGAGGTGGCGGGCATCTGTAGTCCCAGCTACTTGGGAGGCTGAGGGAGGAGAATGGCGTGAACCCAGGAGGTGGAGCTTGCAGTGAGTCGAGATCACTCCACTGCACTCCATCCTGGGTGACAGAGCGAGATTCCATCTCAAAAAAAAAACCCAAAAATAAAAACAAAAAACAAAACTGGCAATGTGGACTACTACTTTTATTTTATTGTGTCTGTAATCAATTAAAGGAAACAAGAAAAGGGAAATGTAGGATTCCTAGTATTGATTAAACCAACAGAAATGTCCATGAAACATATATATAGGACAAGTTACCTAATTTGTGGTACCCAGTCCTAAATGAAAATGTGAGACTTCTTATTAAAAATTATTAAGACTTTAAGGAAAGTGATGGCAAAACATGAGACCAAGCAAGAGACCCTTCCAAGCTTAGGGCCCTGTATTCCTCCTGCACAAAGACAATGCCCATAAAACCACATGTAACAAAATATGTGAATAGCTTCTAAATTTAATGTTAAACAGGGGACAGAAAGACTCGGTGAGGGGCACCCACGGCAAAAGATCGCAGGTGAAGTTGACAGAACACAGGTTTCTAAAGTAAATGACACATTCTGAGTGGTAGAGGGGAATACTAGAAAATTCATGGGGAAATTCTTCCAGCGAGTATCTCGTCATGGTAAAAAGCACATGGACTTCAGACTTAGATGGCCTAGGTTTGCATCTCAGTGCCAAGACCAGCTCGGTCGGGGAGACCCTAACCCAGTGGCGCTAGCAGAATTAAAGACACACACAAAAATATAGAGGTGTGAAGTGGGAAATCAGGGGTCTCACAGCCTTCAGAGCTGAGATCCCTGAACAGAGATTTACCCACATGTTTATTAACAACAAGCCAGTCATTAGCATTGTTTCTATAGATATTAAATTAACTAAAAGTATCCCTTATGGGAAATGAAGGGATAGGCCAAAATAAAGGGATGGTTTGGCTAGTTAACTGCAGCAGGAGCATGTCCTGCACAGATTGCTCATGCTATTGTTTGTGGCTTAAGAATGCCTTTACCTGGTTTTCCACCCTGGTCAGGCCAGGTGTTCCTTGCCTTCATTCTGGTAAAACCACAGCCTTCCAGCGTGCGTGTTATGACCATCATGAACATGTCACGGTGCTGCAGAGATTTTGTTTATGGCCAACTTTGGGGCCAGTTTATCACCAGATTTTGGGGAACTTGTTCCCAACATCTCAGCACTATCCCTACCCGTTATATGAATGTGGTCACATTATATAATCACTTTGTTCTTTAGTTTGCCTTATTTGTAAAATAAAGAAAATCACATAACTTTTCTCATAATGATGCTAGGATGATTAGATGAAAGACCTTAGAAGAGTGAGTGGCATATGTAAGTAATATGAAAGAATGAGCTATTTGTTTTTCTGGAGGAGATAATTGTAACACTGTTTAATTTATTGGAAAATATAGAAAATGGATGAAATCTTCCAAGAAGCTTTGTGAAAATCTAAAAAGAAAAAAGTAAATACTGCCATAATTTTCACCAAAATACATTCCAAATAGAATGCCTATGTGTAAAAAAATAAGTCATAAGAAATTTTAGATAGAAACAACCTGAGTTATTGTTTTCAAGAAACGTGGTGTTTAGAAGGCCTAAGTATTCCATAAAACTTATCAATGAAGATAACAAAATACACCATATAATGTTTTAAAGTTTTGTGCGTGGTACAATCGCCACAAAAACATCAAACAGATACACTTCAAACTGGCTAAGAATACTGGCAAAGGTTTGCAAAGAACAAAATTGTGTGTAATAAAAATAATATATTGTTAAGTAAATCATTACTTTTTAAAAGAAGAATGTTAATATTCTTTCAGGATATGAGCCCCAGGCTAATTTTCTTTAATGTATTCTTTGTATTTTTGCATATTTCGTATTGGATGCAAAATAAAATTACAAACAGATACTATTTTTCTGTTACTTGGGCAAAAAAGTATTGAATAGTACAATATGTAGACAAAAATAAAAAGAGACAGGAATTCATAAATATTGCTTTAAAAAATATGTGTATATTAAGATAAATTTTGAAACATCTGTGAAAATTTAAGACACCGCTTGATCCAATAATTCAGCTATATTTTCTACACACGTATTTATACGGTTTGCAATGACTTATAAACAAATGTCCTTTCAGCAGTTTCTGTTATAGCTAAAGATAAAAATTGCTTACATTTCCATCAGTATAGGTCTGACTTAAAAAATTGTTGTTTCATATTATGGAATATTAAATAGCCATTAAAATAAATGTGGCATTTATTTTAGCTATTGTGGAAAGTAAATAAAATGCAAAAGATTAGTCTATCTCCATTATTATTTAATATTTGATTGAAAGTATTAGACAATACAATTAAACCAGAGAAAACAATTAGGCAATCAAACGTAGAAAGGAGAAATAAAATGATTTCCATTTGCAAATGATATCAATGGTGAAATAAATAATTTAATGGAAGATACAATTAACCTATACAATTAATAGCATTCACATAAAGAATTGGTTAAAAGACAATAAAACATGAAGTCATATTTAAAATAGCTACATAAAAATATATAATACCCAAGGATAAATTAAATGAGAAGCTTAGGGAAAATCACAAAACTTTACTTATGGAAAGACACAAAATGAGACTTGAACAAATGGAAAGATATTATTTTAGCCTCTGATATAATAAGTAAACATAAATACACCATTTTTCTCAAAATTTGAAAAAAAGGACTTTTTAATGAGGTTTTCTGTTTGTTTCTGGAGACAAGTTGATTCTACTGCTCATTTGGAAGAAAAAAATATTTAAGCATAGCTTGAAAAACCCTGAAAATAGAATGGATCTGCCAACCAGTAAATAAATAAGCTTGTTACAGAATTTCTAAAATTACACTGGATGGTACTGGCACATGGTGAGAGAGAAAAAAAAAATGACTGGTGAAACAAAATAGAAAATCTGGAATTAGAAAGCAAAATCTTCAAAGCACTGGAGTCAATAAGGACTTTTAGTAAATAATAATATTTACTGAAAAGTTTGGATAACCTTCTGGAAAAAGGTAATATTGAATCCATACCTCATATCATACACCATAATAAAGCCTACATACATGAGATATAAGCCAGGCACAGTGGCTCACACCTGTAAACCCAGCACTTTGGGAGGTCAAGGAAGGCAGATCATCTGAGGTCATGAGTTCAAGATCAGCCTGGCCAACAAGGTGAAACCCCATCTCTACAAAAAAATACAAATATTAGCTGGATGAGGTAGCACGTGCCCATAGTCCCAACTACTCAGTCCTAACTACTCATATATATAAATAAAGGAAAAGCTGGAAATATTTGTAATGTGTGTATTATAGATAGGAGACTAATGTCTTAATGTGTAATGATTTTTTAGCCATCCAGAGAAAAAGTCCAAATACCCAACAGAAAAAAAAAAAAAAAAAAAAAAAATGGGTAAAGAGACAATTCCAAAAAAAAAAAAAAAGAACATAATGAATCTGAAACAAATGGAAGGCTTTTCAATTTTGTTCGTAACAAAACATGCACACTAAAACTACAGTGAGATACCCCTTTTCACCTATTAAAACCTTGGCCACACACTCCTTTGGCAAATCTGTGTAGAAACAAGCACTTTCCTGCATTTCTTGTGAGTGTGTAAGGTGGTGCAATATAGTTAGAGAAAACTGGCAAAATCTAACAACTACTGCACCTATGAAGGACACTGTGGCCCAACATTACTGATTTCTGGGAATTTATCATAAATATACTCCCACACATATAGAAAATAGACAAAATATTGAAAACAACATACATAGCTATGGAGAAGAAATTGGTTGAATAAGGTATGGTGCATTCCTAAAATGAGTACTATGCAAATGTAAAAAAAATAGATCTGTGTAGTAGAAATGCAATAAATTTCAGAGTATGTTAAGTAAAAAAAAAAGACGTAAATAAAATATCCTACGTAGATTACAAACTTTTGTGTAATAAAGTTGGGAAAAATTGTATATATTTCCACAAAAGAAAGCACAAGAACGATAAACCAGAAAAGAATGATTTGGTTATTTACAGTGAGGAATGGGATGAAAGAGGTAACAAGCATCTCTAAGAATACATTTTAGGTAATTATTACTGTTAAACCATGATCATGTTTTACATGTTCAGAAGATAATATTAAATCAAGAAAGATTGCTTAAAACCGTAACACAAATATAAAATATAATTATAACTTATGGAATTATTAGAATTACCACTTGCAAAAAATAATCAAACCACATAATTTGAACATAATTCTGACTCTTTTCTAAATTAATATAGAGTTCCCACCTTAAGCTACACAAAGAAACCTTGAACTATATTTAGTTTCTTGTATATTGCGGTACTCCTGTAATAGTTTCAACAAATTATATACTTACTGATCATACAAGTAAACACATTGACATTGTTTGGAATAAGATTCTTATTATGAAAGATGGGAAATAAAAATACCTAATTTGGGAAGTAAAAGGTGAATCAAGAGATATCAGCTGAAGTAGGAAGTATAATTTATCATTTTTTAAAGTTATATTACATAAATTTGGTACATAGAACTTACTTTTTTATAATGTTAGCTTTTATTTTAGGGTAAGGGATGTATGTGCAGGTTTGTTACATGGTATATTGTACCACTGAGGCTTGGAGTAGGAATGATCTCATCACCCAGATAGTGAACAGAGTACCCAATATGTAGTTTGTCAGCCTTTATCCTCCTCCCTCTCTGTCCCCTTTAAGAGTCCCCAGAGTCCACTGTTTTCATCATTATGTACATGCACCCAATGCTTAGCTGTCATTTATAAGTGAGAAGATGTAGTATTTGGTTTTCTGTTCTTGCATTAAGTTGTTTAAGATAATGGCCTCCAGCTCCATCTATGTTGCTTCAGAGGACATGATTTTATTCTTTTTGATGGCTGTGTAGTATGCCATGGTGTGTGTGTGTGTGTGTGTGTGTGTGTGTGTGTATATGAATTATATATAATTTATATATAATACATACATAATATATAATACTTATATATAATACTTATTATACTTACCTAGAATACATATATTTATATATAATATATTATATATTATAATATATGCCATATATATAACATTCACTTTATCCAATCCACCACTGATGGACACCTAAGTTGATTCCATGTCTTTGCTATTGTGAATAGTGCTGTGATGAACATACAAGTTCATGTGTCTTTTTTTTTTTTTTTTTTTTTTTTTTGAGACGGAGTCTCGCTCTGTGGCCCGGGCTGGAGTGCAGTGGCCGGATCTCAGCTCATTACAAGCTCCGCCTCCCGGGTTCACGCCATTCTCCTGCCTCAGCCTCCCGAGTAGCTGGGACTACAGGCGCCCGCCACCTCGCCCGGCTAGGTTTTTTGTTTTTTTTGTTTTTTGTTTTTTTTGTTTTTGTATTTTTTAGTAGAGACGGGGTTTCACCGTGTTAGCCAGGATGGTCTCGATCTCCTGACCTCGTGATCCGCCCGTCTCGGCCTCCCAGAGTTCTGGGATTACAGGCTTGAGCCACCGCGCCCGGCCGTTCATGTGTCTTTTTGATAAAGCAATTTATTTTCCTTTAGGTATATACCCAGGAATGAGATTGCTAAGTCAGATGATAATTCTGTTGTAAGGTAGTTTAGAAATCTCCAAAATAAATAATCAACAGAGTAAACAAACAATATGCAGAATGGGAGAATATATGTGTCTTTCCACAGTGGCTGACCTAATCTACATTCCCACCAACAGTATATAAGCATTCCCTTTTTGCTGCAGCTTCACCAGCATCTGTTGCTTTGTTGACTTTTTTATAATAGCCATTCTGACTGGCGTGACAGGGTATCTCATTATGGTTTTGATTTGCATGTCTTTGATGATTAGCGATGATGAACGTTTTTTTCAGATATTTGTTGACTGCTTGTAAATCTTTGGAAGTGTCTGTGCTTTCCCTATCTTTTTAATGGGGCTATTCGTTTTTTCGTCCTACAATTGTTTAAGTTCTTTGTAGATCATAAATATTAGACCCTTGTCAGACACATGGCTTGTAAATATATCCTCTCATTCTGTATATTGTTTGTTAACTCTATTGATTATTTATTTTGCTGTGCAGTAGTACTTAGTTTAATTAGGTCCCACTTGCCGATTTTTCTTTTTGTTGCAATTGCTTTTGAGGACTTAGTCACAAATTCTTTGAGAAGGATGATATCCAGAGTGTTATTTCCCAGGTTTTCTTCTAGTAATTTTATAGTTTTAGGTCTCGCATTTAAATCTTTAATGCACCTTGCGTTTATTTTTTATATATGGTAAAATGTGGGGTTCTGGTTTCATTCTTCTCTATATGACTAGCCAGTTGTCTCAGCTCCATTTACTCGTTGCTTTCCCCATTGCTGATTTTTGTTGACTTTTTTGAAGGACAGAGGTTGTAAGCATGGAGCTTTATTTCTGGGTTCTCTTTTCTCCTCCATTGGTCCATGTGTCTGTTTTTAAATTTAGCTTTCATATTTTATTATTTTATGTTATTTATTTTATTTTACCAGTATCATGCTGTTTTGGTTACTGTAACTTTATAGTTTGCTCTGAAACCGGGCTCTTTCTAGTTCTCAAGTTCTATATTCTTTTTTGTTGTTGTTGTTTTTGAGACGGAGCCTCGCTCTGTCGCCCAGGCTGGAGTGCGGTGGCGCGATCTCGGCTCACTGCAAGCTCCGCCTCCTGGGTTTAGGCTGTTCTTCTGCCTCAGACTCCCCAGTAGCTGGGACTACAGGCGCCGCCACCACGCCCGGCTAATTGTCTGTATTTTTAGTAGAGACGGGGTTTCACCCTGTTAGCCAGGATGGTCTCCATCTCCTGACCGCGTGAACCGCCCACCTCAGCCTCCCCAAGTGCTGGGATTACAGGCGTGAGCCACTGCGCCTGGCCTGTATATTCTTTCTAGAATATAGAATTTAGAATATAGAATTTAGAACAGATTTTTTCTAATTCTGTGGAAAATGGGATTAGTAGTTCGATAGGAAAAACGTTAAATCTGTAGCTTGCTTTAGGTAGTATGGTTATTTTAACGATGTTGATTCTTTCAATCCATGCTCATAGAATACTTTTCTATTTGTTGGTGTCATCTATGATTTATTTGAGTAGTGTTTTGTAGTTCTCCTTGTAGAGATGATTTACCTCCTTGCTTATATGTAATCCTAGATATTTTATTTTTTGTGGCTATTCTAAATGGAATTGTATTCTTAATTTGGCTCTAAGTTTAAATGCTAATGTTGTGTAGAAATGCTATTGATTTTTGTATATTGATTTTGTATTCTGAAACCTTACTAAAGTGGTTTAAGAGTTCCAGGAGTCTTTTGGTGGAGTCTTTAGGTTTTTCTGTGAATAGAAGCACATCATCTGTGAAGGGAGATAATTTGACTTAATTTCCTATTTGGATAACTTTTGTTTCTTTCTCTTGCCTGATTGCTCTGGCAAGGACTTACAGTACTATGCTGAATAAGAATGGTGTGAGTGGGCATCCTTGTCTTGTTCCAGTTCTCAAGGGGAATGCTAACAACTTTTGCCCATCCCGTATGATGTTGGCTGTGCATTTGTCATAGTTATCCCTTATTATTTTGACATATGTTCCTTTGATGCTTAGTGTGTTGAGGATTTTTAACATAAAGATATGTTGAATTTTATTTAACAACTTTTATGTATCTAATCATATTATCATGTGGTTTTCTGTAGTTCTGTTTGTATGTTGAATTATATTTACTGATTCGTGTATATTGAAGCAATCTGGCATTCCAGTAATAAAGCCTACTTAATCATGTTAGATGGTGTTTTTGATATGCTTTTGGATTTAGCTTGCTAGTCATTTGTTGAAGACTTTTGTCGTCTCTATCCTCATCAGAGATATTGGCCTGTAGTTTTAATTTTTTGTGTGTGTCTGCAGATTTTGGTATCAGAGTGTTGCTGACTTTGTGAAATCAGTTAGGGAGGAGTCGTCTCTCCTGCCCAATTTTTTGAATATTTTCAAGAGGATTAGTAGGATTAGTACCAACTTTTCTTTGTACATCTGGTAGAATTTGACTATGAATTCATCTGAGGCCTTTTTTGGTTGGTAGGTTTTCTTTCTACTACTGATTCAATTTTAGAGTTTGATATTGGTCTGTTAAGAGTTTCAAATACATCCTGATTCAGTCTTGGGAAGTGATGTGTTTCCAGGCATTTAACCATTTCCTGTAAATTTTCTAGTTTGCATGCCTAGAGTTGTTTATAACAGTCTATGAGGATTCTTTGTATTTACAGTTGCACGTTACCTCTGTCAGTTGTAATGTTACCTTTATCATTTCTGATTATGCTTATTTGGATTTTCCCTCTTTTTCTTTGCTAATCTAGCTAATGGTCTATTGCTCTTATTTATCCTTTTCAGGAAACCAACTTTTGATTTCATTGATCCTCTTTATAGGATTTTTGGGGTATCAATATGTTCAGTTCTGCCCTGATTTTGTTGTTTCTTTTCTTCTGCTAGCTTTGGGGTCAGTTTGTTTTTATTTTTCTAATTCTACTAGGTGTGGTGTTATATTTTTAATCTGAAATATTTCTACCTTCTTAACGTAGATGTGTAGCACTATGAACTTTCCACTTAACACTGCTTTTACTGCATCCCAGAATCTTTATTATGTTGTGTTTGTGTTATTAATTTGAAATTACTTTTTATATATTTTCCCTAATTTTGTTGTTTACTCAAAAGTCATTCAGTTCCTGGAAACCTACAATCTCCCAAGATTGCAATAGGAAGAAATTGAATCCCTGAACAGATGATTAATGAGTTATAAAATTTAGTCAGTAATGAAAAGTCTACCAACTAGACAAAGCCCATGACCAGATGGATTCATAGCTGAATTCTATCAGATGTATATAAAAAAGCTGGTACCATTCCTATGGAAACTGTGAGGAGAAAGAACTTCTCCCTAACTCACTCTATAATACTGGCATCATCATGATTTGAAAATCTGGCAGAAAAACAACAACAACAACAACAACAACAACAGCAACAACAAAAAATTTATCCCAATATATTTGGTGAGCATAGATGCAAAACTTCTCAACAAAATACTTGCAAACCAAATTCAGGAACACATCAAAAGGCTAATCCCCCATAATGAGGTAGGCTTTATACCTCAGATGCAAGGTAGGTTCAATATATGCAAAACAATAAATGTTATTCAACACATAACAAGAACTAAAAACAAAAACCACATGATCATCTCAATAGGTACAGAAAAGGCTGTCAATGAAATTCAACGTCCTTTCATGTTAAAAATCTTCAACATACCAGGCATTGATAGAACTTACTTCAAAATAATAAGAGCCATCTATACAAAACCCGCAGTCAACATCACACTGAATGGGCAGAATCTGGAAGCATTCCTCTTGAAAACCAGAACAAGATAAGGATGTCCTCTCTCACTGCTCCTATTCAACGTAGTACTGGAAGTCCTTGCCAGATAAATCAGGCAAGAGGAATAAATAAAAGACATCCAAATATAAAGAGAGGAAGTCAAGCTGTCTCTGTTTGCAGACAATATGATTCTAAACCCTACGGTCTCTGCCCAAAAGCCCTTTAATTTAATAAACAACTCCAACGAAGTTTAGGAGTTGTACAACAAAATCATTATACAAAAATCAGCAGCATTCATATACAGCAACAATATCCAACCTGAGAGCCAAATCGAAAATGTAATCCCATTTACAGTAACAAAAAAACTATTAAATACGTAGGAATACAGCTAACCAGGAAGGGGAAAGATCACTACGATGCGAATTACAAAACACTGCTCAAATAAATCAGAGATGATACCAACAAATAAAAAAAAATTCCATGCTCATAGATAAGAATCAATATTGTTAAAATTACCATACTGCCCAAAGCAATTTACACATTCAATACTACTACTATCAAACTAACAATAACATTCTTCATCAAGTTAGAAAAAAAAACTATCTTAAAACTTATACGGAACCAAAAAAGAGCTTGAATATCCAGGGAAATCTTAAGCAAAAGGAAAAAATCTTGGGACATCACGTTAGATGGCTTCAAACTATACTACAAAGCTCTAGTAACCAAAACAGCCTGGTACTGGTACAAAAACAGAAACACAGACCAGTTGAAAAGAACAGACAGACTCAAAATAGTGCCACACATCTAAAACCATCTGAGATTTGACAAAGTTGACAAAAACAAATAATGGGGAAAGAACACTCAATTCAATAAATAATGCTGGGATAACAGGCTAGTGACATGCAGAAGTTTGAAAATGAACCTCTTCCTTACACCCTACACAAATATCAATTCAAGATAAATTAAAGACTTAAATGTAAAAGCCAAAACTACAAAAACATTGCAAAATATCCTAAGAAATACCATTCTGGACATACGTCCTGGCAAAGACTTCATGATGAAGATGCCAAAAGTAGCTGCAACAAAAACAAAAATTGACAAATGGGACCTAATTATACTAAAGAGTTTCTGCACAGCAAAAGAAACTGTCAACATAGTAAACAGACCTACAGAATGGGAGAGAGTATTTGCTAATCATTCATCCAATGAAGATCTAGTACCCAGAATCTATAAGAAACTTAAATAAATTGAACAGCAATAAACAAACAACCCTATTAAAAAATAGGCAAATGACATAGACACTTTTAAAAAGAAGACATATACTTGGCTAATAAGCATATGAAAAAATATTCAACATCACTAATCATTAGACAAATACAAATCAAACCCACAATGAGGTATTATCTTATCTCTCAGAATGGCTATCACTAAAATGTTGAAAAAAAGTAACAGATCTTAGCAAGGTTGTGGAGAAAAGGGCAACTATACACTTCTAGTGAAAATGTAAACTGGTTTTGCCATTGTGGAAAGCAGTGTGGCAATTTCTAAAATATCTTAAAATGGAGGTATCATTCAACTCAGCAATCCCATTATTGTGTATATGTCCCAAGGTATAGAAATTTTTCTACCTTAAAAACACATGCACACATATGTTTATTGCAGCAACATTCACAATAGCAAAAGCATGGAATCAACTTAAATGCCTATCAATGATGGACTGGATAAAGAAAATGTGGTACATAAATATCATGGAATACTATGTAGCCATAAAAAAATGAGATCATGTTCTTTGCAGCAACATGGATCAAGTTGGAGGCTGGTAGCCTAAGCGAACTAACACAGGAGCAGAAAATCAAATACGGCATGTTCTAACTTATAACTGTATAACTTACTTACATACTAACTTCTAAGTGGGAGCTAAACATTTAGAATGTCCTTCATTGTCTTTTTCCTTTTGATGTATAACATACTTATACACTAACTTATAAGTGGGAGCTAAACATTGGGAACACATGAACACAAGTAGAAAACAACAGAGACTGGGTCTATTTGAGGGTGGAGAGTGGGAGGAGGGAGAGGATCAAAAAATTACCTATTGGTTATTATGTTTATTACCTGAGTGATAAAATAAACTGTACACCAAACTCCTATAGCATGCAATTTACCTATATATAAAAAAACCCCTGCACATATACCCCTGAACCTAAAATAAAAGTAAAACCAAAGTCATCCAAGAGCAATTTGTTTAATTTCCACGTATTTTTGTAGTTTTGAGAAATCAACACCAATAATTTTTTATTGAATTTATTAAGCCTTACTTTATGGCTAAGCAAGTGGTAAATCTTAGAGTATGTTCTATGTGCACATAAGAAGAATGTATGTTCTGTGGTTGATGAGTAGCGTACTCTGTAGAATTCTATTAGGCCCAGTTGGTCAGGTGTCAAAATTATGTCCAGAATTTATTTGTTGGTTTTCTGTCTCAATGATCTGTCTGACACTGTCAGTGGGGTGTTGAAGCCCCTCCCCCACAACTATTGTGTGGCTGTTTAGGTCTTTTTGCAGGTCTAGAAGTATTTATTTTCATGAATCTGGTGCTCCAATGTTGGACGCATAAATATTTAGAATAGATATAATATGTCTTCTTGTTTAATTGAACCCTTTAT
Source organism: Papio anubis (assembly GCF_008728515.1). Taxonomy (NCBI): domain Eukaryota; kingdom Metazoa; phylum Chordata; class Mammalia; order Primates; family Cercopithecidae; genus Papio; species Papio anubis. The sequence goes on from NC_044985.1 coordinate 7,205,912, forward strand.
CATTATGCAGTGCCCTTCATTGTCTTTTTCCTTTTACTGTTGTTGGTTTAAAGTCTGTTTACTGTGATATAAAAACCACAACCTCTGCTCTTTTTTGGCTTTCCATTTGCATAAGAGAATTTTCTCCAATCCTTTACTTTGAGCTCATGGCCATCATTGTGTGTGAGATGGGTCCCTTCAACACACCAGACAGAAGGGTCTTCTTCTTCTTTTTTTTTTTTAATCTAACTTGCCATTCTGTGCCTTTTAAGATACTCAAGGATAATATTGATATGTGATGTTTTACTCCTATTATTATGTTATAGCTGATGGCTTTGTAGTTTCTATTGTGTAGTTGCTTTACAGGGCCTGTGGACCATGTGCTAGTGGGTTAAGTGTGTTTTGTGGTAGCAGATATCGTCCTGTTATTTCCATGCTTAGAACTACCTTGTGGATGTCCTTGTAAGGTTGGTTTAGTGGTAACACTTCCTTCAGTGACTGCTTGTGTGGAAAAGATTTTATATCTCCTTCCTTTATGAAGCTCAGTTCGGTAGGATATGAAATTCTTAGTTGGAATTTCTTTTCTTTCAGAATGCTGAAAATAGGACCCCAAACTCCCCGGCTTATAAGACTTTTGTTGGGAAGTCCACTGTTAGCCTGAAGGGGCTCCCTTTGTATATTATCTGACCAATTTCTCTAGCTGCATTTAAGCCTTTTTTTTTCACATTGACCTTGGACATTCTGGTGACTAAATGCTTGGTAATGTACATTTTTAATAGTATTTCACAGGTGTTTTCTGGATTTCTTGTATTTGGATGTATACCTCTCTAGCAAGATTAAAAAATATTTTTAAGATTATTCCCTTAAATATATTTCCAAGTTATTTGCCTTTTCTTCTTCTCTCTCAGAAATGCCAGTAATTAGTAAGTTTGCTTGCTTTACATAATCCTATATTTCTTGAAGATTTTATTTTTAAAAATTATTTTCCTTTTATTTTTTGTCAGACTGTTTTAATTCAAAAGACTAGTCTCCAAGCTCTGAAATTCTTTTTGCTGCTTGGTCTAGTTTATTGATAATGGTTTGATTGTACTTTGAAATTCCTTAAGTGAGATTTTCAATTACAGAAGCTCTGATTGATTTTTTGAAGATGTTTATCTCTTTCTTCATTTCCTGGATTGCTTTAAAGTTTCTTCGTGTTGAATTTCAGTCTTGTCTCAGATCTTGTCGAGCTGCCTTGCAAGCTATGCTTCACATTTTCATTAATCATTTCTAATCATTTCTAAGTTTCCATTTTGGTTGAGACCGTTGTTGGAGAGCTAGTGTGATCCTCCCGTGGGGTCACAGCATTGTTTATTATTCATGGTGCGAGAATTTTTCTGCTGATTCCTTCTCATCTGTAGACACTGGCATTTCTAATTTTTCTCATTATTTTCATGTGAATAGCATCTTTTTCTTTATTTCTCTATAATTTTTTTTTTTTCTTTTCATTTTCCTCCCTCCCTAAGGGGTGCGACTGTAGAGAATGCTGGGTAGGGCCTTTGGGGTTTGCTTCTGCTCTTCTGTTGGCAGGTTTTATACTGAGCTGTGCAGTTTGACCTACAGGACAGTAGATGATGCTTGTGGGTTAGAAGTTGAATGTCCTTGTAAGTGCATAGTAGGTTGAGCTCCCGGCTCAGTCTGGAGGTGAGGCATGATAGGTGATATGGTTTGGCTTTTGTGGTTGTATGTATACTTGATCCTTGTTTACCAGAAGAAGTTCTCTATTGCTTCAGGCAATGGGGTAATCTGTGAAGTGCATAGTGGGTTGAGCTCCCTGCTCAGTCTGGAGGTGAAGCATGATAGGTGATACGGTTTGGCAATTCAAAATCTCATTTTGAATTGTAGCTCCCACAATTCCCACGTATCGCAGGAGGGACCCAAAGTGGGAGGTAATTGAATCATGAGGGCAGGTCTTTCCTGTGTTGTTCTCATGCTAGTGAATAAGTCTCACAAGATCTGATGGTTTTATAAAGAGGAGTTCCTCTGCACAAGTTCTCTCTCTTTGCCTGCCGCCGTGTGTGTAAGATGCGACTTTTCTCCTCCTTGCCTTCCACCATGATTGTGAGGCCTCCCCAGCCCATGTGGAACTGTGAATCAATTAAATCTCTTTCCTTTCTAAATTAGCCGGTCTCAGGTATGTCCTTATCAGCAGCATGAAAACAGACTAATACAATAGGCATGGCGAGACTAGGAAGGCCCACTTACAGGTCTCCTGATGGCAGGCACAAGCACCAACACCAAGGGAAAATACACTGAGCAGCCACCAAGCACCTAGAGGTGTGCTTATTTGTAGAGGTGGCGTACCTCCTTCGCCTCACATTCTCTTCACTGAGCTTGGGAGGAGCCTAAACTCCTAATGCAGGTGGGTAGCTACTCCAAGTGTCTGAATATCTGTTTCAGTATGGAGCAGAGAAGACTATGCTGTACCACAATCTATGCCCAGGAAGTGTGGGGCCTCTCAGGCTGCTGATTCAGGCAAGTGGGCACTCCAATGCAGGTTGGCATCATCCAGTCCATTGAGAGTATGGATAGAACATAATATAGTACAACAAAAATGAAATATAGGCAACGATTTTCAATGGTTTTCAAAAGAAAGTGATTGCTTTAAATTGTACCTCATGTACCTTTGGAGAGACAAGAAGAAAATAAAAGAAGAATGAAAAATGAAGTTAATTAACATAGTTGTCACATTAAGATGAACTGATTTAAATCATACAATAGAAAAACAATTTTAAAGAAGTAAGAATATATAGAGTATTATAATTATTAACCCAGTCTGAGGAATTTAACTAAAGATGGTCTTTCCAATAAAGAGATAGCCAAGGGAAACTTGAATATTATAAAAAGTTTTACTGTCTATAAAGTTAGATTTTTCTAAATGCCAAAATAAATGCTATTAAACAAAACAAACCAGCAATTAAAAAGGCAGAGAAAGGGCAAATTTTCTATTTAAGGCTGGGACATTTCATGTTTTCCTTATCTCAGATATCAGAACTCCAGGTTCGTAGGTCCTGGGATTCTGGGACTTACACCAGTGAGTCACACAGGTTCTCAAACCTTTGCCCTAGGACTGAATCAAAAAGTAAGACATTAAAGCATTAGACAGACATTTTTTGATAGTTATCAACAAAGCACTGTATGATATGCCATTGTGTGGATACACCACAGTTTATTTATCCATTCACCTACTAAAAGACATATTGGTGGCTTCCAAGTTTTGGCAATTGTCCGTAAAGCTGCTATAAACATCTGTGTATAGGTTTTCTTTATGGACATAAGTTTTCAAAGCCTATGGGTAAATACCAACACCACAATCGCTGAATTGCATAGTAACTACATGTTTAGTTTTGTAAGAAACTGCCAAATTGTCTTCCAAAATGGTCGTACCATTTTGCATTCTCAGGAGCAATGAGTGAGAGTTCCTGTTGCTACACATCTTCATCAGCATTTGGTGGCATTCTGAATTTTGGCCATCCTAAAAAATGTATAGTGACAACCTTTTAGGGTTTGAAAGATACAGTCCAGCTTTTTTAAAAAAATAAGTCTGGGTTTCTCTGAGGTATTGTCAAAATTCAATTGGGATTGAAAATTTTAGAGGAGAACTCCACAGTGTGAAGCGCCCTCTCATTGCATCAAACAGGGGGTATATGGTATCAATATGAGTTATTGTTGGTGATGCTCACATTGATTATTTAGTTAAAGTGGTGTCTTCCAAGTTTCTATACTGAAAGTTATTCTTCTCTTTGCATAATCTATTGATGAGAAAAGAGAAACCAAGTACAACCCACACTCAAGGGGAGAGGAATTAATTTCCACCTCCTAGAGGGAAGATAAACCAACAATTTGTGCACGTGTTAAAACCACCACGTTAATTAATTAATAATTTGGGGGGTTACTTTGAGTCTGGGCAATGGCCTTTTTCTTTATAACGTCTCCCACACTTTTAGCTTTCACCAATGCATTGTGCCTGCTATACTTACTACAGTTACATCCTCATGGTGATTTTCTATATTCCTAATTCCTTCTATATTTATAAATTGGGCGTGAGCAATAGATGTCCCTTATTCCAGATGTAGATACTCCTCTGTATTTATTTTATTATCTACCAGTATGGATGATAAAATAAGCTGTAGTACACAATGATGTCTGACTCTAAATTAGTACCACAGTGTTTATTCCAGCTTCCACTCCCATGCCTTTTTACAACTTCTTTCTGTGTAGTGAGAAACCTGGTTCCCATTATCTGTAATTTATTTGCTTATTTGTTCAATTCTAGTATATATACAAACCGTTTTTCAAAATTGCTTACCCATATTCCTATGAGAAACGAAGGTATTGACGAATTAGAGGGTTTATTTTTATCTTTAACCTTACAGAATGTAGTTAAAATACTCTTTCTAAAGTTATAAGTTCGGCTCCTTTTTATTACTTTCTGTTGCTTATGGTTTTACCTTTACAGAATGCCAGATAAAGGAATCACACAGTAAACAGCTTTTGTGGCTTTGTTCTTTCACTTACCTAAATGCCTTTATGATCCATTCATGTTGACACATAAATCAATAATGAGATCTTTTTTATTGCCTAGTGATGTTTCATTGTATGGATGTACCACAGCTTATACATTCGGCTGCTGAAGGACATTTATGTTATTTCCAGTTTTTGGTCATTATAATTAAGTCTGCTATAAATGTTCTCATATAGGTTTTGGTGTGCATATAGTTTCTAGTTCACTTGGATGAAAATCTGGAGGTGCAAGTCCTCAGTCTTATGATAAACATATGTTTGTGTGTGTGTTTTGTGTCTGTGTGTGTGTCTAAGGTTTCCTTTAAAAAGTTGCCAAATTATTTTCTAAATTGACAGTGACATTTTTATCTGAAACAAAACATAAGTGAGAATTTGTGTTGCTCTACAATCTCACCAATATTTTATACCATCAGTATTTTGTTTATTGTTGCTGTTTTACTTTGTTTTTGCCATTCTAATAAGGTTTATATAGCATCTTAGTGTGATTTGATTTTGTGTTATTTTCTTAATGACTAATATTGCTGAGAATAATTTCCAGTATTTATTTTCTACATAAAATATCATTATTGATGAAATATCTCTTCAGATATTCTGTCCATTTATTATTTGGTTTGTTGTTTTGTTATTGTTGGGGTTTGTTTGAGTTTTATTTTTCTTAATATTCTAGATATGTGTTTTACAAGACATAATTTGCAAATATTTTCCCAGTATATGGCCTCTTTTTTTTTTTTTTTTTTTGAGACGGAGTCTCGCTTTGTCGCCCAGGCTGGAGTGCAGTGGCCGGATCTCAGCTCACTGCAAACTCCGCCTCCCGGATTCACGCCATTCTCCTGCCTCAGCCTCCCGAGTAGCTGGGACTACAGGCGCCCGCCACCTCGCCCGGCTAGTTTTTTTTTTTGTATTTTTTTAGTAGAAACGGGGTTTCACCGTGTTAGCCAGGATGGTCTCGATCTCCTGCCCTCGTGATCCGCCCGTGTCGGATTGTAACACTTTCTTTTAAAGAGCATGGGCACTAAAATTTAAGGTTTTAAATTTGATAAAATTATTTTATACAGCAAAAGCTCTTAAACTAGAAAACCTTTTTTTCTTATGAATAATGCTTTTGAAGTAATAACTTGTCAAATTCAATATCCTACAGACCATTTCTTATAATTTCTTATAAAATTTTTATAGTTGTATATTTTGTACTTATGTTTATGGTCAATTATGAGTTCAGTATAGACTGTGAGGTATAAGTTAAGGATGTTTGTTTTTTGTTTTATATTTTCTTATTTATTGCACATAACTGTCTGAATTTTAGTAAAGTTATTCCATCTATTCTTTCTTAAATTGTCTTTGCATCTTTGTCATAAATCTGTTCACTATATGTGCTTGGGTATATTTCTAGGGTCTTTATTTTAGTTCCTTTTGATTTATAGATCTATCCATTCACCAATGCCATAGATTTGACTATAGTAACTTTATATGAAGACCTAGAGAATGACAGTGAGTGTCCCGAAAATTATTTTTTTGTAGAAATATTTTTGCTATTTTAGTTTCTTTACCTTCCCAGATATATACTTTAGAATTAGTTGTTCATACCCTCAAAAATATTACAGCAATTTTGAACAGGATTTCATTAACCCCCTGGATCACATTGGAGATAATTGACATTTTAATAATCTTGTATTTTTCTATCTACAAATATGATATATTTTTGTATTTATTTAAATCCTCTTAGAGTCCTTTTTAAATATTGTGTAAAGACTTATTATATATTTTTTCTTACATGATTTGTAGAACGAATAAGTGAAGGCATCTGGGCTTGGGAAAATGTTTAACTAAAAATTCAATTTCATTAATAATTATAGGACAACTCAGATTATGTATTTTTTTGTTAAGTTTTCTTAGGGAAAGGGGGGAGCAAGATGGTGGAATAGGAGGCTCCACTGATCATCCTCCCTGTAAGGACACCAATTAATCAACTCTCTATACAGAAAAGACATCTTCATAAGAACCAAAGACCAGGTGAGCCCTCATAGTACCTGCTTTTAACTATGTATCACTGAAAAAGGAATCAAAGAGATAGAATAAATAGCCTTGAATGGTGGATGCCACGCCTCCCTCACACCCAGGAAACAGAGGCAGAGCGTGTCTCTCGGCGGCAGGGGAGGGAGAACAGGGCAATTATGAGGCAGTTCTGTTGTGAACATAGCAATTGTGAGTGCTATTCTGTTACAGCAGAAAGGAAAACCAGACCAAACTTAACCAATGCATGTCCACAAATGGAGCATTTAAAGCAACCCTAGCCAAAGGGGAAATCACCAAGCCCAGCAGTCGGAACTTGAGTTCTGAAAAACCTCGCTACCGAGGGCCAAAGTGCTCTGGGTCTCTAAGTAAACTTGAAAGGCAGTCTAGGCCACAAGGACTGTAGCTCTGATGTGCTGATGTGAGTCTTAGGGTTGAACTGGGCCCAGAGGCAGTGAACTGGGTGGGTGGGGGAACATGTGACCTACGGAGACACCAGCTAGAGCAGCTAAGAGAGTACTCATGTCCCCTACCTAGCAAAAACTACAGTTCATGGCTCAAAAAGAGACCCCTTCTTTCTGCTTAAGAAAAGAAGGCGGTAGCGGTGGCTCAAACCTGTAATCCCAGCACTTTGGGAGGCGAAGCGGAGGAATGCGAGGGAATCCCGAGAGATCGAGACCATCCTGGCTAACTTTGCCGTGAAACCCCGTCTCTGCAAAAATACAAAAAAGCAGCAGGCTGGTGGTGAGCCTGTAGTCCCAGCCTCGGGAGGCTGAGAGGCGGGAGAATGGCGGGGAACCGGGAGGCGGAGCTTGCAGTGAGAGCTGAGATCCGACCACTGCACTCCGAACAACAGGCTGACAGAGCAAGACTCTAGATCTCAAAAAAAAAAAAAAAAAGAAAAAAGAAAAGAGAGAAAGAGTGGGGAGGACTTGGCGAGGTGAGAAATCAAGCCTGTAATCCAACACTGGGAGGCAGTAGTGGATCCGCGAGGTCAGAGATGAGACCATCCTGGCCGAACTCGGTGAAACCGTCTCTACAAAAATACAAAAAACAGCAGGCGAGGAGTGCGCCTGTAGTCAGCTACTGGAGGCTAGAGGCAGGAGAATGGGGCGGGGAACCGGGGAGGCGGGCTTACGGTGAGCTGAGATCCGGCCGCTGCCTCCAACCTGGGCAGAGAGAGACTCCGTCTCAAAAAAAAAAAAAAATAAAGAATTAGCTGGGTGTGGAGGCGGGGCCTTAGTCCCAGCTACTCCGAGAGGCTGAGGCAGAATGGTGGGAACCGAGGCCGGAGCTTGCAGTGAGCTGAGATCCGGCCACTGCACTCCAGCCTGGAGTGACAGGCCGAGACTCCGCCTCAAAAAAAAAAAAGAGTGAGGAGGACTTGTCTTTGCTTGAATACCAGCTGAGCCATTGACTAGCGCCACAGGGCACTAGTGAGAGTCATGAGATATCCCTTTTCAGGCCCTAGTTCCCAGATGGCATTTCTAGACACACCGTGGGCAGGAAGGGAACCTGCTGCTTGCAGAGAAGGACAAAGTCCTGGCGGCATTTATCCCCTTCTCACTGAAGAGCCCTTGGGACCTGAACAACCAGCAGCAGTAAACAGGTACTACGTCAAGGGCCTTGGGTGAACCTCTGAGACTTGCTCACTTCAGTTGAGTAGCAGTACACTCCCAGCTGTTGTGGCTATGAGGAAAAGCTGCTTCTGCTTGAGAAAAGCAGAGGAAAAAGTAAAGGGCACTTTGTCTTGCACCTTCGGTACCAGCATAGCTACAGGAGGGTGGAGCACCAAGTGGGATCCTGGGGTCCTTGATTTCAGGAATTGATTCTTGGACAGTATCTCTAGATCTTCTGTGGGCCACAGGGGAGCCCGCTGCCCTGAAGAGTGAGTCCCAGGCCAGGCAGCATTTATCACAAGCTGACTTAAGAGCCCTTGGGACTTAAGGGAAGATTGACAGTAGTCTGGCAGAATTCCTTACGGCCTGGGGTGGCAGTGGCTATGAGGGAGGGAAAAGTGGAAAGGACTGTGCCTGGTGGTTTGAGTGCCAACTCAGCCACAGTACAATAGAACACCAGATAGACTTCTAAGGTTTTAACTCCAGTCCCTGACACCCAGATGGCACCTCTGGAACCACCTGGGCCCTGCGGGTACTTGCCACGCTGAAGAGAACACAGGCCTGGATGGCTTTGCCACCTGCTGATTGTAGAGCCATAGGGCCTTGAGCAAACATAGGTAGTGGCCAGGGAATGGTTACAGCAGGCCTTGGCCGAGACCCAGTGTTATGCTAGATTCTGGTTTGACCCAGCACATTCATAGTGGTGGTTACCACAAGAGGGCTTCTGTCCCTCCACCTCCAGCTTTAGGTGGCTCAGGAGAGTGAGAGAGAGAGAGAGAGAGAGAGAGAGAGAGAGACTCCATTTGTGAGAAAGTAAGGGAATGGAACAAGAGTCTTTACCTAGTAATCCAGAGAATTCTCCTAGATTTTGTCCACAATCATTAAGGAAGTATCTCTACAAAACTGCAAGGACCACAGCATTACTGAGATTAAGGTGCTGTCTAAAGTAGATACAGCTTAGATCACAACACCCAAATTATTTCAAATTTCCAGAAAGCCTTCTGAAGAAGGAAAGGTATAAACAAGCCCAGATAGTGAAGACTACAATAAATACCCAACTCTTCAATGCCCAGACACTGAAGAACATCTGCTAGCATCAACACCATCCAGGAAAACATCACCTCACTACATGAACTAAATAAGAAACGAGAGACCAATCTTGAAGAAACAGAGATACATGACCTTTCAGGCCAAGAATTCAAAATAGCTGTGTTGAAGAAGCGCAAATAAATTCAATATAACACAGAGAAGTAATTCAGAATTCGATCGGATAAACTTAATAAAGAGATTGAGATAAATTTTTAAAAAAGCAGAAATTTTGGAGCTAATATATGCAACTGGCATACTGAAAAATGGATCAGAATATTTTAATGGCAGAATTGATAAAGCAGAAAAAAGAATTGGGGAACTTGAGGAGCAGCTATTTGAAAATATACAGTCAGAGCAGACAAAAGAATAAAAGAATAAAAAAATAATGAGGGACACCTACAGAATCTAGAAAACAGCCTCAAAAGGGCAAATCTAAGGGTTATTGGCCTCAAAGAGGAAATAGAGAAAAAGATAGGAATAGAAAGGTAAAGTGGTAACAGAGAATTGCTAAACCTAGAGAAAGATATTAATATCCAGAAACAAGAAGGTTATAGACACCAAGCAGACTTAACCCAAAAAAGACTACCTTAAGGCATTTAATATTCAAACTCCCAAAGATTAAAGATAAAGAAAAGACCCTAAAAGCAACAAGAGAACAGACACGAACAACATACAATGGAGTTCTGATACGTCTGGCAGTAGACTTTTCAGTGGAAACCTTATAGGCTAGCAGAGAATGGGATAATGTTTTCCTTTAAAATGTTGAAGGAAGAAACGTTTACCCTAGAATAATCTGATGAAAATATCCTCAAAACATGAAAGGGAAATAAAGACTTTCCAAGACAAGCAAAAGCTGAGGGATTTCATCAACACCAGACATGTCCAACAAGAAATGCTAAAGGTAGTATTTCAGTTAGAAAGAAAAGGACATTAGCGGCCGGGCGCGGTGGCTCAAGGCTGTAATCCCAGCACTTTGGGAGGCCGAGATGGGCGGATCACGAGGTCAGGAGATCGAGACCATCCTGGCTAACACGGTGAAACCCCGTCTCTACTAAAAAATACAAAAAACTAGCCGGGCGAGGCAGCGGGCGCCTGTAGTCCCAGCTACTCGGGAGGCTGAGGCCGGAGAATGGCGTGAACCCGGGAGGCGGAGCTTGCAGTGAGCTGAGATCCGGCCACTGCACTCCAGCCTGGGCGACACAGTGAGACTCCGTCTCAAAAAAAAAAAAAAAAAAAAAAAGAAAGAAAAGGACATTAATGAACAGTAAGTAATCACCTGAAGGTATACTGGTAATAATGAGTACACAGGAAAACACAGAACATTACAACACTATAACTAGTCTGTAAACTAATCTTAAGTGGAAAGATTAAATGATGAACCAATCAAAAATGATAACTATGACAACTTTTCAAGACATAGACAGTATAAGATATAATTAGAAACAACAAAATGTTAAAAAGTTGGGGGTATAACGTTAAGGCAAAGAATTTTTACTAGTTTCCTTTTTGCTTGCTTAAAGTTTGTTTATGCAAACAGCATTATCAGGTTAAAATAATAACTTATAAGATAGTATTTGCAAGCCTCATGATAACCTCAAGCCAAGAATCATACAATGCATACACAAAAAATAAAAATCAAGAAAAAGTGGATTACATGATTTTGCAATTGGGATTTTTGCCACAATAAATATATGCATACAAGTGTGTTTTTGATATAATGATTCTTCTTTTTTTTTTTACATTCAGTAGATACCCAGTAGTGGGATTGGTAGATTGAATGGTGGATCTTTCAGTTCTTTGAGAAATCTTCCTATTGTCTTTCATAGAGGCTGTACTAATTTACATTTCCACTAGCAGTGGACAAGCTCTCCCTTTTCACCACATCTCCAAGAATATCTATTGTGTTTTTTTTTGCTTTTTAATAATGGCCATTCTGGCTGAAGTAAGATGGTATCTCACTGTAGTTTTAATTAGCAATTTCCTGATGATTAGTGATGTTGAGCATATTTTCACGCATTTGTTGGCCATTTGTATATCTTCTTTTGAAAAATATTTATTCATGTAATTTGTCCACTTTTTAATAGGATTTATTTTTCCTTGCTGATTTGAGTTTCTTGTAGATTCTAGATATTAGTTCTTTGTCCAGTGCATAGTTTGCAAATATTTTCTCTCATTCGGTAAGTTGTCTGTTTACTCTGTGGATTATTTATTTTGCTCTGCAGAGCTTTCTAGTTCAATTAGGTCTCACTTATTTATTTTTTATTTTGTTGCATTTGCTTTTGGGGTCTCAATGTAATAATTTACATAATTACTTTTTCCTCTAAGCACTAGTTTATCTTAAGCTCCAGAGGTTTAAAATATTATATTTTACTTTTATTTGCACCAAACTAATTTTTAATTTTTCTTGACGTGTCCCCTTTGACCTATGAGTTACTTTGGAGTGAATAACTTAATTTCTAACCATTTAAGAATTTTCTAGATATATTTCTGTTGTTGATTGCTATTAATTTAGTTGTCAACTAAAAATTAACTCATATGACTTAATTTCCTTCAAATTTGCCAGGATTCGTTCTATTGCTACCAATATGAACTATTTGGATCAATGGTCCTTGTATGCTTAAGAAGATTGTATATTCTTTTGTTGTTTGAGGAATGTTCTATGAATGTCAATGTGGTCAAGTTTGCTAATGATTATGTCTAGATCTCTACAAACTTACTGATTTTCTCCCTAATTCTTCTACCAATTACTGATAAAAGAGTATGGAAATCTCCAACTGTTGTTATGCATACATCTATATCATTAATCATAACTTTAATATACATCATATATAAAGCTCTGTTCAAGACCCTCCTGGCCAACATGGTGAAACCCCATCTCTACTAAAAATAGAAAAAATTAGCTGGGTATGGTGGTGGGCACCTGTAGTCCCATCTACTCGGGAGGCTGAGGCACCAGAATCGCTTGAACCCAGGAGGCAGAGGTTGCCGTGAGCCGAGATCACACCACTGCACTCCAGCCTGGCCAACAGAGTAAGACTCCATCTCAAAAAAAAAAAAAAAAAAAAGCTCTGTTGTAGAACAAGTTAGCGTTGTCATATACTCTTGGATAATAGAACCCTTTTAAATATGCTCTTTCCGTTTTATTCCATTGTATACAACCAAGTCTCTGATCTCTATCATATTTCTTCTCACCAAAGACATTTTAAAATTCTTTGTAGTCTGTTGGAAATGGATTTCTTCAGTATTTATGGGTTTTTTTCAGCACTTCAACAATGTTTTTCTTTTTCTTTCTTGTTTGCTTGAATTATGACTATAGGTTACCTATAATTCTTATGCCTTTTAGTTGTAGGTAATGTGCCCCCCACCACCCATGGATACCTTCAAAAGTTTCTCTTTCTTTTTGATTTTAGTAGTTTGTATATGATAGATCAAGACAAAATTTATTTGGTTAGTTTCTGCTTAGTGTTCTATGAGCTTTTTGGATTTTTGATTTGGAATCTGTTATTAAGTTTGGAAAATTTTTGACTGCCACTTTTTAAGTTACTTTTCTGTTTTATTTTCTTTTCCCCTACTGGGATGCCAACTGTGGGCAATTTAGAATGGTTTATATTGTCCCATAACTCTTGTATGTTGCTTTTCCACCTGTGTTACCTTTTCTTTTCATGCTGGGTAATTTCTACGGACAGATCTTTAAGGTCAATGTTTTTTGTTTGTTTGTTTGTTTTGTTTTTTGATGGAGCCTCGCTCTGTCGCCAGGCTGGAATGCAGTGGCGTGATCTCGGCTGACTGCAACCTCCACCTACTGGGTTCAAGCAATTATCCTGGCACAGCCTCCCAAGTAGCTGGGACTACTGGCACATGCTACCATGCCCAGCTAATTTTTGTATTTTTAGTAGAGAGAGGGTTTTACCATGTTGGCCAGGATGGTCTCGATCTCTTGAAGGTCAATGATTTTTATCTTGTCTGTATTGAGTCAACTGATGATCCTATTAATGAGCACTCACGTTCTCATTACAGTTATGTTATCTTAACATTCTTATACTTTCACACTTCTGATTAATTTGTCTCTTTGATTTTGTATGCTGTCAACTTTTTCTATTAGAGCCTTTAATGTATTAATCAAGGTTACTTGAAAGTATGTCTGATAGTGCTATCAATTGTGGCATATATTAATTTAATTCTGGTGATTGTGTTGTGTCTTCATAATCTGATTTTTTTTTCTTTTTTTTTTTTAATTTCTTACTTAAAGCAGAAAATGTTGTAGAGGACATCAGATACCATTATGGTTAGACAAGCCGCTTCTTCTCCCAGGTTTTTAATGTGAGAATTTATGGTAATCCAATGGGTAGTTGAGCTGAGAATAACGTCTAGTGTTGATAATGTTGCCCGAAGTACACCACAGGCCTCATATTCTGCTTGTGAGTACTTTGTGTTATCTTTGCTCTGATGCTTTGAATTTAACGTGTGGGCTAATTTGCCAGGTGATTTTTATTAAGTTTTTCTTCTTGTCAGTGAGTATCTCTGCTTTGGATTTTTCTTTTGTATTGCTTATTAAATAGAATACGCCTCTTGCTGCTCTCCAAGCTACATCAACTGTAACTTTTTCTTGTCCTTCCTTGTAGCCCATGTCATCATGGTGATACGGCATATAATGGTATTCTGAGGTATTTTGACTGTCTGAATTTTAAGAAGGCACTATAAAAATTTGTCTTGGGGTTGTGGTCTTCAAATATGTTTCTTGCTCCCCTTTAGTTGAAATTCTTATCACACTATATCTTCATGCCTCTCCCCCCTGCCATGGATAGAGAATTTTTTTGTTTGTTTTTGTTTTCTTTTCCTAGTTACCACCTTCTAGCTGCAATGGGTTTCCATCAGATCCCAAAGCTACAGTTATTTTTTACTTTCCTTCTGCAGGGTAAGCCTTTTGTTTCATAAGTAAAAGAAAGACGATTGATCTGTACTGGTGTCCACTTACAACTATCATTATGAGAAAACCTTTATCAAAATTCTCACTGCTGTTTCCTGTTAGTGCCTGGTAGGGAAACCCTACAAGTAGGTCAAATAGGTCAAATTCCTCTATGTCTAAGGTCACCATGCAAGCCCACAATGGGCCTTTAACAATTCATTGAATTGCAAGTTTGATCTTCTCACCAGCTTACATGTTATCTGGCAGCATCTGCTCCAGCAAGCAAGCCCTCAGGTCCTAATTCCCAGCAGGTGCCTGTCTCTCCCCAGATTGTTGGTTAGCTCTTTGCCTCCAACCTCAGTTTCTGATGGATCCCAGAAAGTGAACTGATTTTCTTTTGTCCAGATTTCTTTCTTGTTGTAATGGTAAGAATAATGCTCTTGCTTGTTCTTTGCACGCCTGAGGTAAAATAATAATAATAATAATAATAACTCCAGTCATCTAAATTCTGAAAGCAGCAAAATGATTTTATATCTCTAGTGGGCTGTACTGTAAGAACAAACATAACTGCAAATAAATACTAAACTTCAATGGTAGGTTTATTTTTAGAAGTAGTATTGGAGTTATAATTCTGAATTTATTTTATGAGCATAATATTAAATAAGTAGATATATTAATGTTAGTAAGAACCAAGATTTCTATTATAAGATAAAATTAATACAAATAATTTTAAAAAGAAAGGAAACATTTTGCATTGTTAAATCTCAATTGGGAATGTCAATGTGAACTCAGATATTTATACACATAAGTGTAAATATATAGATCATTTTTTCTAATTCCATCCAATGGTGTGTTTGAAATACAATTATCTAATCCAGATATTTGTTTCTAGACACAATTACTTTTCTAAGAGTTACTTAACTATTATAAAAGTAGTTTACTTCTAGTTTTGTGCAGGAAAATACATTGACTTAGAGCATCTTGCTTAGCAAGAAAGCCAAGGAGGTGTTCAAAAACTAATGAGGTAATATCTAAAAGTAAAATAAACTGTAATTTGAAAAATCATCATCTTGTGACCACTAAACTAATATTTAGGCAAGAACTATGATGTATTCAAAATTATTTGGTAAGAAGCCACTGGAGAGTAAGACAATCACATTGTCTCAAAATACTATCCCACAGGTTGTTTAAAAATTGCATTTATAAAGGAACAATATACCTTTAAAATAGAAATATCTGGAGTTTACCAACTTAAACAAATGATCAAATTTTGCATCGACAATTTTGGAACAATCTGTGTGCCCCCTGACACAACACATTGAAAGAACACTATACCATCTACATTTTATTTTTGCCAGAAAATGTCTAATGTAAAACTGATCATTAGTAAATAATTTTACACATCTAGAATATGATTTGATTAATTATACAAAATAATGGACTTAGATGCCTCAAAAAATCAGTATCTTGAGAAGGCTCATGGGGAATGTTCTTCTAGCTGTAAATAAATTAAAGGGGCCATAAATAAATACAACTTATAACATTACCTGGGTCAGAAATTTTGTAAAAGACTATGAAAGCCACTTTTAGGGTAATTGAGAAGATTTGAGTGTGAATTTAGAAGTGGTGATAACACAATTTAACTGAAATGTTACAGGTGTGGTACTGTGATTATATAAGAACTTTTTCTTATTCTAAGAAGGCACGTGCTCAAGTATAAAACATGAAATATAACGTCTGCAATTTACTTACAAAAAACATATGCACACATATGCACATGTGCATTATATATGCATGAGTGTGGCATTAAATGTTAAAGTTTACAAATGGTGACTCTAGATTAAGAGTAAATGCTTGGCCATGGTCCTATTCTTTAGATTTTTGTATAAAGATAAAAATTCTCCAAAAAAGTCTGAGAGATAAAAATCTGTAAAATATGTACAATGAAATGGAAACAAGTTAATTGTGATTAAATGACAAATACATTGTACAGAATAGCACTTTCTCCACAAAGAGAGTAAACGTGGTACCCCTAAAGTAAATGAATATTGGCATAATTATTTATACATGTGCTATGTGTTTGGGCATATTTATTTATTTATTTTTTATAATGAAAGCAGTGCATGTACATGTTTACAAAACAATGTATTCTGATGAATAGTCACATTCTCCATTCCCACTTCTCGCCATCTTAGTCTTGTTCTACAGAAGTAAGTTATTTTAACCATTTCTGTTTTAATTTTTCTTCTACTATTTCTACCGTGATACCCCTAGAATGTGAATTCTTATGGTTCTATTTAGCTTTAGCTGAATACGTAAGTCAGAAGGCCTAAAAATATCTTTAATTCCTTAAACATGGCAACCATCACATTATCAGCAAGATTTAGAAATATAATTTTTTTTTTCTGCATGGGCATATAAGCAGAGGACTCAAAGTTAGAAGATAAGGGGGATTAACATGCAAGATAAATAATATAAAAGCTGCGTGACTGGTGTGAAATTAGCCCATAAGCTACAGGGTGTACATTGCAAACGACTTCTCAGAGCAGGTCCTCATTAAATTATTTACTGATTCAGTGGTAAAAAGTGCAGCACAAGTTTAAGATGTTTATATGATTAATAATAACATTAATAACCAAATAGCATTTATCAGTGACTTTTTAAATCCCTAGTTTCTCTTTCTCTTTCTGTTCTAGCCAAGCTCTGTCAGATAAATGTTCAAAGTCTGTCTGCTAAAGAACTCAGTTGGCCTCAGTTTCTCAGCATAGTAGCTCCAACAAACAAGTTTTATCAGAAATTATCAGTCCTCTATGCATTCACTCAGAATTTCATCCCTGCCTTACAAATTGCTATGTATTGTGCTAAGGCAGTAGTTCTCCATGTGTGGCCTCTGGGATCGTGTGGAAAACTGTCAGAAATGCAAATTTCATGGGCTCATTCCAAACAAACTGAATCAGTAAATCTAGAGATGGGCTCAGCAATCTACACTGTAACAAGCCGTTTGTATGATTCTGATGTACAGAAAATAATTAACCGCACATTACTAAAGAAGATTATATGTGTATGTCTACATATCTATATTTATATATGTCTGAAGGAGAGTGTGTGTAATGTGTGTGTGTGTGTGTGTGTGTGTGTGTGAAGAAAATGACCAATTCTAATTTGAAGGAAAGATGGTTTATTCATGGCAAATATGATGCTTGTAAGCCAATTCATGACCTGGACTTAGCCACATGAGGAATTTGGTTACCTATGCAATTTTTCAATAAACTTCAGTATAGCCAAACATTGATCTAGACTTCGGAGCTGGCCCTCATCCTAGCTCACATAATTTAGCGATGAAAATCTATTTCCGATTACCTCTGTTTCAGCAGGGATCAAAGACGTACTCTGACTTCAGTGTGTGGTGAGGCCTTGTACTCTTGTTTTTCTTGCTGCATTCCTTTTGCAGGTTCCCACCTAAGTCCTACTCCTTACGGAAATGGTGAATGATGTTGCCTGCCCGAGACTTTCCTGCTATCTAGTTTCCCAAAGCTGAGTCTCAACAACAACTTCAATTTGTCAAAGCTCCTACTTCGTTACAGAATTGAAGGAAATGACCTGCACATCCTACCCTTAATTCCCACAATATACTTGAGATGTGATTTCCAGTAAATGTTAAACTAGAAATGGAATTCAGATTTCTGAACTTCCAGAATGCATACTCATTCTCTACTTTTCCTCATAACTTTTGATGACTTCTTAGCCTATACCTTTTAATATGCATCTTTCTCTGTTGCTCTGTCCTCTAGATAGTATTATATGTAATTTGATTTAAATATTCATTACAGTGTGCATAACACATTGCAAATATATGAATGTGTAAATAAATATCTATATATACTTAAAAACATATTTCTTTTTTAAGTGAATTTGTGAATATATTAGGGTTTTCTGGAAAAATAGAACTGATATAATACATGTATGTGTGTGTCTGTGTGTGTGTGTGTGTGTGTATATATATATGCATATGAATATATATGAGAGTGGGCAGAGGAAGGAAAGATTTAGTATAAGGACTGGCTCACATGATTAAGTAGGCTGAGACATCCCAAGTTCTGCAGTAGGCAAGCCAGAGAACCAGGAGAGACAACAGTGTTATTTCAATCTGAGTTTGAAGGCCTGCAAACTTAGAGGGATAATGGTGCTGATCCATTTCCAAAGCCAGCAGATTCAAGACCCAAGAAGAACTGATATTTCAGCTCAAGCCTGAAGACAGGAAAAGACTTATGTCCCAACTCAAGATAGGCCAGAAGAGGTCCATCTTACTCAGACTTTTTGTTCTATTCAGCTCTTCAACTGACTGAATGAGCCTACCTATACTGAAGCAGAGGGGAGGCAATCTGTTGGGCTCAGTCTACTGATTCAAAAATTAATTGCATCCAGAAACACCCTCACAGACACAGCTAGAATAATATTTGGTCAAATATCTAGTCACATTTGGCCAGGCCAAACTGATATATAAAATTAACCTTCACAACACATAATCAAATACAATTAATCTCTGTATTTGAAAATTCACCAAGAATATCATTACCATCATTTAAAGAAAATCTTTATAAGCACATATGACTATGTTAACTGCAAAGCTTGCTATATGATAGAGAAGAAAACCTGCACTTCCTGTTTTGTGTTCTAGGCTAAGATGTTTATTTTATACTATTATAATTTTAAAAATATATCTGGAAGTAGGTCAGTGGAAAATCAGAAGTTCTCTTAAGGATAAATTCATTAAAAGAACAAGCTAATCAATATCCCATTTGTTTCCCACCCCTACTCTCTAAATAACAGGTTTTATGTTCTTTCTGAGTTTGTGCATTTTCCTTAACTTCAGTGTTTTATTAAAAAGAAGATATTCAATCTTCAGGTGTTTCTTTGAGCATCAGGTTTTTTTTCTATTCTATTTTAATTATCTACCAGTTACATAAATATCTAAAAAAAGTTATATTTTTATAATAAAATTAAAATAAAATAAAGTTCCTTTTAAAACAACATGTGGAACAACTCCAGAAATGATTCACATTTATTCTGAGAATATCCTGCCGTATATGGATCTGCCACATGGGATTTTCTCTTTCTCCTGAAACTATCAACTTCATTACTAAACCACTGAGACTGCATTTTTCTCTCTGCCATAGCTCATGTTCTTTTTTCTTGTTGCAGAACTCTTACTGACTTTAGAGAAGAGAAGAAAGACTTTCTTTAATTCTTGAAAACTGGGGCAGAGGTGCCTTTTCAGCATTTAACAATACAAAGAAGGAGGAAAAAGAAGATCATAGCTAACTTTAAGCAGCAACTGATTGCAGGGGAAAAACTTACATCAAATAGGAGCTAGATGCTTTCAGGCTTTGCCTCGTACTGCTCCTCTCTCTCTAGCACAAGCAAAGGAAAAGAGATATATTGCTGTCATTTTATTTTCTGCTGTTATTGAATAGAGACACTCATCCAAGACAAATGGAACTTTATTAGGTAAAAAGTGGTGCAAATGTGACTCATCTACTCTGTTCTTCTGAAAGGCCTCCCTTTATAGTTACTCTGGATTAATGAAACAATCACTTTATTCTGAGTACTGTTAAAACACCATTAGAGTCACAAATTTACTTATGGATCTTATCTTCTGAGAAGCTCTAAGTAATGAAAGCAAGAACTGATGAAGAGGGTAAAAAGATGATATAATATTCTCTCCTCTTGTGTATAAGAAATGTTCAATAGGGCGGGACGCGGTGGCTCATGCCTGTAAT
Organism: Papio anubis; assembly: GCF_008728515.1. NCBI lineage: Eukaryota > Metazoa > Chordata > Mammalia > Primates > Cercopithecidae > Papio > Papio anubis. The sequence goes on from NC_044985.1 coordinate 7,225,855, forward strand.
CCCAGCACTTTGGGAGGCGGAGGAGGGCAGATCATGAGGTCAGGAGATCGAGATCATCCTGACTAACATGGTGAAGCCCCATCTCTACTAAAAATACAAAAAAATTAGCCAGGTGTGGTGGCGGGTGCCTGTAGTCCCAGCTACTCAGGAGGCTGAGGCAGGAGAATGGCGTGAACCCTGGAGGTGGAGCTTGCAGTGAGCAGAGATCGCACCACTGCACTCCAGCCTGGGCGACAGAGGTAGACTCTGCCTCAAAAAATAAATAAATAAATGAATGAATAAATAAATAAAAATAAATGTTCAATAAATGTTGGCCATATCATTGCTATTATTATTAGTGTTATCATTTACCACCTTTGAGACCTGTAAGTCATACCAATGCTGCCATCAAACACGCCTGTGTGCACAATGGGAAAACAATGACAGGAACAAAAACAACAAAAACCCCACTCATTTACATTTATACTCATGTAATGTGAAAAGATTCCACTTGACCCACTCATGAGAGGAGGATCGATATACCAACCTTGCACCTGAGGTCAACTATAATGTTATTCTCATTCTTCCACCCATAAAATTGCAAGACTATGATCATTAAAAGTGTAAACTTTCACTTTCTCTTTTAATATTTCCAAGAAGTATTCATATGATAAAATGGAATAATTAAGGTTTGAAAGTCAAGAGAGTCCTAAGTTTGAATCTCAGCTCCTGGCCTTACCAAATCTGAATTTAATATACTTATATGTAAAATAGAGCAAGAGAGAATCTATGTCCTATGTTTTTCTTCCCAAAGGCATGTCTCTGGGATTGAAAATTAGTAACCATGGATTTGAATCCAGCTAAAGTTTCCATCGATTATTTCATATGGAAGATCAGGGCATAGGGTTAGATAATCTCCTTCATGGCTCCTTCTAACACTATGGAATCGTTATACGGAGATTCCTAAAGTTTCTAGTAATAAGATAGCCCTTAGTTAGCCCTTAGGAATTCCCATTATCTGGAAATCAATTTTGTTTTAAAATTTCTCCAGTGATGTGACTTTGCTTTTGTTTAATATCTTGTCAGACTGCCAGAGTTCAGTGGGTGCAAACTTGGTCCTGATGAATTTAAATACTTTCATCCCATGAGTTTAAGACTCAAAGTGAGGATTCTGCCAGATGCTAACATATTTATTCCAACTCTATCTTTAGAAATTAAGGAATAACCACAGAATGGGTCTTCAGAACTATTCTGAGATGCTGTCAGTTAAAACTCCATAAATCCTGAGTGGTGACTCATCAAGAGTCTTAAAACCCCTAAACGTCTTGGCAGCCACCTTTTTCTCAAAACACCGTTTCTGTTTTCTTTCCTCAAAACAAACAAACAAGCAAAAAGTCTCTGGATCCTTTGAGAAAGGCCACTGGAACTGTTTAAGTTTGCATTTGTGATCCTATTGCCGTATCTTTTGTGAAGAGAATCAGCTTCCTCTTCTTATCAAGGATTCTAGGACTCTGAATGTACCCAGATAATGCAACTACAAGAGGAGCATTCATTATTCTCTATCGGTATGACTCAAGTCAGAATTACTAGCACTAGACATTAGTATTTGGCATATAGAGAAACAAACAAGACTTTAATAGGCTACTCCTCTACTTTGATCCTAGAAACCTTATACTTAGTCACTATCAGAGATCCCTGTAAGTCACTCTCTTCTACATCAATTCTTTTCTTCGTACATGTTTTAGTAGCAATTCCCAATCTTCCCTTCGTTCTTAAGTGCTGTCATTTAGCTTCAGTCACCCCAGTATCCACCATTCTCACTGGATTCACCAGCTCATTTCCAAGGCAGCATCTTCCACCTTGTTTCTGGTAATATAGAGAATAGTCACTGGAGCAGTTTTCATATATGTTGACACTCTTCTTGCTGATGCATTTTTAATGCTTCAGGAAAGAGAGTGTTGAGGTCTCTTCCGTAAGATAAAATTAGAGGATGGATGAATAAACTGTATATGCTATCTTATCTCAACCAGTTTTATTTCCTTAAGTTTTTAGGTTCATTTTCTGTGTTTTAAGATGGATTTTTTTTTATCAAAATTTCTCTGAGTATAGTTCACTTTGAATACAGTTTCATTCAACAAATTATACCCAAAATTAAAACTGCCAGCTTCCAAGTGTATCAATTTTTACAATTTCTTTCCTGTATTATGTTTCCTTTTGGACTTGCCCAGTGCTCTCAAAATCAGTTTCCCCATGTATTCCCTTGATGTTTTGTTGATTAGTGTTAAAAATATCTTGCAATTATTTGGTGTGCAGATTTGGCTACCTGGGTTGGACTTTGAAATTGGTTTCTGAAGTGTGGTAGGATACGATTTTGATTATGGAATTGGTGGAAATATTGAAAAGGCATGCAGAAAAAAGGAAGAGTGAATCACTGATCATAATGTTAATTGGGCAAAATATCCTGACAAGGCTGTAAGTGAAATGAAATATATAGGAAATTCACAGGAACAAACCTTGATTATGGTTTCTAGCTATTTCTTCTAATTACCTAGGCAAAACTTGTAAGTAGCCATTGCATTTAAGTCTATGTCTCGATTTGAGAAATTAAATATTTCAGTTTAGCATTATTTTTCTTTAAAAAATATTAAGCTATCTAAATTGACTCAGGCTTCCATAACAAAATACCATAACCTGATTGGTTTAAACAACAGAAATTTATTTTCTCACAGTTCTGGATGGTGGAAGCCCAAGATGAGGTTGGCAGCAAAGTCAAGTGAGGGCTCTCTTTCTGACTTATAGATGACTGCTTTTTTGCTACGTTCTCACACACCAAAGACAGAGAGAGAGAGAGAGAGAGAGAGAGAGAGAGAGAAAGCGCTCTAGCGTCTCTATTTATAAGGGCATTAATCTCATAATGGGGGCCCCTACCCTCATCTAAATCTCATTACCTCCCAAAGGTTTTATCTCCTCATACCATTGTATTGGGGGGCCAGGGCTCCAACATATTAATTTGAAGGGGGAAAAATTCAGTACATTGTATAAAGCGGCAGTCCCCAATATTTGTGGCACCAAGCCCAGTTTCATGGAAGACAACTTTTCACCAGGATCCTGTGGGGGAGGGTGGAAGGTTTCAGGATGAAACTGTTCCACCTCAGATCATCAGACATTAGTCAGATTCTCATAAGGAGCACTCAGTCACCGGCATACCTTGCATGCACAGTTCACAATAGGCTTCTCACTCCTGTGAGATTCTGATGCCACCACTAATCTGAAAGGAGGTGGAGCTCAGGCTGCAATGCTGGCTCATGGGCGTTCACCTCCTTCTGTGCAGCCCAGCTCCTAACAGGCCACGAACAGGTATCAGTCCAAGCCCTTGGGGTTGGGAATACCAGGTATAATATTTACATACTACATTTTAGTAGGTAATCCAGCCTTGTAACCACTCCTACAATCAAGATACAGGACAAATCCCTTATGCTGAAGAGGTTTCTTGCGTTCTTCTGCAGTTGATCTCCTCTCCTACCTGTGGCCCCATAGAACCACTGCTCTGCTTTTTGTCTTTATAATTAGTTGTCTTTTCTTATGTTTTATATAAATGAGATCATGTAATAGTCTCTTGTGTCTTACCTTTTTAATTTAGCATCATGTTTGGGGAAATAACTGTGTTCATTTATATTGCTGAGTATTTACTATTCCATAGGCTTGAGGATACTATTTGTATTAGTCCGTTCTCTCACTGCCTTAAAGAAATACCTGAGACTGCAAAGTTTATAAAGCAAAGAGGTTTGATTAGTTCACAGTTCTGCAGGCTATGTAAGAAGCATGGCTGGGGAGGCTGTGGGGAGCTTTTACTCATGGCAAAAGGTAAAGCCAGAGCAGGCATCTTCACATGGCTGGACCAGGAGAAAGAGAGAGTGGGGAGGCGCCACACACACACAACCAAAATTTGTGAGAACTCTATCGTGCGAACAGCATCAAAGGGGGGAAATCTGCCCCCATGATCCAGTCACCTCCCACCAGGCCCCACCTCCAACATTAGGGATTACAATTTGACATGAGATTTGAGCAGGGACATACATCCAAATCATATCACCATTATTGTTTGTCACCAATTGATAGCCATGTGTGCTGCTACTAGATTTGGGCTGTTTTCAAGAATGCTGCCATGAACATTCACATACATATTCTTTTGTGAATATATATATATATTTTTTTCATTTCTTTTTGAGTAAATACCTAGAAGAAGAGTTACTGGGTCATATGTAAGCATATATTTAACTTTATAAAATACTGCTATATTGTTTTCCAAAGTGGCAGCTTAACTTTGCATTCCCACCTAACACATGAGGTTTCTGCTGCTCCACGTCTTCAGAAACACTTGGCATGGTTAGTCCTTTTAAATGTAGCTATTCTTATGAGCATGCAGAGGTATCTTGTTACTTTTATTTGCATTTCTCTGATGACTATTGATATTAACAATCTATTCATGTGCTTATGGGCCATTCTTTTGCAAAGTTTCTGTTTAAATATTTCACCCATTTTTCTTGTTATTTGTCTTATTAATATGATTTTTTAGGTTTTTTTTTTTTTTTTTTTAGCTTTTCCAAGATATATATAGTTTTTCCCAAATCTGCGGCTTGATTTTTTTTTCTCTTTTGAAGAGTGAATATTTTTAATCATTATAAAGTCTTTTAAAATTTTTTTAAAAATTAAAATGCTAACAAAATTTTGTATTCTTATACTAATGAGTAATTTTTTTCTAACCCACATATTTTAGTCTATTTTCTTCTAAAAGTTTAATAATTTTCATTTCTTATATTTAGGTGTGTGATCTATTTTGAGTCGATGTGTGCGTATAATTTGAGGTAAGGGTCAAGGTTTTTTTTTCCTTATACCATATTGTGTTTCATAATTAATTTTTTTAACTCAGCTTTCAAATGGTAAAGTCATCACAACCTATTTCACTTGAGTTCTCAAACACATTACACTGCTGACGTAATTCCAGGTGACAATAGTTAATTCAATTAACTGCTTCAACATAGTAAGCTATAGGCTAATACATATCCATCGCTGAATAGTTATAGTCGTTATTTTAGATTTTTTGTTCTAACTAAGCCAGATGATTAACGTTAGAATCATTGTATTTCTCTGAAGATCATTCGCCAGGGTCTTTTCTGCTGCAAATTATGTTATATACATAGTGTTCGTGATTGCAAGCAATAGACCCTGTGATTAGGATACGGGGACAGGGACAGATGGCCAGGATCTGTAGTTAGCTTGCATTAAGCGATGTCAATCATCTAGGCCTAGGTCTAACTGGAGAGATAGAATTCATCACATATTTTAGACCAGCTCAATGAAGGACCTGACTATGCCTACCTTCGGGACCCTCCAGAATAATCGTAGGAGTTCGAGAGTTGGCAGTGGCATGTGACAGGTCGGTTGTGACAGGAGTATTCAGGATCAGGCCAAATGCCACTATTTCACCTTCCTTAACAAAACTGGGTTTCATGGGAAGCGCCTTTGTGAGTGCAAGCTAGTTAAAGCCTAGCCTAGCTCAAGTCATGAAAGGGAGTTCTACCCTTGAAGCCATAAACTGAGAGCAATGATCCAAGAACAAAGAGAAGAAATCAACTCACATTTACTCTCTACTGTGTATCATATATGTGCTTGGTAACCTTTAGCTGTTATTGTATCAATAATCATCTTGGTAAGCAAAATAATCCTCATTTTATATACCAGAAAACTGAAACTCTTGTGAGTTTAAATACATTTTCCAGTAAGTGGCAGGGCCAAAATTTGAACTCAGGCCAACAGGATGCCTAAGTATATGCCTTGAGATGTGGAAAATGGGAAGGGGTGTTTTTTAACTGAAAGAGGGAATAGAACACTTATAAAATGAAAACTAGCATTAGCGTCCCTGTTCATAGGACGGAACATGCAGGTTTTACTGTTTTAAACCAAATACCTCGGTGAAACTTTCCTAAGATTCTGAATTAGGTATTGTGATAGTCATTAAATTGCATATGAGTTTAAGCAAAGAGCTGCTGAAGGTAGAGAGGAACAGACTGTGCATTTCAGCTTCCAGGTGGACAATCACCAGCACCTCATTTGAGTGTTTACTCCAGGCTTTCACAGTTTAACACAAGAGGAAGAAAAGGAAGATAATCTCTTCAAAAACACCCAACAGTGCTGTGCTCAGGCAGTCTCCCTTCCCGCCTTGTGACTGCGGCAGGCAGCCCACAACATTGAGTCTGTCCCAACTACAGCTCCACGTCCACTCTCCACTCTCTCAAAGAGCTCCTGAATATCCAGGACAGCTCAACACAGTGTTTATCTTCCTTTGAATTATGTGGCCGTGGTTGCGTTACAGTCACAAGGCCAGGAGGGCCGTCCTGGTACTGCCTGCCTGACTCTGCAGGTCCCCATGGGGCATGCCAGGGTGGACTCCCATCTCAGCTTGTCGGGATGAGGTGCTAGAATCCATAGTCTTTAAGTTAAAGGGAAGGAAGGGATGGGCAAGTGGAGATGTGAGTGATCAACCACCATCAGGAAATGCTGGCAACCTCTAGAATCTGGAAAAGGCAAGAGTTTCTCATCTAGAGCCTCCAGGAGGGACATCCCTGCCAACACTGTCCCTTTAACCAGTCAGACCTACTTTGGATGTCTGCCCAACGGAGCTATAAGATAATAGAATTGTGTTGTTTTAAGAGACTGAGCTGCTGGGAATTTGTTACAGCAGCCACAGGAAACTAATACGACACCTAAGGATATGCAGGTGTGAGAGCTAAAAAAAAAAGTAAAATAAAAAAAATAGAGCTGCTAAAGGAAACAGATATCAACTTGAATACAGTAACGTAGAGAACAATAAAGTAATAAGATGAGGACTAAGCTCTGATTTTTTTCTTTTCTTGCCCAAATTTCTATCCAAGGGGCCTGGGAAATCATGCCCTACAAATGATAAATTCTCACCAGATGGGTTTTATTTAACCCTATAACTTACTTTTCAATCTGATTCTGATTTACTTTCCAATCTGACTCTGGTGTAACGTTATGTAACAAAGAAGAAAATAAAAATATTTTATCCCAAAGCATGTTTCTTTGCCATAGTTTGAAATGACCCTGCAAAGCCATCCTCTGTGGGGGAAAAATTTGCATCTGTAAAGAATCTGTATTACATAGCTGGATGTTTTTCTTCCAGGCCCTCCCAATCCTGAAGAGATTAACCAAGAGTCTAACACCTTTTAAAGGTTTGAGTAATAAACACTTGTCATCTATTGTCTCTAAAGGCAGTCACTATTGGACTTCGAAAGAACCTTGGTCTTCACAATCTTTTATTATTCCTTTCTATTGAATCCAGGTCTTTAGACAAACTCCACAGATTGTCAACCAGAAAATATTTAAATTTACCTATAGCCTGGAAGCGCCCCTACCCTCCGCCCCCCCTCGAATTGTCCCGACTTTCTGGAGCAAACTAATGGATTTCTCAAATTGTTTGATTGAAGTTTCATGCCTCCCTAAAATGTATAAAATCAAGCTACACTCTGACCCGACTTGGACACATGTTCTCAGGACCTCCTGAGGGCTGTGTCATGAGCCATGGTCACTCATATTTGGCTCAGAATAAATCTCTTCAAATATTTTACAGAGTTCGACTCTTTTCATAGATAAAGAAAAGAGGGGAAATTCAAATATATCACAAAAGAGGGGAAATTCAAATACATCACAAAGACTGATGGTTAAAAAGTATACTTTTAAAAGTTTAACTAGAGGAATTGAAAAGAGAATAGTTTCTGCTGAGAGTTGAATTAGAGTTCAGGAAAACAGCCAGTATTTTTCACCAACATTTTTACATTTTGTGTGTGTTTAAAATGAAATAAAGAGGCAATCATTTCCCTAACCTCAAAGAGACATGGGCTGTGATCATAAGAATAACACTGAGCTCATGGTAGGATTGATGACAAGAGACATTTAAAACAAGACATGTGCTTAGATATTCCACATAATAATTCTGAACTCTAAGAAGAAGAGAAAATTTTATAATTTTCCAGACATAAAGGACTTATTCATTATAAATAATTCATTATAAATAACAAGAAATTGAACTCACATGAAAATTCTAATTTTAACCTGAAGTTGTTGAAATCATTTGCATGGGTCACGAAGAGAATCAGGTGATAACACTATCATCCTCCAAGATAGTATTTGTCAAGATAAAAGAAAGTATTTGCAGTCAACAATAGATATCTCATCGAATATAACACCAAAGTAACTCCAGTGAGGGAATGACTCAAGAAAGAACTCACACAAAAGTCACTAAATGATTCAGAGGGGAATGCAGCAGCCATGTTTGGAGATCAGAGAGCAAAGCAAAAGTCTTTACCGGGTTTCATGTGTCATGCAAGCATAGGAGAAATGGGGAGCTTAAAACCCTCTAAAGGTCTCTGCAGCTTGAGAAGAAAGACTAGGAAAAAAGTAAACAGTCTGGAAGGAAAAATAGCTGGTCTATTGATTCCATAAAATTGTTCAGATATATCTTTGATTCGATGCATAAATTAGGTACTTTCCTTTAAGAAAACATAGCAAAATTCCCAAGTTAACAAGAAAAAAATGAGAATACATGCATAGTTACAGATTTAAGCCAATGACAACAAGAATAGTTGTAAAGAAGATACAATGAAATAAATAAAATAGTAAGGATAAAATGAAGAACTAAATGAAAACATATCAGACAGTTGCCCTAAATATGGATAGAGCTGAATTTCCAATTAAAACGCAAATACTGTCAAACTTGGTTAATGAGCAAAATTAATTGAGATGCCGTTTATAAGAAACAAGTATAATAAAAAAATTGTTTTAAAAAAGCTAAATGTAAAAGGTTATTCAAAGATATACCAGACAGATAGATGCCTACCAAACAAAAGCAAAAGTGACAAAATCAACATCAGACAAAATGAAATTTATGATTAAAAATTCTGAGTAAGAAAGGGATATAATGCACTGTGACATTAACAATGGGATAGTCAAAAAAGTTTGTATCTCAAACAACAAAACACCTAAATTTATTTTGTCAGCGTTCTTAGATACAAAGAGAATCCACTTAAGATAGCATCAGCAAATGGGAGTTTATTAAAGATTATTTGATCATTTTCACAATCTCTAAAGGCCAGCATCCAAATTAGAGGCTCCACAGGAACACAGAGCCAAGAGCACCATCCCACCACTAAGCCAGACTTTATTAGCAGCAACTTACCTGTTGTCTCTAGCAATCATGTTATCTCTGATAGTAAAAGCTGAACTCTAGAAGCTTCACAGTTGCTGTAGAAAAAAAAATGCATTTGGTATTGTTGCACCTGGACATCCGAATGTGCAGTGAGGTTACCACGTTCTCTTTTTTGATATACATCAAAAATTTTGTATAGAGGTTAACTTCTAAACTAGCAGGGAGTAGAAAACAATAAAAATAAGTATTCAAAGGCGCAAGATAAAAAGAAATTGAAGAGATTTGATAAATGGAAAGCATGCAAGCACACAATTAACATAGAAAAAGTCCAAATATACCAATAATTATAATAAATATGTAACTTAAATGCTCCGGCTAAAGGATAAATCTGTAAGACAGGATATAGTATCAACCTATATACTGTTTAAAGCAGACAATTCTAAATTCTAATACAGAATGGATGAAAGTAGGACATAGAAGACTGTATGGCAAAAGTTGTAGCCTAAAGAAATATTGGCCACCTTGAACACCTCTTAGGCACCATAATGGAACACCTCACCCTCACTTTCCTAATGGTCATGGCCATACCTTCTTCTGTAGCTACTGTGGATGATGACTGTCGCTAACCAACCGCATGAAGGCACAAGTGACATCTTCTCATCTCGTATGTGTGCCACGGACCTCTTAATTTTTTCCTGCAGAGTGTCCCTGTCAAAGTGAGAGACATTTGCTCAGTAAAGGTCTAAACGTGAAAACAAAAAAACCCTCATAACACATCTCTAATAATCAGAAAAACATCAGACATATCAGACGTATTGCAATAGAAGAGCACCCTATAACACACCTGAAAATGTATTTTTCATAAATGTCAAGGTCATCAAAAACAACTAAAGTCTGAAAAATGGCGTATCCAAGAGGAACCTGAGGAGATACAACAGTTAAGTGTAATGTGATATCTTGAATGGGATCCTAGAACAGAAAGAGGCATTAAATAAAAACTAGGAGATCTGCATATAATCAACTTTAGTTAATAATATATTAATACTGGTTTATTAATTGTAAGAAATATACCATACTAATGCAAGGCATTAGTACTAGTAGAAACTGTGTACAGGGTGAGGGGATAAATGAAACCTATCTGCTCAATTGCTCTGTACACATAAAACTGTTCTAAATGTATGGTACATATATTCATAAAAAATTAATGTCAATATCCTCAAATTATGACACCATTCACTAGGAAAAGTATTTAGAAAATGCGATAAAAATGTGACATTTACATTAGTTTCTAATGCATAAAGCACCTACCAGTGAATCTATCAAGAGCAATGCAATATCTTTATCAGAAAATCGAGATTATTTATGAGAAAGCATTTATATGATATCATATACATGAATTGGATGACTTAATGTAAGAAAAATGTTGAGTTTTTTTAAAATTGATATATCAGTTTAGTGAAATTCTAGGAAAACAAAAAGTCAACAGAGGTGTGGTTTTTGTGTATATGTAAGTGTGCACATGCACATGTGCATGAGACTATGGGTTTAATTTCTTCAGATAATTCTCTACATACATGGAAGTGCAAAAACCCAAGAGTGAAGAATACTAACTGTGAAGACATCCCTTAGAAGATATGACCCACAATTATTAAGCTACAGTACTTAAGAGTGAGATAATGGCGTGAGAATAGACACGTAAACCTATGGAAACATAACAAGGAGTCCAGAAATACAGTCCAGAATTTTGACATTGCAGATCATAGGAAAAAAGTCGAATGCTTCAATAAATCATGCTGGAAAAACTAGCATCCATATTTATAAATAAAATGAAATTCAACTACTACCTCACACAAAAATTTGAACACCCACATTTCCAATCAATCCAGCTGGATTATAGATATTCTTAATTTAAGCCAAACCATTATAGAAGAAATACAGAAACCTAAAGATATGATATCACTTTTTATGGTGTAATTTTGTTAACCAACATACACAATGTAAACTGTAAAGGAAAAGACTCATCAATCAATGTCTTTCAAAATTAAGAATGTCTGTTAACCAAATGATCATGGACAGATCCCCAAAACAAGCAGCGCAAGGATGGGAGATATTTGCAAGACGGAGGAATGATATACAAGATATACAGCAATGGAGGAATGATATGAGGATATACAGAAAAATCCCTATGAAATGTTCAGAATTACTAAACACAACCTAGCCGAAAAGTAAGCACACAAAATGGAACAGAAAAGTAGGAAGTGCCAATGGTCCGGAAACATGGGAACAATGTTTAACTTTAGTAATGTGAATACATCCCCAGAATCATCATGCTGAGCAAAAGATTTAAGTTACATAAGCATTTGTAAACTAAATAAATAGTTTACAAGAACCAGGAATACATTAATTTATATGTATTCTCTAAATATCCATTTTATGTATATCCATATATATGTCGATATCTCTCTCTATATATATATCCATTCTCTCTCTCTATATATATATACACACACATATATATATAATTTTTTTCTTTTTTAATAAAGAAAATGAATGGAACTAAAAATGAATTTTTTTTAACAGGTGTAATGGGAGTTGAATGAATAGGAAGAAACAAACTGGAGAATTCATTTTGTTGGTCAGGTTTTGTGATTAATTATTGTTCTCATGTATACCATCTACTAAATAAATATAGCAAAAAAAAATTACTAGCTTATGTATTCCAAATAATCTACTAAGATCGTGAGTGAAAGCCTGGTTTAACATCAGCAAATATACAAATAAATAGAAAGAGAAAAAAATATGCTTATAGTAATGCATGCTGAGAAGGTAAAAGCTGAAGTCCAGTAGCTGCTAAGAAAAACTTGACATAAAATAAAAATATTTTTATAATTAATAAAACTGATGAGGCTGGTATCTGAAAATCACCACTAATGATTTTGCTATATGTTAAAACACTAAATCTATTTTTCATAAATTTAGAAATAAGAATATATGACAATGAATTTCAAATAAATTAAGCAATAAATGTAAAAGAAAGTTAAAGGAGATGTAAGAGAAGAATATTTTCATTAAAATAATAGGCTGAGAAATAAATGGCATGTCAATATTTATGAAAATAAATCTTTCTGTAGAAAATTTTTAAAATTGTTTCTAGAAAAATATAGATAATATTTTTGATTATATATATTTCCAATACTTGCAAAGTGTCACCAATTGTTTTAGATAATCCAATTACAAAACATATTTATAAGTCAATGAAACATTTGCATAATTCAAATGGTAAAAACATATGAAAATAAGTTAACACTCACAAATGAATAGTTATTTGTATTAATTTCCACAATGTCTCATCCCTAATATTAATTCTGTGCTTTTATCATTTTTTTGTTTCATCCTTAAAATTTTAGAAATATCAAGAAAATCTTAAGAGTTTACATCAGTTATCACAAAGCAGAAAGACTAGCAAAATTTTACTTGTTATAAATTTAACTACCTCACCTGTTAACATTATATACACTTTAAAAATAACCAAACATGGTCTAGCTTTGACACGATTTAGCACTACTCTACTTCTCCCATCGTTTATGTCTTGAAAGTATCACTAGAAGTAAATTTGCTTGTGAAAACAGTGTTTTAAGAGTTTAGAAGACCGTTTTGAATAAAGTAAGGTTGCATAAAAAATAATTTTAGTTTTTTGGGGGGTGTGTGTGTGATTACATTGGATGGTTGTGGTGTATAGTCTATGATTCTTGACTTTGTATTTTTAGTTCATAATAGTTTTTAAGTAAAAATGGAAAACGGCACTCTGAAAGAGCACCGAATTTAAGGAGTGATGAGCACTGAAAGCTCTATTGCCAGATTGCAGACAATGAGGAAAGAAAATAAAAGCATTTAAGTTTAGGGCAAGTACATAATCTAATAGAACAATAAATGTCCAGCTAGCTGAAGACACTACACAGAAATGCAGGGCTATGAAATCACAGTGGCACATCGCTAAGGAACCCAGTCGAGATTTGTGGGAGGAGGGGCCAGCTGGGAAGAAGGAAATGCATGTGGAATAAAATCCAGTACAGATGAGATTTAACTCCCCTTTTGTCTTCATATAATTAATAGCTTTTAAAAAAAAATTCTTCTCAGTGAAACAATGTTATTTAAAAATATATTTTTAAAAGACATCATAGTTTCACTCAACCTATTAATCGCTTAGAGTACAGGTAAGAAAGCCAAACACACACAAATCAGACAAAAATATGAGGCGGGACTTTAGCATTAATAAAGTAACTAAAAGACTGGAAATGAAAATGCAAGATAAGTATCTTAACTAGAATGGTTGAAAATGGAAGCTGGAAGTGCAGAGCATCAGAGATAGAAGCAAATGGAATTTGCATAGATGTTAAAGCATCTTTGTCAGGAATGAGATGGAGGATGGTGTTGACTTTTTTTTTTTTCTCAAAGTGTAACAAATACAATTGTTAGGTAGGGCTTTTGGGTGACCCTAAAGTTTTATTAAATCATATTATGATGTTTTTGTCTATATTGCTATCAAGTCCCTGAAGAAGACAATGTCTAATGAATGGGAGTTGGAAACTACACAATCTCCCTCAGCGACCCGAGGGAAAGAGCAGCTAGACCCAAAAGAGGCTTTGAGTATATCTAACGAATGCTATATCGATATTTTATATTAAGGCTTATTGTGACATAATTTACATACATACAATTTACCACTTTTAGTTGGGTAGTTCTGGGAATTTTAACAAATGCGGATACGGTACATGTAAACACCATCACCATTCCCGTCAACCTGACAAGCTCCTATTTTCTTTTTGGCAGTCAAATGCTCTCCCGAAACACTATACTCTCTCAACCACAGAGTATTCTAGCCACACGATTTTGCCTTTTCAGGAAAGTCACAAAAGTGGATACATGCATTTTGTAGCATTTGATTATGGCTTCTTTTACTTTGCACAGTTTTTGAGATTCATTCCTGTTTTTGCATGTATTTTTTTCCTTTTTTAAAAAATTGCTAAGTTATATTTTGTTGTACACATGTTACACAGTTTATCTATTTACCAGATGGTGAACATTTGGACTGTTTCTACTTTGTGACTCTTAAAATAAAGATGCCACAAATATTTGAGTATTGGTTATTGTATGATATCTGTTGCATTTGCTTTTGGTAAAAAAGTAAACTTGGCATTGGTGAATCCATACGTAAGCAAATGTTATCTTCTCAAGAGACATCTAAATTGTTTTCCAAAGTAGCTAACGTTGTGTTTCATCACCACCAGTAATGTAAAGAGTTCTAGCTGCTCCAGATCTTTTCCAGCAATTGTTGTTTTTTTTAAAAATTTTAAAATGTTAGTCATAGTACATATATTGTAAGATTTCATTGCAATTTTAAATTGTATTTTCCTTATAATAAATAATGAGTATATCCTCATGTGTATATTTCCAATTTTTATATCTTATGTGGTAAACTGTTACAATTTGCACACTTTTTTCTTTTGAGTTGATAAGGTATATTTATGAAAGTGTATTAATTCTTTATCCATTATGTGCTTTTGTAAATATTTTTCCCATTCTATGGCTATCCTTTTGATTTTCTTCATAATACCTTCGAAAGAGCAGACCTTTGTAACTTGGCTGATATTTAATTTATCAATATTTCTTTCACGGCATGCAATTCTTAAATCTATCTAGTAATCCTTTGCCTAGCCAAAGATTATGTATCATTTTTTCTATATTTTATTTTTGACTTTCTATAATTTGTTGTTTTTCTATATTTCTATCTTGGACTCATTTTGAATTGAATGTTATCTACAGTGTGAAGGCATAAGGTGTTTTTTTTTGTTTGTTTGTTTGTTTTTGTTTTTTTTTGAGAGATACAGGGTCTTGCTCTGTCATCCAGGCTGGATGGAGTACAGTGATGTGAGCCTAGCTCACTACAGCCTTGAATTTCTGGGCTCAAGCAATCCTCATGACTCAGCCTCTCAAGTAACTGGGACTATAGGCATGCACTACCATACCCAGCTTTAAACGTTCTAATATGGTTATGGAATTAATCCAGTACAATCATAGGAAAGGTCTACTGTTCTCTGTTGAATCTGCTTAGCACCTCCATCAAAAATCAACTGATCATATATGTGTGAGTCTTATTTCTGGACTTTGTAGTTGATTTTATAAATATGTCTACCCTTAGGCCAATACCACAATGTCTTAAATAATGTACTTTTGTGTTGTCTGGAAATAAGACATTTGTTCTTCAAGTTTATTTTTAAACCTTTTGTCTATTCTAGATCTTTTACTTTTCCTTATATGTATTAGAATTAGTTTGTGAATTTCTATAAAAATATCAGGTTAGATTTTGAGTGGCATTGTGTTGAATCTTTCAAGACGTGGATACAGTAAATTTTCCCAATAATATCAGTATTCCATTATTTTCTTCTTTAATAATTCATAAATTTTAGCATAAATATCTAGAACCTATTTTGTTACTTTATCCATAAAAATTTCATTATTTGATACTGTTATAATTAGTATTTTTTAAAATTTTAGCTTCAAATTGTTGATTTGTAGACTACAGAAATATAGCTGATTTTTTTATTAACCTTGAATTTTGTAACATTAATACACTCATTTATTGCTTTTAATAGCTTTTTTGAAAATACCTACTTTCTAAGTTAATAGTCATGAGAGTAGCAAATAAAACCATTTATTCTCTTTCCTTCTGATTTTTCTGCCTTTTATATCTTTTTCTGTCTCTATTGCAGTGGCTATATCTTATCTCAAACAATATTAAATGTAACTGGTAAAAGTAGACATGCTGACTTTGTGTTCTCCCCAATATAAAGAAGAAGCTGCTTAGTTCATTAACTTTACTAGACATAATGTTAGTTGCAGCTTTTTAGAAGATTCCCTTTACCAGGCTATTAAATTTCAGTTCTGTTCTAGTTTACTGAGCATTTGTAGGCTCATTAGTTATATTTTGTTTTTATTTATATATAATTAGTCTTTCATTAAATTTAAAAAATTCTTAGCCATTTCCTCTTCAAATCTGTTTCTCCTAGATTATCTCTCCCCTCCTTCTGATAATTCAATTGACAATATAACATACCATTTATATTATCCCACATCACTTGATATTTTCACTTCTTTTTGTTCTTCAGGTTAAATAATAAGCATAACCTGCCTTCATGTTCATTATTCAGCCTGCTCTCTGATAAAATTCCCCTCCTTCATGCATTTTTCTACCTTTCGTATTTAGATCATTTGACATACATACCATAGTTATTTTAATGTGCCTATCTAATAGTTCCCAAATTTGGGGAATGTTTGGGTATGGTTTTGTTTATTCTTGACTATTTTCTTGTCATTTTTATTAGATTCTGGACATTCAGAACAGTAAAGACTGAGCTTTTTAGTGATGTTAGAGGAGAAGCACGACTGACATGTTTATAAGTTAAAAGGGTTGAGCAGTTTGAATTCTGCGCATCTAGCAATGGCTTGCAAATACTCATTAGGTCTATAATTTCCAAAAATAATAAGGAAAGATTTCAAGACACCTCTTGCTATCCTGATTGTCACATAAGATCTTGAGTTTTCTGATATGAATTTCTATTTTTAACTTTTTATTGTGATTAAAAAACACATATAATGATATCTACTTGTTTAACAAAGCTTTAAATACACAGTACAGTAGGATTAACTATAGGCACAATATTGTACATCTTCAGACTTGTCCATCTTGCATGACTGAAACTCTATACTCACTGAGCACAACTCCCCGTTCCACTCCCCTGCCAGTCCCTGGCAGCCACCATTCTACTTTTGTTTTTTTGTGATGTTGACAACTTCAGATACCTCACATAGTGTAACAAGGCAATATCCGTCCTTCTATGACTGGTTCACTTTACACAATGTCTTCAACATCAGTAAACCTTGAGGTCATTATTTTTAACTTTTGCTCCCAATCTCTTATTCTAGCAACACCAAAATACTCATTGTAATAGGTCATTCTTGCATGGCGATAAAGAAATACCTGAGACTGAGTAATTTATAGAGAAAAGAGGTTTAATCTGTTCACAGTATTGCAGGCTGTACAGGAAGCTTGGTGCCAGCATCTGCTCAGCTTCTGAGAAGGCTTCAAGGTGTTTTACTCATGGCAGAAGGGGAAGTGGGAGCAAGCATATCACATGGCTCGAACAGGGGCAAGAGCGAGGCAGGCAAGGCGGCACACACTTTTAAACAACCAGACCTCCTGAGAATCCCCTCACTATTCTGAGGTAGTACCCAGCCATGAGGGATCCACTCCCATGATCCAAACACCTCCAAGCAGGCCCCACGTCCAACACTGGGGATTACCTTTCAACCCCAGATTTGGGCAGGGACAAATATCCAAACTCTATCACCCATCTATCTTACATTAGGGAAATTTGGTGTATTAAGGCTAAATATTGTTTGCAGCATCAGAAGTTAAATAAAACCTCAAAGACAAATCCATTCTTCTCTTTGATTACATCTTTTTAAAAGTAAATCTTTGTATTTTATCTTGTATCAGACAGTCTTAAAGTGAGCAATGCCACAATAAGAAAATGACAAAACTGAAATTAGTTATTAAGCATCTCTGCAAGGTTAAATCCCAGAGCAGAACTTGTGGGAAATTGCAACCACAGTTAAATTGGCGGCCAAAAACAAAATTAAGTCAGTGAGTTGAGGACAGAACATGGAAAGAGAAAATAATTGAAAATAAATAATTGAAAGTGATAGCATCAAAATGCCACATGTGGAAGTAATTATGGTTAAAATTCATTGATCTGACATTATCAGCCGTTTCACATTACTGATTCTTCCAAACAAACAAGTATACCAGATGTTAGTGTGATGTGATTGAACAGGAACAAGATTCGGAGTCATCACCATAATTTATATTCTGTATTCAATTGTCAAATGACTTGAGATCAACTATTTATCCCCAAATCCTGGTTATTCATCTTTAAAATTAGCAGTAACATCTAGCTTCTAGAGTTCTGAAATTTAAAGAAATTATTGCATATAGAACACCCAGTACTGTTCCAGTCACATAGGAAGTACCAACTTTTGCTTTTTTAATCTTATAAAAATTTTCAAAGGTCTTTTATAGTGCTTTGTTCTTCCACATGCGTTTTCAATGGAGAGGCACCTGGCCCAGGTTCACCTCTGGATAACTCTGGGTCATCATACACTCTCTTCCTTCTTTGAAGCCCTCTATCAATTACTGTCAATGTAATTCAAGTAGCAGTTAATCACTGCCTACCTTGTGACACCTCTCCTCTTGTGGTCTTGCACTGCTAATCAGCAGCTCGAGTTTTATATTCACTCTCGATGACTTTCTCTATTAGTTTGTAAGCACCTTGAAAGCTGAGGCTTTCTTTAAGGTTTTGTCTTTCCCACAATGTTTTAGCAAACATAGTAAAAGGAAAAGTTGTTGTCACTGCTACTTTTTAAAAATAAAGCCTGCTTATATAAATATATATTTTAATAAGATACTTAGGGTCTCCAAATTCATACAGGATGGCTTGTCCCTGCACCAAATGGTTCCATTAAAAATTTTTTGTTTGTTTGTTTGAGGTTAGGAGATTGAGACCATCTTGGCTAACACAGTGAAACCCCGTCTCTACTAAAACACATACACACACACACACACAAAATTGGCCAGGTGTGCCTGTAGTCTCAGCTACTCAGGAGGCTGAGTTAGGAGAATTGCTTGAACCCAGGAGGCAGAGGTTGCAGTGAGCCGAGATCACGCCACTGCACTCCAGTCTCAAAAAAAAAAAAAAAATCATTTTGCTTAATATCACATGTGACCATATGTTGTAGATCTTTTTTCTAAGTGAGATTTACATGATTTTTCAAAATGTAGTGCTTTGGTAGTTGTATTGAATCATTGGAGAGAAGTGTTAAAAATACAGATTTTTGCCATACCTAAATATTCTGATTAATGAAATAACATAGAGGTAATATAGTTGTGATTGCCAGCTAATAAATCACAGATGACCTAAACTTCAAAAAACTTTATGAACTTACCAATTTATTGTGCCAAACAACCTCTTTTACCTTCCTAGATGATATGCTACTTCTTGACTGCAACTTTGATTTCTTTATAATTTTCATTTTTGTTCATTTTTAATTTCTGTTTATTTATTCTACATATGTTTTATTGATTTCTATTTCTCGCCCTCCATAATGATCTTTTCCATAGTTTGTACTCACTCTTTCTGCCATAAATATGTTACAGGTAAGCACGTGTGCATGCACACACACATGCACACACACACACACAGACTTTCAAATCTTAACTATACACAGGTTTTATGGCAAGGGCTTCCTACCTTCTCTATAATTCTGTTCAAATCTCACAAATATCCTGTTTCTGAAGGGAATTCAATATGTAAACAGAGATAAGTAAAATAAAGTAAGTTACCCAATGTCATGTAGCTGGAATTTATCAGAACAAAATTTTATGCTCAAGATCTTCTATGTTCAGAGCCATGCTACTGTTAACCTCCCCAGAGAGAGATTAAGGAGTTTCAGAATTCCTTCTTTAGATATTATGAGCAATGCTTAAATAATCATTTATATTGTTTATGGCATCGTTTACTAAAGAGTAAGTTGATGTGTGTTGGCAAGGAACTATAATGTTATCTGGTTTCTAACAGCTTCATTTCTGTGAAGGTGAAATGAATAGCAACTGAAATTCTTAAAAAAAGCTAAGTCAGTGGCTAAAAAATTTCTGCATACAAAAATGAAATGGATATTTAGACTTAGTATATACTTGTTATTGATTTTGTATTTTCCTGTCACTCTTCACTAAAATACTTTATGTTTATGAACGTGGTGATGATAATCTAGCAAATTCACTGTGCTGAGTAGATGTAGGTCCTGTTCATTTTATTCATCTTTCTCTCAGAGAAATAATTCCCTTTGAAGTTGATGTATAGGTAAAACAGGTTAAGGAGACGAGACGTGAAAGAAACTTAGGGGAATTCTGAGAGTCATTTGCTTTGACAGCCAAATTGAATAGTGGACATTAATATAAATCATGTTCTAACATGACTGAACAATGAAAGATTTGAACATACACATACAGAGGGAGAGTGTGAGAGGATATATATTTTTTCACCCTTCATGCCTAACTATTAAAAGAAAACTCAGATGACATAACATTACTATGTCATATATATGCTAATGTCTTTACTCTTCCAAATCTGTTTCTTTTGCTTTTGCATCAAATGACCCTCTCCTCATGGTTGCCCAACCAAATCTTTCCCATCCTTCAGGAAACTTCTCAGTTAAATGTCCATAATTTTTGAGTGGATTTTCAAAATCCCCAAGTTTTTTCTCCCATGAGCCTTGTATATTTGCAGATATATTTGCAGTCATCATCTAACTACTATTTAAGACGGTGGCTGGTATAGGCCTTCTCAGCATCACTTATTGTCTATTATACTCGACCAGTATTAGGTTGAATCATCACTGTGATTTTCATCTGCTTGAGTGTAAACTCCCAGAGGATGGGGACTTTTTGGTTTCATTAAAGATAATGTACATAATGGACATTGCTAACCAATTGTTTAAAATGCACTAATAAAAGGAGACTAAAATGTCTGTAGATGTGAATTTAAAAATACTTCCGGCCGGGCGCGGTGGCTCAAGCCTGTAATCCCAGCACTTTGGGAGGCCGAGACGGGTGGATCACGAGGTCAAGAGATCGAGACCATCCTGGCTAACACGGTGAAATCCCGTCTCTACTAAAAAATACAAAAAACTGGCCTGGCGAGGTGGCAGGCGCCTGTAGTCCCAGCTACTCGGGAGGCTGAGGCAGGAGAATGGCGTAGACCCGGGAGGCGGAGCTTGCAGTGAGCTGAGATCCGGCCACTGCACTCCAGCCTGGGCAACAGAGCAAGACTCCATCTCAAAAAAAAAAAAAAAAAAAAAATACTTCCTACACGTATCTCACGGGTAACGATGCTTGATTAAAACAGTACCACAAAAACTGCATGCCCAGTTCTCTGTACAAATTTAAACTATTTTCACACTAGTCCTAATCAAAATATAAACTTATATTAATAAGCCAGGAGAAAATTCAGTGCTTCTACTTAGTAGAAGCAGAAGCTGATCAGGTTTTGTTTTCTTTTCTTTAAGACAGCAGTTTTTAAATTTTTTTCTGCATAAAATCTTCAACAGGTGGGGAGGTCAATTCTTCAAATCTTTATGTGAAAGATAAAATCACAAAATCAGTGAAGTTAAATAGTATCTCTAAAATAACAGTTAGTCAATGAAAGCAGTAAAAATAGGACCAAATAATGTTTTGCAGCATTTCATCGCCTGGTGAAAAGTCTGCTAATTAGATGTTGGTAGCCATAGGTCTCATGTATTCTCTTTTGGTTCAGTAAAACATAGCTACAATGAAATTCAGCTATTTCTTCCTTTCTTCTTCTTCATTGTCATTGTTGTTGTTGCTGCTGGTGGTGGTGGGGTGTGTGTTTGTGTGTGTGTGTGAGAGAGTGTGTGTGTGTGTTAAAACGTCCCTATTTTAAATCATTATGAGACTAGATTATAATTTTGTGGGAAAAGAGTATCCTCCAAGATCATGGAGAACTGAAACTTTGCATTGCTTTTTTCTACTGGCAGATGCCATCTCAAATTTTCTGTATGTGTCTGCACGTGTGTGCGCGTATTATCATTTTAATTTTTAATTTCTTAGACTCTGACTTTGAGTGTTTTTATTAGACATGGATATTTTGTGTGCTAGCAAAATAGAAATAAAACTCCTGTAGCATACCAGTTGTTCCTTTTCCTCATAAGAAATTATCAAATCTTTCTTCTAGCTAAACACAATACTGACATATTTAATATTAGTCTATTGAAAATAAAGGATGGGTTCTTATTATTACAAGTAAGAATAAAAATGCCTGCCATCTAGAAGCTAATATTCTAGAAGAAAACAGAGCAGCATGTCTGGGTCATACCTGGGTGTTCACTTTTTTCCCCACTGTTTTGCATGCAGCTGAGACATTTAGAAAATCCATGAATCATGACATTTTCTGGAATCAACGGACATTTAAAATAACCTAGAATCCACATTTTCCTAACCATTTTGGCCCAACACCCTTCTCACTGTAACAGATAGCATTCATAAACATATTTTTTAAAGTAATATTATTGTTCCATGATACATAAATTATTGGGCAATTTTTTTAAAGTCTTGATTTGTTTTAATTTAACTATGAAATGAGAATAAGATAGTACTTATCTCGTGATATTATTCAGTAGATTCATTTTTATTAAACCATAAAGCATACAAAAATCTCTGGAATGCAGCAAAAGCAGTGATAAAAGGAAATCTTATAGAGCTAAATGCCTATCACAAAAAGTTAGAAAAATCTCTCAAACATGTGCAGACCTGCCCCCACCCTGCTGAGAGCACACATGTGGGGTCCACTGCTGCCCTATCAGAGCACTCTTGCCAGCTATCCCCTTCATCGTGGTGCTGCCAGTGAACTGGTAACACTTCTGCCCTTGTAGACAGTAGGTGCTTAACTTTGAGGGGCCAGAGTACAAATCTGCAGGCCTAGTCCTAGCCCCTAGGATTAAAGTATGCACCCCAGGAGTGCTGAACTGAGCCTTGGTCCCTAAAAGCATCCAGAAATAAAGACAATCAACTAAACCAACTCACACCGTAGCTCAAAGGCCAGAGTGTCGTCTTCCCTCCAAATGACCCTGCTAGCTCCCCAGCAATTGTTCTAATCACAATGAATCACTGTGCTCAATAGCACATGGGACCGAATAGAATTCAGAATCTGGATAGCATAGAAGCTGACTGAAATACAAGAGAAGGCTGAAACCAAATCCAAGGATAACACTAAGCAGCCAAGAGTTGAAAGATGACATAGCCATTTTAAGAAAGAAGCAAGGTCTTCTAAAAGTGAAAAATTTACTGAAGGAATTTCATAATTCAGTTGGAAGCAGTAGTAACAGAATAGACCAAGCTGAGACAAGAATCTCAGAGCTCAAAGACTGCTATGTTGAGTGAATGCAGGCAGATAAAAATAAAGAAAACAGAATTTTTAAAAATAAATAAAACCTCCTAGAAATATGGGATTATGTAAAGAGATAAAACATACAACTCATTGGCATTCCTGAAAGAGATGGAGAAAGAGCAAATAACATGGAAAACACATTTGAAGACAGAAATTTCCCCAACTTTGCTACAGAGGTTCAAGTGCAAATTCAGAGAACTTATGCACTCTACAGGATGACCACTTCAAGACACACTCATCAGATTCTCCAAAATCAATGTTGTTAAAATGACTACATTGTGCAAAGAAATTTACAGATTCAATGCTATTTCTATCAAACTGTTAACATAATTTTTCAAAAAAAAATACTTTAAAATTATATGGAACCAAAGAAAACAGCCCTAAAATCCAAAGCAATCCTATGCAAAAGAATAAAGCCAGAGACATCACACTGCCCAACTTAAAATTATATTGTAAGGCTGCAGTAACCAAAACAGCATGGTGATGGTACAGAAACAGGTCTATAGACAAACAGAACACAATGGAGAACACAGAAGTAAAGCCACATACCTACATCCATTCATACTTTGACAAAGTTGACAAAAATAAGCAAAGGGGAAATGACTCACTATTTAATCAGTGGTGCTTATATAACTGAAAAGTCATATGCAGAGGAATGAAACTGGGCTCTTACCTTTCGTTACGTACAAAAATTACCTCAAGTAGGTTAAAGTTTAAATGAAAGCCCTCAAACTATTACAATCTTGGAAGGAAATGTAGGAAACACCATTGTGGGCATCGAACTTGGGAAATAATTTATAATTAAGTTCTCAAAAGCAATTGCAACAAAAACAAAAATTGACAGGTAGAATTTAATTAAACTAAAGAGCTTCTGTACATACAAGAAGTACAAACAGAGTAAACAGACAACCCACATTATGGGTGAAAATATTCACCAACTATGCATAGACAAATGTCTAATATCTAGGATCTATAAAGAACTTAAACAAATCAACAAGAAAAAAATATAATCTTATTAAAATGTGGGCAAAATACATGAATGGGCACTTCTCAAAAGAAGACATACAAGTGGCCAACAAACATGAAAAAATACTCCATATCACTAATCAGAGAAATGCAAATCAAAACTACAATGAGATACCATCTCACACCACTCAAAATGGTTATTATTAAAAGTCAAAAACAACAGATGCTAATGAGGCTGTGTAGAAAAGAGAACACATACACACAGTGAAAAGCAGTTTGAAGATTTTTCTTTTTTTTTTTTTTTTGAGACGGAGTCTCGCTCTGTCGCCCAGGCTGGAGTGCAGTGGCCGGATCTCAGCTCACTGCAAGCTCCGCCTCCCAGGTTCACGCCATTCTCCTGCCTCAGCCTCCCGAGTAGCTGGGACTACAGGCGCCCGCCACCTCGCCCGGCTAGTTTTTTGTATTTTTTTAGTAGAGACGGGGTTTCACCGTGTTAGCCAGGATGGTCTCGATCTCCTGACCTCGTGATCCGCCCGTCTCGGCCTCCCAAAGTGCTGGGATTACAGGCTTGAGCCACCGCGCCCGGCCATTAAAGATTTTTCAAAGAATCTAAAACAGATCTACCATTCAACTCAGAAACTCCATTACTAGTTATATGTCCAAAAGAAAATAAAACATTCTAACATAAAGACAACTGCATTCATATGTTTATTGCAGCAGCACTTACAATAGTGAAGACCATGGGATCAGTGTAACTACCCATCAACAGTGGATTGGATAAAAGAAATACTGCACATATACATCATGGAATACTACACAGCCATCAAAAAGAATGAAATCATGTTCTTTATAGCAACATGAATGCAGTTGGAGGCCATTTTCCTAAGCAAACTAACACAGAAACAGAAAACCAGATACCCATGTTCTCACTTATAAGTGGTAAACATTGAGTACTAGTGGACATAAAGATGGCAACAATAGTTTGGGACTACTAGATGGGGGAAGTAAGGAAGAAGGTAAAGGTTACAAAACTGTTAGGTACTATGCTATGACTTGGGTGATGGGGTCATTCATATCCCAATCTCAGCATCACACAACATACCATGTAACAAATATGCACATATACCTCCAAATCTAAAATAAAAGTTGATTTTTTTTTAAATGAGAAATGGGAAAACACACAAAATAAATTTTAAAGCATTGGAAATAGTCTGTCAGTTACACTATTATGATGTGTATATATATATACACACACACACATATATGTTTGTTCAATAAATAAATTACATATTAGGTAAATAAATTATTAGTAATTATTATATAAAGTTCAAAATAATAAAATAATTATTTTCTTAATGCAAATATGAAATACATGTCTTCCCTTATGTAAAATGTGGCACATGATGTTTAATTGTAAGTGCTACTTTAAATTATTTTTCTATGAGTATGCTCTATGAAGACATACATTTAAGATAAAATACTATTTTGCTTGGCAAAGTCAAGCTCGTGTTAAAACATAGATTGAACCTTAATTTGACAGGCAAAAACTCCTTTCATTTTTTGAGTTCTTTAACTATTTTTAAATAAATTATAAAAATATATTTTCTGATTGAGGTTTGTAGCACTTAGTTAGAAATAACATATTGTGGGTGTGGATAATTGTTTTCTCTCTAAAAAGATAGATGTAATTATCTCTCTATGTCCTTTTTTTTTTTTAACACAGTTTTCCATAGTACTAGGATCATCCTGAAGCAGCCAACAAATTTGATCAAATACATGAGTCTATTGTACTCATAGAACATCTTGAGGCACATTAAAATAATTATTACCAACTTTAAGCTCATCACTAATTTCTTACATTTAATATTACTAATGCTTCCCCATCTTTAACCACTGAACTCTAGTGGATCTTAAACAAAATGTAAAACTGAGGATAAAAACAATTTAAAACTATAGATTAATCAAAATCACTTTGAGTGACAAACTATTACCAGCCACATGTGACACTAAATAGGCATATTTAATAGATGGAATAAAAAGTTCCAAGATCTTGAACAAAAATAAATGAATGCTTGATGCATCCCAGTTTAATTGCCTCAATTCATATATATCCTGTCCTTTCTTTATGGATACATGTCCTTTCTTTATGGATATATTAATGACAGGCCCCATTCTCATCAATAGTTTTCTGTTGAACATTTATCATTGTTCATGTTAGTGATCCCTGAACAGGGCTTCAAAGCAAACAGTGTTTTGGAGCTACAGTATTCCTTCGGTCCCCAGACCATTCCTTAATGCTGTTGAACCCTCGGGATCCTATATGTAATGGTGGCTGATGCAATGTGTTTGTAACATAATTTGAAATTTTGCCATGCAGTGACTTAAAATGTAACTGTGTGATTGAGTTTAGCTATAGGTTTTCAATAGGTTGGTGCATTGATTTTGGCTGGAGAATGACCCCTCACTCAGCCCTTCTCCTTTGCCTACTCAATGCTAGCAATATGAGTCAGATAAAGGTTGGAGAAGAGGGAATTAAGGCCATCTTGAGAGACATTTAATTATTTGATTAACCAGAAGAAACTGATAATAAGTGACATAAAAGATTTTCTACCTTACTAGAAACTAAGGAAGTAAATCATCCTCCATGTGTAGCCAGGAACCCCAAGAAGAGAGGTTGAAAGAGATTTTAGGCAGAACTTCTTAGAATGACTGAATTAAAGGTCTAATAGAGACTAAATATGAGACTTGTCTCTTCTGGCAAGTGTAGGGGGCACATTATCTTCCATATCATGTTGTGAATCATTGCAGCAGGAGATCAGGAAGCCTCTCCAGGATATTAACAAAGTTGATGGGGTGCAATGGATCACCTCCGTAATCTCGCACTTTGGGAGAGATCTGAGGAGGATCGCTTGAGACCAGGAGTTCCAGAACATCCTGGGCTACACAGCAAGACCTACTAAAAATAACAAAAATAGCAGGGTGTGGTGGTGTGTGCCTGTAGTCACAGCTACTTGAGAAGCTGAATGGGGAGGATTGCTTGAGCCCAGAAAGTAGAAACTGCAGTGAGCTGTGATTGTACCACTGTACTCCAGCCGGGGCAACAGAGCTAGACCCTGTCACACACACATGATGGATTTCCTACTTCGCTAATCCCCTGAGCTCAGTTACAGGATAAACTATTAGCTTGTTTGCTGGCAAAGTCTCACTGATGCTTTGTCAAGATTAGGGTTAGGATTTGGAAGTCAGCTTCTTCCAAGGGCAATTACAGATTTATATGCTTTTATTTATTTATTTGTATTCCATGCACCTATTTCTGTAACTGGAAAAAGACAGCTTGTTGGTAAAAATAAAATTAGTTTGTCTAGTCCAGTGTTCACATCACCTTTATGTTTTGGAAGCCTATAGAGTGCTGCGAACTGAATTTTAAACTGAATCTACTGAATGATCAAGAATCAAGGCCTTCAGCAGGAAATACAGATAATATAAAATTAGAGTCTGGACCAAGGTTTTTCCAGAAAACCTTCAAGCAGAACAGTTATCTTGTATTCTAGCCTGAAGAAAGCATGGTGCCATGCAGAAATCCAGGCAAATAAAAAGAAATAATTTGGAAGAAGACTGTTTATATGGTGATTATCAGAGAAAGTTGTTTATAAGGTGGAACTTAGAGTAATATAGTTAACATAATAAAGATAATCAAACTAGTCATTGCCTTGGCCTTACTGTCTGAGACATGAAAAAACTTTTTCCAGAAACAAAAATAAATGTTAATACCACATATTAACATGTCTAACTAAGAACCATTTAGCCTTAAAGCTTTGTTTCTAATCACCTAGGGACTTATGGGCACCTCTCTCTCTAGCATCTTAATGTGTGGAAAGAAACATTATCTCTAATGGTTATCAATCTACAGAGAATTGTTCTTTGAGAAGTTATTGTAGCCCAATCCCCACTTCACATTTTAATAAATTCTAGCTATGGCTAGAACATAAGAGAGAATTCTATTGAAAGCAGGCAAAAGAACTACCAAAAGGCTGAATTTATTTCTCCAATGTTCAGTGTGTTCAAAAGTGGGTATAAAAAGCAAGATTGTTGTTGTTGCTAGAGTAGTGGCAAGTAAAAGCCATAAAATAGTCAAGAGTTAGAGAAAAGACAGAGCTTGTGATAAAGAATCAGTATTGATTTTAATCCACAGAAGTAAGTATTTTGGAATCAATAACTGGACTGCCTGAGGGAACAGGACTTTTGAAAGTCCCACTGTGACTCTGAAAACTCCAGGTTAGTCCCAAGTAATTCAAATCCAATTAACCGCATAGTCATCACATTGGAGATTTTCCAGTTTTAATGGTCACAAAAATGTCAGTTGAAGTCTAGGCTACCAGAAAGGCAGAGAAGACAGTGGCCATGAGGAAAATCAGCTTTTCATGGGTTGAATCAGTGGTCATAATTAAAGAAGAAAAATCTTTGAAAGATAATCTATCAAACCGAGTAGAAAGAGAATGTGCCAGACTGAAATACAGCAAACTCAAGCTACTATGGTGAAATAACTTGAATATCTGAAATAATAGGTGATTGCACTTTGAAAATCACAATCAAAATGGAAGAAAACACTGTTTCTATCCCAGGGACTCACTGTCTTTTGTGCCCTCTACCCAGTGCACAAGCTCTCAGGATCATGGCCAGACATGGGCATCTGTTTTTGTTTAAGTGAACCTGCTTCACCCACTAAAAGTGAATGTAATATGTACTGTATTCGTTCCACACTTTTAAACCATACATCCATTTTGCACATACCCTAGAAAAATAATTACATCTAATTTCTTCCTGAAATGTCTAGAATTAATATAAGTATTGCTTCCAGATATATACAGATATTTCAGACAAACTAATTATTTACAACAAGACAAATATTTAGAAGTCCAGATATCCAGTACTTTAACTGGGTATCCTTCACTTGCATTGATTTTGTAGTCATCTTTGTATAGCATAACCTGACTCATAGTTCAAGGCCCTGTTCTGATTCTGAGCCTGTTAAAAAGCATTTTGTTGCTACTGAAACAGCCAGGAATCTCTTCTATTTCTTCCAAAATCTTACTGTCCTTAGGATAAAATACACATAATCAAAAATGTGCTAAATTCCAGAATGGCAATGTAAGGAGTCAGTGGACTTTCTCCCCAGTGAAACACTTTTATTAATAAAATAATAATAACAATTCAAATGATCTAAAATATTTGTAAATAGCATGTAGCAAATTTCAAAAAAAAAAAGTTCATCTAAAAAATCTACTCGATAGTGATAGAACAACAATAATATTTTTTGTAGCATTTGAGACATGATTTGCTGCCATGGCCACCCTTATACCAAGTTCGATGTGAACGAAATTCTACTCTGGGTGTCTGTGGCCAAGAAAATCAAGCTCCTTCTCCCAACACCCAACCTAGGGCTATGGGACACCAGAGAGGGTAGGCAGCCAAAATCTTTCATCCTCCTTCAACACTATGTTGCAGAAGCTCTGTTCCTGGTGAGAGGATCAGAGTTTCCTCCCTCATGAAGTCCTCACTCATACGGCAGAAGGGTATTCCTTGCCTCTTCTCCAGCCTGCTTGGAGGTGAGAGGTTCCACAGTGAAAGAGGCAAGCCATGAAGATCAGAGGCTACTATCCCTATCCAATACCTCATTCATAGAGTATAGGTATAGAAACATATTGGAGAAACAGGCCACTCTCTCCAATCCCAGGTCCAATGCAATGGCAAAGACGTTGGCCCAGGGGACGAGGAATACTTTAAGAAAGGAGATCTCTGCAGCTCTCCATAAGGGAACTGACTTTATTTGAAACACACTATGAAAAATTTATGCCTGAAGAATATCTAGTGGTAAGTAAATAAGAGAAGGTTAGTAGCCCGTGACAGTGATAGCAACAAGCAAAATATTAGCGTGGCTAGAGGGTAAGCAGAAAGAACTAGAGAAAGAGACAGCTAAGAAGAGCCTTCCTGGAATTGAAGCAAGCTTCTGAGACAGGCAACATCCTTCTCATGCAAAGTTGCCCACTTTAATTGGATTATATTGTGAAGCCATTTATGCCCCCAGAGCATTGCCATAAAATAAATAAATAAGTAAACAAACAAACAATCAGCTGGTAAATACTAGAGGCTATGAGCTGGATACAATACTGAAAGAGGAAGCCCAGCTAAAAGCTTAAGGGACTCTTCAGCAAGATACACTTATAAAGAGGCTGGCTAAGACCACAGCCATCTCTGATGGTCAGACAGCATGTGCCCAAAATGCCAAGGAGGGCCCTCTAAGGAGTGACATCAGAAACGACACACTGTTGGGGGAAGAGACCTCGCTGAACTAATTCAGCCAGATCACTAACCAAATAATAACAAGCCCTTGAGAGGGAGATGGGCTGCTGGTGGGTCAATTTGATTTCCAGATTGGCTACAATCTGTTATCTAACATGTCCAATTTTTAACAGAAAAGAGGCAGATAAAGAAACAGAAAAGTGTGACTCATACATAGAAAGAGAAAAGCATGCTAGAAACTTTCTCTAGAGTGCCCAGATGTAGGATTTAGCAGACAAAGATGTCAAAGAAGCTACTATACCTATATTCAAAGAACAACAGGAAGTCATGTTTAATGAATTAAATGAAAGTTATAGCAATGGCTCATCAAATAGAGAATAGCAATAAAGAGAAATAACAGAAGGAACCGAGCAGAAATTCTAGAGTGGAAAGTGCAATAACCAAAATGAAACATTCACTGCAGGGGCTGAACAGTAGGTTTTAGGTAACAGAAGTATGAATCAGTGTTTTTGTTTGTTTGTTTTGTCGCCCAGGCTGGAGTGCAGTGGCGCGATGATCTCGGCTCACTGCAAGCTCCGCCTCCCGGGTTCCTGCCATTCTCCTGCCTCAGCCTCCCGAGTAACTGGGACTACAGGCGCCGCCACCTCGCCCGGCTAGTTTTTCGTATTTTTTTTTAGTAGAGACGGGGTTTCACCGTGTTAGCCAGGATGGTCTCGATCTCCTGACCTCGTGATCCAACCGCCTCGGCCTCCTGTAGTGCTGGGATTACAGGCGTGAGCCACCACGCCCGGTCAAATCAGTGAATTTGAAGACACAGACATAGAGATTTATGCAATCTGAAAAACAGAAAAAAGAACAAATAAGGAAACGTAAACAGAGCCTCAGAGAAATTTGAAATACCGCTAAGTGCACCAACGTATGCATAATGTAAGCTGCGAAAGGAGGGGAAAGAGACAGGGTCAAAAATATATTTGAATAAATAATGGCTAAAATCATATGCATTTTGATAAAAATCATTAATCTTCACATCCGGGAAGTTCAATAAACTATAAGGAAGAAATGCAACGAGCTCTACAATTAGACATACTGTAGTCAAAATGTTGAAAGTGAAAATCTTGAAAGCAGCAAAAGAAGAAAACACTCATCTTGTACATCTGAATGCTAAAACCAACAGCACATAACACTAACAGTTGACTTATTGTAATTGTATCCTGCTTTCCCATTGAAAAAAAAATGTATGTAAGTAATTGCAATAATTATTTATTTAAAATTATAAGGCAATTCAACATAAAGGTATACTTCTAGGTGATAGGGACTGCAAAATTGTTTGATAACAGTCTCTCAGAGTCTTATTTTTTTTTACGTTTAAAATGATACCCATATAATTTCAACATATAAATCATAGATCTTGATTTATAAGAGCTCTTATTTTTTAATTCATGTAGGAAATAGAAGATGGCAGTAAAAATATTCATACTGCAAGGTAGCATATATGAAGTACTAATTACCATAAGTGTTGGTATAGAAAATATCACTTATTTTACCTTGTAGCAGATCTTGTATGCATGACTGCCTTTCATGGCCACCAAGGTCTTATTGCGATAACAAAAAATAATTAAAAATTTATAAAATCACACGTGAAGTTTAATGGGAAGGTAGATGACACATTTCAACAATATTTTGAAACAAAAGTCCCAGTTAATTAATATGTTGGACTATGGCTGAGGATGTAGCTGAACTATCCTATGTAAATGGAAATATGAGCTATGGGTTTTGGAATCCAGATTAAACACGTTCTTCTTCTGGCAATTCCAGGGTCAGTGTACTCATCCAGTAGTGCAAAGCTAATCAGCCTATATGCTGGGTCATATCCACAACCCCTTGGCATACTTGATATTCTCTTATTATAATGTAAGCGAACATACAAGATTCAACATATATTTGAAAGTAATCACTAAATAGTGCTAAGATAAAGAAGGTAAGATTTTTACCAGAGGACAGAGAATAAATTGAGACAACAAGAGTTTGATCAGGCAAAGGATTTTTAGGAAGGCTGAACTATTCTGTGTAATACTATAATTGTAGATATACGACATTATGCATTTGTCAATACTCATTGGACTGAATAGTACATGGAGGGAAATCTGTGTCAAAAGGTTTCAGCTGAACACAAACTAAAAGAATGGACACTTCAGTGAGCACACTGAACAAGGAATAGTCTTGCAAATAAAA
The DNA here is from genome assembly GCF_008728515.1 of Papio anubis. Lineage (NCBI taxonomy): Eukaryota > Metazoa > Chordata > Mammalia > Primates > Cercopithecidae > Papio > Papio anubis. Next base: position 7,258,633 of record NC_044985.1, read on the forward strand.
TTGTTTGGAAAAGAAAATAAATATAAAAGAAACAGAATATGAGAGGGGGAAAAAAAGAGACTCAAAGATCAGGAGTGATTCCAACATAGGAAATTAGAGGACGAAACAACAAAGAAGGCACCGAGGAACAAATCACTATGTAGTAGTAATTATTCCTATGTGGTTATAATAACTCACATGTAACAAAAGTGGCTATGTGACTATAGTAAGCATTTCCTTAACTGGAAAAATATATAATCCTTGAGACTGAATGGGTATTAATTCTTGGAAGAATTATTAATGATATTTTAAAAATTATCACTTAAACATATAGTTGATAAAACTGGTTTTAATGTAAATGTATTTATAGTAGCTGTGAATCAGTTATATGTAGTTTCTTCTTCCTCTGCCCCTCGAGACATAAGACCAGCTGCACTCCTCACCTCTTCCTCCCTCTCCTCTCTGTGAGCCTACTCAATTTGAAAAGCTCCTTCCTATTTTGTCAATAATAAATGTATTTTATTTTCCTTACAAACCTCCTGATAACATTTTCTTTTCTCTAGCTTACTTTAAGAACACAGTATATAATAGAGATTACATTCAAAATATTGTTAGCTGAGCTATTTTCAGTAGTGGTAAGGCTGCAATCAACAGTAAGCTATTAGTAGATAAGTTTTGAGGGAATCAACATATGGATTTTATGGACACAGCATACACGGGAGGGGTTAGCTTACCAACTCCTACATAAGTTTCAAAAGCTGCCTTATGCTGCAATGAATGAATATCTTTAAAGTGTCAGGGTGAGAGAAGAATAAGGATCATTTTGCTATAAGATGTTTTGTATCCAATAATGTTTGAGAGCTAAGTATTAAAAATAAAATCCATAGGCTGATTGCTAAAACACATGAATACTGACTCCTTGAATCTACTAAGATAACTATAATATGAGCTTATTATTTATGTAATATTAATAATAAATCATTGCTTAAGTGATTTTCTCTATTTAGAAACTAAAATTTAAAAATGCATTAAACTTTATATGAATTTTGCAGACAGACTATGATGACATCCTTATAATATGAATATGCAATATTACAAAGGAAAGTCAACACGTGGAAGTAAGAATGAATAGGCTTTAGATAATTTAGATGTTAATATATACCCATTGCATAAAAGAAGTTGGAACATTAAATTGATGAATGAGAGATATAAACCCCAAGTATATATATGAGCAGCCGCAATCTCACACGAATATGTATTATTGTTATATTTATGAAGGTAACTAAAAGAAAAGAAAAAGGAAATTAGAATGTAAGTATACATTTTGGAAATTGAAGGAAAGGAGACAACGTTTAGCAAGTTATATTTTCATTCTTTAAAAATCTGTATAATTACTGCAGGATACATGAAGAAGGAAAAATGAAGGTACCAATTATATTCTTTTGCAGTTGGTATTGAAAGAGTGTCTGCTTCCCTACCGTACCGGTAGATGTTCTAACAGAACTTGGTGCCAGGCTCCACCGCAAGGAGACCTTCCTGGAATTCCATCTAAGAAATCTTACCACTTGAATGCATCCCTCGTTTTTGTGACCTAGCAAGCCTACCTCTAGAAGGCAGTCCTCCAGCAGCAGGAAAGTACTGGGTGAGACATACTAAAAGTAGAGAATTGGAAAGTATTCCCCAGCTGTGTTTGTGTCTCACCTTTCTAAGTCAACTTCTCAAATGTAGTTTCTACAACAACTTTTCGGTCCAGAATTTCAAATTCTGCCTGTCTTGATGAGCAAATGATCAAGAGGCTTGAAACTTGCTAGCAATTTGACAGTGATAGTTTTGTCTGTTGAATATAATTACATGTTTGGTTTGTAACTAGAACCTCTCTGACTTGGAACCTCTCAGTTTGCGACACCTAGCAGACATAGCCAATACATAACTATCTTCTACTCTCAGGGGTCAAGGGTTGCACTTGACGAGCAGTCTGTCCGTTCTCAGATCTCAGCCTCCGTGTTGGGAGATCCTGCTCACCTAAAGCTGTCCAGACAGAGTGCGTTTGCGTCTGCAGAGTTTTTCTGCTGCTGTTGTTGTTGTTGTTGTTGTGTAGCTGGCCCTGTCCCCAGAGGTGGAATACACAGAGACAGGCAAGGTTTCATGAGCTGCTGTGAGGCTCACCTGATTTGGAGCTTGTAGCAACTTTGTTCTCTTAAGCCTCTCCAGCAATGGCTGATGGCCCTCCCCCAACCTGCTTTGCTGCACTTGCTTTGGGTAGATCTGAACTGCTGTACTGTAGCAATGAGGCTCGTGAAGCGATGGGACCCTCCGGCCAGGTGTGGGATATATGAATCTCCTGGGTGTGCCTGTTTGCTTAAAAGGCGCAATATTGGGGTGGGAGTTACCCCGATTTTCCAGGTGTTGTGTGTCTCAGTTCCCCTGGCTGGGAAAAGTTCCACTTCCCCTTGCTTCCCAGGTGCGGCGATGCCTCGCCCTGCTTCAACTCGCTGGTGGGGCTGCAACAACTGACCAACACCGATCGTCTGGCACTCCCCAGTGAGATATTATTTACCTCAGTTCATCTGAAAATCACGGTCTTCTGTGTAAGTAAACTGGGAGTTGGAGACTGGGCATGACCTATTTACATCTTACTCCACTTCCCCAAATGCTTAGTAATTTCATCATGTTTTAAAACAAAAATTAAAAGTATTAAACTTTATGTAGTTTACAGAGCAGACTATAGTGACATCCTTATAATATGAATATGCAGCCCACAAAAGTCAACACGTAGAAGTAGAGAATGAATGGGCTTTAGATAATTTAAGATGTTAATATATGCCAATGCATAAAAGAAGTTGAGACATTAAATTGATGGAATGAGAAATATAGGCTTAAGTATATATGTGTACAATCTCCACGAATATGTGTGTGTTATGTTATGAAGGTAGCTAAAAGAAAAAGAAAAGGTAGAGATGTAAGTATACATTTGGAAATGGAGGAAAAGGAGACAACGTTTTAGCAAGTTATATTTTCAAATTTCATTAAAAAATCTGTATAATTACTGAAGTTCATGAAGGAAAAAATGAAGGTACCAATTATATTCTTTGCAGTTGATGAGAAGTGTCTGCTTCCATTGCCCGTGAATCCCTAACAGAACGGTGCCAGGCTCCACCACCAGGAGACCTTCCTGAGTCCCATCTGAAAGTCTTCACTTGAATGCATCCCTCGTTTTAATGACCTAGCAAGCCTACCTCTGAAGAGAAGGGCAGTCCTCAGCAGCCTGAGAGGTGCTGGTGGAGACATACTAAAAGGTAAGAGGAATTAGAAGAAAGTGTTCCCCAGCTGTGTTTGTGTCTCATAACCTATAGAGATGCTTCTCAAATGTAGTTTCTGTGCTTTTTCGGTCCAGAAATTTCAAGTTACCTGTCTTGATGAGCAAATGGAGAATAAGGGCTTAGAAACTTGCCTAGCAATTTGACAGTGATGGTTTTGTCTGTTGAATATAATAATTACATGTTTGGTTTGTAACTTTTATTTATTTATTTTCATACTATATTGCACAAAATAGCACCAGTCTCAAATAGATTGGGGCAGGGAGAGATCTAACCCTTCACATCAGCTGCCTGAAAACTAATGATCTGCAGCTTTTAACCACCATGTCTGCTTTCTGTCTATTTCAAATTCAAATCACTAGTGCCTAGTACAAGGGCTGTCATATTTGTGACTCAAGTAATATTTTTGAGTGAGTGAATGGAGAAGTGCCTCAACCATAATAAAATTAATAACTATTTATTGAGTGTTCAAAAATAAAAATTGGTCTCTTCTAAGGATCCTGACTGGGAGAACAGATGGATGAACAAGGGGACTGCCTCTCATTGTGGACCCTTTTTATCACTTAATTTTTACCACTTAAATGTGAGCAAGAATAAGTATTTTAAATGTAGAAGATAATTCCTCTGAAGGTAAAGATGAGGAGTTTGACCTGAGACTGCAGGAGGATGACGTGGTTCAGGATGACATGGTTGTAGCTATAGTGACTTATCCTAACTCCTGGTATTTCAAAATAGGAGGGGAGGTAGGGTTTTTAGACTGTGATGTCCTTTTTAGAAAAGGGTATAATGAATACATAGGAAGGAATGATGATTATAATTCCATTTAGGCATCCCATAAAAATTAACTGAGAAAAGTTAACACTAATAATTTATATTTTAAACATATGTTTTGTTCCCTTCTTTTCGTACAATAAAAGTAGCATTCACTAAAGTTCCAGGGTTGTGTATACATATATCTTTCAGCCTAAGAATATTATCAAATAATATTAGAAACATTGGTAAACTAAGAGAATTCTGTTGTATCTAAGAGCAACTCAAGGGCAGGCTCTCTCTCTTTTCCCTTTCATTTTACTCTGTCAGTACTAAAGTTTCAGAAATGGAAAATTTCTTCAGACACCAACCGTGGGCAGATCTAGAAAAGAAGAAAAGAACAGTCTCCTTTCCTCCCTGTGTTACCATGAGACACTCCAAAATCGTTTTCAGTGGTTTTGTACCTTCGAACAGTGAGAGAATTACCCTGTTCTCTGAAGCATATGAAGGCAGGTCATTCAACGGGCCCCTTATTTATTCAGAATCCTTCACAAAAGGATTGGATGAAATAGTACGGAGCATGTGTTTGTTGTCTGCTGTTGCTAGCCTTGTGATTTTGGAAGATAGGTGTCAAATGCTTACGCTGTGCAGAATCGTAAGGGACTCACTCAAGTGAAAAAGAACAAAGCTATGGAATCGCCTGTTTTGGAACCTGTTTTCAACCATCACTAACAAGATGAGAATCATTAGAAGAAGCAGAAAACTACCTTATAAAAGAAAATACCAATTATTTTGCAGTGAAAGATTCCAAACCATTGTAAACAGACCATAGAAATGTAAATTGGAAGATGCTGAACACGGGACTTTTCAGGCTCATTTCATTTTACCTTCTTTCCCTTTTTTATGACACCCAGGGAAAAAATTGCCTCTGCTTTAAAAATTATTGTATTATACATATATGCAACATGAAAAATGTGAATTCTTCAGGGATACTTTCCCCTAGGCCTTCAATTTGATTTTGAGATTGATGACGTGAATGACAGTATTTCATTACTGAAACACCCCTAGGAAGGTACTTTGGCTTGCCTGGTAAATTGTAAATGTCATGTTGATTTTATTACTCCACTAAAGGATGATATTGACTCCTCGTGAAAACTGGGAATGGGGGGAAAATAAACTACAAAATGTCTGTCCTTAATCTTCTCTCTTCTCAGTATAAAAAAGCAAGAAAAAACTAATACGTTCACCCTGTGGTTGTAGCTATAGTTACTTACCCTAACTGCTGGTATTTATAAACACTCATGCACAGGCCTGGCTAAATAATAAAATAAAATTACAGTTACTCCTATAAAACTTCTAAAAGTGCCTTTGTATCTTACTATATTTGATAATTCCTTTAATTCATAAATTATATTGCAGAGGGAGTTTTTATTTATTACCGAAAGATAGGCGAGATCAAGCAAAGTGACCAAGACCAGCAAATTGATAAGGAGAGAAAATATTGCATTTGGAATCCACCTTCTAACTCTAATCCCTAGCGTCTTACCAAAAGAAATCAAGATAAACCCCTGAAAGTTAAGCTTCCTTGTAAGGATCACTCATAGGAAAGTTTGCAATTTGCAGGATGAGTTCGCTTTAGATGTTTTCCCTTGTTGTACTGAGCATTCAGTTTTATGTTCTGGCAGTGTTTCTGTCCTTTGTATATTTAAAAGATTATGTGCCACACTTACCTCCACTCAGAAGGAGTAGAACCTTTCAGGCCCCCAGGTTTATTTCAAACACGTCTTCCCTCCCCAATATTTCCCACCTGGACTTCGAGTCAATGCCCCTTACCTCATTAGTACAGATTCAGTCCAACCCTAGTTCCTTACATGACACTTGCCTGAGATCGAAATGTATCAACAACCTCAACTCTTGCTTTCTGGATGGGTAAGACCTAGCACTTATATCACATTTTAGATGCCCTGTCCAAGCTAAAACCACTACCATATTGACATCTTAAGGTCTCAAGCATATTCAGAAGTGTACCCGTGTTCTCTGAGGTTGTTGTCAGTGGTTCTCCATGTATTTCACTCAGACCAGCGGCATCAGCATCAGTTGTGAACTTAATAGAAACACAGATTCTTGAGCCTTCCCTAGACCTCAGAAACTCTGGAATTGGGGCGCAGTGACTTGTGTAATTCTAATTAAGAAAATTTGAAATTAAATTTTCCTTTCTATTCTTTATTGGATTAATCTGTGGGACTGGGTTTTAACTTTTCTCCCTACTCATAGTTTTCTCTTGAATCAACTAAGCAGCCTGTGAGATAGATTAAAAGAAAACACAGACGTTAAAATCAGAGGAACATAACTTCAAAGTTCCTCAAATATTGCTCTTGTTTCTCAGTATGAGTTCTGAAAGGTCAGAGTCACAATATACAGACATATAGATGCCGTTATAAACACATAAACAGCAAGCATTCTATATGTAGTCATTCTATAAATGATGACCACCGTTCAGTTCTGCTCTGAAAGGTAATCATTTTAAAAAGAGCTAAAAAGAATGTATCCTTATGACAAATGTGTATGTGTGAATAGAAATGTCTCTGTGCATTTGTGTGCAATCTCTGGCCTTTAATATATCTCTTCTTGTTTACCAGTGTTGTCGGTGCCACCTTTTTGCAAGAGATGAAGGGAAAGTTCCCCTGCAGGCACTGTTAGATCATTGTACCATGAACAGCGATCGGAGTATTTGGTCACTAAGAATGTTCACCAAAGGGATGTATATACTTTTCTCTGATATTTGTGGACATCTACTTCCTTGACAAAATGGCGACTTATAAAATTGGTCTTGATACAGGATTAGCAAATACCTAAATAGATACAATTTAAGATATACTTGTTACCTGTACATTGGAATGGAAAGATACAAGCACACATAGAGATAGATGAGCCAGACAGGAATCTGATACCTTACATCCACGTGATTAAATGTCAGACAAAGGACGGAATGCATTCGTTCTTTAAAATAGAAAAATAACTTCAATGTAAATTGCAGTAAGCGTTACTCAGGTTATATTGGAGGAAGAACTGAAATCATCGTCTTCATCATTACATTGGGAAATTAGAGAATATGTTAGAGCAATTTCAGTATCATCTAGTTAGTTTCTTCATTTTACAAATGAGGAAACGCACTGAGAAAGGAGGGATAATTATCGAGAGAGTGGCAGCGTATTCTGCTTTTTAATCTTGGCCCGTCTTCTTTTAAATATCTACCCCATTCTTAGATTCTGTATTACTTTCCTAGGAATTATATAATAAATTATTACAAATTTGGTGGCTTAATACAATACACATTTATTCTCTCATAGTTCTGACGGTGAGAAGTCAAACAACCTGTTGGCATCCCTCAGAAGATGCCAGTGGAGAATCCTTCCTTGCCTCTTCCGGCTTCTGGTGGCTCCAGATATTCCTTGGCAGCATAACTCCAATCTCTGTCTCTATCTTCACATGGCATTCTCCTTAATGTCTGTACCTTCTCATCTTCTCTCTCTTATAAGATACAGTGGATTGGATTGAGGGCCCACTGAATAACCCATGATGACCATGTCTGAAAATTCTTTATTTCCTTACATCTACAAAATTCCTTTTCCCAAAAAAGATCATATTCACTGATTCAGAGTTATGATGTTTACATATCTTTGAGGCAGGTGGCAGAATGCAACCCACTACCTACCCTTTTGTGTTGTAGGGAATGAAAGTTAGACATATGAAGTAATGGAGGCGAGTTACAGATGTATGACCGGAACCTTTGATTTGTTATAATGTGAATTCCTTATAAGGTCAAGAGACTAAAATAATGCATTCCTCAAGGCAGTGTATGCTATTATACAGAACTTTCTCTAATCCATTTGATTCTCAATATAGCACAAGCATTTCAAGGTCTTTGGATATATTTTATCAAATTGTAATTGTATTAGGTTGTCAGTTTGATTTTCCCAGAAAGTACAGAGAAACTACTAGCAGTGGGGTCGAAAATCAAATTAATTCATTGGTTCATTTAAACATTCATTCATTAAGTACACATTCGCTAACTGCTTTTCCGTTAGATATAATAGCAAGCACTGAGTGTTCAGAGATAAACACACAATCTCCATCTTTGTGAAATCCAAACCATGAGACTATTTTGTGGAAAAGCTATTACAATAAAATAAGATTTGACAAAAGGAGGAAACTACAAGGTTCAGCAGTAAAACACAAGATTAAAGAATTCCTTAAATCTGTCTGGGAGTTTGGAAAAAGAAATCATTAGAAGAGTTAGCATTTAGCTAGTGAAGACTTTTAGATAGAGTATATAATTATCAAGAAGCAAAGACAGTTTGGTTGTCCAAGAACAAGACAGATCACATTTGAGGCTGACAGACATAAGAGCTATTTCCAGGAGTCCCACATAGTTTAGTCTTTCTTTAGCACAAAATATGAGAGTGTCTATAATAGAAAATTAGAGAAGAGTTAACAGAATCCAGACCAAATTTAAACTGGGTTCTCATGGAATGATTTTGAAAATCATTCATTTCTGAAATGATTAATTTTCATTTGCTCGTAAACTAGGAGCTACAGGTACAGGTTTTCTATGGTTGTTGCTGTTGTAATTGTTTTTGTTGCTATTGTTTTAATAGCAGCATAAGCATTTTTAAAAAGATTATTTTGTTGAGGGATGCACTGTTTAGCCACAGTTCAATCACATCCTAGTAGTTTTATACCTTTCCAATTTGCACATTTTTCTCTATCAAGATCCTAAAGGCATTTGAGTTTGCAAATCTAGAAAGACAAATTCTTACATACAAATTAATTATATTCTTTTGATATCCTTGATAGGTAACAGGACTTATACATAAATTTAGTGACTTCCCTGATGGAATACAGAAATTGAAATCACCCTGTTGCTATCAGAACTAGAAAACTGAATAATATCGTATGACACAATGATTTTCAGATGTTTATTTATAGAAAGTACACAATAATGATTCTTAAGATAAAGAAACAAATAAGAGAGCACTATAATTACTCCAATTTATTTTTAGGAGAAAGTTTCCAACCACAGCATAGTGAGAAGGAGACAAAACTGTTGCCAGTAATGTTCCGTTTGGGCTTCCAGGGACTATTCCAGCCAGAATTTGCAAGACAAAGTAGCAAAGGATGGAGCTGCACAGAGAGAGCATGAGAAGTTTGTAGAGGGACCCCCTGTCATTTATGGCTGAGTGATGAACTGCGTATCTGTGAAAAGAAACTACTTGAGGTTGAAGAAATAATAACCTCAATGCATTAGCAGGAGCAATCCCTAGAGATAACACTGAACTTGAGAAACTATGTGTTCAATCAAGCCAGACTAGAAAGATCTCAATTCATTGTTTCAGAATATTAGCAAATTAACTTTCTGGTTGCATATATATATATATATATATATAGTTACATATATATATGTAGTGACATATATATAGTTATATATATAGTTACATGTATATAGTTGTTTGCACTTTCATATAAACTTAAGAATTAATTTGCAATTTTTACATTTTAAATATATAAAAATATTATATATATTATCTATATAAATATATATTATATTTAAAATGTAAAACATATATAAATTTCACTTAATCATGATGTATTTTATGTATACAATTTAAAATTAAATTTTAAATATATGCAAAATATACATCATGATTAAGTGAGGTTTATTTCAATAATTCAGTTGAGCATTCAAAAATCAATTAATCATATAATTATCTCAAGAGATGCAGAAAAAAAATTTGGTGAGATGCAAAATGAATTCCCCGTTAAAAACATTCAAAAAAACTGGTTGAGTGTGGTGGTTCATGCCTGTAATCCCAGCACTTTGGGAGGCCGAGGCAGGCAGATTACTAAGACCAGGAGTTCCTGACCAGCCTGGTCAACATGGTGAAAGCCCCTCTCTACTAAACATAGAGCCAGCTGTGGTGACACAAGCCTGTAGTATCGGATACTTGGGAGGGTGAGGCAGGAGAATCACTTGAACCTGGGAGGTAGAGGTTGCAGTGAGCTGAGATCACACTACTGCACTCCAGCCTGGGCAACAGAGTGAAACTCTGTCTCAAAAAAAAAAAAAATATATATATATATATATATACACACACACACACACACACAGATATATATTTATAAAATATATGTATGCACACATATATATATACACACACACGCACAAACTAAAAATAGATGTAAATATTCTCCACTTGAAAAGAACATCTATTGGAAACTCCATAGCTAACATACTTTAAGTTATAAGACTGCATGTTTTTAGCCATAGTATTAGGAAGAAAGACAGTTGTTTATTTTTACCATTGTACAAGTAGTACACCTCAATAAAATAGAAGAAAATTCTGAACACAAACAGATTGGAAAACAAAAAGTCAAACTACATTTAAATGTTACAAATGTTCAGTGAATTTAGCAATGCTGCAATATAGAAGGTCATTATAAAATTGTTTCATATATATGCACTAGCAATAAATTAGTAAAAAATAAAATTTAAATTTAAATGAATAATATTTATAAAACCACCAAATTCACACAGAAACATTAAAATTTTTAAATAAAATGTGACTTTTTATATAGCAAATTATAAATCAATACTAAGAGAAATTAAAGAAGACCTTAATCAGCAAAGAGAGATATCATGTTTATACATGAGAAACTTTAGTATTGTTAAGAAGTCCATTTTCCTCTATAAAATTTCAATCAAAACTACAGAGTTTTTAAAGACAATTACAAGTTAATTCTTAAGTTTATGTGGAAGTGCAAACAACTTTGTTTTACAAAATATTTTAAAAGGGAAAAAAAAGATTAGAAAATGTGTACAATCTTATTTCAACACTTATTGTAAAACTGCAATAACCAACACAGTATAATATTGTTTTAAAGATAGTTAAATACATAGGTCATTTGAACACAATGGAAAAATCTACAAATAACTTCACACTTACACGGTCAGTTATTTGTCAACCGAGAGTCTGAAACAATTATTAAGGAAAGCAAAATCTTTTCAACCTATAATGATGAGAAAATAAAGAAAACTGGCTTATAATCATATCACACACAAAAATTAAGTCCAATTTAATGCTAGATCTAAATGTAGAAGTTAAAATTATAAAATTATCTGGAATATCGTATAAGTTACTATTTTTATAAGAACCTTAGGGTAGAAAAATATTTCTTGGGAATGACAAAACTAATCACAAAGGAAAATATGATAAAATTGATTTTATCAAAATTAAAAATGTCTGTTCATCAAATGACACTATAAAGAAAATGAATAGGCAAACTATAGACTGGAAGAAAATATTTGTGTCTGAAAAGAGGATTCTATATATTCTATATAAACAATTCCTATAGTTCAATAAGAACAAAAGCAAAAGATGCACAACCAACAAAAATGTGCAAAAGACTCGCATAGGCACTTTCAAAGAAAGACAGATAAAGGGTCGAGAAGCAAATAAAAATACTCAAAATCATTAATTATGAGAGAAATGACCATTAAATACTTCACCGTGATACCAGTACCTATTATTAGAATGGCTTACATTTGAAAGACTGACAATACCAAATGTCAAATGAGTTGTAGGGCAATTTGAACTCTCATGCATTCCTGTGTTAAGTGTAAAACAGGAGAATCACTATGAAAATCAGTAGGAGAGTTTCTCAGAGAATTAAACGTATATCTACCTTATGTCTTAGAAATTCTATTTTTAGATATTTTCCCAAAATATTAAAATACATCACATAAAGACTATTACCAAAATGATTATAGCTACTGTATTCATAAAACCCAATCAAAATTAAACAAAGCTAGACATTAGTTAAAGCAATGAAAAGAGATTTTATTCAATAACTACTGAGAGTAGGAGAAAGATTTCAGCTTCTTTCCAATTTGGGCATTTTAAAAGGAGACCAAAGGAGGGAAGGGGAGAGAGAGTGAGGCTCATGTGAAAAATTCCAAAGGGTTGGTCGATGTAAATGTGATTAGGCCAGTTGTGACTGCAAACTCGATATGATTAAAATTGGGATTTTTTTCCTCCCACAGAGATGGGAAAACAGAGGCCCTAGCCTTCCTTATGATTTCAACAAAAGAATGGCTTTAAAGTCCTTAAGAAAGACAAGCTTGAGTGGTAGTGATACATATAAGTTTCAAAAGAACTGAGGAAGAATTCACAATTGTAACTTTAGTAAATGCTCTAATGAAGAGAATCAGGAGCATACAGAGCAAGCAGTAAATTCTGTTGGTTGCACTGAGCTTTCTCAGGCAAGCATTTTAATGTTGGCTGGGGTCATCCTAGGGACCTGTCCTTGTGCTGCTAGAAGTCATGCTAGAGTTTGGTCATCTCTTAGAGCAGAGGTATGAGCAAGGTTGATATTTGCTAAGCATTCTGCAGTTCTCACACCCAAACTAGAAACAACCTAAATACCTAGTAACAGGACACTAGAGTATATATTCATACAATAAAGCATCCTCTGCAGCAATAAAAATAAATTGTTTCAATACATGTGACAACACAAATAAGCCTCAAAAACATGATTCTCTGAAGAACATAGGATATCAGAGTCCAGATAACAACACAGGTTTGAACTGCATGGGTTATTAAAAAAAAATTATCACTAAATATGTTAGAGAAATTTTTGGAGATGTACAACAATTTGAAAAACCCCCCCACAAACCACATAGTCTAGAAATATTTTTTAAAATTATGAAAAAGTTAGGTATGTCATTAATGCATAAAATATCTATAGATACTAGTCTACTGTATACTTACTACCATAAAATAATCATATTATAAAATGTCAAAATTTATTAAAATGTATGCACACACTTGCAGACTACATGGCATCATTTGCAATAAAGAGACATATAAACAAACATAAAATGCAGTATCAAATCATAACTGCATAAAATTAACTGTAATATATGCTGTACTATAATTTTGTAGGGCCCTCCTCTTGCAATTGTGGTGAGTATTGGTTTAAAATGCCATATAATATTAATTATCTCCTCATGAGCAGGTCATCTCTCCAGTAAATTGCATGTCACTGTAAAATGTGACCTCTCTCAGTTCTTGCATATTTTTACCATGTTTAGTACAGTACTATGAACCTTGAAAAATACATTGGGACCCATATGCAATGTCACTAATGGTGCTGGAAGTGCATCCAAGAAGCCTAGAAAAAGTCATGGCATTATTTAAAAAAAAAAAAAAAAGTTGGATTGCTTGATATGTTAGATTAGTTCCACAGTTTAGATTACAACATAGATTGAGTTCTACAGTTGTGGTTGCCTGCCATTTTACAGCTGCACCAGCAGGCATAAAAAAATTGCAGTTTTTGCAAAATGCCTTTTATCTTGTATTGAAAATGTAGCTTTTATGTGGGTCCCAGGTTACTATAACAAAGGCATATATATTAGACTTTAATATGATTTGAGAAAAAGCCAAGCTGTGATATGACGAACTAAAAGACAGGTGAAAAACCTATAGCTAGAGAATTTAATGCCAGCAAAGGATGGTTTGATAATTTTAGAAAGAGGCTTGGATTTAAACAATGTCAAGATAATAGGAGAAAGAGGTTCTGCTAACCAGGAGGCAGCAGAAGAATTCCCAGACAACATTAAGAAAATCATTGAAAATAGATACATATCTGCCTGAATAGATTTATAGTGCAGACAAAAATGCTCTATTCTGGGGGAAAAATGCCCCAAGGGGCATTTATCAGTAAGGAAGAGAAGTGAGCACCAGGATTTAAGTCAGGAAGGGATAAGCTAACTCTATTGTGCAAATGCAGTGGGGTGTATGAGGACTGCCTTTAACTGTAAAGCTGTTAATTCCTGAGCCTTAAAGTAAAAAGATAAACACCAGCTGTCAGTCTTTTCATTGTACAACAAGAAGGCTTTGGCAATGAGAATCCTTTTTCTGGATAGATTCCATTGATGCTTTGTCCCTGAAGTCAGAAAATATCTTACCAGTAAGGCAGTGCCCTTTAAAGTTCTTTTGATATTGGACAATGCCCGTGGCCAATCAGAACTCTGATTTCAGCACCAAAGACATCAAAGCGATCTATTTGCCCCAAACACAACATCTGTAATTCAGCCTGTAGATCAGGGGGTCCTAAGGACCATTAAGGCTCATTAGAGGTGGTACCCTATGGAAAGGATTGTCAGTATTATGGAAGAGAACCATGATACAGAGAATATCATGAAAGTCTGAAAGGATTAATGAATCGAAAATACCATCTTTGTTATATGTTTTAGAAAAGCTATGAAAGCCGTCAGGTCTGAAAAAGCAAATTACTGCTGGAGAAAACTACCCATGTGTTACGCATGACTTCACAGGATTTATGACTCAGCCAATCAAGGAACTCATGAAAGAGATTGTGGATGTGACAAAAAGGTGAAGGGGGACATGAGTAAATATTTTAAGAAACAGTTCTTGGAGAAACTTGAGGATTAATAGACACCACACAAAAGGAATTGACAGAAGACTTGACGAGGGCTTTAGAATCAGTGCCAGACGATGAGGAAGAAGATGTAGAATAAGCAATGCTAGGAAACAAATTAACATTAGATAATTTGGCACAAGGCTTCCGACTTTTGACTTCTTTTGTGACATGGACCCTTGTATTATGTGGGTACTGAAATTAAAGGAAATGGTGAAAGAATTAGTACCATATAGAAATATTTTTGGAGAAATGAAAAAGCAGAAAGGTTAGATAAAAGTTATGATCTATTTTCACAAAGTTACACTGAGTGTACCTGCTTCTCCTGCCTCCCCTTTCACCTTCTCCACCTCCTCCATCTCTTGTCTCTTTAGAAGGCAGAGACAGCAAGACCAACCTCTCCTCTTCCTCTTCCTCCTCAGCCTACTCAACATGAAGATGATGAGGATGAAGACCTATATTATGATCCACTTCCACTTAATAATAAATCTATTTTATCTTCCTTATGGTTTTTAATAACATTTCCTTTTTTCTAGATTGCTTTATTGTAAGAATATGGTATATAACATGTATAATACAAAATATGTGTTAATCAACAGTTTGTTATCCATGAGGTTTTTGCTCAACAATAGGCTATTAGTAGTTAAGTTTTAGGGTAGTCAAAATTTATACTCAGATTTTTTATTTTGCAGGATGTTGGCTCCCCTAACTTCCTCATTGTTCAAGACTCAAATGTGCATCTCGTCTGCTTCTATTCCCATGATGTTCCAGGAAAGTTGAAACTAATCTGTGACTTTAAGAAATCAGAATAGTTGTTTATCTGTGGAGAGAAGGAGGTCTCTCTGTGTGATTTCTCCTGATCTTTCACTTATAGCACTTTTATAGACACTGATCTGTAATCAGTTATTAACTAGCTCTCCCTGCTCTTGTCTCTTACTTAACTTCCAATTCCCACGAATTTTATCAAGCCCTGGTGCAGGGTTGCTGACAAATTAGTTTATGGAACCAAGTTGAAGATCTGGTCTCATCAGGTTTGGCAGCAGCATTTCCAAAAAAAAAAAATTTTCAGTTTTTTCGTCACTCATTTCTTAGCAAATAAAGAGGAATACATGAGAAGTCACCATACTTGAGGTGTATCTCTGTTTCTCCATTAATATCAGTTATTTATTAAAAACCATCTTAGAGGGCATGTCCTTTTCACAATGTAAACTTTCTAACTAGATGTGAAAATAAAAACACAGAGAAACTCATTTAATTACTGCAGTAATGGAAAAAGCATAAAATTCAGGACATAAAAAATCCTGAAATATTTAATGATTTCCTGGCAATTCTCTTGCTTCAAATATAGCCTTTGAAATAAAATTTTAATTTTTCTAAAATAAAAGATATGCTTGTATAAAAGGCTAGAAAAAATAGAAAAAGATGCCAGTCTCAGTAAATGTATAAAACAAAGCCTTTGAAAATCATAGAAAGTTATAATTAAAAAAGAGTACCTCCTAAAAAAAGGATTCCAAAGTTTTCATAGGATGCTATCTTTTAGGTGTTATAATAAAGAAATAAAACAGCAAAAAAAAAAAAAAAAGATACTGCTTTACACTCTCAGTTACAATTTATTTAGAGAGAAATGCTGATTTGCCACCTTCTTTCAAGTGATGAAAAAAGGTGAATGCTAATTTGCTAAGAAGACATATAGAAAGGCCAGAAATAGCCACGTAGAAAACTATGATGAGAAAATATGAGAGGACACTGTGCTCCGGAATGGAAATGAAAAACACATCATGTGTTTCATAATTTTAACGGTCTGGCCAAGGCGATGGTTTCTGGGCCATTGGTTAGGCAAATGTTAGCATTTTGTTCCTTTATTTATTTATACCTGTCTGCAGATTCAGTTCAGGAACGCACAACTATTAAATATCAAGGCACGGTTAAAAATAATAAAAAAAAACTGAGTCCAGAGTGACAAATGAGCAAATCATAAATGTTGACTTGTTTGTGCAGAACCCATCAAAGTCCATTTATTTTCAAATTACCCTTTAAGGTTATTTCTTTTCAGTTTTTTTTTTTTCTTTCTCTCCAGATGATATTTCTAAACAATGTAAGGGAAAAAACACCAAAATTTGTAGTCTAATTGATCCAATCTGTGCTTTTTTAAAATAATCACTCTGAATTGACACTTTGAGTTCATTTTTTTCTTCTCCTGTTGGCGTCATATGAGTAAATGGAATCGCTTGCATTCTCAACTCTAAATTCAAAAATCATTAGGAATACCAGCTCTGGGGCATTTTCTGACCCAAGTCTTCCTTTTGAGGTTGGATCACAGCTGCTAATGATTGACAGGCCGACAACAACACAGCTGCAGGCACCCTCCTCTCTCTTTCTCTTGCTTGTGTGTTAGCTTTGGGCTAAATCTTCTAAAATGAATGGGGAAGCTCTTGATCTCACATCTCTTTCAACACTTTGCCTTGGTTGGAATTCAAGAAGCCTGCAGAGCTACTTAGAGGAGAATATAAGCTTTCCTGAGGTCTTTCAAAAGCATCAATTCAAAAGACCTAAATCAACAGCAACAGTAACAACAACAAAAATGCTTCACTTTCTATTGAAGGGAGAAGCTCAGCTAAAAGGCCTGTCCCCCCAGAGGGTTCCTTTTCTCTTTACATAGGTAGGAGCCCCTTAAAAGCAAGAAGTCAGATGGAAACCCCAACTGCCAGGAGAATCTCAGAAATAGCCATAGAAAGTGTTGTCAGAGTCCACTTATAAACTAAATACTTTTATATCTGTGCTTTGTTTCTGATTGTTACAAATATACCAGTTATTTAAGTAGTGCCATCTAACATAAAATACAATTTTTGTAGGTGATAATATTTCACTATCATAAGTGTTATAATTTGTTGTGATTTTTGTGTTTAAAACTATTGGCAACTCATTAATATGAAAGCTAGTCACACAGGCCTACATTTAATTTCAGGTTAAAAGTTATAAAATACATATAAAGTACTGTGTAAAGTGGACATCCCTAGGCATACGTGTTCTATACCCCGTGTAAGAGCAAGAGCTACTGAAAATAACTGAAAATGGTTATAATGGTGTCCCAAAATCCAAGCAGCGAGTTGGTACTTCCTTAAGTGCACCCTCCCACACCTCCATCTTCTGTTTATGTATGCATTTCTAGCTCCTTTGAATATTTCTAGAGGCCCTCTTCACTTGATATGAAGTGAGCAAGCAGTTTCAGTTACCACAGTTTAGTTTAACACCATGAGTCCCCATCCACATGGTTCGAATTGCAATTACCATCATATATTAACAGTGAGTAATTGCATGAAGTACAAACTTCCCTGCTCACTCTTGAATGCACACATCACTGTGTAAATAACAAATGAACAGCAGGATCAACAGCCAATCAGGTCAGTTTTCTGAAGTATACTCTAATTGATCACTGAGCGTGTTATTCAGCTTGTGCCTAGATAAGAAACTGTGTAGTTGTCTTGCTGCCTTGTTTCTCAGTAATAAACCCATGTGACATTTTACAAAAATAGATAATTGAAAAAGACAATGTACCAATAAAAATGAAAGCATAGCCAAAGGAAAAAACAAAAACAAAAAAACAGCAAAATGTGATAATACTAGGAGTGAAATTTGATTGACTGAAACATTAAGTTATATTAGAAGAAATAGCTGACCATGGAAATGATACTTCTGTCGTGTGAGAAACTAAATCTGTAGCCTGAAGAATTTAATGAAGGTGACTTTATCAACATCAATGAGGAAAGCAGTTGTGACAAAAAGGAGAAAGATGTCTCAAAGGAAGGGATGACAGTGAACAACTTCACGTTAAGGGAACTCTCAAGAGTCATTAGACATTAAAAGAACAAGCAATAGGCCGAGTGTGGTGGCTCGCACCTGTAATCCCAACACTTTGGGAGGCTGAGGTGGGTGGATCACCTGAGGTCAGGAGTTTGAGACCAGCCTGGCCAATATGGTGAAACCCTGTCTCTACTAAAAATACAAAAAAATTAGCTGGGTGTGGTGGTGGATGCCTGTAATCCCAGCTACCCAGGAGGCTGAAGCAGGAGAATTACTTGAACCAAAGAGGTGGAGATTGCAATGAGCCAAGATCAGTCCACTGCACTCCAGTCTGTGCAACAAAGTGATACTCTTGTCTCAAAAAAAAAAAAAAAAAAAAAAAAAGAATAAAATTCTGAAAGCTAATCCAAACTCAGAAAGGATATATAAGTTTCTATAGACATAAAAAGATATGCACTCTATTTCTTAATTCATGTGACTAAAAGAGAGCGAACACTATTTTTAAAAGTTTTAAAAAGAAATAAAATTCTTTAATTTTCAATATTCCTAATGTTTTTAAATTAATATACTAAATTAATATTAGTTTTGCTATTTAAAAAATCTTATACTTTTATAACACAGTTCCTATCATTTCATGTGTTCTCTCTTTCCCTCTTGTCTACCTGGCAAATTGTTTCTCATACTTCAGGACCCAACACAAAAATGTCTTCAGGAAGCATTCTCTAACTTCAAGATAGTGCTAAATTCTTTTTGTATTATGATATTTTGACATATTTTTTCAAGTTCCTATAGAATTCCTAATTTCATATTTATACAGTTGTGTTTTCTCAGTGCTATGGACTCCAAAATTGATCATTTGTTTATCATTAGCATATAGCAACTTATCTAGAAAAGTGGGCTCTTATGCAATATGTACCAAAAAATGAATTTGCCATTTCTTTTTATTTTTATTACAACAAAACCACAGGTCTAATGTGTGCAATTTTACATATGCATAATTAACCCCAAGTCTTCACAGTGTTGTCTTATCTTCTTAAGATCTAAATTTGAATACATAGCAAACTTGAAATTTAAGAATAAGTCTAACACACTACTGTTTCTAAAGGACATTAATTAACGCTTAGTGTGGGCAAGATGAAATTTTTCAGCAACCTTGCAGAGAGCAATCGTGGTTGAGTTGTGAGGAAGAAGGCCAGCTTGGAGTATATGAAAACAAAAAAAAAATGTGTATTGATTAGAAAGAGCAGACTGGACACATTTATCTACAATCGCAATCTCCCAACATACCACTAATGGTATCAAGAGGATTTTTTGTAAATATATACCTACAAAAAGACGCAGAAAACTTGAGGGAAACAAAAGTTTTTAAACAACAGTTTATTTGAATAGCACATGGAAGAGAACATATACTAACAAGTTTTAGCTGATCCATAAGAAATGACACTCCAAACCCTAAGAGAAAGCTGAGAAATTAACTTAGTTACATGATGCACTCTTTTAAAAAGGAAAGCATTGTCAGTGCCACTTACTGATGGAAGTAAAGAGGTGAGCAAAAAGAAGTGGAAATAGCTAAAATGTACTTTAATAACAATCAGATCTATCAGGCAAAAGATACATTCTCTGGAAGGGTGTTCAGACATGCAATTTCATGTATGGTTGAAGGTAGGGTAGCATACTGAAATTAGATTGATTAGATATGCATGTGGGTACTGCATGGTGAAATCTACAGTATTCCCCTTCACTTAGCTCCAAAATTCTGATAATCACACTTTATTTGACTGCAAGAAGCTGTAAAAACGTAAACATAGATAACATAGATTATTAAACATAGAAAAGAAACAGAGAAAGTAAGTGCAACTTCTACTGTCCCAGAAATAGGTGTTTAAATACTATAACATTAATATTTTAAAATATATTTTTAAGAGATATGACAACTTAAAACGTGATCTGTGTGCTAAAACACATGTAGTAATTGGAAAAGTTTTTAGAAATTAAAAATACGGTAGAATAAATGAAAAACAGAACTGGATAATCGGAAGATAAAGTTCCCTGAAAATGAGAGCAAAAAAAAAAAAAAAATTTAAAGATGGATAATGGGAGGAAAGATGAGATGAAATAAATAAATGTATACAAATAAATGAACACATTTATTAATAAGTTATCTAGCCGGGCGCGGTGGCTCACGCCTGTAATCCCAGCACTTGGGGAGGCCGAGGCGGGCGGATCACGAGGTCAGGAGATCAAGACCATCCTGGCTAACACGGTGAAACCCCGTCTCTACTGAAAATACAAAAAACTAGCCAGGCGTGGTGGCGGCGCCTGTAGTCCCAGCTACTCCGGAGGCTGAGGCGGGAGAATGGCGTGAACCCGGGAGGCGGAGCTTGCAGTGAGCCGAGATGGCACCACTGCACTCCAGCCTGGGCGACAGAGCAAGACTCTGTCTCAAAAATAAATAAATAAATAAATAAAAGTTATCTATTCAGAAATTAAAAATTTTCACATAATAGTAGTTCTAAAAGAAATACCAGGAATTAAGAGCATAGTGGATTATCAGCATAATAATTCAAGTTCATCCAGAGTATAAAGTTATTTTTTGGGCTAAAAAATGTAACAAAGTATTCAGAAAAATTGATTAATAGATTCATATCAGTGAACAACATTCCAAAATATCATAATGTTAGATAATGGAAGTAAAATCTGTGAAACAATTGAAATGAAAAAATAAAAAGAAAAGAAAAATATTAAATCACAATTGTAGGGAGGCATCCAAACAAAAATAGCAGTGACCTCGATCATTTCAAATCTCTAAAATCTAGAGACTTTACCTTCAAAAATGAAAGGAGAGGGGCAAGGACAGTGGCTCACACCTGTAATCCCAGCACTTTGGGAGGCCAAGGTGGGCAGATCACCTAAGGTCAGGAGTTCGAGGCCAGCCTGGCCAACATGGCGAAACCCCATCTCTACTAAAAATACAAAAATGAGCCGTGCATGGTGGCAGGCGCCTGTAATTCCAGCTACTCAGGAGGCTGAGGCAGGAGAATCACTTGAACCTGGGAGGCGGAGGTTGCAGTGAGCCAAGATGGTGCCATTGCACTCCAGCCTGGGCAACGAGAGCGAAATTCTGTCCTCCATCCCTCCAAAAAAAAAAAAAAAGGAGCAAATCAGGTAATTAAGATGCAGATTGAGAAGCTTTAAGCTCTCTGCCTTCAAATGGACACATCAATAAACAACTGCAGAGTGACTAAGAAATAACTTTATGAGAGGTCTGGAAAACCAGTCAAGTATCTACAATAACCAACAGAACACCCAATTAAGAAAAAGCCACACTAAAGTAGTAGAACATTTCATGGAATTTTGAGTTGCTCTAGCAAAACTCTCTTGGAATCGTGGTGTGCACATTTAAGAGAAAGTAGCCTAATTCCAAGTTTTTTTCCTCAAGACAAAAGGAGTAGAATTAAACTTATCTGCAACATTCTGGCCAATCTGTGGATTGTCCTAGAAGCACCACTGTTTTGCCTAACTTGGAATTCTGCTGGGGAATGGAAACATAGATTTGATTTCAGTCTGGAAACCCCAGAAGGCCGTGGTGGATGCTGAAATGTCTGAAAACTGTTGGATAAAAACAGAAATTGGATTTGAGATTTTAAGAGGGACTGAGGTGAGACTATGTGAGAAATTAAGACATTTAAAATCAGCTAGGGGATATTAATAATGAAAGATAGATAGATAGATAGATAGATAGATAGATAGATAGATAATACGAACATACACAGGCCCAGACAGAACACTGCAAAGAAAATACCCAAGATTTCCTCAAACTTTGGCACTGGGTTAACATCAACTTTCAAGGCCTTGCTAATTAGTAGAGGTATTTCCCACCAGTGTTAAAACAAGGGGGAGATGGCTTTTCATTTTTAAATGTACAGTGTTTAACAAAATAACACAAGGCTTACCAAAAATCAGAGAAAGATAGTCTATTTAAATGGCAAAATAAATCCCAAGAAACTGTTTCTGAATAAACAGAGGCATGAGACTTACTAAAAAAATACTTTTAAATAACTGTCTTATACATGTTCAAAGAGCTAAAGGGAAACGTGGACAAATAACTGAAAGGAATAAGGAGAACAATATATAAATAAAATGAGAATATCAACAAAGAGATGGAAATTGTTTAAATAAAACAGATTTTTGGAGCTGGAAAGCACAATTACAGAATTGAAAAACGTACTGAAGAGGTTCAATAGCAGATTTGAGTGGACAGAAGAAAAAACAAGCTAGGTGTAGAAGTATTTGAAATTATTGAGTCTGAGAAGCAAATATAACAAAATATTAAGAGTTAACATAACCTATAGGACTTATAGAACACCACGAAACAGAGCAATATACCCATTATGGACATCCTAGAAGAAGAGAGAAAGAAATGAGTATAATGATTATTTGAAAAAATAATGGCTAAAAACCTTCAAACTTTGAGAAAGAATACACATGTAAAAATCCAGTAAACTCAATGATATCCAAGTAGGATAACCTTAAAGAGACTCATGCTGAGACACACTATATTCAAACTCTTTAAAGCCAAAAACTGAAAGACTCTTGAATGCATCAAGAGAAAAGTGATTCATTATATATATGAGATCTCCAATGAGATTATCAATACATTTTTAACAGAAACTTTGTGGGCCAGAAAATAATGGTATGATATATTTAAAGTTCTTTGAGGGAAAAAAAGTCAACTGAGAATTCTATATCCAAGAAAACTATTCTTCACAAATCCAAAAAATTTATTATTTAAAAATTAAGATATGCTAACACAAACAAAATCTAAGGGGGTTCAACACTAGACTTGCCTTACAAAAAACACTGAATGGAGTCCTACAAGTTAAAATGAAAAGACTCTAGACAGCAACTCAAAGCTACATGAAAATATAAATTTTTCCAATAAAGGTAAATACATGAACAAATATTACAAAGTATCATTATAATTTTGATTTGCTCACTCCACTTTTTATTTACACAAAATTTAAAGGACAAATAAATAAATCTATGTCAATGGGTACACGATATATAAAGAAGTAATTTGTGACATCAGTGCCTTAAATGGGAGACTGTAAATAAGCCCAGTTTTGCGTGGCACTGAAGTTAAGGTGGTGTCAGTGTAAGATAGATTTCCATGACTTTAGGATGCAATATATTATCTCCATTTAATTAAAAAGAAAATATTTGTAGGATACACACAAAAAGAAATGAAAGGGTAATCAAAATGTATCAAAACAAAAAAGTCAACTAAATGCAAAAGAAGATGGTAAAGGGCAAACAATTAGACAAAAATAAAAGCTATAGACTATATAGAAACAAAAAACAAAACAGGAAAATTGTGTGCTCCTCTATTCCTGTATTAGTAATTTATTTAAAGGTAAATAATTTAGGCTTCCCAGACAAAAGTTGTTGATTGGCAAAATAGATTTTTAAAAGGTTTCAAACATATGGTATCTACAAAGAACATACTTTAGATGTAAAAAAAAATAGATTAAAATGAAAAGATAGAAAAAGAAATTTTGCACAAATAATTACCAAAGTAGAACCAAGGATGGTTATACTAATTTCAGACAAAATAGACTTTTAGCCAAATACTGTTACAAGAGACAAATAGGGACATTATATAATGATAAAAGTTAATTTATCAGAATAATGAAAACTTATAATCATATATGTGTCAAACATCAGAACACTAAAATATGTGAACAAACACTGACAGAACTGAAGGAGGAAAATAAACAGCTCTGCAATAATAGTGGTCTACCTTATTACCCAACTTTTAATGATAGAACAAAAAGAAGATGAATAAGAAAATACAGAACTTAAAAAAGTCTATGGATCAGTTTTAGTATTACCAACTGGATACTGTACTAAATAACAACATAATGCACATTTTTCTAAGAGCACATGGAGAATTCTCCAGCAAAGACCTATAGGTTAGGCCATAAAACAAATTTTAATACATTTTAAAAGATTGTATTCATAAGTATATTTTCTAATCACAATTGAATGTTTCCAGAAATCAACACAGAAGAAAAATTGGAAAATATATAGAAATTAAGCTAACAAATGATCAAAGAAGATTATCAGGGAAAAGTAGAAAATATTTTGAGACAAATGAAATTAAAACAAAACACACCCAAATCCATGAAATACAGCAAAAGGAATGCCAAAAATGAAATTTATAGCTGCAAATGCTTACATCATAAAAAAGGAAATTATTAAATCAACAACCAAATTTGACACTTTAAGAAATTTTCTAAAAGATTCAACTAAATCAAGGATAGAAGAAAGCAACAAACAGAAATATTAGGGAAGCTATAAATAAGGTGGAGAATAGAAAAAGAGTGCAAAAAAAAAAAAAACTGGGGGTGGGTTCTTTAAAAAGATGAATGAAATTGAGAAATAATTAACTAGCCTAACGAAGACAAAAGACTAAAGGTCACATAATTAAAATTAAAAAGGAAAAAGGAAATATTAACTACTGAGTTTAAAGAAATAAAAGGTTATGAAGAGTTTTATAAACATTTATATGCCTACAAATTGCACAACCTAGAAAAAAATGGATAACTTTCCAGAAACACGCAATCTGCTAAGATTGAATCATGAGGAAATAGGAAAATCTGATTAGGTCTATAACTAGTAAGGAGATTGAAAAGGTAATCTAAAAAACTTCTATAAAAGAAAGGTTCAAGACCAGATGGCTTCAATGGTGAATTCCACCAAACAGTTAAAGAATTAACACCAACACATTATCATTCTACTAAGACCAACACATTACTCTGCTATGACAACCAAAGACACTAGAATGAAAGAAAACTACAGACCAATAAACCTTATGAATACTGTATTCATCCATTTTCACACTGCTACAAAGAACTTCATAAGACTGGGTAATTTATAAAGTAAAGAGATTTAATTGAACTCACAGTTCTGCATGGCTAGGAAGGCCTCGAAACTTACAATCATGGTAGAAGGTGAAGGGGAAGGAAGCACCTTCTTATCAGGTGGCAGAAGAGATAATGCAAATGAGTGAATCCACTCACTATCACGAGAACAGCCTGGGGGAAACTCATGATTCAATTACCACCACCTGGTATCTCCCTTGACACATTGACACATAAAGATTATGGGGATCATAATTCAAGATCAGATTTTGCTGGGGACACAAAGCGTAACCCTATCAAATATTGATGCAAAAGTTCAGCAAAATATTAGCAAATAGAATTAAATAACTTATTAAAAGGGTTATACACCATCAGCAATTGAAATTTATTTCTAGCATTCAAGGATGTTTCATCACAAGAAAACCAATCAAACCCTGTTGGGATCCTCCACAGCCCCTGTAACTGGGTGGCTTTTCCAAGGCTGAGTGGTGTTTCCAAGTGGGTTCCTGACTTCTTGGCTCTTGGTTCTCATGTGAATCCCTCTTTCCTCTAATTCCAGCAGTTCCAGAATCTTTCACAAAATTTAGCATAGAAACATGCATCATCTGTTATTACTTTTTTACTTTGCTTTGACAACTATATGTGATATTTATAAAGGCAAAGGTAAGGCCTTATAAAATCTTTTCATTTTAGTCTACAAATTATGAGCACACATTTTCCAATAAACCTAGGACTGACACACAGGGTCCTACTGACCACTCTTCTCCTAGTAAAAGTGTTTGCTTATAAATTACTGTTGCTAATGATAGAAAAAATAAATTACAAACTCAGTTACACGGAGGAAAAATTCTTTTTTAAGATTACATACTACAAAACTTCTGTTTAGCTATTCACAGCAGAAAGCACAGTAAAAATTATTTAAAGCACATTAATTGAACTCAGCTCAGCCTACCTTCGTGAGAAAGTTGTTGCATAAAGGGAAGAGTTCTTCTAATTAAATCTAAAAACCCTACAGCTGTGGAACTATAAATTTTTATCTATGCTGGTAGTAGCTCTAAAAGTGAATCTAAGTTACAATATTAACTTTTCCCCCATACAAATAATAAAAGACTTAAAACTTCCATAAAATGAATCAGATTGTTTTGGCCTTACTAAGTAGATGTGCTGATTTTGGCAGACTCTCTCTACCTTAGTATAAACTGTTTACTATTGGCCTCATGCTCACTTTTATTGAAACTGTTTTCATAGCATGAGTAAACTAAAAAGGAACTCAGCCTTTTATTTATTTTTTATAAATCAGTTGTTCCTGTTCTGCCAGTTGCAACAAACAACACCTGGTCTGTTGCCAGATGGAGAGTTAAATCTCTCTCCAGCCTAGGAAAATCTGTTTCTAGATCCTAAAGTATCGATTTCACACAGGTTCAAATGCACATGTCCAAAACCCTGGCTACTAACTCTTCATTTAAAAGAGAGAAATGTGCCCCAACAAATGATTCGTCCCCAGAAAGTCAACAGAGAGAATGTTGAGTAGATAGTTTTGAAGATTTGAAAACTAGCCAACGATGAGAAGTTATCAATTGCTCAGTTGAATCTTTTCTTATGCATTTTGGTTTGCTTGACAGGTTGTGTCATTTTGTAAAGCTTCTTCCTATTCCCATAAAGCTCTGAGAGTATATTTGGAGGTGTTTGAAGATCTCTGAAGGCCTTTGAAATGTTTTCTAGAGCCTCTTTCACCTTGTTCTTTCCTTTAGGATAAGGATTAGGAGACAAACGATGTATGTCAGATAGTGAAAGTATTTTTTCTGATTAATCATAACAATAGTAACCATTTCATCTTTGCATTCTTTTATAATCACTCTATCAAATTCTGGTTCTAAAATAATTTGACTTTATTATGGTATCTCCAATAAATCCCATCTCTAAACAGTCATCATGTATTCCCCTTCCCCAAAATCATATAAAATATGTTTTACTCTAACTATTGCACATTTTTTACCAATGATCACATGCCAATAATATTCCCATATTGTGAAATTTCCCATTCTAACATGTGTTTTTGACATTTGCATGTTTTCAAACCTGTGATGTATCTTACTGTCAATAGGTACATTTGCTGAATCATTTATCTCCCACTAAAAACTTGCTAAATTATTGATGAGCTTTATAACTGCTACACTTTAGAATCAATACTGTTTAGTACTTCTTTTGTTTATACTTGATAATTTTCCTAATCTTAGTGTCAGGTAAAACAGGAAATTAATAAGATCTGAGGTTTTGAAGTCAGAGACAACTTGGGTAAAATCTAGGTTCTGGGCCCTTGGACACATTCCTTAAATACACAAGTAAACTGCAAATATTACGTAACTAACTTGTTTTGAGCATGCAGGCATATAACAAGTATTCAATAAATATGATTTTCCTTCTCCTTCCCCAGAAGACAAACTTATCACTCTATTAAGGGCAGGGAACGTGCTTAATATTTGCCTTATGTTCAGTGTTGTAGACATCCAACAGTGATATTATTAACTACAATATAAAACAAATTATTTAAAGGTTTCTTCAGCCTCCATCACATCTGAAAATACTTCAAAGAACAATGGAAAAATATGCATAGCCACTGAGAAGCTAAACATGGTAGGATTAACTCATATCCTAGCACGAGCCCACTCTTCCAGCAGAAGACATGGCAATACCTACTCTTATTTAAGGCACAATACTAGCAAATGTGTTCCCTTTGTTTATATATTTCAAATATACTATGTGGTAGAAATTTGGGTCCTATAGAAAGAGGAAATAGCTGAGCTAGGTAAAATGTGATAGCTGCCTCTCAAAAACAGAGGAAGTAGACAAACTTTTTGATATATATTTCTATCCAGCTACAGAATATATAAGAAACCATTATCTGGAGATCCTGGGTTCTTTTTTTCTTTTTCTCTCTTTCTTAGAATTTTCTTAAGCCCTTTAATTTTTGAATGAACAACCCTACATAGCTTAGTGAATCTGAAAGTTGTCCCATTATGAAAGTCCAGAGTAAGCATAGAAATCACAGTGCTTTCTGCCTTATCGAGGAGAGGCTATCAGAGATTTCATACACTCATTCCAGAGGCAAAAGGGTGTGAAATATATCGAGAAAGAGTTCCATCCAAATTGGTTAAAATAAATTTTAGGCACGCCAAGTTTCAGCCATCTGGAAAATGATTTTATCTGGAATATCTCAGTCTTTGGTAAGGCCGTATAAACACAGTGCCACTTGGTTATCTGATGAAGAAAAATGAGTTAATTGCTTTGGAAAATGACTCTGACAATATGGGCATGAAACAATGTATTAGAGAAGCATTAGGATATAGTAAAATGGCCTGGATTTTGAAATCCTGTGTTTTGCACTTCAACTATCTAGCTAAATTCCTTAATGCTTCAAAGTAGTCTGTATAATGGGAATAATAAGGCTTAATTCATAGAAATAATATATAAGAGGATAAAGATTGAAGCATACAATGCACATATATAATGATTGTTCATGGTAGTGTAAATGATTATTATCATCATCATTTTCATTCATGCCATCTTCATCATAATGTGGTTTCCAATAAGCATAAAATTACCTTTATATTAATAAGTAATAATCTAAAGAGGTTGAATTTGCTTGCCCTAAGTTTTCCCCAGTTTCAACCCAATTATATTTCACTAGAAAATCAAACAAAGTTAAAGAGGAGATGATGTTCTAGTGGGGAAGCAAGCTATGCCGATCTTTGTACAAGGCCACAACTTCCTGCCTGAAAGAGTAAGGTCAGTAACATACCAGACTCAGCAAGTTACCTTTTTTTCATTAATTAATATAGATTAATCTCTTAGGTGATGAAGAAACACAAGTTTGTGTTATTACATGTTATTGTCAAAAATTATGCATCATAAATTAATCAATGTAGCTACATCCACGCCAATTTTCCTAGGATCCAGAATGTTGTAATGGGGCCCAAATGGCTAACGACATTGTGTAGAGAAATGTGCATGGGAATTTGAATCAGTTCTTTTTTTTCTTTTTTTAAATTAAGGTTCTTCAACTTTTGGTGTTCTATGGTAATCGGCCTTTACAACAGTGTCTAGTGATCTTTGATTCCCTATATTTCATGTTCTGGGTTTAATTGCTGGATTTGTTGGTGTGAGATTTTCAGGTCTAGGTCATAATGGGCATTGCACCTTCCACGTTGGACTCTTGGACTGCTGACTGTGCGGGATGTCATTTATCATTCCATGAACACACAAGCATCCTTGTGGAAAGAGCCATGTGGAGGAGCTGAGGCACCCGCCAATAGTCATGTGAGCAATTCATGAGGCCCAGTTAGACCTCAGATCACAAAAGCCCCAGGGGACATCTGTCTGCAATGTTGTGAAAAACCCCACTCAGAACCATCTAGCTAAGTCACCTGTGAATTCTTAAACCATTTAAATAATTGTGACAGATGACAAATAATTACCATTGTTTTAAATCATTGCATTTCAGAGTGATTTCTTATATAATATTAGATAACTGATACCATCTCTGGAACCTTTAACAAGTGATTTTTTTCTTTTTTTTTTTTTTAACTCAGCATCCTTATTTGCAAAATGATCAAGATAATGCCTAAGTCACAAGTTTGTGTTTGTTTTATGTGTATGTGTATGTGTGAAGATTCAATATGCTTATATATCTACAAGACCTGGTATGTGATTGTAAGTACTTAATAAATACAAACTGTCCTCTCTTACCATAATTTATGGGGAATGCATTGTTCTTCCTAAAATGCTTTGTACTTATAAGGAGAAATATTGAATATTCAGTTCAGAAACTATAGTAAATATATGTGTAGTATAAACCTTATTAGCCTTTAAGGTGATATAGTAGAACGGAATTCTAAAGCAGATTGAAATGTCAGAAGATTCCCCCAGGGAGATTATAAACCATTTGTCCATAAATTAAGGGCTAGTTGCAATCTAGGAGGAATAGATAGGATTCCTATAACATCATTGTATAATGGAAGACATAGAGAAAAAAGAGATAAAAAAAGATTACAGAATAATCAAGAATGTTTGTGAAGTAGAATGAAAGGTGAATATATGCACTAATAAATTGTTCACTGCAAAATACAGAGCTCTTTATCTTACATGCATAACTCGAGATAAGCAATCAAGGTAAATACAGTGACTGAGACTCAGAGATCTACTGCTCCCACATTCCTTGTAGCCTCTGCTATCCTGCTCATTGCTTCCTGTTTGCAGCATGAGTGCCACACCACCGGCTGTTCTGTTTCATGCTAACCAGAAATACAAACTGGGGAGGTCAAGGAATGCATAGATTACTCCAAGAAGTTATCACTGACATTGAATTCCCAGCTACATCACATTGATCATAAATATATTATTTGGACATCAAAAGTAAGTAAATCATTGAGAAAATAAGTTATTAAACTCAAAACCAATGTGTACAGATTAGAATTTTGCTAGTAAGGAAGAAGTTGAAGTGAGTATTTGCTTAGGCAGCCCGATATGTCAACTATACTTGCCAAGTGGAACAAAAGTGGATGCAGTTAATTCTTACTTCTTATGGTAGCTATGTTCTATAAAGTCATTACAAACACTGAACTAATTAATACTGAATGATTGTTCCTAGAAGAAAAACAGGGTTCAGTTCCTATGATCCTCTGGACACACATTTTCATCAGCTGATCAATACATAATCTTGTTTTAGGTCTATTTCATTTAAAATCAACATTATTTAATATAGATTGTGATGAATTAGCATAGAACTCACTGCCAACAACACAACTTATCCCTAAGTGAAGTGTATCTAACACGTTTTCCGTAAGACAAATCACAGCATTCTTGTGCTTACAATCGTTACACAGCAATTAAGCACTAAATTGTGGGGCCTATGGAAACAGTAAAATCGCTAACAAGCACAAAAATGTGAAAATTGTGGCACTAAATATGCTGAAAACAACCACTTGTTTACGGGGTGAAAGCTGAAACAAGAAGGCAGTGTCAACCTTGTTTTACCTCAGCTGAGAATGTGAGTCTCAGGCAACTAAAATTTTTGCTCTCTGGACATGTCTGAGAATGACCACAGAATCACTGTGAATATTGATTTGAGGGTTACAAATAAATTTTAGTGAGTTTGCAAATCTATAAATACGGAGTATGTGAAAAATGAGGACCGAGTCTATTTATTTGGTGCTGGTTAGGCTACAGAAGTGAGAGGGGAGCTGAGGCAAAATTACCAGCTTAAAAGTACACAGTCAAGGCAAGCACGAAATATCTAATGTGTAATGCTGGATATGTAGAAGAGTGCTCCACAGAAAGGGAAGCCACCAAAATTGCATGGGAATATTATTTCCCTGTCACTCTTCATTTTATATTTGATGAAGAGAAAAAATACAATACACATAAGAATTTCACCTAATTTTGAAGTAAATATGTGACATAATGCCTTTTGGCTTTCAGATAATTCTGTAAATATCTCACTTTAGATATATTACTTTTTACAATTTAATTCATTGGGACTAGACATTGGGGGGGAATATGTTCTGTCAGAAATCAGATTAATGCACAGACTGTCCAAACATCCTCTAGGTGATCTATCAATGTCACTGGAGACTAACCCTGCCTGACCTTCACTGAACATGTGAATACAGAACTCATTCCTGATTAGGGAGACAGACATAAGTTCTTGTTTTATTTGGACAGCTAGAACTGTAACTGGGAGTAAAATATATTAAATTTATGTAACATGTTTGAACTGGATGGATATTTAGCAGAATGCCCCTAAATCTCATTCTGGCTCCAAGGTTTGACGACATTTACTTAGGGATCTATCACGCATCCAGTCCTTGGTTAAGTGCTGTATACAACACAGAAGAGATATAATAATCATTCCTTGCCCTCAAAGAAGCAAATTACTTTGAGGGAGTATAAATGACTTATAAACTAAACAACCAGAGGACAATTAATAGAGTCTGCAACAACATGGTAAATTGTATGTGGAATGAGACTGATGAGAAAGTCTCTTTGAAGGAAGTGAGCCTTTATTTGGCCTTAAAAAGAAACATAGGGAGTATTATTTGTTTAAAGTAATTTTAATTCATTATTTCATTCAAAAAATACATTGCATGCATATTATATGCCAATAACACTTCTAGGCAATGAGGATATAAGAGTGAACAAAACAGAACTCATGGACAAAATAAAATAAGAGCTACAACATATTGAATACCAAATGTATGCAAAGTTAGCATAAGGTACTTTGTAAATCAGCCATTAACTCATAATATTTGCACATTGCATGTAAAATACGATGAGTGGATTAAATGAGGAAAAAAAATTTACATGTAGTAAATAATTTGCCCACGGCCACAGATTAGTAAGTGGTGAAGTAATCACTATATGTGGTACCTGGCCAGGTTCCTTGAATTTTTTTTTTCTTAGTGACACCATGCAAGCATGAAACCTAAAGCTAATAGAAACCATTCTGGGGCACAACTAATAACATATTAGTTGATTTTTAAGATCCTTAGAGATCAGAGAGCTTGGAGGGAATAAAGTTTTTCAAAGAGAAAGTTAGAAGGTAAAACAAATGTTTTGGCCACCATGAGGGAGAGCAGAATTATTGGCTGCTTCATGAAAGTATCATTGATTCAGCTTTGGGAGGGCAAGGACACACATTTCCTTTCTCTATTCATTGGCAGATTTTTTCTCATAGAGCCTGAGAATGGAGTAGTAAAAGAGCAAGAGTGATGAGGGAGCAAAGCTGTTTTTAATACGTATTTGATTTAAACAACTTATAAGTAAAGACATAAGTAAAATTAACTGCTTAGAAAAGACGCAAGACTAATGACTCTGACCAAAAGGTAAGATTCAACGTAAACTAAAAATGGCTATCCTTACCTTCAGAAATTCTCTCACCTTACTAAATCTAAACTCTTTCTTCAAGTGTTTTATAACTGTAGGATTTAGAAAACTGTCTTATGATCCAAATTTGGGTAAATTTTATAGGGTTAAAGTTCTGCTAATTAATATATTTTCCATTTAAAAATAATTTGACTCTCACTGGTTTTAAGTGTGAGGGTGAGCTCGTTAGAAAATTGTAATTTTGAGTCTCTTGTTGGAATTTAAAGAGTAAATTGCATCTGGGAGTTGAGGACACACTATTACTATCACCTGTTGTCAGAGAAGTCACAGAAGCCAAAATCAACAAATAACTTAAGGCAATATAAACAAAGTACCCAAGATCTTGTATTTTAAAAATGACCTCACTTTGTCCGTATTAAACAGTAAATATTTCGTAACATATTCATTACACCCAATAATAGCTTTAAGTATAAAATAAAATATCCCTAATGAAATGGAGATAGCTCTCAAGGCACTTAAATGTTTAATTTTAAAATTGGCATAGGTAATAGCAATAAAAATAAGCCAAAAGTGAGGGAACTGCAATTAAAAATGTATTACTACTGTGAATTGCAGCCCACGTTGAAGCCCTAACCCCCAATGTGACTCTATTTGGAGAGAAGGCTTTTAAAGAGGCAAATTTAAACTAGGTTGTAAGGGTAGAGTTCTAATCCAAGATGAATGCCAGTGAGCGGATAGCCATCCACAAACTGGGAGAGATGACTGAGGAGAAAACAACCCTGCCAGCACCTTGATTTTGGACTTCCAGTCTCCAGAACTGTGAGAAAGTAAATTCTGTTGTTTATAAATAGCCAATCTATGGTATTCTGTTATGAAGGTCCAAGCAGGGTAATACATTTACCTATGTTTCCTGCTTCTGGAACTCTGATAGATAAGTAGAGATGCAACTTCTGGTAGAAAACGCTTGAAAATTATTGCACAATAACTTTAAAAAAACATGTTTAAGTGTAGCTGAAATAGCTAAAGCAATGGGAGTAATAGAAGTTAAGGAACTATAATACAAAACATAATTGTTATAAGGTTCTAGAATGTAGATGATAAAATATACTACCAACCTATAGTGGGAGTTCAGAATTGAGATCCCTAAGTAAACCTAAGATTCCAAATGGTATTACCCTCAGAGGGTGAACAAGAAAATATATGCATCCATGAACTTACAGAAAGACACTACCTTTTCTGGGTCTTGGTTCTTTGTGGAAAATTAAAAAACAAAACTCCTCACTGAATATATATTTTTTAAATTATAAGCTGGCATTTCCAGGTATGTAGGGCTAGGATTCATACTATATATGCTATTTACAAATACCTGTTGGATCTAGGTCAAGAAAGTCTCAGCACCTGACAGACACAAACATAGATTTTGTCTGAAAAAGTTATCTTTGAATACAGGACTGATTTTTGAAAACTATTTAACAATGAAAAATAAAAATCATTATAAGTGAGGGTTAACAAATGGAATCAATTACAAATTCAGATCCACAAATATTTTAAGTACATAACATAAAAATAATGTTATGAAAAACATAATAGATTATACTTATAAGTATCATCTTATAAGAAATAGAAAAGAAATTATATCGGAAATTATATATAATATAATTATATATATAAGAAATTATGTAAGAAATTATAAGATGATACTTATTATAAGCATTTCTAAGAAACAGAAAAATTTATATTCTGACTTAAAAAAAGAAAGAGCTTCTGGAAATGAAAAAAAAAAAAAGAAAAGTGTCTAACATTTCTAGAACTGGCAACATACACTGATTTTTGAACCTTAAAAGTCTGATAAATCCCAAGTTCTGCAGAATATATCAAAGACAAAAATATACTGAGAGTAACTAGAAAAAAAATGAGGACTTATGTTTAGACTAATAGAAGACATCAGCAGCAAGTATGGAACTCAAGAGACAGTGAATAACTTTTTCATTTATTATAGAGGTATACTTTAATTTAGAATTCTACAGGCAGTGAAAATATGTTTCAATATTGAATGCAAAAAAAAAACCACACACACATTTTTAAATGAAATCTGAGAGTTTAACACCAGTTTATTTGCAATAAGCGTAGCTTAAGGGAGCTATTTCATGTCAAAAGAATACATTCTTATTGGATTATCTGCAATGAAAGACGGAATGAAACTAACATGTGCTTATATGAAATAATCAAAAGAACATACATTAAGTATTAAATAACTCTTTGAAACCTTTCATTAATTCTTTTGAGTGTATACCCAGATCTGGAATTGTTGAATCTTAAAATAATTCTATTTTTTTTGAGGAGCCAACATACTGTCTTTCACAGTGGTGGTATCATCTTTCATTCCCAGCAAGAGTGCATAAGGATTCCAATTTCACCACGTCCATACCCACACTTGTTATTGATTGATCAATTGATTATATCAATTCTAAGTAATATGAAGATTTGATCTAACTATGGTTTTTTGATTTGCATTTCCACAATGATTAGTGATGTTGAGGATCTTTTCATGTGCTTATCGGCAATTTATGTTTCTTTGAAGAAACTTTAATCAAGTTCTTTGTTCATTTTTAAATCAGGCTGGTTTTTGTTGTTGAGTTACAGGAGTTCTTTATATGTTCTGGCTATTGACTCCTTATCAGTTATATAATTTGAAAATTTTTTTTATTCAATAAGTTGTCTTTTACTCAGTTGACTGTGTCTTTCAATGTATTCTAACAATTTCTAAGAATTATCTTAATAATATAATACATTGTAGATAATAAAGTTATTCCAGGAATGCAAGTGTCTGTAGATATTAAGATATATTAGATCAATTACCACATAACACTTAAAAGCAGAAAACTCAGGAAATTATATAAACTGATACAGGAAGTAACGTTAGATGAAATTGCAGTTGTTGATAATTAAAATAAAACACAAATGCTTTTTATCAATTGTAAGCATAAAGATACTTTATTAACTTGTTAAAGTTTATTCTCAAGAAGGCTATGCTAGTCATTATGCACAGTAATAGAACATTAAAATGATTTTTATCAAAATTACTAACAAAAAATGATGTCTTACAGAAACACATTCTTCAACATCTCACAAGAGGTACTAGCCCATACAATACGGCAGGGGAAAATAGAGAGGTAAAATGGAAACACACTATTGTTTTCTTTCTTTTTTTTTTTTTTTTTTTAAGATGGAGTCTCGCTCTGTCTCCCAGGCTGGAGTGCAGTGGCACCATCTCAGCTCACTGCAAGCTCCACCTCCCAGGTTCACGCCATTCTTCTGCCTCAGCCTCCTGTGTAGCTGGTACTACAGGTGCTCGCCACCATGCCCTGCTAATTTTTGTATTTTTAGTGGAGACTGGATTTCACTGTGTTAGCCAGGATGGTCTTGATCTCCTGACCTTGTGATC
The DNA here is from genome assembly GCF_008728515.1 of Papio anubis. Lineage (NCBI taxonomy): Eukaryota > Metazoa > Chordata > Mammalia > Primates > Cercopithecidae > Papio > Papio anubis. The sequence goes on from NC_044985.1 coordinate 7,295,229, forward strand.
CGCCTGCCTCAGCCTCCCAAAGTGCTGGGATTACAGGTGTGAGCCACTGTGCCCAGCCAAAACACACTATTGTTTTCTAATGATAAGTATGCTCACATAAAATAAAAGCCAGAATAATATGCAAACAGTTTAAGTAATAACAAATGATACCTATGTTAACATCTATGAGATTAACATATAAAAGTTAAACTTCATTCATATATGCCAGTAAAAATTATGCAGAAAATGAAATTTAAATAACTATTTGAAATCCTTATAGTAGGAAAATTTGTGGAGATTCACCCAGCCCCACTGACGCACAGGAAACATATAGCTGAGTGAATGTTTCTCACTTGGAAAACAAATGGTCATGAGAAACGAAGCTGAATATGTGTGTGCAAATGGTGTCACTCAGGAGAGGCCATCATTTGTGGAATCCCTGCGTGTTCATATCCTGCTGATTATATTGCACTCATTTTCTAGTGAAGCTATATCTCATTATATACCAGTTCCTCATCAATTATTATTATAAATTTCTCAATAAAGGATCTTGAAAATGAGATATATCCGTCCATCTGTCCTAGGATTACATAGTATCCACCTTAATCTCATATTGTCCAATCCATTCCTTGATTTATTGTTTTTCAGAGGATTAGACTCTTTCAGATCTTCAGGTTTCCCTGGAGATTGAGGTAAAAAAACACATACCGGCTATTAACTCTTTCCTCCACTGTCCCACGAAGGATTAGTCTGCTTCAGCAACACAGTTTTATTGTCCATTTTTTAATAGCTGACTCAGATAATCAACGTATTACCCTCCTCCATGTATCTCCTCCACACTTGATCTTTGAAATCGATATTGTCTTCTTTGAAAGGTTTTTACTCTTCTTTAATTCCTCTGACAGTCCTCCTGAACATGTCTTTTCATGGCATAGATTCCTCAGTCACCATTCACTTGTTACAAATATGTTGAGCATCTACTCTTCTAATCTAGAGATGAATCACCGTTCATGACCTCAAGCCAGTTACAGAAGCAAGTGGAGACAGAATTACAATAGTAGAACCACACTTTATCTGGAATTGAGAAGAGGTGGTCAAGAAGACTTTAGAGAGAAAAGGTGTTTTTTTAAGTCTTTGATTTGTAAAGACAAAACACTAGCAGTTTAAGCAATAATATAACCAACAACATAATTGAGTAAGTCACAGGGTTCTATGATAGTTTCCTACTATAAGGGTTTCAAATAGTTATCCAAATTTCATTTTCTGCATAATTTTTACTGGCATATATAAAAAGAAATCAGAGTAGAACCCAGGATCTCTTTTTTCCTTGTATAGGGAAAGGAAAATACTGTTAGTGTTAGAATGTTTCTGCTGCTATGACAAAATACCTCAGACTGTATATAAAGAACAGGAATTTATTTCTCACAGTCCTGAAGGCTGGAATGTCCAAGATCAAGCCACTGCCACTTTGTATCTTAAGAGGGTCTTCTTGCTGTGTTTGCACATGGCAGAAAAGATGGATGCTATGAGAAAGGCAGAAGGGTAACAGGGCCTTTATAAGGGAATTAATCCCATTCACAAATGCTGAGCCCTCAGGACCTAATCACCTCCCAAAATCTCCCTTTTAAATATCATCACTTTGACTTTTAAGTTCCAGCATATGAATTTTTGAGGGACGTATTCTTTTAAACCATAGTGCTTTTGTCCTTCCATCATGATCAGGACTAGTTCATATCCATCCAGAGAAAAGAAAAAGTAAGTAAAAAAAGGGATTGACGACCCAGTACACTGCCTTGAAATACTGGCAGATTGGCTTTTTGGGTTTGAGATCTGATAACAATTCGCTTCTGACTTCAGCCTTTGATCCTCATAGGAACACAAATGGGAATGAAGGAAGGAACTAAAGTTTTTTTTCTTTGAAACTTTAAGCAAACATTAGTTTGCATTAAGAGATGATCAGTAAAGTTAAAATTGCACTCCAAATTATCTTATCAGAATAAATAAGAATGCATTTAAGCTTAATCAAAAATAGCTTAGAAAATATTACGATACACTATTTCTGATTTTATATTATTTATAACTCAAGTCATTTTGTGTAATAGAGTGTAGAGGGGCAGCAAACGTGTCATTCAAGATGACCTAATAACTTTAGATAGTCGCAGAACTATGAGTTATAGAAAGCATTTCCTTGCTTTGTTTTTATGGAAACTAAGAAAATACTTATGATGGTGATGATATGGCTTAGGAAAATAATTGGAGAAATATGAATTGACAATATGTTAAATTTTAAACTAGAATTTAAAAAAATATATATGCTATAAACCTTTGAACTCTCCATATCCTTCTTTTGATCTATTAATGCCTTAAAGGTGAACAAATAAATTGTGCAATCTCAAAAGAATTACTATTTCAGGGAGATAAACTTTGGTAAATACAAGAAGACCGTCTGAGTTGTTGCTAAGTAAAAAGGCATTTTACATTTGTGAGATATATGAGTTGTGTAATAATTGAAAGAAATTATTGCCAAGTGGAATGTTGATGTAGACTTGAAAGAAAAGGACTAGTATTTCCAATTAAAGAAACATATTATAGTTAAGAATTATGGTGCTCAGTGGAAGTCTCTTATAGGCTTCACCTCATTCTTCCCAGAAAACATGTCAGTAGAAAAGGGAAAAGAGATGTTGAATACAAACACACAGTTTCTGAACATCCCTACATTGATTATTTTAACTTATATTTTTCTTCATACTACCTGAGAATCACCTTTTCCCACACGTTTATATTTGTGGCATTGACTGAACATTTCTGTTCACACCGCAAAATTCTAATATATATGGTTTATGAAGCAGAAATGAGAGTTATGAACTGTGTGAAGGCGCTATGACTGGCCAATGAATTGGTAAGAAGGACACAGATCCACACATCACAAAGTATGTTATTACCTAAGGACAAAAGTCCTTGTAGGAGGCAAAGTAGCCATCCAAGAGTAGAGCATTTGCAGCACGTTCCATTAGACCTCCCCTTGAACTCTAGAGGCCCAAGTTGGATGCTGGTGATCCTGCCTATGCCAAGATCAGGAAACCACAAGTTTTTATATCTTCCTTGTCCCTGCCTTTACACTACCTATTGTATCACATTGTATCACCTTTCCAGGAAAAATTCATGTTAATAATTAATATTTTTCTACTTTACGTAGAATTATCTTTGTTATCAAATTAAACTCAGCATCATTAGGGTGAGATTCTTTTGGTATTAGGGGGCTAGGAAATAGCAAAGTGCTTTTTTCCACATGACCCTGAATACTATCCAGTTTTTCAATACTCCAAAAAGCAATTCTGGGGGCCACAGCTGGAAGGAAATAAGTTTTGTCAAATGGTTACTCATTATTTAAATTTCACTTCAGGTTACTTTATATGGAGTCAGTCTTTCCTTGTTCTCTATTATCAAATCAGATTTCTCTTTTCAGTAGTCCTTGTAGGACTTATTTTTAATAATTACCTTGGTCTAAGTTATTCTTTGCAAAGTAGAACCCATTCAATATAGTTTAAGCAAAATTAAGGATATTGGTTTGACATTTGTAGGGTTATCACAAGAAAATCAAAGGCAGAGAGAGTAATAGTCTGCAAGAGACCAAAGAAAAGAAAAACCTCCAAAACCACCGATTCTTCTCTCTCATTCTCTCTTAGTCTCCCCCTTCCCACCTGGATTAAATAATCTCTTGCCTCTGGTTTTCTCCATGAATCTGTTTTCCTGTCTTCTTCTCTTTTTCCGTTATGAAAAATCAGGTATCTCTACATTCTGGTCCGACAAAACTGCCCTAGCCCCAGGGTTACATTACCACAGTGTTTAATTGCCTAGTCTGTGCTTTCTGCATTCCTGTATCAAACTTCCAAGAAAGCGAGTCTGATTGGCCGAGGGTGGTGGGATTTGTACTCATCTGCAAACAGAGATGTGGGGTTTACAGTTCGTGTGAGACAGGGATCAAGGATAGTGGTAATGGACTATTCCTCAGTCAAAGATGGGGATAGCAGTGCCTTTAGCAACGTTTCTGAAACAATAGCATCACATTCCACTTAATTGCTTTCTTGTATGTTTTCCCCTCAAACTTGTGTGTTTTTTTCAAGTTAGAAATTACGTATTTCATGTTTGAAAACCAGGTTTTCTTCTCATTCTAACGCTTTCTCTCATACCTACCACCATTAAGCTAGTTCCTTAAGTAAAATAATTTGAGACTAACTTAAAAACTGTTCTGTGTTCGTCCCTTATGTATATTCTTACATTATCAAGCCTTGTTATTTCTTCTTCCCTAGCCTATTTATTATTATTTGTTCTGTCTTATTTCTCTTGTCATTTCTCACTATCAATCCTGATCACCCCACATTTGCATAACTTCAACAATCTCTTAATTAACCTCTCTATCTTCAATATCTTGCCTCTCCAATACATGTTTTGTGTTACCACTACAGAAAAATAAATTTGAACATCGTATTTTACAGGTAGTTTACAACAAAATGCTCATAGATTCTGACAAGGTCAAGAGGTGTGGGAATGAGGCTTTGAGAAGTTAAATAAATCTCCGAGCATGGAGGACCTTGGTGGCTGAGATGGATTCAAGCCCCTGTTCTCTGACCTCAGAGGAGGCTGTGGAAGGAGTTTGAGATTTTTGGCAAGAAATACAAACCTTTTATATCACCAACTCCATTTGTTTTTCCACTTTGAACAAACTACTTAGAAACTCAAAAGTTACTGTTTCATCTGTAAAGTTAATATTATAATACTTTCTAAGATTGTTTTGAAGATCAATATTATTATTAGCATATTGCCAGGCGCCAGGAGGTATTTAATGAATATGTTTATTCTTTTTCTCAATTTAATGTAATGGTCTTCTTGTCCTCATTGAATTAATAATTCATAACATTAATTTTGTGATTTATTATAAACTTGCAAGCTTTTTAACAAACCTGTGCATGGAGTCAGGAAGATATTTTAGATTTATTTTATTAATAAGTAAATCAAAACTCATAGATGATAGGAGTTACCCATAAGTTACCCATTACTCATAATGAATGATACATGGGTATCATTATTATCTCTCCAAGTTACTGAAAGTTTCTTGAGGACACAAGAATGTTTTCAATTTTATCTTTAAAAATATGCATCAATTATAAATTAAGATATACAATGCAGTCCTTAAAAGTATAAACTGTCAGTTCTGCAAAAGCTCTTTCATCATCATAAACATGCTTAATTAACTTCAGTAGACTTTAGCTTACTTGTTAGCAAAAAGAGGATAACAACACTAACTTTCTGATTTAAGAAGAATGTGCAATATTGAGAATACCTAGACTATAACAAATACTCAGCAAATAAGATCTCCAGTATAAATGAGCGAGAAATAGTTGTACAATGTCAAATGGATCTTCAAACCATTCCTAATTTAATTAAACCTAGACTTAAGTGTCCTACTTTGGAAATTAAAGTAGTTTTTGGTATTCATATGAAAATTTCAAAATGAACCAGCAAAGAAAGGCAACGTTTTGAATTAATTTTCTCTCAAAACTATAGCATAGGAAAAACATTTTCTGATTACTTATCTAAATGTTATTAGAGATACATAAACTGATATCAACATTTTAGAGTTATATTTCATCATTACAGGGGAGTTTATTATAGAACGAAAAGAGAACGAAGAGAATGAATGTGGTACTAAATGAAATCCATTATCAATTCTATAATTCACTATCATAAGTTGAGCTTCAAAATGAAAAGATGAAATTAGAATCATTTTTTTTGAATTTCACATGATTAGTGGCATCACTATCCCTATAGTTTTCTATCTAATGATATTAAAATGATTTAGATGTTAGAGTTAGAATGGAACTGAACTAGATTTTATCTTAATACTAGCTATGCTTAAAAAGTTTATGTAACAGATTTATATTTTCATAAAATATAGGAGAGATTCTTAACCTAATTCAGAAGGGGGGCTAAACCCTGTAAAGCCACAGGTGTGGAGCTGCCCAAGGTCACGGGAGCCTACCTATCATTTTGTAGCCGTAAAATTTGACCGCCCTGCTGGATTTCGGTTTTCCATGGCGCGCGAAATCCCTTTGTTTTGGCCAATTTTTCTCCTTTGTAATGGCTGAATTTACCTGATACCTTTACCCCCATTGTATCTAGGAAGCAACTAACTTGCTTTTGATCTTACAGGCTCATAGGCAGGAGGGATGTGCCTTTTCTCAGATAAGACTTTGTACTGTGAATATTTGAGTTAACGCTAAAATGAGTTAAGACTTTGAGGAGACTGTTGGGAAGGCATGATTGGTTTTGAAATGTGTGGACATGAGATTTGGCAGAGGCCAAAGTACGAGTAATGTGGTTTGGCTTTGTCGCCCCACCCAAATCTCATTTTGAATTGTACTCGCATAATTTCTGCATATTGTGGGAGGGACCCGGTGGGAGATAATTGAATCATGGGGGCAGTTTCCCCCATAATGTTCTCCTGGTAGTGAATAAATCTCATGAGGAAGTCGTTTCTGCTGTTGCTTCTTCCTCGTTCTCTCTTGCCACCAGCATGTAAGAAGCGCTTTCACCTTCAGCCATGGTTGTGAAGCCTCTCCAGCCACATGGAACTGTGAGTCCATTAAGCCTAATTTTCTTTCCAGTCTTAGGTGTATTTTCATCATCAACATGAAAATGGACTAATACAGTTATGAATTATTTCCTCCTCTTGTATTTTTGGAATATTTTGAGAAGGATTGGTATTAACCATTAATTGTTTAAATATTTGTTAGAATTGACTGGTGAAGCCATTTGCTTTTGGATCTTCCTTTGTTGTGAGATTTTTTTTTAATGCCTTGTTCAATCTCTGTACTTGTAGGTCTGTTAAGATTTTCGATTTCAAGTTGATTTTTTATAATGTGTGTTTCTAGGATTTTTAAAATTTTATCTGGGTTATCTGATTTGTTTATGTACAATTGTTTAAAGTATTTTTTATAATCCTTTTTATTCCTGTAAGGTTTGGAATAACATCCTCATTTTCATGTATGGGTTTAATAATTTGTCTCAGTCAGTTTAGTGAAAGATGTATCAGTTTCATTGATCTTATAAAAAAATGAATTTTTGTTTCATTGATTTATTGCTTTCCTATTCTCTATTTTATTTATCAGTACTCTGATCTTTATTATTTTATTTCTTCTGTTAGGTTTGATTATAGTTAGCTGTTCTTTTCGTATGTCATTAGAGTTAGGTCAGTATTTGGAGGTCTCTCTTTTTTTTTATTTTTGGTGTAGACATTTACAACTTAGATTTCTGTAAAAGCACTGCTTTCAGTGCATGTCGTAAATTTTGACAAGTTGTGTTTTCATCTATGTTTATATGAAAGTATTTTCTAATTTCTTTGGCAAATTCTTCTTTGACTTATTTGTTGTTGGAGAGTGAATTGTTTAATTCACACATATTTATAATTTTTAAAAAATTTTCATTTTGTTATTGATTTCTATCTTCATTCAATTGTGCTTGGATAATATATTTTTATAATTTAAATATTTCAAAATATATTGATACTTATTTTATGGCTTAATATTGTATGTTATGGAGAATGCCGTGTGTTCTTGAAAAGAATATATGTTCTAGTGTTGTTGAGCAGTGTGCTCTCTAGATGTCTGTTTATCTAGTTTGTTCATCTGTTGTTTCTGTCTTCTATTTCTTTAATCATCTTCTGTCATATTCATTATTGCAAGTGTGTTATTGAAGTCTCAATCTGTTATTGTAGAACTGCCTTTCTCTGCTTTCACTCCTTCAATGTTTAACACACATATTTTGTGGCTCTGCTGTTTTGCACCTTTCTTTTATAACTATTATATTGACCCTTTTATTGATTCATAAAATCCTTCTTTGTCTCTTATAACAATTTTGAGTTCATTTCTTTTTTGATATTAGTACAGTCATATCAGCCTTTTTTTGCTTACTATTTGCACAAAATGTATTTGTCAATAACTTGTTTTGAATCTATGTGCGTCATTTAAGTCAGTCTCTTTTGGAAAACATACACTTGGGCTAGATTATTTAATTGTAACTTTAACTGATTTACACTTAATGTAATTACTGAACAATAACATAGCTCTGGCAATTTTTTTTAACTTTTATGTTAGGTTCAGTGGTACATGTACAGGTTTGTTATATAAGTAAATGAGTCATGGGGCGGAGGTTATATGCAGATTATTTTCTCATCCAGGTACTAAGTTTCATATCTAATAGTTATTTTTTCTGCCCGTCTCCCTCCTCCTACCCTCCACCTCCTCTTCTTTATGTCCATGTGTTCTCATCACTTAACTCCCACTTATAAGTGAAAACATGTGGTATTTGATTTTCTGTTCCTGCATTAGTTTGCTAAGGATAATGACCTCCAGCTCCATCCCTGCCCCTGCAAAAGACATGATCTTGTTCTTCTTTTATGTCTGCATAGTATTCAATTGTATATGTGTACTATGATGTTTTATCCAGTCTTCCACTGATAAGCATTTAGATTGATTCCTTGTCTTTGCTATTGTGTGTAGTGCTGCAATAAACATACACATGCATGTGTCTTTATCATAGAATTTTTATTCCTTTGGGTATATACCTAGTAATGAGACTGCTGGGTCAAATACTAGTTCTGTTTTTAAGTCTTTGAGGAATCACCACAGTGCTTTCCTCAATGGTTGAACAAATTTACACTCCCATCAACAGCATATCAACATTTTTGTTTCTCCACAACCTCACCAGCATTTGTTATTTTTTGCCTTTTTAGTAATAGCCATTCTGACTGGTGTGAGATGGTGTCTCATTGTAGCTTTGATTTGCATTTCTCTAATGATCAGTGGTACTGAGCTTTTTTCATATGCTCGTTGACTGCATGTACATTTACTTTTGAAAGTGCCTGTTCATGTTCTTTGCCCATTTTTCAAAGAGGTTTTTTCTTTTTTTCCCCCTTATAAACTTAGTTAGCTTCCTTATAGGTGCTGGAATTAGACCTTTGTCAGATGCATAGTTTACAAAGTTTTTTTCTCCTTCTGTAATGTCTGTTTACTCTCTTGGAAGTTTCTTTTGCTGTGCAGAGCTCTTCAATTAGGTCTCATTTTCAACTTTTGTTTTCCTTGTAATCACTTTTCATGTCTTTGTCTTAAAATCTTTGCCAGTTGCTTTGCCCAGGATAGTATTGCTTAGGTAGTCTATTATGGTTTTTATAGTTTGGGGTTTTACATTTAAGTCTTTATTCATCTTGAACTGATTTTTGTATATAGTGTAAGGAAGGGATCAAGTCTCAAATGTCTGCATATGGCTAGCCAGTTATCCCAGAATCATTTATTGAATAGGGAATCCTTTCCCCATTGCTTGTTTTTGTCATCTTTGTGGAAGATCAGATGATAGTAGGTGTTCAGCCTTATTTATGGGCTCTGTATTCTGTTCCATTGGTCTGTGTGTGTGTGTGTGTGTGTGTGTACATGCGTGTGTGTGTTTGCATCAGTATATGCTGTTTTGGTTATAGTTTGAAGTCAGGCAGCATGATGCCTCCTACCATTTTTTGTTTGTTTGTTTGTTTATTTTGCATAGGATTGCCTTGGCTATCCAGGATTTTTTTGGTTCCATATGAATTTTAAAACAGGTTTTTTTTTTTTTTTTTCTAGTTCTGTGAAGGAAATCATTGGTATTTTGATAGGAATAACATTGAATCTGTAAATTGCTTTTGGCAGGATGACCATTTTATCAATATTGATTCTTCCTATACATATGCATGAAATGTTTTTCCATTTCTTTGTGTCATATCTGATTGTGTTGAGCAGTGTCTTATAATTCTTGTAGAGATCTTTCACCTCCCTGGTTAGCTGAATTGCTAGGTATTTTATTATTTTTGTGGCCCTCTCTCACCACCCTTATTCAATATGGTATTAAAAGTCCTGGCTAGAGCAATCAGGCAAGAGAAAGAAATAAAGGGCAGCCAAACAGGAAGAAAAGAAGTCAAATGATCTCTGTTTACAGATGACATAATCCTATATCTAGAAAAACCCAGAGTCTCAGTTCAAAAGCTCCTTAAGCTGATAAACAACTTCAGCAAAGTCTCAGGATACAAAATCAATATGCAAAAATCACTTGCATTTCTGTAGAAGAACAACAACCAAATTGAGAGCCAAATCAGAAGAAACACAATCCCATTAACTTCTGGTATTTTACTATTTATTTTCACTAAGTTTTACATACATTTCTTTGTGAATACCTCAATATTGCCTTTTTGTGTTTCATGGTTTATTTTCAATATGCCATTTGGTTTTATTTTTATTTTTATATATATATTTTAGTTATCATCTGAATCATTATTCCAGTTATTAAAATTAGCATTATATATTTGTAAAATTATACTAAAATTGATACCCATTAAGCTTCAATGACAACAAAAACAAAAATCTGGTTATATAAACTTTTGAGACCACTTTTGGTGTTTTGTCACAAATTATACTTTTATACCTTGTGTCTATTGACATAGATTTATAATTATTGTTTTATGCATTTGGTTTTTTAAAATTCTACAACAAAGATAAAGAGTAATTATAAACCCAAGGTACAATGGTCTAATGCTTATATTAACCTATGGTAATATACTGTCCTAGTGTCCTTTACTGAAATTGTTTATTTCTTCACATCTTTCAGACTGCTAGTGTCTTTTCAATTCAATACGTAGAACTTTCCTTAGCATTTCTTGTAGGGCAGGCACATTTTCTAGTGATGAAATTAGCTTTTTTCTTTTTCATAATCTGGGAATGTCTTTATTTGTTTTTAATTCTTAACAGACATTTGAACAGACATAGAATTATTATTATTATTCTTTTTTTTTCAGGACTCTAAATTTCTCATTCTGTTTTCCATGATTTTTGGCTCTCTCACCCCAACTCGACTACAGTGTCATTATCACAGTTCACTGCAACCTCCACCTGCCAGGCTCAAGTTATCCTCCCACATCAGCCTCCTGAGTAGCTGAGACCACAGGTGCATGCCTCATTATGTTGCTCAGACTGATCTTGAGTTACTGGGCTCAAGCAATCCTCCTGCCTCAGTTTCCCAAAGTGCTAAGATTATAGGTGTGAGTCACCATACTTGGCCTAATTAAACATATATCTTTCTTAAGTTCTAGAATATGTTTCTAGTAACTACTTTCTAGTTGTGATCTGCTAATTACTAATTTGGATCTTCATGAGACTGATGCCTATTGCCTTTATAAAAATTATTGTTATGTCATATTTCCCATCTCTTTGCCTGCTTTATACTTTTTGATGTCATATTAGATATGTTTTAGATACTATAGGTTCTGCTATGTTTCTATGATAAATAATTCTAGTTGTTAATGTTCTACAGGGTAATTAATTTAGCTTGATTTAAGTTCCAAACTCTGTCTTACCTGCAATAAGCAACAGCTGAAATCTCTCTTCTGGTTTTTTATTCTTTATTTCTTTATGCTGAGCTCTGTGTCATCACTCTTAGGCATGCATAATTTAACAATCAGCAAACGATTTGATAAGTGGATTTTATTATTGGGTTTTGGGGGCCCAGTCTCTCTATGGTTGATTCCTTTCTAGGATCCCCAATCTCCATGATTTTCTGGACATTCTGAAAGCCAAAAATTGTCCTCTGATACTTCAAACCAGTAAAACAGTGGTTTTGTATAGCATGTGTAGTAAGGCAAAAAACACAAAGTTGTAAATCGCACCTGCCTGATTTCTTCTTTCAAAAGTCTGCTGCTGTCTTAGTTAATCTCCAGTTCTATCACATAGGGCTTTAAAAATATTTGCTTATATTTTATAATTATTATATGTGGGAAGGCTAACCTAGCATACTCAAAATCTACCAATTTATGGAGTATTCATTGTAATTATGCTTAGTTAATTTCCGGTAATCATGTTGATTATTTTTCCAATCAACTTCTTCTTTGTAGTTTCTTGTTTCATATGCTTTGAAACACACATTTTTTTTGGTGTGCACATTTGACAAAGCCATATTTGAAATACTTACGCTTCAACATTCCTTTTCTTTTGTTTCTGTTGGTTTTCTTGCATGGCGTTTTTTATTTCCTTGTGAACAGAGTTACTTTTTATTGTGTGCTACCTATTTCTGTTATATATTTTGTGACCTGGAATGAAGTAGTTTGATCTAGAAATTTTTGATATTTTTTTCTTGTCAGTGCCTAGGGTCACTACTAATTAGGGTTACTCAAATTAAAATTTCAGCTTGGAAGATTTTTAGCCATCCAAGCTGTAAACAATTCTGATAGTTGACTTGTTTCAAATTCTTGGTCACATTTTACTCCCCCAATTCTTTCTCAAAATATTATATTTTTCATGTTGTTTACTTTCATCTGAGAATGTGTTTAGTTCATAATTTTAATGAAGTATTACTCTTTATTCTCATCATTTTATGTAAGATGGTTTCTCCTTAGATACTCTACTGCATATAGGGCGTAGATTTACTCATTCGCTCTGTTTCCCTGTGAATCTGTGAAGACCGAGTCTCAACTATGTGGCTTGAAGTCAAAGCCAACAGTCTCAACTATGTGGCTTGAAGTCAAAGCCAACAGTGAATTCAGCTTGTCATTCTAGAGTTCTGTCTTTACCTGGTCCTTGTTCTGAAAGGTTCCCAGAGGCTGATAATCTCTAATCCAAAAATCCAAAACTTTTTGAGCACTGGTATGATACCATGTGTTAAATTCCACACCTAGCCTAATATGATAGGTTGTAGTCAAAACTTTTTTCATGCATAGAGTTATTTAAAATATTGTATAAAATTACCTTCAGGTTGTGTGTATAAGGTTTATATAAAAAATATGAATTTTGTGTGTAGACTTGGGTTTCATCCCCAAGATATCTTATTATGGATATGCAAATATTCCCAAATCCAAACAAAATCTGAGATCTAAAATACATCTGCTTTCAAGTATTTTGGATAGGGGATACTCAACCTGTACTTACTTACCAAATCATCTGCACTTTTAAGATTTTTCTAAAATTAGATTTATTCAAACTTTTTAAGGTGTTTTTTAGGAGGAAGGCCTTAACTTACTGGGAAAAATATTAAAAACTTAAAATACATTTTCCTTAATTTTTACAAGAATCTCAAATGATTGGACAACAATATTAGACATTAAAATGTTCACTTTCAATGCCAGGAAACTTGAACTCACAGAGTTGAAGTAACACTATATGTAACCAGCTTAGTAAGCTGAGACACCGTAGTTGGAATGCAGGATCCTCTGATACAAAAATTCACGCTTCTTTCCAACACCAACCTTGGTTTGAATATTGACTTACAAAGTCAACTGCTGTATGATTTGGAAACATAAAAATGCAACAATAAAACCTCTAAGCATCATTAGTTAATGCCTAAATGCAATGATATATGTTTGAATATATGTGATAATATATGCGATTCATTTACCAGATAATTAACACTAAAAGATTACCATGAATAATAACTATGAATATGTGTCATATATGTATAACAGTTATATGTGCACATATTTGGAACTAAACTCATTATAAATTTATTGGTTGCTAAAAAATGCTTGTTGAATGAATGCATGCTAAATAAAGCAGCAATCACACTGTCTTCACTATTCCCACATTTTTCAGGCATTTTGGAAAGTCCATTTTGACCCAGAACACAGTTCAGAATGTTTGTGTTCCTAACAACAGTTAAAACCATTTTCCAAGCATTTGTGTTATGCCCCAAAGGTGTCGTGGCTGAGTGGTCTGAGCAATCATACGTAGATGATGGAAGTCTGACCTTGACATTGGCTCCCAGAGCTCCTGCAAGAAAGTCACTTAACCTTGGGTTTCAGGTTCTTCATCTGTAAAATTGGGATTAAAAACACTTGCAGGCCCCTGAGGAAAATGTGAAGATTTCTGAAAGTAAATGTGTTAGGAAGTGCTTTGAATGTAAATATGATTCCTAAAATAGCAAAAGATGAATCTTTTCCTTTCTATTCCCACTGGAATATTTTTCCTCAGTCACGGAATGAAGTGTTGTAGAATCTAAGGTGTTCAAAAGCCTGAAACTAGTGTCAGGAAAATCTCAGTGTTAATCAAGTGTAGGACTAGTGGGTTCTTCCTGGCACTGTCAGTAGAGCAGAAAATGAAGATAATGCTTTGAACCAAGGAGCCCCTACCTCCTTTGTGCTGTGGTTCCTGCAGTCAACTCACTAGGACTATTCTAAATAATAATTTTACCAGAAGGTTCAAATTTTCCTCTGGGAACAAGTTTGGCTTGGGAAAATATTAGAACATTTTGGAAGCTTGAAAAACTATCTAAACAATAAATCTGATGAAACTGAAGTGTATCTATGGAGTCTTCAGACAGGAAAAAACTAAAATAAAAAATGGAGTTTCTATGGCTTAATCTGCTTAGGGCCATTTTTCCTTCCTCTCATATGCCCTGGGGACAGAGCTTCCCTCCTTTATGTGTCTATGCTTGCATCAAACTCCTCTGTCCAGTCTGACCCACAATCAAATGAAAACCCACAGAACTTCAGAGTTAGAGAGAGGCAGATTCAGAATGTGTTAGACAGAGGCAGGTCAAACACAAAATAACCAGACCAAGACTTGGAAATGATGACCGGGTGAAACTTTGGAGAATACAGGAAGCTTTGTAGCTTGGGGAAATTTCTTGAAGAGGTAGTTACATAAATCAGGTCAGGCAAGGAGAGAGGTGACACAGACTGGGTACACTCCAGAACCTGGAGATTTGGTGTCACTCTATCTGTAAAAATTGAACACTGTGTCAGTTGTCCTGAGTCATCTTCATGCCTATGAGTCAGTAAATACTCAAAACTCCCCTGTTTTCCATGTATTTTCCCTAGAAACCATGGTAAACAATCAGGTGAACCATATCAGGAGGAAACATAGGAAAGGGGCTTTGGACCTTAGTAGATATTTTATCTTTATTATCCTGACTCCTGGCTGAGAATAGAATTAGAAGGAAAGAGTTCATCAAAACACCCAGCCCATTAATTCCTTCTGACACAACATTTATATGTAATCAATGAGCACAGACTATCAAAATGAAGCAATCCTTATTCCCTAGTTACAATTTGCATCTCTGAGGACCTTATAGACTAGATGACAAACACTATGCTGAGCTCAATTCTGAGCTACTTTGAATAGCCTTCCTGTAAACCCTTTAGCACTAAAGACAATGTCTATCAAAGTACACTAAAAGTTTGTGTTTTGTTCATTATTAATTGGCTTCTTCTCCCATTTAATACCCTTCCCCTTATTTTTATTATTGAACATAATATCTTGCATGATAATATCAGCAGGAGTGGTAAAGGCACTCCAAGAGTGAAGGCGAATGTTGAGTGTGATTACATAAGCCTTAAATGACAAGCATTAGCTAGAGCTAGAAATTGCGACAATGTATGGTCATTTTGATCATTTTTACTATCCCATACATATTACAAATATATATCTAATAATTGCTATCCTTTATTATGTAATGCTGTCTGTCTTGGTGTGCACGTGCATATATTGTTAGTCTCTGACATGAAGGGAAATATAAAACTATAGTTATAAATCTGGATCACAACCAACATGATACTTAGACCTGCAGCTGAGTTGGGGCAGGGGAGATCTCTCAGTCCTTGGAGTCATTACCTAGACCTCCAAACCAATGAAATCTCTTTAGCCTGAGAAAAGGAAATAACTTCAAGAAGTGACAATTTTTACAAGTGAATATTTTTAAACTGCACAATAGCCATTAACAAACAAACAAAATAAATGGGGAGGGGTAGTCCTACTTATCACAAAGATTCAACAAAAAACGATCAAAATACTCTGGTTGATAGCTGTGCCTCCTCTGTCCTGTGCGACTCAGAAGAACATGATGGGGACGGTGGTGCAGGACCTGAGGAAGGCTTCTGTCCAAGAGAGGAAACACATGGAGTTTAGGAATGCCTTGCTCCCTGCCTCCAGAGTAGTGTGTGTGTGTGTGCGCACGCGTGCGTGCGCGTGCATGCACACGCACTGCCAATTATACATATCACAGTACTTGAGAACTATTGCAAACAGCACCTGATGCCAAAAAAAGTAGTTATTTTTAATTTTATAAAAGAGAGTCTCTTTTAAAATAAAATTATTTCTACACAAATAGGACCAGAATACACATTTACAAAGTTACTTAAAGATTTAAATGACCTTCAGGTTATCGTTACTTAATGCAACTTGTGTTACCACATAAGAAGAAAAAGTAGTTTTCAACTAGAAGAATAAATTGGTGAAACTTAGAAGCATGGGATAGAGTGAGTCTATGATTGGTGGGACCAATATAGCATTTTTCATGGAAAAGGGACATTCATTGAAAAACTTTCAGATTCCTCGCTAAAGACCATTACACTGTGAAATGGAGGCAGCAAACTATCCTTGCTTGTGGACCTCTTTTTCATCCCCATCCCTGTTTTCTTCTTCTGTTTTCACATCTCCAAAGCAACTCAAGTCGGGCATAGTAGAAAAGGACATTAACGATGGCAACTTTTATTCTTAATTTTCTCATGACTGTAATTTCTCATATTTTTAAATAAAGAGGAGGAAAACATAGTGAAGTGAGGACTTCAAATATTTAGTCTTCATAATAATATGTCCTTTTGTAAGTGAATAAATTTGCATCCTGATTTTTACACCTGGGAAAAATTTGTTAAGACTTATCTACTTTTTTTACCCCCTAGGTTATTGGGGTACAGGTGGTATTCGGTTACATGAATAAGTTACTTAGTGGTAATTTCTGAGATTTTGGTGCACCCATCATCCGACCAGTATACACTGCATCCTGTTTGTAGTCTTTTATCCCTCACCCCCTTCCACTCTTCCTCCCATTTCCCCAAAGTCCATTGTATCATTCTTTTGCCTTTGCATCCTCATAGCTTAGCTCCCACATATCAGTGAGAACATACCATATTTAGTTTTCCATTCCTGAGTTACTTCACTTAAAATAATAGTCTCCAAACTTATCTACTCTTGAGAGTTAGACTCACTTCCTTTCTTATGACATAATATGAGGCAACAAAGTGCAGAGGAAGGCCTTAGATATTGAGCAAATTATCCAAATTGTGAAAGCTTCCAAGAGATATCTAGTTTTAAGGATACATTTCTGGTTTCACGAAGATGACATCCAGGTCTTACCCTGTGACTGAGAAATAATGATTTCATTTTTGTTTACATCATCTATTTTATATCATTGGGGAGAAAATATGTTACATTGTATCACTCTGCTGACTGTGATGAGAGCAGGTTAGAGTAGATTAAGGGTATAAGGAAGTGTATACTGTGTTATTTATTTAATTTTTATTTATTTATTTATTCTTACTTTTTGAGACAGGGTCTCACTCCCAGGCTGGAGTTCAGTGGTGTGATCATGGCTCATTGCAGCCTGGACCTCTTGAGCTTACGTGGTCATCCTACCTCAGCCTCCTGAGTAGCTGTGACCACAGGTGTGTGGCACCATGGTTGGCTAATTTTTTTTAAGGTATTTTTGTACAGGGTCTCATTACGCTACTCAGGCTTGTTTCTAACTCCTGTTCTCAAGCAATTCTCCTGCCACAGCCTCTAAGAATGCTGAGATTATAGGTATAAGTCACTGCACCTGGCCTTTTATACTGTTTTAGAGATAGCGTGGACAAGGCCCTTCTCTCAATAACCTAATCTAGGATTACAGAAAATATGTAACAATGTATTAATAGTATAAGGTAGAAATAAAAAAAACTAATAATAGCATCATATTCCTCATGAAATGGGAATAAAAAAGAAAGAATAATCCCTTGCTTAAGGGAAGAGATGAGAAATTGTGTATTCCTACAGGAGGTGAGAATGTAAGGCTGAGCAACTTCATAATCTACAAAAGGTCATTAATAGAGTGAGATACCCGGGTTGGCAGTGCTTAGACTGTGTGGCCCACCATTTTCATGTTTCCTTGGTTCTCTGCTGCATGTTCACCCCTTTATTTCCAATAAAAAGGCCAGTCTGAGCCCCAACTATGGACTTTGCTCTGCATTGGTTTGTTTTACATATATTTTATCTCTTCGTAGCTTTACAAGAATCCTATGAGGTCATTGCCATAATCATTTTAGAGATGAGTGCCCTGAGGTCAGAGGGTTAAAGGAGTTTGCTTAGGGTTATACAGTTGATAAGTGGTGAAATCAGGATTGGAACTAAGGTCAGTTTTCTCCAAGGTACATGCTCTTTCGATTATGCACTCTTATTTTGAATTGCGAGTCACCATCTGGCTTAGCAGCAAGATTAGAGGTTGGCACAATTACAACTGGAGTTTAAACATTATTTATTCATTTGTCATTGAGGCCTTGTGGATGACTCAGGTCTGATGAGAAAAAACACAGCAATAACAACAATTAAGGGTATTGACATAAAAAATGAAGAAACACTTTCTTTCCATATGTTTCCACATATGTATTCTTATTTTAGTATTACTTTAAAAATTATTTAATAGACATTTGTTATATAAGGAAATTTACAACTATAGTGCTCTCTGTTTCACCTTATTACAAAGGAGTCAGCCAAGTAATTTCATTTTAATTTCAATGTAAATTTCAAGTGTGCAGTACAACTTGTTATGGTTTTAAAAATATTTATATATTTGAGTTCCCATTGATTGCTACCTTGTAATACTCAGTTTCTACTGCAGCATAATAATTTAATTGTCTTGTAAAACTGCTTTATAAATGTTGTTAAAAACTGTTTTAACACAAAAATTTTATTAAAACAATTTTGTACATTTCATTATATGAAGTGGATTATTTCAAATATATATTTTTATATCTGTTTAATGGAGAAAATCTCATCCCCATTTGGTTGGATTATAAGTGTCTTTTTGAAAATGAATATTTTCATAAAAACTTCGTCTTAAAATGCACTTGGCAGTGGGGTCGGGGCAGGTAGATTTACCCCATCACTGTGAAGTGCTCAAGCATTCAGTCCACCTTAGAAGCAGGCTCATTGATTGTTCGAGTTATTGCAATATTCCACATTAGTCCATGAGTTCTGAGAAGTAAATGGCTTTTTGAAGATAGCTTGAATCAAGAGCAAAAGCAACTGGGACCAAAATGCTGTCTAGGGCCTTGTGCAGTCTCTAACCTTGCCCCTACTCGAGATTTTAAAGAGGATCATCATTTTGCTGCATCCTCAAAAATAGCAAATACTATTTGTCCAAAACTAACAATAACAATCATATGACAAATGAGGAACACTGAAGATACGCTGAATTCAGAAATAAGACAAATACCTAGTAAACACAGAGTCAATCGATTGGCTGAAGATAGCGATTAGCACTGTGCAGTTGCCATCCAGGTTTTTTCAATTGCACACAGGTTCACAAGTTTCTTCTGGTTAGCTCTTTCTTTGGTTCTTCTGCCCTTGAATAGGACAATTTTAAAATTCATCTTCCCCAAACTTTAAGTGATCACCAATGGTTACTTTCAGGATTGGTAGCAGGACCTACAGAAGCTCAATCAGCCAACAGAGCTTCAGAGTTGATTTTTCCTTACGACCTGTGACCGAGCAGTAAGTGTACTGGACTTGATTTGTGTCAGCAGTTGCTTTATAATGAACACTAAAATGTGAAAACCAAAAATCTGTTACCAGACTTCCAGTTAGTATCAGCCCCTATTGTGTCCTGTGAGAAATGATGCAGTTGTTAGTTTTGCTCATTGATTTGGAGAGGAATATACCTCTCATCTCAGAATTCTGTACATTCCTGCATTAGACATTCTAGAAAATCTGCACCATGTTTGATTGTAGTTTTCATTAAGAGAAAAACAAAAGAAAGGAGAGAGAGTGATTGCATCTATATAATCAAACTGATATAGGAAGAATGTCAGGTCAAATGATACGAAATACGTTTCACTTTCTATAATTGTTTAAAATGTGTTCATCAAATATGCAGAGAATTGACTTGTTGCCTGATCCTACTGGGGTTTGGGACAAGAAGTTGAAGGCACTAGAAAATATTTAGAAAAGTATATAGTAAACAATAATAACTGAATATTGACTGAAACATACCAGGAATATTGTATAAACTGTCATAGATACTGCTTAGAGAAGCTAAGTACTGTTTGTACTTTGGCTTATGTGACAAGAGGCTGATACCTCTTGCTTATACTTTGAAATTGTTAGGAGAACAAAACTATAGCAAGTATGGCACCAGAGGGAATGGTGACTCACACATGATATTTGATAGAACTGGGCATAAAACCTGAAGAGAAAAAAAATAAATGTTATTTCAGATTGTACTATTTCTAGGTCATTTATGTGAAAAGTTAGTCAACATACTAAGATTTTCATCACTGAAAAAATACCAAATGAATTAGTAACAAAGTGTTAAAATAATTATGTGTTTGAATCAATTTTGTAGCAGCAGTAATACAATTCTGGAAAAAATTTTGGAGCAGAGAATAGTTGATTTTTTCTTAAATAACAGCAAAGATATAGTCTTCATGTAGTAACAGCCTAATACAGTATGAGAAAGAGGCTTTAGGAAGAGATGAGTGGTGAGGGTGGTTAAATCCAACCTCCATAACCTACTAGCTTTGTGACTTAATTACTTGGAAACTTCTCTGATGGTTTAATCTTCTGAATAACTGAGATTCATAACATTTATAACAGGAGTATTATAAATAAAACAAGACATGTGAAATCACCTACTATAATGCACGGTCTATTGTAAATCCTCAATAAATGTTCATTTCTTTTCTCCTGTATAATTAAGCGAAGTCCATGTCATTGGTAAACATCTTGGATGTACTTAGCCAACTTTTTCACAATAATTTTAGTGCACAATTAATTCAAAACAACAAATAAACTTTCTACTTCCTTTACAAAATGTTACCCTTTATGTAACATTTTATGAACTCTTATAAAAATGTCTAATTGGTTGACGTTGCACTGGTCTCTTTATCATGTTTGTTTTCTGCCATAAAGTACATTTCTTCAACTCTTGTCTCTTCTCTACATAATGTGTTCTAATAACCTAAAAAAAAATTCTGAAATTCTAAACTGCCATCTAAGATGAGCTTTTCATCAGCAACCTGGAAATTTAATGAAAGAATGACACAGATTTGATTACATCTTGGTTCTCGCATCTCTATTCAAAACATCTGCAGTGATTACAAACCAGTAATGTGTCATTTAATTATTTTCTTATTCCTGCAAAAACCCTCACAACTCATGGTAAGCTCCCTGGTTTCAGTTAAAATGAATTTATTCTTTTTTTTAACATATTTGCCATTGGAGAAAAAGTTTAAATTTATCTGAGTACTTCTGAATTTTATTTGTAAAAAGAATATTTGCTATTTCAATCAGATTTCATTAACTTGAACGTGAGAGCAAAATTCTCACGTCCCCAATCATACCACAGAAACAGTTGCTTGTAAGGAAAAATAATTTGAGACAAGGGTTAGCTCATTGTAACCACAGGGAAAGAGACAACCAGACAAATCTTATGATTTGGTCAAAATTTCCTCAAGTGGAGGAATTTCTTGACAATAAAAAAGAGTTCATGGAAAGCAAGTGTTGATTACATCATCCATTTTTTTTTCTTTATTGGTTAAAAAAAAATCTGAGTGACACAGATATTAGTTACCTATAGCTCATATACTGGGAATTAACCAATCATTTCAGAGTACAATCTGTAATGGACAATATTTGATTCCAGTTATATATTAGAATGTGTTGCAGAAGTCAGGGACCCCAAACAGAGGGACCGGCTGAAGCCACTGCAGAATAACATAAATTGTGAAAATTGCATGGACATTTATTAGTTCCCCAGATTAATACTTTCATAATTTCTTACGCCTGTCTTAACTGTATCTCTTAACATAAATTGTGGAGATTTCATGGACACTTATCACTTCCTCAATCAATACCCTTGTGATTTCCTATGCCTGTCTTTACTTTAATCTCTTAATCCCTTCATCTTCGTAAGCTGAGGAGGATGTATGTTGCCTCGTGACCCTGTGATGATTGTGTTAACTGCACAAATTGTAGAGTATGTGTGCTTGAACAATATGAAATCTGGGCGCCTTGAAAAAAAGAACAGGATAACAGGGAAATTTCAAAGCTGGGTGTCTGGGGGAGACATCACATGTCAGCAGGTTCCGTGATGCCCCTAAGCCATAAAACCAGCAAGTTTTTATTAGTGATTTTCAAAAGGGGAGGGAGTGTGTGAATAGAGTGTGGGTCACAGAGATTACGTGCTTCACAAGGTAATAGAATATCACAAAGCAAATGGAGGCAGGGCAAGATCACAGGACCACAGGATGGGGTGAAATTAAAATTGCTAATGAAGTTTCGGGCAAGCATTGTCATTGACAACATCTTGTCAGGAGACAGGGTTTGAGAACAGACAACCTGTCTGATCAAAATTTATTAGGCGGGAATTTCCTCATCCTAATAAGCCTGGGAGCACTACAGGAGACCAGGGCTCTGTTACAAAATGTCTATTAACATCCTTTGCCTTTTAAAAAGCAGAGAACAAGAGAGATAACCTTAAACTCTGACTGCCAGTGAGCCAGATGGAACAGAACCATATTTCTCTTCTTTCAAAAGCAAATAGGAGAAATATCGCTGAGTTCTTTATCTCAGCAAGCAACATCCCTGAGAAAGAGAATGTGCCCCTGAGGGTAGGCCTCTAAATGGCCCCTTTGGGGGCAGCTGTCTTTTACGGTCCAAGTCGAAGGGATGAAATAAGCCCCGGTCTCCTGTAGCGCTCCCAGGCTTTTTAGGACGACGAAATTCCCGCCTAATAAATTTTGATCAGATGGGTTGTCTGTTCGCAAACCCTGTCTTCTGATAAGATGTTGTCAATGACAATGCTTGCCTGAAACTTCATTAGCAATTTTAATTTTGCCCTGTCCTGTGGTCCTGTGATCTTGCCCTGCCTCCATTTGCTTTTTGATATTTTATTACCTTGTGAAGCACGTGATCTCTGTGACCCACACTCTATTCATACACTCCCTCCCCTTTTGAAAATCCCTAATAAAAACTTGCTGGTTTTACATCTCAGGGGCATCACGGAACCTGCCAACATGTGATGTCTCCCCCGGATACCCAGCTTTGAAAAGTCTCTCTTTTGTACTCTTTCCCTTTATTTCTCAAACCAGCTGACACTTAGGGAAATAGAAAAAAACCCACGTTGAATATTGGTAGTGAGGTTTCCCCCAATCAGAATGGATGCTTTTGACAAGTTATACCATTTAAACATATTATATATATATGAATATATATTTTCAGAATATATATATTTAAACAGAATATATATGTAAATTTTAATGTATAAAATTTTCATTTATTATTGAAAATAATACATACATATATGTGACAAGAGGCCAATACCTCTTGCTTATACATCTGAGGTGATATTTCAGTGTAATTTATGTATGCATTATTTTCAATAACAAATGGTAATTTTAAAGATTTATGGGGTACAATATGATATCTCATTTATGTATATGTTGTGGATTGATTAAGCTAATCAACATATTAATCATTTCATATACTTACCATTTTTTGTGTGTGCAATGAATCTCTAAAACTAATTGCTCCTGTCAAGCAGGAATCTTATACCCTTGACCAACATCTCCCCATCCTCACTGCTATGAGTCTGGCTTTTTTGGATTTCACATGTAACTGAAATCACGTGGTATCTGTCTTTCTGAGCCTAGCTTATTTCACTTAGCCTAATATTCTCCAGATTCATGAATGATGTCACAAATAACAGAATTCTTTTCTTTTTAAGGCTGAAAAGTATTCCATTGTATATACACTAATTTTTCTTTATTCATCTGTCAATCTTAGGTTGATTCCATCCTTTGACTATTGTGAATAGCACTTCAATAAACATGGGAATGCAGATATTTCTTCAATACATTGATTTCATTTCCTTTAAATATATATACAGAAGTGAATTATATGGTTGTTCTTTCTTTAATTCTCTGAGGATCCTCCATACTGTTCCTGTAAATACTGTACTAATTTACATTTCCAAAATAGGGTGCAAGTGTCCGCACTTTCTCATCAACACTTGCTATCTTCTGTCTTTTTGATAATAGCCATTCTAACACGTGTGAGGTGGTATTTCATTGTAGTTTAAATTTGTATTTCTCTGATGATTAGTGATCTTTTTCTATACTTGGCCATTTGTATGTTTGCTGTTACAAAATGTCTATTAACATCCTTTGCCTTTTAAAAATCAGGTTAATTATTTTCTTGTTTTTAAGTCTTTTTGAGTAGAAGAAATTTATGTTATCAATTAGGTTGATTCTGATAAACTATGGCAGAGAGAATTTGACATCCAGTTTCCCCGAGGGCCTCTTCCTAATATCCTAATCTTTCCTTTCTTTGGTTGCTTCCTTGATCTACCCAATGAAAGAAGAACTCTTCTCAAATGAGTAAATCTGACACTATTACGCTTTCACTGTAATGAAGTCTTTGTTTGTATAAATGTTTGTTTGCATGTATTTGTATTCTTGTGAGCACAATATTTAAATATATAATAAACATACATCATATATGTGTATATATATTTGTATACATACATATAAACACACACAATAAAATTGAGTCAAAATAAAAAAGATATAAAACAGAAGGAAAACATAAGTAGAATATTAGAATGACATCAGAAGAGATTCATATCGTTGCATGTCAACACAGAAAAAAACTCCGTCCTGACCTTTCCAGCAGCCAAAGCAAAGGGTAAAACGTTTGTCACAATATCTAGTAAGAAAAGTATTTGAGTAATTGATTACTTTAAATCTGACTTTGATAACTTAAGAAAAGTTCTTCTGTAGGCTAAATGTCACTAAAGTAAACACAATATTTAATTTCCTTTAGTTGTTTATTTGCTACGTCCTCAACTCACAATAGGATAAAACAAAACTTAAAACAATTTTGTAAAAGTGTGTCCCCAACTTTTCAGATGATAACAAAATGTGCTTCTAATACATTCAGATTCCCAGGTTCTGTGCTAAACGTATGGAATCAAATGCTGCAGGAGAGAGGTTTGAGATTCTTTATTTTATTGTTGTATTTTATTGTAAATAATCATATTGTAATTCTGAGTTCTTTTATGTCTTTGTTATTTTTGCAGTAAAATTGAACTCCATTTTATTTTGGTTCTACTATTTATTACCTGAGTGGTCTTAGACCAATTATTTTGCCTGTCTTAGATGTATTTATAAACTTACAGAGCCACATGTAACTCATACAGTTGTCGTGGTGTTGAAACGACACACAGAAGGTGCCACTCAGGTAAATAGTAAATAGTTTTTATTCTTATCTCTACTTATTTCAAAAACGTCTCTGTTTCCTTTTAAAGAAATGCTTGACATTGCTAGAGATCACTATGTAATCAGACTGCTCTTTTGGACCTTCAGATTTTGTTTGCTTTTAAAGGCAGCAATAATAGGTCTTGGACTTGGAGACCTGTTCTAATTTAAAATATGCTGCCTTATTGTCAATCACAATTTTCAGACATCCTTGCCTCATATTATGTGCAGGATACGTAGTCTTTTCTAGTATCTCCTTAAGTCAGGCCCTACTTTGAATGAAAAGATCAAATCCTTTGGCTCTTAATCCGTAGGCTTCCTTTATTTTTAATAATGCATGAGCTCCAGATAAGTGCAAGGTCTCTGTCTAGGGATTTTACACTGAAGGTATATTTTTAGCTTTCAATACAACTCAATGAAATAGATATTATTTTCTATATCATTTTTCATATGGAGGTACTAAGGCATAGGGAGTTTGAGAGGTTTCCTCAAGGTCACAGAGTTGGTGGAGACAGAGTTATAACTGATCAATTTGTCTGGCTCCAACTCACTGTTTCTTCCAGGAGGACATGCATTTATTTTTTCATTTTTCATTGTGGTAAAATACACATAAAATATATCATGTTAACCATTTTCGGTGTACAGTTCAGTGGTATTAACATATTCATAATGTTGTGCAAACATTACTACTATCCACCTTCATCAGTCTTTTCATCTTATAAAACTAAGATGCCCATTAAACAATAGCTCACCCTTCTCCCCTCCTTGAAGCCCCTGGCAACCACCATTCTTTTTGTATATCTATGATTTTGGCTACTCAAATTACCTCATATAATTGGAATCATACTACATTTGTCCTTTTGTGACTGACTTATTTCACTTAGCGTAATGTTCTCAAGCTTCATCCATGTTGTAGCACATGTGAGAATTAGCTTCTTTTTAAAAGCTGAATAGTATCCCATTGTATGTATACACAATATTTTGCTTATCTATTTGTTCACTGATGGACAGTCAGGTTGCTTCCAGAACTGATGTCATTTCCTCTTTAAAGGTGTAGATTTTAATAATGAAATCATTAGGTCCAAGGCGTTTCTTCCTTAGTTGATTTTTGGTTACTGATTCCATTTTCTCACTAGTTAAAGGTCTATTCCAATTTTCTTTGTTTTTGTAGGTTTTGTGTTTTTAGAAATTTGTTCATTTCATCTAAATTGTCAAAGTTGTTGGCATACGATTGTTCATATAGTCTTTTGTAATTATTTTTATTTCTGTAAAATCAGTAGTAGTGTTCCCACTTTTATTTTTAATTTTAGTAATTTGAGTCTTCTGTTATGTTTCTTAGTCCCTCTAGCTAAAGGGACTAAGAGTTTGTTGATCTTTTCAAAGAGTAAACATTTTGTTTTATTGATTTTATCTTTTTAAGTGCTCTACTTTATTTACATCTGCTCTAATCTTTATTATTTTCTTCCTTTTGATAGCTTTTGGGTTTATTTGTTCTTCTTTTTCTAGTTCCTTAGGTTGTTAGGTCAGGTTGCTGATTTGAGATCTTTCTTGTTATTTAATGTAAGCATTTATAGCTATGAATTTCCTCCCTTAGCACTTCTTCCACTGTTTCCCATAAGTTTTGAAATTTTGTATTTTCATTTTAATTCATCTTCAAATATTTTCTACTATCCCTTGTGATTTTTTTTCTTCTATCCATTGATTGTTTAAAAATGTGTTGCTTAATATTCACAATTTTGTGAATTCTTCTGTTTACTTCTATTACTGACTTCTCCTGTTTTGTAGGCACAGATACAGTTTATATTTATCGTTTTAAAATAGTTGAGGATTAATTTGTGACCTAACATATGGTCTATCATAGAAAATGTTCTATGTGCCCTTGAGAAAAATGAATATGACTGTTATCATTGGATAGGGTGCTCTCTGGATGTATCTATTAAATCTAGTTTGTTTATTGTGTTATTGAAATCTGCTGTTTCTTCATTTATCATTTGTCTGCTTTTGTGAACCTATTGAGGGTGGGATATTGAAGTCTCCTACTATTATTATACAACTATTTCTTCCTTCAATTCTATAAGTTTTTGCTTTACATATGTTGATGGAATGCCATTAAGTTCATGAATATGTATAGTTGTTATATCTTCTTGCTGTATTGAATGTTTTATTACTATATTATGTCCTGCATCTCTCTTAACATTTTTTGATTTATAGTCTATCTTGTCAAGTATTAGTATAGCCATTCCTTCTATCTTTTGGTTACTATTAGCTTGGAATATATCTTTCCATCTTTTCACTTTCAGTCTATTTATGTCTTTGAATCTAAAGTGAGTCCCTTGTAGACTGCAAGTAGTTGAATTATATTTTTGTATTCATTGTGGTAATATCTGTCTTTTGATTGAAAAGATCAAGCAATTTACATTTTAAGCAATTACTAAAAAGGAAGGACTTTACTTTTGTCATTTTTCTATTTTTTATATTTCTTATACCTTTTTTTCTCCTTTTATTATAAATTATTGTTTTGGGTTTTTTTTGTAAAGAAATATTTATGTCTTTCTTATTTTCTTTCGTATATATTGTGTAGCTATTTTCTTTGTGATTACCATTACAATTACATTTAATGTCTTAATGTTGTAATACTCTAATTTTAATTTATACATATTATTGATGTTTAACTTCAATAATATGCAAAATTCTTATCCCTTAACAGTTTCATCTCCATTCCTTTTAGTTTTTTTACATTACAAAATTACAGTGTGTATCTGAAAATAACTATTAATAATTATTTTATATGTGTTATTCCTTAAATTTTGTCAGAAACAAAATGTATATTTACAAACCAAAGTCACAATAATATTAGCTATTAGACTAATAATTGTATTTAAAAAATGTTTGGTCTCTTAACTCACGTAGAAAACTAAATGTATAGTTACAAACCATTGTAAAAATAGTACTAGATTTTAAATTTTCCAGGTATTTACCTTTGTGGTCTTTATTCATATGGCTTCAAGTTACTGTCTAGTGTCCTTTCAATTCTACCCGTAGGATTCCCTTAAGCATTTATTGCAGGATAGGTGTAGTGGAAATAAAGTCCTCCAGCTTTTGTTTATCTGGGAATGTCTTAATTTCTCCTTTACTTTTGTAGGGTAGTTTTGCCAGCAATAGGATTTTTGGTTGACAGTTTTAGGATTTTTTTTCCTTATTCTTTCTTACAGTACTTTGAATATGTTGACTTTTTAACCTTATAGCCTCTAAACTTTCTGAGGAAAAATCTTCTGATGATCTCATTAATGGCACTTTGTATGAAATAAATTGATTCACTCTTGGTTCTTCTGAAATTTTCTCATTTCAAATTTGATCATAATGTGTCTTGGTGCGAGTATCTTTGAGTTCATCTTACTTGGAGTTCATTGAACTTCTTCAGTGTTTTCTTCATGTCTTTCATCAAATTTGGGAATTTTTTAACCTATTATTTCCTCAAATATTCCCTCTATCCCTTTGTGTCTCCCTTCTCTTTCCAGGACTCCTATAGTGCATACGTTGGTTTCCTTCAAGGTGTCCTACAGTTCCCTTAAGCTCTGTGCACTTTTCTTCAATTTTCTTTCTGAAACTCATACTTGATCATTCCCATAGTCCTGTGTTCATGTTCACTGATTATTTTGTATACTTGCTCACACCTCTCTTTAAATGTCTTTATTTAATTTTTAAATTTTAAAATTTTTGTACTTTTCAGCTACAGAAATCCATTTTGAAAACTTTTTGGGGTTTCTCTTTATTGAATATTTAATTTTCTTCTTACACTGTTTTCTTCACTTTTCTACATCTTTTTTTAGTTCTTTCAGAATTTTTAAGACAGTTGTTTACAAGATTTTGTCTAAGAGACTAGCCATCAAGTCTTTTTTTAGGAACAGTTTCTTTTGATTCATTTTTGGTTTTTTTTGAATGCTCTTTACTTTCATAACTTTTAATACACCTTGTGAATTTTGTTGAAAATTAACATTCAAATATAATAAGGTGGTAAGTCTTGAAATTAGATTACCCCATTCCTTTCTTTTTGGGGGCTTCCTGTTGTTTTGTTTGTTTGTTTGAGTATTGAGTTTCTGTTCTAAGTAAAGCCTAATGTGTTAACTGAAGGTCTTCTCAGGTTTTTTCTGTGCCTGAGTCTTTCTCTGGACATGCACAGTCACTTAGTATATGCAGTTGATCTTTTTGTCATTACTTTATTTTAGAATGATTCCATAACTTTGCTCTTGTGAGTAATGCTGCAGTAAACATGGGAATGCAGGTATCAGTTTGATATATTGCTTTCCCTTCCTTTGTATAAATAGCCAGTAGTAGGAATGCTGTATCCTATGGTAGATCTTTTTTTTTTTTTTTTTTGAGACGGAGTCTCGCTCTGTCGCCCAGGCTGGAGTGCAGTGGCCGGATCTCAGCTCACTGCAAGCTCCCCCTCCCGGGTTCACGCCATTCTCCTGCCTCAGCCTCCCGAGTAGCTGGGACTACAGGCACCTGCCACCTCGCCCGGCTAGTTTTTTGTATTTTTTAGTAGAGACGGGGTCTCACTGTGTTAGCCAGAATGGTCTCGATCTCCTGACCTCGTGATCCGCCCATCTCGGCCTCCCAAAGTGCTGGGATTACAGGCTTGAACCACCGCTCCCGGCCTGGTAGATCTATTTTTACGTATTTTGATAAACTCCATGCTGTTTTCTGTAACGGCTGTACTAACTCACATTTCTAACAACATTGATGAGAATTCCCTTTTCTCTGCATTCCTGCCAGCATTTATTTATTTTCTCTTTGATAGTAGCCATTCTAACTGGGGTAAGATGATTTCTCATTGTGGTTTTGATTTTCATTTCCCTGATAATTAGTCATGTTGACCATTTTTTCATATACCTCTTGAAGATTTGTATGTCTTCTTTTCAGAAATGTCTATTTCAGATCCTTTGTCCGCTTTTTTAGATGGAGTTGATTGTTGGTATCGAATTGTTTGAGTTTCTTGTGTCTTCTCTTTATCTGTCTATTGTCAGATGAATTGCTTGCAAATATTTTTCCCATTCTGCAGGTTGTCTTTTCATTTTGCTGATTGTTTCCTTTGCCATGCAGGATTGTTTTAGTTTAATACACTGTCATTTGTCTCTTTTTGGTTTCTGTTGCCTGAGGTTTTAAAGTATTAACCATAAAACCATTGCCTAAACCAATGCCTTGAAGCATTTCCCCTGTGTTTTCTTCTAGTAGTTTTATAGTTTCTGGTCTTATATTTAAGTCTTTAATTCACTTTTAGCTGATCTTTGTATAGAGTGAGAGATAGGGATCTAGTTTCATTATTTTGCATATGGATATCCAGTTTTTCGAGCACTCTTTATTGAAGAGGATGTATTTAGCCCAATGTATGTTCTTGGTGCTTTTGTAGAAAATTAATTGGCAATAAATACATAAATTTATGTCTGGTTTTCTATTCTGTTTCATTGGTCTGTGTGTCTATTGTTGTACAATACCACACTGCTGTGGTTACTGTATCTTTGTTGTATATTTTGAAATTAGGTAGTGTGATGCTCCCAACTTTGCTCTTTTTGCTCAATATTGCTTTGGTTACTAAGGGTCCTTTGAGATTCCTTAACAATTTTAGAATTGCTATATCTGTTTTTGTGAAGAACGTCACTGGTGTTCTGTTAGGAATTGCATGAAATCCTTCAATTGTTTTGGGTAGTGCTGTATTTTTAACAATATTAGTTCTTCTGATCCATGTGTATGAGATGACTTTCTTTTGTTTGTGTGCTCTCCAATTTCTCTCTTCAGTGTTTTGTGGTAGTCTTCATTATAGAGGTCTTCTACCACCTTGAGTAAAATTATTTATAGGTTTTGTTTGTTTGTTTGTTTGTTTGTTTTTTAGCTACTGTAAATGAACTTCCTTTCTTGATTTCTTTTTTTTTTTGAGATGGAGTCTCACTCTGTCACCCAGGCTAGAGTGCAGTGGCATACTCTCAGCTCATTGCAACCTCCACCTCCCGAGTTCAAGGAATTCTCCTGCCTCAGCCTCCCGAGTAGCTGGGACTACGGGCATGTGCCACCATGCTCGACTAGTTTTTTATTTTTAGTAGAGACGGGGTTTCACCATCTTATCCAGGCTGGCCTTGAACTCCCGACCTTGTGATCCACCTGCCTCGGCCTCCCAAAGTGATGGGATTACAGGTGTGAGCCACCACGCCCGGTGATTTCTTTTTCATTTGGATTTAGTTTGCATATAGAATTGCTACTGACTTTTGTATGTTGATTTTGTATCCTGCAACTTTACTGAATGTATTAGTGCTAAGTTTTGTTGTTGGTTTTCTTAGTTTTCTGTATATAAGATCAGGTTTTCTGCAAAGAAGGACATTGGCTCTGTCTTTTCCAATTTGGATGCCTCTTAGTTTTTCTTTTCTGATTCCTCTGGCTAGGATTTACTGTATTGTATTGAATAAGAGTGGTGAAAATTTGCATCCTGGTCTTCTTCCAGTTCTTAGGGAAAAGGCTTTCATCCTTTTCCCATTCAGTACGGGTTTAATGATAGTTTTGTCATATATGGCCTTTATTATGTTGAGGTATGCTAATTCTTACCTAATTGTTGAGAGTTTTCATCATGAAGCTACAATGAATTTTTTCAAATGCTTTTACTGCATCTGTTGAGATGATTATATTTTTTTGTCCTTCATTCTCTGTATTTGATGTATCACATTTATTGATGTGCTTATGTCGAACCATTCTTGCATCCATGGTATAAATACCATTATATCACACTGTATGATCTCTTTCATGTGTTGTTGGATTTGGTTTGCTAGTATTTTGTGGAGGATTTTTGCATCTTTGTTTACCATAGTTCCTTGAGTTGCATTCTTAAGTTGTTTGCTTGAGAATAACCTAATAGCCTATAGTTTTTTTGTTGTTGTCATTGTGTCCTTTACTGGTTTTAGTATCAGGGTGTTGCTGCATTCATAGATGAATTTGAATTTCCTTCTCTTCAATTTTTTTGGGATAACTTGAACAGAATTTATGTTAATTATTCTTTTTAAGTTTGGTAGAATTCAGTAGCAAAGCCATCTGTCCTGGGTTTTTCTTTGTTGGAATATGTTTTGTTACGAATTAAATCTTGTTACTTGTTATTGGTCTGTCAGGCTTTCTAGTTCTTCCTTGTTCAGTCTTGGTAGATGATTAGTGTCCAAAAGTTTATTCATTTACTCTAGGAAATCCAATTTATTAGTATACAAATGTTCATACTGGGCTCTAATGATATTTTATATTTTTGTGGTATCAATTGTACTGTCTTATTTCCCATTTTATTAGGGTCTTGTCTTATTTTTAATTAGTCTAGCTAATAGTTTATTGATTTTGTTTATCTTTTAAAGATCAACTTTTCATTCTCTTGATTCTTTGTATTTTTTAAGTCTCTATTTCATTTAGTTTTGCTCTGACTGATCTCTCTGTGTTTTTTCTTTCTTTCTACTAAATATGGGTTTGGTTTGTTCTTGCTTCTAGTTTGTTGAGGTGCATTATTAGCTTGTTTATTTGAGAACTTTTTACTTTTTTTGATGTAGGCTTTTTGTAATATGTTTGCACCTTAGCAGTGCTTTTGCTAGATCCTGTAAGTTGTAGTTTCATTTTAATTTGTTTCAATATTTTTAAAATTTATCTTCTTAATTTCTTTTTTGATCCAATTGCCAGTCAGGAGCATGTTGTTTAATTTCCATGCCTTTATACAGTTTCAAAATTTCCTCTTGGTATTAGTTTCTAGTTTTATTTTATTGTTGTCTAAGAAGATACTTGATATTATTTTTACTTTGTTGAGCATGCTGAGTTTTGTTCTGTGGCTTAACATGTGGTTTATTTGGGAGAATGCTTCATGTACTGATGAGACAAATGTATATGCTGTAACCGTGGGATGAAATATTCTGTTAGTACCTATTAGGTCAACTTGGTCTATAATGCAGATTAGACCCAATGTTTCTTTATTGATTCCGTCTACATGATCTGTCCAGTGCTGAATTGGGGTGCTGATGTTTTCAACTATTATTGTATTGGGTTCTATCTTTCTCTTTAGCTACAGTAATATTTAGTTTATAAATCTGGTGCTCTTCTTTTGGTTGCATATATATATACAATTGTTACATCCTTTTGCTGAAATGGCCCCTTTATGGTTGTAATATAACCTTTGTCATTTTATTATTAATATTATTTTACTTATATTATATTCAGTCCGAGTATAGCTACTCCTGCATACTTCTGGTTTCCATTTGCATGGAATTTTTTTTTTAATTTCTTCACTTTCAGTCTTTCTGTGTCTTTACTAGTAAAGTGAGTTTTCGGTTGGCAGCATATAGTTGGATCTTATATTTTTAATTCATTCATCCAGTCTATATCATTTAGTTGGTGAATTAAAAGTATTTATAATTATTGTTATCATTAATAGGTGAAGACTTACACCTGCCATTTTGTTAATAGTTTTTTTATTGTTTTATATATTTCTTTTCTTCTCTTCCTTTTTTATTTACCTTTATACTTTGGTAAAGTTTTTTGTTGTAATTACATTTGACTCCTATCCTTTTTCACTTGTGTGCCTGCTATACTAGTGAATTATATATTTCTATGTGATTTAATGATAGTGGATATCAGCTTTCCACTTCCACAAGTAGGTCCCTCTTAAGTATTTCTTGTAGAGCCCATCTAGTCATGATAAATTTCTTCGGTTTTTGCTTGGCTGGGAAAAGTTTTATTTCTCCTTCATTTTGGAAGGATAACTCTGCTGGCAGGTTTTTTTTTTTTTTTTTCCTTTTAGCACTTTAAATATATTGTCCCTTTTATTCTAGCCTGTAGGGTTTTTATGGGTAATCCACTACCAGTCTCATGGAAATTTCCCCATACATCACTTAATGCTTTTCTCTTGCTGTTTTTAGAATTCTCTCTTTGTCT
Source organism: Papio anubis (assembly GCF_008728515.1). Classification (NCBI taxonomy): domain Eukaryota; kingdom Metazoa; phylum Chordata; class Mammalia; order Primates; family Cercopithecidae; genus Papio; species Papio anubis. Next base: position 7,329,496 of record NC_044985.1, read on the forward strand.
TAGACTTACTACACTTGAAGTATAAATGCCTTGATGGAGTCCTTTTTTAGTTGAATATATCTGGGGATTTTTGAACTTTATCTAAATGTCTATATCTCTTGCAAGACTTGGGATGCTTTCAGCTATTTTTTAAATAAGATTTCTATGTCTTTTCTAATCTCTTCCTCTGAAGGAGAAAATTTGGAAATTTGGTTATTTTATGGTATTTCATTTTTTATGTAGGCTATTTTCTTCTTTTTTTTGTTTTTTTTTTTTGTTTGTTTGTTTGTTTTTTTGTTTTTGTTCCTCTGAATGGGTCATTTCAAAAGACCTGTTGTCAGTTCAGAAATTATTTCTTTTATTTGGTCTACTCTACTGTAGAGACCTTCTAGTATATGCTTTATTTTTATTTTTTATTTCCAGGATTTTTTCTTAGTTTTTTTTTTTAATGATATCTAATAGTTCATTAAATTTCTCGTTCAGATCATGAATTGTTTTCCTAATTTCACTAAATTTTCTTGAATATTATTATTTTAAATTCTTTTGCAAGCATCTTATATATATATATTTTTCGGGGGGAGGAGGGGTATCTATTTTTGCAGAATTAACATGTGTCTTTGGAGATTTCATGTTTCCTTCCTTTTTTATATTTCTTATGTCCTCATGTTTCTATCTGTGCATTTGTTGTCGCAGTGGCTTCTTCCAGTTTTTTGGATTGGCTTTCTTAGGGAAATACTGTTTCCTATGGTTGTATCCTATAGTGTTGGTTGGGTAGGATGCTTTTGCTTTAATTCTAGGTGGGTTCAATAGTGTAACCTCTATATGATTTATGCAGCTATCATTAACATCAGTGGTGTCTGTGAGTTGCTCAATGGATAAGATGAAATACTAGTGGAGGCTGTGGCAAGGTTTTTGCTGGGTACAGTGACACAGTTTAGGTCATTCCATGGGTACCAGTTATAGTGATGGTAGGCCAGGTAGGTGAATTTTTTAGTCCCCTGGGTAGCATGCATGGCCTCAGCTGTGTCAGTCGTGGCAGTAGACTCAGCCTTGGGCCCCTATGCACCATGTACAAGTGCCAGTTTGGCAGCAGCAGAATGGGAAGACTAATTATCACGTCTGAATGGCACCTATAGGCATCAATGACAGTCAGGGTGAGACTATCCTTACCCTCCTAGGTTTGCTTATGTGTCACTGGTAATGAGTAAGGCAGGCCTATCTCCAGACCCTCAGACAATACACATGGACAACAACTGCAGGTGAAGTAAGCTTTTCCTTAGGTCCCTGGAAGGTGTGCATGTGTAATGGAAGTGACAGACAAAGTGACTCGATTTCCAGGCCCCAGTATGATGCATGTAAGCACTGGGGACAGTGGTGTCAAGTGGCATGGACTTGTCCTCAGGTCTTCATATGGTGTGCATGGGTGCTTGCAGTAGTAAGCAGGAAAGACCTGTTCTCAGATCCCAAAATGGTGCTAGAGTAGACCAGTCACGAGGCCCTAGAGATCTTGCTGCTGGAGGGGGCAGGGTTGCTGTCTGTGGCAGTAGCCCTGGGCTGATGGTTCTGAGGCTCAAGTGATTACATTCTTCAGCTATCTTTGTTCTGGGGCCAGCCTTACTTGCGCACTGCACTGCTCAGTCCCTTGGGTGTAGAACACTGTGTGGGCTAGGGTCCTGGGGACATGGCTACATCATTGGTTTCAGTTGGAATTACGATGTTGCAGTCCTGCGGGTGAACAGTCGGGCTCCAGCGGATGTCACTGAGGCTCCAGGAATGTGAAGATACAGGGTCTGTTGTGCCCCCTGGCAAAACAGAGTCTAGTGGGGATGCAATCTCAAAATAGTACAATGCCACAGATGCTTAGGTCTCAGGGGTTGTGTGGAACCCCAGTACAAACTTCCTCTTTAGAACAATGCCATTGCATGGTCTCCAGGCTGCTGCCTATACTAGTCTCAGGGCCTGCAAGGACTGAAAAGCTCTACTGTGACTGGGATTGTAGGAGTCCACATGGGCATGTAGACCACAGGGGATCTCTTACTTACCTTTTCCCCACTTTGGAGAATTCCTTCTGGTCTTAATCTGGTCCTGGCCAGGCCAGCTAGTTTGCTTCCATCTCCTTCTGTGATTCAAAGGTTCCCTGCCACTTCCCTACTGAATGTCAGTTTTCTCTCTTAGAAGCTCTATTTGATGTGTGGTTATTTACGTACCCCTTTGGTACTTCTTTGTGGAGGAGGTGAGTGCTGGGCACTTCACATCTGCCATCTTAAAGCGCCTCCACAACACCAAACAATTGCTTTTGAATTTTTCAGTCTTTGATGTCTGGATCCTGGATGAGGAAAAAATAGAAACATTAAAGTGAGGGATAAAGAATGCTTGCCCTTTAAATTCCCTGGAGGTCTATTCAACCATGGAGGGAAGCGCTTGTAAGAATGGGGGAGTTGCAATAACTGTGGCTGTCTGCCTCTTTGCACCTCTGTGATCAGTCATTATAGCGCAGATTCTGACATTTTCAGGGTGGGGTACTTTTTGATCACCTGCCTCCCACAAGCTGTGTGCAGCCTGCTCCAGGAATGTGCGCACAGCTGCCTGCCATGGGGCTGCGAATAGAGGATGGGTAGCTGCCACTGTGCTAAAGGCTGAAAGTGCCCCAAATTAACCACAATTTACCTTGCAAGCTTTCCTTTGGAAGTTGCAAGCCTTTAGTAAATTTGAGAGTCCCAAAATACAATAGTTGCTTAAGACAGATTCTGCCCTATGCAGTTGTTATCTAGATGGAAAGACAGAATTCTGGTGCTTCCCACTCTGCCATCTTCCCAGAATCCCAGCATATAGTTTTTAACTATGCTTCTGGTGGTAAGATGAATTTCCCTCTGCAATAAATTCAACTCTATGGTGTCCTTTAAGCTTGGCTTCTAGTTCTCTAATATGTCAGAATTCCTGATGTCTTTCTGAAGAATTGTGCTACTATATGTTACCTAGAAAATGCACACACAGAAATACGCATAAATATTAATTTGGCCGAATATGTTTGGAAAACACTTGGTGACATGATTAAACTGATAAACATGCAAATATTGATTTTAAATTTTTGTAATAGACCCCTTCACTGCAAAACTATTCCAAGCCATTGATTTACTCAGTGCCTAAGATGTGGTCACCCTTTAATCTCTGCCTCAAATATTGATTCCCTCAATCTCTATCTCTATACTCTTGCCAGATACTTTATTAGAGCACAAATCCTCAAATCTCACCATGGTGGCCTTCAGAACCCCTGAGATAAACCCAAGTCCCTTGGCCTGGCAAGCAGTCTTTAAGGCTTTTGTGAGGTACATTCACTACTTTATGTGGAGTTCGTTGAATGTAGTATGTGTGTGTGCACACGCATTTGGTTTTTCTTTATTTACTTTTATCTTGGACCCTTTGCTTGGGCTGAAGCATCTATCTAGAATGGTGTCCTACCTCTTCTTCACCTGACAGACTATTTTAGGTGCCTTTCCTGCTTGCACCATGTACCATCATCTCCCAGAATAGATGATATATTGTATAGAAAATATATTTGTTCTACTGTGTTCCCCACCATTAATTTGATAGGACCATTTGAATCTCAGGATATGGCATATGGCCTAGAGTATAATATGCATACTATAAAGACCTATTAATGTGATCCTGTACCATCTCTCTGCCTTTGAGTATAATGTGTGTATCTCTCTCTTCCTCTCTCCTTCAGTCTCTTTTTCATGCTATCACTATGAACACAGATACAAAGTCATGTAAACAAGATCATTGCTGTTTCCCAACCTAACCTGAAAGCATTGACATGGAATGACATTTTTCTCTAAGCCCTGGCTTTTTATTAGCAATCTTTATACTTTATGCCCCAGCTGCAGTATATAGTCACAACTCGGCCTCTCTGAACCCCAAAGCCATTAATCTTGTCAAACTTAATTGAATCAAAGCACAAGCAGTTATAAATGGAGTGCAGCTTGACAAATAAAAAGAAAAAAAAAGAAAAGTAAAAAAACATGCATCCAACCAATACTTTCATTTTAAGATATTCCCTGTTGGGAATACTCTGTAGTTTCCTGAAAATTTCCCTCCAGAGTTTCCAGGCTCTTTCCTAGTAATAACGCTGTTCTTTATTAGGAAACATTTACCTATCCCAGCACTGATACTGATTCTGCACACAGTAACCACTTCCCAGTGTAAAACATGCTACTCTGTGAGGCAAAATTGCCTACATATTGTGGGATTCCGGCCTTGGGTGGCAGCTTGGGGTTTATGACATGTTGGTAGAGGACAGGAAACACATCACAACATCCAAAAATTCAACTGTGGCCCCACAGCCAGGTTCCATTTGACTTGGTCATTACGTGGTTTGTAAATTCTCCAGTTATCATCCTTAACAGTTGCCTGTGTTACTTCTATGCTCTGTGGATTTTGCAATGGATCCCATGCCACCTGCTTTGCCGAGGACTGCCCTATGGAGTGATGAGCACCGGTACTATGAGATCTAGAAAAAGCCTTATTGATCCAAGCCCCTCACAATACAAGCTTGCCTCGATTGCCAAAATTACTTAACATTCTTCTTTCTCAGGATGGCAGTTACCCATGGAATGAAGCATGATGGGGCTCTTGGGTGCTGATAATATTATTTTTCTTCATCTGAATGTTGGTTATGGTGGTGATGGTGGTGGTGGTGGCGGTATTCATTTTGTAGAAGTTCATCCAGCTTTGCACTTATTTTTCTGTAAATAGAGTACATCAATCAAGATGCATGTTTAAGAACATCTTCTTAAAAACCATGTCCTTTTTAACTGAGGTAAGACATTTTTGTCTAGAAATGGTAATATTTCTTTATATATTATAGGATAAAGAGTGTACTGTTGGATCTGACAGATCACAATAAAAGTGCCAAGTCTGCTTTTTACTGTCTGTGTGTTCTTTCCTGTTTCTGTTTTTTCACCTGTTAAATAAAAATTATAATGCCAACTTAACAAAGTAATTGAGAAAACAGAATAGAATAGAATAAACAATAGAAAATCACTTAGCACAAAGATAAACCAGGTAATGGTGGCCATCACTATTAACAGCAGCAACAGAGCCACTGAAGTAGAAGAGGATAAAGGCAAATTAGAGGCTTTTCTGAAGTGGCTGAGCTGTGGTGGTAGCAGTGATATCAAACTTTGTGAGGAGGAAGGAAGGCAGGAAATATGAATAAAATCTACACCACTGTATACAGGGGAAAGCAATGACATGCACAGAAATGCTGCAAAACCGAGTCCTCAATGGACTGGTCTTATGTGATGGGAGGTTTCCTCACAAGAGCATCCTAGGGAAGAGCCTGCAACACCAGCCTCAGGGCATGTCTTCACCTTCCCTTTTGTGTGTTCATTTTCCACTAGAATATAAGCCCCAAGAAGAAGAATGTTTCTGTCTAACAGATGTATGGGCTCTAAGCATCTAGAGCTATGCCTAGGACACATCAGTGAAGATTAAAGACACACATTGTTCCTGGTGAGTTTATCATATTTATATTCTGCTGTTTCAGAATGGCTTGGACTGCCTGACAGCCATCTATTATTGGATATCAATCATGAATTCTTTTTTTTTTTTTTTTTTTAGACGGAGTCTCGCTCTGTCGCCCAGGCTGGAGTGCAGTGGCCGGATCTCAGCTCACTGCAAGCTCCGCCTCCTGGGTTTACGCCATTCTCCTGCCTCAGCCTCCTGAGTAGCTGGGACTACAGGCGCCCACCACCTCGCCCGGCTAGTTTTTTGTATTTTTTAGTAGAGACGGGGTTTCACCGTGTTAGCCAGGATGGTCTCGATCTTCTGACCTCGCGATCCGCCCGTCTCAGCCTCCCAAAGTGCTGGGATTACAGGCTTGAGCCACCGCGCCTGGCCAATCATGAATTCTTGAGTATACTAAATTCTGATTTCATTTAATTTTAAATAAGTGAGGCAATGCTTCTATGTTTGCAATACATCTTGATTTGGTGAACTTTGCTTTTAAGATAATTAGATTTAAGTCCTCATATTTCCACTTATTAATTTGGGCTATTTAGTTTCTATGAGCGATACATCTCTCACATGTAAACTGGAGAGAAAAATACTGACATCAGAGAGCTGGTGAGGATTAACATCATATTGTGTATAAAACAGTACCTGACAGGTAGTTGGGTAAAGGGTGTTTAAATAGTCCTTTAGCTTAATAGTTAACAAGACAGAATTTTCCATCAATTTGCAGGGAGGAGACCCTTCCTTAGAAGACAGTGTAACATTTTATGCATCTGAGGCCTTGGGAATAAAGGTCAAGCAGAACTAATCAGTGGAATTCTCCTTTTCTTAAGAGATAAGAAGTGGCTGTGATTGTTAAGAAGATTATAATGCGTTTGTCCCTGAAAGGAGGAAAATGGGGAAAACAAACATATTCTAATCATATCGGAACAAGTTTTAATTAACGTTTTTAGAGGATCAAAAAACTGAAAAGTTTGAAATACTTTTTATGTGTATTCGAAATAAAGGCAATGGGAAATTGTTAAAAAATAAAAAAGTGTTAAGAAAGCACAAGAAATTTTATTTTTTTCTCATGATGACTATTTCAGTGCATGAAAATATAAGCCAAGTAGCCAGGCATCATATGTTTTCAAAATGTGTGTGTATTCGTGTGTGTGTGTGTGTGCATGCACACACACGTGCTTTGCTACTTTGTGTGCCCCTCTCATGACTCAGTTGTGTAACTCCAGAAAAAGGGCTAAAAATGAGCAATGCAATGTAAGAAACAGATCCCACTGAATGAAAAGGGCATAGGCTCTTCAGAAACAGAAGTTTGTCTTCAAGGCCAAGGTGGCCTGGAGACTTCACCTGTGTGGGGGGATTCTTCAGAAGACTCCTAGAAACTGCCCAATTTTATTGCCTTAATGAAACAGAGCATCACAACCGCAGTGTAGCCACTGAATGGGTTCACTTTGCCTGCTGCCTAGACGAGAGTCAATTTATCAAGACAGAGGAATTGCAATAGAGAAAGAGTAATTCACGCAGAGGTGACTCTACAGGAGACCGAAGTATCGTTATTACTAAAATTAGTCTTCCCAAGCATTTGGGGATCGAGTTTTTAAAGACAATTTGGTGGGTGGGGAGCGGCAGTGAGTTGGGGAGTGCTGACTGGTTGGGTTGGAGATGAAATCATAGGGCGTCACAGTCTTCTTGCTCTGAGAGGAGCCAGTTTATAGACCCAGGTGGTGTCAGCTGATCCATCAAGTTCAGGGTCTGCAAAGCATCTCAAGCATTGATTTTAGGAGCAGTTTAGGGAGGGTCAGAATGTTGTAGCCTCCAGCTGCATGACTCCTAAACCATAATTTCTCATCTTGTGGCTAATGTTAGTAGTCCAGTTCCCAGGCAAGAAGGAAGTTTATTTTGGGAAAGGGCTGTTATCATCTTTGTTTTTAACTATAAACTAAGTTCCTCTCAAAGTTAGCTTCTCCTACTCCTGGGAATGAACAAGGACAGCTCGGTTAGAAGCAAGATGGAGTCGGTCGTTACATCTCTTTCACTGTCTCAGTCATCATTTTACAAAGGCGGTTTCAGTCTCATTGTATTCTCACTCTCGCTCACCTGCACATCCGCAGTGGCATTCTTGCCCTACTCCTAATATGAGAAACTTGTTTCTGTTCGGGGGTTGCGCACTTACAGTTCCCTCAGCGTCAGGCGCTCTTGTGTCATGACTCACTCCCTTACATGCACCATGTGTCTAATCAAACGTCCCTCAGGGAGACTTTCCTTTACCTGAATACAACAGTGACACCCACACCCTCTCTAATGCTATGTTGTCATTCTCGACTTTGCACCATAGTATTTATGACCACCAGGGATGCTATGTATGTGATTCATTTATTTATATTGTCCATTCTCACTAAAAAGGGACTCTCCATGAAGTCAAAGTCTTCTGTCTGTTTTTCATCTATTTTTTTATTGCATAGAAAAATTCTCAGCATTTGGAAAATGCTTGATGAATCTTTGATGAATGAGTCAATGAATGTGTTATGGAGTGAAATGACAAATTTTACCCACTGTTCTTTATAGAGATCTCTTTTGGCTTAAAAAATAGATAGAAATAGTCTAATTAGAATATATCGCAATTGATTTTTCTAAAGCTTCCATAGGGGAAAAAAGGGGAGCAGTTAAACCACAAAGATTTATAATAAATTAAAGAATAAATTGTCTCATGACATCACACTAAGACAATCACACTAAGTCCTTAAGGACCAAAACACAGATTGACATATAGATAAACATCAAATGTTTGAATAAATAAGATCTTAGAAAAAAGAAAATGGTTACTCAACAAGGAAAAGAATGATTTCAAATTTCTTTGGATGATAAATTAATAAACAAATACAGCATGGGAAAAATCAAGCCTATTCAAAAATACATATAATAAATATTTTATTGTAAACAAAAATATTTACTGTATAAAAACTTGTATGAATCCATGAGGAAAAAACAGTTAAGAGTCAAATAAGATGAATGGACAAAGGTTACAAGGGTCAATTTTAAATGAGGAAATATAAATTTGCAACATATGGTATAGTATTTAACCTCTCCGGTAATTCAAATAAATGAAAATTAAAACAACCATGAGATGCCTTTTCCTATCTTTCAAATAATTTAAACTTGTGAAACATCTATGCTGACAAGGAGATAGAAAATAACGCACCCTTGGATACGCTATTGGTGAGATGTTAAAACTGTTGAGAAAGCATGTTAGCAATAAATGTCAAAAGTCATAAAAAAAAGTTCACATGAAGCTAAAATGACACAGTAGTTCTGCCTTGGACATTAAATAAATAATCATGAATACAGAGGATGTTGTAATTTGAAAAGATACTCATTCTAGGGCTAAATATAGAAGGAAAATATAGAAAAAAATATTGGAAAGGTTAGGAGAGTTAGAGGCAGTCCTAGGATAAACTATTATACAATGTTTGATAATGATGTTTGAACATTCTTCATAGCAATATTATGAAAAATTTTTATTTTAAAAATAAAAAGTATTACAAAATTGTACCTATAGAATGATCTCAAATATATTAAAAAATATTTGCAAGCCCAAGTATAGATATGGATATAGGTTTACGTTTATGCATTTAAATGTATTTTTTGCCAAATTTGTTTATATCTTAAAATATTATAATATACATGCAGTCTTTTTTTATTGGATCATAATAATCGTACATATTATGGGGTATATAGTAATGCTTCAATGCATATATCACATAGTGTTGGGATCAGGGTAATTAGAATATCATCCCACACATTTATCATGTTCATGTTGCAAACTGTCAATATCCTTTTAGCTATTTGAAACTATATGATATATGATTGTTAACTGTACTAATTGTACAGTGGTACACAATACTAGAACTTATTCTTCCACCTAGCTGTAATTTTGTGTCCTTTAACAAATCTCTCCCTTCCCTCACTTTCTCTCACCTTTCCCAGCCTCCAGTATCCACTGTTCTACTTTGTACTTCTATGAGATCAGGTTTGTTTAGCTTCCACATGAGTGAGAACCTGCAGTGTTAAATTTATATTACTTTAATATAAATTAAGGTAAAGTTAAAAATTAAAAACTCCAAACTATAAATCAGATAGCAATTATATATTCCTTTTTGTTGAAATCATCATTTTTTGCAGAGTTAATTCACAAAGTAAAGTCATATAGATGTGGTACAACTATGTGCAAAAGAAGTTTAGAGAGGTTTTCAATCATCCAAGGTACTTTTAGTAATTGGACCAAGTAGGTAAATTGAACAAAGGGAGCAATTGATTACACTCATGTAATTATTTATGACTTTTCTTCATAATTTTTCTAATTAAACATTATTCAAAAGCCTAAATTTTTGTGCTCCCTGTCATTGTAGTTATTTATTACAGCATTTTAAAAAGGCACAATGTGTATTTGTTTGTGCCTGGCTCCTTTTACTCTGCATGATTTTTTTGAAATCCATCTGTGTTACAATGTACAACTGTAATTTGTTCATATTAATGGCTGTATACTAGTTCATTGTATCAATATACCACTATCTATACTCTGAACTTTTGTATTGCTCTTTTTTTAAAGTATTGTTAAAATGCAAAAATGTGTGTGCTAGAACAAGTCTTTGAGATGCATGCACATGTTATCCTCTTTGATATACACCTAGGAGTGAAATTGCTCTGTCATAGCATATGCATATTTTTAATGTCCGTAGATAATGTGAATAAGCCTTCTTAATTAGTTGTTCTGCTTTTCACTGCTGTCTAGAATAATGAGTGTCCTGCAATATTACTAACATTTGGTCTTGTCAGTTTTTGCTGATGTTTGTTTTGTTTTATCTTCCATTCTGGCAACTATATGGTTATAAATTATTGTGGTTTTAAATTGTGTTTCCCTGATTAATAAGGAGCATGAGAATCTTTCGCATTTTAATCACCCATTTGGATGTCCTGTTCATGCTTTTCCTTACTATGTTTTTTTATTTCTACAAGGTCCACAGTAAGGAATATTCTTTCATCTCTGACTGTAGTAATTTTTCTCTTCAAATTTTTTCCAATCAGAACATAAAGGTTTGTCTAAATAACTGATCTTTTCAAATAGCTAACTTATGATTTCACAGATTCTTTTTTTTTTTTTGAGATGAAGTCTGGCTCTGTCACCAGGCTGGAGAGCAGTAGTATGATCTCAGCTCACTGCAACCTCCACCTCCTGGGTTCAAGCAGTATCTCCTGCTGCAGCCTCCCAAGTAGCTGGAATTACAGGCACCTGCCACCACGCCCAGCTAATTTTTGTATTTTTAGTAGAGACAGGGTTTCACCATGTTGGTCAGGATGGTCTCGATCTCCTAACCTTGTGATCCGCCCACCTCAGCCTCCCAAAGTCCTGGGTTTACAGGCGTGGGCCATGGCACCCATCCGTGATTTTCTTTATTGTGTTTCTGTTTTCTGTTTCATTATTTTCTGCCCTAATTTTTATTATTTCCTCATTGCTGCTAGCTTTGGGTTTGATTTGGTCTTCTTTTTCCAGTTCCTTAAGCTGGGTGGTTTGTTTACCAATTTTAGATCTTTCATCTTTCTTAATACAGGCATTTACACCTATAATTTTCATTCTGAGACTGCTTTTGCTTCACTCTATGTAATTAAAGTATGCTGCGTCCTCATTTTTATTTATCTCAAAGTATTCTATAATGTTCCTTTTTATTTCTTCTTATTCAATTATTTGGTAGCATTATTTTATTTCAAAAGATTGTAGGTGTTCCAAATTTCTTTCTGTTATTGATTTCACATTCATTTCCATTTTCAGAGAACACACTAGGTAATATTTATATTATCTTAAATGTATTGAGGTTTATTTTTGGAGGTAGTGTATGACCTATACTAGAAAATATCCCATATGTACTTGAGAATAATATACTTTCTGCTATTTGCAGTGTGGAACATTCTATAGATATCAGTTATATATAATTGATGTATGTGTTGTTCTGTATTTCTACGTTCTTGTTGATATTCTGGTGGGGCTATCCATTATTAAAAGTGGAATGTTGCTTCAGCTATCATTGTTTTCTATTTCTCTCTTCATTTCTGTCGGTTTTTACTTTATGAAGTTTAGTGCTCTGTTATTAGGCACATATATACCTCTAATTTTATATCCCCATTTTGTATGTGTCCTATAATTTTTTATACAATGTCTCTCCTTATCTCTAGTAGCATTTTTGTTTTAAAGTTCACTTGTTCTGATGTTGGCATATCTCCTTCAGCTTTCTTGGAGTTGTTATTTGCATAATACATGTTTTTCTATTATTAACCTATTGAACCTATTTAAAGTGTCACATAGCATACAGTTGGATCATATTTTTAAATCCAAACTTGCAATTTCTGCTTTTCTGATTGGACTACTTAATCTATTCACTTTTAATTTTCTTATTGTGGTAGTTAGATTTATGTCTTGGGCTTTGTTTTTAAATTTTTAAGTCTCACATGTTATATTTTTTGTTCTTCTATTTCTGCTTTACTGTTTTCATTTGCACTAGGAGAATATAATCCAATGTGGCATTTTAATTCCTTTAATATGTTTAAAAGTATATTTCTTATGACTTCTTTTCTGGTTGGTATAGAGCTTACCATAGAAGTCCTAGACTCATATTCATCTAACTTAATTCTTGTCTGATATAGATATATTATTCATATAAAGTTATATTTTACTATCCTTCCATTTGTGGTATTATTTTTATACACATGACATCTCTAAATGTTAGTAAGCCAAAAATATATTATTATAACAATTACTTTATAGAAGTTTATGTCTTTTAAAGAAGCTGACATTTTTAAAAATGTAAATAAGTATGTATTTATAGCTTTTGTAATATTAACTTTCTTACTTATCCATTCTGGTTCCCTTTATTTGTTCCTGTGCTTTTGTGTTAGCATTTGGAATCATTTCTTTTGCCCAATACATCTTTGCTGCCACCACCTCCCTTACATTACACATCTATAGGGTATATGCCCAACAATATATTACGTACATGTTATTTTATACAATTGTTTCTTAAGTTTGTTAAGAGGAGGATAAAATATTCGTTTATGCTATCATTTACAGTTGCATAGTGACTTTTATTTTTGTGTGCAGATTTGAATTGCCATCTGAGGTTACTTACTTTCTTCAAGACTTCCCTTTATGATTTTTTGTAAGATGTGTCTGTTAGCAACAAATTGTTTTAGTTTTTTCTCAACTAGGAATTCATTTATTTCTCCTTCATTTTCAAAACATAGCTTTGTTGGATACTGTATCTGTGGTTGACAGTTTTTTTCTTCTTTGAGCACTCCACTGCCTTTTGGCCTCTATTGCCTCTTCTAAGAAGTCAGATGTAAACTGTATTGCATCAATTTATACTTCTAGAAGCAATGTAAATTGCTAATATACATCCTTTGCATAAAAGGCTGGATCCCTGAAAATATCTCATATAATAACTGGTAAGATAATCTGGTAAGATTAAGATGAGTTTACCATAGTAAGATAGAGCACTACCTTGATGAAGTCTTAGTTGCAATTTAGATGGGAGTGCAAAGTTGAGGTATTTATGAAATATTGAATACAGATTTAGATGGGTCTTTTATTGTAAGGATAAAATAGGTTTGTCTGAGAAACACGATGAACATAGCAGAGTGAAGATATTGAGGAAAGCAGTGAAAAGTGTTGGGATAGAAACTGCAACTTCATGCTATCCATAGCAGAGGTGAACAGTTTAAAATATACATAAATGTTTGTTTTGTTGTTTTGATTTTTTTTGTTTGTTTGTTGTTTGGCAGAGAGAGATTCGGGAGCAAATAGCAAAGTTATTTACAACTTTTATCTTCTTCTGATAGTAGCTATTTTGATAAAGACAATAAGTTATGTGAGTATCGGTATGGTGAATTGTTTTGTACTCTTCTTGTATACAAAGTTACTGTTAGACTTTACTTTGGGTCCAATAATTAGAGGTAAAATAATATATTTTGTGGTCTTCATTATTTTCTGCGATCACTAGTGATGTTAAATATATCTTCCAATGATTATTGCTTTGTGTATTTCCTCTTCTGTGTAGTTCCTATGTCTTTTACTCATTTTTTTTTCTTGTGTTATTTATACTTTTTCATTGCCATGCATAGGCCATTGACACATTCTTGTTTTTTTTCTGGTGTATATTATGAATGGCTTTCCTCAGTTTGGAACCTGTCTTTTCATTTGTCTTGACGAATCAGGATTGTCATTTCGCACAACAGTGAACATACTACATTCTGAATTCTTTTACTACATTCTAAATTCTTTTAGAAGTAGAGTTTAGTTTTGAAATTAATTTTTAAAAGCTTCTGCTATACTCTAGGTTCGTATGTATTGCCAGGTTCATGAAGTGGACCGATATTTCTTCTTTGCTATCACCTCTCTCATTCCTAAGATATTCATAATTTCTCTATATTGAAGTGAGGACTGTCCTTAGCAGAGTTTTGAATACAATGCTTTTCCTTTAAATACAATTGCCTATATCATAATTTACTGAAGTTTAGTTCATAATTTTATACAGCCTCAGCAAATGTTCTATGGATAAAATAATTAGTTCTGGTTTTTAGAAACCCTTAAAAACTTTTCATACACAGCACTATCTATTAAATTTATTGATAAATCTGTTAAAGTTAGTTGTGTCTAGTATGTCCTCAAATTAACCAAGAGGCACCTGATTTATGGCACTTCTTAATCTTACTCTTAATATTTACTTGATTGTCAAAGAGAATATTGTTTCATTTTGATTTCATTCTGAAAGACCCAAAGTAGTGAAAGCATAGAAAATTACCAAGTTAGTAATCTCAACTGAAATATATTTAAAACAATTTAAAACTTTATCAAGTACATTGTTTCATCAGATTGATCATTTAGATCATATGCTACCTTAGCTTAGTAATTATAAAGATGGTGGCTGAAAATATCTTCCAAAGTGCTTGGAAAATAAGAAGAAATAATTCCTCAATAATTTGAAAAATACAAATTGTTATTAGCATAAAAACAGACAGAACACAACTTTTCTTACAAACAACTTCATGGCATGGTACGTCATTGGTCATCTGAGGATTCCTAAGCTTTTTTTTTTTTTTTTTTTTTTTTGAGATGGAGCCTTACTTTGTCACCTAGGCTGGAGTGCAGTGGTGCTATCTCAGATCACTGCAAGCTCTACCTCCTGGGATCATGCCATTCTCCTGCCTCAGCCTCCCAAGTAGCTGGGATTACAGGAGCCTGCCACCGCGCCCAGCTAACTTTTTTTGTATTTTTGATTAGAGACCGGATTTTGCCATGTTGGCCAGGCTGGTCTTGAACTCCTGACCTCAGGTGATCCACCCGCCTCAGCCTCCCAAAGTTCTAGGATTACAGGCATGAGCCACCACGCCTGGCCTCCTCAGCATTTTTATATATGACGTTTATTTATGACTATCATGAAAGTGTCACTGCTGAATCCATATGGTAGTAAATAAAATAGATTTGACATAAAATGCAAATAAGATGTAAATGATATAATGGAAAATGGCCATCACAATACACTTCTGTATCAGTTTTCAGCTCTATTATGATTATAATATATCCATGTTGTGGCTTTTTATAGTTAAGAGCATCTTGGGATTTTACAGGTATGTTTTTATGACTTTTATATTACTTATGAAGGTCAAAACTGTGTTTAAATGTGGGGATATATAATTTTCTACTCAGAATGCAATCGTCAAATATGTAACATTTTAAATTGTTTAAAAATAAAATAGTTTTTAAGTTTACACAGTTGACGATTGTATTCTGAGAAAAACAAAACAAAACAAAACAGTGAATGCAATTGAACCTGTTGCAAAACTGCATCATTGTTGCTGTCAAAAGTATGTCAATGAATTTTAATTTATTGATATTTCATTTGAAAGACAATGCATTTCCCACAGTGTACAGGCCTCCTCATCATAAATGTCCCTCTCCACCCTCAAACAGCTTCTACAAGTAAGCACTGCATGTACATGCTGTGAAACTACTTGTGCTGAACCACAAATATTATTCTTTCTCAGCTTTCTTCCTCCATGAAACATCCCTGTAGAAACAAATGTACTTTTCATCTTTATAACGGGTTTTGTAGCTGTATGATACCTGCAACTTCTGTGACCATTTTGTCATGTTGGGACCAAGTGTGAATGCAAAGTTTGCTCATAGAGGAGGACCGACCTATCAGAAAATGGAAAAGTTCTTGGTCATTGATGACAGCAGTCAACCAGTGAATCCATCAAGCCTGGAGCTTGTCCTACTGCTGGAATTCTTGTCATTGTAGAAAATCAATGTTTTGTTCTGATTTGTGGCATTCTAGCTTGCAAATGGATGCATCTTAGCTGACATCAAATGCTCCCTAAGGATATTCCAAAGATAAAATTGATGTCTTCATTTTGAAGGGCGTTGATAGAGTTTTACATTTGTCTTTATTGTAGTAAAGATTTTCAAATTTAAAAAAAATGTATGAGTTGATTGATTAATTGATTGCTTTATGCAGGAAGCAACACAGGGTGAAATACAAATAGGTGATTGACAAATGCTGATTATTCAAGAAAAGTAGATATTCCATTTACAGTGATTATGTCTAGTTTTTCTTCATTTATTAAGTAGCTATTTTTTGAATGCAGAGTTTGGAATTACTCCAAATTAAGTCAAGACCCAAGACATAATCACAAAGATTAGAGTGTCTGAAGAAAACTGGATGGTTTTGACACATGTGGACCTATGTCCTAGTCTATTTTCATATTTCAAAAGCAAACCACATTGACATTTTGACTTTTCAAATGTTTTTAGTTTATAATCATATCTTTTTCCTAAAGCGAGAATTCTTGAGAGTATATGATTGATAGCATATTTCTCTGATTATAAGAAATCATTAATTTTAATAGTAAATATATAATAATAGGTTTTAAAAACAAGTGACATTAAAACACAGAAGTATTCATTATAAAGACATTCTAAATGTCTTTACGTAACAAAAACATACCTTGTACACTTGAGGAGTATGAAAAGTTAATATAAAATGGCAAATAAGAGATCACTGGTTAGGTCAATGGCTGCCATTAAACCATCTGTGTAGAAATCATATTCAAATGCCCCTCCCTCCACAATTTTCAGATGTATAAAAATTTATCAATTTTTCTTTGGAAACACCCTCAAACCCAACATGCTTTCATTTATTTATTTTTCTCTATAAGTAATCAATCCCCTGTCTCCACTATCTACCTGTCAAAATTACCTTTTCTCAATTTAAATATTACTTACTCAAAAAGTTCCTGTCTAGTTTTCCAAAATCATATTTATTTTTCCCCCATATCTTTCAAACCACAGCAAAAGTCTATTACAGAACTTTTATGTGTCTTTTGTGTGATCAGGGTTTTTATTGCAAAGACATGTGTCCCTATAGTATTAAAAGGCATTCCATTCTCAGTGGCAGCTGGAAGCAAATTTTGATTTACATTCGGCCAAAGAAGCCTATTGAAATGATTTTAAATATATCACTTTTGGAATTCAGATAGATATTCCAAATCTATCAAATAGGTTGGATGCATTTGATGTTGCTCATTGAAAACCAGAATGTGGAAATGAACATGGAGACCACTGAAAGAACAGTCGTGGTCTGAATAGTGGAACAAAAATATATAGGGCAGTATACATTTATAAATGGATGAAGAGATAGATAGGTGGAAAGATGGGTTAGAGAGAGAGAGAGAGAGATCCATACAACTCTGCTATGATAGCTCTAAAATGAAGACAGGACATGTATATTAGCTCATTCTCACACTGCTATGAAGAAATGCCTGAGACTGGGTAATTCATGAAGGAAAGAGGTTTAATTGACTCACAGTTTCACATTGCTGGCAGGCCTCAAGAAACTTCCGGTGATGGTGGAAGCCAAAGGAGAAGTAGACACCACCTTCACAGGGTGACAGGACAAAGTGAGTGCAAGCAGGGGAAATGCCAGGCACTTCTAAAATCATCAGATCTCCTGAAACTCACTCATTATCATGAGAACAGTATGAGGGTAAACTGCCCCCATGATCCAATTACGTCCACCTAGTCCCAGCCTTAACGTGTGGAGTTTATGGGGATTACAATTGGACGTGAGATTTGGGTGGGGATATAGAACCGAACCATATAAACATGTGAAGGAATGATATCTTTTTGCCACCCAGAGGGAGACTGAGATGTGCTTCTGAGATCACTAAGCAGGAAAGAAGGCAAACTCCTCCAAGCTTTAGCAGAGAGAGGAGCCATGCCAAGAGTCTCAGTGAGAAGGAGCAGAAGGTGGCAGAAGCAGACTACTCAGCAGGTTCTAACCACCGATTAGAGACAGTGGGACTGAGGCCCACAGGGACTGAGGGAGCATCAACCACAGCAGCTCGGGGACAGAGACACAAGTGTCAGTGCTAGTGCAGAAATGTGGGGAAACTTCTCCCACTGGACAGGCTGATCCATGTGCTGAACCGGAGGGGTAGGAATGTTATCGGTGATTTGGGGGCCAAGCTATCATTAGCTTGTTTTTTTTTTTTTTTTTTTTTGTATCTATAATGTATTTGTGTGTTAATCAACAAATTTGCAGTTTGCCAAACACAAGCAAAAACTTTAGAATATTCAAGGTAGATAATTAGTAGCAAAACTTTTGTTAGATATGGGCAGAATGCCTGTGATATGTTAAAATATGAGACAGGTAATGTGGAAGTAGAGCATGTGTATTAAATAGAAAGGAGTGGAAGTACTGAGAGATATTTACGAGCTAAATATCCACTACATGTAAGTATACAGCAGCCACTAAATGTTCAGGATATAATCAGCAGGCATAGGTACTTAATTTTCATGAGGTTTTTAATTCAGCCACATGCTGATGACACCTGCTCTGTCCCCAAATATCCTCTGCTCAGATTAATTAATTAGTTAATCCCATAGCTAATCCCATAGCTATTCTTCAGTCAAGCTTCAGCTGTGTCAAGCTACACATCCCTGAATCTCTCCAATAGAGCAAGTGTGTAATTGGCCAAGGACACTGTTTATCTGTGGGCCCCATTGTTTGAACCTAAATTCTGTCCTTGTATTGTGGCACCATCAGCAGAAAGATTGACATGGTAGAGAGTGTTGGGACAGGTGAGCATGGTGTGCCCTGGGATTCAGGTAGTGAGGACCTCTTAACTTACTTGCACCCTATGCTAAGTGTCATCTCTTTTTACCTTGCTTCTCGCTCTGTGATTTAAAGTGATTCAATTGCTGTGTGATCGAGCATTTTGATTTTGTTTGTGAGCTTCGCTGCTCAATGCCTACTGGGCTCTCTTTCCTAATAGTACGCACAGAGGTCCCCACTGCATCAAGACAAATTCCCATGCAGTAGCGTCACTAATCATCTTCTATATGACATATTTGTTTATTTTTGTTCCAAGCCCTAGAAAAGTTCATGGAGACTAGAAGGTAGTCCAGAAGTAATTGCAGAATCAAAGAATAAAGTTTAAAAGTGTTCTTCCTCAGAAGCTACCCTGTTGTGACACTGAACATTTGGAAAACATGCAGTTCAACCTTTAATAGAAATTTCAAGCACCTATAAGCCAGAAACTCTGATATTCATCCTTCTAGCCCCCTAAGTGTAAGAAACAATTTGCATGTTATGGAATAAAATTCTGTATTTATTATAGGGGAGGAGAAAAGTAATAGAGCACCTACTATATAAGTTTTGTAAGTATGTTACGTACGATGAATACACAGTATCAATGAGAGAGATATTATGATTAACTCCCCTCTACAAATTAGAAAACTGAGGTTCAGAAAGGTTGCATAATGTTTCCAAAGTCATGAAAAGTAGGATTTAAATCTCAAAGTCCCGCCTGTCATTTATAATGGAAAATCAGAGAGATCAAAGTAGTCACCTGAGATCACGTGATTTGGAAGTGGCTAGAAGGTAAACACCCTGACATCTATTCAGACATTCGCCAAAACTCCTCCAATACCAAGTGCTTTCTATAGACTCATTCATATGGTGCAAGCATTATAAAATGTAGTGATATTAATAAAATATTATAACAAAGTACTATAGTTTTATATAACATATAAAGTAAATATGAAAATAAGTATTATAAATATATATTATAAAATAATTATTAGCACATTTTTAGAAATATTTTCTCTAACTGGGTTATTATTCCATAAGAGATCCTCTTGTAAATGGCCTTATATTTTTAATTTTGGTATCCATGTGTTCATAATAGACGTCTTGAGGAATAGAAGATAAGAGGGAATATTTTTGCGGAAGTAAATTAAGAGTAATTCAGAATTCAGTGATGTAAGAATTGTGAAGAGACCTACAAACTATTTTGGATAAGTCATACTGAAAGAAAGAGGATATTATTCCTTTAATTAAACCAATTATAGTGGGGATTAGCAGATGATACCATAAAAATGAACTATTCAATTTAGGAAAAAATGAACACTTTTTGAGGATTAACAGTCATTTCTTTGTACTCAAAAAATTGAAATCGAATTAAGTAGAACAAAGCCTCAAGCCAAGTATGCCAGACTCGTTAACAACGGCAAATATTGATTGAATAGTCTCTCTTGCTTCACCATATTAATAAGTATATTCGCTCTGACTTCTGCCTATTCTGCTCCATGCAACAGCTTGCTCTGTAAATCTGAATGCAGAGGAATATTTTCCACTGAAGTTAAAGGAGACAAAAATCCCCATAGCCATCATAATTCAAACAAATGTTCAGATTGTTGCAAAAAATTATTCTTGTGGGTGGGAACTCTGGGCAGAACAATTTTAAAATGGTAAGAATTTTGTGGGTTAACTGGACTTGATCAGACAAGTGATGAATGGAGCTCCATTTGCTTTGTGTCATAGATATGAGAAGGAGGGAGTGTGGAAAGTGGAAGCAGAAAGGAAGAAAACTCATGTTTGTTTTACGGTTATCAGACACCTGATACATTAAGTAGTTATTATTTTCTGCATGGGAGGAGAAGAAAATCAGCTTTTTTAAAGTTGTACAAATTTCCAGCGTCATTCAGACATTAGAGTTGGAGTCTATTTCCAGGTATTTCTGAGTCCCAAGCCTCCGACCCTCTTGGTCATTTGAATGAACATAAACCAGAATTGCAGTTCATAAATATTGGACTCAGAGGAGGTAACCAGATTGTTCTCCTCTGTGGTCCAAATGTAGACTTAATGAAGAGGAAAGCAAATTTTATTTCATATTCCAGTCAGTTTTCTCCTACAAATCCATAGAGTAAATATTAGCACATTGGGTCAATTAGACACAACATGTTCCTCATATTTTCCCCAAAATTCCTGTGGCCAGAGTTCAGTTGGCTCAAAGGCCTTTTTTTAACCTACATTGTTCACATACTATTTGTTTTAGCAAGCTTTGCCCCAGTTTCTTTTTTTTTTTCCATACAAAATTTTAGGGGGACATATCCATCAAGTATAAATTACCTGTCATGATTTTATGACTACCATTATCACTTTGTCTAAGAAGCTCACTGAATTTTGCGTGAAGTAAAATCCAAACTCAATTGAGTATGTGCACAGACATTCCTGTGTTTTATTTTTTTCAAAGAGAATTGTAGACTATGCCTATACATACATACATTTAGTTTCAACTAAAAACATAATTTGGTAATTTTTATTAAAAACTTTTTTCCATTAACAAAACTATCACTCAAGTATATTCTGACAAAATCGATTGCTTACAAGGAATGTTTAAGAATGCATTTTTTTTTCTGGTCTAATATTTAAAAAGGGACAGTCATATTAAGAGAGAAAAATGGGGACACCTTGTAGCCATTTCCCTTACTGTGAATTCCTATGCATTTGTCTTTTTAAACAATACTTTAATTTTATATTTTCTTTAGATTTAGAACAATGGCGAAGGGGAGTAAAAAGTGTCCCGTATATATCACATGCAGATTCCTTTGTTAATACATCTTATATTACTGTGGCATATGGGTCACAACTAATGACTGATATTGATATATTATGATTGACTAAAGTTCATACTTTATTTGGATTTCCTTAATCTTTACATGTCATTTTTCTGTTCTAGAATCTCATCCAGGCCACACTTAGGCTTTCCTAAACGATGGCAGTTGCTCAAAATTGATTGGTTTTTGATGACCTTGATAATTTTGAAGATTATTTTGTAAGACTGTTCCTCAGTCTGGGACTGCTTCATGTTTCTCTCATGGTTAGACTGGGGCTATGGGTTTTGTAAGCAAGACAACAGGGCTAAGTAGCATCTTCCGTACATCATACCAAAAGTACACATCCTGGAGAGGACTCCTCTCTGCCTTGAGGGAGTGTTTGCCAGGTTTCTTCACTGGGAAGTCACACTTTCCTCCCTGATTTCCCTTGTTATTCTCATTGGAAGGAAGCCACTACAAGTAGTCCTCACTTAAGAGAAGGACATGGGCTGGGCGCGGTGGCTCACACCTGTGATCCCAGTACTTTGGGAGGCCGGGGCAGATGCAACACGAGGTCAGGAGGTCGAGACCATTCTGGCCAACATGGTGAAACCCCATCTCTACTAAAAATACAAAAATTAGCCGGATGTGGTGGCACACGCCTGTAGTCCCAGCTACTCAGGAGGCTGAGGCAGGAGAATTGCTTGAACTCGGGAGGCAGAGGTTGCAGTGAGCCCAGATCGTGCCACTGCACTCCAGCCTGGAGACAGAGCGAGACTCCGTCTCAGAAAAAAAAAAAAAAAAAAAAAAGAAAAAGAGAAGGACTTAATGGTCCTTTCCTTGGAGTGGGAAAATTAACTTATCTGCACAAAGGTAAGTACCCAGTTCTCCCAGGCCTGATTTGATCATATCTCAAGAGCTCATGAAGTCAAAAGAAATGAAACATTAGGCATAATGTATATTATAAAGTTGTGAGCTTTTTATAGATATTATTCTTACATTTTACAGGTAAGAACAGTCAGATTAGACAAATTAATTAGGGGTAAGGTAACAAAACTTTTAAGAAGTGAAGACATAGTTTTTACCTAACTTTGACTCCAAATCTGTAATTTTTCCATCACTTTCTAAAGAGGAAGCATTGAGAAAGTTGGGTCTGTCTTTTAAGTAAGTTACTTGACTTGGTTTGTGTCCAAATTTGCTAATTCCTGGCACTCATTTGGTTCTCCAGATGGCTCTGGGGCGCTGTGAAACACCAAGAGCTATCGCCACTGCCTCACGCTGCACACAGGTGCACCACTCCTTGGCAGCCAACACACACCCAGATGCCGCCTTAGGGGAGCAAGGGATGCAGAGCCTTTTCCTGAAGCCAGACAAGCCCCTGTTGCCTCAGGGGACTTTATTCCGCAGAAGACATGGAGCAAAACTGCCAGTTGCAGAAACACCCCCCAAGGAATAAAAATTGGGTAACAGTTAGAAATATTAGGCATTTTTCCCATTGTACCTGCAAACACTTCATCAACACTAGAAGCAGATGGCAAGGCAACCATGAAAGGCAAAACAAAACAAAAACAAACAAACAAGCAAAAAACAAAAAAAAAAAAACAAAAAAAGGATCATTTAGGCAATAAAAATAAAAAATATGTTCTGAAAACTCAACAAGTCCAATGATGTTGCCGGTACATGATTTTGAAAAGAAAATATAAAATAAATAAAATAAAATATAACAATGTTATTGTGGGCTATATAGTACTTTTAAAATTAATACTGACAGTATTTGATGTCAAGTAATTTTGTATTCAGAATTAGGAAAGGTTCTTTATAACTAACGGGGGCATAGCACCTTCTATGTTTTCATCTATATTAGCATTTAAAAGAATTAAAATGTAAATAATAAGCAATTATTGGCAATAAACCATAGAGTGTTTGGTGATGCTTTACATCATAGCTTTATATTATTATGAAATTAGATTTTTGTTTTTTAGAATGGTTCTAGTTTCACAGCAAAATAGAGGCACAGAGTTTGGCCATATACCCCCCAGCTCCACAGATGCTCAGCCTCTCAGCTTTTCAACATTCCCCAGGAGAGTAGTCCATTTGCTACAACTGATGAGCTCGCATTGACACATCCTAATCACCAAGGTGCTTACTTCACATTAGGATTCACTCTTGGTATTATACCTTGTATGGGTTGGGACAAATGTATCATGACATGTATACACCATTATAGGAACATACAGAGTATGTTCACAGCCCTAAAAATTATGTTCTCTGCCTATTCACATCTCCCTTTCCCCCAAACTCTCGTAATCACTGGTCTTTTTACTGTCTCCACAATTTTACCATTTCTAGAGTGGCATATAATTGGAATAATACAGTATGTAGCCACTTGAGATTGACTTCCTTCACTAGTAAAATGCACTTATGATTTCTCCATGTCTTTTAATGATGTGATAGCTAATTTGTTTTCAGTGCTAAATATTTCTTTGCCTAGAGATGTCACAGTTTATTTATTCATTCACCTACTGAAGGACACACAGTTGCTTCAGTGTTTTGAAAAATATCAATACAATTGCAATAAATATCTGTGTGTAAGTTTTTATGTGGACATACGTTTTCAACTCCTTTGAACAAGGAGTCCAGTTGCTGGTTCATGTGTTAAGTATGTTTAGTTTTGTAAGAAATCACCTCCCCTCCCGTCTTCCAAAGCATATGTACCATTTTGCATTGCCACTAGCAATGATGAGAGTTCCAGTTGCTCCACATCCTCACCATCATTTGATCTTGTCAGTGTTCTGGATTTTGACCATTATAATAGGTGTATAGTAGTAGCTCATTGTTTTAATATGTATTTTCCTGATGACAGATGATCTGTAACATCTTTTCATATGTATATTTATCATATGTATGTCTTCTTTGGTGAGGTGTCTGTGAAGGCCTTTGGCCCAATTTTAAAATCAGGTTGTTTGTTTTCTTACGGTTGACTTGCAAGAGTTCTTTGTATATTTTGAATAACAGCCCATTATCAGATGTGCTTTTTGCAATATATTCCCCCAGTCTGTGGCTTGGCTCTTCACTCTGTGACTTTTGTGAGGCAGAATTTTTAAATTTTAATGAAATACAGCTTACCAATTAATTCCTTCATGGATTGTGCCTTCAGTATTGTGCTCTATTGCCATACTCAAGATCATGTAGGCTTTCTCTTTTATTATCTTCTAGGAGCTTTACAGTTATACATTTTACTTTAGGTGTATATTCTATTTTGAGTTAATTTTTGTAAAAAATGTTAAGGTCTGTGTCTACATTTTTTGTGTTGTTTTTCACATATGGCTCTCCAGGTGTACTATACCATTTGCTGAAAAGACTGGCTTTGCCTAGATTCTATTGCCTTTACTACTTTGTCAGAGGTTAGTTGACAATGTTTACATGGGCCCATTTCTTGGCACTCTAGTATATTTCATTGATCTATTCTTTCACCAATACAATACATACTGTCTTAATTATTGTATTTTATAGTAAGTGTTAATCCAGATAGTGTCTGTCTTCAATTTCATCCTCCTTCAATATTTTTTGCCTGTTCTGGGTTTTTTTGTCTTTGCATATAAACTTTCGAATCATTTTGTTTATATCCACAAAATGACTCACTGGGATTTTGATTGGTATTGCATCAAATGTATAGATCAAGCAGGAAAGAACTAACATCTTTACAATATTGAGTCCTACTTATTGTGAATGTGGACTATCTCTCCATTTATTCAGTTCTTCTTTGATTTTTGTTTTCAAAAGAGTTTTGTAACATTCCTCATATAGATCTTGTACATATTTTGTTATATTTCTACCTATTTATGTTCAGGGGGTGCTAATGTAAATGGTATTAAGTTTGAAAACTAAAATTTAATTTGTTTATTGCTTGTGTATATTGTAAGGATTGATTGAGTGTTGCATGCTAATTTTGTATCCTGTGTCCTACCACATTGCTATAGTTGCTTACTAGTTCCAAGAGGTTTTTTCGTAAATTCTTTCAGATTTCCTACAAAGATGATCATGTCGTTTGTGAACAGACAGTTTTATTTCTTCCTTCCCAATCTGTATGCATTTTATTTTCGATTTTGTCTTGTCTTGTTTATTAACTGGTACTTCCAGTATGATGTTGAAAAGTAGTGGCGAGAATGGACATCTTTACCTTGTTCTTGATTTTAGTGGGAAGCATTCAAGTTTCTCACCATGAAGTTTAATACGATGTTAGCTGCAGAATTTTTTGTAGATATTCTTTATCAACTTGAGGAAGTTCCCAACTATGTAGTTTTACAGTTTTTATAATGAATGAGTGTTGGATTTTGTCAAGTGATTTTTCTCCGTCTACTGATATGATCACGTGATTTTTTTCTTTTAACCTGTAGATGTGATCAATTACATTAATTGATTTTCAAGTGCGTTGCACGTGTATAATCAATCCTCTTTGGTTATGATGTATGATATTTTACATACATTATTGCATTTCCATTGCTAACATTTTGATGATAATTTTTTATCTATATTCAGGAGAGAGAATGGTCTATAGTATATATTATTTTCAAATGTTTTTTGTTTTGGTATTAGGGTAATGCTAGCCTCATGGAATTAGTGGTTATTCCCTTTGCTTCTGTCTTTTGAGATTCTAGAAAATTGGTATGAATGCTTCCTTAAATGTTTGATGAGACATACCAGTGAACACATTTAAGCCTGGTGCTTTCTGTTATGGAAGGTTAGTAATTATACATTCAATTTCTTTAATAGATGTATTCCTATTCAGTTTTTCCATTTCTTTTTGTTTATTTTGGAAGATTGTGTCTTTCAAAAAATTGATCCATTTCATCTAGGTTATCAAATTTGTGGGCATAACATTGTTCATAGTATATGTTTATTATCCTTTTAATGCCCACTGATCTGTAATGATGTACCCTCTTTCATTTCTGTTATTAATAGTTTGTGTCCTCTACCCCCTACCATCCCCCTTTTAATTTTGAGATGGAATCTCACTCTGTTGCCCAGGCTGGAGTGCAGTGGTATGATCTTCACTCACTGCAACCTCTGCCTCCCAGGTTCAAGTGTTTCTCTTGCCTCAGCCTCCCAAGTAGCTGAGATTACAGGCATCCACCACCCTGCCAAGATAATTTTTTGTATTTTTAGTAGAGTCAGGGTTTCACCATGTAGGCCAGGCTGGTCTCGAACTCCTGACCTCAGGTGATCCACCCATTTCAGCCTCCCAAAGTGCTGGGATTACAGGCGTGGGCCACCACGCCTGGCCCACTTTTTTGTTTTTTATTTTTATATTTTTTGTTGTTTTTTTCCCCCTCAGCCTGGCTAGAAGCGTATCAACTTGACTTGCGTTTTTAAAGAACCAGATTTTGGCTTTATTTTATCTATTGATTTCCTGTTTTTAATTACACTGATTTCTACTGTAATTCTTATTCTTTTTCTTTTTATTATAGATGCAATGTGCTCCTGGTTTTCTAGTTTCCTAAGATATAAACGTAGATTACTGATTTTAGATTTTTTTCTTAATATATATACAATGCCATAAATTTCCTTCTGAGCAGTAATTTTGATGACTCCCACAATATTTTCTTTTATAATTTCAATTTTTATCTTAGATTCAGTTGTTTTCATTTTTATTCAAGTCAAAAATATTTTTAAATGTCTTTTAATTTTTTTTTTTTTTGGCCCTTATGTTATTTAGAAGTATGTCATTTAATCTCTACATATTTTTTAGATTGTCCAGTTATCTTTCTGTTATTGATTTCTAGTTTAATTTTAATTTTACTGGAGTCTAAGATCAAACATTGGATAATTTTTGTTCCTTTACATTTGTTTAGGTATGTTTCATGGTCCAGAATGTGGTCTATCTTGTTGAATGTTCCACATGAGCTTACTGTTACTTTCTCTTTTCATAGCCTAAGGTAAATGGTTAAAACCTTGTATTTTCTACTTCCCTGGGAAACACCTGTATAATGAGTAACTTATACATAGTAAGCAAGCAAAAATGTGTTTCCTCAAAATCCATGTAAACTTATGAGGTCTTTCCTTGCTCCATATACACCTGGGCATGGCAGAGGACGAAGAAAATCACACTGGAATTGGGCAGGTCTAGTATTTGACAAGTCTGCTTTGCCCTTTATCAGTTACCTTACTTTGGAGAATTTATTTGACATTCTTACCAAGTTTTTTTTTCCCTCTGTAAATGGCACCATACGTATCCCTTTGGGTGAATTGATTTTAAAAGTAGACATGTAAATGGGTGCCAAGTACACTCCCTGATATATAATAGGTGAGGAATTTAAAAGATACTTACTTTGCCTAAGAATGCAGCTTTCCCAGCCTGTAGTCACTTAATCTGTGTACTACCACACAATATTGTATATTAACTTATCAGTTACTTTATAAATTTTTCCTAAATGTTTTCACTCAGATTTTAACCTGAATATTTGTTTTTAAACAATTTTAGATAACTAACATGAAAATAAAAATAGCATCATTTTATTTGCTAGCTGTTTTTTTATATATTCAATAATTACAAAAAGTATGAATAATTGAATATATTCACAGTTTTTAGACCATCAACACACAAGTAAAACTTTGGCCTTGGAGTTTATGAGAAAAAACCTGCTCTAGGGATGTTGATCTTTACTTTTTTCCCTTACACTACTATCACGTCTTCAGGCTGTAACAGAATGAGGCTAAAACTGTCATTTGTTTTATTTGCCTACCACACAGATGATTCCGCAAACTTTAGCATGTTGCAGAGTGGGATGAACATTATATTTGCAACACAAACATTAGATCAAATGTCTAATTCATTCCTTTGTATCCATGTGAACATGGAGAAGTTGCTTACTTAGATTCCACAGGAAGAATACAAAGAGAAAATAAGAAATTATTAAATCATAAAAAAATGGAACAAATATAATGATATTATACTACTTATTTCATGTATGAAGAATAATTGATTCAGTGATTAATGTAAACAATGGTTGTAATCTGTTCAAAATTTATTTTTATTTTTATTTTATTTTATTTTATTATTATACTTTGAGTTCTAGGGTACATGTGCATAACGTGCAGGTTTGTTACATATGTATACTTGTGCCATGTTGGTGTGCTGCAACCATCAACTCGTCAGCACCCATCAACTCGTCATTTACATCGGGTATAACTCCCAATGCAATCCCTCCTCCTTCCCCCCTCCCCATATTTTAAAAAGTCTTGTGTGTGTATATATACACCCAAGAATATATATGTTCCTAGCACATATATATAGCATTATATATATAATATATAGCATTATATATATAGCATACACATATATGTGTGTGTGTGTGTCTATGTGTGTGTATATATATATAAAATGGAAGTTAGAAGTAATGTCTTAATTAGTGAGACTATTACACAAGCTTGTTTTTCTCATCCCCATCTTGCCCTTTAGGCTTAAACCTTTTAGGGTAAGTACCATTGCTCTTTGGTCACTGCTTTGTATTTAATGTTTGGTCCTTAGTAGGAGTTCGGAAAAGGACAAAGAGATAAACAAATCTATGAAAATATAGATACATGTTTACTAAAGTCCCTTTCTGATATAAAATGATTTGGCTGCGATCGCAATATTATTAAATTATTAACTGGTGAGCAATACAATATGAGCAAAGCTGTCCTCCAGAAAAAGATTACATGGGAAAGGATCATATTGAGCTGTAATGGTGGAGAAAGCTAAGCTAGTAACTAAAACCTGTTCTCCACTTCCATTATAATTATGTCGTACCTGAGAAATGGTAATCCAGTCACTACTTTATATCGCCTTCCCACTCCGTAAATATACAGCGGTGTGATTCAATGCTGGCAATAACATGAGTGAACTGAAATGTGCCACTAGAGGAATAATGAAATTTCCTGCCGTGATTTCTACATGCTTCAACCTGGAAGAACTACTCTGGAATCCATATATATCTACAAAGGTAGGAGACATTATAAACAAACAGTGCACACAGAAGATTAGGTCAATAATGAGCCTGCAAACAAGATATTGTCAGATAAACAAAAGTCTGTTTTCTGAGAATTTTTAAAAATTATGTGACATAGGCATGTTCTTTAGTGAGACTCTTTTGCTGGTAAACTGTTTTGGAGTGTGAGGGTGTGTGGTGTGTGTGTGAGTGTGTGTATATATTGAAAATGTCTTTAATTTACTTAATTATTAAATACTCATTTGGTTGACTAAACAATTTTGGTTTGATAATTATTTTTCTCTGTACGTTGAAAAAATTTATTGTTTTTGTGTCTTGTGACTTTATTTTTGCTGTTGGGAAGGGTACTGTCAATCAAAGTTCTATTCCTTGGCAAATAATCCGTGTTTCCTCTTTGGCTGATTTAAAATTGAATTATTTCTTGTTCTTTTCACCACGATGTATTTAGAGGTGAAATTATTTTTATTTATTGTGCATAATTTTTGATAATTTCTAAATCTGAGTATCAGTATTTTTCTTCTTTACTTCTGTAACATTTTCAGAACATTCCTTAAATTTCCATTACTTTCTTTTAATTTTTATCTCCTCTTTTTTCTTGCTTTGCTTCTGTTTCTCATGTTAAATTTAATTTGTTTGTGTGTATCTCTTTCTACAAAATTTTATTTTGACTTTGTCTAAGTTGCTGATTCACCGTTCCAGTGTAATTTTAATGTCTAATGTTTGCCTTTATGTATTAGGCTAACATCTTGTACCTGGATCATATATTCAACTTTTTATTTTACTTTTCAAAACATTTGAACTTATACATTATTCAATATATATACTCCTTTGACTATATTCTTCAGACTCTCACTTACAGCAGTATGTTTTTCTTTTTGTGTTTCATAATTTTGGATAATGTACTCATTTTCAAACAGCAGACTTTGTGGGAATGGTATGTGAAAATACATACTGACAAAGAGTATTTGCGTTTGGTTTGCAGTTCTAGGGCAGCACAAATCCGTGAGCATTTTAAATTAATTTTTTGGATTTTGACTATGTGTATGAATCTTCAGAGGGCACATTGTCCCACAAAGAGCAGAGCTAGCAATTCTTTTTTTTTTCTTCTAATCTGATTTTTCACTGAGGATATAGACTACAGACTTCTGAAGGTTCTGGATTTATTATCTTTCTATGTTCTATATCACTCTCCATTATAGCCTTTAATATATTTTTAAATTTCTAAATAATATACACATACTGTTTTAATGCAAAATATATACTTAAAATAAATAATAAAGCAAGAAATTTTTATGTTTTAGTCTCCAGGAATCCATTCAAACTCAATATATCTAAGTTAATGAGATATGCAGATACCTTCAGAGCCATACATGTGATGTCAACATGTCAGTAGGATTTTGTACTCTTTCTTCATGTTGCATGCCTGGGGAACCTTTCTTAATATTTTATCAACACGATCATACTTATAGAAATATCCCTGCTAAATCATGCCCACAATTTCTATCAGATACTTTTTCTAAAATCAAGAGGTATTTTTAATGTAAATTCTACAATCTCAGAAATGAAAGTTTCTTAGCATGTTTTCTTCTTAATGATTGGATAAAGAGAGGAATACATTAGTAATGCAGGTATATATAAGACTCTTCGGAGAAGGAATTTTTTAGATGGTGAGAGTTGATGGAGTCCAGTATGCAAATGGAAGTTTTGAACTTAGAAAGGCACTATGGTAGTTCATCCAGTGTAACATGAGGAAGAGAAGTGTTTGTGAGTTTACGTATGTGTGCGTGCATGCACTTAAATACATTGATATAATTGGTAATAGAAAAATAACTCATATGTATTTGATGATTTCTATTTTTCCAGTGAATTTACAGTGAGGCATTAGCTGAGACTATGCAAGGAGGAAGTTGTATTTAGGTTGTATATAAAATAATCATCTCAGATCATTGCAAATGGAAATAACCAGAAAAATATTGAGACATCATTAGGCAGTGCTAAGGCACACTTAAGATTTGTTATCTTAAAGTTAGTTCAGATTGACAGATTTTATTTATTTACATATATAAACTTAAATTTACATCTACACTTAACATATTTATATCTTACTATATATAAATATATAATATCATATATGGTAATATATGTAATGTATGTTATATATTATATAATAATATAGATTAGTTATATAAAAATATAGTAATCTCATTCAACAGTTAAGTTTGCATGAGGCTAGATTAGTCAGTTTTACTAGACTTAATTTTGGTCATCCATGTCATTCGAAGGTGTTCAGACTCTACAAAAAGAAGCACTGGCATCAGACTATTGAATCTAAGTTAGATTAGATGGGAAATGATAACACCAAAAAGACGCTAGTAGTGAAAAGCAGTTGGATCACTCAGCCTCATACCACTATATGACTGAGAATATGTTGGAGTTTGGATAAAATCATAAGTGAGATTTAAAGATAAGATACTATGTTCAGAAAACAAGATAATGGAGATTAACATCTCAGAGATGGAAAGTAGACTTGAAGAGTTTGAAGACCTGATGAGTCAGAGTACCAGGTGAAATTGCATGAATGTTATAGTCATTAAAAAAATGATGCTGTTGCTAGTACAGAAAAGCATGCAGAAAGTGAAATAATTAAATAATTTGTGAATTCAGAAAAGTAAGGAAATATTGGTAGCATGCTGCAGTTTGGAGTAATATATCAATACATCCACTGGTGGTAGACTGATTGCGCATCAGAGGAATTAGCCCTTTGGTGAATGAAGGGAAACTTCTACATGGGGAAATGAATTTTGGCAATTATTCATTATTAGAACAAAAGATAATGTATCTAATGTGCACTTCATGTGTACATTTAAAAATAAATATCAGTAAATTTCACATTTGTATCTTACTTTGATAATTCATGAAGTCATCTGCTACACATATTCCTCAAATAATTCATCTTTATTACTCGACCATCTTTGAATACCCAATGTATATTTGTTCATAAACAGAATCAAGGTTTAAACAGGTTTGTATTTTATTTCTTAAATAGGAAGATATGTAACAATATGGCCAGTTCATGTAAACAAACCTCCTGGATTCTGTGGGCTTTCAGCATCTGTTCCACACCTCAGTAGAGCATATTAAGCACCTTTTAAATACTTGGAACCCTTGGGATCTCAGCCTGGGCAAGATTCTGTTACCAGATGTGTGTCAATACCAAAAGTGCTGCTTTTGGGTGGATGTAAAGTTACTGAGCCTTTTCTCTAACTAAC
Source organism: Papio anubis (assembly GCF_008728515.1). Classification (NCBI taxonomy): domain Eukaryota; kingdom Metazoa; phylum Chordata; class Mammalia; order Primates; family Cercopithecidae; genus Papio; species Papio anubis. The sequence continues at coordinate 7,362,231 of NC_044985.1, forward strand.
CCCCGTTGAGAAGCCTGCTACCTATTTTGGGCTCATTTTAATTGCAAAAATAAATCAGCACTTGGAGACAAAATCATGGGAACACAGAAAGAAAACCCTTCAGGTTTCATAGAAAACGAATTATACAAAGCACATCAAAAATTTAGAATTGGGCATTATGTGTTAAGTTTGAACAATTGGGGTCACTAGAGAGCTAAAATTTGGTAACAATAATAATGATGTAATTGGCATTAAAACAAATCTGAGAGATAAAATGTATCATGTTTTAAAAGTATTTCCATATGGAAATTCAAGTCGTGAAACCAATAAAAAATACTTAAGCAAAAACAATATTTGACAACTTGCAGTTTCTCTGGGGAGACAAGATTGCATCCCAATGTGATCACCTTGCCATTGAAATATCGTAGTCTGTTATATCTCTTGTCCCCTCCAGACCCTTTTAACCAGCCTGAAAGTTAAATATATATTAAAAGCACAAGACATGAGTTTCATTGTCATCTTGTGATGAGTCAGATTTCCAAGGTGGAAACTCCAATTTCACTTAAGAAGTAATTGCCAAAAAACAGATGCCTCTTGGCATCTCACTGCTTTCTCCTCCATTGACATGATTTTACTATAGGTAGAGTTTTTGTTTTGTTCTTTTTTTGTTTTTGGTTTTCAGTCAGAGTCATGCATTGCAGTGTGTGTGTGTGTGTGTGTGTGTGTGTCTATGCATGTATATGTGTGTGTTTACATGTGTTTATATGTGGAGCACCCTGGTGATAGTTCCTTAAAGAGACCAGAAGTGCCTGAAAAAGAGAAGGGTGCCTGCCATGTTTCACTTGAGAAAACAGAATGTATTAGAGGAGTCATATATTTTTTTTCTCAAGTTAGGGAAAAAATATTGTTCTTTAATCTCTTATCTGTTTGCCTTTAATCAAATTATGTATTGTCTCTCCATTGAATTCTTCATTTTTAAAGTGGAGGTAATAATCGTAACAATTATTCAAACTGTAATTGCGAGGATTTGGTAAAATGTGTGGGATAATTCCAATACAATGTATGGGACATATATATTCAAAACATGGTCATGATTGTTTAAGATAATGACAATCACAATGTCCCCCCAAATGATTGTAACTCCCAAATTCATATGTAGAAATTCTAACTCAAGGTAATATTAAGAAGTGAGACTTTTGTGAGGTCATTAGAAATAAGGGTAGAGCCCTTATAAATGGTATTAATTCTCTTACATAAAAGACTCAAGGGAGCTTATTTGACCTTTCCATTATGTGAGGACATAGCGAGAAGGTACCAACTATTATTCAGGAAATGGGCCTTCATCAGATATGAAATCTGCCAGTACTTTGATGTTTGATTTCCAGCCTTCAAAACTGGATAAATAAATTTCTGTTGTTTATAAGTCACCCAGTTTATAGTATTTTGTTATAGCAACCTGAGTGGACTAAGACAACAATAATTTTATACTGGTATTGAGATTTTTGGTGGCAGTGAGAAACAAAACCATGCTCATAGATTTCCTACAGAGACACTAAATTAACAACAATATATAATCCAAAAAGACATTATGAAAACTCAAGAGATAGTTAAGAAGTACTAGTACCACAGTTAAGTTCAAAATCAATGAAAGCTGCATTAAAATGTCTAAGAATATCTATTGTATTTTACTCTCAAAAGCTATCCCTTCAAGCTAGCAGAGCTTGGTGCAATTGGAAGAAAACACCCAACATACAGTTTCTCCTTTGAAAGGGAAAGAATGAGTGAAACATATGACAATTTATTTTTACTTTTTCAAAAGAATACTTGAGGAACTAGCTTCTGATTCCCCTGACTTGAGCACTATGGAAACTCATATATTTTGGATGCCTGGGAGCCACAGAAAAGAAGGGAGAGCTCAGTGGATTGCTGCAGCACCAGAGAAGCATCAGTACCACAAAAGAACACCAGAGGCAGCAAGAGATTTTGGTCTCATGGAGAATAAACTGGTAAACCCCTGTAATGAAAAAAAAATTCACGCACAAGGCTAGAAAACATGCATCTCCAGAAAAGATTTGAGAGATCTCAGAATATCTAGCTGGGAAGATTGGTAAACATGTTTCTCTGGGTGAAGTAACTCTACAAAGACAGAGAGATGACTTTTTTTTTCCAATGTCCAAATCGAAGAAGAAGAAGGAGGAGGAGGAGGAGGAGGAGGAGAAGAAATAAAGAAACAGGAAATTTTGGCCCAGTCAAAGAACTAAATTATATTTCCAGAAACTGACTCTCAAGAAAAAAAGATGTAAGAACTATTTGACAAAGAATTGAAAATAATCATCTTAAGGGAGCTCAGTGAACTACAAAAGAATGCAGATAGACAATTATACAATATTTGAAAAGTGGTGCATGAACAAAGTAAGAATATCAACAGTGAGGTAAAACTATATAAAACAAAAAACCTTTCACATAGAAATTCTGGAGCTGAAGAACACAATAACTGAGCTGAAAACTTCAGCAGAGGTGTTTAACATCAGACTTAAGCAGAAGAAAAGAATAAGCAAACATGAGGACATGTCATTTTATATTATTGACTTAGAAAAGCAAAATAAGAATAAAGAAAAGGAAGTCTAAAGAACTTATACAGTATAGCAAAGTAGACCAATATACACATTATGAAAGTCCCAGAAGAAAAAAAAGAGACAGTTTACTTGTAAAAGTAATAGCCCCACATTTTCTCAATCTAAGGAAGGAAATGGACAATCAAATTTAAGAAGCTCAGTGTGCCTGTAATCTCAGCTACTTGGGTAGGGGAGGCACGAGAATTGCTTGAACCTGGGAGGATGAGGTTGCAGTGACCTAAGATGGCACCACTGCACTCTAGCCTGGGCAGCAGAGTGAGACAATTAAAAAAAAAAAAAAAGATGAAAAGGTATTCAACTAGAATGAATCTAAAGAGATCTAAACTGTGACACATTGCACTCAAACTGTCAAAAGCTAGAGAGAATCTTGAAGGCAGTAAGAAACATGTGATTTGTCATATACCAAGGAACTCCCACAAGATTATCAATAGATCACTCAGCAGAAATATCACAGGCCAGAAGAGACTTAGGAATATATTCAAAGTGCAAAAGTAACACACACTCGTATACACACACATTGCCAATCAAGAATACTACATCCATTGAAACTATTCATCTAAAATGAAAAGGAAATAGACGTTCCTAGATAAACAAGCACTAAGGGAATTCATCATTACTAGTATTGCCTTACAAAAAAAAATGCTAAAAAGGTTCTTCAATTTAAAATGACAGGATACTAGACAACAACGTGAAAGCACACAAAAACAGATATACACAAAATTTTATGTATATCTATACAAAATCCTGTAATACTGTAATGGTAGCATATTAGTCTTTTTTAAAGCAGGAATAAAATTTAAAAGATAAAGGAAAGAAAAATCACAACAATAAAACTATGCTAATGAATAAAAATATGATATGATATAATTTGTGAAGGCACTTGGATCTTTCCTGTTGCCTGTTGGCCCTCCTCTAAGCGTACTTTACTTTCTTTAAAAAATTCATAATTAATAATAATTATTTGTTAAATTAATAACATGAAGAAGTGGGGAAAATGTAAAAAAAAAACTTTCTGTATATGATTGAGGTTGTTATCAGTCAAAAATATATGGTTACTACATATAAGATGTTTTCTGTAATCCACATGGTAACCAAAAAGAAAATACCTATAGAAAATACACAAAAGAAAGATAAATAAATACAAACATATCAATTTTTTAAAAATCAATGAAATACAAAGAAAGACGGCATGAGGGGAAAAGAGAAAAAAATAACTGTAAGACACATAGAAAACAACTAACAAAATGAAAATAGTAAGCCCTTCCTTATCAGTAATTACTCTGAATGTAAATGGATTGAATTAATAAAATTCACAGAGTGGTTGAATGGATAAAAAGCAGTCAAAACAAAACAAAAGGCAATTTATGCTATCTACAAAAATCCATTTGAGATGTTAAAACACATATAGGCTGGAAGTGAAAACATGAAAAAAGATATTCTATGCAAACGATAACCCCCAAAAAGCAAGAGTGTCCATATTTATAACACATAAAATATACTTTAAGTTAAAAACTGTAATAAGAAACAGGGAGGGACATTTATAATAAAAGGATCAATTCACCAGGAAGATATAATAATTAAAAAATATATGTACCCAACATCAGAGCACCTAAATGGATAACAATTATTTATAAATCTGAAGGGAGAGGTAAACTGTAATACCACAATATTAGGAGATTTCAATATCCCACATTTAGTAATGTATGTAACAACAAGAACAGAGACCAATAAGGAAAGAGAGGACTTGAAAGAGACTAATGAGAACTAGGAGATACAATGCAGAACATTCTACTCAACAGTAGCAGAATATATATTGTTTTCAGAGCACACAGAACATTATTCGGGATAAATTACATGTTAGGCCACAAAACAACCCTTAACAAATTTATGAATATTAAAAGTATACCAAGTATCTTTTCTGACCATAATGAAATGAATCTCCAATCAATAACAAGAGGAAGACATAAAGTTAATACTCCTGCACTGTACACTTAAAATGGTTAGGATGGTAAATTTTGTGTTGTGTGTCTCTTACAATAATAAAAAAAAGATTGTATAACATGGTTAAGGATAGAATATTGTGAGGTCAGTCAGAGGGGTAGAAATAAAACCAAATAAATGTTATGTAATGGAAATCATAAGAAGAGAATGTATGTCAAAAAGAAAATTCACAACAGTACTGAATGCTTCAGAGAGGTCAAGGAAAATAAGGACAGGAAAGTACATTTGAGATTTGGCAACACAGATGTCATTAATCTCTCAGCAAGAATCGTTTCAGTGGAACAAAGATGGGTTCAAATGGTTGCAAGGCTAAGAACCTGACCATATAATTTATCATCTAATCATGGATACTTTTGAGAATAAAGGGGATGCTAAAACAATGAACAATTGAATATTTAGTGTGCAATGCATTGGTTTTAGTTTGCTGGTAGATTTATAAAATTTTTCATTGGGCTGCTGCAGGCCTGGAAATAAGGACAAGGATTGGTTACTACTGGGACCAGAAGTTGCTGTCTTCAGGTAGGGAAACATTTCTTAAGAGCCTTAGATCTAGAACATTGTTAGGTACTTCAAACTCAAAGACCTTTAGAAGAGTTAAAAGGAATGAATAAATTACTGCAGTTTTGCAAGCAGGTTCACCTGAATCTTACAAGTCTGAAACCCATGCCCTCTTAGGGAGATGGGCTGAAGCTGTGGGGGAAGGTTACTTAGGATTCTCAGAAGAGATGGAACGTCAAGGTCTGTGGATGGGAGACAGATGGAATAGCCTGCTTGGAGTAGTTGTGTAGACATTTTTTTTTTAGTGGAATATTTTTTATTTATAAAAAATCCCTCAAAGCAAAAAAGTTTTCCAACCACACACAAGAAGGGTATGGGTAGGGGAAGGTGTCTGTCCATCTATCCCTGGCCCCCAGCCCATGTGGTTTTGGCAACAATAAGGTGTACGGAGTAATGGCTCCCGAAATTAAAATGGTGTGTGTATGAGAAGGAAAGGGGGGCAAAGCTGTGGGAAGCAGTGGAGGGGAAGGATCAAAGGAGGTCGGTACTGGGAACGCTGAAGGTGGGAGGCCATTTCATAACATTGTTTGTTGATGAAACTGCCATGGACACCTTCTTTGCCCATCAGCAGGCCTAGCGTCTTGGCAGTCATGGCGACAATGACATTGAAGGTGGGGGCTCCACTGATGCTCTTCATATGAAGATCCATGGTCAATTCCCCATCCTGCAGCACTGAGTTGTGTAGACATTTGTGCCATGTTGTTTCCAGGAGCAACAGAAGAGACAAGTCCAAATGCGTTGAATATCCATGAGGTGGGTTTCACAAATGACCAGGCCTTATGCATTCTTCCTTCGGGTTATAGGCATATGAACTGGTCCCAACAGGGACTAAGAAGAGGAACAAGGTGCAGCAAGCGGGAAGCAGGAGGCAAGGGCAGTAGAAATGGGATGGAACTTCCTTGTTACTCCTCTGTCCTTCCCCTGTTTAGCAAAAGTCATTGCACTTGGCTTCAGAGCTTTCTTCTGAGAGTCCTGAACTCACTCTATCTTTCTAAACTGAACCTCGTGTTAAAATGTGAAGTCTGTTCACTGCACATGCCTTAACGCATTATTAGGCACAATCATGGCTGAAAGTTAGAAAAATAAGGTAAAATTCTACCAAACCTATCCTGGCATAGGTAAATGCTAAAATTAATGATTAATTTAAAAATAAAAATCCTGGATGGATGTTAAACTGAATGGACAGATGACTACACAACAGGCCTAAATGGATGGGATTCTCATCAAACCAAGAGAAGTGTTCACCGTAGCACAAAAAGTGAGGAGAAGACACAGAGCACAGTCAGTTTCTTCTAGAACCTTGGTGATAACGAAGAACAAAGACACAAAATGTTGAAGTAGAGGTTGAAGAAGAATATCTTAAGATATGAATGAAACGACCATGTTTATGTATGAATAGAAAAGTGACAGTAGAGAAATACAGGATTTTCATTTAAAATGCAGATGAACACTTTTCAAAATAATTTGTTAATGCAATTTCCATTTAAATCACAATGCTATTTTAATTGTGAACGCTTGACAAAATGTATAGATAGAAATTATAAATAAATACAAATAGCAAAGGGCATTTTAAAACAAAGCTAACTATAGAAGACTCATAATATATTACATAAAATTTATTATAAAGCCACAGCTTGACCCTTTTTATAGACTCTTGAAAGTACTTCTTCCTCTTTGATCACATGCTTGTTCTGCCAGCTCATGCGTATGTGTGTATATATATATGTTACAGAAGAGCACATTGCTAATGGCTAAATAGATGGGTGTACTACTCTTTTCTTTTGTGCATCCAATATCTTCCCAAAGGACATACTGGATGTGAGATATTATGATACGAGTTATAGAGTTTTATAGGAAGGAAAAAGAAAAGTAAAAAAATGACTACAGAGTAGTTCCTGGAAAAATTGAAAGCACCTAAATTTAGTACACTAAAGCCAGGTGTTTCATATGAAAATGTAGAGAAAAGATTTGTAAATCTAGCTGTCAACGCCAAGCTTCCACATATAAGAAACTTAAGTCACTGCCAAGAACAAACTGCTTTGAAACAAGAGGTAACTTTACAGAGTACAAATAGAAACACCAATATTTCAGTGATCTTACAAAAGTGTGAGTGATTCTTTTTCTCATAATCACAGAACCTGCTACTCTACACACTATACTTCCTCTAGTGGACATACATCACACATCATCACAGTGGGAATGCTTTTTCTATGTTTGGAGAATTTTCTATATCATCCTTATGTCCTCCTCACCCTCAGTGTTAGAAGCTATCCTTTCGTTTGCACCAAATCTTTTTCTCTTAGATTTCAGACATGTGAACTAGCCTGCAGTACTTGTCTGCACCTGGATTTGATTTTGTTTGGATAAAGTAATATGATGATGTATGTCTCACATAGAAGTTTGGTAAAGATAGTGATAAAGGTGCCTGGATTGGTGAAACAGTAGTTGAAGGACTTTCAGGGCCAAGTACAAGCATCATCAGAATGACCTATTGTGCCAACACAGGAGCGGCATAGTAGTAACTGAGGATTGTTCATGGATATAGAGATTCAGAGCCTGACCCTTCAGACATCGTGAAGATTCTGAAATCTATCTTACATCCCTAGATTATTTGTTATTTATTTATTTTTGTTTAAACTTGTTAGAGTAGATCCTGTTTCTTGCAAGTACAATACCTAGCATGCTTTCCAAAAGAGAGCTTACCGACCTGATTCGTTACTACACTTTGTAAAAACTGAGGTAGATTCCAAGTTTCCACGAAAGCTATCATTTTATCTACAAGACTTTGAAAGTGTAAGCATCCTATGTCACAACTCAAAGAGACAGTAATACTATTCCCTTAAGAAATATCACAAACGTTGCATGTTATCTCCAGGAAGAAGAATTTAAGTTATTGGATAGTTTCAAGAGGTAAACACACACACGCGCGCGCACACACACACACACACACACGTGATGAGAGTAGTTCAGAGCCATGTAACTTTGGACTTATGTCCCAAATAAGAGAGGCAAATTTTGGTTTAGTACAATGCCTATCTTAGAATAAATCTTTAGTAAACGGTATACATTATAAATTCATAGGTTAAGATGTAACTCAATCTAAGGGCTACTTATGATAGTCAAAGCACCTAAGCATAGATTGGGCTTTTCAGAGAATAATGAACTCCTTTCAATTCAAGTATTTAAACATAGCTGGGGCAATCATCTGCAAAAGGTTTCTTAAAGGAGTTTGCAACATCAGATGGAGATTGGCCCAGATGACATCGAGGTTCTTCATAACCGGTGTACGTTATGTCTAATTCCAAGATGTAAACAAAACTTAGACATTCTAATCAGGTGTTTTCTATGAGAACCAAATGCAGATTTTTGTATCACCTGTGTGTATAGCAGAGCAGAAAAAAAGTGGCATATTATTTTTTCTCTAGATTTCATAAACAACAAATATTAACACTAATACGCTCCATGAATGTCGGCAGCTTGAAAAGTCAGAGCTTAGAGAGGCCTTAGATTCACGTCTTATGGAAGATACTCTGACATAACCCCATCTCCCTAAAGGCTACAGGCCTCCTGCCAATGCGATAGCTTGATGAAGCGTGATCTTTAAAAAAATAAGCTATATAGTTCCCTTAAATTTCCTGTATACCATTCCCAAGACAGGTCTATTATAGCAAAGATACATCTATCCTGGGAGATTATTATATTATTGATAAAAGATAGTTCAAAATGTAAACATATTTTTATGTGTTAAGGTAACTGATAATGAGGTTTATGAAATATGTTAACTATTTATGGTATAATGGAAAAGGTGCAGAATTTGTGATTGGAAAACTTGAATTCAGTTTATTCTGTTAAGAGATTTTAAAAAAGACAAAATCATGATTCTCATAAAAATAAACATGTGTTAGTCACCTTATTTTACTTACAAATGAGAAAACTAGTAAGATGGTTTGACCGGTTCAAAGGAGAGTCCAAAGAACAAATATGTTTATAAATAAGAAATGTTAAAATAGAGAAAGAATTTAAACTTTTCATTTGAAGAATGTGAGCCTCCTCTAAATTATCAGACTCAGAGAGGCACGGAATGAGATACCAGTCACGTCTCACTTCTCCCTTATGTTAAATAATCAACTCTTGAAACTGCTTGCTATCACCACACGGAGATATAAATTAACCTAACAATGCCACACACTGTGTACACTGTGCACACTGAGCCCCATAACCCGTGCAATGTATAGCCAGTCACTAATCAATGCTATTTCTGTAAGCCAATGAGAACTCTCAACAGACAACTTTGTATCAGTCCACTCCTGTCCCTCTTTTTTGTCTCTAAAAACTTGCTTGTAACAAAGGCTGAACAAGACTCAGATCTGAAGTTATTTGGGTTGAGTCTCCTGAGGAGCTGTCCTCATCTTGGCTCAGGTAAACTATTTAAAATTATAATATTTGTGCTTCCGTATTTCTTTTTTCCTTTAGGTCCACAAAATGAATTTGCAAACTAGAGGTAAACCCAGAGCCTCCCATAGGAAGGAAGTCAGTTGAGCTTCTGCTGAAAAGAATATACATGATTGTCTACAGACAAGAGTTATTTACATTTATACCCATTATCTACAAATTGTAGTATTATAACAAACAAACAAACAAAAAAACTGACTACAATCAGATAGCCTAGAAATTGTGCTCTAGACACTGCACAGTTTTCCATCAAGGCACAAAATTTTCTCTGCATTTCTTGTGCTCTAAGACCTTGATGTCATCTGACCCGTTCTTCATCTGATATTTCAATTCCATCTATAACATTTGTAGATAATTATACAGTTATGTTTAATTACTTCCAATAAGAAAATAAGCTTATATAATAAGAAGATGTTTAACATGTACCTTAATATCTGATGAGCTTTGGTGTTAATAAACTCCTTCTTGGAGGATTATTAAGAAAATTTCAGGCAGGGACTAGCGGCTCATCCCTGTAATCCCAGCACTTTGGGAGGCCGAGCCGGGTGAATCACTTGAGGTCAGGAGTTCAAGACCAGCCTGGCCAACGTGGTGAAACCCAGTCTCTATTAAAAATAAAAATTAAAATTAAAATTAAAAAAAAAATTAGCAGAACCTGGCAGCATGTGCATGTAATCCCAGCTACTCTGGAGGCTGAGGCAAGAGAATTGCTTGAACCCTGGAGGCAGAGGTTGCAGTGAGTCCAGATCGCGCCGCTGTTCAGTCTGGGTGACAGAGTGAGACTCTGTCTCAAAAATATAAAATTTCATGAGACAATGTGGAGAGCACACCCAGTTCTTGACCTGGTATTTCTTCAAAAACTATTCATGATTCCATTGTGACCCTCTCAGATCATCTAATTTCTACAGGCTTTGAGAAACTCTGTAAAGGAAAAGGAGAATGAACATTAATGTTGAAAATATATTAAACAAAAACAAAGAGCTATCGATACATGCAACAACATAAATGAATCACATAAGTATTATGCTAAGTGAGAAAAACCAGACCAAAATCCCATCCCTTTACATGAGATTCTAGGAAAAGGTAAATTTATGTATAGAAGAATTGTAAGTGTTTTTCAAAAATCAGAGTGTAGGGGGAAAGGAGTTTATGCAAATGAAAGTAGAGGATTTTCAGGCTTACGGAAATATTCTATGGTGTGTTTGTGGAGATATTCATTTGTCTAAACCCACTGAAGTGTACACTTAAAATTAATACACTTTATTGCATATAAATTAGACCGAAATAAAGCTAATAAAAAAAAATCACATGTGATTTGGTCCTGTCTTGTGAGCCATGTGTAAACACATCTTCTAAAAGTTTCTTTTTTTATTTTGTCTGTGCATAGTGAAGTTTACATGAAAATCTTGTTTAGGTGTGATTAGTTTACTATCAGCTGCCCTGTGAATTTTATTAATCTTGATATGATCTTGGGCAACTAACTTTTTTAAAGACTCTTGATTCCTCAAAATGGCAAAACTAAAAAAGTGGATTTTATTATTTCTTGGAATGCTGACCTTCTACTATCAATGAACATATTGAGAACAAAGCTCACTAAACATAACTAATATTTTCTCAGCGAAGTTGGCTATTTTGTCAATAAAGAAAAGATATATTCAAGTGGATCAAAGGATACATCCATGTGAGTCAGTTCCTTCTGAATACATGCTGGTTGTGTGAATGTGTGTTTCATTTTGTGTGTTTTCTTGTTTTATTTTGATTTTCAGATGACTGATGTTTTCTTTATGATTTCACCAAAATGACTAAAATAGAGATTCTGTAATGAATTTTAAAACAATGGAGTAACCCCACTTAATGTGACAACACTGCTTTTAAATTGAAAGGCTCTTTCTATGTAAGTTTCCTTTCCTTAAGCGAGGCAAGCATTCCCCTAGCTGGTTATTAGTAGCAACTGTCTTTGGCTTGATCCCAGGGGCACAAGAGAGATGATGACTCGGTCTGACAACATTTCCATTTCCTTGGTAAGGATCACTTATGAAGTGCCTTTAATCATTTATGAGTACGTTTCATTTGCTGTTTGCTGCAAACAGCTTGACTGTGCTGAGTTTGACAGCTTTCCGACATTCTGCAAACAGCTGCAATAATAGCCTTGACAATGTCATTTACAAATGAGGCACATGCGGTATGAACAAAGCAACTGATACACTCTAAGTAATATGGTAATGGAATGGTAAGTGGTATGGAAAGCAAGATGGAAATGATGTATCACCCTGTAAGAGAGGTGTGTTCCTAGACAGAGGAAAAAATTGCTAAAATGCGTACTTTCAATCATGTAAATACCATTGCCATGAAATTTTCTGAAATAATGGCTCTGGATAGTGTGGGATACTTTACCTTTCCCTGTTACCTCTGAAGTCTATTCCCACTGTTGACTACAAACCTTCCACATTATATTTTTTTATTTAACCAAAGCTTGAGTTTCCTGAAAGTGAGTCCATACTTTATCCTATTCCAATGCCTAGCATAGTGCTTTATGCTTATCTTATAGTTAATACATTTCTAATTATATCTGTACTGTCCTTTCTTCATTTAGATCAAACAGTACATTTTAAAAAATATATACACATATATAAATTTCCTAAATGTGATACATCTATGTATGCATACATATATACGCGTGCATGTATATGTTTATAACTTTGAAATATGAATGTATTATTGTGTGATCCTAGATGACAAGTCTGAGATTTGATGCACGTGGTCTCCTTTGCTTAACATTAGCAAATTTGAAAGAAGATTCATAAATTGTTTTAATTCATCAAGTCTGAAGGATCAGCCCTCACCATTCATATTGGTTATATAGGAGAAAAACTATGAAACATTTGCATTCCTTCATCACAAATTCTTTTTAAATATGTCCTTCAAAGAGTAGTTTTAGATTCACAGCAATATCTAAAGGAAAATCTAGAGATTTTTTATACACCACCTACCTACCCTCGTATTCACACAGCCTCTCCAACTATAAACATTCCACATTGGAGTGGTACATTTATTACAATAAATGAACCTATATTGACACATCATTATCACCTAAAGTCTGTAGTTTACATTAGAGTTCGCTCTTGGAGTTGTACAGGATTTTGACAAATGTCTAGTGACATCTATGTACATTACAGTATTATACAGAGTAGTTTCACAACCCCAAAAATCCTCTGTGCTCCTCTCGTTCATCTCTCATTCCCCCTGACCTCTGGCAACCACTGATCCTTTTATCATTTCTGTCATTTGCCTTTTTACGCAGTTGGAATCGTACCATATGTACCCTTTCCATGTAGGTTTTTTTCACTTAGTAAATGCATGTAAGTTTCATCCATGTCTCTTTATGGCTTGTAAGCTCATTTTTTAAGCACTGAGTAATATTTCATTGCCTGGATATATACAGTGTATTCATCCATCCACCTACTGAAGGAAATTTTGGTTGCTTCCCCGTTTGGGTCATTATAAAGAAAGCTGCAATACATATCTCTGTGCAGTTTTTGTGTGGACATAAGTCTTCAATTCCTTTGGATAAATACCTAGGAGCAAAATTGCTGTATCAATTAGCATGGTAAGTATCATGCATTTTAAATATTGTCATGGCCATGTTATTTCCCCCTATGATTTACGTTTTCTGCTTCATGTGTTGAATTTGAAGCTTGAGTGTTATAAAAGCTGGTGTTTGATAATATTGAATTAAATTAAACAAGTCAGCTTTTACCTTATTATGAAAATACATTACCAGTATGTTATATTGATACCTTTTGACTCTAGTTCCACTTGGAAGTTTATTCCCAAGAAATACATGTATAAAGACAATTCTTTGGCACAATATATTACAAGAGTATATATAATAACTAAAAAGAGAAAACAATATTAAAAAGTACAATGGTTTAATAAATGATGATATGTCAATATATAAAATGTTTAAACACTTTGAAGATGACACACTGTGCTGCTATTTTAGTAACAGTATAAAATTTTCTGAAGTGCAATACTTCGTACCAAAGAGTCTTGTGATTTCATCTTATTATTCTATCATTATGTATAATTATTGTTGTGAATTATTTCTTTATTCATAATAATGTTTGCTGAATGCTCACTTCGTACCAGGCAGTTACCTAGGAGTTTCAATATACTCCTTATTGAATGCTCATAGAAATTCTACGAGGCAGGTACATTAGCCCTATTTTACAGAAAAGAAAATTGAGGTATTGGGTGTTAAGTAGCCTTTTCCAATGCTACACATTTATTAGCCAGGGCACCTGGGATGTAAACTCAGACCATTTGACTCCATTGCTGCATTGCTCTCCCTCTACACCACCTATAAACTCATTACCTTGTAACTAGTCTTGGATGCTGTCACAAGTGATGTTTTAAATCAGATAGGATCAAAATAAATATTTGTCTTGATGACACAAGAGTATGCAAAACATCTAAAACACAACAGTCAGTGAAAATTAAAGTGGTCCTAAATGCTGTGTACACTGTGTTTATATAATAACATATATGACTAGGAATTAAAACTAGATTATGCACAAAAAAGGAAAACTCCTTTCTTAGAAATATACCAAAATGGGCCTTTTAAAATTCAATTTTCTCCTTAAGCTGTTCTATAATCTGTTCAATGAAAAGTAATACAGGATTTCTCATACTCAATTAACAGAAATTTCTGACAAGAAAATATGTTGATACTATTGCAATTCTAAAGAAATTATTTCTGATTTTCACATAAGTTAGAAAAAGTATTCTCATGTGTCTTAGGAGTGCTTTTTAAATTTTCTAGATTTTCTATTTTTAATTTTCTAAATTCTTCAATCAGGTCAGTTGTCAGGATAGGATCAAGTAGCTTGGACGGGGGTGTCTACTTGGCTCATCAGGCCATCTCCAGCACTGCATAGAACAGCACACAGTCAGCTTCATATAGAATTGTTATACATATTTATAAAGTTAATCAGTTAATTACACAGCAAGTGAAATCTTTACTCCAAGTAAAACTCTCTAGACATTGAAGTGAAAGATCCATGGTGCACAGAATGTTCAGTAGCAGAAAAGTTGACTCTTGGATCCAGGCGGCAGAATCCCAGCATAGGCTCCGTGCAGTGGGGAGGGGTTCTGAAGTCCACCAGACCTTGGCAAGTCTTCTTGTCCTTCTCAACCTTGGAGGCTCCATCTATCAAATGAGACAAATGCCTTGCTAACTCACTGAGTGGCAGCAAAGGAAAGAAAGAGCAGTTTCTAGTGGAACTCCTGGCGTGCGGGCGCCCTGCATCAGCTCATCTTCCTCTTCCATCATTGTGTGACCCTGATCTTCACAGAACTTCAAGAGGTAAAGAGATTTTCCTGGGTTAAGTAGGAAAACAAGAGAAAACATTTTTAAAGGAAAGTATGATGAAAGTTAAGAGAAGACATAGGGTGTAAGTGTTGAGTCCCAGTCACAGTGTAGAAGAAAAAGGGCTTTCTCAGTGCAGCTCATCACTTCCAGAAAATAAATAAGTCAATCAAAAGTGCTCTATCTATTGAAACACGGTTCTCTTCTCCAGTCATAGGTTTGAATAAATTTCTTTCCTTTGCAAATGTGGCAACTGCCCTAAACAAGTCTCTTCACTTAAGCAAGAGCCTGATCTATAGAACCTGCAGATAATAATAATGTCATCATTCACTAGAATGTTAGATGATCATTAAATAACTCTGAAGTGCTTTGAAAATATTAAGCACAGCATAAATGTTAAGAAATATTAATTACAATGAAATTGGTTATAATTGGAGTCAGCATTTAAATCTAGAGAGAAAAGATCATGATTATAAAGAACTAACATCTAGTAAGTTCTTTTATATTCTCTCTTCTCAGAACCTGTGGAGAGCTCTGCAATAAGAGTATAGGGTAATAAATGTTAAAAGAGAAGGACTCAGTTGAGGGAATGAATTTTCCTGGCTAAGTGGCACAGATGATGAGCTGTGGATTGAGTTGAGGAGGTGTGGAGATGGGATTTCCAGCTTAGGCTCTCTTCACCCAGTTGTTCATTTTATAGCTATTTATGAAAGAGCATCTATGTCCTGGTCATTATATTACCTCCTGGGCATGTGAAAATCCACAAGCTGGACCCAGCCAAGGCCTTCACA
The DNA here is from genome assembly GCF_008728515.1 of Papio anubis. Classification (NCBI taxonomy): domain Eukaryota; kingdom Metazoa; phylum Chordata; class Mammalia; order Primates; family Cercopithecidae; genus Papio; species Papio anubis. Next base: position 7,378,016 of record NC_044985.1, read on the forward strand.
GAGCTTGTTTAACTAGATGGAGTTATGAACTCTGACTAATTTTACCTCCTTGGTCTTCAGTTTCCCCATGTATCTAGAAGAAATTTTTCCTTTCTCTACTCATTCCACAGAGATAGCGTTGGATAGAGATAAATGTAATAAATGCCTGAAAAAATAGTAAAATATATAAATGTAACCATCATCCTGAAGAATAACTGATATTTTCAATCAGAAATTTTGTCATGGAATGAATGAATATGTATAAACATCTGGAACTTGAAGGAATTCTTTCTTTGCCAGGGGATCTAGTCCAGGAAACTAATAAAAATGAGGGTTTATATTATCTGTCTTCTCTTTGTTTTGTATTTTGTATTGAGAAGACCATAGTTATCTTCTTTTTTCTTTTTCTTTTTCTTTTTTTTTTTTTCTTTTTTTTTTTGAGACGAAGTCTCACTCTGTTGCCCAGGCTGGAGTGCGTGGCACGATCTTGGCTCGTTGCAACCTTCACCTCCCAGATTCAAGCAATTTTCCTGCTTCAGCTTCCCGAGTACCTGGGACTACAGGCGCCTGCTATTTTTGTATTTTTAGTAGAGACAGGGTTTTGCCCTGTTGGCCAGGCTGGTCTTGAACTCCTGACCTCAGGTGATCCGCCCCCCTCGGCCTCCCAAAGTTCTTGTTCTTCTTTCTTTAAAAATAAATTTCAAGCAGGCCCAGAACCCAAAATAAGTTAGAGAGCAGACTAGGGCTCCAAATAAACAAACAAATAATAAATAAATCAATTAGCTGATTGGATTTGTAAAATAAGGGACCCATTGATGTCTGATGAAATTATGTGTATTTCTTTCCCTTTAGATTTGAGTTTCAAAACCCATGACCCTAGAGAGAGGAAAATGTAAAAGAAGAATCTTCAGAAGAGCTAACGGGTATTTGTTAATAATAACCCAGAATGAGTTACTAAGGAAAACACTTGGAATACATCCTTAATCAATGGGTTTGTAACTAAGAACAATAATCACACTCCTCCTCAACTTAAGCCTTGGTGTTTCCACAAGGAAGGTCAGCGTTCTCAAGGGTGTCATGTGTAACAGCTGGGAGCCTTACATCAGGAGAATGTTTTACAATTTACAATCCACTCAGTCTTTTTTTTAAAAACTCTCTGACATCAGATAAAGTATTGTATATAATATATCCTTCTTATATCAAAAGCACAATTTTCAGGCCCTAAGCCATGTATTCGACATATTTCTCATTCTACCCTTAAGATTGTGTCTCTGTTGATATTAAGTCCTGAAAGCAATGCTTACATTCAAAATAGCTATTTATTCATGCAATACATACACATAAATAGCTAACATGGCAACAGTGATAATCCCACATTAGCCTCCAATTAGATTACATTTCAATTTTAGAAGCAAATGGCAGGCAGTGGCGATTGCAATCCACACAAATAGAAATGTGAAGGATACCACATAAAACCGTAATGACATGACTCCGGAAATATCTATTCCCTGAATCCAGGGAAATTATGGGATGCTGCAGGTGATTATCAGTTTATAATCTGAACCCACAATCTGTTTCCTTGTGTTTTCTTATTCTTCAGGCAGCATGGAGTTCAGGCAAAAGGAAGGGTAGCAGAAGAACTGCTGAGGTGTCAAAACAGCAAGGTGGCAGATAATAAAAGACTACATAATTAAAAAGTATTACACATCCATTTGATTATTATCTCTGCCTAACTTTCCCTCACTAGCAATGAATGAAATAAAATGTACCTTAAGGTATTTAAAACAATTAAAGCACCGTACATCATATTTAGCTTCTTTTAAAAATAAAAGCCCACAACTTTTCCATGTAAAGGCGTAGAAAATTGTGCTCATCATACTGTACGCACATCTTAGTATTATGAACTGGTCGAAATTATAAGGAAATAGACAAATGTTTAGTCCACAAATTTACATTTATATTTTGCATCTTTATGTGTTGGAACTAACAAATTAAAAAGATGGAAAGAAATTTCACCACTAAAGGTTATCCTTTGGGAGTTTGAAGGTTGTTCTTTCACTGTAAGTGCATCTCAACTAAGTGCTGATCATGAATTTATGTTTTGTCAGTAGTTGAGAACTGGATCTTCTGAAATGAAGCACATGAGAGGGTTTCAATTGTCTAACAACAATTAAATGTGTATTATCTGTCAGTTTCTATGTTGTGTTTTAAATATATCACCTCATTCTTTCTCTTAGAATGTGCTAGTTGATTCTTCCATTTCAGGTTGAAAACAGAATCAATAATTGAATTCCTTAACATTGAAATGAAAGAGTATTTATTCATCAGAATAGTAGATGGACTGTTGGGAAACAATATAACAATACAGCATGTTTCATAGCACAGAGCAATGCAACTATACAGTATGGTGATTAAAAGCATGCACTTTGAAGTCAAATAGACCTGAGTTCAAATGCTGCCACTGAGTTACGTGATCTTGGATGAGGTATTTACCCTCTTGGCACCTCAGTACCCTTTTTTGTGAAACAAATATAATTGCTAATATATAGAAATATAGTGATAATTAAATGAAATAATATACATAAAGTACTTAACATATAACTGGATCCATGAGGCCTAAAATATTAATTTATAGGAAACTAGTTTATAGGAAACAGAGTTCCATTTATGATTGTTCCCACCTACACAACCATTGGTGGATTTGTGTTTGCTCCTCCAATTTCTGTGAAGTGATCAATTATGTTACTGACTGAACAAGTAAAGGCAGGGACTGTCTGGAATTGTTATTGCTTGACTTTGACATTGAAAAGTTCCAAAAGGAAACTGGAAAAAAAGACAAACTGAGCAAAAACAAATATTCATCTCAAACTCTCACCAAAATTTTCATTCTATTCTAAAGAATAGAATGCCACAAAATGTATGGAAAACAATGTTGCATTCCATCTGCAGATGAAAAAGTTTTAGGAATATTATTAATCATTTTGAAAAATGGGACACCCAAAAGAAGACTTCTGTGAAAGGTGTGATTTGGTCAAGAAGTGCCTGAAGATCAGAGATGGAAGACACCTTGGCAGAAGGAGCTCTGGAGGATTGTTTTAACATTTGATGTTGACCAGCTTATTTTTTGTAGTCTGGGATGGAGTCTACACGATACCTTGTCCTTGATTTGTGCTAGCAGTAAATATTACAGGTATTTACCCTTAGGCTGGAGTAGTGAGTGTAGGTACTTGGGACAGAGTGGCAGCTTTGTGTCCTAGGAAATGAGTAAAAATATTCAACATGATCCAAAATGCCTAAAAATAGAGGACAGCCCCTAATACTGTATGTCTATTAGCAACACATGCATTTCCTCCCACAGAGTCCATGAAGGTAACCTCAAAATACACAGAAAATATGTGCACAGACAGGCTAACAGGGATTCTCAAGTGGAAATATAAACATAGAAACAAAACCTACAAAATATTTTAAGAAGAGCAATTAAGGAAGATTCAAAAAAGAAAAGAAAGACACACACAAGACAAACAAATGACTAAATGGATGTTATTAAAAAACAGAAGACTTCATAATATGTATAATGACTTTCTCCAGAGTTAGAAGATATATCTCGGAGACAAGAATAGTGTTCTGATAAAAAAAAATTAATTGTCTTGAAAAGGAAAATTACTATTAAAAAATGGGCATACTGAAAATAGGCAGAGATTGACTCAGTAAACTCTTATAGGAGTAGTACAAAACACTGTATTAGTAAAATATGAAACAAATTCCAAAAGATAAAAAGGAGAATACCAGCAACTCTGTCATTCATTTAGCACATACAACACAGAAGGTGTATTCTTTAGGGTGGACTAGAATGTGGAAACATATTTCAGCACTTCAGTGGTTTAATGAGATAGAAAGTTATTTCTTGCTCTAACATTATGGGGCATGTGATATTCTAGTTGTCAGTGGTGAAAGGTTCTCTAGTATGGTCATTCAGAGGCTCAAACTGACTGTGGCTCGGCCACATGCAAATTTCCCTAGGCATACTTCTCAATCGAAGCAGGAAAGATCATCACCAAGAAGTGCATGAAGGTGCTTTGTATGGTGGATCTCCTTTCAATTATAGGACAGATGCACATCTTTGCTGCTCACTTTTCTCTAGAGAGAGATTAGACAGTCAGCCATATCTCATTGGAAGAAAGGCTAGTGAATGAATCTTGCTAACTAGAGTTCTCCACCACAGACAAGAAGAATAAAAGTTAAGAAACAGTAGTATACACTGCCTTTTTTTTTAAATTAAAGTCTTTGTATGGAGACTGTTCACTCTATTGCCTGGGTAATATAATGAGACTCCATATACATTCATATATTTATTTCGTATATATATGTAGCCACCAAACTTCGTAGTATTGCTTTAGGCAGGAAGTTGAAGAAATTCTAAAGTAAAGACGAAGTTTCATTTAAAGTAAGCTAGGAATGTTTAAAAATAATACATAAATTTAGCACAGAATCTGGCATAGATTAATCGTAAGCACTTAGTAAATGTTTAATCTTTCATTTTTTAATCTATCAATTCATTTCTGTGAGATGCTTTGTATAACTGCTCTAGTTCCAGGTCTCTGGTTTTTGAAAGAGTGCTGTGATGGTTAGTCTTACGGGTCAATTTGCTTTAACTAAGAAGCACATAGAGAACTGGTAGAGCATTACTTCTGGGCATGTATGTGAGGGTGTTTCCAGAGGAGATTGGTGTGAGTCAGTGGACTGAATGGGGAAAGATATGCCGTCAATGTGAGTGGCCACACTACAATTGGCTGAGGACCCAGAAAGAACAAAAAAGTAGAGAAAGGATTTCTTTTATCTCTCTCCTGGAGTTGGGACACCCTTCTTCTCCTGCCCTTGGACATCGGAACTCCAGGTTCTCTAGCTTTGGGACTCCAGGACTTACACCCATGGCCCTCCAATTTCTCAGGCCTTCAGCCTTGACTGAAAAGTACGGCATTGACCTTCCCGGTTCTGATATGGACTGAGTTTTCTGATTTGACTGAGCCATGCTACCATCATCCTAGGGTCTCCATCTTGTACACTGCCTGTCATGGGACTTCTCAGCCTCCATAATCATGTGATCCAATTGTCCTAATAAATCCTCTCCTTCCTATCTATCTATCTGTTTATCTATCTATCTATCTATCTATCTATCTAACTATCTATCTATCTATCTATCTATCTATCTATCTATCTATCTATGTCTATCTATCCATCTATCCATCTAGTCTATGATCTGTCTCTCTGGAGAATCCTGACTAATACAGGTGATATGACAAAACATCTTTAAATTGATAACTAGAGGTGTAAGTAGAATAGATCCACTTTTATTTAATTAATAGCACTTAATTTTTTGACTTCTTGATTCCAAAAACATATTTCTAATTGAGATTAAAAAGTAAGACAAACTATGTGTCTCAGGCTAGTAATAGTAATATTAAATATTATATAATTATTTTATAGTTGCCTTCAAAATTTCTATTAGAGAAGAAAACTGACTTTTCTTAGAGAATTAACTTAATATATAAGGTAGACTATGGGCATATGGACATTAAAACATGGAGAGAAACAAAAGGACTGCATGGTACTGCTTCAAAGAAATGGCAGGAATTTGTGGAGGAGAGGCTAGGGGTAGAGAACAGAGAACAGTGGAGGAAAGAAGGGGGAAATGGCTATTCAAGAAAAGTGGCAAAATGTTCACAAATGCTACGAACCCTGGTGTCTCATTCAATGTGACATATTTTCCTTATGGTGATATGAATGAACTCTTTCATTTATCAAATCTTTTCCTGATGTCCGTCATGCTCAAAAGCTTTCTGTGACTTTGTCTGTTTTGTTAGATTACACAGAATGCACAGATTGGCCTGCACAGTGTAGCCACACAGAATGATGGAGCTGTTCAAAATTCTCTAAAAGGGAAATGGTATACTTAAGATATAAGCAACAATTAGAAAGCAAGCATCCTGGAAAAAATACAAAAAATATTGAAAAAGAGTTATAGACTATGTCTATGTCATGGAATGGAAGTTTGAGCCTATCTTCTCTAGATGTTACAGGGCAAGAGCTGGACTTTTGATTCATATGTTAGGCATTTAGCATGCATCTCCTCGTGCACATTGCTAGGCTAATATGTAAATGAGAATCACTTAGCTCATGAGGAAATCTTGTAACTCCTAAATACTTACATCTAAACTGGTGATTTTCTCTTTTTATATGATTTTTGAAGTGAAATAAAATAAATTAGATATAATTACTGTACCATAAAATTCATCACTTTTTTTTTTTTTTTTGAGTCAGAGTCTCACTCTGTCGCCTAGGCTGGAGTGCAGCGGTGTGATCTTGGCTCACTGCAATCTTCACCTCCTGGGTTCAAACAATTCTCATGCCTCAGCCTCCTGAGTAGCTGAGACTACAGTCTTGCACCACTATGCCTGGCTAATATTTTTAGTATTTTTAATAGAGATGGGGTTTCGCTGTGTTAGCCAGGCTGGTCTTGAACTCCTGGCCTCAAGTGGTCAGCCTACCTCCACGTCCCAAAGTGCTGAAATGACAGGTGTGAGCCACAATGCCCAGCCAAATTCACCATTTTAATATGTAGAATTCAGTAGTTTTTAGTATATTTGCAAGGGCTTGCAGCCATCATCACTATCTATTTCCAGAGTATGTTTGTCACTCCAAAAAGACTCTCAGCCTCTGACAACCCCATCTACTTTCTGCCTCTATGAATTTGTCTATTCTGGAAATTTCACATAAATGGAACCATACAATATGGTGTCTTTTGCAATGGGTTTCTTTCACTTAGCATTATGCTTGTACTTTTTCCTACTGTTTGTACATTTTAATTTATTTTTTTAATTGAAAAATGATATATATGGTATACAACATGCTGTTTTGATATCTGTATACATTGTGGAGTGGCTAAATGAAGCCCTTTACCATGTGCATCCACTCATATGCTGAGGACTTTTGGTGGTGAAAACACTTGAAATGTACTCTCTGAGCAAATTTCAAGTATACAGTATACCGTTATTAACTGTAGTCACCATAATGTTCAGTGTTTCTCTCGAAAGTATTCCTCCTTTGTAACTGAAATGTTGTGTCCTTGAAAGACACCTTCCCAAGCCCCTCCCTACCCAGTTTCTGGTAACTACCATTCTACTCTTTATGAGTTCCGCCTTTTCTCACTCCATATGTAAGTCAGATCATATGGTATTTGTCTTTTGGTGTCTGGTTTATTTCACTTCCTACAGCTTCCTCCAGATTTATCCAGGTTGTTGCAAATGACAGAATTTCCTTCTTTTTGTCAGGCTAAATAGTATTGTTTTGTGTACATATGCCAAATTCTCTTTATCTATTTATACATTAATAGAAACTTAGGTTGATTTCATATCTTGGTTTCTGTGAATGCTGCTGCAATGAATACTTTATTCATCTAATCATCAACTAATGATTTTTTGAGTTTGGCAAATTATTAAAGTTCCGAATGAGTCAAAAATGTCAAGTTTCTGTTATGTAACAAATGAAGGGGCAAAAGCTGACATTTTTTGTTTTCACATAGTTAATGTTGAGAAGTAAAATGGAGTATGTATGGCGAGATTATTATTATCCTTAATGTAATCACCTCCAAGGTCAATATTTAAGTTATTAAGTTAGAAAATTAACAAGTTCTCTTCGTGTTTTTGCCTCAGCATTATACCATTTTCTCCAAGTAGTAAATTAGGGGAAAAAACAAGATTATTTTTGTAAAATATGATTAGAGAGGATGTTAAAATAAATATCTGGGGGCCATTCTGTAGATGAAACAACATTTAATGAAGAGGGAGAGATTTTCATTCTCAACACATCCAGCGTTCCTTGTGACAATAAAGCTCTCATGAGACATTACATGATAAACTTTTTTTAAATTAAATGTACAATACAACTGCAAATAACATGAAAAATAAAAAGTTGGTCTTAAATTTCAGTCACTCAATCCTGTGAAATAGTTCAATTCCTCACATTTCTTTTCCTCACTGAACAGTGAACAGACTGTGGGAAGAAAAGTGTAAGACGACTTAGCATCGCTATAGTTACCTCTTCCATGTAAATGTCATCATGATCTTTCTATTAAAATAAAAAGATGGGTTACTCAGAGGGCAAGATGGACAGCTCGACGCAGCCACAAAGTGGAACAGCTGCCAAAGAGGGAGTGAGTCAACTGGCACACTCCTCAAAGATCTTCAGAGGGAAGCCAGAGAGAGTGAATGGAGGGAAGACACAGTAGCTGGGCTAAACAGGAGGAAACCGGGAACCCAGCACAGGGCTACCGTGAACAGGGACTCATTCCTGGCTTCCAATGACTCGGGAATGGGTGAGTTGAACTGGCAACCCACTCTTGCATGGGCCTCTGGAATCCCAGTAAAAGGAGACCCCTTCGGCTATCACAGACACCAGAGTTGGCAGGGAGAGCTGCCGAGGGAAGTGATAGTGGTGGCAAGCCAGCTCTTGTGGAGCCCAGAGGGTTTGGTGCAAGAGCATGTGTTCTACTGCAGATGGCAGGGAAGCCCGTCTCCCTAGGCTCAACTTGTTCCCATAGGAGATTTGAGCCTTAGGGGAACTGTGAGACCTGAACTCTGCAGGGTACTCTTGCCCATCAGACAGGGTCGGTCTGCTGGCTTCTTCCAGGGCCCCAGACTGACTGTACACACTTGCAGGGCAGCCTCAGGTGCCTTGGGGGTCTGCATCATAGCTTCTGTACTGGCCGACTATGTTTGACCAATGGAAAGCTCCAGCAGCGTGGCCCCTATGGCCATACACCAGTCCACTCGCTCCTTCCCCACCCTGCAACTTCCCCCAGGCCCATGGCAACCTATGACATTGTTTTACTGGCACATAGATGCACAGGCAGGTTTTTCATTTCTTGCCCTAAAGCACCTGTGTATGCATGTACCCTGCCCTGCCACTGATACAGTAGGAGTGCACTCCACCTTCCCACCCCCATCAGACCACCTTTGCAGTCAGAAACTTGGTGATCACAGAGATAGCCAACACTGCCCCTGCCAGCACCCTGCCCTTGCACCAACACAGCCACAGATGTGAAACTAGGTGCAGAAAACAGCAGATCCTCCTCTGCCTGTGTGACCACCTCTGCCTGTGGTGCACAGAAAGTGCACACAAGCCTATGCCTGCCAGCAACCCATTACCATGTTAACATCACTAATAGGGTGACCACGTGCACAGTTGCCAGCAGGGGCTCCCTGCTCCCCAAGCCGAGCTGCTTCTGCTACTATGGTGAGCACTCACATGGAAGCAGGCAGCCTGGAACCCACTAGGACCCTGCTGCAGCCAACAAGCATGCACCTCATCATGATGCTGCTGCACTGCTGCTGGAACATGTGAATGAGGACGGATCTGACTGTCATCACACTACAAAATACTTTGGATGATACCACCCATCAGAGTGTAGTGACCAGTGGTCCAGGAATACCTCAGCTGCCCCAGCACAGTGAATTCATAACTTCGAGGAGCCAGAGAACAAAGTTGGGTTCTGATACAAGTCCCCCAGAGTTAGAGCCTACAGTCCAGGAGTTGGGAGCTGAGTGCTGTCCCCGTAAAATCTCCCAGAAACAGAGATAACTGATTCCACCTTATACCATAATTAAACTCGCAAGGTCATCAAACAAGATAAAAGAAAAAAAGAGTCATACGAAGGTCAGCAACTTCAAAGATTGAAGAAACATCAGCCCACAAAAATGAGAAAGAACCAATGCAAGAACTCTGACAACTCAAAAGCCAGAGTGCCTTCTTCCCTTCAAATGATCATACCACCTCTCCAGCAAGGGTTCTGAACCAGGCTGAGATGGCAGAAATGACAAAAAACAGAATTTAGAATATAAATAGGAATGAAGATGACTGACATGCAAGAGTATGTTTAAACACAATCCAAGGAAACTAAGAATCACAATAAAATTATACAGGAGCTGACAGATAAAATAGCCATTATAGAAAAGAATGTAACCAAACTGATAGAGCTGAAAAACACACTACAAGAATTTAATAATGCAATCAAAAGTACTAACAGCAGAATGGACCAAGTAGAAGACAGAATCTCAAGAGTTTGAAAACTGCCCTTCTGAAACAAAACGGTCATACAAGAATTTTAAAAAAAGAAAAAGGAATGAACAAAACCTATGAGAAATATGGGATTATGTAAAGAGGCCAAATCTACAACTCATTGGTGACTCTGAAGGAGATGGGGAGAGTATAAGCAAATTGGAAAACATATTTCAGGATATTATCCATGAGAATTTCCCCAACATAAAAATTAAAATTTAGGAAATGTGAAATATCTTAGTAAGATACTTTACAAGACGATCTTCCCCAAAACACATAATCATCAGATTCTCCAAGGTTGAAATCAAAGAAAAAATGTTTGGGGAAGCTAGAGAGAATGGTCAGATATCTTACAAAGGGAAGTCCATCCTGACTAACAGTGGACCTCTCAGCAAAAATCTTACAAGCCAGAAGAGATCTGGGACCAATATTCAATGATGTAAAACAAACAAACAAAAAAAGAAATTCCAAACCTGAATATTATATCTGGCCAAACTAAGTTTCATAAGCAAAGGAGAAATAATTTTTTTTTTTCAGACAAGCAAATGCTGAGAAAATTTGATACCACCAGACCTGCCTTATAAGAGCTCCTGAAGGAAGCACCAAATACAGAAAGGAAAGATCATTACCAGCCACCACACAAACACACGTAAGTACACAGGCCAGCGACACTATAGGGCAACCACAGAAACAAATCAGCATAATAACCACCTAGCATCATGATTACAGAATCAAAGCCACACATATTAATATTAACTTTAAATGTAAATGAGCTAAATGTCCCAATTAAAAGACAGAGTGTGGCAAGCTGGATAAAGAGCCAAGACATGTAGGTATACTGTCTTCAAGATACCCCTCTCACATGCAATGACACCCATAGGCTCAAAATAAAGAGATAAAGAAAAATCTATGAAGCAAATGGAAAACAGAAAAAAGCAGTGTTGCAATCCTAATTTCAGACAAAACAGACTTTAAACCCACAAAAATAAAAAAAAAAGGAAGAACATCTCATAATGGTAAAAGGTTCAATTCAACAAAAAGAACTACATATCCCAAATATATATGCACCTAACACAGGAGCACCCAGAATCATAAATCAAGTATTTAGAGACCTTCGAAGAGACTTAGACTCCCACACTATAATAGTGGGAGACTCCAACACCCTACTGCCATATTAGACAGATTATTAAGGCAGAAAATTTAAAAAGATATTCAAGTCCTGAACACAGCACTGGATCAAATAGACCTGATAGACATCTACCAATCTCTCCACCCAAAAACAACAGGATATACATTCATCTCACCATCACATGGCACATACTCCAAAATTGAACACATAATTGGACGTACAAGACTCCTCAGCAAATGCAAAAGAATTGGAATCATAACAAGCACTCTCTCAGACCACAGTGCAATCAAACTAGAAATTTAGACTAAGAGACTTACTCAAAACTATGCAATTACATGGAAATGGAATAAGCTGCTCCTAAGCAACACTTGGGTAAATAATGAAATTAAGGCAAAATCAAGAAGTTCTTTGAAAGTAATGAGAACAAAGAAACAACATATCAGAATCTCTGGGATGCAAGACAGTGTTAAGAGTGAAATTTATAGCACTAAACACCCACATCAAAAAGTTAGGAAGATTTAAATTTAACAACCTAACACCACAACTAAAACAACTAGAGAACTAAGACCAAACCAAGAACTAAGAACTAGAAAGCTAGCAAAAGGCAAGAAATAACCAAAATCAGAGCTGAACTGAAGGAGATTGACACACACACACACACACACACACACACACACAGAAGAAAAAAAAAAAAAAACTCAACAAATCCAGAATCCAAGAATTATTTTTTTGAAAAAAAATTAAGCAAATTCATAGACCACTGGCTAGACTAATAAGGAAGAGAGAAGATGCAAATAAACATAATTAGAAACAATGAAAGCATATTACCACTGAACCCACAGTAACACAAGTAAGCATTAGAGATAATTATGAGCACCTCTATGCACATAAACTGGAAAATATAGAAAAAAATGATAAATTCCTAGACACATACACCCTCCCAATATTGAGCCAAGAAGAAATTGAATCCCTGAACAGATCAATAATGAGTTCTGAAATTGAATCAGCATTAAGTAGCCTAACAATTAAAAAAAAAAAAAGCCAAAGACCAGAAAGATTCACAGCCAAATTTTTGCCAGATATATAAAGAAAGGCTGGTACCATTTCTACTGAAACTATTCCAAACAACAACAACAACAAAAGAGTAGTAACTTCTCCCTAACTCATTCTATGAGACCAGCATCTTTCTGATATCAAATCCTGGCAGAGACACAACAAAAACAGAAAACTTCAGACCAATGTTTTTGATGAACATCAATAGAAAAATTCTCAACAAAATACTGGTAAAACAAACCCAGCAGCACATCAAAAAGCTTATCCACCATGATCGCGTAGGCTTTATCACTAAAATGTAAAGTTAGTTCAACATATGCAAATCAATAAATGTGATTCATCACATAAACAGAACAAAAGACAAAAATCACATGATTATCTCAATAGATGCAGAAAAGGCTTTTGATAAAACTCCACAAACACACCTTCATGTTAAAAACTCTCAACAAACTAAGTATTGAGGGAACATACCCAAAATAAAAATACTTAATGGGAAAAAGCTGAAAGCATTTCCCTTGAAAATTGGCACAAGACAAGGATACCCTCTGTCACCACTCCTATTCAACATAGTATTGGAAGTCCTCGTCAGAACAATCAGACAAGAGAAACAAATAAAAGCCATCCAAATAGGAAGTCAAACTATCCCTGTTTGCAGATGACATGATCCTATAACTAGAAACCCTCAGAGTTTCAGCTCAAAAGCTCCTTCAGCTGGTAGACAACTTCAGCAATGTCTCTGGATAAAAAATCAACATACAAAAATTATTAGCATTCCAGCAATAGACAAACCGAGAACTAAATGAAGAACACAATCTCATTCACAACTGCCATAAAAATAATAAAATACCTAGGAATACAGGTAACCGTGGAGGTGAAAGATCTCTGCAATGAGAACTACAAAATACTGCTCAAAGAAATGAGAGATGACACAAACAAATTTAAAAAAAATTCTATGCTTATGGATAGAAAGAATCAGTATTGTAAAAATGGTCATGCTGCTCAAAACAATTTATAAATTCAATGCTATTCCTATCAAACTACCAGTGACATTCTTCACAGAACTAGAAAAAAATCTGTTTTAAAATTCACATGGAACTTAAAAAGTGCTCAAATAGTGAAGGAAATCCTAGGAGGGGGGAAAAAAAAACACCAAGGCTGGAGGCATCATTCTATACAACTTCAAACTATAATACAGGGCTACCATAATCAAAACAGCAAAGTACTGGTACAAAAATGGAGACATAGACAAATGGAACAGAATGGTGACAGAATGGTGAGCCCATAAATAAGGCTGGACACCTGCAACTATCTGATCTTCAACAAAGCTGATAAGAACAAGCAATAGGGAATGGATTCTCTATTCAATAAATAGTGCTGGGATAATTAGTTAGCCGTATGTTGATTGAAACCAGATCCCTTCCTTACATCATATACAAAAATCAACTTAAGATAGATTAAAGACTTAAACATACAGCCCAAAAGCATAAAATTCCTGGAAGACAACCTAGGCAATGCCATTCTGGACCTAAAAATTGGCAAAGATTTTATAATGAAATTGCCAAAAGCAATTGCAACAAAAGCAAAAATGGACAAGTGGGATCTAATTAAGCTTAAGAACTTCTACACAACAAAAGAAAATATCAACAGAGTAAATAGACAACCTACAGAATGGAAAAATTTTTTTCAAACTACACATCTGACAAAGTTTGAATATCCACTGTCTATAAGGAACAAGAAAAAACAAAGAACCCCATTAAAAAGTGGGCAAAGGACATGAACGGACACTTTTCAAAGGAAGACATACATGCGGCCAACATTTATATGAAAAAAGACTCAAAATGACTGATCGTTAGAAAAATGCAAATCAAAACCACAGTGAAATATCATCTCACACCAGTCAAAATGACTACTATTAAAAAGGCAAAAAACAACAGGTGCTGGTGAGCTTGTGGAGAAAAAGGAATGCTTTCACACTGTGGGTGAAAGTGTAAATTAGTTCAACCATTGTGGAAAGCAGTGTGATAATTCCTCAAATACCGAAAAGCAGAAATACCATTCAACCCAGTAATCCCATTACTGGGTATAAGTTTTTCTACCATAAAAACACATGCACACAAATGTTCATTGCAACACTATTCACGACAGCAAGGACATGGAATCAACCTAAATGCCCATCAATGGTAGACTGGATTTTAAAAAGTGATGCATATACACCGTGGAATAGTACGCAGACATAAAAAACAAAAACAAGATCATGTATTTTGCAGGGACATGGATGGATCCATTATCTTTAGCAAACTAATGCAGCAAAAAAAAAAAAAAAAAAAAAAAAGTTCTCACTTATAAGTGGGAGTTAAAAGATGAGAACACACGTGGACACATAGAGGTGAACAACACGCACTGGGGCCTTTGGAGGGTGGGAGGAGAGAGAGGATTAGGAAAGATAACTAACGGGTACTAGGCTTAATACCTGGGTGACGAAATAATCTGTAGAACGAATTCCCATGACACAAGTTTACTCATCTAACAAACCTGCACATATGCTCCTGAACTTAAAAGTTTAAAAAAAAAAAAAGAGAAAAAAAAATTTTAAAAGAAAATGTCTGCTAAATCTGTGAAGCATCCCAATATTTTTTGACATCCAGAATTTGATGTTTCTTTTTACGTGAGACAAAATAGCCAGTGGCAACTTTACGTTACTCTCATCATCAAATTATTGGCACAAAGTTTCCAACACCATCGGTCCCAGGCTTTTTGAAACTTTCCCAATGTTGAAAATAAAAATGGGAAAAAAACCTATGTACCAAAATCAATCAATCAATCAATAAATAATATATAACAAGAAGCCAGTAGAATTCTGGTCCATAAAAGGGCCTTTGCCTGAACATAACAAGCTCAGAATAGAGATGAAACGGCTCTAAGCCTGTGTAAGAGCATTTCTCCCAAATTCTGGAAAAACATAAAGAAGTAATCCTTCTCTCTTCAGCTGATGACGGCAAGTGGAGTGATGGCACTCTACTAGGGAAGAAAGAGCCTTGCTGATTCTGTCACTGGGTAAACACTTGATTACACTTAGGAAGGTAAAATTTTTCTCTCTCCATGTGTTCATTCAAAATGGCCTTGATAGCCGCTTCCAAAAAGTACTCAGCATTTAGAGATTTTCAAGTAAGCATAACTACTTCTCAAGCAAAGGAGATGATGCTTTGCCAAACTTTCAGGATAAGGTGACTTTCTTTCTAATTTTCAGTAAACATTACATTGACAGATTTGCAGACTCAAAATCATGAAAACATTTTTTTCACTTCTTCACCTACATTGATTTTGTGACCCGTGCTATTTCTTCCGCTGTGCACTGAATTTTATCTAACTAAAATTACCATGGTTTCTAATTACCGACTCAGCTTATTTCTGAATTTTCCCTTTCCTTCATTTCTCTCTGATATTTGACACTGCAGCCTGCTCTCTCTTTCCTGGATCCCATATTTTAACTTTATTTTTCTTCAGTTTCTTCTCTAATGTTCTCATCACTGCTTTTGACCTCCTTTCCTGTTCTTCATACACTGAAAATGCAACCCTTCTAGGGCCCATTCTACTGTATGAGCTCCAAGCTCTTCTTACTTCATTTATCAAATATAACACTATTGATTTTTAACCTATTTCTTGAGTCCATTCCTCTCTCCTGAGATGCACTGCCATGTTTTCTTTTGCCTACCAGCAGAGCCAGTTGCAAGGGCAAGCCAGCTGCTGAGAAACATGGGGTCCCATGCATGGAAGAGCCCTGTGCTTAATTTAATGTTCTGCGGTCATCATCTTAATACATTTAATAATCTTTGAATAGGACCTTGCATTTTCATTTTATGCTGGGCCTTACAAAGTATGTAGCCAGTCATGCCTATTGGCCATTTCCTTGGGCGTGTTTCACAGATACCACTACATGTTTCTAAATACGTATCATTTTGTTACTACCTTCTCATCCACTTCCCAACAAGATACAACTAGCTAACAGCTAGAGATAATTAACGGCTTCTTCTCTCATCTCACCAAAGAATTGGTCAAAATGTTTTTAAATGTTATTTTATCAGAATTTTCTAAATCTAATTTCTTCTTTCTGTCTTCTTGGCTAATTCCTTAATTCAGATCTTTGTCCTCTATTTCCTACAAGAATATAACATCATTATTATTGCTGTAGTACTAGATGTAAATCCATATCAGATCACGTCACTCCTATCCTTTAAAATAAGCAAAAGTTCCACACCGACACTGTTCAGACGCATTCACATGGGCCACATAGGTTGCTATAATCTTTTTTCTGTTAATTCTTGCTTCATTTCCTCTATTCCTAACAGTGCAATAGAATTTCAAGTACATTTGATTATCCGCTCCCCTAAAACCAGGTGCCTCCATATCCTTGTGAATTTACCAACAATGTTTCTGCTGAAAAGTCCTTAGTCAGCTTCGTCTCTGAAGGGATTTCTATGATTCTTCAAGATCAAATTCAAATGCTATCATGGCTTTAAAGCTTTCCTCTTCCCTTGAGAATATATATTTATCCATGCCAGGTTCACTTGGTACTTTTTATGTATCTCAGTTACACAATTTATCACTTGAGTTGTTGAAGAAATGATTATTATTTTTACTGTGCTGTTAGCGTTAGCACACAGCCCAGCATAGTGTAGGCAATAGATGTTTCTTAAATATTAAGGTATTACTATTAGTTATAAAATCAGCCTATACTTTCATTCAGGCATACCTTATTGTATTATACTTCACTGTAACCTATTATGTTTCATGAATATTGCACTTTTTTACAAATTGAAGATTTGTAGTACCTGTGAGTTGAGCAAGTCTAGTGACACCAGTTTTTTCAACGCAAGTTCTGACAACGTGTATCTGTCACATTTGGGTAATACTTGCAATGTTACAACTTTTTCATTGTTATTATATAGGTTAGTGTGATCTGTGAACAGTAATCTTTGATTTTACTGAGCTAATTGTTTTGGGGTGTCACCAACTGTGCCCATATAAGACAGCAAACTTGATACATGTGTGTGTTCTGACTGTTCCACTGCTTGTTCCCCTACTTCTCTCCCTCTCCTTGGGCCTCCTTATTCCCTGAGACACAACAATATTGAAATTGGGCCAACAGCAATCCTACAATGGCCTCTAAGAGTTCAATTGAAAGGAAGAGTTAAATACCTCTCAGTTTAAATCAAAAGCTGTATGATTTAAGCTTAATGAGGAAAGACATGTCGATACTGAAATAGGCTGAAAGCTAGGCCTCTCTCGCCAACCAGTTTTCCCAGTGGTAAATGCACAGAAGAAAGTTATTGAAGGGAATTAAAAGTGCTGCTCCAGTGAACACACAAATGGTAAGAAAGCAGAACAGCCTGTTGCTGATAAGGAGAAAGTTTTGGTGGTCTGGACAAAGAATCAAACCAGCCACAACATTCCCTTAAGCCAAAGCCTAATCCAGAGCAAAGCCCCAACTCTTCAATTCTATGAAGACTGAGAGAGGAGAGAAAGCTGCAGAAGAAAAGTTTGAAGCTAGTGGAGATCAGTTCATTAAGTTTTAACCCATCTTCAACGCATTGATTACAAGCTAAAGCAACAAATGCTTATGCAGAAGCTACAGCACGTTATCCAGAAGAGCTAGGTAAGATCATCGATGAAGCTGTCTACACTAAATAACAAAATAACAGATTTTGTGTACATGAAACAGCCTTAATATAAGAAGAAGATGTTATTTAGGACTTTCATAGCTAGAGAAGAGAAGTCAATGCCTGGCTTCAGAGCTTCAAAGGACAAATTGACACTCCTCTTAGGGACTAACACAGCTGGTGACTTCAACTTGAAGATGATGCTCATTTATCATTCCAAGAATCCTGAGGCCCTAAGAATTATGCTAAATCTACTCTGCCTATACTACAGAAATGAAACAACAAAGCCTGGATGACAGCACATCTGTTTACAGCATGATTTACTGACTATTTTAAGCCCACTGTTGAGATATACTATTGAGAAAAAACAATCCCTTTCAAAATGTTACTGCTCAGTAACAATGCCCCTGGTCACTCAAGACCTCTGATGGAGATATATGAGGAGGTTAACGTTGTTTTCATTCCTGCTAACACAACATCCATTCTACAGCCTATGGTTTAAGTCCTTTTACTTGAAAAAAAAATTGTGTTAGGTCATAGCTGCCATAATGATTCTTTCAATGAACGTGGGCAAAGAAAATTGAAAACCTTCTAGAAAGAATTTCCCATTCTCGATGCCATTGAGTACAATCGTGATTCATGGGAGCAGATCAAATATCAACACTAACAGGAGTTTGGAAGCAGTTGATTCCAGTCCTCATGGATGATTTTGAGGATTCAAGATTTCAGTGGGGGAGGTAAATGTAGATGTGGTAGGAAAAAATCGAGGGAAACAAAATTAGAAGTGGAGCCTAAAGATGTGACTGAATTGCTGTAATCTCATGATAACACTTGAATGAATAAGGAGTTGCTTTTTATAAATGAGCAGAGAAAGTTGTTCCTTTAGATGGAATCTACTCTTGATGAAGATGCTATGAACATTTTTGAAATGAGAACTGTATGTTTATAGTGTACAAAATGATGTTTTGATGTAAGTATACATTGTGGGATGGCTAAATAAAGGTATCTAACATAAACATCACCTCACATACTTATCTTGCTTTTGTGATGACAACACTTAAAACCTACTTTTTAATAATTTTTGATATACAATATTATTACAATCTGTACTCCCTGTTATGTACAACAGATATCTTGAACTATTCCTTCTTTCTACCTGAATTTTTTTATCCTTTAACAAACATCTCTTCAATTCCCCCAAATTCTAGCCTCTGGTTACTCTCTCTGAGTTCCACTGTTTCACATTCCACATGTCGGTGAAATCACATAGCATTTGTCTTTCTGGGCCTGCCTTACCTTACTTAACATCCTCCAGGTTCATTCCTGTTATTGCAAACGACAAGATTTTTTTTTTAAGACTATAGAATATTCCATTGTGTATATATACCACATTTTTGATCCAATTATCTGTTAACGGACACTTTGGTTGATTCCCTGCCTTGTCTACTACTGTATACTGTGCTGCAATAAACATGGGAATGCAGATATCTTTTTGGCATACTGATTTTCATTCTTTTGGAATTGTTAGATTGTATGGTAATTCTGTTTTACTTTTTTGAGGGATCTCCATACTGTTTTTCATAATGACTGTACTGATTTACATTGGCACCAACCATGTATAGGGTTTCCCTTTTTTTCATGTTCTTGCCAATGCTTGTTATCTTTTGTATTTTTGATAACAGCCATTCTAACAGATATGAAGTGGTGTTTCATTGGGGTTATAATTTGCATTTCTCTGACGGTTAGTGATTTTTTTTTCACATACATTTTGGCCATTCATATGTCTTCTTTTGAGAAATGTCTATTTAGGTCATTTTTTTTTTTTTAGAAATTTGAACATGGCTTACATTGCAGCACTTTTCAGGTCATTTAAAAAATCAGATTATGATATCTAACCTGATTAATAATGAACTGCCCATTGCCTATATTTAATCAGGTTATTTCACCTTTTCTCTTCCCTGATGTATGTGTTTAGTGCTATAAATTTCTCTCACAGCACTGCTTTTACTGTGTCATGCAAATTTTGATGTCACATTTTCATTGTCATTTACACTTTAATGTGTTTTTAAACATTCTCTGATATTTCATTTTAGAACTATGGAGCAATTCAATGTGTGCTTTTCAGTTTCCATGTGTTTGAAGATTCTTTTAATGGTATTGATTTCAAATTTAATTTCATTGTGGTCAAAGAATACACTCTATATGATATCAATTCTTTTAAATATATTGCAGTTTGTTTTATGATCCCTAATATGGTTTATCTTGTTATGTGTTTCACGGGTGCTTGAAAAGAATGTGTTTTCTGCTGTTGCTGGATACAGTGTCCTATAAATGTCAATTAGATTCTGTTGGTTGATAGTGCTGTTGAGTTCTTCTGTATCCTTGCTGATTTTCTGTGTAATTGTATTTATCAATTGTACAGTGATGTTTTGAATTCTCCAACTACAACTGTATATTTATCTTTTTTTCCTTTCAGTTCTCGGCATTTTTGCTTCACATATCTTACAGTTGAGCTCTTTGGTACATCCACATTTAGAAATATTATATCTTTTGGGGGGATTGAATTTAGTCATATAATGCCCACCTCTGTCTCTGAAAATATTTTTTGCTATGAGTTCTGCTTCATCTGGTATTAAAAGTAGTAACTTCTGCTTTCTTTTGACTAACATTTGCATGACATGCCTTTCTGCATCCTTTTAACCTGTCAATATTACTATATTTGCTGCAATTTCACATAGACAATATATATCTGGGTAATGTTCTTAAACCTCCAGTCTGTCTTTTAGTTGGCGAATTAACCCATTTGTATTTAAAGTAAGTATTAATGTTAGTAATTAAGTATGCCATTTTATTTTTTGTTTTCTTTTTGTTCTCTTTGTTACAGTTTTCTGCTTACTTTTCCTTGCCTTACTGTCAGTTAATTGAATATATTTTAGAATTCCATTCTGAGTCTCATAGGCACTGTTGATAGTGTTTTTGAGTATATCTACATAAATAGGTGATAGATAGATAGATAGATAGATAGATAGATAGATAGATAGATGCTCCAAGCATTACACAACATGTAAATAACTTACCACCATCTACTGGTGTCATTTTTTTTTATCAACTCAGTTGAAGTGTGGAGACTTTATTTACTCACAGATTCCTTTTTCTTATCCTTCATATTTATGATATAATTGTCTTAATGATTTGTCTACATACATTAGAACCACATCAATGTTATTATGTTTGCTTCCACATTCAAATGTAATCTACGAAACTCAAGAGGAGTAAGAAATTCCATTGTATTGACCTATATTTTTGCTTACTGTATTTATTTTTCCTCTCTGATGTCCAGTATGTCTTATTTTACCCTTTCTTTTGTTTTTAGAGAACTTTTGTTAGCAATTCTTTTAGAGTAGGTGTACTGGTTACAAATTTTCTTAGTTTCTCTCTATCTGACTTTCCTTCTATTTCTGAAAGATATTTTCTCTGAATATAGGATTCTGGACTGACAGTTCTTTTCTCTCAGAACTTGAAAAATATTGTGTCACTGCCTCCCTGCCTCTATGGATGTTGGTGAGAAATCTACTGTCATTTGAATTACTTTCTGTTAATAGATTAAGTGTTTCTATTATTGTTTTCAAGATTTTTCTGTCTTTAGTTTTCATAAATTTTAATATAATGTGTCTTGACATGGCTTTATTTGAAGTTATCCTTTTTTGTTTGCTTGTTTAGCTTCTTGAATCTATAGGTTTCTTTCTTTTACCAATTTTATAAAGTGTTTAGCCATATCTCCTTGGATATTTTTTAGTCCCACACTCTTTCTCTTTTCGTTCCACTACACCAAAAACACAAATGTTAGATCTCTTTTTATGGTCCCACAGGTCCTTGAGTTTCTCATTTCTTTCATCTGTTATTTCTCTGTTGTTTGATTGGGTATTTTTTTTTTTGTTCTGTCTTTTATTTCACTGATTCTTTTCTCTGTCCCACCCATTCTGCTTTTGAGTTTGAATTTCTATTTCAGTTACTGGAATCTTCAGTTCTAAAACATCTATTTGGTTCTTTTATATCTTTTTTTTTGCTAAGACTTCGTATTTCTTTTCTAAAGCTTCCTATTTTTACTTCTTTCTAAAGTTTTCATAGTTGCTTATAAAAGCATTTTTATGATGGCCTCCTTAAAATCATTATAAATTATTTTTAACCTCACTGTCATCTCAGTTTTGACATCTTTTGGTGTTTTTTTCATATAATTTTATTAATATATCTTTCTGATTCTTGATATAATGAGGGATCATCAATTGAAACCTAAATATCTTAATATCTTGGGTACTATATGATGAAATTGTGACTCTTATTTAAACTTTCTATTTTAACTGGCTTTCCTTCGGTTAAACCCTGAAGAGAGAAAGAATCTCATATAAAACTGGCCATATTATAATATTCATAATGTCTAATTTTTAAAATGAGGAATATAGAGAAACACTAATGTGTGTCCTATTAATAAGAACAAAATTAATCAACAAAAACTGTACTTGAGAAAGAACAGACGTTGGATTTACTAGACAAAGACCTTACATTAACTCTCTTAAATAGGCTCAAAGAGTTAAAAAAAAATTAAAGGAAACCAGGATTATGCTGTCTCAATAAATGAGAATATACATAAAAAGATAAAAGCTATAAAAGGGAACTAAATAGATATTCTGGTGATGAAAAGAATATATTGACTGAAATTAAAAATTCACTGGAAGTTTCAATAGCAGATTTAAATAAATAGGAGCAATAGTCAGTGAACTTGAAGATGGGACAATCAGAACTATACTGTCTGAGGAGCAAAAGGAAAAAAGGCTGGGAGTTGAGTCTAATCTTTCTCCCCCACTGCAAGACCCCATTGCATTGGTCCCTAGCCTTATCTCCATAGCATCCCTTGAATAAATTCTGCCTTGTCATCTTTAACAAAATAAAAGAAAAAAGATTGGAAAAAAAAATGAATAGAGCCTAAGAAACTTCTGGGATGACATCAAACATACTTACATACATATAATGGGCATTTCAGAAAGAGACGATAGAGAGAAAAGGACAGAAAGAAGATTTAAAGAAATAGTGGCTGAACGCTTCCCAAATTAGATGAAAGACATTGATCTACATATTTAACCGGGAATGACTATACCGTTGTCAGACAAAATAAATGTTAAGTCAAAAACAGGGAAGGCAGGTAAAATAGAAAAGTGAAAAACAATAGAGAAAATGTATGAAATCAAGAGTTGGTTTCTGAAAGGATTTATGAAATTTACAAACTTTTATATTAGACTGATTAAGAAAAAAGAAGACTCACATTACTAAAATCAGAAATGAAAGTGGAGATATATAGAGTATTATAAATTACTATATAACTTACCATATTTTTAAAAGAATTATTAACAGAAGGCTATGAACAATTGTATGCCAAAAAATTAGATACACTAGACAAAACTGACAAATTTCAAGAAACACGCAAACTACCAAAACTGACTCAGAAACAAACAGAAACACAAGTATAACAAACAGAGAAAATAAAATAGTCATTAAAAACCTCCCCACAAGGCCTGGGATCAAATGGCTTCACTAGTGAATTCTACTCAATATTTAAAGAGGAATTAACACTAATCCTTCTCAAACTCTTCCAAAAAATAGAAGAGGAGGGAACACTCTCTAACTGATTCCATAAGACTAGCAGTGCACTTACAACTTAACTAAAAGGCAGACAATTCAGTTTATAAATTGGCAAAGTTCTTGAGTGAACATTTTTTTTTTCTTTTTCCCAAATGGTTATTGAATTTATTTGCTTGATCAATAATGGTCCTGGCAAAAATTAGTTAACCAACGCTGAGAAATTTGTAATGAAATACTAATTTTAAAAATCCATGACACCTTGATAGAAATTAGAGTTTAAACAAATAAAAAAGGAACCTTTGATATTGCCAGCAACTATAAAGTGAATGTACTGAGACCGACAGGACAGCGAGAAGGCATTTTCACATTTATATCTGATATCTGGCCATACTTTCAGTCGCCAGAATATCTTCTCTCCAGATTAAAAAAAAAAAAATAGTATGCTGATTTCTATAACCAAGCTTTTTTTTTTTTTTGGTATAAAAATCAAATAATGACCAATGGGTCACAACAGCTCAATAGGTAGAAGATTAAAAACTGCATCAAGCAGGTGTTGAAAATAAATACCACTTAGGAGGAGGAGGAGAAACCCCCTGTGTGGGGTTTGTTTTTGTCCCTTTGAGTGTGTGTGGGATTTGTCTTCCAAGGCATTAGCCTGGCCTGTCTCACGGTGCTATTCACTCTGAAAGAGTGCAACTGCAGCACATTGCCTCCAGAGCCCGGCCTCCCAGAAGCCTCAGAGCATCCATCAAACGTTTTTTTCACGGAGGATATGTAACTGGCCACCTCTTAGTATATGCAATGATGCTGAGCATCACTAGTCATTACAGAAATGCAAATAAAAACCACAATGGCATATTAGCTCAGAGCTACTAGAACAATTATCGTGAAAAAAGGTGGCGAATATATGTGTTGGTGACTTTATAGAAAAACTGAAACCTTCATCCTTGGCTGGGAGAGATGTAATATATTTTAGCCACTTTAGAAAATAGTGTGGCAGTTTCTTAAAAAGTAAAATTAATATTTACCATATGGCCCAGTCATTACACTCCTAGGCATATAAACCCAAAAGAACTTAAAACAGGTATTCAAACAAATACTTGTATATGAATATTTATAGCAACACCATTCACAGTGGCTGAAGTTGACAATAGATAAACGAAGAAACAAAATTTAATAATCCATACAATGGAATATTATTCAACCATAAAAAGGAATAAAATACTGATGCATGCTGTAATCTCAATGAACCTTAAAAATATTATGCGAAGTGAACGAAGACAGATACAAAAGATAACATATTTATTATGTCAACTGTCTTAAATATCTGTAATAGATAAATCCATAGAGACAGAAAACAGATTAGTGGTTGCCAGGAGCTAGAAAAAGGGAGGATGAGTAGCTGCTGCTTAGTGGGGACAGGGTTTCCCTTCGGAGTGATGAAAATCTTTTGGAACTGCACAACATAATTAATGTATTAAATGCCACTGAATTATACATATACACTTTAAAGTGGTCAGATTTATGGTATACGAGATTTACCCCACAAATGCCAATTGATTCAATTTTCCCTTCAGATAATTTGAATTTTCTATGTGCTGATTAGGCCTAGGCAATGACTGGGAATACTTGTTAATATTAAATTTATTGATAATTTAATGATAATTTTAGTTGTTTTTTGAATGCAAACCATTCTTACACACCTGAAATAATCTCACTTGGTTATGATATTCTATTCCATTTATGTATGAATGGATCTTATTTGCTAATATTGCATCAAACCTGGTCATTATATTGAAATGTGTAATAAAGTGTTTAAATATGATGATTATAGATTTATTTCTCCTTTTCTTTCCAATTTTGCTTGTGTATGTATATAGTTGTACATAAATTTGCATGTACATGTAATATGAATATAAATTTTGTATATGTGTATTATGATAATATATAAAACAAATATAAATCTATATGTTTTATGTGTGCATATGATAAAGCAATATATTAATATTTATATTGTAATTATATTGTAACACAGACAGAGGCATAATTTTCCTTCTGTAAAATGCACATATCTTAAGCATAGAGTTGAATCAGTTTTGACAAATATATAAATTCTTTATAAATTCGTTATTATATCAACAACACTGCTTTCTTTTTGCCCTAGACATTGCCTCAGCTAGTCCTTATTTGCTATTTGAGTGCAACAAAACTTGATTTTCAAGACAATAATACTCTGCACATAAAAACTGCAATACTTTATTGTTTCTAACACTGAACAAGAGATTTCAAAGGAAGCACTCTTTTCTGATATGTGTTATAAACCTTGGTTCCCCATGTACCTGTTTTTTACCTGCTTCTCTGTATGTCATGAGAAACCTTGAATAGTCTTATGACAGATTCCGCTTTTGCATTGAGTGGTATAATTAAGTCTAGGGGTAGAAACATTCCTCCCTTGGGTTAACAAAATATCTACCACACATGCACAGGGACTGAGAATAAAATAAGAGTTTGTCAGTAGATATGGTAGAGCGATATCTTCTCCCTGGCCCTCAATTCCATTTCTTTCTTCTTAAACCTATATATTTGGGCTATTCTAAAAGTTGTCAAACCAGAGCTATTGTGCCATCTAGAAAATGGCATCCTCCAAAACAGTGGAGATTGTTCATTTGTTTTGCAGTTAGCACTATAGCTAGGCCCTGAAAATTAAAATTGAATAAACAATTTCAATTCTCCAGAAGACTAACTTATGATGATGATATTTAAAAATAATAAAATGTAATTATATGCCCAGCGCAGTTCTAAGAACTTTTCATATGTCAATTTATTTAATCCCCACAGCAACCCTACATACAGCATCATAGTCATATTCTTTTGCAGGTGAGGAAAACACGGCACAGAGAAGTGAAACAAGTTTCTCAGAATACACAGTTGATAAGACTTAGATTAGCTTATAAGTCTGACTTAAAGTTAGGTAATAGCTTATAAGGTTGAAGATTTGAACGTAAGTAATTATCTCCAGAAAGCAGACTCTTAGCCACTACTCTTTTCCCCTCTTTAAGGGCACCTAGGGCTTCCCAGGACATGAACTCATCGTCTTCCTTGAATGTTATGTGGAATCTTAAATGTGATGTAGAAAAGGAGAAGTATGGTTACGCTAGTACGATAGCACCTAACTTGTGAATAGATGTTTCATATAAAAAGTCATTGTGGGTCCACAATGACAACCTGTCTAACTCCACTATAAGTCAGTATTAGGCTATCAAGTTATGTCACATAATAGTTCACTTAGGAGGCATTTGACTTGCTTCAAAACCACAGAGGAATCTTGAGTCTTCTATCCATCATATAATGGTCATCACAGATCATCTCCATCAGGGCCTCCGGAGTCCATAGACTAAGTATTTTTTAGTCAGGATCACCTGGAGAACCTTCTGTTGCTCTAGGTAACATTTAAAAACAACAACTTTTTAAGTTAACCTTTGAAATACTCAGTGAAAAAATACATAACCATGATATATAGTGCCTCCAGAATCCAGAATGAACCATCGGGCATTTTAAAGATAGAATTCATCTTTTGTTCTTCCTTTGGGGATAATTTTACAATATGCTTTAGACCACTGAATTCCTAGATATTCTCTAGTGGTGGTTATAAAAGGCAAATATTCTATTTCAATTTTAGTGATAGGAAGAAATAATATGAGAAAAAGTTAAATGCTTTTTTCTTCATCAAGAAATTCAGAAAATGTTTTACCATTGTACATGATAGTAATAGGTATTAACCCTCAAAATGATTCCATAAGTTAAACTCTACTATTCCCCCATTTTAAAGATGTCAAAGCTGACACTGAGAGCATTTGCATAACTAATAAATACCAAAGACTAGGTTTTACCTTGCATATTTTGAATCCAATAATGAACTATTTTTATTATATCCATCATGATCACCAATGCTTATGGCCGTACAGCATCAGATTTAGATGTTAATCTCTTACACTTTGAAAGTGTGCAATAAATGAATATGATTTAGAATAATAATCATAATATTTGGAGCTTAACTTTGGTATTTGAAACATGAAGATTCTGCCCCATTCTGGAACTACTGCATCAGAAATATTCTCAAATGGGATCTGGGAACTGATACTTAAAATCAACACCTGGGAAAAGAGAGTCTACACTAAAAGTCAAGATCTACTGCTCTAATGCTTACTGTATGGAGATGTAGTGTCTCCAGCAAAATCTGTTTCCTCTTTGATACCTGGCTTCATAGCTTTATGGAGCCAAATTCCACAATGCTAAATGACAAGGGGCATTTATCAATGTTTCACAGTCCCTCTTCTGTCCATTTCTTCTCACTTGACTTTGAGATGCACATCTAGAGCTGTTGATGAACACTTCCCTAAAGAACCCAGGTCTCACCTTCTGCTTACAGCTAACCCTCCCCCTACTAAACTTTCATACATTTTGAGCACTGACCTTGACTTCCCTTCGTATTTTCTCTGGTTATTTTGAACAAATACCTCACTGAATTCAGTTATTTTTTGTGAAATTGTATTATAACACCACCCTGAAGTATACTATATGGTCCTGAGGTGTCTTCATGGTCAGCCTTAAACAGGAACAGGACATGAATTTGATGTGCCCTATATCAACCTGAACTGACTAGAACAGTGCACACGCTCAAATTAATAAATAGAATACTATCAGAAGGTCACATTCCGTATTTTCCATTATGGTTGTGGAAGATTAACAGAATGGAAATCACTTTGTAAATTTTCTACATTATGCAAAGCATCATGCTAGGAAAAATGTACAGCTGATAAAGATAAAGATGATGATGATGGTAAATTATATGTAATTCTACCCCTGGTCATGTTCAGTTAATTCTTCACGTATTTCATTATTGACCCAGTAAGTCTAGACAATATTTTAATAGATAATATTTTTCATGGCAACTCAATCTTGAATCATCCTGAAAATTGAATAAATACAAGGTAGTCTATCACAGCTCCCTAAGCTTGTTTCTGTAGTTAGAAATATGAAGGCAATAAACTGCATTTTTAAAGTCCTGCTTGAAAAGACTTAAGAGAGCAACAGAAGAGGAAAATTTTTTTATTAACGAGGCACTGAGCGGAGGAAGAAGGTTTGCTGTCTAATTTCTATGTTTTAATCACTAGGAAAAACACGTAAAATCAAAGATTAAATCAAGGCTGCATTGGGAGAAAATGCCAAATTACCCAGAGCTTCAGTTTCTCTTGAAGTCCTGCCTCTCTTTAATGATCAGTTACATTCATAATTTTTGTCCTTTCACACTCCCTTTTCCTCCCAAATAAAACAGCTTTAGAAAAAAAGTCTGAGAAACATATTTACATTAAATGTTGTTGTAGTTTTGTTTGAGACGGAGTTTCACTCTCGTTGCCAAGACTGGAGTGCAATGGGGCAATCTTGGCTCACTGCAGCTTCCGCCTCCTGGGTTCAAGGATTCTCCTGCCTCAGCCTCATGAGTAGCTGGGATTACAAGCACCCACCACCAGGCTCAGCTCATTTTTTGTTTCGCCATGTTGGCCAGGCTGGTCTCAAACTCCTGGCCTCAGTTGATCTGCCTGCCTTGGCCTCTCAGAGTTCTGGGATTACAGGCACTGAGCCACTGTACCTGGCCTACATTAAATCTTGTATCTCCATCTTTTCTGACGGCTGATTGTATAGTGTCCCTGGAACTTGTGTACTCCCATTAAAAGCTAAAATTCCTTAGGAAGTTGAGGTCATAGATAATATAAAGACCTTTTAAAATGTGCTGTCTTATCAAAGGTCCTTTATTTTATGAGAAATAGTTTACATATAATAAAATTTACATAATTTAAGCACACGGCTCAATAACTCTGAACATATATACAACAGTGTAACCAATACCACTATCAAAACATAGAATATTTAAAAGCCTTTTGTAAACGTAAAATGCAATGCAAGCTTTTGGCCTAGATAAAAATAATAAATAAAAAATTGTTTCTCTAATTGTGATGTTTCATAATTATTTTGCTTTGTGGCCTAACCTTAAAAATGAACTGTATTATATTCCATATCTCATGACTCATAGGTATCTTATCATAAGATGCATACAGGCCAATATGACCCTTACTCCTCATTTTGCTTAAATATGTCATATTTTTCTCTAATAAATTATTGGCGTCTATGACAGATGAGATTACCAATGAACATTGAAAGGTTTCTAATAAGATCTGAACTATACTTAGAACTATACTTAGATCAATTATTGTATATAGTCCTCGCTACCATCCTATATCCTCCACA
This sequence comes from Papio anubis, assembly GCF_008728515.1. Taxonomy (NCBI): domain Eukaryota; kingdom Metazoa; phylum Chordata; class Mammalia; order Primates; family Cercopithecidae; genus Papio; species Papio anubis. The sequence continues at coordinate 7,407,887 of NC_044985.1, forward strand.
CCTCCTGTGTTAAGAAAACATACATCAAACAGGACAGATGAAAAGAAATGTTCAGCTAGGTGCCGTGGATCCCGCCTGTAATCCCAGCACTTTGAGAGGCCGAGGCGGGCAGATCATGAGGTCAGGAGTTCAAGACCAGCCTGACCAACATAGCAAAACCCAGTCTCTATTAAAAATAAAAAAAGTAGCTAAGCGTGGTGGCACACACCTGTAATCCCAGCTACTCAGGAGGCTGAGGCAAGAGAATCACTTGAACCCAGGAGGTAGAGGTTGCAGTAAGTGGAGATCACACCATTGCAGTCCAGCCTGAACAGATCAAGACTCTGTCTCAAAAAAAAAAAAAAAAAAAAAAAAAAGAAAAGAAAGAAAGAAAATAAACAAGAAATGTTTATTTGTAAAATAGCATAAAACATTAAACCAACTGCATTTTGTATTTGTGAGCATAAAATGAGTTTACATGAGAAACATAATGAACAACTGTAATACGTTCAGCTCACAAGCTGAGATAGAGGACAGGTTGCAATAAGATCCTGTGTCCTCACCATAATCCTAACACTAGTCCCATTACACTAAGCCACTTCTGCATAGGTGTGAAAATCATGTTTCCAGAATTCTCCTTGAAAATGAGCATACACATAATCGATTTATTTTGCCGACACAGATAACTTATTTTGTAGAGATTTCATTCTGTCAAGAACTGTGGTAGGTCTGAGACTTTATTCTACTTGCGAGCTAACAAGTTAGCCTGCCGTGGTTTTATGGATGCTGGCAGAAAACATGAGACTCTTGAGTCAGAGTCAAAGGACAGTTTATTACTCACAGCAATAGCAGTACAGTAGCCACAATATCATCATTCTTACTCAAGCTCCCCAAACCCCAGTTCCCATAAGGCAACGTGAAGAGGGGCAGGGAATGACTACGTATACATATACGAGGCGTTGTTGCAGGAGAGAAATCCCCGGTTTTGGAAATGTAAATATTTTATATTGAGTTGCAAGCTAACCTGCACAAAATTTGCCATGGAGGAAAACACTAAATTTATTAAACTGGATAGTAAATAAACCTGTTCTTTGTTCTAGACAAAGGCACAATTTGTATCTTCTAGGATTGTTTACATTATAAACATCCGTGAAAAGACAGTCTTAAACAAAGGGTGCCAGTGGTTTGTTCATAATCTATGCAGACACATGATAGACCTTTGAAGAATTGCTTCTAACATGGCCTACCAGGAGACAAACTGGAGGGTCAGATCAATGTAACCAGTTTCCTTCAAGTATACAGCATTTGGGAAATGCAAAACAAAGTGAGTATATATGTGTGTTTGTGTATGCGTATATAATATATATGTCTTGTATACATTATATGACCTGTATATAATGTATACAGATAAATATGTATATATAAGATATACAAATATACACACATGCATATATAAAGGGAATTATATATATAAAGCACATCATATGTATATGCATAATATATAAATTTCTTTAAAGTCTGTTAAAATATGTATACATATATGTTCAAGTATATTAAGGAAATTATTCGATTTGAAGATACACTGGTGATTTTTAAACTCTCTTCTCCACCTCCTTTATGCATCTGTTCTTATTATAGTTAAATAGCAATTATACCAATTATACTTAGTTAATTTATTTTTCTAAAGCCCACAACACTCAAATTGATAAACATATTTTTTCTGTGTGCTGTGAAAATAAAATCCACTTTAGAAAAATGTCACATGCCCAGTAGTCTAAAAATACATTAAAATGAAAATTATCATATGAAGTGCCTGCTCTTGTCAACAAGATTGAATTTTGAAACAATGTAATGCATGTCCAATTAGCAAATGAGTATGAGCTAAATGAAGGAAAAACAATTTAACTGTTGTCTGTTAGACCATGGAAATGAGCAATGTATGCACAATTGTCATATTTACTCATGTATAATAGGATTGAGCACTAGATCATGCAATGAACAGTACTGTTGACCTTCAGCAACTACAATATTTGTATGTAATAACTCAAAAAATGCTAGTTATAAACTTTCTCCTTGTCTCGCACTGCTATTTTTAAAATAGAGCAACAGAAGTCATGCTCACAATTATCTTGTTTATTCTGTTTCCATTAAGAAAATCAAATACTGAGCATATCTAAAATCTGAACATCTACTCCATGACAAACAATGTACGTGTTTCTGCATTTCATCCTCACTAATATCCCCTGAAGCAGATACTTTCAATCCTGTTTTACAGATAAGGAAATGAGGTGTTAGGTGTCATATTAAACAACATGGAAATAGAACTTGTGATTATCTAACATCTGCACAGAGCTTTTCACCTCAACCAACTGGCCTTATTCTTTTCTATCTGTAGCACTCATCTAGGTAGCACATAAAATCTGGAAAACATTTAGGAAAAATTTAATTTACTCGGGGGTGGGGTTGATGATTAAAAACAACACAAATGCACATTAACTCTGCCTCATATATGCTAATTAATATGCATAAAACAAAGAACAGTTGAAGATGCTAATAACAATATTAGATCAAAGAAATTGAGGCCACGGTAGGTATTAATGTATAAGTGCTTTGTATACTAGAAAGATTTTGGCTAGGTCTTATCCTGAAATATAATTGTATGCATCTTCTATTGCTGGAATTACCATGAAATTAGAGGATAAAACAAATTAGCACATAGTTATAAGAGTAATTTTATTGGCTTACAGTTCTATAGATCCAAAGTCTGAGACTCGCACTGGGCTAAAATTAAGGTATCTGCAAGACTGTATTCTTTCTATAGACTTTTTTTTATATATACTTTAAGTTCTAGTGTACCTGTGCACAACGTGCAGGTTTGTTACATATGCACACATGTGCCGTGTTGGTTTGCTGAACCCATTAACTCATCATTTACTTAGGTATTTCTCCTAATACTATCCCTCCTCCATCCCCCCACCCCACTATAGACTCTTGAAGGTAGGATTTACTTCTTTGCCTTTTCTCCTTTCTAGAGGTCACCCACATTCTTTGGTTTATGGGCCCCTTCTTAGACTTTCAAAACCAGAACTAGTAGATCGAGTCCTTGTCATATGACATCACTCTAACCTATCCTTCTGCCTTCCTTTTTCACTGTTAAGATATCATGTGATTTAGATTGGGCCCACATAGAAAATCCAGAATGATCTTTTCATCTCAACTTTAATTACACCTGCAAAGTTCCCTTTGTCATAAAATGTAACATGCTCACAGGTCCTGGAAATAAGGGCCTGTACATCTTCTAGGAGACATTACACGCCCAACCACAATGAGGACAGTCTAACACCTACAGAGATTATAAAAATCCATTTATAAAACAACCATAGGACCCACCTGCATATTGTCTATAAGAAACCCAACTTAAAAAGTATTCAAGTAAAAAATAAAGGGAAAAAAAAGATATACCATGCTAACAATTTTCAAAAGAAAACTTAAATAGTTATAACAACTTCAGAGGAAGAAGATTTCAGAACAAGAAAAATCATCAGAGGCAATGAATTGTCACTTTTCCAAGAAGACATAGCAAACCTAAACATGTATATACCTAACAGAGCATCAAAATATATGAGGCAAATGCAAACAGCACTGCAAGGAGGAATAGACAAATCCACTGTTATAGTTGAAGACTTTAACACACCTCTATCTGTATTTGATGCTTGAAACAGGCAGATAATCAGTAAGGATATGGTTGACCTGAGCATCACTATCAATCCACTTGATCTAATTGATACTTAGAGAATATTCCATTCAACTACACCAGAACCCATATTCCTTTCAAGCCCATGGGTATCATTCATGAAGAAAGATGACATTATAGTCTATAAAACACACCCCATTAGGAAGGAAGGAAGGAAGGAAGGAAGGAAGGAAGGAAGGAAGGAAGGAAGGAAGGAAGGAAAGAAGGAAGGAAGGAAGGAAGGAAGGAAGGAAGGAAGGAGAAAGAAAGAAGAAGGAAGGAAGGAGAAAGAAAGAAGAAGGAAGGAAGGAAAGAAAGAAGAAAGAAAGAGAAAGAAAGAAAGAAAGAAAAAGAAAGAGAGAGAGAAAGAAAGAAAGAAAGAAAGAAAGAAAGAAAGAAAGAAAGAAAGAAAGAAAGAAAGAAAGAAAGAAAGGAAGGAAGGAAGGAAGGAAGGAAGGAAGGAAGGAAGGAAGGAAGGAAGGAGGAAGAAAGAAGGGAGGGAGGGAGGGAAGGAAGGAAGGAAGGAAGGAAGGAAGGAAGGAAGGAAGGAAGGAAGGAAGGAAAATTTAAAGTATTGTTAAGTCAAGTTTAGCCTAAGGCTGCCTCCTTAGATATTTTATGTTGAGCCTAAATTTTTCTCCCTAAGTTGTGAAGTATAATAAGTAGAGATGTAAACAGACCTTAGCCTACACTGTGCCAATCACCAAGTTTTGACCAATCAAATATAGCCAACTGTACAAATCATGTTCAAATAAGGCAAATGATGAGCCATAACCAATCCAGCCATTTCTGTACCTCACTTCCATTTTCTGTACCTCACTTTCCTTTTTCTGTCCATAAATTTTCTCCTGCCACTTGGCTGTGCTGGCGTCTCTGAGCCTAATCTGACTCAGGAGGCTGCCCAATTAACAAATCATTCATTGCTCAATTCAACTCTTTAATTTAATTTGGCTGAAGTTTTTCTTTTAACAGTATGCACTTAGGCTACAACGGCATTACACTAGAAAACTAGAAACTAACAACAGGAAATAACTAGAATATTATCCATATTTGGAGATGAAACCTGTTCTTTCTAAGTAGCACATGGTTCAAAGAGAAGCCTCAAAAATTTTTTCAAAATATATTTTTGACTAAATATAAATTAATATGCATCCAATAAAAATTTGTGGGATGCAGCAAAAGCAATACTCAGATGGAAACATATAGCATTAAATGTATACATTACAAAAGAGGAAGGATCTAAAATTAATTATCTAAACCTCTACCTTATGAAACAGAGAAAGAGCAATTTAAGCCTAATGCAAGTAGAAGAAAACAAATAATAAAAATTAGAGCAGAAGTCAATGGTACTGAAAATAGAAAAGCAATACAAAGAATCACTGGATCAAAAGCTTGTTATTTCAAAAGATCAAGAAAACTGATGAACCTCTACAAGGCTATGCAAGTGACCAAATGCTCACAGTTCTCCTTAGTTCACCCTCTGAATTGGCTCAAACTTTGGTCAGGCATCCCGCCTTTCAATAGGACCTTGAACTTTGGTTTGAACCCAAATCTGAGAAAACTCTAAAATGCGGAACATCCCTGTTACTGGTTTATCCTGAGAGTAAGGTGAACGCAGTGAAAATCAAAAGCTGTTAGACCACCACGATTACACTGTCTGCTCCTTAGTATTCAATTTCCCCTCAAAAGTTCCTGGTAGTTCTACTAGTTGAACCTCTCTCTAAAAAGAGAAAGCTTTTCTTTTTCTGTTTGATTTTGTGATGCTTGTAGATCTTCAGTTTCAAGAGTTCTCCCTGTTGAAATAGTCTTTCTTAATACAATCTCTTTTCACGTAAGTTCAGATTTCTTTTTATTTAGCATTAATGTTGACCAAAAAAAAAAAACTCTGTAAAATATTTGAAAAGATGTCTTCTGAGCCAAATGCAAGGAACATGACCCATAACACAGCCCCAGAATGTCCCGAGGGCATGTGTCCAAGGTGGCTGGGCTACAGCTTGATTTTATACATTTTAGGGATCAAAAGTTACAGAAAGACATAAATCAATACATATAAAGTATACATTCATTTGATTCAGAAAGGTGGATTCATTTGATTCAGAAAACTTGAATCCAGGTCATGGCAGGGGGATTAGAGGTCATAGGTGAATTTAAAGATTTACTGATTGGCAATAAATTTAAAGAGCTGTTATTATCTAAAAAGTTGAAGTAAGTAGAAAAAAAGGTTTGGGGTTAAGATAAGGGGGTTGTGGAAGCCAACATTCTTGTTATGTAGATTAAGCTTCCAAGTAGCAGGCTTCAGAGAGAATAGATGGTAAATGTCTTTTATCAGACCTTAAAACAAGTCAGACTCTTAGCTAAAACTCTCCTGGATGAGAAAAAGACCTGGAAAGGGAAAAGGATTCTCTACAGAATGTAAATTTTCCCTACAAGGGATGGCTGTGGCAGGGCATGGTGACTCATGCCTGTAATCCCAGCACTTTGGGAGGCTAAGGCAGGCAAATCATGAGGTCAGGAGTTCAAGACCAGCCCGGCCAACATGGTGAAACCCCATCTCTACTAAAAATACAAAAATTAGCTGGGCATGGTTGTGCATGCCTGTAATCCCAGCTACTCAAGAGGCTGAGGCAGGAGAATTGCTTGAACTGGGACCCGGGAGGCGGAAGTTGCAGTGAGCCAAGATCACACCACTACACTCCAGCCTGAGTTACAGATTGAGACTCCATCTCAAAAAAAGAAAAAAAAAAAAGTGGCTGTGCAGGGCCATTTGAAAATATGTCAAAGAAATATATTTGGGGGCAAAAAAATGTGGTTTCTTTCAGTGCCTGGTATCTATCATATGATGCTATAGTAGAGTGTGGTTGAAATTTGGTATCTTATTGCTAAAAAGAGTTTGTTTGGACAGTCTTAGGATTGCTGTTTTAACGTTAATGCTGGTTAATTGTGCCTGAATTCCAAAGGGCAGATAGTATAATGAGGCAACATGTGATCCTCCCCTCCCATCATAGCCCGAAGTAGTTTTTCAGGTTTCTTTGGAATTCTCTTGGCCAACAGGAGGTTCCATTCAGTCAGCTAGGGGGCTTAGAATTTTATTTTTGGGAAAACCAAGAAAAGAAAGAGAAGACATCAATTATCAATATCAGAAATAAAAGAGGGGTCAACACTCCTGATCCTATGGACATGAAAATAATAAAAGATAATAAAGAAATAAAATGATAAGAATATGAATAACTATGGACAGCAAACACCCACAAATTTGACAATAAATGAAACACACCAATTTTTATGAAGATACAAACTACCAGAATTCTGACAAGGATTAACAAATACTCTGACTAGGCCTATATTTATTAAAGAAATTGAATAAGTAATAACCTTCTATATAAGTAGACGGAAAGAATGAGAATGAGCCTAAACAAAGATCCTGAGATGAAATTGAATACAGCTTGAGTAGGAAAGATGTCAAGTTCTGTCTGGTTAGAGCAGAGTGGAGGCATATTAACACTTAAGTGAGGTCTCCGTTTGATAACAGCTGCCAATAGCCTGTTTCCTCCCCATTGAGCTCTGGGGTTAGAGGGCAAGGGACTCTCTAGGGGGTCCTTCTCATGGGCCAGCAGGAAGGAGTTTATTCAATAGAATAAGCATCTTGGCAGTCTGACAAGGGAGAGAAGGAAAGCTTTGTTCACACGCTGACAGTTGAGCTTCAGTGGAATAACACGAATTGGTAAAAATACAAAGCAGTTAGCACTTACAAAGAAGAGTCCATGGAATGGCTTTGGCACTTTGATATAGGATTCAGAACAAAGGAGCCTTGGGAAGCTAACATGATTTAGAGGACTGGAGAAGTTCAAACTGAGGGTGTGGCAATGGATCTAGAGAAAGTTCTCAAGCATTAATGTCTTTGCTTCTCATTACAAATTAGTTATAATCTCAAATTAGTGTCAGGTCATTTCCCAATTGTTTTATTTTGTAATTGTTGATCTTTTGGGTTAATGGGTTCTGTGGTAAATTTTTCATCACCAGAAATGTAAAACTCAATATTTTGACTTACTTTAGGACTAAAAGAGAGTGTGTTGTTTGTTGTGTGAACATATGTGCATTCTGGGGGACAGAGAAATTATGGGAGTGTTATTTATTTTAACAAAAAAGACTTTTAGTTGAGTGGCCTTTTAGATTCATGGATCACATTCAAGTCAAGACAAAGAGATGGAAAATTATCAGAATGGAAATTTAGATAAGTTAGCATGATCACAATATACTATATTTTAAGAAATTCTAGGACATAGAGAGTGCAACTATGTGGTAGCCAGAATTCCAAGAATTTCCCCTCTCCCTCCAGGATCCCCAATCCCTGGCTATTCATTCAAGCACTACTCTAGGGACTGTTGTAGAGGAACTTTGCACTTGTAATTTAGGGCTTTAGTCAATTAACCTTAGAGTTTGGAGACTATCCAGGTGAGCCTGATCTAATTACATAGCCTGTTAAAAGACAGAAGAGCACAGACGAGGAAGTCAGAAATATAAACACAAGAAGGACTCAAAGTGCTATGGCTGGAGTAAAGATGGAGAGTGAAATGAAAAGGAAAAGAAATTCAGGTGGCATCTAGTAGCAGGAAGTGAACCCAGCACCCAGCAAGAAAACAGGAACCTCAGTCCTACAATCACAAAGATATGAATTCTGTCAGCATTTGAATGACCTTGGAAATGAATTCATTCTTCAGGCTTCCAGATAGGAGCTCAGCCTAGCTAACACCTGGATTTCAGCCTTGCAATAGCCTGAGCAGAGACCAGCTGAGCTTACCTGGACTTCTGACCTACACAAACATATAATAAATAGGTATTGTTTTAAGATGTTAAGTTTTGGGAATTTGTTGTCAATACAGAAGGACTGGGCTCTCGACTAAACCCCAACCTTAAGCCTGGAACCACAGCCCTGAGTAAAAACACCTGACCCCATTTCTCCACTTAAATGTTGCCTTTTTGGCCTGCCATACCCCTATCCTATGCCCATAAAAAGACTTCAGCTGACAGAGAACAAAAATGACTGAGTATCAGGGTACAAGCTGCTGAGTGGCAAGGATACAAGTGGCTGGGGTCAGGGGTGGGGAGATACAAGTGGCTGAGCAGTGAGCAGAGAAGCAACTGAGTGTCAGAGAATACATATAGATGCAGCTAACTTCAGATAGGGCAGCTTCTGGGAAAGATCACCTTCTTCCCACACCATCCCTTTTCCAACTTCCCATCCCACTGAGAGCCACTTCCATCACTCAAAATCCTCCACATACACTACCCTTCAATCTGTTCATGCCACTTGATCCTTTCTGGATGCTGGACAAAAGCCCAGATGCTGAAATGGTGGGTGCCTGGATGGTTCTGCAGGCCCTGCACAAAGTCTGCTCCCACCAGATAGAAGTGACAGGCTAGTTCTAGTGTTCATTCACTCTGGTTCCTGCACTCACTTGTTCGCGTGCTGCCTCTTGCAAGGAGTGACCAGTGGTGGGCTGAGTCAAGCCACTCTAGTTCCCACCCATGAAGGGGATCAAGGTCAAGGGAACAATCCCATCTAATCTGGGGGCTTGTCCAGGATACAAAAAAAAAAAAGGGTGAGTTAAAATGTGAAACTGTCGGATCTGTCTCTTTTCAAAGACCTTGCCATCTCTCTTTTATCTTTGCATAAAAGGAATGTTGGCTGTGTTTCCCTTCACAGAGGTCCAGCCAGTCTGAACCAGGGGAAGGATACAGTGATTAAAGGAATCCATTTCCAGAGAGCAAGATGCTCTTCTCCTAGGTTCCCTGCCACCTTATGCAGTTTAAGTTGCTTTCTTCTTTGTTTTTCTGAGATGGAGTTTCACTCTTGTTGCCAAGGCTGGAGTGCAGTGGCACCATCTCGGCTCACTGCGACCTCTGCCTCCTGGATTCACGTGAGTCTCCTGCCTCAGCCTCCTGAGTAGCTGGGATTACAGGTGTGTGCCACTATGCTCAGCTAATTTTTTTTTTTTTTTTTTTTTTTTTTAGTAGAGACAGGGTTTCACCATGTTAGGCTGGTCTCGAACTCCTGACCTCAGGTTATCCAACCACCTTGGCCTCTCAAAGTGCTGGGATTACAGGCATGTACCACCACACCTGGCCCAGTTGCTTTCTTCTTTTCTAAGCAAGAGAGTTCTCTTCCTACCTCAACCCTCTGCTTATGATAGGGAAACAACAGAGGAGTGACCCCTGCTGGCTGTTAGCTGTACATTTGGCAAGGCCTGTTTGAGACAATCTAAATGAGTCTATGCACACCCGAAACACATTTTTGTCCTAAACTCGATTTTGAGCTTTAGGTTGAGGCCCTAGAAAGGAAAACCAGATCTGAGGGAGGCAAAGCCAGGCAACAGGCACAGTGCAAATGAGGAGGACTAACTCTTGCTGATCAAACCCCCACATCGTGGAAGGAGGCCACGCTCCATGGCATAAATGAGACCCAGGAAACTCAAAGGTTGTCGACAGTAGTGGAGGTAGAGGCATAAGTGTTGGTAATTACTATTTTCTAGGCCCTCCCTATTTTATGGGTGCAAGCCACATTGGCATCCATGGGTGGCACCTGCCAAGGACACTGGGACTTGGGGATAAGGATGGAAAAGTAAAGGAGGTGTGCCTGCTTTCTTTCCACCTCACATCCTGAGTTTTCGCTGAAAGGAGGAAGGGAATGAGGGATGCCAAATTCCCTGTCTTTCAGAATGGGCAACAAAATTCACCACCTCCAGTTTATACTCGTAAACGGACCTTGGGACCAGATAGTACATTAGAGGACTTTTGAAAGGGGCCACATTGGTCTTTCAGACACAAGAAAGAGGCAGAAGCTTTAATGACCACCATTCAAACCCACAAACTCCAGCATTCCTAAGGTTCACCTCTTAACTGCTACAGATTTGACAAGAACAGCTATCTCCCTCTGAAACTTTAACTGCTCCTATACAAGGGTTAATCTGTTTTATCAGGGTGAGACAGCTCGGGATACAACGTTGTTAGTATATTTCACTTCTTCTTTCTGTGATCTTTGGCACTAGATTCTTCCCTTGTATAATACATGTTTGATTCATGCATACTTAACCTTGTAAAGCTTGTTTTTATTTCTTGCCAAGAAGCCATGAAGGCTCCAAATGGGCAGACAGGCAGAGCCTCAGATAACCACCCCTTTTGCTGGGGACCCTTGGGTAGACCTCTGGGAGGAATCTGACTGCCGTTTCCCCCAAATAATGCCCACTTTCAGCAGGAAGTAGCTAAGACTGGTCATCATCCATATTCTCACGGCAGTTAAATGTGCCTCTTCAGAGGGGAGAAATGATACAGAACTGCTGGGCTCCTGGCTAAATCCCATCCTTAAGCCTGGAACTGTGGCCCTAGTGAAAACAGCTGACCCCGTTTTTCCACCCAAATGTTGCCTTTTTGGCCTGCCATGCCCCTATCCTGTACCCATAAAAAGACTTCAGCTGGCAGAGCAACAAAAGCAGCGGAGCAGCGGGAACACAAGGGGCTGAGCAGCCAGCAGAGAAGCAACTCAGCGTTAGAGACTACCGATAGACGCAGCTCATTTCAGGCAGTGCAGCTTCCAGGAAAGATCACATTCTTCCTGAACCTTCCCCTTTCCAATTCCCCATCCCGCTGAGAGCCACTTCCATTTCCCAGTAAAATCCTCCGCTTACACTTCCCTTCAGTCCGTTCATGTGACCTGATTCTTCATGTATTTAGTAGAGACTGGACAAGAACCTGGGTGCCTAGAGGGTAGGGGCTTGGATGCTTCTTTGGGGCCTGCACAGAGCCTGCTCCCACCAGAGAGGAGTAAGCAGCTGGTTCCAGCATTTGTTCACTCTGGTTCCTGTAGTCCCTTGCTTGCATGCTCCCTCTCACTTATTATTTTCATGAGGGCCTAAGGAGCTCCCAAGTATCATAGGTGTTCTTTGGTAATAAGAAGCTAGTGACCTATAAGCAGAAAGGCATATGTTTAACTCTAGAGTCTCTTTTCCATGACTCCTCACTACAACTTGGGTAACAGAGCAGCCACACGCCCAAATTGCCAGTTACCACGGCAGAAGGAAAGAGAGCTCTGGAGAAGATTCTGTGCTCTCAGGCTACCAATTAAGTGCTCACACTAGAAAGTGACACACTAATTCTGCTCACAAATTTTTGGCCAGACTAGTCATATGGACACACGTAACTATAAGAGCCCAGGAAATGTAGTATTACCATGTGCTGGTCATATTTGATGAATGCAATTAATGATTATCCCATCCCCAAGTTGGAGAGAAAGCAAGCACAATTAGCTGAATATAGGAACCAAGGTAATCACAGAACCGATGAAGCTGATCACAGGATTTCTCTGACTTTCAGATTGATATCTCTGTTCTAACCCTGTTGAGTCAATATGTTGACTTAGGTCTATGGTGATAAGAACAAGAAATGGAAATATAAATTAATGAACTATTTACCAAAAAACACCTAAGGTACAAATAATTTCTATTTCATGCTTCTCTTCCAAAATTCCTCCCAAGTTAGGAAAAGTAAGACATTACCTTTTCTCAAGTCTCTTCAGAGTAGGTGTATATAAACTATAAACAGACTTCAAACCCAGAAACTTAGCAAATTTGTCATCTCTAGAGTTTCATGGACCTAATTTTATTTTATCACCTTCTGTTATTAAAGAAGGTATAGAAAATTTTATAAGCTTCAGGGGATACAAAACACATCTGTTCTTGCCAGTAAGCTCCGTCCTCACCAAGAATCCCTCCCCCATCCTCCCTGACCAAGGCACATCCTCCAACATTCATGTGCAGTTTTTGTCTAGTTACTTAATTATTTCCAATAGCAAGAGAACCTTCTTCCAAATTAATCTTATCACACAAATGCAGCGAGTCTGTAGGACTGACCCATTTCCGGGCTAGGTTCTCTTCTTTTTAGAGCATACATACACAGATTAATGCCTACTTAGACTTTTCTAAATGGAAATTTTATTCCTGGAGTTCAACATGGTGAGTTCATGTGAACTAAAGGCACCAACTTTAGTGTAACTTTGTGCCACTAGAAATTTTTAGAATTAATTCCTTTGAAGTAAATGTCACATCTTTATAGCAATGCCTGTTGTATTTCAGGTGTTTCTTTGTTATCATATTTTCAGCCTGGCATGCTATTTTGAATATATCCTCCAATATATAAAACATTTTATCTGGGTCTGTATTGCATGTGAATTTTATAAGCATATGAGGTAGGCCATCATTCAAGTTGTGGTTTAGATCATAGAACAGCACAGAGCCCTGAAGCATATCGCCTGAATACTTCTCTTTAGAAAGTAAAATGCCATTTGAGTGTGGCTGCTTTGGTATTTATAGCCCCTTGAATTTGTTTGATCAACCAGCCAAGGTTTCTTCACCATGTTCCCAAGACTGTTTAGAGTCATCATGGAAAATTGTTAGACCTAAAGCAGAATTTTGTTCAATGTTTTGTTATATATTTATTCATTTTTATGCCTTTGATCTGTTGGCCTGAGTCAATGTTATTTATTCTGTATGTTGAAGCAGTTTATTTTCAGAAAAGTTTCTGTTTCTTTGGACAAGCCTCAATTTCATCATCTATTAAATGAAAGTAGTAACTATCAATATGAAGATAAATCAGAAATGTATGTTAAGAGCCCAGGAAACAGCCCAGGTCATACTAATGATCAATACATATCAATTTCATTTTCTTGCCCTTTCCTTTGCTTCCATCAATCCCAATGACCCTATAAACCCTCAATAACACTTTTATCTGCAGAACCATCAGCTGATCCAGACATCATCGATTATGGGCATTTGTAGTTAAACCAAACTAAAACAGACATTGCCTTCCCTCAAGTGTCTTCAGAGTAGGTATTTATAAACTCTGAACAGACTTCAAACACAGAAAATATGTTTAAAACAGTGAGGTCAAATATATCGTCTTCCTAAAGCTACTAACATACTGCTTTAGTTCTCAAAGAAGACAAAAGAAAACTGATACCTGACTGGGAACACTTGGAAAGACTTTCTGCAGAACATCTTTTCTGACACCTCTGGAGGGAGGGAAGGAAGCTTAGCACTCTGCAGGAATGATCATCAAGTAAGAGGGCATTCTGTTTAGGATGTTGGTGAGGTGGGAAGTATTTTCTATTTACTAAGTTTGGGGAATTGGTTAATTCACACATAGGATATGGGAACTCCATTGGTCTGAACATTACGTTAATCAGAAGCCTATCTAGTTCATAATAACCCAGATATGGAAACAACTAAAGCGTTGGCCAATGGATAAAGAAATAAATATATTGAATTATGTTTATATATGTAAACATAATTTAAATGAATTTTATGTATAAACGTAATTCAGTATCTTGCTGAATTTTATATATATATATGTATAGATAATTCAGCCTTTAAAAAGAAGGAGATTCTGCCATTTGTGACAGCACTACCAAGCACAAACCAAGAGGACATTATGCTAAGTGAAACAAGTCAGGAACAGGTTATCAAGAGTGGGGTGGGGAATACAGGAGAAATGAGAGGATGTAGGTCAAAGAGTACAAAGTCATAGTCATGCAGGATGAATAAGTCCAGAGATCTAGTTACAACATGAGGACTATATTTAATAATGTATTGTATACTGGTAATTGAACAACAGAGTAGTTGTTAGGTTCTCTTACCAACAAAAAAAGAAAAAAAGGAAGATTATTTTATGAGATGTAGATATGTTAATTTGCTTGACTACAGTAATTATTTTGTATATGTATATCAAGATAAGTATATCAAAACATCATATTATACACCTTAAACATATAAAATAAAAAACTAAGTTTGAAAAAAGCCCATCCCATACTACTTTAACCCACTTGTTTGCTTCTAATTGAACTTCTGTTTAATTCACACTTAAAGGCAAATTCATACACAAGTACTTATTGGATATCTCCTTTGAATGATAAGCTACTTTGGGTGTGGTCAAGATACACTACCTATGGTTTCCATGCCAAGCAATTTAGATTTTTAAAAAATAACTTTCACACATATCCACTTACTTTAGTTCCCTGTCTCCCTGGATGTTTCATATCAAAGGAAATACCTTTTTCAACATCTGACAAAGGAGAATACAGCAATTTCCCTGAATGTTGACTATCGATAGACTGGGTATTGGATATCTGGTTTATTTTCTAACTGGTAGTATAACCTTAGCCAATTTATTTGACTTCTCTCAGGCTCGGTTTATTTCATCTGTAAAAGAGAATGGAAACTGTCTACATCATCAGATTCTGGAGAACATTAATTAAAATATATATGTAAAGCACCTAGCACAATTCCTGACATGTATTAATTTACAATAAATGGAAGATGAACATCACCATTTTGACCAATATAAAATACTTCTAAGAAATAAATTTTGCTTTGCATTTCGTTCAATTTTTAAATCCTTGTGATCATGTGATCTTTTGGTCACTTCGGTATAAGACAGTCACTGAAAAGAAAAGTTAACTAATGTAGACATAAGCTCTCCACAAACTTCATTTTTTCTCCAAATTGGTCTGAAGATGTATCTTCAACACTAATTGGAATGCAGACTTAGTGGTCTAGCAGGAATCTTCTGTAAAGTTCCAAAGTAAAAGTGGATTTTTATTGGTGTTTCCTGGCCCAGGCCCTAATATAGGAATATTGACTAATAGCTGGTGGAGAGGTATCCATTAGCAGACATAATTATGACTAGCATTAGGGTTAATGGAGGACTAATGATGCCCTTCACCTGGATTCCCTTTTGTCACAGTAAGGGAACAGTGTATAATAACTTCAAATACAATGAAGACCCGAAATACAAAGTTATCAGACACTGTAATCAGAATAAAAGTGTATTTAGTTTCCTTAATTACATTTCCAGTCCACAAAATCATGCCTCAATTAATGCTTTCTGATATCACCATCATTATCAAACATTGATTACATGCTTACTATCGTGAAGCAAATAGAAAACTAAGAAATACTGAGTATGTATAATATGCACAAATCATAGTGTGAGGTATTTTCACACTTTATACCAACTGATCCTCATAGCAGCCTTTCGAGGTGACTCTTCTTGATCTCATTTTAGAGATGATAATATTAATCCTTTAATAAGGAAGGGACTTACCTACAATCACATATATGAGTACAAAGTCATAACCATGACCCTGAAAGAAGTTCTTGCTTGGAGTCTTTAAGAAATGTGTAGGAGTCTTGGAACCCAATCAGTTACAGGAAGAATAGACTCAATCTCAACAAAGCTGATCATCAGGTCCTCTGTCCACAAGTGCAGAACAATTAGAGGCAAAACAATTCACATTACCACAATGCTGACATACACTCTGTCCTTGAAACAAGCTCGCCTGGGCAGAAGGGAAGATCAGCTTAATATCTATTGGTCTTAGGCAGTGTGATACTCTGATCTCTCAGTCTTATTTCCCAAAGGCCTTCACTTGTTGTCACTTACAAAACTCCATTTTCCTCTCCCCGTTGAGCTCCTTGTTCAGCAAGTGTCTTTTATAAACTTCCTGCTTGAAATTGTAAAATCTATTCCTGTCACCCCCATTATTCCCAAACGAAGTGCAAGTTGCCTGTCCAGCATCCCCCCGCAACTCCTTCCATCAACTCCCTAATTCCACTGTTCACTGTGGCAATGCTAATTCCACCTAAATCCCACTCATCATGTGCCTTTGATGGAATCTAGGCTGTTCATGCTGTCCCAGTGCTTGAGAGATTCTCCTTTGGTTACCTAGTCATTACTCTGCACACCTCTTATCAAATGCTTGACTCTGCCATCACCCACCCCAGCAACTTCTCTGACACAGACTTGTAGGGCTGAGTGCTTTTCTTTGCACCTATACAAAAATGCTCTAGGTTTATGTTCATCACAGAAATGCTGGCATCAAGTTACAAATGATCTGTTTCTGTGTCCCTCTCCCTTATTATTTTGAACTCCTTAATGATAGTAATTGCATCTATTTATCTTTGTATCCCTGACCTCTAGCACAGTGGATAAGATGAAATACTACTAGCTGTATTTTAGCCCAGTGTTTGTGAAATGGTTTAGAGTGTTACATAAATGGTGTAGAGAAGACAAGTGAAACCTATTCTAACTCATCACAAGTTTCATGGTTGAAATCCTTATATCTTAAGACAGATTAACAAGAGAAAAGCACACAAATTCATAAATGAAGGCTCAAAAAAACAAAGAAATGTGTATATTTTTATCTTTTGGTTTGATGATGAATGGACAGTCATGTTGAAATATGATCAAAAGAAAAAAAGTGAGATCTAATGGTAATAAACTAGGGAGAACTTAGCTAGATCTTTTTGTTTCTATCCTACTTGGCCTATGGTTATAGGAAAGGGCCCCTCTGAAATAATGAGGGTCTTATGATCTACTTTTAGGGGAAAGTCAAGTTTTATGGCTTGCTGCAGGAGAAATTTTTTTTAGTTTCTGTGGTCTGCTTCTGCTATTTTCTCAAATATTTTAGAGTATGTGTGTCCTGAACCTCATAAGTTAATATGACTTATTCTGTTATTTTTTTCTTGTATTTATTTGGAAAAAATATATTTTATTCATGTTTCCTTATATGCTTACATTTTATTTAGTAGTGATGATAAATTTCATTTTTAGTTAATATATGTAAATTATTCAAAACTTTAAAAAATGTTAAGTAAAAATAATTTCAACATCCAAAAATTGTGAGTGTGGATGACCCTGGCTTACATCAGTTTTCTAATGTAAAAATCTTGGTAGGATCAATGAGAAATACATTTTATAGCAAGGGTTTTCTTGGAAACCCATAAAATCCTATTTCAAGAGATTGACTTTTCTCAGAAATAACTTGGTTCCAAGGAAGAGGTAGGTAGATATTGGGAAGGTTACAACAAAGCAAAAGTGTAAATCAGATTTGAGTTTGGATTCCGTCTGCTGGAAGTGGAAATTACAGTGGTGACAAATCTTTTAGGTAAAGCACGGCCACCTCATTATGTGACTCGTGAATCTGCATATTAGTGAGCCTGCATCCAGTTCTAGATCCTCTATTGAAGGAAGGCCTGGGGAATTTCAGATGAAGTATGCAGACCACTTTGCTACTGCTCCCCTTCTTTCCTGTCAAATGAGTTCCTTATATAGAGGGAAGGGTACATCTCAGAATAAAATTTGACTAACATGATGTTTTCATTTTCTTATGAAGATGATCTAAGTTTCCAGAATCCTTCAATGACACAAAAGCCTTTGGGAGAAAAAACGAAGTTAAACCTAAGACTCCCAAAGCTTCAGATTGCGGGCGCTTTTTCTTACATGCACTGAGGCTTACATCCATTATGCTCATCAAACCAAAAATCAGGGGCCATCAACACCTGATGCACTGTAGAAACAGGTGTGAGTATAATGAACATGACTTTCCCTTGTGGAACTTCAGGAGAGAGCATAAGACAGACCACTGAAGAAGAAATGGTGTGGGGGAAGATGGACAGGGTAATTCACTCTTGAAAAAGAGCCAAACTTGATTCAAAATAAACAGAACACTCCCATTAGGAGGTCTTCCACTGCTGATGACTTTAAAGCATTTCTGGAGAGTGAGCCCCTTACTCCAACTAAACTCTCTGGAACCCTTTCAAGCCCACGTCCCCCAGGCTTCACCGAACTATGAATCCAGATGAGATCTCTATACACGAAATACTCACCACCAGCAACCTTACCTGCTCTATGCATGCAAGACCTCTGATTTAACAGCTAAATCTACTCTATAGACTTATTAATGTCATAGAAATGGGCACAATTCTATCATCTATGTCCTAATCATCCTACGTTTTCTTTATGCTTAATTCTAAAGAACTTTCTAACTTTTCAACATATCCAATTCTTTTTTTTTTTTTTTTTAACTTTTATTTAAAATTCAGTGGTACGTGTGCAGGTCTGTTATATAGGTAAACCTATGTCATGAGGGTTCGTTGTACAGATTGTTTTGTCACCCAGGTATTAAGCCTAGTACCCATTAGTTGTTTTTCCTGATCCTCTCCCTCCTCCCACTTCCTACCCTCTGATAGGCCCCAGTGTGTGTTTTTCCTCTCTATGTGTCTGTGTGTTCTCATCATGTAACTCCCACTTATAAATCAGAACATGCATTATTTGATTTCCTGTTCCTGCATTAGTTTGCTAAGGGTAATGACCTCCAGCTCCATTCTTGTTCCTGCAAAGGACAGGATCTTGGTTTTTTGATGGCTGTATAGTATTCCATGGTGTATCAACATATTCAACTCTTGAAGCCTAGTTTTATTGCTTTCAGTAGTTTCCAAAAAGAGCGGTTCTTTCAGCCTTTCATCAACAAACATCCTGCTAAGTGTAATCAACTGTTTAGCATATTTCTTTTTTTTTTTTTTTTTTTTTTTGAGACAGAGTCTCGCTCTAGCCGCCAAGCTGGGTGCAGTGGCTGGATCTCAGCTCACTGCAAGCTCCGCCTCCTGGGTTCTCGCCATTCTCCTGCCTCAGCCTCCTGGTAGCTGGGACACGGGCGCCATACCTCCTTGACTAGTATTTTTTAGTAGAGGCGGGGTTTCGTTAGCAGGATGGTCTCGATCTCCTGACCTGGTGATCAGCCGTCTTGGCCTCCCAAAGTGCTGGGATTACAGCCTTGAGTCACCGCTCGGCTGTTTAGCATATTTCTTGAAGCTTAAGTCTTTCTGTACTTTAACCAAAATGCCCCAAATTATTTTAACTCAATCACATCTTGGAGGAAAGTGAACAACCTGGGTCACTTTTACTTTTCTCAGATTCCTAGAATCTGTTCTTGCCTTCAGGATAGCGTTTCTTAGCAAAAATTCAAGACCATTTATGCTATGATTTCTGCCTACCCTGCCAGCATCATTGTTTGCTGCTCCCTAACTATAGACCTATCTCCCAAATCTTTTAGGTAAAGTTCTCTGAATGCATCTGGCAATCCTCACATCTATATTCTCATTTAGAATTTCTGTTTCTCTTCTACCTGCATTATATTTATCTGATTCATGTTCACCTGCTTTTGGAGGTTTCATTCTACACTTAATCTCTGACAAGTCTTTGTGACGCCCCTTAACGATCATTACATAATTTGCAATAAAACTGACGATAATATTTGCAATTTACCATAGTGCATTGTAATTATGTGTGCATTTCTCTTTCAGTTCCATGAATGAGTACAAGATTTGAAAGAAGCAATGATATAATCCCAGCAAACAGGGATTTGCAACTGCCTGAAATGGCAGATTCTTAGCTAATGTCAAATACACGAAAACCAAACCCAAACATTCACAGCTAGTGATGGGGATGCAGAGACTTCTCCTAGATGTGGTTTAAGTGTGCTTAAGCTGGCCGGGCGTGGTGGCTCAAGCCTGTAATCCCAGCACTTTGGGAGGCCGAGGTGGGCGGATCACGAGGGGTCAGGGGTAGAGACCATCCTGGCTTCTTTCACAGGGTAAATCCTGTCTCTACTAAAAATACAAAAAAACTAGCGAGATGGGGTGGCGGGCGCCTAGTCCCAGCTACTGGGAGGCTGAGGCAGGGAGAATAAGTGAACCGGGTGGAGCTTGCAGTGAGCTGAGATCTGGCCACTGCACTCCAGCCTGGGCAACAGAGACTCCGTCTCAAAAAAAAAAAAAAAAAAGTGCGCTTAAGCTGTGACCCTAGATTTGTTAAAATATTGCATGGGTGCCAAATGACCAGTAGTGAGGCAGTTATTTCTTAAAGAATGTCTGCCTCCGTCACTCTATTTTTATTTTATTCCAGCTAGAATTCAGAATCTGATTCTCTGACTCCAGGATGAATATACTAACATATTCCTATACACACTGAAAATATACCTTAATGGTGGCTCACACCTGTCATCCCAGCACTTTGGGAAGCCGAGGTGGGCAGATCATGAGGTCAAGTGATTGAGACCATCCTGGCCAGCATGGTGAAGCCCTGTCTCTACTAAAAACACAAAAATTAGCCAGGCGTGGTGGTGGGCACCTATAATCCCAGCTACTTGAGAGGCTGAGGCTGGAGAATCACTAGAACCTGGGAGGCGGGTGTTGCAGTGAGCTGAGATCATGCCACTGCACTCCAGCCTAGGCGTGGGGCAGAGACTCCATTTCAAAAAAGCCCACCATCATGAAAAGCCAGACACATCCCTTGGCTGCCCCCTAATCGGCAGAACAGCCCAGAGGAGCCACCTGACCTGGCATGGAAACAGTGGGGCCATCACGTTGTTTCCCTGGTTGGGAAACCCATGTAAATAAAATTTCAGTTAGCCTTTTCTTCCTTAAAAGAGGGTTCATTCTATCCTTTGTATTTGGAGGTAGGTTCATATAAATAATTCTTATTCTTTCTAGGAGGGATCAAAGTCATGTTTCTTTAATTTTTAAATTATTCTTCTCTAGCCAGTATTTGAACATTTAGCCACTGGCTGCGCCCCACCACCTTTTTTTTTGATGACTTCTCATTGTGGCAGAGAAGGTTCTAATTACAATAGCCCTTGAGGCATTCCTGCTGGCCCTATTAGGCTGACCGAGTTCTGAGCTACCAGGGTCCGCAGCTCTCCATGAGCCTTGTTGCTCAGTAGCTTCTTGCCAATGGAAGGTTCTTCCTCAAGCCATAGATTCCAGCCATCCTCAGAGCCCTGACAATTCCAACAGGCTCATTTTCTCAATGCTGTTTTTTTTTTCTGTCTTGCAAAAAAGCATAGCATGTCAAATTTGCCAAGCATGCAATGCAGTTAGAAGGAGCTGCTCATCATAAGGAGACATTTTAGTGGGGTTTTCACTAACATGTCCAAAGTGATCTTTGAAATAACAACCTAGAGCAGCCAAAATTTTAAATTCTGTCCTTGCAAACCACCTTTTTATGATGTTTCTGAACATCATCAGAATATAAAATGAATATTTATCCTAAGTTGTTCACTTCATCAGTAACTGTCACATCTAGCAATGATTCAACACCTGTAAGACACCAAGTGTCTTGAGTCCTCACAATAGAGCAAAATGGGAGAGCTCATTGTCTTTATTTTTTTATTTATAATTTACTGCTGTCTCTGTAGCCCTGGGAACTGTGTTTGGCATAGATGGTACACACTAAAAAAAGTAGTTGTATTAATTATTATTAATATTATTTTTTGAGATGGAGTTTGACTCTCATTGCCCAGGTTGGAGTGCAATGGCGCGGTCTCAGCTCACTGCAATCTCCACCTCCCTGGTTCAAGCGATTCTCCTTCCTAAGCCTCCCAAGTAGCTGAGATTAGACGTGTCTGCCACCATGTCCAGCTAATTTTTGCATTTTTAGTAGAGACAGGGTTTCACCACGTTGGCCAGGCTAGTCTTGAACTCCTGGCCTCAGGTGACGCACCCAGCTCGGCCTCCCGAGGTGCTGGGATTACAGGCATGAGCCGTTTGACCTGGCCAAATTAATTATTTAATTTAACAAATAAAACAACTAAAGCTCACATCTCACTGGTAATTCCTCATTTCCATCAGGAATGCTGCTATTGCCTACTAGATCTCAACAAGCCTCAACACAAACATACGCATCCACATATACACACATGCATACACACAACCGCTTATGTATGCACACACAGGACAGAGTGGGGAGCCAGCCTCAACAATATGGTCAGTTCAGCAGAGGAAAACAGACCCATCTCCACTGACGTCTGTTCCGTTCTACACATTCATTGATACAACTTGAGATGGAGCATACATAGTCACATGATTGACACATTACAATTTGTTCGACAAAAATATTCAGATATGTGTCCCTGAAACTTGCTATAAAACCAAGATTCCTCCTTTCTGTCTTTTTTTAAAATAGTGTGAATTTAAATGATACAGACAAGCACTTGAAGCTCATTCTATGTGCTTATCTCATTCTTCCTACAAAATGTTAGTAACAAACTTTCTATTTTTAAAATTATTTTTTGACTTAAAATGCACATCTTTATATTGATCCCTGCTGGCGTTTCAAGTGTTTACTTGTTCCCATATGTCAAGCCTGGCGTGATATTTTGAATATATAATTTAACACATAAAACATTTTATGTGGCTCTGTATTATGTGTGAAATTGATAAGCATATATAGTATTCCTTCACTCAAGTTGTGGTTTGGATTAGAGAAAAGCACAGAGCCTTGAGGCACATCACCAAAATACTGGTGTTAAAACACTCCTTTGGGGTGGCTGTTTTGGTATTTACAACCCCAGGTATTTGCATTATCACCTCCTCAATGTTCCTCCATCATGGAAAACAAATTAAAAAAACTCCTTAAATAGAATTTTGCTCAATGCTTTTTTATGTTATTTCTTCACTTTAATGCCACTTTACCTGTAGGCCTAGGTCAGTGTTATGTATTCTGTATGTAGAAGCAACGTATATTCAAAAAATTTCTTTTTGTCTCAGGACAAGCCTCAATTTCATCATCTATCAAATGGAAACACTACTACATATGAATATGAAGATAAATCAGTCAAGCGTATTAAAAAACCTCAAGAAGAAAAAAGCCCACGTCATACTAGTGATCCATACACAACAATCTCATTTCTCATTTTCTTGCTCTTCCCCTTACTCCCATCAATGCCATAGACTCCATAATGCTTTGGTCTGCAAGATCATCAGCAGATCCGGACATCATAGTTACAGGCATTCATTATTAAACTCAACTAAAACAGACATTTCCTTTTACCAAAACAACCCAGTAGACATTTTGTATTTATTTCTATTTTTAAATTTACATAGAGTAAAATTAACTCTATGGTGGATAGTTCTATGGGTTTTGATAAATGCACAATCATGTATGAACCACCACATTTGAGGTAAAGAATAGTTTCTTTTTCTTCTTTTTTTTTTTTTTGAGATGGAGTCTCGCTCTGTTGCCCAGGCTGGAGTGCAGTGGTGTGATCTCTGCTCACTGCAACCTCTGCCTCCGGATTCAAGCGATTCTTCTGCCTCAGCTTCCCAGGTAGCTGGGATTACAGTTGCTCGCCACCATGTCTGGCTCATTTTTGTATTTTTAGTAGAGACGGGGTTTCGCCATGTTGGCCAGGATGATCTCGAACTCCTGATCTCAGGTGATCCACCCGCCTCAGCCTCCCAAAGTGTTGGGATTATAGATGTGAGCCACCACACCAGGCCTGAGATACGGAATAGTTTCATCACCCCAAATAATTTTCTCTTGTTGCCCCTTCATGGTCAGATTCTCCCCCACCCCAAATCCTGGGAACAACTGATCTACTCTGTGTTGATATAATTTTGCCTTTTCCATAATGTCATATAAATGTTGTATGAACAAAAGTTTGCATTTATCTTGGGTGCATAGTTAGAGGGTAGGCACTACATCATCTGGTCAGTGTATGCTTCACTTTATACAAAACCGCCATATTGCTTACCTAAGAGGTTGTACCATTTTGCAATCTCACCAGCAATGCATGAGGCTTTCAGTTGTTGTATATGGTCATCAATATTGTGTAATGTCTGATATATGTGTGTGTGTAAGTGTCATTTTGGTCATTTACATAGGTTCCTAGTGCAACCTCATTATGGTTTTAATTTGAATTTGTCTAATAACATTGAGTATGGTCCCATGTGCTCATTTGCCATGCATATAGCTTCTTTCATAAAGTATGTGTTGCAGTTTTTGCTTATTTTCTAATCAGATTTTTTATTGTTGAGTTTTCAAAAATTCTCTGTGTATTCTGGATACAAGTCCTTTGTCAATTATTATTTTAAAATATTTTCTTCTAGTCTATAACTTGTCTTTCATTTACATAGCGCAAGTTTTAAATTTGGGGCACGTTCAATTTGTCATTTTTTAAAAAAGTTTTAAGCGTAATTCTTGGAGTTTTATAAAACTCTTTGCCTAATTCAAATCACAAATACTTGATCCTTTTCTTTTCCTGGAAGTTTTACAGTCTGATAGTTTATCTTCAGGTTTAGGAAGGTTTATGATTCATCTTATATTAATTTTTTATAAGGTGTGAATAATAGTTTGAAGGTTTCTTTGTCAAATCATTGTGTAATTTTCCAGCACCATGTGCTGAAAAGGCTATCCTTTTCACATTAAATTATTTTCACACCTTTGTCAAAAAACAGTAGACTACATTAATATAAGCATATTTCTTGATTCTATTCTTTTTACTCAGTCTTTGTGTCTGTTTTTTCACCAACTTCATACTCTTTTGATTACTATAACTTTATAATAAGATTTCAAGTGAGGTGGTGTGAGTTCTTCTTTGTGATTTTGAATACAAATTTTTCCTTCCTCAATAAATTTTTAAATGTTTACTGATAGTTAAAAAAAAAAAAAAAAAAAAAGCCTGCCAGAATTTTGATTGCAGTTGCATTGAATCTGTAGACTTCATCAATTATACTGACCAAAGACATTTTTTTATGGAGCTATAACCTCACTGGCCCTTTCTTTTCTGTTTCCACAAACAATCAGCGATAGGCCCTCTCCCTCAACCTCTTCCTTACCTGCCTGCTATTTTCATCTCCCAATGTTAGTTAGAATATAGTGAGCAAGAGATCTGTGTGGCTCTGCACAAAGGGACCATAAGGGGCACAAAAGTGAAGTGAAATGAAACTTTGAAATCTCTATGGATAGCTTATTACCACAGCTGAAATACTCTGTAATATGCCGGTCTAAATCTACACAAACCCTAACAACCCAAACACATGTTCAGTAGTAATTTCCTCAGGTTAACAAATTTTAGCATGTAGCTCTGTTTAAAGTTCAACGTACTGCATCCAGTGATGCATCCCACACTGTCTGCAACATCAGCTCATCCGTCCAGATGGTTGTAGCTTTGATATTTAGAAGTGCAATGCCGTGAAGTAGCCCCAGCTCTTTTCTTTGGGCCCATAATCAGTCGATCACTGATTTTGATGCGATGAAATATCAAAAAGTAACAGGACTGTATCTTGGTACAGCATTAAAATGTAATAAGCCCTTTATAGGAGAATAATTCAAGTTGCTGCCTTTAATTTAAAAACCCCATATAATGCAAAAAACAGATGAAACCTATTCTGTATATAATGGCAGAGAAGGAACTTTTCCGAGATTTCTGTGTACGTGTGTGCCTTTTCTGCAGGGCACCATCTTCCTGGTAGCAATGTGTCTCGCCAGCATTTCAATCATGAGAAACTGCTATTTAGCCTAAAATTTGAGCAGGAGGATGCAAATAAATCAAACATGAGTTGAAATGCACGACTACGTATACCTCAACATGCTGCCGAACATATGTACAAGAAGAACCAAGGAGAGTAAAGGAAGTAAGCTGGAAGATACTTTTTTGGTCAACACACACATTGTAGATCTCTGATTGTGAGAATACAGATAAAAATTAAGGACATGGGAAAAATTAATAAATGAAATTGATTAAAACAGTTATCATTCCAGCTCTAGAATTAGCCTATTTTAACTAATTATAAGAAATCCATTTACAGTGAATTCTAGTTAATGCCTAACTTCTCAAACCATAATTAGTGTGAGCCCTTGTAACTGCAATTAAGTGACTAATTTCTTTTCTAAATTTGCTATTACATTTTCTTTTTGTGTGGCTTCAGTTTATATTATTAATAACACTTTGCAATTTGTTTTACATACTTTTCTTTTTCAGAACAACTGTGCTCTGGTTTTCATAAAGGCAAATTAAGTTAGAGTTTTAGATGTTTTATCACTTTACTTCATAATATTTTGAACTCTCGATGTCCCAAATCTTATTTCACTGGACACAATTTCTCTTTTTCTGTGGATTTGCAAGGACAACCAAAGTATGTATTGAATCTTAAAATCCAGTGTATAAAGAGTCATTGGTTGTCCAGGAAGACTTTTATGTCTTTCTATCTTTGCAGTGACTGTTTCTCCCCAAATAATATTTTTTAAAATGTCAATTAGCCATGTGTGACCCAATGGAATCTTCATGCCTCAAGAACCATGGCTCAGCCCACTTTCCTAGGACACAGGAAGGAGTATAAGGCAGTGCTCAGGGCCCACTTGGATGACAGTGAGAGGAAATTTGCGAGGCTGGGGCTGGTGAAGAGAAGGAATTAGCAGACCAGGGGCCAGAATCTATTGCCCTTGCCTGTAAGAAATAAAAAGAAAATAAACAAAACTCAAACCAGAACCCAGAAGGACCTCTCTCAGGTGGTACTGAAGTCAGAATGTAGTGCAAAAAAATTAAGCATTGGGGACTAATGCTACAGCCGCAGAGTCCAACCGAAAAATCTTTAAGATTGCCAGAAGCTATCTCCGCATGACATTCAACATCTGTTTAAAAATTAATCTTTGAAATTGATATTTCCAAATGATTTTATTATTAACAAAATACAATTTTTAAAAATTGTTTTGGTTGTCCCAGTTTAGTTAAAATCAACACACACACACACAAAGGTTTTTGTGACTTTTTTTGACTGTATTTTTCAGACTTTGAAATTCCCAATCCTAAACACTCTGTTCTGAGTATACCAGTCAGACGTGTTGATAACGAAATATTTGAAGCATATAATTAGACATATATGGAAACACAGGCATATGTGGTGTAAACACACACACACAAAAGAATCGTGTCTTTAGCCTGATTTGTAGAAAATGCCAGGAAGGCTCCTTTCTAGAGAGTAATGAAAGATAAAATGAAAGCAGAAGTGGTTTATTTAAACGAATCTATGAAGCATAAATCTTAAACTGCTTCACACTGGACTTCCTGAGTAGCAAGGTGGTGTAACTAATAAGCTATCAATGGGAATTATGAAAAAATGACCTGTAGCAGAGAAATTATGAGGAAGCCTCTAATCCATCCCTCAGCAACCTTGTAAGTAAATGTCATGTTTGACAAAGTAGTTCATGTTGAGCAACACCATCTGTGCGGAATATTAGCGACGAGGAGGAGATGTCATGCTTGATAAAGCTGGGAATGCTGATGTCCATCAGAAGAGCCAGCTGATATTTTTAAAGCTCGGGGAAAAGGCAGTCAAGAGAAGAAAATTATGAGTTTGAAGAAAACACCTGAGACTACTGCTAATGAAAATAAGCACATGAGAATCATTCTGTATAACAAGTTTCTTTTTCAAAAGAGTTATCTGTACTTCTGTTAAGGTACAGTACCTCCTAATATTTAATACTTTCTTTCTGCTTTCAGCTAACATCTTTATTTGCTTTTTGACACTCATTAAATGCTGTTTCCTCACACATGCTAATATACATCAGCATTGGAAATTTTAAAAATTGTAAACTAACAGGCTTCATTTATTTTCATTTTGAATGCCCTATTCAATTCAATAAATATATTTTGTGGGTCTTTGCTGAGACAGCTCCTGTGCTGATTACAAGCTTTTATGGATTAAATGTTTGCCTCCTTGAAAACTCATGTTAAAATTTAATTACCATTGTGACAATATTAAAATGTGGCACCTTCAAGAGGTGACTGGCCATGAGGACTGTGTCCTTATAAATGGATTTATGCCCTTATCTTCTTGGGGGGTCAGTTAGTTATTGTTATTGTGGGAGTGGGTTCACCTTCTCTTGCATGCTCCCCTCACCTCTCTTTTGCGCTCTCTCTCTCTTCTTTTCTCTTTTTCATTCTGTCTTTGCCCTTTGGATATGTGATACCTTCTGCTATGTTATAATGCATCAAGAAGGCCATAACCAAATGGTGGTACCTTGTCTGTGGATTTTCCAGCTGCCAGAACTGGGAGCCAGTAGATTTGTGTTTACTATAAATTACAGTCTGTGGTATTCTATTTCAACTGTACAAAATGAACTAAGACACAGGCACATCCTTGCACTCAGGGAGCTCACTATCTAATACAGATGCATGCAGAAAACAATATTTCATTACATCTTAGTGTAAATTTCCTCATTATATAGTGTCTGTACAGAAAGCTATGGTGGTTAGTATGGTAGGAAGACCTCACAAGAGCTGTTCTGTGAGGGAGGACTAAAGTTCATCAGGTAGCATGAGTTTAGTTAGAAATAGGAATGGTGCATAAACTTTATAAAGAAACTGCCATGCCTATATTTATTTCACTGAAATCCCAGACTAGACATATTTTCCTAACCACCTTCATCAGTGATATTTTTCATACCTATAGTTATTTACAAAACAAAAATATCAATATTCAACTTTTCCACTTAATTACTAATTTCATGTTGATTCACCATTTTGTCTTTAGTCATTAGGAAGGATCCACTAAGTTCAAAATCAATTAACTGACTGTTCCAGAAGACACTTGGTTATTATTGCTTTTACATGTGTCCTGATACTCACTTTATAATTAATGATATTTACTAAAGAAAAAAATGTGAAAAAGACAAACTATGTATCTTAAGAAAGTGCAATAGATCTGTCTGTTTCTGTCTTTGGAAGTACACATTGAAGAACATGAAATGCCTGCAGAGTTTTTCTAAGAAAATTTGCTTTAATGAGTGTTTGCTCACTGTTTACTGGGTCTATGAAGATGGACAGGAACCTTCCCATTCAACTGGCCTCACATGGCTTAATGTAGCTCTGATTAGAACTTAACAAAGCAAAATTGTTCCTACCTAGAGTGGGTTGAGATAGCTTTTGAATGCTGTGCTTTGAAGCATTTCTTCAGTGGGAAAGATAACTTTTTTTTCTTTATTTATCTCTGAAACTTGTAGTCAAGAACTTCTCAGACTTTTGGGAAACAAAATAAAACCCTCACAAAGCAAAGGGCTAAAATACGTCAATGGAAGTGTCAGAGGAATTTAAACCAGAGCAACTCCATCTTGAATAGGGGCTGGGTGAAAGAAGACTGAGACCTAGTGTGCTGCATTCCCAGGACATTAAGCATTGTAAGTTACAGGATGAGATAGGAGGTCAGCACAAGATACACACTATAAAGACCTTGCTGATAAAATAGGTTGCAGTAAAGAAGCCAGCCAAAACCCGCCAAAACCCACCAAAACCAGGATGGTGATAAGAGTGACCCCTGGTCATCCTCGCTGCTCATTATATGCTAATTATAATGCATTTGCATGCTGGAAGGCACTCCCAACAGTGCCATGACAGTTTACAAATGCCATGCCAATGTCAGGCAGTTACCAAATGGGGTCTAAAAAGGGGAGGAACCCTCAGCGCTGGGAATTGCCCACCCCTTTTCTGGAAAACTCATGAATAATGCACCCCTTCTCTAGCATATGATCAAGAAATAACTGTAAATATTCCTAGGCCAACAGTTCACGCTGCTGCTCTGCTTAGGGAGTAGCCATTATTTTATTCCTTTCCTTTCTTAATAAACTTGCTTTCACTTTATTCTATGGACTCGTCCTGAATCCTTTCTTGCGTGAGATCCAGGAACCCTCTCTTGGGGTCTGGATCAGAACCCCTTTCCAGTAACAGATGGCTAGATTTATGGTGGGTATTATCTGATTATTGTTTATTATCATTTGATTAAAGGACAAAGGGCAATGGAAATGCACATAACCTCAGACTGAACTCTCAAGTGCCATAAAATTTGTCTTCATTTCTTGTTTTCAGAGAATTAGAATTAAAATCGGCCAAGATTTTGGTCAGCTCTTAAAACTTTGAGTCGCTACATAGGGTGTAGTAAATAAGGAAAACATCACTGAACGAGTCAGTTCTATTTGCCAGATGTTTTCTGTATATCAGACAATGTGTGGCTTGGAGATACAGAATTTACCCTCTTGGAGCTCATTTCAGTTATGTGAGAAATTGCAAGTACCATACTGGATTGAGGAGTGTGTGGGCTAGGTCAAAAACACCAGTGAGGTGTTGAAAATGTTTACAAAATATAATTAGATACACAGCTAGTGGAAAAAATACAATCATAATATCCCAGACTTTGCAGTTATGTTGTGTGGAAAATAATTCTCTGGAATTAGGAAGAAAAACAAATCACCTGCTACATATGTTATCACAGATGACTTAATTAAAACTAAAGTTGGGTATCTACTATAATTCAACATAACACCAAATTTACTAATTTGAAGACACACATGCTGACAGCAATGTTAAACTTTATCTTTTAACATATTATTTAAAACACAGAGTCTATAAAAGTGTTGCTAATGTATATATGCTTATTGGACATAGGATACAGACATATTCAGGCATACATCATTTTATTGCACTTTCCTTTAGTGCACTTGCGACACTGTGCATTTTTTTACAAATTGAAGGTCTGTGCCAAGTCTGAATTAAGGAAGTCTACTATTGCCTCTTTTCCAATAGCATGTGCTCACTTCATATCTCTGTGTCAGCGTTTATTTTAGCAATAAAGTAATTTGTTTTCAAGATGGAGTGTTGCTCTTTTGCCCAGGCTGGAGTGCAGTGGTGTGATCTCGGCTCACTGCAACCTCCAACTTCTGAGTTCAAACAATTCTCCTGCCTCAGCTTCCTGAGTAGCTAGGCTTACAGGCACCTGGCACCACCCCTCGCTAATTTTTGTATTTTTAGTAGAAATGGGGTTTCAGCATGTTGGCCAGGCTTGTCTTGAACTCCTGACCTCGTGATCTGCCCACCTCAGCCTCCCAAAACGCTGGAATTACAGGTGTGAGCCACCATGCCCAGCAAGTATTTTTAAATTAATGTTTGTATATACATTGTTTTTTAGACACAATGCTATATTGCACACTTGATAGATTACAGTATGTTGTAAGTATAACATTTATATGCACTTGGAAACCAAAAAATTTTTGACTTGCTTATTGTGACATTCGCTTTATTGCAATGGTTTGAAATCAAACACACAATATCTAGCAAGATACTGTAGGGGATAATAAAGATTGAACACTTTGTATTATAGTCATTTCAGTATTAGAGAAAAATGTTTTCAGTGCAAGTAGTCTTGTGTTTGGAATCCAGCTCATTCACTTACTAGTTAGATAAGATAATCAGAGATCACATCTAAATATCTAGTTTACTGACTTCTTGTGATTAGAACAGTGCACTGCAACAATAGATTGTCAATAAAACTTGTAATGATTAAACTTCATAAACGAGTGTTCCATCCCTTGCTCATCAATTTCTAATAGAATCCCTCTCTTTTTATTACCTTCCTTTCTTTACTATTTCTTTCCCACTTTTGAAGTCTCTTCTGAAGCAAACAGTGGTTAGACAATGGTGATCTTAAGGGTTGCTGCTAGGCCAGTGTTTAATGTTGTACCCGGAAGCAGTCAGTAAGAGAAGTGGAGGCATCTATTTTTGGTTCAGAATTGAATACACAAGGGGCTCATGAAGCCGAAAGAAGCTTAAAGTGTCTGCTGCTCACCACATCTCAGAAAGTTTATTGATCCACTGAAAGACACAGCTCACAAGGAGAACACAGGCATAGACGACTGGGATGGAAGGGAGAAAGAGATATAGAGCCACATTCCCGTAGAACTATTCCCATTAAACAGAAGAACAGGAAGTTACATTATGCAAAGCATAGGTGAAGAAACAGGTACACAGCCAAAAAATAATTAAGGCTCATTGTCCTAAGGCTGCAGATGAGAAAAACTAAAACCTTTTAATTGTAAGTAACAGGGGCTAGGGACAAAGAAATAGGCATATCACATGTCCAAAATATATAAGCAATGCATCTTCAAAAAGGTATGTTAATATGTGCTTATTCTATGTGGTATTGTTACACTTTATATGCTGTCACTAGACGCACTCTTCAGTGACGTCTTGCCTTTCTATTCTTTGCCTAAGTTTAGGTAGTGCCTATTCTGTGGCTTATTTTCTCAGAACTTTATTTTTGAGGATTAGTCTAATGAACTCAATCCATCTGAGGCATTTCTTCTTTCTCTATGTGTAATCATTATCTAATTATTATCTAACTAGTTTTTGGGGAATATCCTTAAGAAAACCTTCAAAATGTAGAAAAATCAATAGTTTAAATACTATTCCATTATCTCTGGCTTTCATCTTTTCTTCTGAAGAATTAGCTGTTATTTCATTATTGCTTTTAAGGAGATATGTCTTTTCTTCTCTAGATACTTTTTAGGTTTTCACTTTCTCATTGGCCATCTTTCATTTTTCATTACATGGTAAAAGTTGTACTTATTTATTTATTTTGTTTGTATCTATCCCATTTGCTCTGGTAGCCCTTTTTGATATCTTTCATCAACTTTAAAAAATTCTTGACCATCATGTTTTCAAATATTGTTTCTTTCCTCTCTCCCTTTCTCTCTCCTCTCTTCTTGATAAGCCAATTACATGCCTTTAATATCTTTTCACATTCTCCCTTATGTATTTTCAATTTTTTTTATTATTGTCTTGATTCTTTCAAGTCTAGATTCTTTCCTGTCAATCGATTTTTTTACTCATGAATCCTCTATCCTGTAATGTCCAATCTGCAGTTGTACCCATCTAATACAGTATTTATTTAAAGAATCCTAAGATTTTTGTGTGTTTGCTTTGTGTAAATTACAATCTATCTTTCCATCTATTTTCTTATCATATTAATTATGATTATTTTAATATCATGTCTGATAACTCCAATTTCTGGGTCATCTATGAATCTGTTTTCTTTTGGTTCTGTTGTTTAGTATGGCTGTTTCCTTTGTTTGTTTGCTCACTTATTTGTTTAATAAATAGTGGGCATTCAGATTAAAACACTGTAGAGTTGTAGAGTATCCAATAATAACTTTTTATCTCTGGCAGGCAGTTTGAGAGGAAGCACATCATATTAATTCCATTAAGGCTTCCTTTATGTAGACATAGCATATGACTCACTCTTTATATGACTGAAGGACTTCCTGTTCCTCCTTACACCCGGGATGTGTACCAAGCCCTTGGGAGTTAAACCCCAGGATTATCACACACCTCCTCCTTTTCTTCTATTTTATATTCGTGGAAATGAAGAAAGTAAAATCAAGCACAGTTTTTACTTATGCCTAGAATGGAAAAAAGTATAACATGTTTCAATTAATGTGCCTTAAATTGATAGGTTAATAGCTTACAATTTTGCTATGTCAAAACCTGGATCTCACTTTGATTATTTCAACAGATGGAACCTAGAAAAGATTTATATTAAAGAAAACACTTCACACCCTCCAAGATATATAGGTTATAAGTCCATGCCTTGAGGGTGAGGCCTCCTAGATCTTAGGGAAGGGTTCTATCCAACAGAACAATCATAACCTGTACTCTTCTCACTGCATCAGAAAGGTTTTATTTTTCTTCCGTAAGACCATTTGTATGTATGTATTAAAAATAAATTGGAGAATCAGACCTAAAATCAGTTTCATATATGGATTGTATCTCTAAGTATCTCTTTCTCCCTCCAAACACCAGCATAATAAAGTATATTAAATAACAACAAAAGTAATGTTTGTCTTTTATTATATTATACATATTTGCCTCTATATCTTGACTAGAGCTTCCCCAGGTTAATAGAAACAATATTGAAATAATCATACTTCTTGCCGTGTTCCTAAATTTGATGAAAATCCTCTGGGTGTTTTGTTTTCAATTATGAGGTGAACTTTTGGTTCAATATAGATAATCTTTATTCCATAAAGAACATAATCTTATAAAACTAACTTTCAGCTTTTATCAGAAAGTGTTGTGGCACTTTTTCACGTGATTGCTGTTGTCTGTCATATAAACATACATC
The DNA here is from genome assembly GCF_008728515.1 of Papio anubis. Lineage (NCBI taxonomy): Eukaryota > Metazoa > Chordata > Mammalia > Primates > Cercopithecidae > Papio > Papio anubis. Next base: position 7,442,213 of record NC_044985.1, read on the forward strand.
TTTTTCCTTCCCTATGGTGGTTTACTTATAGAAATAGATTATATCTGTACTTGTGTGATCATTCTATAGTTTTTTTTGATAAATCGTTTTATAAATTATAAAAATTCTGTAATTATATAAATTATATAATTTCTATGGTTTGTTCCCTAGGAAAAATGTTTGTAGTATTTGAATGTATCAACACAAAAATCTGACAGAATTTATCATACGATAATCAATATTTGATGTTTTATATTTTAATTCTTTAGCATTTTAAAAAACATGGTACATAGTTATTTATGTGCTTATGTTTTCTACTTGTGGTAAATTTTCCTATTTTTCTGGTGACATAAATACATCTCAAATCTTAGAAATGTCTGGCTCCTAATGAACTCTATGCAAGTCTCTAATGTTTAAATCCTGGTTCCATCACATACTCAGCTTTGGCATCTGGGCATATTAATCAGCCCCTTTAAGCCTCAGTTTTCTTATCTTTAAAATGGGAGACAAATAATGCAATTATATCATATGGCTATTTAGGGATTATATAATATAATAAAGGTAAAGCGTTAGCAAGGCCTAGCACCTGGTGAGCACTGAGGAACTGCTTAACCAACAGCCACCACTGCTCAAAGAGGAAGGCCTGAGTCCATACTCTTTGTTGGAACCTTCCAAACAATCCATGTCAATGTCAGTGTCTCTGCCTTTGATATTCATTAAAAAAAATGTACTGACGGCGTATTATGCACGTAGTACTATTCTAAGCACTGTGGATATGGAATTAATAAAATAGACCAAAAAATCTTGTTTTCATAGAGCTTCTATTCTAGTCGTCATCCCTCTGCACCACTTACTGGACCTTTGTTCATTATCTGCTGGTGACCTGCTCCCTTTTATCATGCTTCAAGTATTTTGTTACAAAGATTATACTAATTTTCAGAAGCAATTCACAATATGCTACTGATTTGGTGTGTGTGTGTGTGCGCGCCTTTTCTGAAAGCCAGGTGCAGCTTGTATTCTTGGAAGTTTGAAGGAAAGGCTTGAAGGATCTGATCACAGCTGTGGTTTAGGAATTCTGCTTTGACAGCAGTGAACACACGGAATCAGGACGCAAGGAGGAATGAAGCCAGCCTGACTGGGAACTGGCATAACGGTGTGAAAATGAAGGGAAGGAAGAACCAAAGAGGAAAGATGTGTAGATGCCGACAAGACAAGTTTTGACAAAATATTATACACCATGATGGGAAAGGGAAATGAAATTTTAAAAGTTAGCTTCATGAATTTTAACCTAAATAATTGAGAATGTACAAGTGCTATTTACTAGAATCAGAGATGTAAGAAATAGAACTAATTTGGGATAGTGAGATGATTTTACGTGCTGAACCTTCAAGTGTTAAAATATTACCTAGAGAAGTAATAAGCTGTCAATGATTTGTTAATAGCTCTACAGTCAGTGCCTAAAACTGCACCTGGCATGGTAAGTATGCATGAACTGACTGAGTAACAGTTTATGGAAGCTGAAAATAGAAAAATAGATGAAAATGCTATTTACTTTTCAAAATTTATGTTTGTCATCAAAGGGATTTATCAAAAAAAACTTGAAAAGCAATTCTTAAATTTAGTTAATAAGTAAACACCCCCAGAAAGCCAATTTTTTTAAAATAGCAGTATGTGGAATTTACCTTATCAGATATCAAAGCACTCTATAATTTTATAGTAAATAAAATGTTGTCATTCAGGAATGAGCTTTACCATCCAAGCACTCAGGAAATGATTCATTATTATGGAGGAAGGAGGAAACAAATTGTGTGTGTGTGTGTGTGTGTGTGTGTAAATATTTATGATTTATCATTTCAAATTGATCAGGAAAACAAGGGCTTTCTCCAGTTTGCATGGCACTCTTATAATGAGGATGAGCAGTGAAGGGTGAAGAGTTACACTCTATTTCATATTATAACAAAAGGAATTCCAAGTGTATTTTAAAGCTAAACATGAAAAAGACAGGTATGATAATAAGTAGCAAAATGGTGGAGTAGCCTCATTTCTCCCCCACCATCTCCACCTCACAGAAAACAGCAAATAGACAGTTACCCACGAATAGCCTTGGAAGAGCTCAAGGGTCCATTTAAGAAAATGCAGCAACATATGTGTAATTGTTAGAGCAAAAAACAGAGAACAACCACGCAGAAAGGATTGCTGGAGAGATGGTCACACCTGAGATGTTTGATCACAACTGGTAAGAAAGCAAAAGGGCAGAAGCTAGCAGTCTCAGCCATGAAAACACACAGGAAAGAGGATCCTTGTGCACTATTGGTGGGAATGTAAATTGGTATTGTCATTAAGGCAAATCATATGAAAATTCCTCAAAAAATTAAAAATAGAATCACCATACGAGCCAACCATTTCACTTCTGGGCACATATTGAAAGAAAATGAAATCAATATGTCAAAGAGATATATGTTCTCCCATGTTCACTGAAGCATTCTTCAGAGCAGCCACAGAATGGAATCAATACTTAGTGGAATTCATAGTATAATCTTATATTCTCAAATATGTGCATGCATATGTGCTTCTCTGAAGGTGTTCTTGTGCAGGTGAGTCAAGGTATATGGATATGTATACCTACTGAAAAATATCTAGAAAGATATTCAAGGAACTGAAAGCACTGGCTATTTTAAGTAAATGGAGAGGAAGACCGGGAGGAGTATAAAAAGAATACACTTTATGCTTTATATGTGTGTACTTCCTGTCCTCTCAAAAGACCATGTATTATTTTTTGAAAACATAGATGGATAGAAAAGTGAGTGAATGGAATAGGTAGTTATTTGAAGGAAGACTGCAAAACCTGTGAGACTAGAAAACATAATTTAATAGAGTGATAAGGTTTTTGTTTGTGAGATTATCCTTACTGGTGATTATATCATTAACTCTTACAATGAATATATACACACCAATGAACAAAATTTCATTTCTCACTATCTTTGAATAAAGCCTTATAACACACAATTCTTCAAAATTATGGAAACTTTAGTTATTCATTTTTTGTTTTGTTGGGAATAACTGTGACAAAATCAATTGTTGCTCTCAGAGACCTCAGTGAATTAAAAATGTGAGTTAGTTGAGCAGGTTAATGCAACTAACTAGAAGTTAGGAGATTATATTTCTAGTTCAGGCTCATCTAACTACTGTGGACTATAGCTTATTTACATATTGAGTATGAAGAGAGACTGATTATATTAGATACACCTTTCAGAATTGCTAGATTTAAAGAATTCTAGAATCTCATCCAACTATAAACTTCTGGAATTTTGTATCGTTGAGTGCTAGGGTTCCCTTAAAATGCAAGTCCAGACCAGATCTTTACCTTTGGTAACATCTTCCAGAAACAGACCTTAAAAAAGAATATAAGTTGTAGCAGGTTGTTTGCAAAATAATTTCAGAAAATGCCCATATGGAAGTGATATCCTCAGACATGGAATGGGAGGAAGCCAAGAACAGTGTGGTGTGTTAGTAAGCCTGTTGTTACTGGGGACATTGATGCTCAATCCCACTTGTGATGACTTGAGGAAACTCTGGTATTTACACACCAATTATCTGACCCTTACTGGTTGAGGGCTGTGACTGGTGTCATCATGCTGGCTATACTTCTGTTTACCCTGTGCAAAGACTAAGCGTGCTCCCAAAGCTGGGAAAAAAGTGCCCTATGAAAAAGTCTCAGGTATTTCTGCTTAAGCAGCATCAGAATACAGAAATTTGTGCTCAGAAAATAAGGGCAAGACACCAAGCCTCTGCTATATTTTACCACCTCCATTTTCGAATATTCTATCAAGTGTCAAGCCATAGTCAGTCACAAATACATAACAACAACCAAAAAATATAACAGCAGTTTCAATGCGACCCGGTCTAGTCCCTAATGGTTCAACTGCTTCCAAAGCTGTAACTTATTTTCACCCTTTCCATCCTGTACCACTCATTCAATATTCCCACCACCCTTGATCCTACTTCTGCTGGTTAAAGTTGCTCATGCAGTAGAGAGACCCAGACCCTTGTTTCTGTGTATTTGATCCCCTTTTCTTTGGTGAGAAGGAGTCATGAGGTTGGACTCATGTACATTTTCTACTCTGGCCACAATAGCTATTTTATTCATGGGCCCGTCATGGAACACTGGTCTTGTTTCTTTCCTCAGGGTAGCCAAAGACAGAAGATGATTCAATCTCACTAGAAAAGTTATCGTAACTTTCTGTTTTGTGCCTCACTCTGATAGATGCTAGTAAAGTTTACAGTCATCCACCAGGACCCTTCTGTGTTTTGCGGGCATTAAACTGGAAGCCGAGATATGGATGTGACTGGGGACAACAACCCGTGCATACTTTAGCCGTTGGGTTTGACACCAATCCTCCATCCACCCATGCCTCTGCTCTACCTTCTTCTTTGTAGGTATGGGTATTTACCTTTCCCCAGTATACAATTACTGTGGTACATACCTGTAGGTTCCTTAAATAAAGTGTGGATAAATTTCTACTTGATGTACTTGCTATGACCTTCAATTAATGAAATCTGAGTCTGAAAATTGGATCATATATGGAAACACGGTAATGGTCATATATTTCCTTTGTAACAGGTGGTGTCAGTAGTCGATACTTCTACTCTTGATCTATTGGTTGTACATATTGAGCAACTTCGCCACTTGCTGCTCATTGAACCCCTGGTATTGACATGGTCCTGTGAGTCAGTGTCCCTGACTACTACTCCATCTTGTTGGCACATTATGTTGTTTAATTTTGCTTGATCTCTAACAGGTTAGTGCCACCAATCAGCCTCTGCTATTCTAAAATTGTCATTTCCACTGACACAAAGGAGTCGATTTACACAGCAGTATCCCTCGCTGTCCACCTAGACCTGCAGAGGCCCACACAGCTTCTCAACGATGCTCGTACCCTCCTAACTAGCCCATTTTTTGTTGTGAGTAAAGGGAGACTCTTTCGGCCTTCTCAGAGAACATGGTCATTTGGTGAATGATCCGTTGTTACGTAGTAAGTAGATTTTAATGTGGCCTATTATTTGGGCCTTTGTATCTGCTCATCAATATTCTACCAAGGCAGCTCTGTAATCTTCACTTTATTTTCAATATGCCACCGCTTTCTTTAAGCTTTAATGATCCCTTCCAGCCGTGTATCGAAGCTTGCTCTAGCTGTTCTTGCCAGGATATTAAATCCCAAGTAAGTGAGGAGTGCCCGAATATCAATTAAGTTTCCATTATCAATCCCTATACTCTCTTCACCCACTGGGGTTGGGCAAACTCCAGAAATATTTCTAACCTGCTTTCCTATCTCTGTCCATCCATATTGGCAAGTTCTTTTAGTAATTTAGTAAATAATCTCTGTCCTCCTGCAGCAGAGACAGGCCATGAAAACTGACATACTGAAACTTGACCTTGATTATTGCTCATAAAAAAACAAAAAAGAGAAAAGTCTTAATAAGACACATATAATGTTGTGCAGCACCCACTGCAGGTAAAAACTTGAACAACCTCTTGGCAAAGGAAGCCTGTTAATACGTTGCAAAGAGGAGGAGGCCACTCTCACCTTCTCAGAAGATTCAGGAGAATCCGCATGTTCTGACGATCCAGCACATCTATTGGATGTCCCTGACCTCGGGATTCTATTCCTTCCCAATCTGGGTTCTGACTTCAAATTAGGACACTTCTTAGGACTGTGCATTCAGCTACCCTTGCAGTTTTTCCACTTTCACAGTCACATCCTGGACTTGGTCCTCAGCACAGTCTACCATCCAGTTGCAGGACATGAGTGCCTTTAAACTGCCCAACTGTTACCCTAGAGTTGATTCGATGGTGGCTAACCTGAGTCTGTGATTCTCTTCTCCCAGAGTTATAATGGCAGTTGACAGCAGTAGACCACCGTCTTGTACTTGCCATTGACTTTCTACCTCTCAAATGCTAAAGCTAGTTTATGGACTAGTGCAACTACCCCTATTCCTATGCCATCCCAATTCACCACAGGTAAAACTCTTAGAAATTTTCATGATATAACATGTCAGGAATTAACCAGCAATTTTTTTTTTTTCTGTCATCAACATCAAAGGCATTGTTGCTATTTGGATAGCAGGTCATCCTAAAACAGAAAGGATTCTTAAGGATTTACTTCCTAAAATCACTTCTATTACCAAAAATCATGACTTTGGTTCTTCCTAAAAAAAACTGGGATGAGGATTCCAGTGCAATGTGTTTATTCAGAAGGTGATTCCGGAAAACACCAGTAAAGTTGTAGGGATTTGAGACAAGGAAGAGAAGCAATCCAGTAAGGAGTGGAGGACTGGGGAAAAGTGAACAAAGGGAGGGTATTAGGAGGTGAGATCACATAGGTAATGGGGCCCGATTTCGTATGGCTTCGTAGGCATTGTAAAGCCTTCAGATGTTATTTTTGGTAAGGTTGAGGGGCATTATAGTTTTTTTAATCAAAAAAATAACTTACATAACATATGCTTCAGTAGGAAAACTTTGCCTATTGTGGTAAAACATTGAATGAATGAGGGCAAGGAAAAAGCAGGAAGATGGGTTAGAAGATGTCTATGACAAGACAAATGAGACAGGATGATGGCTGGGTCATGAGTGGTGGCAGTACCAGTGGTAAGAGGTGGTCGTGTTCTAGATTTATTCAGAAGCAAAAGCCAACGTGACTCCCTAATGGAGCTAATGTAGGGCTTGAGAGAGATTGGAGATTAGAATGACTCCAGAGTTTTGGCGAAAGCAGTTCAATTCATTAACTGAGATGGTGAAAGTTGTGAAGTCAGGCTTATTAGTGCAGGAAGCTGTTGAATCTTTAAGCATGAGGTAAGAGGAATTGTTGCATATAGAGAAATACATTTCAGTCCAGTCAAAGTAAAAGGAGAAAACTTAGGCGAACAAAGAGATCTCAGGGCAGAGTTCTGGGCCATTTGAACTAAACGTGTCAAAAAAAGAGGAAGAAGAAATGGAAAGAAAAGAAAAGAAAAGGAATGAACAACCAGAGGTAGAAAATGAGGAAGGTGTGGAGCTTAACATTTTACTGACAAATGTGGCAGAATGGAGTATTAACAACTACAGCGCACTTACTAAATGCTGAGGTCTTTCTTTACATTACTTTATTTAATCTTACATTACTTTATTTAGTCTTACATACTATGAAGTATTATTATGAAGCATAACTCTTTGTGTTCTACGTACGAGGAAACTAAAGTCTTGAAGCCATTTGCTCCACTCACCATGCTAGGAGGTGAATGAAACTTGTTTGAATCCTGGCCACCAAGATTCAAGTGCCCAGGCTTTCATATGATAGCGCACTATTCTCTTAGCAAAAGCAATATATCGCAATATATCATTTTTTCACTTTATTTCAAAGTCGTTCTCTTTTTATTCCCACCACAAATCTACTTTTACATTTGGTTAACTGTGTCATCACCTATTAGTATCATAGTACTAGAAAAGACCATAAAAATCATCTAGTCTATTCTATTATATTAATTTCACATTATGGGTGTAGAAATGAAGAGAATCATTTACAGTGTAGCATAGTTGTTAAAATCTCAGGCTTTTAAACCAGATTGCCTAAATTTAATTCCTAATTCCCCACTTGGTGTAAGTATTTAAGTGACCTTAGGGAAGTTAATGAAACTAGCCAATTCTCTATTTTCTTATTTGTAAAACAGGCTAACAATAGTATCTGCTTTAAAGGGCTTTTATGATTCAAAGAATTAAAAGATATAAAGCAACTAGAATACTGTTAGCTATTATTAATACTATTAATACTTTATATGACATTTTGACATATAATTCATGTACTATAAAACTCACCTTTTTAAATGTGAATTTAGTGGTTATTAGTATATCCACAAAGTTATATATCCTTGACCAATATCTCATTTGAGAATACTTCATATCTCCACCATAAAGCACATACCCATTAGTATTCACTCACCAGTCTCTGTCCATGTGAGCCCCTGGCAACATCAATCAACTTTCTGTCTCTCTGAGTTTTCTTATTCTAGATATTCCATGTAAATGGAATCATATGATATGTGGCCTTTTATGTCTGACTTCCTTCACATAACATAATATTTTTAAGGCTCACCCATCTTACTGCATGTATCAGTATTTCATCCCTTTTTAAAGCCATATATATTGTAGTGTTTAGAAATACTATAATTTGTCTATACATTTATCAATTGATGAATACTTGGAGTACTTCCACTTTGGGCTAATATGAATAATGTTAAAATATTAATGTACAAATTTTTGTGGGTGTATTGATTTTCAGTTTTCTTGAGTGTGTCATGAAGTTGCTAGAAATGAAATTGCTCATTCAAATGGTAATTCCAATACAAGATTTTTGAGAATCTATTGAACTTTTTCCTAAAGTGACTGCACCATTTTTCCATTTCTACCAGCAATGTGTAAGATTACCAACTTCTTACCAACACTTTTTATTGTCCATCTTATTTATTTCAAGCCCCCACAGAGAGTACGATGTAGTGTCTCATTGTAATTTGAATTTGTATTTCTCTACTAACACATGATATTGAGCATATTTTCTTGTTTATTGACCTTTGTGTGCCTTCTTTGAAGAAATGTCTATTCAAATACGTTGTCCAAATGTTAGTTAGGCTATTAGTCTTTATATTATTTATTTGTAATAAATATTTTCTCTCATTCTGAACTACAGTTTTATTTTGTTGGTAGTGCCTGTAGAGCACAAAATTTTTATTTTCAATGGATTCCAATTTACCTATTTATTTTCTTTTGTTGATTGCGGTTTTAGTGTCATTTCTAAAAAGATATTGCGTAGTTAATGTCACGGAGGTTTATATTTGTGTTTTCATCTAAGAATTTTATTATTCCATTCTCACTTTTAGATATTTGATTAATATGGAATTAATTTTAGTATATGGAATGAAGTATAGGCATAACTTTTTGTTTTTTCAAGAAGATATCCACTTGACCCAACACCATTTTTTGTTCATCAAAACCTATTTGCTTCTGATCAAAGTGTCTTGAAACGCTTGTTAATAAGTAATTGATCAAAATACAAAAATTTATTTCTAGACTCTCAATTCTATTTCATATTTCCATGTCTCTGTCCACATCCCAGTACCATACTGACCTAATTACTACAGTTGTGAAGTAAGTTTTGAAATTAGAAACTGTCAGTGTTCCATGCTTTGGGGTGTTTTTCAAGATCTTTAGGTTGTTTTGGGTCCATTGTGTTTTCATGTAAACTTTAGAATCAGCTTGCCAATTTCTGAAGAAAAATGCAGTCGGAATTTTGATAAGAATTGCATTGAATCAGTAGATCAATTTGTGACTATGGCCATTTTAACAATGTGAAATCTTCTGAGTCATGTATATAAAATGTCATTTTATTTATTCAGATCTTCTATAATTTTTTGACAATGTTTTGCACATTTTTGTTAAATTTATTCCTAAGTATTTCATTGTTTTAATGATATTGTAAATGGAATTATTAACTAAATTCATTTCTGGGTTATAAATTGATAGTTGGTAGAAATACACTTTAATTTGTTTATATTGATCCTGTGTCCTGCATCTTTGCTAAACTAATATATTTGCTCTAACAATGTGTGTGTGGTTTGCCTTAGAATATTCTACATACAAGGTCATGTCATTTTAAAATAGAGACAATTTTACTTTCCAATATGGACACCATTTATTTATTTATTTATTTATTTATTTATTTATTTATTTATTTATGCCTTCCTTTTTTCTGAGGCTAAAACATCCAGTAGAATGTTGAATAGAGGTGTCAAGAACAGAAATACTTATATTGTTACTGAACTTACAGAGAAAACATTCAGTGTTTCGTCATTAATTGTGATGTTAGCTGTGAGTTTTTTGTAGATCCCTTTATCAGGTTGAGGAAGTTTCCTTCTATTCTTTATTATCAGGTGTATTCGTCACCTAGGGCTGCCGTAATAAAATACCATAGGCTACGTGGCTTGAATAACACGAATTTATTTTCTCACAGTACTGAAGGCTAGAAATCTGAATTCAGGGTGCTAGCACGGTCAGGTTTTGGCAAGAGCTGTCTTTCTGGCTTGCCGATGGCTATCTTTTGGCTGTGTGTCACATAACCCTTGCTCAGTGCATGCATGTGGTGTGGGGACAGGTGGGTCGGGAGAGAGAAAGAGAGAGACCTATCTTTTAATAATGCCACTTATCATATCAAGTTAAGAACCCGTCAGTATGATCTTATTTAACCTTAACTACCTCCTAAAAACCGTATCTCAAAGTATAATCAGATTGGAGGTTAGGGCTTCAATATATGAATATTGGAAGGCTACAATCAGTTCATAGCACTGAGTGTTGTTGTTTTACATGAAAAGATATTGTATTTCATCAAATGCTTTTTCTGCATCACTTGAAATAGTCACATGTACTTTGCCTTTATTTTATTACGTGGTTATTACCTTAAACGATTTTTATAGTTTATATGTTGCCAGACTCACTTTGCTAGTATTCTGTTGAAGATTTTTGTGTGGATATTCATAGGAGGTAGTGGTCCCTAGTTTTCCTTCATGTCGTTTAGTTTCAGTGTCAGGATAATAGCGGCCTCGTAACATCAGTTGGAAAATGCTTCCTTCTCCTCGGCTCTTTAGAAGGGTTTGTGAAGGATCGGTGCCAACTCTTCTTTAAATGTTTGGTAGAATTAACTACATCATCTAAGCCTGTATTTGTGTGCGTGTGTATGTGTGTGTGTGTGTGTATGTGTGTGTGTGTGTGGAATGTTCCTGGACCAATCCCTTCACTTGTTAAAGTCTATTCTGATTTTTCTTGAGTCAGTTTCAGTAGTTTGTGTCCTTCTGGAAATTTATCTATTTCATCTAGATTGTCTAATTTCTTGACATATTTCATAATATTTCCTTTCTTATGTCTGCAATGTCAGTAGCAATGCCTTCTCTTTAATTCTGGATTTTAGTAAAACAAGTCTTCTTTTTTTTTTTTTTTTTTTCCTCTTCAGCTATCTAGCTAAAGGTTTGTCAATTTTGTTGATCTTTTCAAAGAACCAACTTTTGGGTTTGTTGATTTTTCTGTGGGATTTTTGGCCTTCATCTCATTTATTTCACCCTAATCTTTATTTTTCTTCCTTTCCTTGCTTTGGGTTTACTTTGCTCTTATTTTTCTAGTTTCTTAAGTCAGAGATTTGTTATTTATTGGAGGTCATTTTTCTTTTTTAATGTAGCCATTTACAGTTACAAATTATCAAATGATGACAATTATTCAAGTATTTTGCTTCTGGGAAGATTCCAAACTCATCTGCCTCCTCTAGCACATGCTAGGTTGTTGACTTTCAGTGTGATTGTGGCAATGTTCATTTTCAAGGCTACCGTGTAGCTGGGGAGAAGGTTATGAGAAAAGGGCATGTAAAATGTCATAAAACTTCCTGTTCTTTCTGAGATTCTGCTATTTTTCTTGAATACGTGTTCCTTAGATTTTTTTCCAAGCATTTGGTTAATTTACAGAGTTCTGAAAAGAGTGGATTTTTTTTTACAATGTTTGCCAGTGTTCTCATTGCTTTTTTAAGGAGGAAGGGATTTTTGGAGGTTCTTGTTTCCTCATTTCCATTGATTTAATTCAATATTTTTATTATTAACCAGAATTTGAACTTGGACTTTCTAAATCCTGAGGTATTTTCACATGATTAATAGTTAAGAGAGAATCCAATGGGAAATCAATCAAAGTATTAATTTGCTAGTAATTTTGGAATAATCTACCCAAACTCCTTCAATGCCTATCTCTTTGATTTTCATACCTCTTAAAGCACAGAACTATTATTTCAAATACAATTAAATGCAGAAGTTAAATAGATATAAAATGATTCAAAACAAAGATGCCTATGTTGAAGTGGGAGTGAGACAGCCTTGTGGATTTCTGCCTCCTCTCTTCTCTGCTTGTGGGAGAACTTGAGGAAATCCCAGCATCCTCAACAGAAGCCCCAGGTTTCCATAAATACAGTTTGAAAAACAAAGTAGCAGCTGGATAAGATGAGAGCAACAGAGGGGCAAGAGGGGAAATGGCTTCCCCAACATTAGCAGGTTGAAGATACAGATCCTGTGATTCTAGTCCAGTTTTCTCTCTTCTCCCATACAGAAGATTCTCCATAACGCTGTATTTTTCCACTCTTCATCTGATTAAATTGCAACTCATTTGCATTGTTGAGGTACATTATTATTTTCGTCATTTAGTAATATTATGTGCAACTTCCTTCATTTTAAAATATGTGTTTAACTTGAAATATATGCTGGCTCTGTCTTTAAAGAAAACAGCAAACATTGGATGCCAGAAAAACAACCAAAATAACAACCTACAAAAAAGAAATAAAAAATCCTGCCCTATTAAAAAAAGCCTTTCTGAAATAGGATTTTTGTTACATCTTGACAAAGAAAAAAATTACAAATTAAATATCAGTGCAGGAGAATCGCAAGAAAATGCAATTTCCCAAAAATGAACTAACCTTATCCTTTGAGCATTTGGATTTAACTAGCTAATCATCCTGTCTTTATTAGTTTTTCTTTGTTTTTCCAGGAGACTTTTAAAATATGAAGAAAATAAAATAAGCTCTTTACATCTTTGATTACTTTTTGGAGAATCCTACATTGTTGAAAATTTATGGCATGACCAAATACATCACATTTATCATAAAACAGAAAGAGGTTCTCTTTTCTTGACCTGTGTCAGGGAATCAGTTTGAAATCTCTTTTTCAAGGCTCTATGAAATGATTTTGTTGAGAACAAGGGTCGTGGCTGCTGTGACTGAATATCATTCTTTTTTCTTTTTTTTTTTTTTTTTTGAGACAGAGTCTAGTTCTGTCACCCAGGCTGAAGTGCGGTGGCGCCATCTCTGCTCACTGCAAGCTCCACCTCCCGGGTTTGTGCCATTCTCCTGCCTCAGCCTCCCAAGTAGCTGGGACTACAGGCGCCCGCCACCAAGCCAGGCTAATTTTTTGTATTTTTAGTAGAGACGGGGTTTCACTGTGTTAGCCAGGATGGTCTCGATCTCCTGACCTCATGATCCACCCTCCTCGGCCTCCCAGAGTGCTGGGATTAGGGGCGTGAGTCACTGCACCTGCCCTGAATATCAGATTTTTAACAAGCTGCTTCATAATATGTTTCTCTTCCATTTAGTTCACTCATTTATGCCACAGGCAATACATTTATAAATGCAATAAATGTTTTTTAAATGCATGAACACTTTCATATTTTTCTGGAAGTCTTCAATAAATCTTCATTTTATATAATGATTCATCTGGAAGATTCCAGATATGGTATTTATAAAGCATTTTCTATTTCAATCATGAAGTTTACTCCAAGCCCAATTTTCAGCCCAGAGCAAGGAATTCAGGAAATCTGTCCACTTACAACATTTACTTTCTCTTCAAATTACAAATATTACTTAGTTCAATCTTACAAGTTCCCTAAGTGGTCATTGAGGCAAATAACACTAAATTCAGAAGGTGTATGGTAAGGAAGCTATTGATGGCCAGAGGACTGAAATGTACAGTATTCTTTGCAGAGCATTTCCCCTAGCCTTCTACGTTTCTCTTCACTGCCTAGAAAACAGAAAATACAGCTCAGTTTCCTGTGCTCCTGAAGTTATCCCTGACTTTACCAGAAAGAGTTAGTTGCTTGTACCTCTATAGTTCACAGAGTAGGAAATATACTTACTTTTTGAAAGCATTAATCATGATTTCATTCATTGCCTTTGTGTCTGTCTCTTTCATACAAGAAAGCAGAAAAAGTATTCATCTCACCTTTATAACTCCTGTATCTGTCACAGAATAAGTATCCAATAATAATATTTTAAAGAAATGAAAGAATGAATGATACATGATGTGCAGCAGCATGCTGGAAAATGTGAGAAAATAGAATGAATTTATGCATTTTTCTCTGGCAGGCTAGTAGGAATAAACTAGATTCTATATAACCAGAGTAGAAAGGAGAATTATCCTACACTCTATCCTGGTGCCTTCACTGTTTGAAAGAAATAGGAAAGGCTTTGGTCTAGACCAGGAGATGCTGGCTGGCTTGACATTCTGTCTGATTATTTATCTCTGACAGTTTGTCTCTTAAATCAAGCTAGGCAGCATACAAGCATTTTTCATAAATATTTTTTAAAATAGATGAATAGAAAGAAAAGGTAAACTTCATCTTGAGCATATCTCCTTTTTTATTTTCAATAAGAGGGTCTCCAAGTCTGATAAAAATCATCTAAATATTTCTTAGAAATACAGATTCCGTATGTCCAAACAAGCTTACCAAATTAAACTTTCAGAGGTAGAGGGGGATGTATTTTAAACAAAAGTCTCAAATGCTTCTTACTATCAGGCTTGTTTGAAAAACACTGATCTAAGGAATACTAAACACTGGAGAAAGACAAATTCTACTTTATAGATGTGCAATGTGGATTCAGGGGATGACACTTCAACTTTACATAATGGTGTATTTTTACCTCCAGATCATGTAACCTTTCTCACCCTTGTTTTCCAAAATGAAAAGGATAATAAATGTTGTAGTAGATTAAACGATAATTGACACAAACACACACACCCAAAGTCAAAACAACAAATTAAACAATATAAAATGGCTTTCACACATTCTTTCATGCTCAATAAGGCCTGCAAAAACGAATGTCAGGTAAAGTGCAATCTGTCTCTTAAAGCTTTCTATTTTCTCCCTAGGAAAGAGAGAGTTATAAGTAAGGACCTGTAATCAAAGTATGCCAAAATAATCTCTGATATTTAAAAAGGAGTTTGAAAATTTGGAAGTCCTTTTTCTCTCTTGATAAATCCTTACTCTCAAGAATATCATCAGTAGGAAATATTTGGGATTGGAAAAACGAGCCTCAGACTGCAGCCTAGATCCCAGAAACAGCAGCCGAGGTGATGAGGAGTCTTCAAAACAAAGTATTCCTGAGGGTGTCCTGAAACTTTTCAGAATGGACCTGCCATAGTAACCAGCTGTGTTTAGTCGCTGACCTCAAACAGACTGCAGACAACAATATCTTGTTGTAAAAGTAGACAGGTATATTTGATTCCTATTGCTACCATAACAAATTACAACAAATTTGGTGGTTTAAGAAACACAAATTATTTTAGAATTCTGTTGGTCAGAAGTCTGTCCAGGTCTGACTGGCCTAAATCAAGGTGTTGTCAGGGTGACATTCCTGCCTGGATATTCCTTGTTAATTCAAGTGGAATTAGATTCCTTGCAGCTAGAGGGCCCAAATCCCCCTTTTCTTACTGGTTGTAAACTCAAGGCCATTCTCAACTTCTAGAGGTAGCAGTATTCCTTGGCTCCTGGGCAGATCCTCAATCCTCGGCTTCTCCATCTGGAAAGCCAGAGGCAGAATATTGAGTCTTCTCACATAGCATCTCTCTGACCTTTTCCATCCTTGCATCTCTTTCTTCCAGCCAGAAAAAAGTTCACCAGCATCAATAACTCACGTGCTTTATTGGGCTCACCTGCATAATCCAGGCTAATCTGTTCATCTGAAGCTCCTTACCCTTATTTTGGTGTAACAGAAAAAAATAGTAACAAAACAATTAAGATACTTTATTAATATTGTAATGGCCTGTTTATTGTCATTATTTCATATCTGGACAGTTCAGTAGAACTTATAGGTAGAAACAGACACAAAGGCACATGGATATAAAATTTGTAAAAATTGCAGTAATATTAAACTAGTGAGGATAGAAAGGCTATTCAATAAGTGGTGTTGGGACTTTACGATAATTACCTATTTTAAACAGATAATATTTACTTAAGTTCTTACAAAAATTAATTACAGAAAAATCACAGATTGAAAACTAAAAATGCCTATAACCACAAAAGATCTAGAAGAATGTATAGATAGATAAAATTAAAATATTTCACTGAGTCATATCAGGTAACAAAACTCATGAGAAGAAAATAAAATGACAGAAAAGTTAACACAAAATGAAAGGCAAACAATTCATCAATGAGTGAGACTCATTGACTTAATCTATTGAATGAATGAAATAGAGCTGTATATTTTAATATGAAAAGTTTCTGACATATTTGGAGTGAGAGTCAAAATGCAGTATATTATGTATAATAGAATTAAATACAATGTAGGTATCATTTAGTCGCAAATGTTCAAAGTTTATTCATTGCTTTGGTTTCATTATGCAACTTGTGTAAAAGTGTCTTCATATGTCTTTGGTACACATCAGTGGAAATAGTTGCAAGCAAAATGTTGTTTCTGGGATATCCAGTATGTCTTAATGATCTCAGTGTATTGTTTATGATATTAAGGATATCACCACTGGACCTGTGGAGATGAGTCCTAACCTGTTCTCTTATGAGACAAAAACCTTGCAATTTAATGTTGTTAAAAGAGACGTAACCCTGAGCTTTATTTGGGAGGCCGAGGCGAGTGGAACACGAGGTCAGGAGTTCGAGAACAGCCTGACCAACACAGTGAAACCCATCTTTGCTAAAAATACAAAACTTAGCTGGGTATGGTGGCGTGTGCCTGTAATCCCAGCTACTCAGAAGGCTGAGGAAGGAGGATCGCTTGAACCCGAGAGTTGGAGGTTGCAGTGAGTGAAGATCACACCATTGCACTCCAGCCTGGGTGACAGACTGGACTGTGTCTCAAAAAAAAAGAAAGCAATGCGCCCTCAAGGTGGAACTATTAATTGCTTATCTTTTTATTTGAAGGGTGTGATAGATGACAAGAATGTTTCTCATTATTCAGTCTGGCTAAATAAACATTATAGGACCTATACTCATTCTTATATAGATACGTCAATTACATTTATAACTAATATTGAGCAAGTGTATCCACAGCAAAGCAAGCTAGCTGAACAATACAAAATAAACTCTTCACTTTCAAGACCACTAAACTATAAATGAACCACCATTGTAAACTTATCTTGGGGAAATGACTTTTATTTAGCCTTCATATTGCTTTGTTTACCTGTCAGTATAATAAAGCATAAATTAAAATGTGGCAATGTTTAATACCATCCTAGCACATCCTATTACAATCTGTAATACAGATTTGCCTGCACACAGATTGATGAGTTAGGTGACGTGCCACAAAGCCAAAGAAAGTAAATTAATTGGCCTTATTGATGTCTTTCTTTCTTTCCTCATCAGAAATGCCAAGTGTGTCTGACATATGTGTCAGTCTCTTTATTTTGTAGGAAATAAATCTTGCTTTTTTAATCTACCAGATGTCAATCAAAATTGTTTTATTTATTTTTAAATCATTCAGTGGAAAAATAATCCACAATTCTCTTTCATTTGTCAGACCCGGTAGTGCCTATGTTTCTAAATGTGGAGGTTATCTCTTAAAGGAAAAAAAAAAATAGCCATTCAAAGAAAGTGTGTTTTAAAAATCACAGTGGTCAGAGAGAACTTGAGGGTGTTACAGGCTTCCTCCTCTTTATCCATGCAGATGCCTGAAGTCAAGGTACCAGCACAAGGCCCTAATGCAGGGATCAGTAAATGGTAGCCCACTGGACAAATCCAGCCCAATGCCCGCCTTTGTGTAACCCAGGAGTACAGAATGGATTTCATATGTTTTAATGGTTGAAAAACATTTTGTAATATATGAAAATAATATAAAATTCAAATTTCAATTTTCCTAAATAAAATGTTATTGGAACAAAACCCTTTTGTTGATATATTATCTGTGGCAACTTTCCTGCCACCAAAGCAGAATTGAATAGTTGCTCAATCTAAGATATTTACAATCTGGATATTTGCAGAAAATATTCACCAGGCCCTGCTTTATGGTCACAAATATCTCAGGAGACCACACACTGCTTCCTTTTTGGCTTTCTTATTTTTTTAAATCACTTTCCTTTTTACTCAACCTTATAGCATATTGTCTTAGTTTCTGTCTATACTATAGTAGGTATGTGTGTGATAAGTTAAATGAAGAATATAAAGCATGGCACAAACAAGCGTTCTCCGGTGTGTAAGTCTCTGTTCTTTAATCATTTCCTCTGTCTACTCTTGTCCCAACTGTAGCACCAGAGAATGCAACATATACTTGTGGAGCTTACCCTAGCAACATTCTCTGGTGTTTTTAACTACTGATCTTGCTCCTTTTCTTACTATCTTAAAAGTATTGGCCAGGCACGGTGATTCACGCCTGTAATCCCAGCACTTTGGGAGGCCAAGGCAGGCGTATCATGAGATCAGGAGATGGAGACCATCCTGGTTAACACAGTGAAACCCCGTCTCTACTAAAAATACAAAAAAAAAAAAAATTAGCCAGGCATGGTGGCCGGTGCCTGTAGTCCCAGCTACTCAGGAGGCTGAGGCAGGAGAATGGCATGAACCTGGGAGGCAGAGCTTGTAGTGAGCTGGGATCGCGCCACTGCACTCCAGCCTGGGCGACAGAGCGAGACCCGTCTCAAAAAAAAAAAAAAAAAAGTGTTAAAGATTCATTTGAACAAATAATAAAACCTGTCAATTCTTTCAACCCTCCAGGCTACAGTTGACTACACGTTATCTGATCTTTTCTTCTTGGAAACAGTTGTGTTATTTACACTCTGATAAGACTCAGTGCAAACGCATGTTTCTTCAAGGCAGTCTCTTTCCCCTAGGCACAGATCTTCTCAGATTTCAGAGGTCTAAAACCTAGAATATAAAATTGAAAGTGGTGAGGCAAACTGTGCTTGTGATAAACCGTTAGAGAGAGAAGGGAAAAAAACAAAGTTGACTTTTTCCCCCCCTAACTTAAAACCTCTGGATACAGTAATTCTAATCAAGACTTTGTTTTTTGTTTTTTGTTTTTTTTTTTCTGTTTGATCCATATGCCAACCATCTCAAAATTGGTAGAAAATTCTGTTAGCCCATTTTCTTGACACTATAAATGGATTTAATTTTATATTGACATAGTGCATCTTTGAAAGCTATGAATATATTTTTAAAGCACATATTTGCTTTTTAAGATATGATTTTTTCCAATTCCGTGTTTCTAGGTGTGTGTGTGGAGGAGCGGAGTATCTTTTAAAAAGAGAGAATATTTTCTAATTTTCTTACTATATATTTTCAATTGTAGTCCAGACTGTATCTGTAAAACCAAAGGCCAAGTAACAGTACATAGCTTTCCTTGTAATCCTGTTTGCCTTTAAAGGGATGTTAATGTTCAAAATCCCTGCAGATTGATACTGAGCACAGATGTGCACAGCAGTAAGTGCACAATATGCAGGCACGTACCTTATCTTCCAAACTAGCAGTTGAAAATGGCACTCAACCTAATTAGCTCTCAAAAATGATTTAGAAGGACAAGAAATAGGAAAGCAGTCAGAGTTAGATAATGATACTAAATTTTGAAATAGAAATGCGTCTTTAGCAGAAAGTCATTTAAAAAATTCATATGAGGGGATAAGAATAATAACATAATTATTTAGGGTCAACCTCTACTGTGATTCCATAAGCCTCAATTTTAAGTCTACAATTAGGTACGACCCTGCATGAAAAGACCTTCCTTTGAACCATCTAAAGCTATAGCTTGTATAGGGGTATATTTCACCCGTGCATTCCCTAGCTCTGATCTTGACCTCAACCTGTTTTGTTCCAGCTTCTTTTAGTGCCTCCAGTTCTCATGGCCAATGATTTACTCATAGACCCTGACTTCTGCCTCCATCTTCTCTTAATGCTCCATCTTTACTCTAGGCAATGCATTTTCATTGAAAATTTGTCACAGGGCTTCCTTGTGTGGATTGGGCCTTTGAAGTAGATCCTGGGAAATATAATGTTATCTCCTTAGAATAGCCTGAGCAAATAATAGTAATGATGACAATGTTGGTGATAGTCTGCTTTCAGGAATGCCTGAAGATGCATCATTTTCTTGGACATCCTGGACTTTTTGTTGTTTGTGGCTCTCATTTGGTGTTTTAACATCAGGGCTTTCCAGAAAAGCTTCTTTGAGACAGTATCTGAAGTTGTTTCTGAAGGAACAGTTCCCTAAAGGTTTTAAAATAGAATAAAGAAAGATTGGAGGAAAAGTCAACAAACTGCCTTCTCCATCCCACCTACATTTGGTGAAAATATCCTCTACATCCCGTGTGCAGAGATATACAAAGACTGATGTTATTTAAATATATGTTTATAAAAACGAAGTGTGTAATCTAAATTTCTAAGAATTCTAGCATGCAGTAATTAATTTCTCCAAGAACGCTGATTTACAATATTGTACACTTTGATAAACATATTTACTTTTATTCTTTATCATATAGAGAAAAAACAGAACATTTTTATCTTCACATGTAATCTAAATAGATTGAAAGAGGTTGTTCAGACACGATAAAATTTTCTCTATTCAACATATTATTTAACCTTCTCTTCAGAATATTGCTCTATATATTTAGAAGTATAGACCCCTTTTCCAAACTTGGAAGATGCCTGACATTGGATGGCAAGCTAGGTTTGAGTTCTGGCTCTGTTGCTTACTCACTGGGTGGTCATGGACAATTTATGTAACATAACTCCATTTATCCATGTGTGATATGTGGATGATATTCCTGTGAAACGCTATGGTGTGGATTAAAGTGAGATAATGTTGGCTAAGCATGTTGTAAAGTAGACAGTAAAAATCACTTCCCTTCTTTTTCTTTTCCACTGAAAAAGTTTTATTCCAGCCATCTTTTTAGTCCAATTCCTGAAACTTGGGTCATCTCTGATCTGCTTTCCAGTTCTCCCGACATATACACTTTCCGCTTCTTGCTATTTAAACTACCCATAAACTTGTAACTCAAGATGACTTGTATTTTGTGATGAATCACAGATTGATTTCCACTATCAAGAAGTAGTCCTCACCCTTCCTTCTTGCTATTATTTTTCCTCTCTGCAGAAGGTTGCCCTCAAGCAAGAAGAATTTCGCTCTTCCCATAAAAACACAAGTCTGAGACTTCTCCCAGAGACATTTATTTTACCAGAATCATAGTATCCAGTCATGAAAGAACATTTTTCTCCTATTTGTCTTAAATCAAACATCTGCCCTCCATAGAATTGAACAGAATTTATATTTTGCATAATAGAATTTATATTTTGCATTACACAATTTATGTAAAATACATAATTTGCATAAAAGTATACATTTAAAATGTATAATAAAATAAATAATAAATAAAATCTTTGTTACTCCATGTCATGACCAATTGTTAATCTCATAAGTGAGCAGATTTTTTTTTTTTTTTTTTTTTTGAGACGGAGTCTCGCGCTGTCGCCCAGGCTGGAGTGCAGTGGCCGGATCTCAGCTCACTGCAAGCTCCGCCTCCCGGGTTCACGCCATTCTCCTGCCTCAGCCTCCCGAGTAGCTGGGACTACAGGCGCTGCCACCTCGCCCGGCTAGTTTTTTGTATTTCTTAGTAGAGACGGGGTTTCACCGTGTTAGCCAGGATGGTCTCGCGGTGGCTCAAGCCTGTAATCCCAGCACTTTGGGAGGCCGAGATGGGCGGATCACGAGGTCAGGAGATCGAGATTTTTTTTCTCACCACTCAAATTCACTTGATCTGATTATTCAGTAATGTTCCCATCAATCTGATAAGCACACACACACACATTGTGAGAAACAGAGGAGGAGGTTTATTAAATATAGTACAATTTTAATAATCATTGTTTTTATAATTGCAATCCTTATGAAATAATCTTTCTGAACTTGTCTGAAAATACTTGGATGTACAGATATCCATATTTTAAAATTATTTCATCCATCTTCCTGATTGGCACAAACAGAGTCGATGCTGAAAGTTGTGTCTTTCAGCCGATGGCTTGGGAATCTCTGCATTGGAATTTCAACCAGAAACCCAGGGTTACACTGGCTGCCACTCAAACAGAGAAGCCAAAAATCAGTTTGCTTCCATCTGGGAAGGTAGAACTTTAGCCTGTCATTTCTGAAACATATTAATAACCAAGAAGAGATCTTCCCTGCAAACTTCTAGAGGGAAGTATTGAGAAAAATTCTAAAGGAAAGTGGTGATAGTCTGTAAAACTTTATGATCTCCCATAAGGCAAAAAGGGAAGCTGTGCCCTGCCAAAGCATCTTCACGTCTCTCAGCATCTCCAGCTCTCCTTTCAGAGACCCTCAAGCCTAAGAGAAGTTACGAGTCAGAAGTCATGTCTCCCTTCTGTTGTTTAAAATAGGTCACAGCACTTTGTTTTCTTAACAAAAAGCTGAGGTCCACAAGGTATATTAATTTGGACAAATGACAGTTTTATTCTATTTCTTCCTAAATGTAAAAAATTGGTTTTCCTAAGGAAGGGATCTGTGACCTCATAATTTCTTTCCCACTTGTGCATGTAGTATGAAAAAAATATATTTAAAATGAGGTATTGTGGCTCGATTGGATACATCAGAGTGCTCCACGTCTTGTCTTTTACCTTGAGGCTCAGGTAGAGACAACATTCTTGCTCATAGACACCATCAAGTCTAAAGCACAGGGATGTGACTTGTCTTCAGGAACAGAGCTTACCTTCCACCATCTTGACTTTACCAGTTATGTATTTCTGCCAAAGACACTAACCCTGGCTATATCATATCTCTGTAAGGCATTTGTTCCATTTATCAAATCACAGATTCCTCAAATCTTAGGACCAGGGAGCTAGATAAAATATTCCTAAATCTTCAGGAAATATGGTAATTAAATGTGCAAAGAGAATTGCTACTTTATCTTGCTGGAGATTGCTTCCAGAGTACAGCAATCTAATGCTTCTCTTAATCCTCTAGTTTCTCCATCCTATTTGATAATGTATCTGTAGCATTGTATCTATCTGGAAACATTTATACTTTAAGTGGTTGGATAGTGTCACCTCCTTTTGACAATTCGTTCATGTATTTATTTAATATTTGATGAATGCTGACTATGTATTTACCAGGCACTGAAGCCACAGAGGTAAACAAGATGGGCATAGTCTTAGAACCATCACTGTGTTCACGGTGCCTATTGTAACCTGTTCTCTTCTACATTTCCTAGCTGCTCCAGCTCTTCTTTGATTATCATTACTTGCTTTTTTGGTCCACCTATGCTCTCATACCTACACTCTTGGTCTGTTGTAGCTCTTCAAGGACCGACTTGATCCCTACCTTGGAAATCATCAGCACCAGATCACAGATGGAAACAGATCACCCCAGCTCAGCTCACACCTTAGGTTTCCCAGGCCCTGGAACCCTCCTCAGTAGCAGTGAAATGCCCAGGCTTCCAACTGGAATCAAAGAGGTCTGTGGCAGAGTTTAGGATATGGGCTTTTCTTTGTGCAGTTGAGGACTGGAGTCTCCCAATAGCCTGTTCTTGCTTCTGCTGCAGGATTCAGTCCTGAAGTTCCTGTGAAAAAGAATCATATGATGCCTGCAATGACCCCTTACCTTGTTTTCAGGCCTCAGAAAAGATTCAGCACCAGATATTGGCACTATTGTGTGGGATCTCAAACATGACAATTATCCTTTTTTATCTTTTTTAGTGTTATTGCTTCAATTAGTTTGCAACTAATATTCATTTCCAGATGCTTTATTTGCTCAGACTCACTGTGGATGTTCAAAAAATTGCAAAGGGTCACTAAAACAAAAGTTATAAAAATGATGACTCCTTTATTCAACCAGATGCCATACTTCCGAGGTAATTGGCTGGCAAATTAGTGCTGACGAATTCTGAAAGCAGTGCTAGTGAGAACAGCCTCTATCGCCATCACTGTCTCCACAAGACACACACACACACACGCACACACACAGGAATCACAATTCAATCAACAATTATTAAAAATAATCAAACACATATAACACATATATATGGCAATTATTATACGCCACTCACTATTCCAACTTATTGAGTCATCACTCCATTTATGTGAGGTAGGTATTGTCTGTCACATGTATGAGGGAGCTGAGGCACTGCAAGCTTGAGCAATTTGTCCCAACTTCCATAGGAAGTAAATATTGAAGCCACATCTAAACCCAGGGAGTCTGATTTAAAAGCCTGTTGTCAAAATGGCTTTTCATGACTGCTTCTTATAAGATTATTAAAAGAATATGATTCATCAACCCCTGCATTTATATCATTCTAAACAAAGACCTATGGAGCATCCATTCTAGTCTGTCACTGTGCCGGTTACTTGTAATATAAGGAAAATAAGAGACTTGCTCGGCTTTAAGATATTCACAGTCTAATAGACTATATATATATATGTTTATATAGATATTTGCACTATAGTAAAAGTTGTAATAGATCATAAAAGCCCACACAGTGGCAGTGATAACTAAGTCCATGTTCACAACATAAAGGATACTCTGTGAGAACAAAAGGACATTTAATATCCCCCATCTTTCCGGAAGTTGCCACAGTGGTTTGGAAGGAGCAAGATGTAATAGACAGAACCATATGCAACCGATGTTTTGAAGGTTAAAAACTTTTGAATATTGGCAGTTTCATTTGGTTAAACCTAATATTTATGCAAAATATCTTCCTTAAATTTGATATTATTATTTATTAGCAGAGTCTTTGACTTCTTGGTTTTTAATTGTATTATTTCTTAAATGAAAATAACAATATGTTTATCATTTTCACATTTTGTGGACTAGGCAAAGCTGAGAAAAGTTTTCGTGTCACAATCATGTGATGTATATGAAATAAGTTGTATAGGACTTCAAATAAGGCATAAATCCTCTGGACATTTGTATGTGGCTTCTTACCAGAAAATGATTTGAAAAAAAATGGGTTAAATGAAGACAAAGAGAAAGGAGAGTGTTCTGTTCACTTCTTCATCTCCACAGTCATCTCCTCATAAACAGTAACCATCACTGGTATTTATAATTAATCATCACTTGCTCAGTGAGGAACTTGTGTGCCACGCACAGATCAGAAGATTTGAAATCTGAGAACTAAGACAACCTCATCCGGCATTTTAAGTCAAAAAATGAATGGTGAAGGTTTTTACAATTTTTAAAAAACATATACTATTTTATATATTCGAGGACTAAGATTCTTTTACTATGGTCTCTTAAAGGGGTCAGGCTACTTTACTACAATGGACCTTGCTTTCTTTCCTTGTAAGAGTGATAAAGTAAGACTTAGGGCCTCTAAGGGCCAGATCAAACTCCCAAACTCTCTGACTCACCTCTAGTATGAAAACAGCCACCCACCAGCCTCCCTGCTTTCATCTATTCGTTCCTTCAGAGCAACAAGAATCATTCCTGTAAAAGTGTAAATCAGGCCACAGGACACCACAATTGAGAATTCCCCAATAGTTTATCACTCCCTTAACAATGAAACCCACATTCCCAATGAACAGAATAAAGTTCCATAAGACCTGGACCTGACTATTTCACTGGTGGCTGTTATCAAAGTGTGGTTAAAGAAATCAGTGGAAATCTAGATTGTGAATGGTTGGATCCTTTCTTCATGATAAGGTATGCATGAAAGATAATGTCCTGAAATGTGTTTCCTCAGAGGAGAATTTCAAACGTTAATCAAGGTCAAATCTTATTGTAAAATGATGATGCTGACACAGGAAGTTAGATCATCTGAAAGGAAGAAAGCAAAGGGAAAGATCATTGTAAGCTTTCACTCCTTCCTGATGATGTAAGTGATCGATACCCATTCCCCTCCGTGCTTACCATCGTCTTTGTCCTCCCGCAGATTTTCTTTATTTGAGAGTCCTTGGGATTAGAGGGAATGAAGCTATACTTTTTGTATACAGGACATCCTTGTAGATACTAGGAGATGCATCCCAGGGCAAGGTGATCTCAGTGACATCTGTCTCTTCACTGACACACTGGGATACCATACGCACATATAAGATGAATTTAAATCCTGCCTGTGACTTCAATATAAGAAGATGCTGATAGCTTGTGACTTCAGTATCAGAAGATGCTATTATAAACCTCTTGCTCCTTCCACTCTATAGTGAGGAGACACTGGGATGCCTTTTGCTGGGAAAAGGGCAAATGTGATAAACTCAAACGTTTTCAAGAAGAAATTACAAGATAATAAATGAGAAATGATAAATTATAAGTGACTTTGTTGACATATCAACCAAACACAACGTGTCAACTTCATTTGAGTTCTGATTTGAACCAGTCAAATGAAGAGTGATGGTGTAATGGGGATGGAGAAGACAGAGGAGGATGGGGGGTGGGGGGATATGAGAATTCTTGAGATTTGAATGTATAATTGATATTTTATTTGTACTTTTGAAAGTGAACATCTCTTACCTATTTATAAATACCAGCTATTTACCGATGAAGTTACATGATGTCTTTGATTTGGCTCAGAGTAGTCCATCTATTTACAGCACAGTCATGCAGGTATGAAAAATAATAGTTTTGCATTAAGAAATTTTGAAGCAAAGTAATGGATCTGTGATGTTTCATTATGCCACTTTGTTCTACTTTTATTTATGTTTAAGCTTGTGTAATTTAAAGAAGGAGGAGTGTAGTAGAAGAAGAAGCAGTGTAAGGCAGTAGGGAAGAGTGAGGCCTATGAAAACGGAACCCTGTTTGTGCCCAGCTAGAAATAACTCACATCGAAATCTGCTTTGAACACGTGTGGCTAAACAACACATGGTGACAGGCTGGATCGTGAAAATGCCCACATGTTCTGGATCTTTAGAATATAGAACACATTTCAAAAGCTCACTAGGGTCGAGAAGGATGTTACTCTGAGAGTTGTTTAAAAGTGTCTTTAGCAAAAGGTGGGAGAATTACCAAGATGAGAAATCAAGACAAGGCAGGATGAGTCTACAAAGTGGTGAGGAGAGGCAGCTATGCAGTCATGTCACCAACCACAGGGCACGGTAAAGGAAGTGAGGAGCAAGGTGTGTGGGAATGAGGCAAACTCACTTAGCTCACTAATTCCAAAACCTCTGAGCTTTCTTGAGCTTGGAACGGCCTGTGGTCCTTGGCCACCAGGCCATTTGGACTGATGGTGGTAATTAGACTGCTTCAATGCGATGACTCCTTCCCTTGGGAATGAATGGTGGATTGTATACTCTAACCTTTTCAGCTGCAAACCTGAGTGCCATTCTGCAAATGCCAATTATCTGCATTGTTAAATGGATGTAGTACACCGAGATAAGCCTAAGAGTTCATCAGCAGATGGACAACTTCAATACACAGTTCCTTTGAGGGAGGCGGGGAAAATAAAATTTGATGAGAAACTGCCTTGGGATTCAATTTTTGATGGTTTTTCGATCTTATTTGTGGTCCATTAAAAGTCACCTTTCTCGGCCGGGCGTGGTGGCTCACACCTGTAATCCCAGCACTTTGGGAGGCCTAGGCGGATGGATTACGAGTTCAGGAGATCGAGACCATCCTGGCTAACATGGTGAAACTCCGTCTCTACTAAAAATACAAAAAACTAGCTGGGCGTGGTGGCGGGTGCCTGTAGGCCCAGCTACTCGGGAGGCTGAGGCGGGAGAATGACGTGAACCCGGGAGGCGGAGCTTGCAGTGAGCTGAGATGGGGCCACTGCACTCCAGCCCGGGAGGCAGAGCGAGACTCCGTCTAAAAAAAAAAAAAAAAAGGTCACTTTTCTCTTGGTCCATCCACTGAGGTAATTGAAAGGTCAGGAATTTGGAAGTCACTAAGCATTTTCTTGGCAATAGTTTTTTGGGCAGTTGGACCAAAGAGTCCTGCTGCTACAAAGAGTAAAATAAAGAATCTGAGACTTTTGACAAGACAGACAATAATAACTATTAAGTTAGGTTTGAACAATCTGAGCACATTTCATCTTGGGAAGAGTGTTAAGAAGAATAGAAATTTTGCTATTTGCATTCCCCTGAATATAGTAAGCTAAAATAAATTCTAATACTAAAATTAACTTTTTATTTTTTTACCCATAGAGAAAGAAGTGCAAAGCTTCTCTCACTCATATCTTCCCCCAAGCAAACAAGTATATATAAAAATAGTGGTAAAATTGAGGTATTAAAATACAGTATTTTTTCTAAGAAATGAAAATATGATCAGAAAATACATCCTTTTTCAGAGATAAACTTTATAATGAGTAATATTAAATGGAAATGCAAGAGTTTTCAGAATGAAAAAGTACAAAGAAAAACACATTTAAAAGATAAACACACCTATATCTACCATACAGGTAGAATCACTTTTGGACTGTTGTTGTTTCTTCGTGAAAAGTTAATTTAGGTCATGTGATAAACTATGGTGACATCATTTATTTCCCCTTTTCCATCTATTTCAGCTTGGGAACCAGACCTGCATTAAAGTGTGTGGGGTTTGGGGTTTGGAGAATACATTTTGGAGACAGAAATGTTAGTAACAGGATTTGATGTACGTGTTTAATGAAAAGTGACTCAAGTGCCTGAGGGAACAGTAATTTGGAGAGAAGAATGGGCTGTGTCTGCTGATGCTGACAGAACCTAAAACTCTTACAAATATGTTGTCAAAATATAGGCCAGCACCAGAACCACAGGAAACAGGTGTGGCTGGCTCAGTTTCTTCTTAAATGCCATATTGGGCCAGTCATGGTGGGTGAAGCCTGTAATCCCAGCACTTTGGGAGGCTGAGGCAGGAGGATCACTTGAGGCTAGGAGTTCAAGACCAGCCTAGGAAACATAGTGTAATTCTCTTTCTCTCTCTCTCTTTTTTTTTTTTAATTTTATTCTAAGTTCTGGGATACATGTGCAGAACGCATAGGTTTGTTACATAGGTATACATATGCCATGGTGGTTTGCTGCACTTATCAAACTGTCATCTAGGTTCTAAGCCCCACGTGCATTAGGCATTTCTCCTAATGCTCTCCCTTCCCCTTCCCACAGTACCCGCTATGTGTTGTTCCCATCCCTGTGTCCATGTGTTCTCATTGTTCAACTCTCACTAATGAGTGAGAACACGCGGTGTTTGGTTTTCTGTTCCTGTGTTTGCTGAGAGTGATGGCTTCCAGCTTCATCCATGTCCCTGCAAAAGACATGAACGCATTCTTTTTTATGGTTGCATAGTATTCTGTGGTGTATCTGTGCCCCATTGTCTTCCCCCAGTGTATCATTGATGGACATTTGAATTGCTTCCAAGTCTTTGCTATAAACATATGTATGCACGTGTCTTTACAATAGAGTGAGGGGAGGAGCCAAGATGGCCAAATAGAAACAGTTCTGGTCTGCAGCTTCCAGCGAGACCAACACAGAAGTCCGGTGATTTCTGAGATCCTATTTCAATGAAAAAATAAGAGATAAAATTAAGTGCTGTGTTCACAGATGCTGAATTTTAGCAGGCTGACTACACTTGCTGCTTTGTCCATCGCAGGCTGTTTTATGCCTGTTGTCATGTCATAATTTTTTAAATTACCTCTTTTCTCAATTTCTAAATTCCCCAATTTGGTAAAACCAGTTGTATTGTTCTGATCTTCTGGAGCGTTTCTTCTTCTTTTAAAAATATGTTTTATATTTATTAGAAACTTTAAAAAATGATATGGAGGGGCATTTGAGAATTTAAAGTGGGATTTTTTTTATGTAAGAAAGAGATTTTAGATAAATAGATCTTGCTAATGTCACTCATAAAATGACACACCAGTGAATATTAAACATTTCACCAAAGTTGTATATGTTTTTATTAAAATAAATATGTGTATAAAATATACAAATAAAATATTGAATAGCTTGTGTAATTAGTTGAATACTGTACTGACAAATAGAATGGTTGTATGAGTACTCAAAGTATGGCTTCTACTAAATGTGCACCAATCTCGTGAAAAAAATCATAAGTTTAACCTTCATTAGTCAGAGACCATTTGTATTATATTACATTACATATTCAATATATACACATCTGTATATAGATGTATAAACACACACATACAGCTATACACATATACTTTACAAGTGGTAAGTGGCCAACACTTACCACTTTTACTATAGAAATTTTAACCAAACTGCTATGGAAGTAATTATTCAGTTAAAAAACTGATCATAGGCTTTTAAATAATGAAAAAAAATTCAGACAATTGAGTGAAAGTGACCTATTTTCTTCAAAGGTAGGCATATAGAACCCTTTCCTTACAACATATAGAGAATATAGCACTTTCTGGACAGTTTTCGGTAGAAAAAGTATGTATGTTTGTAAAACTATAGGAAAAATACAACTTCAGCCTTCTCAGTTTTGTACAGTTTTAAAAAAGGTGAGGGAAGAGATGGCTAGTGCATTTTTAAAAGTGTAAATAAAGATTCTATATAATGATTAAATTGGGAGGAGCAGCAAAAATATTGAGAATATACTAGAATTTTTATTTCAGTAATAGTTCAAAGACATTACTGGCTCAATGTGAATTATGTGTGATCTAAAACAACAACAATATCAGTGTTGAATACAGAACTAGGAATTGAGCAAATAGATTTATAATCAAAAGATTTGGCTTCGTGAGTGGCTCACACCTGTAATCCCAGCACTTTGGGAAGCAGAGGCAGGCAGATCACTTGAGCCCAAGAGTTCAAGACCAGCCTGGGCAACATAGTGAAACTGTCTCTACCAAAAAATGCAAAAAATGCAAAAATTGTCTGGGTGTGCTGGTATGTATGTATAGTTCCAGCTACTTGGGAGGATGAGGTGGGAGGATCACTTGAGCCTAGGATGTTGAGGCTGCAGTGAGTTGAGATGGTCCTACTGCACTCCAGCCTGGGCAGCAGAGCAAGACCGTGTCTCAAAACTAAAAAATAAAAAATAAAATAAAAAATAAAATAAAAATATTTGTGCTGTAGTGTGGTGAAAACCATTGTGGTGATAGTTGTAATGTCAATAAGGTATATGACTACACAGGTACACACAACTATATATAAGTAAACACACACAGTGGAAGGGGATCCCTATACGCCAATATAGAACGCATTTTGTCTAAAACTGACCTGGTGTTCCTTCATGATCCTTTATTTGATGACAAAAATGGAAATTTACTTAGTCTAATTTGATTCAAAATTATGTCCACACCAATATTGTAAATAATCCCTTTAGACACTTTATCAGTCTGATCGATTCTGCCCTCCTCTGTATGTCCCCAGTGTGGCATCACACTGTTTGGAGGATGAAGGGCTCCTGTGACCTCGTGGTATGGAGTGACAGAGTCACTGAGTTTTTTCTTTGTTTCAGGGGTCCTTGCCAGTTCTTGCTGAGGTGGGACTGATCTAGCATTCTTCTGGTTATGGTGAATCCCATTATTTACCTTTCTGCTAATGTCTGTGATAACACTGTGGCTAAAGTATTCCTCACCATCCCTTGTCTGCTATAGCCATGGCCAAGTGCCTCTCACTGCAGAAATGCTCCCTACTCTCTTGCTTGTACCCTCAGAGTCTCTGCAAACCTCCCTTTGTTCCCCTGGTCCAGATAGTCAGTCCCCTCTGTCATCGCCTTGTCATAAGCTGGCCATGGTGGGCCAGGGGAACTTATTTCTCTATACACAAAACTGATTTTCTCTAGATTACTGGTAGATGACCTGTCATTGCAGGACTTAGCCGTGAGCACCAACAGAATTAGTGAAAATAACTTCACCCATTCCCATTTAAAATACAATAGAAAAACATGTATATCAGTCGTTTAGGAGTAAACTATTCCAAAAAAAGAATCATCTATTTGAGACGTAGGATTTTTGTTCTCTTTCTCTCCAGACACATTGACAATAGACTCACTCTAAGATAACAAGTGTTTTTTGTATACTTCATTTCAGTACTTTCCATAATGGGAATTTCATGTTGTTGAAAGAGCACTGACCTTAACTTGGTACACATTGCTCTTCTTTTAATAATTTTGGTTAAAATATTCATTTAAAGCAAAGATGGAATTAGAAAAATGAGAAAGCAATCAAAGATTGTAAAAAATACTGAGATACAATTAAAATGAGTAAAAATTTTGTAAATCAAATATGTAATTATTTTTAAGTTGACACATTGTAATTTTATTTATTTGTGGAGTATGATTTGATACGTTCATTTGTATATGTGGTGTATGCTGATCAAATCAGGGTATGTACTAGGCCCTTTTTGCACTGCTATGAAGAAATACCTGAAGCTGGGTAATTTAAAGAAAAGAGGTTTATTTGGCTCATGGTTCTATAGGCCGTGAACAACATCTGCTGGGCTTCTGGTGGGAGCCTCGGAAAGCTTTCGATGGTGGCAGAAAGTGAAGGGGAAGCTGGAGTATCACATGGTGAGAAAGGGAGCGAGAGAGAGAGAGACAGGAGGTCCTAGACTTTTAAACAACCAGATCTTGTGAGAACTATTTCATGTGATTAAGAACTCATTCATCACCAAGGGGACAGTGCCAAGCCATTCATGAGGGATCCACCCTCATAATGCACTACCTACCACCACGTCCCACTTACAACATTGGGAATCAAATTTCAGCATCAGATTTGGAGAAGACAAATGTCCAAACCATATCAGGGTAGTTAGCACATTCATCACCTCATGTCTTTATCATTTCTTTGGGGTAAGAACATTCAAAAGCCTCTCTTCCAGCTATACACAATACCTTACTGTTAACCACACTTACCCTAGTATGCAATAGAACACCGGAACTTATTTCTAATTGTAACTTTGTAGCTACAGTTGGACAATTAATTTAACCTGGTTAATTGGCCTTGGTCTGTCAATCTGTAAAATGGGCATACTGTCTGCCTCACAACATGGCTGTGAGCATTAAATGCACAAAGACTTCACACATAATAAGAGATCAATGTACTTTATTTCATATTCTTATTTATTAAAACCTTATAAACATATATTTTGATATATGCCTTACAGATGCTATTCTAATGAAATTAAGCTTTAAAATAAGAACAAGAATCCTACCACTATCACATGTCAACAATTCAATGTGTTTCTCTCCACACATTGTTCATATACACACACTGTTAGAGATACAATGAGTATCGATATTTTATATTTTCCATTGTCATTGAACATTAGATGATTATTTTAATATTGCTATATAATCTTTATAATATTTCTAAATTTTACCATGCCAAATGAATTTTGTAGTGATCAAAAAATTCATTTGGAGTATAAAACACAGCCCCTCACACACACACCACACACTTTTCTTTTATAACTATTTATAATACATACAAGTAAAGAGACTTACGGCACAGAGTGTTTCTATATAGGAATCAATGGGTCCCTGACATGCTTGTCCATTACATACATGTTATCTTAAACCTCTAGGTGCTTCTAATTTTCCAATGCTTACTTGTGATACTCACCAAAGCTGCAACAATAGCAACAACCAATTCCAGTTTTACCACTGACAGCCATCTTATTAAGTGATTGTTCAAACCACTGCAGAACTTTCCCAATGCAGGCAATTGGAGAAGGGCTGAAGGTTGAGGGAGTAAGGAACAGGTGATGAGGCTATTTTGAATAGCAGCCCTTGGTTCTGCAGAGCTACAAACTTGAACTACGGAAAGAAACTGATAAAGTTGTCAAACGGAGAAGAACCATATGTCACCTCACACGCTCAGCACCACCTCACAATACCTTTCCCTGGCTGCAAGCACACTGGGATTCACCCGCAAGGCCTCAGACATCTGTGCCTCAGTGAGAGAAGATTGGGCATGTCCAATGGCCAACGAGGCAGCTGGCCTTCCCTGTGGCTAACACATTTAGCAGTCCTAGTTAAGCAAGTGTCCTTTTGGTTAAATATAATTAATCTCCTTCTAAGTGTCAGGAGTGGCGTGGTTGTGTGTGTTCTTAGGCAAGAACATAAAAAGAACAATCATTCCATGTAGCCCAGTAAAAAATAGATACAGTTGCTCAGATGGCAGGTGGGCATAAGAAGAAAAGAGAGTCCTTTTTTGAATATAGACCATCTATATACTCGAAAAAGATACAAAGACATCTCATGCACACAACGTTTCACTTAAAAAGTACCTGGAAATCTTCCAAGAGTAGTTTTCACTAGCAATAGAAAATAGCAGTCTTTTTTTCTTTTAAACCTCACCTTAATAAATTGTTACAATTTTTATTCATTTGTATGCTATTTAGGCTAATTTTTTTCCTCTTCATCCTAAATGGTCTATGTCACTGAATTTTTGCAGTTAGATGTAATTTGGAAATTATCTGTTCAGAGCTCCAAACTTATTTTACAGTTAAGGCATCTGAATTTCAGAAAGTTAAGCAATTGGTTAAGTCGCTTAAATAGATTTGAGCTGAGAATCCAAGGATCTTGAAGTTCAGCTGTGTACATGTTCCAATAAGAATTGAGCAAAATCTACTTCCAAAGATGACATCAATGGAAAAACTTTTCTGCGTCATTCCTTGCGATGTCCTTAGCCTTTCGTGAACATTGTGAGATTATTAGGTTTCCACTTTTCACACTGATGCAGTGTTGAGTGACTTCTTTCAACAGGATGCCATCGACACCTTGGTTAACACAATCAGCCCGGGTTTCAGGGAAGTCTGCTCTTGCCCAGAACTGCAGCCTAGCAGAGGCGAGGAAAGGCCAGAGCCAGGCTCCAGACACTGCATGCCAGCTCTCCACGCACTTTCTTCTCCATGACCTCAAGGCATCTTCATCATTGATTAGTTGCTTTTTGTGATCTGCCTCTCCCGGTTGAATGTGAACTCCATAAGAGCAGAAACCTCGTCTCCCTTATTCCTCTCAGGATGCCCCACCCACAGAGAACACAGAAGGTGCTTGATAAATATTTGCTTAATAAATGGGAGAACAATCTTATGAAAACTGCTTAATCTCTCCTATTATCAACTTTTCTTATCTGCAAAATGAGCAATCTGTGTCAATAGAGATGAGATGGCAGGTGTAAGCCACTGTGCCTGGGGCCAAGCATACAGTGGTGCTCAGCAAATGGTTTGCTGCTAGAGCTTGGTGGTGAGCTTTATTTTATTCGCAAAATGAAGCTACTACTAACAAATAATATGTATCATAACAATAACAATAGAGCTTCTCAGCCCATTTATGATTTATGCCCCTCCCATCTTCTTCCTTTTTCTTCTGTTTCTACACTATCCCTTCTCCCTACAATCTGATGCTTTGTGGATTTCCATTGGTAAGAATTCTCAGGGCAGGCTGGGCGCAGTGGCTCACACCTGTAATCTCAGCACTTTGGGAGACCAAGGCCGGTGGATCACGAGGCCAGGAGTTTGAGACCAGCCTGGCCAACATGGTGAAACCCCATCTCTATTAAAAATATAAAAATTAGCTAGGCATGGTGGCACCTGCCTGTAATCCCAGATACTCAGGAGGCTGAGATAGGAGAATTGCTTGAACCCAGGAGGCGGAGGTTGCAGTGAGCCAAGACCACTCCATTGCACTCCAACCTGTGCAACAAGAGCAAAACTCTGCCTCAAAAATAATAAATAAATAAATAAATAAATAAATAAAGAATGATCAGGGCAAAGTTCAGGTTAAGCGAGGGTCTCCTGGGTTGCTAGGAAGTGCAGATCTCCAAGTCCCATCTGCAGATATTCTAGTACACTTGGTCCAGCTCTGTTCTGCTTTGGATTAAATAGTGGGAGTCTGGTATCTGCCATATGTAATACGCCTCTCTCTGACTGGCGATTTGGTTGTAGGTGGTCTTTTGACCTGATCTGAAAAGCACTATCCATTGCTCTGGCTTCCCTTGCATTAAGACAAGTTATTTTGTGTAAGGTGGTCTCTGGTCACTGCTGATTGCAACTTCTTTACCCAGAAGACCGCAGCTCCCCTTCTTCCTCAGCTGACTAAAGGTACCCAAACATGTGACAGCTTGTCACAGATTTTCTTGAATGGCATAGATTTCTCCTGCTATTTTTTAGTACTTATTTGTAAGAGCATCCTTAAGATATTTAAAATAATAATAGGACAGAATACGAGATTCGGGATTAACTTTCATTCCTTTACTCTTTGATTTAACAACAAAAATGAGCACCTACTGTGTGCCATCCTTCTAGACACTTGAGATACATCAGGGAGAGAAAAAAGCAAACCAGACAATCATCTTTATCCCCTTTGGTCTTATATTCTAGTGGGAGGGAAAATAAAGTGAACACCATAAGTGAGCAAAATATGTAGTGTATTTGAATATGTTAAGTGATCTAACATCATGAAACAGGGTGCGAGGAGCTAGGCATGCTAGGTGTGGGATCTGAAGTATTGAACCCAGCAGCCAGGGCAACCATAATGAAAATTCACTATTTGTGTAAAACTGAAGGAAGAGCTGTGGAGCTGCATGGATTTTAGATGAAAGAGTGACTCAGGTGGAGGAAACCATCCTTACAAAGTGGTCAGGTGGGCAAGTGGGCACAGCTGTTTAAATGGTAAAAGGCCTGAGGGGTGGTAAATGAGCACAGGAAGAAAAGGAGCAGTGGGGAGGAGGTGAAACCAGAGGGCAGGGTACACAGCATATTGAATGTATTGAAGGGACTTTGGGTGCTTTTTTTTCCTGCACGGAGAAGGGGATCATTGCAGGGTTTTGTGCAGAGGAATGGAATGACCTGACAAATTTCAAAAGAATAATCGTAGCTTCCTGCATACTTAGAAAGTTAAGGAAAAAATTAAAAAACAAGACACTGCCGGGTGTGGTGACTCATGCCTGTAATCTCAGCACTTTGGGAGGCCAAGGTGGGTGGATCATTTGAGATCTGGAGTTTGAGACCAGCCTGACCAACATGGTGGACCCATCTCTATTAAAAATGCAAAAAGAAAAAAGCTAGCTGGGCGTGGTGGCGCACAACTGTAGTACCAGCTATTTGGGAGACTGGGGCAGGAGAATTGCTTGAACCCAGGAGGCGGAGGTTGCAGTGAGGCAAGATCGCACCACTGCACTCCAGCCTGGGCAACAGAGTGAGACTCCATCTCTAAATACATAAATAAATAAATAAAACAAGATACACAGTTGTCTATGAGTTAATGCACTGATTTATGAGTCTACAAGTTAAATCACTGATTTGGATTGGCCATGCCCAGTAATAACAAAAAGCAGACCAACTTTTAGTTGATTAAGTACAAGCACTTCAACTAAACCAAAAGTTAAATTCAACTC
Organism: Papio anubis; assembly: GCF_008728515.1. NCBI lineage: Eukaryota > Metazoa > Chordata > Mammalia > Primates > Cercopithecidae > Papio > Papio anubis. The sequence goes on from NC_044985.1 coordinate 7,479,215, forward strand.
AACTCAACTAAATGTTTAGCTAAATTGCTTGTACTCTCTTCTACCTCTCTGCCTTTGGTATACTCATCATTAGAGAGGCCATAACGGCAAACCATATATGTTATGTCAGAAGCACAAAAAAAGACAGTGGGCAAGTTAGAAACTCTTGCTTTATACTACAGATCAAGTAAAGGCCGGTGTGTCAAAATATTTTCCAACATATCGTTGGCTCCACAATTTGGTATAGATCCTGGCCAATGGAACTGGTCATTTTTACAAAAAGAATCAATTTAAAAGTAGATAAAGTCTAAGCCAGATCATTATGTATAAGCCTTAGTTTTTGAATAGATATATGAATGATGTCAGAAAAATGATAAAATATGCTGGATACGTAGAAAGGGTGCAGTAAATACTTGCGTAATTGAATTGGATGTTAGCCAAAATAGGGTAGCATATGCATCAATAGGAAAACAAACCACCACATTGTTTACAGCATGTGAAAAGTTGCCCTGGCAACTCTCATCTATTTAGTGGTCACATTGATCTGACATCGTGTTGACTTCCTACAGAGTTAATTTCTCACTTCTCCAGACTGTAATGTCAGCACAGTTGCACATCTCTCTGTTTATTTACCAAAAATATCATCACAGTCCAAGACTCAAATATTTAAAATGCATAAAACCTATGACTGAACTAAAACTCTTCCATATCGACAATTAAAAAAAGGTTAGGATGCGGGAAAAGATGCTTTTGCAATGTGGTTTGAGTAAGGTCATTTTATTTTATATTATTGTAAGATAAAAGCATACAACTGATGATGTTTGCTATTTAGGCTTTGAGGGTGGGAAATACTGCTAGATGAGTTTAAGGAGGTGATATCAGAGATTATATGACCAGGTTGAGAAAGAAGATTTGAATATTAACAACCCTTGGAAATTCCAAAAACATGTAGCCTGCTCTCCTAGTCCAGTTCATCTGGATGTGAGTTCAGAACTGCTCACAACCAGCTGGATGTTCTTAGGAAAATCACAACTTTTCTGGGCATCTACTTCAATTGCCAAAGAAGCACAAACCACAAGATTGTTGAGAGAATCATGTAAGATACTTTGCTTAAACCAGTGTAAGTATTAGCTGGAAAACACTAGAAACCAAGGGCTGCTCCAGTGTTGGAATCTGACTGTAGTGACTGGGACACAGCCACTGCCCCAGCACTCCTCATGCTCACCCCACTGCTGGCCAACTTTGCTTCTCCCTTGGGACCCCTCCTACCTAATCAGTGTGCAGACCCAATACCCAATAATGTTCAACCTTTTCTTTTTATCACCCCTTTACAATAACGAAATGTGCAGAGTAACTATCCCATGAATGATTGCCAACAGGTTAATAATCCACGTGCAAGCACTTTTAATAGTTAGAAATGACACTTAATTATTAAATGTTATTTATGTTCACAAACATATAATTTTTTTGAGGTTGCTTTCCCTTAGAAATGGATTGTGTTCAATATCATTTTTATTCCAATAAACACAGGATGCATTAATGAAAAGGTACAAGGGCACAAGTCACACCTGCCAAAACCCAATTTCAGCCATATGCCAGATTTGGAGAGCGCCATAGAGCTGCCAATACAACCCTTTAAGAAGCCGGATGCCATGGCTGGGGAAATACTTTTCACTCCTGCTCATTTAATTCTTACATTAGTAATTAGCCTTAGCCCACACAGAACTAAAATTAATCATAAGAAGAGGCAGCTTGACTCTTCCAGTTACATTTCAGTTTCAGGCTGTTTGCTCTCACCTCTGTCAGAGCATCCTCTGCTTCCCGCACCGTCTCCTGTCTGCCTCCTTTCACTCGGTGTTCGTTCATGGGTAGAGCTCATGGAATAGCACTGGGATAGCAGTAGTCATCCCAAATGTTGCAAGTCCAAAACCCAACTCCTGATCCTACCCTCATTACAGACCTGTCCCTCTCACAGTAGATAACAGCTTTAACATTCCTGGTTTTCAGTGGCAATAAATCCTTTGAAGTGGTCTTGCTTCCTCTTTCTCCCAGCGCATCACTAACTCATCTAAATGTTTTATTCTACAAAGTATCCTAGAAAGGGAAAAGTTATTTTGCTATTATCTCCTGTTTGGATTACTGCAAGAGGCTCTTAAGGTTGTTTCTAGAGACTACCCTCATGTAGAAACCCAAATTCAGGCTCCATTATGGGATGTGTGGTGCTAATGCCAAACATGACACATAGATGCTGAGAGATAAAGAAAGGTTTATTCAATTTGGCCAAAGCAAGAAGGCAGGATGGTGAGATCTCTCAAATATTTCTTAACAAACAGAAGAAGAAAGTTTCCTTTCCTATTACAGGAAAGTTTCCTCTCATTTCTATACAATATATCCTATATACACTATATATTGGGTTATTTTTTCAAAGTTGATCTACCTATATGTGTACTGTTTCAAAAGTGGTACTGAAACTAGAAATGGTTCTATCTCGAAAGCAAATTAATTCTTAAGATAATTTTGAGATGCAAAAATGGGAAAAAGATTAAATTTGTTTCTTCTTACAAATGTGTTCAGAAAAACCAATTAATTCTAAATCACCTCAATAATAGCAACTAGCTAATTCAAATAATAATTGAGAAAATTAGAATAGATTAAAACTGAATATTTGTACTTATTTAGAAATTTGGTTAAAAAATATGGAATATGAATGTTGAGTGCTAGCATGGGGCATGCTTCTTTGAAAAGTCCTTTTCTCCAGTAACCGATATTTACTGTAGGAACCCCAACACAAAATACTAGGAGAGGGTTTATGGGGTAGTGAGTTGTGTCCAAGTTAAAGAACTTAGTCAACAGGGACAAGTAGAAGAGGTCATACTGAGAACCCTTTAGCTTCCCATCAATGCTTGAGTCTGTATCAAACATTCAGTCAAGAAATATGTCTTAAACCCCTCCTATGACAGAGCAACAATTATTTTTCAATACAATGCTCAGCTTTTTCCTAAACAATAACACCAGACTGGGCTAAAATGACTTTACACAACATAGACATTATTAATTCGTAAAAGCCGTTCTGCTATTTCTTCTAACTGGGGATTTATAGAATTGCTGTTTTACATGGCCAATGAATCCTGCAAATCAAAATAGAATTATTTGAAATGCTAATGCTATTCTGTATTCCTGATTAAGTCAATCAGATTAATTTTGTACTTATTTGCAATTTATAGCAAAATCTGTATTCATTTTTACCACTCAGTCTACTTGGTGCAGTTGCTAAACATTCCTATCAATATTGCAGACAAGATGGAGCACCTGATTAATACAAATGCCTAAACATAGTTTCCCTGATCTTGGCTAATTTATCTTGTATTGACAAAATCAAAAGTAGTTAAGAAATAAGCATACAAAATGTTACTCACCATCTTGTAAATGTCAACCTTATTGGGAGGCAATATTATGTGTGGAATGCTTGCCTCATTTAAATTTCCCAGCATAATTGAAAATATGTTTTAATAAATCTTACATAGTAAAAATAATCTGGTTGCAACAGGACAAGAAAAATTAGGTTCATTTGATAACATTCTCATTTAAATACTTAGCACTATGCATGTACTCAATGATTATATCAAGTAAATCCCCCAAATTTGCAGTAAAAATGTAATTGCCTGAGAAATAATATAATAAAAAACTGAATAACAGATATATGGAGTCTGCATTACAACTATAAAACAAGTCAATAACAAAAGAATTGATAGCATTTTGTTTGGATATTTTAGAGTTATAATTTGAAACTGTTTATGTTGCAACTATGTAAATTTATGGCTTGGCACCAAAAAAATGCAATGTAATAGAATTCATTCCTTTCTATCTCTTAAAGGCACAGAGTAAAATTGTAAAATCAGATATTTTTTATGGATAAATTAAAGAAAAGACAATCTTCCCGGGAAAACATAGATTCAATACATTTTTCAGTATTTTCTTCAACTTTATAAATGTATCTGTTTCTTGATCATTGCTTCTCATGATGAGAGAAACTGAATTCTTGCTAATGCCTTAAAATAGGGTTCATTCACAGCTTTGACCACCGGGCTAATCTTACCCCACAGCTAACAATTGGGTCAACAACACATCCCCAACAACTTTGCAGAGAGGACAACACTGCTCTCTTGGCTCTATATAAATACACTTATTAGAGTACCAATTACGCTACCTTTTTAAAATTAGATAACCTGTTTCTTCAGTTCAAAGTGGTCTTTGAAAGTATGAATCACATATTCATCATCAGTGAAACCCTAGAATCTTGCACATTACTTAATGCTTAGAGGTGATTCAATGCGTTTTTGTTGGATTTTTAATGAAATAAAATTAAATTGAGCTTGCAAAGCAAGTAATTTGTTTTAATATGTTCTAGAATGCTCTTTAATGCCTATGTATTCATCTCACAAGAACTATGCTAAAGTATAAGAGTAAATAGACATCTTACAGACTTGATTGATAGAATAAGAAAATGCTAGGAATACTTCTCTTTCTCATGACAATGACACTGTCACTTACTCACATATCCATTCCCCAAGCACTCACCAGTCACCTAATATATGCAGGATACTCAGATATCCCTTTCCTTAAGGATCTTCAAACCTAGCAGGAGGTTTGAAGTTGTATTTGAAGTATGCATTCCACGCAGGGGTGCTGGGTTTCTTCTACCAAGCCACTGTTGTGCCCAGCACATTATTTCTCACATGTGCTGTAGGGCAAAATCATACCAAGAAGATTAATTAATGGGGAAAACACAACCACAAAGAAATTAATGTTAAATGTAAATGTGTAGCCTGCATAGGAACACTGCTAAGTCCCAGAAAACCTCCTCAGACTTTCTTTTCCTTTTCTTTTCCTTTTTCTTTTTCTTTCTTTTCTTTTTTTTTTTTTTTTTTTTTTGAGATGGAGTTTTGCTTCTGTTGCCCAGACTGGAGTGCAATGGTGCGATCTCCGCTCACTGCAGCCTCCACCTCCCGGGTTCCAGCGATTCTCCTGCCTCAGCCTCCAAAGTAGTTGAGATTACAGGCATGCACCACCACGTCCAGCTAATTTTTGTGTTTTTAATAGAGTTGGGGTTTCACCACTCTGGCCAGGCTTATCTCCAACTCCTGACTTCAGGTGATCCACCCGCCTTTGCCTCCCAAAGTGCTTGGATCACAGGCGTGAGCCACCGTGCTCAGCCTCGGACTTTCAATTACCGTTGACTTCTCTCCCCAATGTGATTTGTCCCACACGAGCCCCATGAGCATGTGCTGCCTCTTCTGCTCCTGGATTAGAGCTCCCTAGCCCTCCACCACTACAGCCCCATCTCAACACCAAGTTCCCTCTGGCCCTCTAGTCGGTCCTTACAGAAGAGAGGACCTGTTGCCTTCCAGAATGGCCCCAACTGCTACCCACTTTCCAGAGATCCTTACGTACTTGCTGGGCACGTAACCTCTGCCAGCCTGTGACCCTGAGCAGGCATCACCATCTCTACTTGGGAGCAGTCTTGCTGCGGGGGTCTTCGGGGTGAACTGCTGTCCCCTCACTCTGTGTATCTATGTGTTGGGTCACTTAGGTTTCCTCTTTTCCGAAGAGCAATTATTGAGTTTAGACACAGAAGTGAGCAGAAGCAGATGTGACCTCTGCTTTTATGAAGTTTGCATTCCCTGGACATGGAGTACATGAGGCATGGCTCATGTTCTTTTCTCTCTTCCCCATATGGCTTTCAAAAGGCTAAGCAGGAATGTCCACTACTTTTGGAAGAGTGTGTTTGACACCATGCTCTTCTTCCAAGCGCACACACACATCCACACAGGCACACACACATTCACACACACACTCTCACACATATTTGCACACACACATTCATGCACACACACATTCACATGCACACACACATTCACACATATTTACACACACATTCATGCACTTTCACACACACACATTCATGTGCACACGCACATTCACGCACACACACATTCACACACACACACACTCACACACATACTCATGCACACACATTCACACACCCACTCACACATTCACACACACTCTCTCACACACATTCACACACACACACACTCACACACATTTACACACACACATTCACACACATTCATGCACACACATACACACGCATTCACACATACATTCATGCACACACACATTCACACACACATTCACGCGCACATCCCCCAATACTGTGTTTTTTCCCTTTGCTTTCTACCAAAAAATGTTCTATCAGAATTCATTTGAGCTGAAAAAAAAAGAAATAATGACAAAAAAATTTCTAACTACACGTAGATTGCATTTCTTTTCTCTATCACCTACGTCAGAAGCCACAATATCTAGAACACAGCAATTTTTCAGTGAACTATCTGGTGAGTGATGCATAAACAAATGAGCAACTGAGCAACCCAAGTTTGCAATCATTCACGTGTATAAGAGCAACTAAAATACGTTTAGAAACGTGATGATTTGTGGTACTATTTCCAAATGTTGGCCGTCTCCTCTTGTGTGACAATCATACTCTTCCAGCCTCTTGGCAGCAGGCAGGGCCATCTGATTTGCTTTGGCCAATACAGTGCAGCAGAAATGTTGCTAACCACCTCTAAGCAAAAATATTAAAAACAGCTGCATGGTGCCATTATCTGTTTTTCTCTTGTTTTATGAGACGAGTATGTCCCAAATGGGGACTTTTCTTCACAAGACTCTTGGATACAGAGTATACCAAACCTCCGCTAAACTTACAGAAGACATGAACAGAGGGCAAGAGGTAAACATTTGCTGTTGGAAGTCATTCAGATATGTTTGTTTATTTATTTGTTTGTTTACAGCACAGTTAAATCTAAGCTAAGTGCTTTATGGAATATCACAAGCTTACTTTTGGGATAGAGAAGTTATTCAAAGTTCCTTACAGTTTGCAAGTTTGGAATTGCTGAAAGAAGGAAAGAAAGAAAGAGAGAAAGAGAGGCTATCATTCCCTGAAACCCCACCAGGCATCAAGTATTAAATAATCTTACATTTATAGTTCTTACAACCATATCAAGGTAGTGTCTATCATAATTTATAGATGATAAGACAGGCTCAATTACTATAATTATATTTGTTGAACTTTCACTACATTCCTGTTCTATGGACTGTTTTAATTTTTGCAATCATCCAAAACTCATTGACTTACACAGGTGTAGAGATGTTACTCTTTGCCTTTTCATTCTGAATATGTGTGACTTGTGTGTCTGTGTCTGAGGGTGTATGTGTGCAAGACATGGCATAATAAGATATACATATTTGGTCTTTGTCCCTGGTACCCGATACAAGTTCCTAAACTTCTTGGAATTTCCTGAGTGATCAGTGTGAGGGAAGCATCTCTTGTCATTATATAAGTCATTAAAAAGTCATTTTCAAACATACCTGAGACTGAGGTGGCTCTTGGAAGATGGGGCTTGGTTGCCAGAGGAACCAACCATGTAATCAGAAGATGGAACTTTTCAGCCCCACCTCTGATCTCCCTCGGGAAGGGAAGAGGGGCTCGAGAGTGAGCTCAATCACAAGGCCAGTGATTTAACCAATCTTGCCTATGTAATGAAGCCTCCAAAACAAACAAACAAACAAACAAAACAATGGAGTTCAGAGGGCTCCTAGATTGATGAACACATGTCAGTGCTGAGGGAGTGCACACTGGGAGAGGAATAGAAGTTCTGTGCTGCGCCCCACATCTTCATCTGTGCATTTCTTTCATTTGGTGATTTGTCTGTATCCTTCATAATAAGCCAATAAACATAAATAAACCATTTCTTGGATTTTGTGAGTGTTTATAGCCAACTATCAAACAATAATGGGTTAGAGGAGCCTCAAATTTATAGCCAGTTTATGAGAATTACAGGTAGCAATCTGGGCCTTGCAATTGGTATCTGAAGTGGTGAGCAGCCTTGTTGGAATGAGCACTTAAACTCTAGGTCCACGCTGACTCCAAGGAGTTAGTTTCAGAATTTAGTTAAATTGTAGAACACTCGGTTGGTGTCCGCAGAGAAATGGAAAATTGCTTGGTTAGAAAACCCACGTGTTTGGTGTCAGAAGTATTTTGACTACATAGGAAAACAACAGTTTTTCTGTTGACAGGGTAAGGGTAAATGGTTGTGGGGGAAGGCACATAGCCATGGCTGATTGCACCCATGGCAGCCAGGGGTTTTGCAGAGTAGCTCCCATTTCAGTTCTATAATAGACTTTCTCATTTGGGAAATTGGTGTTGATGCTTTCTACGTCAGAATACAATTGTGAAAATAAATATCAAATACGACGTAAACGTTTGGTTCCTTTGTTATTATTAGCAGGGGAAAAAGAGCAGCTCACTCTGATTGTTCCTAATGAGTCAGTAGGGTATGGATGGAAGACAAACATTTTCATATGCACCTGCCTCTGACAGAGTAAGAATGAAAAGTAAATATAATTTAAATTGAAAACTTCCAAGAGCCCATAATTTTCCAAGAGCAAATAGATAGGAAAAAGGTTTCATGAGTTCTTTTCATAAATGAAAAGAGGGAAGTCAGAAAGCAAATAAAAATGTAGCATTTAATGGCATGATAGCTGAAGGAAATCTCACTTGGAATGACTAATGTGCAAAATCGGAAGTATCTCAGAGGTTCACAGACCCACGCTTTCATTTTATAATGAGGAAAATTGAAGCCTGCTGAGGGGAAAGTAACTTGCCCAAACTCATTCTAGTAATTAGCTCAACTGAGGCATGTGAACACATTTCAGGACATCAAAGTTTTGTGGAGCTGGGATTTTGCACTCAAGTAACATAGTGTTAAAGTAAACTCCATTTTCCTGTCCCTGATTATAATGCAGGTGGTGGATGAAATTCATCTGGGTTCTGTGCTACTTGAAATCTACACCTTGCAATTCACGTTTTAAAAAATTTACCCTATAATTTGTCCAGTGACTTTGTAATTTATTCCATCATACCAGAAACTTAATTCTGATAAGCAAATGATATCATATCAGAAAGTAAAGGATTCCTTAGGAGAATAATACCCTTGTATTTACTCTTTTTTTTTTCTTTTTTTTTTTTAAATCAGACAGAGTCTCGCTCTGTCATACAGGCTGGAATGCAGAGACATGATCTCACTGAAACCTCTGCTCCTGGATACAAGCAATTCTCTGCCTCAGCCTCCCAAGTAACTGAGATTATAGGCAGCCACCATCACACCCGGCTAATTTTTGTATTTTTAGTAGAGACAGGGTTTCACCATGTTGGCCAGGCTGGTCTCGAACTCCTGACCTTGTGATCCGCCCATCTCAGCCTCCCAAAGTGTTGGGATTACAGGCATGAGCCACTGCACTCAGCTGTGTTTACTTTTTATAAGTCTGTTTTTCAAATCTTGATTACATTAGATTAACGGTATATCTTTGGAGCTCAAAAGACAAAATCATTATATGCCGACACAGCCTATAGGCCACCTAAACAGAGCCTGAAGTTTTAATGAGCTCTAGAAAGTTTCCTCTGAGTTAGGACTCATGAAAAGAACTCATGAGTGTTTTAAGTAAACATTATTTACATTGATTAAAGTAAGAAATTGGATGTCTGATTTCCTTTGAATTTTATGAGGCACTTCAAATATCAAGCAGGAGCGCTATCACTAACTAAAGAATACCACTATTGCCGTTCTAAACATTGCTCCTATCTGAGATAATAATTGCAACAATAATAACAATAATGAGAAGTGGGCAATTAATACTTTAGTATAAATTTATCTGTTAGAATACTAACAAAAGCTTTAAAGTTGGCTCTTTTAAAAGAGCCAAGTATAGTAGGGCCTTTTAGGAAAGGCAGGCCTGGATCAGATACCAGATTGGAGGCGCTAGCCAAGTAAATAGCAAATGCCAGGACATTGGAGAGGACCACAGAAGAGAACTAAGAAGGAATCAGAGAAAATCTCCAAAGATTTGCTTAGCCTCTGTTTATTTAAAAACAAACAAACAAACAAAAAGTTATACTAAAACAAATTAATCACAAAACATTCAAACTATGTTTTTAATCCCTAAGTCTTATCATTCCAAGGACCAACAAAAATATTTTTTAAAAAACATTAAAATGAGAATCTGAGACTAGGCATTTTCTTTGTATTTTAGATATAGGATCAATCATTCCATTATAAATATTTATTGATATTACTCTAAAACCTTCTGCTAAAACATCTTAAAAAGTTCAAAATGTATTTAAAACAATGAAAACTCCATGAGTCATACTTCCAAGACCTCCCTCCCCAAATATAGAATGATAGTGAGACAGGTATTTGACGAGAAGCATAAGGAATGCTTTGTGAGTTCAGAGGAGACAGAGAACCCTCCATGTGGATAAAACAAAGATACTTCATGATAACAAAGGAGGCATAAAATAGGCACTACGGAGTTTTTGTGTGTTTGTTTGTTTTTAGATTTCAGCTTGGAAATGAGCCTGTTTGGGTCAGATACTAGCTCTTTGGTGTACTAGCTGTTCACCCTTGGTCAATTTGGAATCATTAATATCTGAAAAGCCCTTAGCACAGTGCTAAGCACATGCGATATTCACCCTTGGTCAATTTAGATTCATTAATATCTGAAAAGCCCTTAAAACAGTGCTAAGCACATGCGAGTGTTCAGGGCCCATGGGCCACCATTGTATTTTACAGGGGTAAGATTCCAACACTCGGCCAGACGCTGTGGCTCACGCCTGTAATCCCAGCACTATGGGAGGCCGAGGCGGGCGGATCACCAGGTCAGGAGATAGAGACCATCCCGGCTAACACGGTGAAACCCCGTCTCTACTAAAAAATAACAAAAAAAAAAAAAAAAAAAAAAATTAGCCGGGCGTGGTGGCTGGTGTGCAGTGGCAGCTACTCAGGAGGCTGAGGCAGGAGAATGGCGTGAATCCGGGAGGCGGAGCTTGCAGTGAGCCGAGATCTCACCACTGCACTGCAGCCTGGGCGACAGAGCCAGACTCCGTCTCAAAAAATAAAAGATTCCAACACTCTGAGTTGGTGATGCGGATTTTAAGGGAAAAGGGGAAGCAGGACTAGTGAAAACAATCAGCATGAACACAGTCTGAGCAGCGTCACAGAACAGAATTGAGCAGGCAAAGAAGCTGAGAAGCAAGGCCAGTGCTGGGGTCTCTGAACACCTGCTACATTTGTCTGCTTCTCTTTTAGAAGGCAGGTCATTTCTTACCTCATATTACACCAGTTTAGGAACATATTATTATCCCTACACCATCAGCACCTGAAAAAGGATGGTGAAATACTCATAGAATGCATGGAAGGGTGTGTGTTAAATAACACAATGAAACACACAGGCATGGTTTTATACAACCTCAAATTTTAGGCCTGGGCTCTACTAAGCTCTATGTCCTACTTCTCTTCCATTTTCATCTTGGATTTTCATCTTCTGCACTATTTTGTTCCTCCTGCTTATTCACCGACAACATCACCGGTTCCACTCAATGCTGTCATCCAAGTCAATTCCTGTGTGTGAATATTCTCTTTTTCTTACTAAGTTGTGAACCTGGCCTCAGAACTTGAGAAATCCATTTTCCCCAGAAGCATTCTCTCACAACTGCATTTCATGATCATCTTCCCTCAGTCACATCTCTCCAGGATGAATTTTTTACCCAAGCACATGCAGATGGATGTTTGCATATCAGCTTTGCTGACTCATGTGGTTTGTGTACCACCATTGGCCTCTTCAAAGGTTTAGGAGTAAATCTCCTTTAAGTGACTCCCTACTCAGACTACAATGACTTCATTCAAAGAGATAAGTGTGAACAAATACCTAATTATCTGCTTTCACAGTTGCTAGATACTGCATAGATAAAGGCCAATAATAACATTTCAGAGTCTAATTTCAAATTTCAGCGGTAGTTCAATATGTAACATCAATAAGAGGAAACTGAGGTATAGCCATCCACAATACTGATCACCAAACAGAATCTGTACTTTTGAGTATACCCCACAGGCATATACCACAGCTTTAAAAGAATTGATTTTGCAATCAGTCGCCATAATTCCTGCTCTCAAACCACAACTATAGCGGTCTACTGCCTCATGCTAGGGGGTCAGTAAGCTCCAGTTAAATCTTTGTTATCTTTGGGAGGATTAAGGGGTTGAGGAAAATATTTCTTTAAAACCTAGAATTAAAACAGATTATTATTGCATATAATGCAAATTGTATATAATTTTTAAATTAAACTTGAGTCTTCAAAAACTCTTTAGATTCTGACAGCTGTTTCAGGCAACCACCACATGCACTCAGGCATAATTTGTTTTCCTTCAGTGGGGAAATTTTGATGAGTTGAGAAGAACCCCACGGAGATGTCTCTATTACATGGAGAATGCCTTGAGCCTCCAGTTGAACAGCTTCCCTTTGCGTAACTGGTACCATCAGGAGCCGCCCTGAGAGCACCCGAAAGTAAGCTTTAACGTGTAGTTACCCACACGAGAATGTCTGCAGGAGTAGCTTGAAGATAGAAATCCACTGTGTCCTGCCTTGCCATCGTAATTAGTCAACCAGTTTGGTTTAATTAAAGTAAACGTGTTTGGAATGCTATAATTACTTGTTAGTAAGGAAAACATTTGCTCTAATTAGGTACTCATTAGAAATTCAAAAGCCACTTAATATTAGCAATTAAAACCGAAACTGTACTTTGAGATTGAATTCCCCATGTCTATAAACGAAGCAGTCCAACACACGCTGGTCCTGAATTTTAGTTAACTGACTGCAGCCCTGGATGGCACAAAGGAAAGAAAAAGTCACAGATTTAATTGGGAAACGTGGTAGGAAGACCAAAGTACTGAACAGTCCCTCCCCATGGAAGTCACCCATGCAGAGCGGTGGGCAGAGATCCATAAACCATTTATTTAGAGCTAAGCATACAGAAAGTGGGGCGGGAAGGAAGAGAGACAGGGAGGAGAGGAAGGAAGCAACAGTTACTCATCCAATAAATAACTGGGCCCTTTTAATGTGCAGAACAGCCTGAGTTCATGCATAGAAGAGACTCGGGAGGAAATCAAGTGTTGGAGCCAAACCACAGCACAACAACATTATAGTTAAAGCATGGCACAATATCATAGCACAATACTATAAATCTCCTCCGGCAAAATATGATAAAATGTCACATAAAAGATAAAGGCCATGAGATTTAACAGTTATTTCAAAGGGGCAGCAGTTTGTCAGAGGGGAAATAATCAGGCAGCTTTAAATGGGTAGAGTGTTTTTGTGTTTGTGTTTTTATTTTCACCGACAGAGGATAGGACAGTGGATTCCTAAGAACACAGGGTTGTACATATATAATCGATTTTTTTTTTTTTTTTTTTTTTTGGGACAGAGTCTCACTCTGTGGTCAGGCTGGAGGGCAGTGGCACAATGTCAGTTCACTGCAGCCTCTGCCTCCCGGGCCAAACGATCCTCCTGCCTCAGTCTCCCAAGTAGCTGGGACTACAGGTGCATGCCACCATCCCCAGCTAATTTTTGTATATTTAATAGAGAAGGGGTTTCAACATGTTGAACCAGGATGGTCTTGATCTCTTGACTTCGTGATCTGCCCACCTTGACCTCCCAAAATGCTCGGATTACAGGCATGAGCCACAGTGCCGGGCCGATTTTTAAAAAATATGTATTTGGGTTGCATTGAGAATGCAATTAGGTAGAATTTTGGCCAGATGGGTTTTTGTCTCATTGTTTGAAAAAAAGATTATTTGATTTTTCTTTGAAATCCTTGAAGATATTTTCCTAGATCAAACCAAACAGGGCAAGGCTGTAAAGGTAATAATTTGTCTTTGGATGAGGGCTGACTCACACATTTATTTCGGACTTCAGCTTCTCTAGTCATTTTTCCTCTTTCTTTCCATAAAAGCTTCCAAAATTGTATGCTTCAATCACTGGAATGAAGTTAGCATATTGTGTGTATTTTTTAAAGCTATGCAAAGCTTCCGTGACAATTCCCACTCAATAAACACAATGTGTTTTCTCTTTAGACAGACGGCACATCTTTCACATACAGGGAGCTATTATTCTATTTCCTAATTCATTCCTTTCCATGTCATAAATCTTGGCAAAGAAAGGCTCTGTCTATATGTACCACTAATTTGACTGTTTTGACTGAACTGAGGGGCTATTACCTGCTTGCTGATAACTTAGTTAAATAGCTAGCTGTCAAGATGATCCTGCTGGCTGGGTGCAACTCACAGCAAGCATGACTGAGAGAGGTTGTGTTTTACTGCTGAATACGGACTCCAGTGATGGACCCATGGGTTCTACACAGAGGCTAGTCCATTCTTAGAAGTGCCAGCTCAACCACCACTTATTTCATGATGCAGTTTTCTAGAATTAAACGAGTATAATAGTTCTAATAATCTGTATCAGTTTTGGAAAATTGCTTTGCCCATGCATTCATTTATGTGCAATGAATACTTTTTCAGCAATCTTCCATAATTCAGAGTCTGTGTTTTCCTCAAGGCAACCACAATTCAGTGGGATGAGAGACTGGCTCCTTCTCAGCATCTATCAAAGATTGCACTTCTTGTCCTTGTCCCATAAATGCCTGGAGCACTCAGGATTCCCTTTTCAACCCTTTTTTTTCTTGTTACTTTAAACTTCTTCCGTCGGCTGCTTCCCTATATGAAATTATCAACTCAATACTAATGACTTCACGATTTGTCTCTCCCCATACAGTCTTTTATATATCCAACTGCTTCGATAACACTGTTGCTTATATGTTTCTCAGGGATCTAAAATCCAAACTCTCGCCCCTCTTCGTGTCTTTCTTTCCAAACCTGTTCTTGGTCCATCAGTTCCTACCTCAGTAAGTAGATCTACCACCCCGGGAGTTGCCCGTGCCTGACCTTTGTTGGCCTTAACTCTTTCCTCAGCTTCAGGTTTTCAGGCGATTTTAATGAATCGCCATGAAAAGTTTATCATACTCCCTTTATATATCTCAAATCCATCTGCTTGTTTTATTGTTGCTGCCCAAACTACTGCTCCATCTCAGGCAAACTAAACTTTGAACATAAGCATATTTCAAATACAAAGCGGGTTCTACAGCCCGATCCCCTCTGATTTATTCTCTGCTCTGTGGAGAGTAAGTTTTCTCAGATGTTTAAAATCCTGATATTTATATTATACATGTAAACCTAATATTTCATCATCATGAAAAACTTAGTCTGTTACCAGCAACTTTTAGGTAAATAGAGAAATATAAATCAAAATTGCGAAATTTCTGAAAAACAGTAATAGCGAAAACACTGTAGTTCAGAATCAGGATGCAGCAAAACAAATACTCAAGTAAAATATTGCTTTAAATCTTCATAAAAATGTACAAAAAATAATAAAAGTTCACAAATTAAGCATCAAACTAAAAATTAGAACAAAAGGTTGAAAAATAACCAATTAATGGAAAAGAAAAGAAAGAATTCTTGAAGCTAAAACTCGCCAATAAATGAACAAATTACTTCTCTGAAGAACTCCAACATTGATAAAACAGTAATTTACCTGAGACAAAAAGAGAAAAAGCACAAAAGGAACAAACACGGCTACAGGAAGAGGAAAACAGTCACTGATACAAAAATAACTTTTTTTTTAAAGTTAGGAGTTTTCGTTTTGGTAAACTCAAGGCAAATAACTAGAAAACTTGATGAAATGTAAGATATTTTAACAAAGTAGTATTTACCAAAACTGTCTTCATAGGAATAGAAATGAAATAGATTAATTTCCACAAAAAAAATGGAGAAAACTGACAATGGTGTACTGCTAAGGTAATATCAAGAACACACGGTTTCACCGGAGAATCCTGCTGAACAACCCATAATTCCCATACTATTTAAACGGTTCCAGGCAGTAAGGGACAAAAGGGCCATTTCTAAATTATTATAATGAGGAAATATTGATTCAAAAAATAATGATTGAAGGAAAACAAAAGCTACAAGACTCATCTCTCTCTTTTATGTAACCTCATGCTAAGAATTCAAAAATGATTCACTATTAACAAATCTATTAATAAAATTAATTATATTATTTTTACTTAATTATAGAAATTATATGAGCATCTCTATAGAAACTGAAAGAGATTTGACAACTTTCAGCTACATTCTTCATACAACAACAACAAATGCAACATGATAGAAATGAGTGATTACATACATACTTACATGTGGCTGCTTGTGTATACAGACACACACACACACACAAATCTAGATTAATTCAGGGACTACCTTTGTGACATTGTCAATTATTAAAGTCAAGAACTCCACAGTTATTATTAAACTTTTCTACTAAAGGCATTAGCCAATGTATCAGACAAGTAAAGAACATTAGATTAAAAGTGGTAGGAAGGAGGTTAAAACACACACGCACATAGTTTGTAAATGATGTAATTGTCTTACCAGACCTTAGAGAGTTTGTAAAAAATTGAACAACTACAAAAAATAATGAGATAGCAGGATATAGAACTAATAAAGAAGAATCAATGGCCTTCATATTAAAACAAAAATCTAAAAGGAGACATAATGAAAAAGAAGACTTCACTTTTAATAAGAGACAAAAACAAGCCTAGGAATAAACATAACAAGATATGTGCAAAGAACAACTTTATGCAGAAACTTTTTTAGAAGTCCTCAAGGAACCCGAAAATAGACATGACAAGTAGAAATATATCCCATGTTTTTAATAGAATGACTCAGTCTCATAAAGATGTCAATTCTCTCTCTGTTATTCATAAATTAACATCAAGCCATTGAAAAGAATCGAGATTTACTTCAGGATTAGATAAGCTGATTCTAAATCTTATGTTAAAAAGAAGAACAATGTGACCATAATAACACTAAAAGTAAAAAGGCAATAAGGAGATATAGCCTTAAGAGATATTAAATACACTATAAACACTCAATAATTTCACCATGTAGTGCTGGCAAATGAATAGAAAGTCAAACAAAGGAAATGAGAAAGTTCAGCAATAGACTCAGATATTATAAGAATTTTATATCTAACAAATGAGGCATTTCAAGCCATAAAACAAAGTAGTTTTTTACTGTATATAAACAAACACCTTTATGCCTAGGCCCCAAAACATGTATAAAGACAATGACAAGCTAGGAAACTATTTCAATTTTATTCATAGCAACATTTTTGCAAGATTATTGCAACAAATCATCCAAGTGACCATCAATTGGGTCTGGTTTAATTCTGCTGTACTCATAGTAAAATCATAAGTAGTTGGAAAGTAAAGTACCTCTATGGGAAGGTCTGCAAAATATATCGTTATTTGAATAAAGCAAGACTAAGAGGTGTGTGCATAGTTTGCTGTCTTTTGAGAGGGCAAGAAGGGTATACACATATCTGTCTACATTTGCATAAAGAAACGCTGGAAAGCTGTACTATGCTCTTACTTACTGCTAGGCTATGAACATGTTAACCCTTCCTCTCCATGGGTTTTTCCTCTTTTGCCTCCTGACCGCTCCTATTCGCCCTTCAGACCTCCACATGATGTATATTTTTCTGGAAAGTTTTAGTTTCTGGGGCCCAATAATTTGTGGGAACTCTCCCTATGTGCTCATCTATACTTAAGCGTAGTTTATCATTATGCTTAATTTGCATTTTTCATTAAGCATAATTTATCATTATCAAACAATACTATAATTATCTACTTATTTCCCCCTTAAGTGCCTTGAATAAACAACTGCAGTTTGGTCCCCATTGTATTTTTTTTCACCTATCAAAGTGCAAGAAGAAGAGATTAAACAAATTCAATTGAAGAATCGCTACACCAATAGTGAGGCAATATAAATTAAGAAAAATGTCACATTTTAGCATTCTTCTGAGAGGCAGGGAAGGAGTCTAAGAAGGATTTGCTTCACGATATCATTTCCATTTACTTCCTATCTTATCCTTTGCTGAGGATTAACTGCACACATGTTGCTTTGCTGTTTATCTTCTTTAAAGAGACCTAGTCTTATTAAAGAGTTAGGAGTGGAGTGGACATTTAGGAAAAGTATATTAAGTAAGACAAGATTTGAATACAGAATGAGTCTTTTCTTTCTCTCTCTCTCTCTCTCTCTTTTTTTTTTTTAATTTTGAGACAGAGTCTCACTCTGTAACCCAGGCTGGAGTGCAGTGACGTGATCTCGGCTCACTGCGACCTCCACCTCCCAGGTTCAAGTGACTCTCATGCCTCAGTCTCCCAAGTTACAGATGTGCACCACCACACCCACCCAATTTTTGTATTTTTAGTAGAGGTGGAGTTTCACCATGTTGACCAGGCTGGTCTTGAACTCCTGACCTTAAGTGATCCACCCACCTCGGCCTCCCAAGGTGCTGGGATTACAGGCGAGAATCACCGCACCCGGCCTGCTTTTTCTTAAATAATGAAATATAGTAAACTGGTTTAAGGCGAGAAAGTAATATGTTCATTGATCAGACACACTATATGTTCCAGGAACTTTGCCAGGTCTTTTGCATAAGTTTTTCCTCCAAGTAAGAAGGATGCGTGCCATAGTCAAAAAAGAATGTTTTCTAGTCAGAGTTGTCAACTGTTCCACAAGTGCAAAATGCATACTTTTCCATCTATGAGTAAACATATGCCCACTCTGGTTGACTTCAGATGAAATCATTGTTACTGCCCCTTCACATCTACAACTTATTAAGTGTCCCTTGCTGGTGCTCAAAACTCCAGTAGCCACAAGATGAGAAAAATAAAGTTACTTATGGGGAATGAAAAATAATTTAACCCTTAATATTATGTTATTTTCTTCCCTTGACTTGTTAGAGAGTCAAGGAAGGTTTGGGGGTTCCAGACATAGTGTCCTGAGGGACTAGACTGGTCCCCAAGGCCTCATTCAGAAATCTATAGAACTGAGTCCTTGAGGAAAAGGACAAGACTCATGTTTCCAGGTTAGTGGTGGTGATGCAGGTGGGAAAATCAATGTGCGATCATGTCCAATCACATCCAACCTTAAAAATTAAAGAAAAAACTAAAGACTCTTCTTTCTATACCACATCCCTTTCAGATACCACTATTCATCCCTATGGTTAATGCTCTTACCCAACGTTTGTTCTATACTTTCAAGTTTTTAAAGAGTCTTTTATCCAGTTGCTTATGATAGTTCTGAGCAGGAGGTTTGCTATTAATAACATAACCTATCCCTTGCAGACATGGAAGATAGCTGCACTTGTATGGTTGGAATTGGTTTTTCTCAGTCCTTTCTCATCTTCCTGAGGAGTTAGATTTGCACAATATCTACTCTTAGATTATCAGATTCAGCTCTTTCTTCATTACAGGAAAAAGTTTTCATGTTATGTTTTGTTTCATTTATTGAGATTTTTAGTTCAGGGACACAAATCATTCGTATTTTGTTCTCCATGTCATTTATAGTATCGTTATTTGTTCTCATCTCACTGATTTTGCTTGCTTTAAAAGTGAGCATCAGGAGGATGAGCATCAGGAGGATGAGCATCAGGAGGATGAGCATCAGGAGGATGCTCACTTTTAAAGCACCACTGCATTCCAGCCTGACAAACAGAGACTCTGTCTCAAATAAAATAAAATAATGAAAGTTGGCATCTCTTTTTCAACCGGGTCTATTTTATTCTAGCAATGTTATTGTAGGGATTCTTAATGTGCCTCCTTATCTCCCTATTACCGCTTCTTCATTCTCTTGTTTTATCACTTCATTATTGCATTGTTTTATTCACCCGTGTTCTTATTAAATTCCTCTACACTATGGTTTTTTCCCTAAGCATGACTGACATTTGGGTCAGGGTAATCATTTGTTGTGGCTGGGTGAATAGGTGGATGGGAGTTGCGTCCTGTGCATTATAAGATGTTTAGCAGCATCTCTCGCTTTTACCTATTAGATACCAGGAGCAAATTCCCTTTCAGTTGTGACAACCAGAAACATCTTCAGACATTGATACGTGTCCTGTGGAGCCAAAACTGCCTTGAAAATAATATTTGTTACTCTCTGGGTTCCTCATTGATCTTTTCCGTACTGCATATGGATGTATTTTTCACTTTGTTTCTGCTGTTTTATCTTCCATAGACTCTGTATTTTGCTGTTGTCGTTATTGTTGTTGTGTTTCTTTCGTGACCCTACACACATTGAATATGTCTTGAGTCTTTTACATCTGATGTGATGTCCTTTTTTTTTTTTTTTTTTTTTTTGAGATGGCGTTTCGTGCTTGTTGCCCAGGCTGGAGTGCAATGGCACGATCTCGGCTCACTGCAACCTCCACTTCTCAGGTTCAAGCCATTCTCCTGCCTCAGCCTCCTAAGTAGCTGGCATTACGGGCATGAGTCACCACACCTTGCTAATTTTTGTGGGTGTGTGTTTTTAGTAGGGATGGGGTTTCTCTATATTGGTCAGTCTGATCTCAAACTCCCGTCCTCAGGTGATCCGCCTGCCTCAGCCTCCCAAAGTGCTGGGATTACGGGCATGAACCATTGCGCCCAGCCTAATGTGATGCCTTTATTAACCAATGAGCTAAAAACTGCAAAATTTCAACTGTAACTATTGACTGCCCATGACATGACAGAGAGATAAAGGGCTGGATTAAGACTAAAATTGACTTCTACTAACAGTTGTGAAAAGGATGAACCTGATGTCAGGCATGTGGGCAAGATCCAGCTTTGATGCAAGTCTAAATGAACTTCACCAGTAAGAGACACCTGGTGAGGCTTTTAGAATGGGGCCACCTCAGAATGGGTTATGGCAGGGGTTGGGGTACAGAATCATTGTGTGGCCTTCTAGGAGAAAACATCACCCATATCACAGGACCTGCCACTGGAATTTCCTAGTGTGGGGTCCCTGAGAAAGTCACAGAAGTGCCTGATGTAATAAGTAAAGTCAGTTCTAGACAGCCACATAACTAAGAATACCGGTGGCTACCATGATGAAACCAGTCACAAAGTCTGCGTTCTTCCCTTTAGTCCCTTCTCATCTCCCTGAGGAGTCAAATGTTAACTACATACAAGGTGCCAGGAACAGGAAGCAGAAGCATTAAATTTACCTTCAGATCTGTCTCAAAAGCCCACCAAGAATCCCTTAGTAACTCTATATAAATCATCATACATCCACTTACAAGTCTCTCTTCCAAAATGATATTCAGCTGTGCCTCCTTTCTAACAAGATGGAGTAATGAAGAAAGATAGGAGGGGACTCCTAAAAATGCAAGAAAGTGTATGGAGCCTCACTCATTGCACACTGGAGTTACTTGGCTACGCATCTGTCTCCCAAGGTGAAGGTGAACCTGGTGAGTGCAGAACCAGCATCTGACTCATCTCTGCGTTTCAACACATGGCACATGATAGACCCTCATTTCATCGTGAATTAAACTTCTTTAAAGTAAAATGTCTGCCTAAATTGAGGCACGTACTATCTCCTTTGCAAAAGTACTTTATGTGTTTAACACTTTGCAAGAAAGGAAACACCACATTTCAATTATCGAAAAACCTTTACATTCCCGCCACCCATTTACTGAAAAGGCAAAGCCGAAGAATGACATCTATGTACATGAGTAGGTAGCAAAAGCTTCCCTAACCTGTATCTAAGACACTTGCTCTCTCTGAAGGAAGCTTCAAATTTTATCTTAAGTTAAATCTCATTCCCAATGGAAGAGAAATTCTAATTTCAAAACTGAGTAGTGTTGGAGTTCAAGCCCCAAAGAGTAAAGGAAAAAGAAGATAAAAATTTCTTTGAAGCACTTCACATAAGATGACTTTTCTTCTCAGATTTCTCCATTTGTGCTCATAGTACAAGTTCAAAGAGTGAAACCAAGATTTGTTTAGCTTCTCTTCCCCTTGAATTATCTGGGAATTACCTTTCACAATCTCTGCTGTGGGCCTTGAACTCATCAGTGTTCTGAATCTGCTACAAGTCATTCACTCTGTTATCTCCTGGCAAAATAATACAGCTCAGGTGTCCAGCAGCTGTTATCAATTCTGACTGCTGAGACTACACAGCTATGAGAAAAGAGAGCCTGTTCTCTGATAGAGAAAGATAAATGGCTTAACCGGACAGCCCTCTTGCATACCTTGAGGAGGGTTCTGCCAACAGGGAGTGGTTTGGAAAAAAACAGAAAGGTATTTCCTACCCCAAATTCTCTCCACGTCAAGCCTTGTGGGTGGCAGGCTTTGGGGGAGAGCCCAGGCTGGGCGATGAATAGACCCGAGTTCTTTTTTTGGTCTCTACCACTTACTAGCTGAGTAACCTCAGGAAAATTCCTTAAACCTTTTAAAGTGTGTTTCTTCAACTGTAAAATAGAAGCAATTTAAACCTATTTCCAATGGATTGTTGTGAAAATTAAATCAGACAATGTTTGGAAGAACTTTTTCAGGGAAGCACTTCATCAGGCTAGCGTGTCTGCCTGTGACAATGGCCCTAAGCCTTCATGAGTGATAGGTCATTTAGGTCTTCATCAATGCTGGTTTTGGACCTCTCCTTTACAATTCAAACTCTCTAGATGGAAAAGCACGTGAGGTCAGGGGAATCCATAGGTTTTCAGTTGTAACTCAAATTAACAAAACTGTATGTATGGAAAACCTTTTATGAGTACCTGACCAATCAAGAATGTCGATATTTTTATACACAGGATATCATTATGAATATCAGTTGAAGTTGTCTGATTTCATTGTAAGAAGTGTTTTTCTTTTCTCAAAAATCTTTAATGAAGCCCAAGTCCTTGACTCAGGCCTATGTGACTGACTCTACCTGGTTCCTGCAGATCTCTCTCATCTTGTGTATTTTTTCATCATCCTATCCTGCAAAACAAGTACCTTTTATCTTTCCAAGGTTGGGACTTTGTATTTGCTGGGCCTTATTTTTAGAATGTTCCTCCCCAACAACTGCACATAACTGCCTCTCTCTTAGCATTTAATGCCCATCTTAATTACTCGCTCTTTGAAGACAACCTGTTAAACCACCAAACACAAACTAACCCTGTCCCCCCCACTAAGGTTTATTTGCATCACAGGACTTGTGTCTGTTACAGGACCAACAGATTTGTAGCCCACTGATCAATTACACTGAGTTAGCAGGATCTGCAGCAGAGAAAGAGTTCCGTGATCATAGGGTGCCAAGTGAGGAGATGGGAGGAGACCCTCAAATCTATTTCCCCAAAAAGTTCTGGGTTCAGTAATTTTGGTCAAGATACGCCAGAGGCAGAATGAATTGCAAAATTTTTTATTTTGTTCCGTATCATCGCCAGGCTGGTGTGGTCACCTGCTTCGGGTCCATCTTGTCCCTTGGTGAGACCCCATGGCTAAATGACTTTCAGTCAAAAGACAGGTAGTCAATTAAACATTCTAGGCCAGAAGGGAAGGGAGGTGGGCAGACACTCATTAATGCTTAAAAAACCTTTCCAGCAATGTAAGAGCCAAAAAAGTAAGGTTATAGAAGTGAATTCTGGTCTTAGACACTGACTTGTAGCAATTAGCAATACGAAACATAAGCATTTGGTTAAACCTTTTTGAGTTAAGGAATTCAGAGTGGCAAAATTCCTCAACTTGTTGGCTGTTTAGGCAACTCTCTGCCATTCTTGATTTGGAGCATCTGAACTAATTGCATCCCTCAAAACTGGCCCTTACAATCTCACACGCCCACTTCTCCTGCGGTAGTCACTGGGCCTGGAGGGATTGAATAGTTTCAATTTCTAGTCTTATGTCTCACAAAAGCAGATCATTTTGATTCTTCCTTTCTTCTGGGTCTGAAGACAAGGCTTTGGTTAACTTGAGTTTGGTGTCGGATAATAGTATGAATGTTTTAGGAATTAGTAGGACTCAGTGCCTTTTACAGATGAGATATGTGCACCCAGGAATCAAAAGTCCTTTAACTTAACAGTATAAGGATTAGTGAATAGCACCTGATGAAAGGCCCTTTCAAGGGGGGGCCAGAGGGAGGCTTTCAATGGATATCTCTTCCAGTACGTGTAATTACCAGACTGGAGTTGGTGATGCTGGAGTTCATGGTTTGACTGGAAGCTGTAAAGAGATGCTAAAATCTTGCAGGGATCAGTTTTTATAGCTTTGATAAGCCTCAGCAATAAGCCTAAGTCAGATACTTAATTTAGAATTTGATTTTGAGGATGTATATCAAAGATGTTAAAAGGTCAAAAACATTTGATCAAAACAGAACCACAGGTCATTGTAAAATAATAGTTATTTATTTAACCAAAGTGATAATCAAAAGACTTTAAAAGCTTTACAGAAAGTTATACAGACGTAAAAACTTATCCTGCTTAAAGCTGAATGTTCCTAAGTAATCAAAAAACTAACGAGATAGGAATTATCTTGATAAAACATAAAATCTTGCTTCTTAGGCCTGTTATCAAAAAGACCAAGGAAAACCACCTGCAGAGTGAAGTGTGATTGCTTCTTCTTATGGGAAGCCCATTTAGAGAACCTTAAAGTCAACCCTGATGAAAAGGGCACTTGAATTAATCCAATATAGCAGAAAAACTGTGTCCAGGATTACGGTTATAAACTATATTATAGAGGAAACACAAAACTACAAAACTAGTAATGCATGACTCCTAGTGACACCTTGAGAAGTTTTCTTGTTACTTGGAAAAATCCAGACATATCAAGAAAAGCCAAGTATACAGAATCAAATTATTCCAAAGGAAAACATAGGTTTTCTAGAGCTTTAAGATAAATATTTTATTGTCAGGCCATAGCAGTAAAGTTAAAAACAGAGACAGGATGTTACAGGAGCTGGCAATAAAATAAAGGTGAAGAAGAGAGTTTTCATCTCTGACCTTCTCAAAGGGAGAAAAAAGGTGAAAGCAATGAGAAACAGCAAACGTTGAACTTCCAAGATATAAATCTGAGTTTTCAAAATGAAACAGGTGACACAATTAAAAAGTAAACCTCTTGTAATTTTATTAAGAGTAAATTCATACCTTAAGGAAATCTTGTTTTATCAGAGGAGAACCAATCTTTAGAAAGACTATTATTAATAATATTTTCAATTATAGTCAACTTAATTAATTACTAAATTTCTTTCATAAGTTCCCTTTCATGAATCTTATTACACCTTACACAGGCCATCTATGACATGTCTTGACTTTCATTTTTGTCTTAAATTTTCCCTTTTTCTAAATAACTAGTCATTTTATTTTAGAACAAAAATGTATCACACAAGATATTTTTTCATATAAAAGCATTATCTTTCTTTTTATAACCCTCCTTATGAAAAATGTATTTTTATATTTAAAATTGTTTTTACATCTTTCCCCCCTGCTTACTGGCCTTTTTACCTTGTTTCATAATCTTTTCAAGTTCATAATTTGAATCATTCTTCAGATAACTTCTGAATTAGACAAAATTATCTTTTTCTTAATAAAAACCCAACTTTATATCTTTTTAATTTTTTTCTCATGAGAAACACATCTTTTTTTGACACGTTTTACATGCAGAACTATATATTTACTAGAAATCTTATTTCAGGTAACCTTAAGTTTTAGTGAAAACCTAGGAAGCAAGAAATCCTGAACTGTTTGTTAGATGTTAGCATTTTATAGTTGAAATGATTTCACAATGTTTAGAAACTTGTTTCCCTATATCATAACCATTTCTTAACTGAAAATTACCCAGATATCTAACAAGCATTAAAAATAATTTTAAGATTTTAAACTAACAAAAAGTTTACCTTTAAGTACTTAGCCCATTCATGTTTACTCATTTATTTTTAACAGTTTATCTAGACTAGTTATGAAAACTGAGATATTTGACAAAGCTAGTCATCATTTAAAGTTATTTCCGTTTGACATTTTTATAGCCTGTGTTAGTTCACCTAAGTAAGAAACTTAAACTGATGAGTATTTTTGCCGATAACTTAGATCATTTAGCTGTTTTCATTGAACAAAAAACATTAAATTACTCCTATTTGTCAAAAAATTACACCAACCAACATCATTCAGTTTTTGGATGGGTTTATAGTCTTATAACCTTTGTGCCAAAATCTGATACCTTAAAATATCTAGAAGAGGCACATATACAATAATCGGTAAGCCCAGACAAAAATATATGCTGACAATTCTGTAGACATTTCTACTTTTATTTTATCAATAGTTTTAAAGCCAGCTTTTTAATTAAAGATTTAAGTCACATGAACTTGAAAATATTTGAACTTTATTTATGAGTTATTTATGAGTGTTCTTTTAATTATAAGCCAATTTAGTACCATATGGACATGATATATAACACAATACATGTGCATACATATACATTTATCTAAATGTACATACAGACACATACAAAGATGCTATAGGTTTTTCTTTGAAATTCTGGTCATAAGATAGCAATACAAACTCAGTGGTTTATCAAAGATACAAAGCAGGCACAAAAGAAAATAAAGAGACAGAGAACTCTTAATTCTATGTTTTCAGATAAACTCATTTGAGCTCTGAATTTTACTTTACTGTAATTTGTCCATCAGTTTCAAATGTGCACAAAACTGAGCCACGGTATATAACCAACTGGAATCCTAGAAAACCTGGCATGCCTTTGTACTTTCCCATGGTTTTTTCACAAGAGTTCTTGCCCTTAGTGGGTAAGTTACCCATTGCACTACCTAATAACGATCTCTCTTGTCTTCCCAGTTTTGCAAGATAGAGCCCAGTGGGCTGCTTGGAGAAACCAAATCAACATTTTTTATTCTGGTCTAAATAATGCATGCACAACACAATGTACACACTAGTCACTCTACTTAGTACCCAAGGGTGACCTAGCAAGGCTCACATTTGCCTCGGCTAGCTCTTGGCACCTTTGACCTACTCAAGGTAAGGGGGACCTCAAACCAGGAGTTCAGCAGGTGGTCTTGTGGCAAGGTGGAAAAGTGGATGGTAACCCTGAGTTAGGCCTGCTGAGCTTTCACTACCAATTCTTTCAGGGATGCCTTTCACAAACAAACATACATAACAAGACAAAGACAAATAAAAGGACTTTCAAACTCAAGTTCCAAATTTCAGAAATCAAGAGTATTTCTCCTAAGCAGTGACCTTTTTAATCCTTTTAATTTAAGAGAAATTCCATCAAACAAGGTCCTTCCTATTACTAAAGAGGGTCGTCAAAACCCCAGGAGAATCCACAAGACCTCCAAGGAGGCCACAAGACATCAGAAGAGACCCAAGACATTCGAGGAATTCACAAGACCTCAGGAGAGGACACGAGACATCCAAGGAGGCCAGGAAATAGGGAGAAGATAAAGGGGGTGCCAGTTGCACAAATAAAACTTACCAACAATGTTTTTCAAAACCAGAAACTGTTTCTATGCACAAGTGACTTATGTGCCAAAGGTTGGCACTGCCCCATTGATAGGCAAGGCAGCAGAGACAGTCTTTAGTTCACTGGAGCTAAGTGGCCATTTGGACTTGTCCCTGGGTCCATCCCAATAATGAGAGAACACTGAGCCTTAGGCAAATGCCCACAAACTGCTCCTGACTAGGTTTGCCATAATTAGCTATAGGATCAACAAGTTCATATGTCTGCTATGCAGTAACAATTATCATTTTGGAAATACCAATTTTTTGAAATACGATTATGGTAACATAGTTACAAGAATAACAGGCCACCTGATTTTAAAACTCTAAAGTTAGTTTTCCCTAACTCTCTCACAGATATGATATAGAAACAACAGGAAAAATGAAAGCAACAGTGGAAAGCCACTTTTTCATAAAACTAGAAAACACTAGGTGTGTAATTCAGTGAAGAGCAAGATGAAAGTGCT
The DNA here is from genome assembly GCF_008728515.1 of Papio anubis. NCBI lineage: Eukaryota > Metazoa > Chordata > Mammalia > Primates > Cercopithecidae > Papio > Papio anubis. Next base: position 7,506,955 of record NC_044985.1, read on the forward strand.
GTCACGGCCACCCAGGTGGTCCAGAGTCTGTAGAAAGCACATCTTTTTAGAAGACAAAGTCAATGGACCATGTTCAGGAGCCACACTTAAAAAGCTCATTTTGAAAGAATGAGAATAAAAGTGAAAGCTTCCAGGGAACCTGTTTGGTACCAACAATAAGCACAGGAGGTGGGGGCATAGGAGGCAGCGTACACTCAACTTGGACTTAACAGCAAACTGCCATTGGGTAAGGTGTGGGGGGAGTGAGAACACAGTATATGTGATGAGCCTACAGCCATATTACTCAGTTAACTAAGGACTCCCTTGCATAGAGACAATAAAAATCTGTTAGCCTGTAGCATCATCTGATTCAAAATGAAAAAAAAAATTATCGCTGGATCTACAAAAATATATTGTAATTTACACACACACTTCCCCCCCAAAATGATCCCATTGAATACATAAAACTGTTGCCATTACCATAAAATAAAAGGAAAAAGAAAAACATTAATGGAATAATCTCCTAAAAAAACAATGAGTCAAAGCCGACAAACAACATTTAAGGAGGGAAATGGTGAAGCAGAAGAAGGACTTGAAATATGAGTGGCAGAACCAAAAAAAAGTGAAATAAAAATAAGATCAATACAAAATGCAAGAATAAAGGTAACCTTGGAAACAATATGAGGGAGAATAAACATTACGGAAAAACAGAGGATGCCATATGGAGCACAGGATTAAGAAAAGTAAGCAAAGATGGCTCATGCCTGTGGTCTTAGTACTTTCAAAGGCCAAGGTGAGAGGATCACTTCATCCCAGGAAGTTGGTGCTGCAGTGGACTATGATCACGCCCCTGAACTCCAGCCTAGGTGATAAAATGAGACCTTGTTTCTAAAAATAAAAGAAGAAGAAAATAAGTGGCCTGCTGCAGTGGCTCATGCCTGTCATCCCAGCACTTTGGGAGGCGGAGATGGGTGGATCACTTGAGGCCAGGAGTTCAAGACCAGCCTGGCCAACATAACAAAATCCCATTTCAACTAAAAACACAAAATATTAGCCGGGTGTGGTGGCACACACCTGTAATCCCAGTTGTTCAGGAGGCTGAGGCGTGAGAATCACTTGAACTGTGGAGGCAGATGTTGTAGTGAGCCAAAATTGAGACACTGCACTCCAGAGCAAGACTCTGCCAAAGAAAAACAAACATTAATTAATTAATTAATAAAAGAAAATAAGCAAAATGAAAAATACGTTTATAAAGAACTGAAGAGATAATATGATCTGACTTGAAATTACAATAATAGCTATAGAAGACAGATTCTTATAATACTTGTTTTTGAAGGAAAATAGTTATTTTTGAAGAGGAGAAAAGAAACAAAGGAAATTAAGGTGTAATTCAATGTTTTTCTCAGATATTTAAAAAAAAATAACTAACTTGTTTTAAGATATCACTAAGCATATTGAGACCTGGAAAAAATAACACATAATGATTAACCCTGAAACATATCCTAATAAAGTTACTGAACATTAAATTAAATAAAGAATATTTTAATCTAACTTTTGCAGCACTGCTAGAAAACACTAGGGCAATGCCTAAATTCCTTAGTGAGCAGAAGTGTCCCAAGAATTTTATATAAGGCATATAGTAGTTTAAGAATGAAAATGACAGACACATATTGTTTACAATTTCCAGGAACAGAGAAAATATTTTTAATTATGCCTTCTTAAGGAAACAATGATGGAATAAACTTGAACAAAAAAAAGAGAGAGAGATGGTTGGAGAAAGTATCATGAAGGGCTAGTGCTGAGGGTTGATGCCATTTAACTCAAGAATAAAAGCTAAAACAAATGCAGCATTATGTCTTCAATATAAATGTGAAAATTATAAACTCTGACATGTTAAAAATTTTATAACTAATGGGAGTATGATGGGAAAGAGAAGGTGTAAGCTTTTATGAGATTTCCCCATATTTTACAGCCAGGGGTCAAAAAATTTACTTTAAAGAGATAAAGTAATTGAGTACGTAAGGGCATAAGCCGAAACATACAGAAAAAATACAATCATCTAAAGTTCAGAGATGAAGAGTTTCAAAGGTAGAAGCAGGCAAAGTGGCAACATGTGTTTTTCTATTATCTCTGGCAAGTATATATTAGAGAATGTGTAAAGAAAGAGAAACAAATGTGATACATACAAACTCATTGTCATAAAGGTAATAATTAGCTCAGTATATGCAAACTCCCCTGGCAAAACCATCACAGAGAGCACAGTAGAAGATAAAACAAAATAAATGCTCCAAAATCAGAAAGAATAGCTTTAATTAATATAATGGTATCACACTCAAAACTATCTGCAAACCAGAGACGAAAAAGTGCTAATCAGTGACAATTAATAGTTTAAATAAAAAGGTTGGGTCACAAAATCAAAACTCAAATATTACTTTAAAAAATATAAGCAAAATGCTTAAGATTGAAAGGAACATGATAGAAAATCTTTTTGTTTCTAAAGGGAAACAAAAAAAGAAAGAAAAGGAATTTCAGTATTAAAAAGTCAGATTTTTTTAATTTGCATGTTGATATCCAGTTTCCCCAACACTGTATATTAATGGCAGCCTTGTCAAAGATCAGTTGGCCATAAATATATGGGTTTATTTCTGTAACTTTCTGTTCTCTTCCATTGATCTAAATGTCTGTCCTAATGCCAGTATTATATTATTTTAATCACTGTAGCTTTGTAATATATTCTGAAATCAGGAAGTGTAATGTCTCCAGCATTATTCGTTTTCCCAAAGATTGTTTTGGCTATTCTGGGACTTTTGTGGTTCCTTATAAATTTTAAAATTATGTTTCCTTTTGCTATAGCAAAAACATTTGAGATTGGTGGAGATAGAATTGAATATCTAGATTATTTACAGTAGTATGGGCATTTTAACAATGTTAAGTCTTCCAATCCATTAATAGAAAATTGTTTCTCCATTTGTTTGTGTTTCCTCTAATCTCTTTCATCAGTGTTCTCTATTTTTCAGTATAGAAGTCTTTTACATCTTTGCTTTACTTTTAAGAATTTGACTCTATTTTATGCTTCTGTAAGTGGGATTGTTTTCCCAATTTATTTTTCAGATGGCTTGTTGTTAGTGTATAGTAATGTCACTAATTCTTAAATGTTTGCTGTGTATCCCAAAACTTAACTGAATTTATGTATTCTCTCAAACAGTATTTTTGTCCATGTGTGCTGTTTTTAGTTTTCTGATGATAGAATCATGACATCTGCAAACAGGTATAATTTTATTTCTTTATTTTCTATTTGGATTCCTTTTATTATTTTTTTGTAAATTGTATACTTTAAATATGTACAGTTCTTTGTATATTAATTATATCTCAATAAAGGTGTTTTGAAAATATTTTAGGACATAAAACATTAAATGAGACAAAGAAAGGCAATATATAAAGCAAACAAGGATAATCCAAGTAGAATATTAAAAAAAAATCGGTAACGACACTAACATAACCTAAGAAAGGAATGAGTAACATGGCAAGAAAACCAAGTAGAGATAGAACTATTTTAGTAGAGGAGGACTTCAATTCATCCTTCACAGTTTGTGAGTGATTTAGTATAGAATAAAACCAAAAAAAGAATTAATAAAACGCTTAAGATAGTTACAATTAAACTAATTATTAAGGCACATTTAACTATGTACATAGCAACCACTAAGACTGAAATCATAGAATATATATTCTTTTCATGCACGTCTGAGACATTTGCAAAAGTAAAACCTCTGTAAGCAAAAAAATAAAATTAAAAGCAGAAATAATATAAAAAGCATTATCTGTCTGCTGTGAGACATAAATTAATGAAAAATTATTTATAATTTGAATATTAAACAAACCAATCAATAAATGAAAACTCTTTCATAAACAACTTTTGATCAAAGAGAAAATTAAAACTAAAATTACAGAAAATGCAAAAATCAATTAGTATAAAATAGTATGTAACCAAATTCAGTGGTTCAGTGAAAAAAATTCAGAGAAACATGACTAGTCTTATACTTAGTAAATAGAAAAGAATGCAAACAACTGGTTTCCATACCATCCCACCCAAAAAAATCAGGAAAAGGAAAAACAAAATGTATAAACTATAATGAAGGAGATAATACTGATAAATTAAAAATAAAAAAAATACATTAAACTCTAAGAAAATAAACCATTACTTAATTTAACCAAAGTTAATGAAAAATAAAAAGCAAAGTGAAATAAAACAATACAAATTTATGGGAGGAAGGTAATGAAGATACAGATGAAAATACTGGATCACAAGACATCACTTTGTTCAGCTCCATAGAAATAAACTGAAAAGAATACAATATATGCTCATATATAATATGCAATATATAAACGATTAAAACTAACTCCAGATGAGGCAGGGAACCTAAAGAGGTAGAAACCTAAACTGTCAATTAAAGCTAGTAAAATAATTAAAACCATTAAGAGTGTCAAAAGCTTAACCAAAGAATAAAATAAGACAAAAAACAATAAGCAGGCCAGACTGTTTCACAGGGGATTTTCACTAACTCTTTAAGGAAGATATTGATTTTCCAAATACTTAGGGAGTCAAATATTTTATGTATGTGTGTGTGTGTGTGTGTGTGTACATATATATATATCCAATTTTTTATACTCTTGCATGGCATTCTTTTTCTATTTAGGAAAAGATTCTAATAATTTCTGTGAAGTTAGTGAAATGTTCCTACTGAAACTCAACTGAAAAAAAACCTAAGATCAATTTTTTATTTCAATATTGATTTTAAAATTTTGTAAACGAAATAGTTGCAAACTCTGGCAGCTGATTTAATGTGAGTACAAGACGAGCTAATTCCATGAAAGCAAACGAATTAACACTAGAAAATATGCCAGACCAATTCATTTGACTGATAGATCAAAAGTGAAAAAACCTCAGCAGAACCTTTTGATAAAAATCAGCATCAGTTCTTGACAAAATGCTTTCATAATGCAGTATATTAATGGCTTACATTTATTGAGCCCTTACTATATTCCAGGAACCATTCCAAATGTCTTCTGTGTATTAACTCACCCGTTTATGGCTGCGGTTTTACAGAGTAAACGGGGATACCTCTTGCATATGAACATAGAAATTCATCATTGTAAAGAGTTTCCTATGAGGTAGGCACTGTTCTAAGTGCTTTCTATACATTATGTCTCTTAATCTTCCCAACACCCCATGAGGTAGATATTACTGTCCCTTCTTTATCCACACATGCACGTGTGTGAATAAACACATTTAATATGTCAAACTCGAATGCTCCCCTCAGGCTTTACAAGGAGGAATTAAAATTATTCTCATTAGAAGCAGGAAGAAGACAAGAGTTTTCATTATCACCACTATTATTTCACCTGCTTCTGCAGTTGCAAGTAAATGCTATCACACAAGACAGAAGTACAAAAATTAGAAAACAATGGCAAAATAATCATCATTTGCAGAGATATAATCTTAAACATGAAACACCTGCTAGATTCAATTGAGCAAATTTATTCAAATGATCAAAAAACTCAGGACAGTTGCTATATATGAAACATATAGAAATTAATAACTTTCTTATTAAATGGTTAGAAGAAATAATGGAGAAAAGGCAACATTCACATCGTGAGTATCAATGAGAAGAAAGTAGTGGGAAACATAAATTATCTACGAGGTCTGTATTGAAATAGGGTTGGTATTGAAACTGATATTGATGATCATAGATGCACAAAAACAAAGACATCATCAAATGCGAAGTCTTATTGTATTTAAAGAAGAAAAGTATTTAAACGATCTCTGTTAACATACAAATTTTATGCTTCTTCATACATTTCCAATATGTTTCTGAAGTAAAATTTGTTTTCAAAATGCTTACAGAATCCTTACTGAAACCCTACAAGAATGGCTTGAAAAATTCTGAAAAATAAGGGTAAAGAGGGAAGATTAATCCTAGGTGATATTAAACACAATATAAGCTTTCAAAATTGAAAAGAGTGCTGTTCTTGCATGAAGAGACAGATTAATGAGAGATGCTGACAAGAAAAAATTGCTATCCATATCCAGGTAGCAAAGGGCAGCTCACTTATACCCTCTGTATCTTATTTTCTTTGTTTAGAGAATAAAGTTAATAATAGCAACCTCCAGGGCACTGTGAATAAGCATTGGAAGCAAATAAAAGAAATCTGTATGCAGAGAAAGCTTTTATTCCAGAAAGGACAAAATGCTGCCCTTTCAGTAATGTAAGTAGTCCAATGTGAGTAACCTGCCACGAAGTAGCTAACATATCACTGTGGAGAATGGTGCCATACCAGGGACTTAGTGTAGGTCTCTGCCGCTGGCAGGTTGGACACTTGGCAACATCTGGAGTCAGGTTGGCCTTGGTAAGTAGAAGTGCCTGTAGCCGAACTCATGTGTAACCTCCATTTCTGCCACCATGGCCACTTTTTCATGAGCTTTTTGGGTAATGACGGGGGTGAATTGGTTTAATGACAAGGAAAAGAGGCTGACTGGTATCCACAGAATGAGTCATTCTATCCATTTGATAATAAAAATACTCCTCTCCTGAGGTCACCCTTTGATGAGTATTCACACTGGACCCAAATATCTTCATGTTTTTGCCCATTCAGAGAGGTATATTCATATACCTCTTTTCTAAATTTCTCTATCACCTATTTTTCAATCATGTTCCCTCCAAATCCTCTACCATGCAGTCAAGCCATTGGCCATGACCATGCATCAATATATAATCACATGTCTGGCCACTTCTCCTTCCAAGTAAAATTCACAACCAGGTATATTGCTCAAAGTTCTACCTTCTCAGAGGATTTTCCTTCACCATTGCCCTTCAGGGATATTTCAGAAGAGGACTACAGTGTTATAGCTGTCCAATTCCAGATGGTGCCTGCATATTGTGCAGAACCATCTGTAAACAAGGCATGAGTTCTCACTTCCTCTGTCACCTAACTTTAGGGAGCTCCCCCTGAAGCCATGGGTGCTGGCTAGGAGAGAGAAGGGGCAGCATAGCAGGATTAGAAACCATGGGTATTCGGGCCATTTATTCATGTAAGTTGCGTGTGCCTTCAGGGCTTGCTTGAGTCCTGTCTGGTCTATACCACTTCAATGTGATGATGGAGTGCAGTTGTGCATGCCCAGCTTTAAGGTTTGGTGGCTCAGAAAACATCCACTTCATGATGGGAAGCTCAGGTCACATGGGAACTTGGTTGCCCATAGTTAGCATCCAGTTTCAACTAAGTTCCAATTACAGGGTAAAGCTGTTTCTCAATAGGAGAGTGGTTATCTGCAGAGGATGGCAGAGCTTTGCTATAAAACTTACGTATAGGGGCCTGTAAATGACACCAAATGGCATTCCTATATGCTACTGTTACTTCAAACACCACTGGATCTACTGCATCACATGACCCAAAGGCAAAGCAGCTTGTGTGGCAAACTAAATCTATTGTATAAACTTCTCTTCTTCTGGGACCCACTTAAAAGTAGCAGATTTTCAGGTCGCTCAGTTAAGACCCTAGAGTATCACACCCAGATGAGAAATATATTGCCTCCAAAATTCAAAGAGGCCCCACTAGGCATTATTATGGGCCTCTTTGAATTTTGAAGTCAATATATTACTCATCTGGGTGTGATACTCTAGGGTCTTAACTGAGTGACACAACAACTTAACCTTCACCTTAGAAAGGATCTCTTAACATACTCCATACTATTAAAGTCCTAGAAATTTCACTGATTTGGAAAGGCGTCTGAATTTATTTACAACCCTCTAACATGCAAACGTCTTACCAGTACAGGCATACTTTATCTTATTGTGCTGTACTTTATTGCACTTTGAAAAATATTGTGCTTTTTACAAATATAAGAGTTGTGGCAACCCTGCATCAAGCAAGTCCATCAATGTCATTTCTCCAAAAGCATATGCTCACTTTGTGTCTTTGGTTCAGCACGTTTTAGAAATGAAATATTTTTTCATTAGGTATGTATGTTTTTTAGACATAATGCTTTTGCACACTTAATAGATGACAATAAAGGGTAAATATAATTTTTATATGCACTGGGAAACCCCAAAATTTATGTGACTCCTTTTATTGAAATATTTGCGGCCGGGCACGGTGGCTCACGCCTGAAATCCCAGCACTTTGGGAGGCTGAGGTGGGCGGATCACAAGGCCAGGAGATCGAGACCACGGTGAAACCCTGTCTCTACTAAAAATACAAAAAATTAGCCGGGCGAGGTGGCAGGCGCCTGTAGTCCCAGCTACTCAGGAGGCTAAGGCAGGAGAATGGCATGAACCCATTCTCCTGGAGCTTGCAGTGAGCTGAGATCGCGCCACCACACTCCAGCCAGGGAGACAGAGTGAGACTCTGTCTCAAAAAAAAAAAAAAAAAAGAAAGAAATATTTGCTTTTTTGTGTTGGTCTAGAACTGAACCCACAATGTCACCAAGTACCAAGTAATGCCAGTATGTCTAGTGTAGCTGCTACTTCTTGGTCATGAGGTCCAATCAGCCTAATGTCATCAATGTAATGAACCGGTGTGATGTATTCTGAAAGAGGAAGGTGACCAAGATCCCTGCTAACCCTACGATGACATAGAGCTGGAGAGTTGATCCCTGCTGTCCATTACAGCAACGATGCCCACCTTTTGTTGGCTGAGTGCTGCCACTTGACCCCTGCCACTCCTAGATGCAATTACTCTCACTGTATTTAGGCTTCCCAAATCAGTGACATGAGTTACCACTGTTAGTTCCAATCAGCAGAGGAGAGCCATCACAGAGCTGTTCAAGGAGGCTAAGGCTCCCTCACTAATGTATTTCTCACAGTATTGATAAAGGCTATGTCTACTGGACCCTCCCAATGTGGGTGAGTATGTTGTAAGTGAAAAAAGTAACATTCCCATCTCCCTAAGCCTTCACTCTCTTCCTCTGCAGAACACCAAAGCAGGTCCAGCATTTCCAATCATGTTTCTTCCAAGTACTTAACCATGCAGGCAAACCCTCGGTCGTGGTCATGAATCGATATATAATACATGTCTGGCTATTTCTCCTCCCATGTGAAATGAACAATCGGGAATACAACATGATTCATTCACAGTGGACCACTTTTTGAGCTATAATTTAGTTTACCAGTTCAACTAACTGTTAGAGCCCCCTTCTAATTCTCCAAACTGCAACACTTAAACTAGAATGTCATTCTAGTTTATTCATGGTGGACCACCTTTTGGGCTATAATTTAGTTTACCAGTTTGACGAACTATTAGAGCCCCCTTCTAATTCTCCAAACTGTGACATTTAAATGAGAATCTCTAATTAGTGGACCCATGTCAATACAAGTTTGTTTCATCCAAATTTATGTTTCTTGTGCCGTTATTACATAAATGTTCATTCCCACATATATTCCTGATATTTCTGTCTATATATATTGAAAAAAATCAAGGTTTTTGTTTGTTTGTCTGTTTGTTGTTTGTTGTTTGTTTGTTTGTTTTTGGAGTATAGCACATCTCCTCATGAGTCACATTCTGCACCTCACCTTTAGGGGCCTGCTGGGACTTGAGTATATTTATAGGTCAAGAATTTGCAAAGCAACTGCCTCAGGGGAAGCCATTGCAGTTTCCTTAGGCAAAGTCAGGTTGATCTACTCAGATGGGGGTGGAATAACAGCTTTTGATGCAATGGCAAGGAAAACTTATCAGAATTGAGGAAATCAATGTCCCCAGTCTCATCAGGACCTTCTCTTATGTCTTCATTCCAACTCTCAGGATCCCATTCCTTGCCAGTCAATGTCCTAGTTTAACAACAAACACCCTGTGAGGTTGGAAATTCAACTTGTATTGTAATTCAGCCTCTCACAGGATGAGATTCTGGGCTTGATTTTTGAGCAATCTCAGATCTGCAGCTACAGAATATAAAGATTTCCTGTAAGGAAGACACAGAAATTTTCAAGTCATTTATATAGTTCTTGAGTTGGGAATTTGAATCCCTGAGCTCTTCTTTTCCTTTCCCTAGCAAACTTAGGAGCAACTAGTCAATATCATTACACTTGTCAGTTTGACAAAAAGGTTAGAAAGTATTATATATATGGTCACCCAGAACCTTGCCTCTCATAGCTATTTGATTAGGAGTAGTCAATGGTGATGCTTTGTCCACCTCTATTGTTGTATCACATTATAGACTATCAGTGCTCTCTTCACTACTGGAAATAGAGTCATTGGTGCCTTTAAATCTAATTAGTTTAGAGAGTCAATTCCAGAGACTCCAGAACCAATTCAAAACACTCATCCTTAAGATTATGTTCCTCTTATGGAAGTTATGGAACATAACATATGGAAGTTATGTTATTTTTCATAATTAAGTGATCTTTTCTCATATATGTAATTCAAACTAGTTTTATTTAGGTGGTAAATAAAATTTTTTTCTCATGTTTTTATTGCTTACTATTATGTTGTAAGATATTTTATATTGTTATACAGAAGTAATAACTATAATGTGTAAGGCTATGTAATATTCCATCTAGTAGATTTGTCACAGTTTTCTCATCTTCTGTTCAGCATTTAATATGTTTTCAATGTTCACTGTTATAAACTATGCCACGAATGTTAAATTAGAGCCTGAAATGCTTTTTATTTTCATTATTATTATTCTTTGTACTACATTTACAACTTCTCAAATACATACACATATTTTGTTCTCTTTTGAGTGCAGTTTATAATTTCAAATATAAAGCCAAAATTGAAGACATGCCTTGGACTTCACCCCAATATCATATCTTCTCAATAGGACAGTCAAGATGCTTATTTCATACGGAACTGGTATGGATCGATGCATATCAATTTTCTGTAAAAAAAAAAAAAAAAACAGTTAAGTGACCTTTCTACGAATCTTTGCTTTCAGGAAAAAGAAAACATTTTACAGGCACTTTGAGATCATTTCAGAATTTCATATAGCACTTCCTAGTCTTCAAATAAAACCTCTGAGTGCACCTGGTGCAGGTGAATAGACAGAGAGGAGCTGAGGCATGAATGTGCAATGGCTCATCTAAATATATCAGTAGGGTAACTTGGTAACGTGAACAGTAATTTGGTAAAAATGAGCTTTGTAAAGGCTCACCTATTCCATATATTATTTTATCTTCTGACTTACAGCTTGAAATGCTCACAAGTCTCTTAAAATAGACTTTTAAAAATCTCAAAGATTATCTTTTCCAGGGGTTAAGGGTGTAAGTTAGAATTCCCTAGAGACTGGTTTAAAAATGTGCATGTCAGATTCCACACCAATACTGTCCTTGATATTCTGTCATTACTTGGGGGTTAGAGGATTGGGGAATGCAGGTATAAAATGCTGAAAAAGCATTCCCTGGTGATTTTGAGTGCTGCGTGGCTGATTTGGCTTGCAGAAACATTCAGCTGAGACCACAGATCTTGACAAATTCTGAAATTGTACAAAAACAACTTATTGTTGCCTGTGATATTGTTGCTTGTGATTCTGAAATTGTACAAAAACAACTTATTGTTGCTTGTGCAGGTCACTTGACTCATTCGGATACTCTTTTCAAGCCACTCTTCTTAAAGGAATTATGTTCAACTCACTTGAAACTGAAAATACATAGCATCAGTTGATACACATTTCAGTAAAATGTTAATAAGAACTGCTTTCCTATATATTCAAAGATGGAAGTGAAGGTATTTAACATACTCAAACACACTATTGGAAAATAATGAGCATTGGGAATATTTACCTTAGGGATCAAATCCCAACATCACCACTTACCTGCTCTGGGAATTTATATAAATTACTTAAGTTTTATGTTTCTTTGTTTCTTTGGGGGGACTATTGGGGATAACAATACCTATCACATAGTGCTGTTAATGTAATTAAATAACATCATTTATAGAAATAATTTCTCATGTAGCAGTAGCAGAAATGATAGTAGTCATAATAGTGGTAGTTGTAATGCAGTAATTTCTAACTTCTCTTTTTATCTTCCCTTACTTTGGGAGTAGCGTTGGAGTAGGTGGAAAACATTTGTTCAGTGGTAATAACAGAAGACATAAAGAAAAAATTTATTTTGAAGGCAATGAAAAGAACATCCACGCTTCATATTTGAGCAAGCACATTCCTATAGTTCTTGAAAATTGCTACAGAAAACGGCCTTGAGGAGAGAGCACAATTCCAGGATATGGTGTAGTACAGACAGCTTGTGTACGAGCTTCTGGAACAATCTTACCATGGGACCTTGGACAAGTAATTTGTTGTATTTTGACCTGCTTTCCCAACTGTAAAGCAGTGAGACACAATCATCCCAAAGGTCACCTTTTCTCCACCATGATATGTGCGTCTAAAATTATGGCGTCTCCATGCAAGGATTCTTGTTGTAACCACAGTTGATCTGACGATTTTTACTCTTGTGAGGCCCATCTAATTGGCAACTATTGGGTAAGTGCAGTAAAAACAGTAGGAAGAAGATAGTAAGGCAAGTTTCTCACAGGCAATGGTGATCATACAGCATTCCTCCCCACGGCTCAGGTCATATAAACATCTGGATTACCCTGTGGTCCTCTGTGTTTATGTAGCCTGGAAAAGATGCAAATCAACAGGCTCACACAAAGAAAGACGAGGAGTCTTTGGACTCCGGTTGAACTCGAAGAAATTATAATTTTGTATCTTGGCGTAATTACTGTAGGAGAGAAGGAATGATAGATGAACTGTTCCTTCTCCCCCATCTGCCCCCTTTCTGAAAAGAATGTCTGTCCTGGGAGATTTGAGGTTCTTTTTCACCATCTCCTCCAACCCAGTGAACAACGTAAGAAAACCAATCCCAGATATTTGTTTAGATCAGTGCTGTCCAATAAAATGTCACTGGCCGTATGTAACTTTTTCCATTTAAATTTGAATTAGGCAGTTATGCCCGTTAAGGAATTTAGCTAGAATTGGGAAAATGATTGGACAAGTAAAGGAGAGTATCTTGGGAGTCTTGGCACCCTGTGCTACTTTCATTCACACCACTTAGGAGGATGGTGGTAACAGACTTTGGATGGAGCGAGGGCATGGCAACACACAGGAATGGGTGCAAAGGATTTGACCTGGGGATCCCAGGACACCACTGTGCATGTTACCTACAGTAGCACTTTTTTCTTTCCAAAATGTTTTATAGAACACAAAATTTTCTTTCTTCCTGGATTCAAATCTGGGTTGCATCCACTGTAGGTCAAAAATAATAATAATAATGATCACCTTCTTCTACAGAGAGAATGGAACTATTTTATTTTTTGCTCATCATAAGCCTGATTGAATTCGTAACACATGGAGGAAGAAAGTTAGATTCTTCAGGAAATGCTCATTCTCTCTTTCACACCAGCACTCATTTTGCCGCAGGTTAATACTTCCCTTGCATTTGCTGAGAATTGACACCTGAAAGAAATCACTACTCACCTCAGGGCTGGTCAAGGTCATGTTTAGCTTCAAGCCTCACAGTTTTATGTTCTATTGGACAAACCTTTAAAAGGAGAAGGAGAGAAAAGAGCAGTTTTAGTGGAATGTGACAATGTACAATCTTAAGGCCCTTAATAGAACACTAATATTTACTCCAAGAAGTACCGTTTGTTTACCGCTACCATTTCTGTTTTCAAAGGCTTTGGGGTCTGCTGGTACATGCCATGGTCATTTATTTTCATCTTATTCTCCTGAAGTATTTTCTAACACAATCTTACAATAGTCCCCTACAACAGCTGCAACTCTTCAAAGTCTAATGGTATCAAACACTAACCATTACTAGGGAAGATCATCTTCACTGGTCACCGTATTCATTTGTTACCGCTCCTGTAGCAACTGAGCCCAAACGTAGTCACTTAAAACAACATAAATTTATTATTTTACAACTCTAGAGGTCAGAAGTCCCAAAATCAGGGTATCAGTGGAGTTGCCTTCTTTCCGGAGGCTCTAGGGAAAAACCTGTTCCCTTGTCTTTTCAAGAGGCCACACGTATTAGCTTGCAAACCCTTCTTCCAATTTCAAAGCCAGCAGCATGACATCTGAAACGTCTATCTCTCTAATTCTCTGATCTTGGACTCTGTCATCACCTTTCCCTTTCTCAGGATCTGACTCTTCTGCTTTCCTCTTAGAAGGACTCTTGTAATTACATTGGGCTCATCCACCTAATCTAGAATTTTCTCCCCACCTCAAGATCTTTAACTTAATCACATCTACAAAACCTCTTTTGCCATGTCAGGTAAGATGCTCACAGGTTTTTAGTACTCAAACATGGACAACTGTGGAGGGGCTATTATTGAGCCTATCACAGCTACATTGACTCTGGAGCTCAGGCTTTCTTTCCTCGTTTTTACTGTTCTTCCTAGAGTAATCCTTACCAGTTCAGTAGGTGAGTAACGCACTTCAACTGAACCCAGAAAACAACGCTCAATCAATTGTCTTTTAAACTTAGTTTGGCCACAGGTCTAGATGCTTGTGAATCTTCTTTTAGAATATTAAAGCTGTTAACAAAAGACGGTGAGATCTACAGAGGCAGAAAGGGGCTATATTTTCTGAAGGGGACCTATAGATCGGAGAGAGGTAGCCTTTGGGATAAAGTGAAGGTGCGCTCCCAAGGAAGGGTTGGAGAGTTAGAGTTTATAAAGGTAAAAAGCGAAAGGCTGGGGAAGGGACCTGGGGGAGTGAGGCACAGAGCCTTGAATGGACGACCTGTAAGTATAAAGCCACAGGTCTCTCTTTGTTGGCTGACTCTTGGTGGACAACTGTTGGTCCGTTTGGGAATTTCCAGCTGTAGCCTATTTCAGTTTGGCTTGATTGCAGGAAGGGATGTCTTGTGACATTTTTGCAACATTTTCTGAGCGCACAGAGTGCATGACAACCCCCTCATCCTGCTGTGGCTACCTGGTTCTGCTTTATCTTGAGCATCTCAACCACAGAGAGTCCACTTTGTCTACAGGTTGGAGGGTAATTTGAAAAATCAAATATAGAAACTTGAGAATTAAGACTTAACTGAATAACATGAAAGAAAGCAATGGGAAAGGGTGGCACATTTTCGTGTCCCAGAAATCATTCTCCATTGCTTTTAGAATGTGGCTACGCCTCAATTTAGAACTTTTATTAAAATTCTTCATTGGATTCACAACACATAAGAGGCATAATCACAGTTGGCCTGCCCTTTGAATTGCAAATGAGGCCATGTTTTCATGCATATAATGATCTGGATCCTTTTTTGAGCTTGTATGAGGGAAATTTCCTAAGTATCAGAAGAGGATAAGAGATCCACAGGATGAGAGAGAGGACAAACAAGGAGAAGTTCTGGGAACAGAGGATGGATTTTACAGCTTTGCCTAAGGCCATCCCTGAAGAACATTTTGTTGTGTGAGACCAAAGTGATTTAATGGGAGAGAGGAAGAAGACCTGAAAAAAGACAAGCTTTTGCCATACTCAAAGAAAAATACTCAGCCACTTCCAGTGTTTGATGCTTGCACTATAAAACAATAAGTAAAAAATGCAAACAGAGAAGTTGGCCACATGGTCTGCTCCCCTCCTTCCTTCATCACTCACTCCAGAGACAGAGCTATGTTGAAACCTGGTTATCTAGGTCTTCATAGGAACTCTCCAGGCTTTGATTCTGTGGGCCCATAGCTAGGCAGCTGGCATGAGACTATAGAGAAAAACACTAGAGACCTTGGTACAAGGACAGGCTCTGAAATTAAAATATGATGTCAGACAATGCAATTCACCTTTTGGAGGACAAACGATAGTGTGGAAATAACATGGGACTCAATATTTCTGTAGTTAATTCTGAACCTAGAAAATACCGCCTCTAGAAAATTGCTAAGGCCCCTTTAGTCTCTATTCCTTTACTTATGAGAAAGAGAAGAAACTTTTATCTGAGCAATGTGAAAAGGGGCATTAAGATGTGACAGCAGTGAGGTCTCATTCCCCACCTTGAGCTAAGTCATCACCTTGTGAAGCCACTGGCTGGGTGGGCTCTGGATTACTTGATGACAAGTAGCCGTAAATTAACCTAACAATGCCATACGCCGGACACCATAACTCATACCCCATAGCTCTACAATGTATAGCCAATCACTAACCAATGCTATTTCTGTAAACCATTGAAAATTCCTGACAACTTCGCATCAGCACACTCCTTATTCCTTTTAACTTCTAAAAACCTGCTCATAGCAAAGGCTGAATGAAGCCATTTCCAAGTATTTCCCAGGTTTCAATCCTCAACCTTGGCCTACAATAATTTTTATATTAATTTTGCCTCTGTATCCTTATTTAGATTGATGCCAATAAAGAACAGATTTGATATGAGAAAGGAGTGAAATAATGCATGCAAATTCCTGATAAAAATGTTGAATCTTAGTTTCTTAACTGGACATGAAGCAGGCATTGTTAAATTCTCAGAAATTTCACGGTCATTTCTTCCCTCCTTCCATCACCTGTTAATGACTGTCCTGCCTATTAATAAGATAATGCCCGTGGAAGGTCTCAAGTTTAACAGGAATTTAATGGAGAAGAGCTAAACCTGCAGCTCATCTGCTTTAATCATGGTCAATGAGGCTCATTCCCTCCATGGCCTCTCAGATGTTGATATAATTCCAACTGACGCTCTCTGATTTCCTTGCTGCTGAGGCCAGGCCCCCAAGGGCACTCTGAAGATGAATGAGTTATGGAGGCATTCCCAAGCTCACGCTCCAGCATCTCCCATCCTGGTGTAGGCTGCCTGTAATTACCTGGTTGCACACCGATTGGCTTCAAAGTTCAAATATACCTTATATTTCTCTGCCCTAATGGGAAATTTATGTAATCTGCTCTCTCTCCCAGATTTTATGTGCCTTCTCTGTGTTTCTCCAGTCACACCTGTTGTGGCTTGTAACTTATCTATTCAGTGCCATTTTAAATGTAATTATGCAAAATGGCTGAGACTAAATGTAAAATAAATATATATTTAGTGGTTCTTTGAATGCACAGTTAAACTGCCCTCATTAAGTCACATTACTCAGGGTCAGATTCTATTCAATGATAGAGAGGAGGGAACAATTTAAGCAAGGGAATTACTAAGCATTCTTGTCTAAAGACAGGAAACCACTGGGCTGCACCTGTGCTTGGAATTAGAGCCAGACCCTGCTCTGCTCCCATAACCCTTTCTTGACTAGGTAATCAGGAACCTACTGAACAATTTCCCAGAAATACAAGTGCCAAAGGCATCAGTTAAAAATGATTTTAGGCTGGGCATGTCGGCTTACACCTGTGATCCCAGCACTTTGGGAGGCTGAGGTGGGCAGATCACCTGAGGTCAGGAGTTCGAGACCAACCTGGCCAACATGGTGAAACTCTGTCTCTACTAAAAATACAAAAATTAGCCGGGCGTGGTGGCACGCACCTGTAATCCCAGCTACTCAGGAAGCTGACGCAGTAGAATCGCTTGAACGTGGGAGGCAGAGATTGCAGTGAGCCGGGATTGCACAACTGTACTCCAGGCTGGGTGATAGAGCGAGATTCCGTCCCAACAACAGCAAAAAAGATTTTAATGGATACACTCTGCCACAGTCACTCTACCTTATATAACCTTTGGAAATTTTACCAAGAATTTCACCACCTCTCACTACTCCTATGCTACCACTCCCATCAAAACCACCATGATCTCTTCTATGGATTGCTGAGTAACTTATTTCCTTCCATTTGGGATACCCCTATGCTCCCACCAACCACTCCCAGCCTAGCATTTGCCTAAAACCTTAATCACATCATGTCATGCTTCTGCTCCAAACCCTCCCAGAATTTCCCATCTTCAAGTAATAAAACCCTGAGTCTTCCAAATTACCAATGTTACCTCAATCTGTATAGGCCCTCACCTTCGGCTACCAGTCCCTCCTTTCCTGATGCTTCTTCATGATATTCATTCCTGCTTTCCTTGGCCTTCTGGCAGCTCCTCAACACATAGGGCCTGCTCCCACCAAGCCTGGGAATCTACTGACTCCCTCCCTCACCTGCTTCGTGACTTCCTCCAGATATCACCAAGGCCTTTTCTATCAGCCCTGCTTGGTAATGAACACCTCACTCGCAGCATTCTTTTTCCAACATTTTTATTATTTTTCTCAGAGATTTTAACATAAAATAATCTCTCTCTCTCTCATATATATATATATATATTTGTGTAAAAAGATATATATATTTTTTTTTAATTTGCCCCATTCAAAAGGAAGCCCATGAGGGCAGAAGTATTTGTTAATTGTGTTGCTGCTCTATCCCAAGCACATTGCCTGGAACAAAAAGATACTCATTACATATTTGTTAAAAGAATGGATCTACAGGGGTTATGTTCAAATTTTTAGAAAGATTTTGTGCAAACACGTTTTCAAAATATATCTTATATGAAAGCTGAAGGTATAAAACAGGTAAAGAAGAGTGCTTCTGTTTAAAGAGCGATTAGCACCATAAAATTAGCTAGCACTTACATAGAATGTACTCTACACCAGGACTTGTTCCAAAAACATTATATATATTTAAATAATTTCTCTCCACAACAACCTAGTGATATAGTTACTAGTATTTTCCCAATGGCACAGATGTGGAAACTGAGGCACAGAGAGATTTGGACCCTTACCCAATGTCACACAGTTAATATGATGAGAGGCCTGGATTTTGTCTGCTCATCACCTCTCTTTGCTGGTCTTGCAAGTGCTGGGCCTCACAGGGTTATGTTTGCAACACTGGCAGAACCTCTGGAGTTCCCAGGAACCCATTTTAACAGCCACACATCTGTAGACTGGAGGTGAAGACAGTGATTGAAGCCTACAAGTGTCCACATGGTCTGGGCGGACCAGTCTTCTCACACTTGAGCATCCATGGATTTGTGAATATTATTTCTTTTTTGGAATGTCTGTCTCATTCTCCTCTGCCTGGCAAATCATTAGTCATTTTCATGGTCAGTTTATTATAAAACTCTGCAGAGTTCATTTACCCCTTAATAAATTGTATACATTTATTAATGTAGTTTTCACATTGATTTACTATTACTTGTTTGTAAATTTTAATTCTCCTACAAGACCATGAGCTCCTCGAGAGTAAAGACTGTTTTTGTTGCCTCTTCATGTAGAACAAAGCATCATGCAACAATCCTAGGATACTTTTAACAAATGCTTATTGATATGTAAAAAACTGATTTGTCAAAAGTCACAAACCTGGGGAAGGGAAAAGCTGGAGTTAGAACCTACTCTATTTTATTATGGGACAGTGACAATTTCATTAAATGGTCTTGCTTCTCTCTACATCTTTCATGTTAGATACTCAACAAAGCAGTTGCAACTCATCTACTCTGAGTCTTATTTTTGAGTATCCATACATTCAATTAAATGATAGCAAATTTTAGGGTTTTGTGAAGATTAGGGGATGGTCTTGTTAGGGTATTTGGAAGGTGCTGAGCCACAATATATGAGTAGTTGCTATTCATGAGAACTTGTCCTCAACAGTTACTAGGAGATACTGAGAGATATTCCGACTTACACATGCCCTGCCATCAAGAAGGTTTACAATTAGAGGAGGAGATGGTTTTCTTCCACCCTCAGGAATAAAATATAAACTCCTTCACATGTTACCCAAGGCATTGAGCAACCTCATCCCAAGCCAGCTCTCTGTCCTCAGCTCCTGCCTCACCCCCTGTCCTCAGGGTTACATTTCAGTCTCACCGCCCTGCATGAGGCTGGGTCTGCTCCCCTCAGACAAGTGCTCCTCCTCTGCACTGGGCTCTTGCCTCTGTGCACAGTTCTCAGTGTAATTAGGCATATAATGAATACTTATGTTGAGCACGATAGTGCTATTTTCTAAAAGGAATAATGAATACATGAAATAAGTTGTTGAACAAAGAAAATCTACTGGGGCATGTGAAATTAAAATGTTGCCAGAAGGTCAAAATTAATTTTGGAAACATTGGTGGAACAGAGAGTTTTACAAAGAGAAAACTGAGAAAATAAAACCTGCATGAATTCAATGAATAAAAAGGGTAAAGCATCTATCCAGAGGTCTTTTGCCTTTGCCGGAATTCATTAACTTTTATTTTGGCTTCAACTCTTTGAAAAAGTTCTGCCTAGAGGAATTCCTTAATTTGAACTTAATGTGGCCTGTGGAGGCAAAGTGAGGTTTGGAGGGGCTTCGAGGCTGAGCAGATGCTGGTGAGAGTCCAAGACCACCCAGGGTTGTCCAGAATCGATGAACTGATGGGGGCAGAGCAAGGAGGCTTTTTGATGTAGGACACTGTGGTAATGACTGCCCGCAAGCCAGAATCAATCTTTCCAGCAAAGACAGATGCTCTTAAAGAACACAGCACCCAGCGAGTTTAATACTTCTCTTCTCTGCCTTTGTCTCCTGGCAATTGACATCTCACCATTACAACTGCTTCCCAACCGCAGAATCAGGATTCAGGTTTCAGTTTTCCCCGTGTTATTTTGACCTCTTCCCACCATCATTTAATAGTCTCTGAAGTGATGGATATGTTAATTAGCTTGAGACGATCATTCCACTTTGTATACATACGTCTTAGCATCATAGGTATAAGTGTACATAACATATACAATCAATTATAATTGTATATATGTGTACCTCATAAATATATACAATTATAATTTATTAATAGCCAATTTAATTTTTTTAAATTAACAAACACATTATTTACATTAAAGAAGTAAAATTCCAATATTTTTCCATGTACAAACACATGATCTTTAAATTAAATTTATCCAAAAAAGGGAAACAGAAGCAAAATCCTTACAACCCACCATACAAGCATGCTATTTTATAGTACACTACATTTTGTTTACTATTTTATTATATATGCACAGTTCAGTGACCTATATACAAACTCTTGTTTATTCTCTTTAATTTTTTATTTGTAGAAATTCTCATAACCTATGTTATAACAGGATTATATAGTATAACATAGTGGTTAGAAGTACCTTTTCTGAAACCAGGATGCTTAACTGAATAGTGGCTTCGCTATCTCCTAGCAATATCATCCTGGGCAAACAGAGATAATGATAATTCCCTGTTAGTAAGTGCTTCATAAACTCTCTCACAGTAATAATCAGTATTACTGTGATTATTTACAAAATACACTAACATATATTTGAGGATTCTGAGATAAGGAAAAGTCAGGTTCCTGTTAAAGCCTTACATCCCCCCCCCCAAAAAATAATTATTACTAGAATTTGAATGGCAACATGTTCCCCCACATGACGTAGAAGGTGCTGGCAGACCTCAACATTCTGTGCATACCAACCCCAAGACTTCCTACTGAAAACAACTTCAACTTCTAACCTAGGTTTTACTACGGACTTCAGAACATGCATATTCTGTACCAGATGGACCATAAATGCTCTAGGGTTAATACTCTTGAGAGCAACCTTCAACCAATGGCAGAGTTGGAGGACAAATGAATCCCCCAGCTTCCCGGTCCCTTGAATGGAAAAACTGTAAAGCATAGTTGTGTGCAGTCTACAAGACGTCTCCAGGAGGAGTGAATCCCAGTTGTCCATTGAACAGTTTCTGATAAGTTTAGGCATATGTCCACCATATGTCCTGGCAATACTATTCCTAGTCATTTACTCAAGAGAAAAGAAAACTTATGTCCATATGAATGTTTATAGCAGCTGTGTTCATAATCACCAAGAATTGGAAACAACCTAACTGTCCTTCATTTGATGAATGGCAACTGATGTGGTTGTGCATTCATACAAGGGAATACTGCTCAACAATTTAAAAATTAAAAAAGAAAACGTGATTCATGCGACAACATTGTTCAATATTAAATGCATTTTGTTAAGTGAAGCAGTCAGACTCAAAAGGCTACTGTATAATTCCATTTATATGTCTTTCTGGAAAAGGCAAGAATAGAGGGACAAAGAACAGATTAGTGGTCTCCAGGGAGTGGCGGATTGACTATCAGGAGCAAGAACGGGGGACATTTGGAGAAGTAATGAAAATATCCTGCATCTTGATTGTGGTTATGTGACTGTGTGTATGGAACTGTATGCTAAAAGCCTTAATTTTACCCTGTGTGTTATACGTCAATAAATACAACATATTTTTGAGAAAAAAAAGAGAGCCTTATGGGGGTTTTGCTTCATTTTTTGTTTTTTTTTTTTTAAAACCATTGTTTAGTGGCATCTTTCCCTTGTTCGTCTCACTTCTTTGCCTCTCTTCCTGTGCTTGTTACTATTGCTTCTCAAATAAACAACTTGCACCAATTCTTGTCTCAGGGTCTTCTAGGGACACTCAATGTAAGATACACATAGTTGAGAGTGAACGTAATTTTTCCTATTTTTTATTTTTTCCATAAATTATTGGGGTATGGGTGGTATTTGGTTACATGAGTAAGTTCTTTAGTGGTGATTTGTGAGATTTTGGTGCACCCATCACACAATCCGTATACACTGCACCATATTTGTAGTCTTTTATCCCTTGCCCCCCTCCCACTCTTGCGCCCAAATCCCCAAAGTCTGTTGTATCATTCTTATGCCTTTGCGTCCTCATAGCATAGCTCCCATATATCAGTGAGAACATACAATGTTTGCTTTTCCTTTCCTGAGTTACTTCACTTAGAATAATAGTCTCCAATCTCATCCAGGTCACTACAACTGCAATGCTGCTAATTCATTCCTTTTTCTGAGTGAGTAGTATTCCATCATATATATATATACATATATATGTGTGTGTGTGTGTGTGTGTATATATGTGTGTGTGTGTATATATATCACAGTTTCTTTATATATATCACAGTTTATGTATATCATATATATAAATATATACATAAGTATATATATGATATATGTATATCACAGTTTCTTTATCCACTTTATTGGTGTGCATTTGGGTTGGTTTCACAATTTTGCAACTATGAATTGTGCATGCACGTGCAATATCTTTTTCGCATAAAGACTTATTTTCCTCTGGGTAGATACCTAGTAGTGGGATTGCTGGATCAAATGGTAGTTCTACTTTTAATTCTTTAAGAAATCTCCACACTGTTTTCCATAGTGTCTGCACTAGTTTACATTCCCACCAGCAGTGTAGAAGCATTTCCTGATCACTGCATCTTTGTCAACATCTACTGTTTTTTGATTTTTGATTATGGCCATTCTTGCAGGAGTAAGGTGGTATCGCATTGTGGTTTTCATTTTCATTTCCCTGATCATTGGTGACGTTGAACATTTTTTCATATATCTGTTGGCCATTTGCATATGTTCTTTTGAGAATTGTCTATTCATGTCCTCAGCCCACTTTTTGATGGGATTGTTTTTTTCTTACGGATTTGTTACTTACTGATTTCTTACTGATTTGTTTCTTACTGATTTCTTACTGAGTTCATTGTAGATTTTGGATATTAGTCCTTTGTCAGATGTATAGATTATGAAGATTTTCTCCCACTCTGTGGGTTGTCTGTTTACTTTGCTGACTGTTCCTTTTGCTGTGCAAAAGCTGTTTAGTGTAATTAGGTCCCAGCTATTTATCTTTGTTTTTATTGCATTTGCTTTTGGGTTCTTGGTCATTAAATCCTTGCCTAAGCCAATGTCTAAAGGGTTTGGTTTTTAATTTTTATAGCTTCAGGTCTTAGATTTAAGTCCTTAATCCATCTTGAGTTGCTTTTTGCATAAGGTGAGAGATGAGAATCCAGATTGATTCTCCTACCTGTGGCTTGCCAATTATCCCAGCACCATTTGTTGAAAAGGGTGTCCTTTCTCTTCTTTACGTTTTTGTTTGCTTTGTCAAAATTCAGTTGGCTGTAAGTATTTGGGTTTATTTCTGGGTTCTCTATTCTGTTCCATTGGTCTATGTGCCTATTTTTATACCAGTACCATGCTGTTTTGGTGATGATGGCCTTGTAGTATCGTTTGAAATCAGGTAGTGTGATGCCTCCAGATTTGTGCTTTTTGCTTAGTCTTGCTTTGACTATTTGGGCTCTTTTTTGGTTTCATATGAATTTTAGAATTGTTTGTTCTAATTCTGTGAAGAATGGTGGTGGTATTTTGATGGGCATTGCATTGAATTTGTAGATTGCTTTTGGCAGTATGGTCATTTTCAAAATACTGCTTCTACCAATCTATGAGCACGGGACGTGTTTCTATTTGTTTATGTCGTCTATGATTTCTTTCAGCAGTGTTTTGCAGCTTTCTGTGTAGAGGTCTTTAGACTCTTTGGTCAGGTATACTCTTAAGTATTTTATTTTTGTTTTTGCAGGTATTATAAATGGGGTTGAGTTATTGATTTGATTCTCTGCTTGGTTGCTCTTGGTGTATAGAAGAGCTACTGATTTATGTATATTAATCTTGTATCCAGAAACTTTGCTGAATTCTTTTATCAGTTCTAGGAGTGTTCTGGAGGAGTCTTTAGGGTTTTCAAGGTAAACAATCATATCATCAGAAAACAGTGATAGTTTGACTTCTTGTTTACCAATTTTTATGCCCTTTATTTCTTTCTCTTGTCTGATTGCTCTGGCCAGCAATTCCAGCACTATGTTGAAGAGGAGTGGTGACAGTGGGTATCCTTGTCTTGCTCTGGTTCTCAGAGGGAATGCTTTCAACTTTTCCACATTCAGTATTATGTTGGCTGTGGGTTTGTCATAGATGGCTTTTATTGCATTAAGATATGTCCCTGGTATGCCAATTTTGCTGAGAGCTGTTTTTCTTTTTTTGTTTTGTTTTTTGACAAAGTCTAGCTTCTGTCACCCAGGCTGGAGTGCAATGGTGCAATCTCAGCTCACTGCAACCTCCACCTCCTGAGTTCAAATGATTATCCTGTCTCAGCCTCCCGAGTAGCTGGGAGAGAGTTTTAATATTAAAAGGATGCTGGATTTTGTTGAATGCTTTTTCTGCATCTATTGAGATGATCACATGATTTTTGTATTTAATTCTGTTTATGTAGTGCATCACATTTATTGATCTGCATATGTTAAACCATCCCTACGTCCCTGGTATAAAACCCACTTGATCATGGTGAATTATCTTTTTGATATGTTGTTGCATTCAGTTAGCTAGCATTTTGTTAAGGATTTTAGCATATATGTTCATATATATTCATATATGTTCATATATATTCATATATGTTCATATATTGGTCTGTAGTATTCTGTTTTGATTATGTCCTTTCCTGGTTTCAGTATTAGGGTGATCCTGGCTTCATAGAATGAATTAGGGAGGGTTCCTTCTTTCTGTATTTTTTAAAGTAGTGTCAAAATGATTGGTACCAATTCTTCTTTGAATATCTGGTAGAGTTCTGCTGTGAATCCATCTGGTCCTGGATTTTTGTTGTTGTTGTTAGTATTTTTTAAATGACTATTTCTATCTTGCTGATTGTTATTGGTCTGTTAAGGATATCTAGTTCTTCCTGATTTAAGATAGGAAGGTTGTGTTTTTCCAGAAATTTATCCATCCCTTCTAGGTTTTCTAGCTTATGTGCATAAAGGGGTTCATAGTAGCCTTGAATGATATTCTGTATTTCAGTGGTGTTAGTTGTAATGTCTCCTGTTTGGTTTCTTTTTGAGGTTCTTTGGACTTCCTACCTTCATTTCTTGGTTAATCTTGCTAATGATCTATCAATTTTGTTTATCTTTTCAAAGAACCAGCTTTTTGTTTCATTTAACTTCTGTATTGTGTGTGTGTGTGTGTGTGTGTGTGTGTGTGTGTGTGTCAATTTCATTAAATTCTGCTTTGATCTTGGTTATTTCCTTTCTTCTACTGGGTTTGGGTTTAATTCATTATTATTTCTCTAATTCCTTGAGGTGTGACCTTAGATTGTCTGTTTGTCCTCTTTCAGACTTTTTTTTTTTATCTTGTTGCCTAGGCTGGAGTACAATGGCACAATCT
Organism: Papio anubis; assembly: GCF_008728515.1. Taxonomy (NCBI): domain Eukaryota; kingdom Metazoa; phylum Chordata; class Mammalia; order Primates; family Cercopithecidae; genus Papio; species Papio anubis. The sequence continues at coordinate 7,532,824 of NC_044985.1, forward strand.
CAGCTCACCGCAATCTCCGCCTCCTGGGTTCAAGAGATTCTCCTGCCTCAGCCTCCCGAGTAGTTGGACTACAGGCATGTGCCACCAGGCCTGGCTAATTTTTTTGATATTTAGTAGAGATGGGGTTTCTCGATGTTGGTCAGGCTGGTCTTGAACTCCCAACCTCAGGTGATCCACCCACCTCGGCCTCCCAAAGTGCTGCAATTACAGGAATGAGCCACCGTGCCTGGCCCTCTTATAGACCTTTTGATTTAGGAATTTAGGGTTATAAAAATTTTCCTCTTAGCACTGCCGTTTCTGTATCCCAGAGGTTTTGATAGGTTGTGTCATCATTGCCATTTAGTTTGAAGACTTTTTAAATTTCCAACTTGATTTTGTTTTTGACTCAGTGCTCAATCAGGAGAAGGTTGTTTAATTTCCATGTATTTGCATGGTTTTGAAGGTTCCTTTTTGAGTTGATTCCCAATTTTATTCCACTGTAGTCCAAGAGAGTGCTTGATATAATTTCAATTTTCTTACATTTATTGGGATTTGTTTTATGGCCTCTCATATAGTGTATCTTAGATAATGTTCCATGTGCTATTGACTAGAATGTGTATTCTGTGGTTGTTGGATGAAATGTTCTGTACATGTCTGTTAAGTCCATTTGTTCCAAAGCATAGTTTAAATCCATTGTTTCTTTTTTGACTTTGTGTCTTGATGATTTGTCTAGTGTTGTCATTGGAGTATTGAAATCCTCCACTATTGGTGTCTATGTTGCTGTCTATCTCGCTTCTTAGGTCTATTAGTAATTGTTTTATAAATTTGAAAGCTCCAGTGTTGGGTGCATATATGTTTAAGTTTGTGATATTTTCCTGTTGGACTTGGCCTTTTACCATTATATAATGTCCCTCTTTGTCTCTTTTAACTGCTCTTGCTTTAAAGTCTGATTTGTCTGATATAAGAATAGCTACCCCTGTTGGCTTTTGGTGTTCATTTGCAGGAAATGCCTTTTTCCACCCCTTTGCTTAGGTTTATGTGAGTCCTTGTGTGTTAGATGAGTCTCTCAAAGGCAGCAGATGATTGGTTGGTAAGTTATTTTCCACTCTGCCGTTATATATCTAACTGGAACATTTATGCCATATACATTCAATGTTAGTATTGAAATGCGAGGTACTATTGCATTCATCATGCTCTTTGTTGCCTGTGTATTTTGTTTTTGTTTTTGTTTTTGCTTTTTAGCTAGTATTTTTGTAATAGATCCTTTGTGATTTATTCCTTAAAAGTGTTCTGTTTTGATGTATTTCCAGGATTTGTTTCAAGATTTAGCATTCCTTTTAGCAGTTATTGCAGTGGTGGCTTGGTAATGGTGAATTATCTCAGTATTTGTCTGAAAAAGACTGTATCTTTCCTTCATATGTGATGTATAGTTTCACTGGATACAAAATTCTTGGCTGAATAGTGTTTTGTTTGAGGAGGCTGAAGATACAGCTCCAATCCCTTCTAGCTTGCAGGGTTTCTGCTGAAAAATCTGCTGTTAATCTGATAGGTTTTCATTTAAAGGTTACCTGATGCTCCTGCCTCACAGCTCTTAAGATTCTTTCCTTAGTCTTAACTTTGGATAACATGATGACAATGTACCTAGGCAATGATCTTTTTGTGACGAATTTCCAAGGTGGTCTTTGTGCTTCTTGTATTTGGATGTCTAGGTATCTAGCAAGGCTGGGGAAGTTTTCCTCAATTTTCCCCCAAATAGGTTTTCCAAACTTTTAGAATTTCCTTCTTTCTCAGGAACATCACTTATTCTTAGGTTTGGTCATTTGACATAATCCCAGACTTCTTGGAGGCTTTGTTCATATTTTCTTCTTATTTTTTCTTTGTCTTTCTTGGATTGGGTTAATTTGAAGACCTTCTTTTTGAGCTATGAATTTCTTTCTTCTACTTGTTCAGTTCTATTTCTGAGATTTTCCAGAAGATTTTGCATTTCTGAAAGTGTGTCCAAAGCATCCTGAATTTTTTATTGTTTTTTCTTTAAGCTGTCTATTTCCTTGAATATTTCTCCCTTCACTTTTATATTATTTTTTGGATTTTCTTGCATTGAGCTTTGCCCTTCTCTGATGCCTCCCTGATTAGCTTAATAACTAACCTCCTAAATTCTTTTTCAGGTTAATCAGGGATTTCTTCCTGGTTTGGATCCATTGCTGGTGAATTAGGGTGATTTTGGGGGGTGTTAAAGAGGTATATTTTCTCATATTATCAGGGTTGGTTTTCTAGATCCTTCTCATTTGGGTAAACTCTATCAGAGGGAAGGTCTAGGGCTCAAGGCTGTTGCTCAGTTTCTTTTGTCCCATGGGGTGTTTACTTGATATAGTACTCTCCCCCTTTTCCCATAAATGTCACTTCCTGTGAGCTAAATTGCAGTGTTTGTTGTCTCTTTTCTGGGTCTAGCCACCTAGTGAGTCTACCCAGGTCTGGGCTGGCACTGAGGGTTGTCTGCACAGAGTACTGTGATGTGAACGATCTATTGGTCTCTCAGCCATGGATACCAGTTCCTGTTCCAGTGGAGGTGGTGGGGAGTGCAATGGACTCCATGAGGATTCTTCGTTTTAACGCTCTATTTTTGTGATGGTTGGCCTCCTGCCAGGAGGTGGTGCTTTCCAGAGAGCATCAGCTGCAGTATTACGTATAGGGACCCATGGTCAGGTGGTGGGGCGGGGGAGTCCTAGAACTCCCAAGGTTATATGCCCTTTGTCTTCCGCTACCAGGGTGGATAGGGAGGGGCCATTAGTTGGGGGTGGGGCTAGGCGTGTCTGAGCTCTGACTCCCCTTGTGTGGGTCTTTCTGTGGCTGTTGTGGGGGATAGGGGTGAGATGCCCAGGTTAACAGAGTTGTGTACATAGGAGGATTATGGCTGCCTCTGCTGAGGCATGCGGGTTGTAGGGAAGTCAGGGAAAACTGGCAGTCACAGGCCTCACCCAGCTCCCATGCAAACCGAAGAGCAGTTCTCACGGAGCCTGTTTCTAGGCAGTGAGCGAGATGGGCTTGAAAACTTGCCTCAGGCTTCCTACCTCCCAGCTGTGGGAAAAAAAAGGGCTTGGTTTTGCCCCTGCCTGTGGAGTCTGCACAACAGATTTGTGCTCTCCCATGAGTTCTGGCCAGGAGGCTTCTCGCCCTGTTGAAATAGTTACAAAGTTCACTTAGAGATTTCTTTCCTCCTGTGGAGTTTCAACACCTGCTCCTCTGGCCACCCTCCCAATCAATCCCTGTAGTGCCAGGCAGGAATGACCTGTTTGGGCACCCAGTGAGCTCCCAGGACCTTTCTGCTGCTTCCTCTAATCTTGTATTTTGCTCAGCTCTCTAAATGGACTCAGCTCCAGATAAGGTTGGAAACTTCTCCCACAAACAGACTTTCAGTTTCTCCAGTGGAGGTGTGTGTTCCAGAGAGGAGGGTCTCCCTTTACCACTTCCAGCGACGGGGCACTGACAGTATTGGTGGTGTCTCTTGGGTCCTGCAGGAATAGTTCGCTTCCTTCAGAGAGTCTGTGGGTCCTCTCAGGAATGCTGGCTTGTTCTTGCGGTCAACCTGGAGCTAAAATTCACAATGTGAGCCTCAGCACACTGCTCTGTGCAGAGCTGTAATCTAGTCCTACTTCCCATCCACTTGATCAACAGAGCATTTTTGTCAATGACTGGCTGGACATCTTCTTCATTGTGTGGAAACGTTCTCATCTCTTTCTCCTCCACCTTCAATGGCTTCCAATGTCACTCAGAGTAAAAGCCCAGGACTCTCCTATTTTATTATATTCTTTTGAAACATGAATTGTAATGACTACATAGCATTCAATTGAGGATAATATCACAATTTAATTTATTAATCCTTTGAGGTTGGGCATTATGTTGTTTCCAAATCTCAGTGTTAAAAATATTTCCCGAATGAGTATCTTTCTGTAAAAGGGTTCTACAAATCCTGTATGATTTCCAAAGTTAGATTCTTAAATAAGGAATTACTGGTCAAAAAAAAAAAAAAAGATCTTAAATTTGTCTTAAATGCATATTGTTAAACTTATTTCGAATAAATATTCACTATTTACTAATACTGTTAACAAAGTATAATTCTCCCATTCTTCCTGTCATTGTTTTTCCATAATTCTTATTTTACTTAACCTGTGCTCATTTCAAAGAATAAATTCATGTCCCGCTACCAATTTTAATTTGGGAGGCGGAATAGCATGATGGTTAAGAGCCCTAATCTGGGAGCCAATTAGTACATTATAGTGCTGTCTCTTAGTTTAGTCTGACATTTATTTAGTTTAACACAAGACCCTCCTAGAAAAGTCTTATTGGAAAGTTGCCAGTCATATCTTCTCGGAAATCGTCATTCCCTTTTCCGTGCTCCCACAACAGAACGTCTATGGTTCTAGGGATCATTGATAACACACAGCCTACTAGATAGGATAAAAATCATTATTTTTTACATATAGCAGGTTGCTTCCATAACGAATGCCTAGAACAGAGTAAGAATTGAACATATTAATATATTTAAGAAAATGAGAATATTCAGACCAGTCACGGTCAGGAATAAAAATAATTATAGTGGTATTCCTAAAAACAAAGAATTGGTTGATCACCTATTAGCTACCAAACATTTTACAGAAAAGTTATTCAGTCACAATAAGTCTATAAGTTAAGAACTGCCAGCTCAATCTAAGAGTGTAATGGATTGAATAGTGGTCCCCCAAAATACATGTTCAAACAGAACCTGAGAATGTGAACTTATTTGGAAATAGAGTCTTTGCAAATTTAATTAGCTAAATATCTTGAAATGAAATCACTCTAGATTTAGGGTGGCCCCTAAATTTAATAAATGGAGTCCTTATAAGAAGAGGAGTGGACACACAGGCACAGGAAAGAGGAACACATTGAAAATGAAGACTGAGACTGGAGTGAGGCTGTCACAGCTGAGGAATGTCAGGAGCCACCCAAAGTTGAGAAGAGTAAGCAAACATTTTCCCCTAGAGCCTTCGGAGGGAGTGTGACTCTGATGACACCTTGATTTTTGGACCTCTAGCCTCAAAAACCATAAGACAATGCATTCCTTTTATTTTAAGCCGCCAAGTTTGCAGCAACTTTTTATGGCAAGTCCAGAGAACAGATACAATTGGTAAGAAAACTCATGCTCTGAGGACTTCAATTCACTTTTCTGAGCTTCAGTTTTTATGCTGGTGTGTGTGGCAGTTTGTTTTTCTGGATTTCTAGCATGAATACATTTTGTGCAAATCTGCCCAGGCTATGGGACATGGACGGCCATAGTTTTTCAGCACATGCAGAGAATGGGTCACCACAAACTACCTGTGACTAAATATAGTCTAAATTTAGTCTAAATTAGTTTGATTTAGAGGTGTTTCCTTAATTTTAGTGACAGTTCATGTGGCATCTTCCCAGGCCGAGGCTGAAACATATGCTCCTTTTACAGGGGCACTGCTATGACAAACAATACAATTAGTTGGCCTTGAAACTTTTATTTTTATGGCCTAATAAAAGTAACACTGCATTCACCAGACAACCAGTCATCTATCCTCCTTGTGGATCCCACTGTATAAGAGAAGCACATGCTCTGGTTACATTAACACCTCTGACCTCTCCCTATCAGATATGTCCAATAAGCAAGAACTGTTTTCCACAGCCTCACTCACAAAATAATGGTGCATTCATTTTACTATCTTTGAGAAAGGTATTGCTAAACATGTATAGGGTTAATAATGTAAATAAGTTTGAAATTTCTTTAGAATGATGTCTTTCATTTCAAGTAATAGAATGACCCCTTTGATTATTTTTCCCCCTAGAGTGTGGCTATAGCAGGGAGACAGGAAAGAAATTTACGGTGTGACCCACCCCTTTCCCATCATGAAAGAAAGATTTGGTTTTGTACAATTTGAGTTTTCAAATGTCATTTTCTACAGAATTATCATGAAATATTTGACTCCTGGTCCATTTATCGTACTTTGCTCTGAACATTCATCCTATAGTTTCAGTTTTCCAGAATTGTCCAGAACTTACTAATGTATCTTATTCTATTACTTCACCTCCCTCTCTTTCCTTTCATTAGACTATCAAGTAGTTAGGAGGGAAAGTCAATGAGATGTCTCAGGTGTGACTCGGCTATGGAAACAATCACAATCAGAGGACATTTGGAGATAAAGAAAAAAGAGAAGCAGACTTCAGTGCAATGAGAAATATACCAGTACATGTGTGACACTGAAGCAGCATAATTATCTTAAGGCTAATTTACTGCACGAAGACTTACCAGTTGGTAATAGGAAAATGAGGAAGATGGTGTGTCTTGATTTCTATTCTCTCAACATTATTTGAACCATGTCATACCTGAGAGTAGAACCAGGAGGAGGAGGACAGCAGTTTTCTGAAGACAGTCGTTATACAGTATTTATTTTGAGAATAAAAGCTGATTTTTCTAGAAAAACACAGAAGATATCCTGATGATACTGAGTGTCAGTTTCGGCTTATATTACACTTTTCTAGGAAGCTACTCAGGATGGCTCTGTGATCTTCCTCAGTACCACAGCACCCAGCTGAGGGATTCATCCTGAATTTTCACTGCGGCAGGCATTATGTTGTCATTAGAAATATCTTTAACATTTGCTACAAATGAAGCTTGTCAGTATCTTAATGTACTAAGTCATGAGTAGGTAGCCATTATTACACCCATTTTACCGATGAAGAAACTAATGCTTAGTGGTGCGAAGTGACTTACTGAAGCTTATAAAGCTTGGAAGTAGGATAGTCAAGATTTGCAGCAGAACACTGGCTTCGTCCTCATTATTTTAACAACTACATACAAAAGTCAGAAACACAAAGGTTAGAACTAAAGGAAACGCAGACAGAAGAGTCAGCTGAGATAGCAATGTTCTAACCAAGAAGGGAGATGTGTGTCCTAAATGCTTTCAGAGACTAGGGCCAACCTACCTCCAGTGCTCAGAGCCCAGAGAGTCTGTCACAACTTGTTATCTTTTGGTTTTCTCATTTGTTTTTTTCCTACAAGTGGAAAAAGTACTGCTTAGACCTGAGCTGGGGGTTCAGTCTCCCCAGAGGCCTCAAGCAAATGTTGCATCTGCCCCTCCTGGTCCAGCTATTCCAATAACTTTCTTTCCTTGTCAATCTGCCCTTTTCATTTTCTCTCTCATTAAACCAAGCATAAATCAAGGTAGTTTTATGTAACCATTTTTTTTTAAAAAAAAAGAATGAAATGCTCTTAGAAATTGGAACCAAGCGCACAAGTTGAGAGTGGTGACATGTTTACATCGTGTCAGAAATGATCAAGACTGTTTTCCAAATAATCTCCTCTCAAAGTACATTCAAGAGAGATATTATTTACTAAAACTGTGGCTGCAGCTCATTTTTTAAAATAGGCCTGATTTCGGCACTGGCTATAACAGGAAAAACAAATCATTTTCCTATTTAGAGATATCAAGACAATTTTATCAAACCCCATTTCACCTTTATATATGAATAGTAAAAGCTGTGTTAAATGGAAACTTTGAGGTGTTAACAATATGCATTGAATTCATTTTATTTTAATTGGTAGGCAAATATTGGCCTTGAGTCTACAACAGCCTAGCTGTCGGTCCTTAGGTCGTTTACTAAAACGTCCTCTAAAATTGCAGATCATTTACGTATTACCTGGGTTTACAACATCTACCACATTCCATTCAAACTCAGAATGAAATACTCCTAAATGTGGTGTAATGCAAAGAAGCTTAGATGGCTTTTGCTTGTGGATTTTAATCCCATCTCTGCCCTGTAGTTGTGAAGCCATGGGACATTAATTTTGTCCTATCTGATACTCAGTTTCTTGCTCTGTAACACTTAATTTGCTTTTTTTTTTTTTTGACAGTCTCACTCTGTCGCCCAGGGTGGAGTGCAGTGGCGCAATCTCAGCTCACCGCAACCTCCACCTCCCAGGTTTAAGAGATTCTCCTGCCTCAGTCTTCCAAGCAGCTGGGATTACAGGCATATGCCACCAGGCCTGGCTAATTTTTGTATTTTTAGTAGAGATGGGGTTTCACCATGTTGGCCAGGCTGATCTCAAACTACTGACCTTGTGATCCACCCACCTCGGCCTCCCAAAGTGCTTGGATTACAGGCATGAATCACAGTGCCCAGCCTGCATCATTGTTTTAATGAATAAATAAGATGACACATGTGAAAGGAAATACCAAGAGAATAGGAAACAGTGAGGACACCTGGTTGTTATTAAGTGTTCTTTTCTTCCTTTCCATAGCATCTTATAGTCCTGTCTTTGAGTTTATTTAAAAAATGGGTTTCGAAAATATTTAGGACTTTAAAATAGTAATGTAAGTGCAAGGTTTGTAAGCGAAGAATGTGATAATGTATAGGTAAAGTGTCATAGGAGATCTTGTCCACCAGGGCCGTCTTTGGCTTGAGAGTCATGCTGTATTTGAATAAAGTAACACAGCTGCAGTAATTGCCTTAAGCTCACAGAAGTGTTGAACCAGAAGAATGTCAAGTTTGTGTAGAAAATGCCTGACATTTTCATGCTGAGAAAATGGTGGCACAAAACGTTAAATTGAACTTGACCAAGTAGGCTGCGCTACAGCACTGCAAAAAGGACATGCTTGCTGAGAATGCTTTGCAGATGATTTATAAATAAATCTTTGACTTTACAAAGAGAGGAAAAACAATTCCTAAACTTGTATACTTCCAAATATGGAATGACAGTGGATTTGTCAATGAGGGTAGTGTGACACATGGTTTTTGAATGAGTAGTTCAGGGCAAGCCCTCTCCAGGTGCCATGGAGTAGCCATCATTGATGGGATCCAAAAGCGACTGACCCGAACTGGGAAGCTGTCAGAAGGCTACTTGGAACTTCATTCAAACTAGTGAACCAATGTGTGATAACTTGCAGAGAAGAAAAAAAAGGGAATATGGAACCAGAGGTCTTCCCCAATATTTCCCTGACACTACAGGAACATGTGCTTAGGGCTTACCCTACCAGTCACAGAGAAACCAGCAGAATTGTTACCTTTAGGTACAATTGCCCAACCTAGGCAGGTGTGAGTATCTATTCCCCACATCTTTCTACACAATCCTTATACCCATTCGTGCCCATACCTATTCATAACTATTTGTCACCCTTTCTATTTTCTCTAGATTTTTGCGTATTCACAACAACATTTGCTGCATTCACAACATTGTTATCCGTACAGTGTGACAGATACAGCACTGAGTACTGACAAACTGGGGATATAATTATTAATGAATAAAGGCAAAAGCATGACACTTAAGGACATAATCTAGTAAACTGTAATGTGATGGTAAGGAAATGCATGTACGCATGTGATATATATATATGAATATAACATACATAAAATAAATAATTATATATAATGTATAGATGTGAAATAAATGAAGATCATTTGCATGGGTTGAATGGTGTCCCCACACCCCGAAAATTCTTACGTTGAAGTTCTAATCCCAAGTGCCACAGAAAGTGAATTTATTTGACAATAGGGTTGTTGGAATGAATTTAGTTAAAATGAGGTCATCCTGGAGTATGGCGGGCCTTACCCTAATATGACTGGTGCTTTGAGAAGAAGAGGAAATGTGGACACAAACGTGCACAAAGGAAGAATCCCACAAAAACATGAAAGCAGAGATTGGGGTGATGCATCTACAAGCCAAGGAATATTAAAGATTGCCAGGAAACCATCAGAAGAAGCTAGGAGAGAGGCCTGGAACAGATCCTGCCCTAGGTCCTTCACAGGAATCATGGCCCTGCCAACATCTTGATCTCAGACTTCCAGCCCCCAGAGCTGTGAAACAGTATGTTCCTCTTGTTTAATCCACCCAGTGTGTGGTACTTTGTTACAGCAGCCCTAGCAAAGGAATACACACAAATGAAAGCAAACGAAGGTCACTTATTCATAGATTACATGTATATATGTGCACACATAAAGCAATAATTTCAAATACCAAATAATCAATGATGCTCATTTTCTGGAAACAGGACTCAAATTGACAAATTCACATATTGTCATGAAATTAAAAAAAAAAAACTTTCCAATTGGAAAGTGAAAAGCGATCATTTCTAATGAGGTCTTAAGACAAAAACATTATATTACATCAAACACAGTTGTCCCTGGAACAACACTGGAGTTGGACATTAACTTGCCACACCATTAAATACCAATAATTTCAACAGTAAATTAACACATAAGTTTTATGTTGTGTATATTACACACTGTTTTCTTAGAATAGTATAAATAAAATGTTATTAAGAAAATCATAAGGAAGAGAAAACATATTTACTATTTATTAAGTGGAAGTGCACCATCATAAAGGTCGTCATCCTCTTCACACTGAGTAAGGTGAGGGGAAGGAGAAAGAGGAGGGGTTGGTACTGCTGTCTCAAGGTGGCAGAGGTGGAAGAAAATCTTAGTGTAAGTTGACCTGCACCATTGAAATCTATGTTATTCCAGTGTCTACTGTATTCACCCTTGACATGACAACTTCAAAATGATAGTTACAGTCAAATGTCATATATCTCAAGACATTATTATATGCTTAAGCTTCATATTTGTGTCTTGAATTAGTAAGAGCTAAATGATAATAGCTTGGGTGCTTACTATGCACCAGATAATGTACTAAATGATTTATATTCATTAACTCATTTAATTCTCAAAATATTCCTATAAGTACTACTATTTTCCTAATTTTATACATGGTATCGAGTCGTTGAGAGTCTAAGCAATGCTCTGAGATCAAACCAGCTAGTATATGAGGGATCAGTCTCCAATTCACATCCACTTGCTTTGGGTCCTTAAGAATTGCTTTGTGCTGCCTGCATATACTGCTTCTGCCTGAAAATTTATGAAATGCACTTCTCCTTTAAAAAATTCTCCATCTTCTACTTGAAAGCCTGAGCTTCAGCCAAGTTGTTTACTTGGCTCTGACTCGTTCTGAGGCCCCTTCAGTAAAGCACATTGCAGCCTCTGCCCCACCACTCTCCAGCCTCAATCTTCACTCATTACAGCTCATGTCATAATGGTAGCACCGTGTCTAGGGAGTCATCACAAACAGATTTTAATACTAGTTCCATAATCTATAGATATGTTATTTAATCCTATCGAAGTTCAGTTTCTTTATAATATGAAAACAAAATCTTACATCAAACAGTTTGCCTGTATCAAATGAGAAAATATATCTAAAATATACATCATAGCATGTAGCAAGACTGGCTTAAGGATTATAAAGCCTCTGACAGTTAATGCAAAATGGCATTTGAAGAGCTCTTTCTGAGCAGGGGACTCTTAAGTGATAGCTTTCCAGTGATAATATGCTGGAAAGTAGCTGTCCAACGTGCATGTCACCAGGGATGAGGGTGAGCTTTTCCATGGATTCTAGGGCTGCAAATGTCTGGGTGAGAGCCCAGTGATGAGAAAGATTGGGCGATTGCTAGAAATGGCAATAATAAGATAAAATTTCACTAATAAACAGATACAATTATAATTGCAAATAATACGTATTGAAGATTTTCATGTTACTCATATTGTGCTAAAGCAATTTAACTGCTTTTCTAATTTAATTCTTGTAACAAATGTCTCTAAACTGCCCCAATTTTACTGAGGAGAAGCCTGACTCTGAGATGCCAGGTGAATCTCCCAAGATGACAAAGATAACAAAGCTAGCAAGTAGCTGACCAGTCTATGATTTCTACCCTCATGGACTTGACTACCGTAGTGAGTGCCTTAGGGGGATCTTAAGGTCCAAACTAGGAAGTTAAACTATTCCGTGAAATCTGAGGAGCAACTTCAGGACCAACAAAAAACAAAATCAAGGCTAAAAACCAAATAAATGTAGAAGAGAGCCAAGCTCTGAGTAACAACTGTGTCTTTGCATTGATCTAAAACTTCTGTAATGGTCAAATCCATGTTTATTTGCTCTGAGAAGTATCTGTAGAGATGAGCAGGCTAAGTAGAGCTCAGGGTCAGAGTGGGCCAGACACATAGTAATGAGCTGACCTTCTGAGTGTCTGCTGGAGGCATCAATCTGCAAGGCGTGCTGAAATATCAATCAAATAAATAAGAAATATGGTGTGAGCTAATGTAGGTTTCTGCACACAACTCAAACAAATGGCAAATTATAAACTGTCTTGCCTCACGCTGAGTAGACATAATAAATCTCTTATTTTGAATATTAGCATGAGACAGGAAGAAAATATTTGTCACTTGTTATAACCCACTGTCTTCAGAGGAGGGAGAATCCTGGCAACAAGATCACGTTTCCTTTAGTGAGCACAAAAAAAAACCAAAATCTTCATCCTCAAAAAAAAAAACATTTGCCACTTCAGAAAACAGTTTTAAGGAATAGATGTGGAATGCAAAATAAAGAAGCTGGGGTAGAGTGAAATATCTTTATCAGAAAAATTGGGACACCTGTGGAGAGGAAGAAATTAAAAGAGGTGTCAGAAAAAAGTAGTCGAGAGCCGGGAAACCTGAGCACATGGAAGGAAAGAGAGAGAATGGGAACTTGGCGCCTGCAATGCTGAGAGGATGCTTGATTGAAGGGAGGCTGCTGTTTCAAAGCTCAGTGCTGGATCATGAGAACTCATCCTTTCTCCCGCATCTGCATTGTTCTCTAGTGCTCCTAGCTATACAAGTGCAGTTTTGTTTCGGGGAATCTTAAAAAAGTATAAAAGAAAACCTCCTATATATGAGTAATAAATATACGAACAGGGATTCATTTCAGATTCATTGAAGATCTGGTTTCTTTGTTTTCTAGTTTGTAGAAGTTTGCCTTGAAGGGGAGGGAAGATTATGGCCCTGGCAAGGGCGTCCTAATGGTCTGTTGGGCCTCAGGTGGACACAACTTAGTTTACTTACTGCAGGTCTATCCAAAGGATGTCACTGTCAGTGCTTTTGGGATACTAATTAAGAGACACCTATACATTGTGTTCAACTAAGACAGAATAGCATGGGCCTAATTAAAAGAGCACCACCCAAGGCAGTGCTGCATTTCACCTCATAAAATGGAATCCCATCAGTTTATACAGGATTCTGTTGACTCTGGGTTTCCCTGTAGGGTAATTAATTACCGAGGGAATTGAACAGTGGATATTGTGATGTGGCGTCTAAAGGGAGATGCGGCCAGGATATGCAGCAACATGACACTGCCCTGCTGAAATACCTGCTTGACTGCCCCACAGGAACCTGGTGGAAAACAAGCCCTGGGAAACAGGCTGTATTCTGCACTTTGAACGTTATTTTTCTCAGCACGAGGAAGACCAACAGCTCTTTGTGAAACAGGAAGCAAGATCTTGAAGAAGGTATGGAGCTATATGTAAAACCATAAAATGATTGTAAAGGAGCTCCAATTGGAAATCTATGTAGGAGGAAGTTACAGTATTTACAGCCCAATATGCCACCATCCAGAAAGCATCCATTATACAATGATCATAAAGGAGAAAAACAGAGTACTACCAGCTCAGTGTGAATAAAGGAGCTACTGTTCCTGCTGATAATAATAATAGCTATTGTATTAGGATGTGGAATGAAACTTTTTTTAGCTGCCTTGTAATTGTCAATTAAGGCCTGTATTCAGAAGAGAGTCATCAACAAATGGGGTCAGATACAGGTCCCAGGGCGCTGGATAACTTGTCATCCTGGAATATAGGATGGATGGCTGAGGAACGAAAGAGGGGAAATAGGTAATTTTTCAAACATCTTCTGTCTTTTAGGGAATAGAATACTCATAGTGCAAAATACTTTCCCTATGATCTTGCCCTATGATTCCTCTCCATCACCATCACATCCCTGAAGATAAGGAATGGTGGGAATGAGAGCTTTAAGCAAGTCAGGTAGATATTCCTGCAAGAAACAGAGCTTGGATTTTGGCTTACCAGGTCATATTCATTGCATTACAAAACTGCTGGGCTACACTCTTATTGCTTCCACAGGAGCACTGCATGGTGAGAGAGTTCCTGGGGAACTTGGTGCCTGTGCCCCATGGAATATAATTAAAGAGGTCTGCCTGTTTCTGCCACATGTTATCTGAATATGGCAGAATTCCAAGAGTAGCCCTAACCAGTAGGCAAAAATGCATCTCCCCACTCCACATCCCTAAAGCCCCCAGAAGGCATGGAGGGAAGAATACCTCAGTAGCCTCAGTGTCAGCAACTAAAAAGAGGTTGGAGGTATGGATTTTTGGTGGGGACAACCAATGAAGAAACACATTTCCCTCTAAAAGTGGGTCATCAGTAAGAGGCATGCTCTGGAAATCTGGACACCTCTCCAAGAAAAGCATACACGCCACACAGAAACCAACATATCTGTAGATTGCCTCACACATCAGGGAACATCAGGAACAGGCCAGAAGCACTTCTGCATCACAGAAGCAGCCCGAGAGGCATATGAACATTACCATCTCATGATAGCTCTTCACTTGTCCCAAACTTGAAGCAGCAAGATACAAAAGTGGGAAGAAAAAGAAGTGAAAGAATAAGCCATGCACAAACTCTGTTCCAAGTCTCTGCACCCTCAGTTTCAGAAAATAAAGAAGGAGACAAAAATTTTAAAATCGATATGGGATTGAATTTATAAACTACTTGGACTGGTTTTAGTAACTATAAATTACCAGAAAGTTGTGGAATTTGAAAACGTATTCATCAGATGGAAAAATGAGTTTCTACTCAGCACGTTGAAAGAAAAGAAAATGAAGAAAAAAAATCATTACAAATATTAGACTACATTTTCTGAGAAACTCTATGTTTCATGTGTTTCACACATCCCCCAAACTCAAAGAAGTGATGTTATTAAATTCATTCCACAGATAAGGAAATTGAAGGCAAGAGTAGCTTTCCCGAAGTGATAGAGACGATATCACCTAGATGCAAATCCAGTTCTGACACACTCAAATTTTGTGCTGTTTTTTCTACAAAACATTGTTTTTGTTGGGTCCTTGACCTGAATCATATCAATTTCTTTAAGATAAAGTAATGTTGTATGTATTAAAGTAACACAAATTCCTATCTAGTCAACAAGAAGATATTTTAGGCTTGATTTGATATATTTGAAATATATCCCCTGCCACTCCCACATCCTCAGCCACTTAAATAAAATGCTGACAAAGGAAATCATCTCAACCTCCTTGCTAAGTTTTCAGACCATTATCCCATTGATCCACAGGTAAGGCTCCATGATGGTTAACTTTATGTGTCAACTTGCCTAGACTGTCATACTAAGTTGTATGATCAAACACTGGTGTATATGTTGCTGTACAGGTATTGTTCGATGTGATTAATACTACGGTCAGCTGAGTTTTAATAGACCAGATTACCCTGCAACATCTGCTGCAGGGTGGGCCTTATCCAATCAATTGAAGGCCTTAAAACTGAGGTTTCATGAAAAATAAGAAATTCTGCTTCAAGACTGTAACATAGAAATCTCGCTTGAGTTTCCAACCTGCTGGCCTCTCCTACAAATTTCACACTAAAAACTCGGGCATCAATATCAACTCTTACCTGAATTTTCAGGCTGCCAGTTTGATCTATAAATTTCAGACTTGTCAGCCTCTGTAATCTTTTCAACCAATTCCTTAAAATCTCTCTTGCTCATCTATCTATCTATCTATCTATCTATCTATCTATCTATCTATCTATCTATCTATCTATCTATCATCTATCTATCCATCCATCTATCTATCATCTGTCATCTATCTATCTATCATCTATCTATCTATCTATTATCTATCTATCTATCTATCTATCTATCTATCTGCTGTTTATGTGGAGAACCATAACAAATACAGTATCCTTAATTTCATTTCCGAGATAAAGTTTAGAAAAATAAGTCACTTTCCCAAAGTCAAATAGCTGGTAAATGATGGATCCATTAGTTGCAGCTGGACTTTTAAAACAGTATTTCTTCTGTAGGATGTCAACTAATGCCTCAAATCATATCTACCTGAGAGATGACACACTTATATTCTTACTTGCTCATATCTTCCCCCAAATACCTTGTAAGCCAAACAATACTGTGTATCAAAGGGGTAAAACTCATGGGCACATGATCCTTCTCTCCTCCCATCTTCTGAAGTATCAAGGTTGTGTTTTTGGGTAAAATTTCCATTGATGAGATTGAAGGTCCATCGATGGTTTCTCCAAAGAGAAACACAATGAGCTCTTCAAAACCTCATGCTCCGAGGAGCACAAAAACTAGTTATAGTTAGCAATGCTTATTTCAATCAGAACCATAGAATCTTTCTCTGCTTAACCTATTTTCTTACCACAATATTATTTTTTGCTTCTCATATATATTTGACCCTAGATTAACCTATCTCCAATTTTTTTATAGTTCCCAAATAATCCTCCTATTTAATGGCTTAAATTCTAGGCCTTCACCAGGAACTGTACAACCTGAGGCAACTCATGGCAGAGCATTGGTGACAGCAAGTTCCCTTCTAGGAAGTCTCAACGCTGTACATACTGTATTTACATCTCTTTGTTAGGGCATATTTCTGCCCATCGTACCAGGCAGCATTCATGATAACTCTGTGTATCAGGGAAGTCAGGGTCGTTTTCTGCCTTTGACAAATGAAGACAGTGACATCTAAAAAGTTTAACGACTGGACAGAATCTGAACTGGCCCAGGTCCCTTGAGTTCTCACCTGATAATTTACTTTCAGTGATGGGCTTCACCTGTTTGTCTTGATGGGAAATGCGTTATCCAATTTGGGCTTCTATTTACAACCTCTGAAAGGGAAGCTAAAATTGACTTTGGATTTGGTGTAATCAGTAATATAAGGTCACGTCCTAGAATTGAATAATTTTCTAATTCTTTTCTTGGTATTTAGAAAAATGTAGAACAAAACAAAAGTATTGTAGTGAGTACCTAAAATATAGCTAAAACCATTACTAATTACTTATTTCATAAAACATTGTCAAGCAACTATACAGTTGTCAACACATAGACTCTTTAGAAAATGTTGACCTCTTTCACTGTTCAAAAGGGTCATGGACAGGAGCAAGAGGAATGCATGAGAACACTAAGGATTTCTTTTCAGATAATTTCAAACCAAAGTTTATCACAAAAGCCAAAGTAGATATTTTATTTGTAAGCTTATTTACTGAAAGAAAAATCTAAAATTGTTTCTCTAATATTGTTACTTTTTTTATTGAGCAACTACAGTACAGAAGGCACTATTTTAGAAATGGCCTATGCATGATGTAAACTGATTTCACAAAAACCCTCTGTGCATTTTAAAGAGGAGGAAATAGAGCCCAGACAGGTTAAAGTGCCACAGTGACTCATGTGTAGATCTGTGGTTTTATTTGGGGCTAAATATCTCTAAAACCTACAGTATTTATATTCCACTTGCTTGGAAATGATAGGTTATCTTGTGAATGAGAATCACTTTTATGATTTTGCATGTATCTTCCACCTTTCCACTTCCTTATTACTTGATGAAAATGAGAATATCAGAAAAGAAGGACATTTATATTTTCCTCCTAGAGTGTTTGTCCCAGGTATGTCATTCCAGGCTTTATAGAAAAAGTAGATCATGCCATGCAACATCGTTCATCAGGAAAAGGACCAAGAGTCTTCAGTGATGGCCAGGATGCTAATGTTTGGGATGCTGATGATGCGGCTCATGCAAATAACTGCTGCAAATATGCCCTTTACTTGGATGAAAATTATTAAAAGAATCAGATACTACAATTAAAATACAGTCTTGATTCTTTTACGTCTCATTTGAAACAGGCTGCCCAGTATTCATCAACTGTTATGCTGGCAGAACTGCCAGGAACTGAACTCCTTATGCTGTAAAAACAAAGGATGTTACTTTCTTTCTTTCTTTTTTTTTTTTTTTTTAACCCTTTTATGAGGTGAAAACCTGGAGGGTACACATAACTTACAAAGACAGGAAAGGGATTTGTAAGAAGATTCTGAAGGAAGCGTAAGGATTTGAAGTTTGAGATGTGGATGAATATAAACTGATGCTGAAGTATTAGAAGTGTAACTGCAGAATATGAAATAAAAAGTAACCAAAAATATATATGGGAAAGAAAGTTCAATAGCAACATATCTTCTATGTTCTTATCAGAGCAGGGTAAAAAACCTCATATCAAATATACTGTCCTTACTTTGCAAGAAAATGATATGTTTCCTTTATAAACTTTTTGTTGTTAGCATACCAGAAGATAAAAAATATACTTTAAATCATGCCTGCTACAGTTGATAATATAATGAGGACTCACACTGGCAATTGCACATTATGTATACACATACACAAAACTTTGTGTTGTGTTGTATTGAACATGAAAACCCTGAGAACAAGACTCTACCTGTTTATTTTCTCTAACATCTAAAAAGAGCTCTGCTTACATTGTACAAGTCAAGAAACATACACTGATTGAAAGTCTGGAAGGAGTTCGTATTTTACACTTACAGATCAAGGTTCTGCAAAATATATATTACAAGCTTTCAAAATAATCTTTCTTTTTATTACTGAAAATAGTCATTAAACCCACTTTGATAGGTTTATCCCAAGCAAATAATCAGAAATATACATTAAGATTTACGTGTAATGATAGTCAACTCAGTGTTATTTATAATAGAAAAAATAAAACAATATAAATATAAAAAAATAGAGAAGTAGGATAAATAATTTACAGTATATCTCCAGTATGGAAAATTATGCAATCATCAAAAGCTATACTCTGAAAATGATTTTATAACCTAAAACATTTTTAAAAGTTAAATAAAACAATGCATAAGGTTTTATATGCAGAGTAATCTCAATTTTGCAAATGTATCTATATAAATAAAGATATCCTGTGGATGTCATCATTTACTGGCCTTGGAAGTCTTGATTTTCTTTATGCCAAATTACAATTGCCCAAGTGTTCATCAACTGTTACTGAAAAAATCCTTGTTTTTGACCATGTTAATTTCTTCAGTCACCCCCAGGTTGCCTAGTAAATGGTTCCATGTCTTAAATTTATCCCAGATTACACTTGTCTACCTACTTCTTTATGAGGCAGAAGTTTTGCAAAGCTCAAGTGTTTTCTGCTTTTCTTTGTACAGCTTCAAGCAAAACATGGGATGATCCTTCACCCTTGAATAGTACAGTAGTCAGCCGCTTCCATTATTTAATGAGAGGGTACGACAGAACTATTGGAATGAAAGTGCAATGCAGAAAATGACTCAAAAACTCTGCCTTTGATTGGGTTCTCTGGAAACAACTGAGAATTAGATGCAGAAAATGTACTAGTAAGTGTTCTTCTGAAATAAAAAGTGAGGAAGGCAAGATTGGGCAGAAGGAGAAGTTGATCTATTAATACACTTGCAAATGCAAGCTCTGCTGATTTTACAGGGAGTTCTACACCTGGGATACTGTTTAGCATTGTTCCAATTTGCAGCAAAGGCCGGGATCTTTGATATTCTTGGCTGTAAGCCACGCCCTTAGAAAAGACACATTGTTGTAAAAGATAATTTTCTGTGGCTGTATTAGTCCTTTTTCACACTGCCGACAAAGACATACCTGAGACTGGGTAATTTATGAGGGAAAAAAAGAGGTTTAATGAACTTACAGTTCCACGTGTCTGGGGGAGCCTCACAATAATGGCAGAAGGTAAAGAGGAGCAAGTCACATCTTACATGGATGGCAGCAGACAAAGAGAGACAGCTTGTGCAGGAAAACTCCCATTTTCAAAACCATCGGATATTGTGAGACTCATTCCTTATCACAAGAACAGTGTAGGAAAATCCTGCCCCCATAATTCAATCACCTTCCACTGGGTTCCTTCTATGACACATGGGAAAATGTAGAAGTTACACTTCAAGAGGAGATTTGGGTGAGGACACAGCCAAACCATAGTATTCCACCCCAGCCCCCTCTGAAATCTCATGCCCTCACATTTCAAAACTAATCATGCCTTCCCAACAGTCCCCCAAAGTCTTAACTCATTTCAGCATTAAGTCAAAAGTCCACAGTTCAACCTCTCATCTGAGACAAAGCAAGGCCGTTCTGCCTATGAGCCTGTAAAATCAAAAGCAAGTCGTTACTTCCTAGATACAATGGGGGTAAACGTATTGAGTAAATACACCCATTTCAAATGGGAGAAATTGGCCAAAACAAAGGGGCTACAGACCTGATGCAAGTCCAAAATCTAGCAGGGCAGTCAAACCTTAAAGCTCCAAAATAATCTCCTTTGATTCCAAGTCTCACATCCAGGTCATGCTCATGCAAGAAGTGGGTTCCCATGGTCTTGGGCAGCTCCACCCCTGCAGCTTAGCATGGTACAACCTGCCTTCTGGCTGCTTTCACAGGCTGGCATTGAGGGTCTATGACTTTTCCAGGTGCACAGTGCAAGGTGTCAGTTGATCTGCCATTCTCGGGACTGGTGGACAGTGGCTCTCTTCTCACAGCTCCATTAGGGGATGCCCAGTAGGGACTCTGTGTGGGGGTCCTGATCTCACATTTCCCTTCTGCACTGTCCTATCAGAGGTTCTCCATGAGAGCCCCACCCATGCAGCAAATTTCTTCCTGGACAGCCAGGCATTTCCATACGTCATCTGAAATCTAGGCAGAGGTTCCCAAACCTCAATTCTTAACTTCTGTGCATCTTCAGGCTCAACACCACACGGAAGCTGCCAAGTTTCAGGACTTGCACCCTCTGAAAGCATGGGCTGAGATGTACCTTGGCATCTTTGAGCAACAGCTGGAGTGGCTGGGATGCAGGGTACCAAGTTCCTAGCCTACACACAGCATAGGGACCCTGGCCTGCTCTGTTTTTTCCTCCTAAGCTTTTGGGCCTGTAATGGGAGGGGCTGCAGCAAAGGTCTCTGATGTGCCCTGTGGACATTTTCCCCATGGTCTTGGAGATTAACATTCCACTCCTTGTTACTTATGAAAATGTCTGCAGCCAGCTTAAATTTCTCCTCAGAAAATGGGTTTTTCTTTTTTACTACATCATCAGGCTGCACATTTTCCAAACTTTGATGCTCTGTTTTCCTTTTAAAATGGAATGCTTTTAACAGCACTCAAGTCACCTCTTGAATGCTTTGCTGCTTAGAAATTTCTTCCTCCAGATACCCTAAATCATCTCTATCAAGTTCAAAGTTTCACAAATCTCTAGGGAAGGTGCAAAATACTGCCAGTCTCTTTGCTAAAACATAGCCAGAGTCACCTTTACTCCAATTCCCAACAAGTTTCTCTTCTCCATCTGAGATCACCTCCACCTGGACCTTGTTGTTCATATGGCTATCAGCATTTTTGTCAAAGCCATTTAACAAGTCTCTAGGAAGTTCCAAACTTTCCTGCAGTTTCCTGTCTTCTACTGAGCCCTCCAAACTGTTCCTACCTCTGCCTGTTACCCAGTTCTAAAGTCACTTCCACATTTTAGAGTATCTTTTAGCAGTGCCCCACTCTACTGGTACCAATATACTGTATTAGTGCATTTTCACCCTGCTGATAAAGACATACCCAAGACTGGGCAATTTACAAAAGAACCAGGTTTAATGGACTTACAGTTCCACATGGCTGGGGAAGCCTCACAATCATGGTGGAAGGCAAGGAGGAGCAAGTCATGTCTTACACGGATGGTAGCAGGCAAAAAGAGAGCTTGTACAGGAAAATTCCCATCTTTAAAACCATCAGAACATGTGCAGGAAAGACCTGCCCTCATAATTCAATCACCTCCCACTGGGTTTCTCCCAGGACATGTGGGAGTTACAATTCAAGATGAGATTTGGGTGGGGACACAGCCAAATCATATCAATGACAGAAGGTAATATCCTGTGAGAGGCTGTGAGCCTAAAGCAGCAGCACTATTCTCTGTAGCTATGAGTAGGTTGGAGCTGAAGCAGAGACCTGAGTAGATTCCCATTGTATCAGTCAGCTCAGGCTGCCATAACAAAATACCCAGACGAGGTGGCTTAAACAAGAGAAACAGATCCATTCAGAGTTCTGGATGCTAGAAGCTGAAGAACCAGGCTCTGGACCATTCATTTTCTGCTGAGGCGCTTTTCCTGGTTCGTAGATGGCCCCCTTCTTGTTGTGTCCTCTCATGGCCTTGCCTCAGTGCATGTTCATGAAGAGAGAAAGAATGAACTCTCTGATGTCCCTTTTTATCCTATTAAATCAGAGTCCCCTCTCATATGGCCTCATTGAACCTTAATTACTTCCTTAGAAGCCCCATCTCAAAATACAGCTGCTGGGGGTTTAGGCTTCCACATAAGAATTACAGGGACACAAACACACAGTCCATAGCACCAGTATTATCCATCACACACTGACAGGCTTAACACCCTCCTGAAGGCTCCCTCTCTGCTGCCCTTTCTGCTTTGCTTCCACCAGGTCATAGTTCTTTCTTTCTATCTCCCAAGCTGAGAGGCACTTCATGTCTCCACAACTCATATTCTGGTTCTTGAGAAGCGAGGAAGATTACTTCTAAATCAAATCCTGTAAACACAGTTGCTACCAAGGGACTCCAACTACAGTTTTAACAGTAACATATTGGTTAGCAATTGCCACAATAAAGATATATAACAAGCCACTCCAAAACTCAGTGGCTTGAATCAAAAAGCATGTGTCTTGGGGTTGGCTGATCTAGACTTATTGAGACTCTCAGACAATTACATGCAAAAAATTGATTGGGATAAACCTGAGAAGACAAAAATAGACCAAGTGAGAAGCTGATCTAGGCTGGTCTGCTCGGCTTGACGCCAAGCTCTGGATGATATCCAAGTGTGTCCCACGCATCTCTCATCCTCTTTGGAATAGCAGGCTAGTGAGGGCCCATTCCCCTCACGGAGATAGTAGATGTATGAGGAAGTATGACTATATCTGTCCAATGTGGTTAGAGCTACTCTAACAATCTGGTCCAATCCCTGCAGTAGATTCCCAGGGCAATATTCTCTTCTGAATTTATGTTCACTCTTCCTTTAGTTTATTCTTCCTTTTCACCTCTAAATCTTAGAGATTTATCATACCTTCTTGTGAAGCCAATGATGCATTTAAAGTCATGGTTGTAATTATTGATCCAGTACGTATAGTTTTTCTACTGGCAGAGAATCATTTAGAATTGCTAGTTCATCCTATTCCTGAAATATTAATCTCTGTTTACTAACTTTTCACTTTACATAGTTCTGTTAGAGGTGTCATGGAGTAAACAAAGTGTAATAACCAGGGTCTTGATCCACAGTTCTTGGAATCTCAGAGACAGAAACAGCAACAGGCATGTAATTGCCCTAATGACCTGCATGTGGCACAGCATAGAGACCAGCAGAAGACAACAACAAGCTCCAGAGGATGGGGCTGGGAAATGGACTGGGATTTTGGCAGTATGGTGCACCAGTTCTCTGGCCTCAGTCTGTACTGTCAGCTCAGTATGCACCTCCCCAGGTGTGATCAGAGGTGGCGTGCCAGCCACGTGGTGCAATTATATGAAAGAAAGAACTGATTGGCTATCTGAGCTCCCTACCAAGACCCATTGCGGACAGCAGGTGTTTCTGGAATTCTATGGGAGATTAGTCCTCCTCTGGAACCCTTCTGCCTGGTCCTGTTTTCTTTTTCTTTCTGTCATTTATATTTATTATAACTAATAATATTATTTTAATTTACCATTTTTATCATTGTTTATTCTTTTGTACTTTTAGTTTTTCTTTCCCCTCCTTTCTTATATTCCAATGCGAATATCAAATTTTCTTCTACTGCTTTGAAAAGAATCTTTCATTTTCATTTAACTATGGATTATATTAATTAAATCCATGCTTTATTATTCTTTCATACTTATATTGATGTCTATGTTATTTATGTCTTCTCTTTCCCAATAATTTGTTCTCCCTCTAGACTTCTCCACCCAATTCTACTGCTGCATGGTCTTCATCCTCAATTTTGGCTTACATTTTTGTGGCCACACATTTTTGACAGATTTATTGAGGTGTCATTGACATACATAAATTGCACACATTTAAAGTATACCAAATGACATTTTATGTATACACACCCTGAAATCATTTTCCTTTAAAATTATATATACTAAAATTTTAATAAATTATTTATCACCTCAGTTTTGTTTTCCTTTAGATTTTTCCTTCTTTTCTTAATTGATGCATAATAATTGTACATATTTATGGGTACACTGTGATATTTTAATACATATAATATTTAATAATTAAATCAAGGCTATTATCATACCTATGACCTCAAATACTTAACCTTTCTTTATGATGCAAACATTCAAAATTCTTTCTTCTAGCTATTTGAAAATATATAGTAAATTACTGTTAACTATAGTCATCCTACTGTGCTGTAGAACACTAGAACTTATTTCTCCTGTCTAACAGTAATATTTTACACATTACCCAACCTCTCCTTATTTCCCCCATCTCTCCTGTCCATCTTACCCTCTGGTAACCACTATTCTACACTCTATTATAATATTAATTTTTTAGTTCCTACATATGAGTGGGAAAATGTGGTATTTGTCTTTCTGTTTGTCTTACTTTACTTAATACAATGTCTTCCATGCTCATTTACATCGTTGCAGATTTCAGGATTTCATTCTTTTTATGACTGAATAATATTCAATTATGTGTGTGTGTGTGTGTGTGTGTGTATATATATATATATACACACACACACACACACCACATTTTACATCATTCATCTTTTGATGAACACTTGTGATGATTCCATATTTTTGCTCTTGTGAATAGTGCTGCAGTACACATGAGGGTGCAAGTAACCCTTTGATCTACTGTTTTCTTTTCCTTTAGATATGTACCCTGTAGTGGGATTGCTGGATCACATAGTGTGTCTATCTGTAGTTTTTTGAGGAACTCCTATACTGTTCTCCATAATAGCTGTACTCATTTACGCTCCCACCAACAGCATATTGGAGGTCCCTTTTTCCACATATTTGCCCATATTTGCTATTTTTTTCTTTTTGAAAATAGCCATTTTTAACTCAAGCGAGATGATATCTCATTGTCTTGGATTTCCCAACTAAATGCTCTCTACAAGAAGCTCATTTCATCTGTGAAGACACACAGAGACTAAAATTGAAGGAATGGAAAAAGACAATCCACACGAATGTAATTCAAAGGTGAGCCCACATAGCTATACTTACATGAGATAAAATAGACTTTAAGTTCAAAACTATAAAAAGAGACAAAAAAGAACATTATATAATGATAAAGAGATCTATTCAGTAAGAGAGTGTAACAATATTACTTTATATGCACCCAATAACAAGACACTCAGATATATAAGGCAAACATTACTAGATATAAAAGCAGAGATAGGTTCCAATACAATAATAGCTTGGGACTTAAATAGCTTACTTTTAGCATTGGGAAGATAATCTATCGAAACAAAAAATCAATAAAGAAACATTGGATTTAAAGTGTACCATAGACCAAATTGACCCATCAGACATTTATAGAACATTGCACCCAACAGCTGTAGAACACACAGTCTTTTCATCAGCACACAGAACGTTCTCCAGGACTGATCACAGGTTAGGCCACACCAGTCTCAAAAATATTTTAAAAATCAAAATTATATTAAGTGTCTTTTTTGACCACAATGGAATAACACTAGAAATCAATAAGATGAACATTCAGAACTATACAAATACATGGAGGTTTTATTATTTTTCTTCTAGTTCTACTTCCTTTGTGAGAGCTTTCAAAGTAAATTTTTTTGTGGTAAATTTTCTGAAATATCTATGGTTTAATTTATCTGCACCTTTAAATAATAATTTGGCATGAATTAAAATTGTCAATGTGAAGTTCTTGTCCTGACTCTTTTTGAAAGTATTAATCTGTTGGGGTTTTGGTTTGTTCATTTGTTTTTTTTTTTTTTTGCATACAGTAATGTTTTTGAGTACTCTATTAAGTTCATCTAAATATTATTCCTTATAGATAATCTGCGTCCATGCACAGGACATATTAGAATTGTTTGTTAGTATTCGATCTTTTAAAATTTAAATATAATGGGTTGCATGTGACTATTAATTCATTCTTACTTGTTTAGTTCTTTAATCTCTGTCAAATGAGGTCCTATTTTTAAAAAATATTCTGAAATTCTCAGTGATTATGTGTTTGAAGTAATTCCTCCCCTGTATATAACTTTCAGAAAAGTCTATCTTACAGATGTTGATATTTTTAATTCCATACTCATCTCAATATTTCTGTCTTTCTTTCCATCTCTTTACCCTTTCTTGATGTCTTCAGGGGATTTCTGTCATATACTATTCAGGCTTACTACTCACTCCTTGGATTTGTTCATATGGTCTTCCACCCAACAATGAGTTCATTATCTCAACCACCAAGTTTCCAAATCTAGTGGTACAATTATTTAGTTTCTATGTCATCATTACGAGCTGTTCTTTTAGTGAGGGGGAAGGTGACTGGTTAAAGAAGGTGGCTAAGCTTTTGAGTTCCTGGGTCTCCAAATCTAGACGATCTGAACACAATGTAGATCTCAAAT
This sequence comes from Papio anubis, assembly GCF_008728515.1. NCBI lineage: Eukaryota > Metazoa > Chordata > Mammalia > Primates > Cercopithecidae > Papio > Papio anubis. The sequence goes on from NC_044985.1 coordinate 7,559,336, forward strand.
TCCTTGACTTCAAGCCTGATGCCACAGTTGGATAAGACATTGATGTGGTTTATGGAAGGAATGAGGGTAGGTTGCATGTAAAAATAACATAAATAATTTGGGATTTATTTGTGGACAGATATAGTAAATTAAAACAGTTTCCTCGATTTGTTACTTCTTCCTTTAAAATAAGGTTTCTTGGTTCCAACCCTTTGGTTGGTTCAACATAGTGCTCACGGGAGCTGCAGCTCCAAAGAGGACCTAGAGAGATGCAAAGAAAACCTAAAGGCACCCAAGACTGGGAAGAAATTCCAGTTAAAACACAGATAGATAAGCAATAAAAATTAAAAGTTGTTTTAAAAATCCACTGAGTTAGGAAGCTGTTTGTAACAACAGCATTATAGGTGATAGTTGTGCCGAGACAGCTCTGTCAGGGAGACCCTAACCCAGCAGCGCTAGAGGAATTAAAGGCACACACACAGAAATATGGAGGTGTGAAGTGGGAAATCAGGGGTCTCACAGCCTTCAGAGAGGAGAGACTCAAACAGAGATTTACCCACATATTTATTAACAACAAGCCAGTCATTAGCATTGTTTCTATAGATATTAAATTAACTAAAAGTATCCCTTATGGGAAACAAAGGGATGGGCCGAATTAAAGGAATAGGTTGGGATAGTTAACTGCAGCAGGAGCATATTCTTAAGGCACAGATTGCTCATGCTATTGTTTGTGGCTTAAGAATGCCCTTAAGTGGTTTTCCATCCTGGGCGGGCCAGGTGTTCCTTGCCCTCATTCCAGTAAACCCACAACCTTCCAGCGTGGGCGTTATGGCCATCATGCACATGTCACAGTGCTGCAGAGATTTTGTTTATGGCCAGTTTTGGAGCCAGTTTATGGCCAGATTTTTGGGGGCTTGTTCCCAACAAGTTGAATAGTCCACACAGTGTGCCCGAATGGTTATTTATTAGGGTTGTATGTTCATGTTTAAAGCGAATAATATCCTTGCTTATTTGCTAAGGACATTTATTTGGTTCACTTAATATCGTTATGCTAACTGTTATTCATAGCCCTAAGGATACCTTCCAGTGCCTAGAGACAGGCTGCACTTTTTCAAGAGCTACTTCCCTTGTTTGTAATTATTCAGCTTCTAGGGTGGCAAGATGAGACATTGCTCCGAGACACATGGTAGACTGCACGAACTGGGAGTCATTCCGATGGCCTTTAAAACTGGATTCTGCCCTGATATTATCCCCTGTCTCTGTTAAAAGTGGCTATATAGGAGTTTCTCTAAGCAAATAGTTAAGAAGGTCACTGCAGATCTGCTTAAAGAGATAAACAAAAAGCAAATTTAGAAAGTTCTGTAGAGTCCTATTCCTTCAGAGAATTTTTGTCTCTAAGCTGCCCACACATGCTAGGACACAGCTGTGCTTGATTTTTTTTTTTCAGGTAAAACACTTCTCCTTATTCCTTTTCTCTTTGTGTGTGACAAGTTTATATAATAAGGAATAAAATATGTTTTCTATTCTGATTCTTTGTGTACTTGTCTTTATGCAATGAAAGCTAAATTTGAAAGTTATTATGTGTTTCTCAAACATCTGGAAATATCAATAATAAGTGAATAGTTACAAAATTTACAGAAGTTACAAATGTTAGCTCCAACCAATTCCTTTTTAGTTACTTCTACTTTAATTTATGTGTAGGGTCTAGACCTAGGAGTCCAATTTGCTTTCCAGAAATATTAATACTTTCATTTAATCATCTAAATATCCTTTACATATATCCTGAGCTGTTTGCAATGAGGGTCTCTCATTGTTTTCTTCCATGTAGACCTTCAAATAAACACCATCAACTCCTTCTTTTGTGATACTGTTACCTACTGGGTTTTATTGTACAGTCAATGGAACACAATTTATCTGGCTTTTTTGTATGTTTGAAATTTTAAAATTTCTTTGAAATATGTTAATAAATAAGAAATGGAAATCTAACCCATAAACTAATGTAATGAAAACTGTTATAATCAAAATGTAAGATAGAAACATAATAGCTGTAGCATAGTGCCAATAACTATCTTTGTAGAATTTCTTTTTCTGGTTTCTTAAATTCGGAGTGAAACACAGTCTAACGCTCAAGTTGGTGAGGGCTTCAAGTGTCTCTTCTGACTCTGAACTCATGGTCATTACACCTCGCATGAGCTCTTTGTACTCATGGTCTTCACACCTCGCATGAGCTCTTTGTACTCATGGTCTTCACACCTCGCATGAGCTCTTTGTACTCATGGTCTTCACACCTCGCATGAGCTCTTTGTACTCATGGTCTTCACACCTCGCATGAGCTCTTTGTACTCATGGTCTTCACACCTCGCATGAGCTCTTTGTAACTCCCTTTTTCTTACAGCTCCTCTAGCCCTAAAGATGTTAGCAGCTTTGTGCAATTACTGATTTCTGAGTAATAGCATCAACCACCCTTCTTATAATTTGTGTTGAAGTATCTTCTGTATTAATTTTTTTTTTCTTAAACATCTGGAGGAATTTCTGGACATTAACTGAAGCAATCTATATTTGTCAGTATTCAGATAATCTGGATATTCACAGGATTTCATATTGTGACAGCCAACATTTTACTTGATAAAATTCTACTCATCTTTCAAGACCCTGTTCAAATATTGTCTCCTCAGATGTATGATAGATCATGTTTATATTATTTTTATCTAAATATTCCTTATATTCAATAACAAAAGATAGAAATAATAACATAAGAAAATTGATGTGTGTGTATTAGCTCCTATCCAAAGCCTCTAAATAAATATAAAAGCCATTATGAGACTCAAAATATTTAATCATGACAATCTTAGCACGGGCACATACACACACAAATAATTTAAAAAGTTTTGGAATTCAGAAAAGGTAATTAGTTGGTGGAAAAAACCAAACTCAGAACACCAGCTACAGAATGAGAAGACATTTGGGGGTAAACAAGGCCAAGAGGCTTAGAACGGTTGGACTATGAAAAGAATCCAGGAGGATTGAGGAGATGCATTCAAATCGGTTGCCTAACCTGAACTAGTATCTTCTGTGATCAGAGCTTTATTTTTAAAAAGAAAGAATATATATAGATCCAAGCACAGAATTTTGATTTCTTCAAAAACTACCCAAGGAGAACAAATACAATGAAAAAAAGAAAAGAAAAATATAGTAAAATGTAGTTCAAAGAGAAAAGAAGAGAGTTTCCTAAAATAATTATATTAAATGATCTCAGAATAGAGAGAACATGTTAACCAAAACAGACAAAAACAACAGCAACAAAACAGGATTTTATACCATAAGAAATGAAAGAATTCAGAAATTTAAAATGTGAAATTAAATAATCTTTAAAGAAACCCAGAGACTAGGTAACAGATTTAACATGACTCGGTTAGTGTGCTAAACAATTCCCTCTTTCTGTAAAATAGATCCTGGGCATCAAGGGTCATGAAAAGTAGAAGCATAGGTGGCGCAACATTTCTGTAATACATCACACTTCAAACCAAGAGAAAAGAGAGAAAAAAGAGGAGAAGGAAACCAGAGAAATAATGAAAAAAAATTCCCCAGACCAGAATAATATTAAAATTCAAGGTAGAATCAATGAAAAGAAAATACCACAGCAAGGCATAATATGAGGAAACTATAAAACTGAAAGAGTAAAGTTATCAAAAATTGCAGAAAGAAAAATTGGGAGCAAGCAAAGGTTATTTAAAACAAATAAGAAAAATAATTGCACCTAATTGTTGATTAATAACACTAACTTTTGAGCATTTACTTAGAGCAATTAATGATTGTTTTTGAAATTTTAAGCAGCAAAAAAGAACAAAATAATATTTGCAGGCATATACAAATTCAGAAATGTTGCCACTGCAGAAGTTTTTCTAAAAAATATATTAAAGTTAAGTATATTTAAGAGGAAGTTATATAATAAAGAATAATGAAAAACAATTATCATTAATTAGTAGTACTAAGTCAAAATAATTGTTGATAAATGATACAAAAGATAAAAATAATAGGAATTTGAAATTAAAAATCACAGCTATTCTTTACCTTACAGATTCTGTGAAAGGGGTAATAGGAAAGATTCTAATGGGTTGTTTTGCTGAAGATAGTATTAAGATTTTCTTTAAAGAGAAGAAAATGTTTAAAAATATAAATTAGTAACTTAGTTGTGATCACAGAAGATCATAAATATGATGTATAATTTTTAAATAATTGAAAAAAAATTCTAAACCAAAATGAAACATAATATTATCATTCTAATAAACAGGAAAAAAAACACATGAAAATTAAATTCTATTGACAGTTGGAGAAAATGGAAGACAAGAGACAGGACGAATGTACAGCTCCTACTAGGACAGACAGAACAGCATGTGGAGACTCACATCGTGAAATTTTGCTCCAAGAACCACCACAGGAACATACCAGGATAATCAAAAGAATTCACAGACGCTTCAAAAGAAGCAACTTGCTGCCGCAAACTTGGTGAAACATCTGAAAAACTGAGTTCCTAAAGCGTGAGGAGGAAAAGTCTGTCTTCGAGCACACATCTCCACTGGGGAATCTGAAAATCCAGAACACAGGAGAAGGATTTAACCTTACCTAGAGCTAAAATGGATTTAGGGAGCCAAGCAAAATATAGAAGTAGAAGAGGCAGTGGGAAGATCCCTGTAGTGATTCCCAGTCCCCAGCTCAAGTCCCAGGAGGCTATCCCTGACTTTATCTCACAGGGTTCCTTGGGAAAGGCAGTCAGTAGAATTAGAGAGAGGTCACAGGGTAAAAGAAGCTTCTAGCTGAACTTTGTAATAATTTCAACTGAGCAAGAATTTTCCTGAGAAGAATCCGAGGGACTAATAGCAAGTGCAGATACAAGCACAGAAGCTGCAGCTGATGGTGTGGGGAGGGGGGTTGGGAGAGGCCTGAAAGCCCTGCTTGCTTTCTCAGCAGGGAGGCATGTAGCCTGGGGCAAGATCTCAGTCCCCACACCTGCTGCCTGGATATAATCTCAGTGCTGTTGTTGGGACATTGCGGGGGTGAGACTGGCCCTGTTAGCTGCAGGGGAGCTGGGTGAGTCCTGTCACTGCCAGCTTTCCCCCACTTCCCTGGTGACCTGTATGATGCAGCAAAGACAACCATTATTCCCCTTGGAACATAACTCTCTTGCCCTGAGAACCATGCCCCATTCCTTGCAGTGGCCACAGCAAGCCCCACCCATGGAGAGTCTGAACTTGGAGCTGCCTAATCCTACCCCAACATGATGGTTTTTCTCTACCCACCCTGGTAGCTGAAGATAAAAGACATAAACTCTTGGGAACTGTAAGGCCCTGCCCATAGCCTAAGAAACCTGAATACTTACCCGTGCTGACTTAGGACAAGCTTATATTCCACTACTAACAAAGTTGGTGATCTCTTGAAAGTGCAACCTCCTGGCTGGAGGCCAACTAACTCAAGCCATTACAGCAACTTAGAACAACACTGCTTCAAAGAAAAAGAAAACAACAACTAATTTCACTGCATGCAACATACTGGCTAACCAGAGGTACTGAGTTTGTCCAAATGACAACTTCACTCCTAGCATAACAAGCGTTCAAGAAAACCAGTGCACAAACCAAAACTACAACCAAGGACTCTCACAGAGTCTGCTTCACTCCCCTGCCACCTCCACTGGATCACTGGCTAAGGTCCTCATATCCACAGCTAGAGGACCCAAAGAAAACCACATCATGGGACTCTTTGCAGACATTCCCCAGCACCAGGCCAAAGCCTGGTAGCCCCACTTGGTGGACAATAGCAATCACTGATGTCTGGCTCTCAGGGAGCTCCATCCCTAGGAGAACGGGGAGATCACCACATGTAAGGATCATCTTGTAAGTCAAAATAATCTGAACAGCAGCCATTGAGTTTCAGTTCTTTGCCCTGAAATAGCATACCCAAATGAAAAGGAACCAGAAAAGTCATTCTGGTAATATGGCAAATCAAACTTCCATAACATCTCCAAAAGATCACACTAGCTCTTCAGCAATGGATCCAAACCAAGAAGGAATCTCTGAATTGCCAGATAAAGAATTCAGAAGGTTTATTATTAAGGTACTCAAGGAGGTACCAACGAAAGGTAAAACCCAACTTGAAGAAATTTAAAAAATATACAGTGTACAGATGAAAAAAATCTCCAGATAAATAGATATCATAAACAAAAAAATCACAACTTATGGAAATTAAAGGCACACTTAGAGAAATAAAAAATACACTGGAAAATTTTAACAATACACTAGAACAAATAGAAGAAACTTGAGATCTCAAAGAGAAGGCTTTTGAATTTACCCATCTGACAAAGACAAAAAGAAAAAGAACTTAAAAAATGAACAAAGACTCCAAGAAATTTGGAATTACATTAAATGAGCAAACATAAGAATAATTGATGTGCCTGAGGAAGAAGAGAAATCTAAAAGTTTAAAAAACTTATTTGAGGGAATAATTAAGGAACATTTCCCTGGCTTTTCTAGAGATCTAGACATCCAAATTCAAGAAGCTCAAACAACACCTGGGAAATTCATTGCAAAAAGGTCATCAACTAGGCACACAGTCATCAGGTTATCTAAAGTCAAGATGAAGAAAAGAATCTTAAGAGCTGTGAAGCAAAAGCACTGGGTAACCTACAAAGGAAAACTTATCAGATTAACAGCAGATTTCTCAGCAGTAACCCTATCAGACAGAAGGAACTGAAGTCCTATTTTCAGCCTCCTTAAAAAAAATAATTATCAGCCAATATTTTTGACCAGTGAAACTAAGCATATAAATGAAGAAGAGATAAAATCTTTTTCAGACAAATACTGAGAGAATTCATCACTACCAAACCAGCACTCCAAGAACTGCTAAAAGAAGTTCTAAATCTTAAAATAAAACCTCAAAATACACCAAAATAGAACTTCCTTAAAGTATAAATCTCACAGGGCGTAGAAAACAATAACACAATGAATAAAGAAAAAAAGCTATTCAGGCAACAAATAGCACAATTAATAGAACAGTACCTCACATCTCAATACCAACAATGAATGTAAATGGTCTAAATGCTCCATTTAAAAGATACAGAATTGCAGAATGGATTAAAAAAAGTCCACCAACCAAGTATTTGCTGTCTTCAAGAGACTCACCTAACTCATAAGGACTCACATGTGCTTAAGGGGTGGAAAAAGAAATTCCATGAAAATAGACATTAAAAGCAAACAGGAGTAACTATTCTTATATCGGATAAAACAGACTTTAAAGCAACAACAGTTAAAAAAAAAAAAAGACAAAGAAGGACACTATATAATGATAAAAGGATTAGTCCAACAGTAAAATATCACAATCCTAAATATGTATGTACCTAACACTGGAGCTTCCAAATTTATAAAACAATTACTACTAGACCTAAAAAATGAGATAGATGGCAACACAATAATAGTGGGAGTGTCAGTACTCCACTGACAGAACAAGGCAAGTAGCCATCAAGACAGAAAGTCAACAAAGAAACAATGGATTTTAAGTATACCCTAGAACAAATGGACTTAACAGATATTTACAGAACATTCTACCCAACAATTGCAGAATATACATTACTTTTATCAGCACATGGAACATTCACCAAGATAGACTATATGATAGGCCACAAAAAAAGTCTCAGTAAAATTAAGAAAATCAAAATGATATCAAGTACTCCCTCAGACCACAGTGGAATAATACTGGAAGTTAACTACAAAGGAATCCCAGCCAGGTGTGCTGGCTCACACCCATAATCCCAGCACTTTGGGAAGCTAAGGTGGGTGGATTACTTGAGGTCAGGAGTTCTAGACCAGCCTGGCCAAGATGGTGAAACCCCATCTCTACTAGAAATGCAAAATGTTAGCTTGGCATTCATGGTGGGTGCCTGTAATTCCAGCTACTCAGGAGACTGAAGCAGGAGAATCACTTGAACCTGGGAGAAGAGGTGTAGGTTGCAGTAAGCCAAGATTGCACCCCTGCACTCTACCCTGGGCTACAGGGTGAGACTCCATCTAAAACACACACACACACACACACACACACACACACACACCAAAAAAGAAATCCTCAAAACTATACAAATACATATGAATGGAAATTAAATAATCTGCTCCTGAATGATCTTTGAGTCAATAATGAAATCAAGATGGAAATAAAAACAATTCTTTAAACTGAATGATAAATAGGGGCTCAACCTATCAATACCTCTGGGATAGAGCAAAAGCAGTGCTAGAAGGAAAGCTCATAACATTAAATGCCTACGTCAAAAAGTCTGAAAGAGCACAAGTAGACAATCTAATGTCACACCTCAAGAACAAGAACAAACCAAACAAGAACAAACCAAAGGAAACAGGAACAAAGCAAACCCAAACCCAGCATAGGAAAAGAAATAACAAAGATCAGAGCAGAACCTAATGAAATTGAAACAAAAAGAGAACAATACAAAGGACAAATGAAATAAAAAGCTGGTTCTTTGAAGAGATAAAATTGATAGACCATTAGCGAGTTTAACCAAGAAAAGAAGAGAGAAGATCCAAATAAGCTCAATTAGAAATGAAACAGGAGATATTGCAGCTGATATCACAGAAATACAAAATATCATTAAAGGCTACTATGAACTCCTTTATGCACACAAACTAGAAAACCTAGAGATGATAGATAAATTCCTGGAAATAGACAACCCTCCTAGATTAAACCAGGAAGAAATAGAAACTCTGAGGACATCAATAACAAGTAGCAAGATTGAAATGGTAATAAAAATACGGCCAACAACAAAAGTCCAGGACCACAGCTGGATTCAGAGCTGAATTCTATCAGACATTCAGAGAAAAATTGGTATCAATCCTACTGAAACTATACCAAAAGATAGAGAAAGAAAGAATCCTCTCTAAATCATTCTATGAGGCCAGTATTACCCTAAAACCAAAACCAGGAAAGAACACAAGAAAAAAAAAATACGGACTAATATCCTTTATGAACATAGATGCAAAAATCCTCCACAAAATGCTAACTGAATCCAACAGCGTATCAAAAAGATAATCCACCATGATCAAGTGCGTTTCATGGCAAGGATGCAGGAATGGTTTAATATCTGCAAGTCAATAAATGTGATTCACCACATGAACAGAATTAAAAACAAAAATCATATCATTTTCTCAGTAGATGCAGAAAAGTCATTTGACAAAATCAAGCATCCCCTTATGATTAAAACCTTCAGCAAAATCAGCATAAAATGAACATACCTTAAGGTATTAAACGCCATCTATGACAAACCCACAGACAATATTATACTGAATGGGGAAAAGTTGAAAGCATTGCCCCTGAGAACTGGAACAAGACAAGGACGCCCACTTTCACCACTTCTCTTCAACATAGAACTTGAAGTCCTAGCCAGAACATTCAGACAAGAGAAAGAAATAAAGGGCATCCAAATCAGTAAAGAGGAAGTCAAACCGTCACTGTTCACTGATGATATTATATTATATCTAGAAAACCCTAGATTCATCCTAAAAGCTTCTAGATCTGATAAATGAATTCAGTAAAGTTTCAGGGTACAAAATCAATGTACACAGATCAATATCACTATAGCAACCAAGCTGAGAATCAAATCAATAACTCAACCCCTTTTACAATAGCAGTAAAAATATTTAAAATACTTAGACATACCCCTAATCAAGGAGGTGAAAGATCTCTACAGGGAAAATTTCAGAACACTGCTGAAAGAAATCATAGATGACACAAACAAATGGAAACACATTTAATGCTCATGGATGGGTAGAATCAATGTTGTGAAAATGACCATACTGCCAAAAGCAATCTACATATTCAATACAATTCCCATAAAAAATAGCATAATCATTCTTCACAGAACTAGAAAGAAAAATCCTAAAATTCATATGAAATCAAAAAGGAGCCCGCATAGCCAAAGCAAGACTAAGCTAAAAGAACAAATCTAGAAGTGTGACATTACTTGACTTCAAACTATACTGTGAGGCTATAATTACCAAAACAGCATGGAAAAATAGTCATGAACACCAATGGAACAGAGTTGAGAACCCAGAAATAAACCCAAATACTTACAGCCAACCGATCTTTGACAAAGCAAACAAAAACATAAAGTGGACAAGGGAGAGCCTTTTCAACAAATGGTGCTAGCACAATTGTCAAGCCACATGTAGAAGATTGAAACTGGGTCTTCATCTCTCACCCTTTACAAAAATCTACTTAAGATGGATCAAGGTCTCAAATCTAAGATCTGAAATTACAAATATTCTAGAAGACAACATGAGAAAACTCTTCTAGACACTGGCTTAGACAAAGAATTCCTGACCAAGAGCTCTAAAGAAAGAAAATGAAACATGAACAAAGATAAATAGGTAGCACTTAATTAAACCAAAAATCTTCTGCACAGCAAAAGAAATAAACAGCAGAGTAAACAGAAAACCCACAGAATGGGAGAAAATCTTTGTAAACTATGCATCTAATAAAGTACTAATATCCAGAATCTACAAGGAACTCAAACAGAAAGCAAGAAAAAAACAAATAATCCCATCAAAAAATGGGCCAAGGTCATGAATAGACAATTCACAAAAGAAAATATACAAATGGCCAACAAATATATGAAAAAATGCTCAGCATCACTAAATATAAGAGAAATGCAGATCAAAACCACAATGTGATACCACCTTTCTCCTCCAAGAATGGCCATTAGCAAAAACAAAAACAAAAACAAAAGCAAAAAACAAAAAATAATAGATGTTGGCATGGCTGTGTTGAAAAGGATCACTTTTACACTGTTGGTGGGGAATGTAAATTAGTGCAACCACTATGGAAATCACTATGGAGACTCTTTAAAGAACTAAAAATAGAACTACCATTTGATCCAGCAATCCCACTACTGGTTATCTACCCAGAGGAAAAAAAGTCATTATATGAAAAGGATACTTGCACACACATGTTTATAGCAGCAAAATTTACTATTGCAAAAATGTGAAACCAGCCTAACTTCCAGTCAATCATCAAGTGGATAAATAAAATTTTGTATAAATATATATACAATGAAATACTACTCAGGCATAAAAAGGAGCAAAATAATGGCATTTGCAGCAACCTGGATGGAGTTGGAGACCATTATTCAAAGTGAGGTAACTCAGGAATGGAAAACCAAACATTGTATATTCTCACTTAAAACTGGGAGCTAAGCTATAAGGATACAAAGGCATAAGAATGATATAATGGACTCTGGGGAGTCAGTGGTTAGGGTGGGAGGGGAATGAGGAATAAAAGACTACACATTTGGTACAGTGTATTGCTCAGATGATGGGTGTACCAAAATCTCAGAAATCACCACTGAAGAACTTATCCATGTAACCAAACATAACCTGCTCCCCCAAAACAATTGAAATAATAATTTTACAAAAATCAAACTTAAGTAAATACCCAACTCTTAGGAACTCAAAATTATCAATCTCTACTCATTTATTGATAGAATATGTGTTACTTTTTATTTTGACATTAAGAGAAAACATCACAGAGTGATAACTTTTCTTTTAGTATTTTTTAATAAAATTATTTTGATCAAATAAAGTAAAGCCTATTGTATATGTATAATAAGATAAGGTAGCTAGAGTAAATCCAAATATACTATAAGCATAATAAAAGTGATTGGAATAAACCATTGTCTTCCTCTGTACAATACAGAAACGGTCAGATTTTATAGTAGAAAACAGAATCAGGAACATATTATTTAGAAGAAACACACCTAAAACTTGCTTTTTCAAGAAGATTGAAAATAGCTATATGAATAGTAGACATGGTATTATTTATTATTTTATTTTATTTTGAGACAGGGTTTGTTCTGTCACCCAAGCTGTAGTAAAATTCCACAATCATAGCTCACTGAAGCCTTAAATCTGAGGCCCAAGTGATCTGCCTGCCTCAGCCTTCCAAGTAGCTGGAGCCATAGGTGTGAGTTACCATGCCCGGCTCACCCGTTTTTTTTTTTTGGTAGTGACAGGGTCTTCCTGTGTTGCCCAGGCTGATCTTGAATTCCTGCACTCAAGCTGTCCTCCTGCCTCAGCCTCCCAAAAGGCTGGGATTACCGGCATGAGCCACTGTTCCCAACCTAATTTATAATTTTTAGTACCAGTTATAATTTAGTAATTCAAATAAGAAAAATGAAAATTGGATTATCTAACCATTTCCTTAAGAGTCTAGAAAAACAACAGCATATCAAATTAAACAGTATAAAAATAATAGATGTTTAACATTTTTTTAAAAAATTATACATCAAAATAAAAAAACTCAAATCAACAACTTTACAATTTATGAAGCTAGAAAAAGAATAATATAACTTTAAAAACTAGAAAAAGAACAAGCTAAATACAAAGCTATCAGAAGGAATGAAATAATAAGGATTACAACAGAGATAAACAAAATAGATAATGAAAAATCATAAAGAAAAGCAATTAAACAAAAATTTTGTTGTTAGAAAGGTATAAAAATTAACAAGCTTATAGCTAAATTGATCAAGAAAAAAGATAAGAGATTCAAATTATTAAAATTAGAAATAAAAGGGAAGGTATCACTATTGATTCTACAGAAATAAAAAGGCTTATAAGGGAGCATTATGCACAATTGTACATACACACAAAATGAATTACCTAGATGAAATAGACAAACACCCAAATACACAAAATCTACCAAGACTCAATCACAAAGAAATGTATTTTGGATAGACCCATAATTAGCAAAGATATTTAATCAGTAACTAAAATCTCACCCAAAAAGAAAAGCTGTGGACCCAATGGATTCACTGGTGATTTCTACCAATCACTAAAACAAACAAACAAAAAACTAATAGCAAGCCTTCTTAAACTCTTTCAAAAATTTGAAGAGGAGAAAACACTTCCAAATTCATTTTACAAGGCCAGAATTACTCTGCCACCAAAAACACCACATGAGAAGAAAAATATAAATCAGTATCCCTTCATGCAAAAATCCTCAACAAAATACTACCAAACTAAGTTCAGTAGCATATTAAAAGAATCATATACCATAAGTAGGTGAAATTTATTCTTGAAATGCAAAGGTAGTCTACCAGATGTAAATACATCAGTGTAATAAACTGCATTAACAGAATCAAGGGAAACAATATGACCATCTCAATCAATCATAAAAAGCATTGAACAAAATTTAACACCTTTTAATAACACAAACAATTTTAAAAACTAGTGAGAAAATGAAACTACCTCAATATAATAAAACCTATATATGAAAAATCCACAGTTAACCTTATACTAACTGGTAAAACCCTGAAAGCTTTTCCTCTAAAATCAGGAAGAAAACAAGTATACCACTTTTACCACTTCCTTTCAAGATATAAGAGATTCTAGCTGGGGTAACTAGACAAGAAAAAAAATCATTCAAATTAGAAATAAAGAATTAAAATGATCTCTTATCACAGATTACATCATCTTATGTATAGAAAACCCTAAAAGTCACACGCAAACATGCACACATACACACACACACACACAGAGCACATAAATACAGCAAAGTAGCAGGATGTGACACCAACATGCAAAAATCTGCTGTGTTTCTACAAATGAACAATGAACAATCCCAAGAGAATTAATAAAAATATAATGTATAATAGCATTACAGAGAATAAAATACTTCAGAATAAATTTAACCAAGAAGGTTGAAGATGTGTAAACAATTGATCGAAAAAAATTAAAGACATGAATAAATGGAAAGACATCATATGTTTTTGAATTGGAAGATTTAATCTTAAAACGTTAACACTATACAATGTAATCTATAAATTCACTGTAAATCATTAAATTCACAAAATACCAATGACATTTTATTACAGAAATAGAAAAGACCATTCTACAATTCATACAGAATCTCTAGGGACACCAAATAGCGGAAACAATCTTGAAATAGAAGATCAAAGCTGGAAGACACAATCTTCTTCATTTTAAAGGTTAATACTAATCAAAAGAGTGGTACTGACAAAAAAAAACAAAACAAACAAACAGACAAAAAAACAGATAAATAGACCAATGAAATGCATTAGAAAGCCATGCCTTACTGAATGATTTCAGATGAGTTGATCTGCGCTCCCCTTCCTGTCCATGTAAACAGGTTTACTGTCCCCATTTCACTCTGTAGAAGTTCTTCCTTTACATGCTTTCATCATTTATTTATTGTTTGTATTTGTAGTGGTTTTTATTAATTTTTCAATAACTTTTTATTTAATTAATGAGATTGATAAAATTTAACTAAAAAGAGTAAAAACACCAATGCTTAAGAAACGTTGGTGACTGGTTGACTTGTGCATTCATGTATTCTTTTAAACTGAGTCTCTACAAGTGGCTAAGTCAAGGCACAATGATGCTAAGAGTTGTGCAGTGCACACAGGTGAGCAAGGGGTGCTCTTAATTCTAAGGTACCACTCTGGTCTACTGTAAAAATAAGCTCCCATATGAGAATTTCTTGAAATATAAATTTTTATTCCAACTTTATAGGAGGCCCACTGTGACTTTGGTAAAACTCCTTATTGCTTTTCCTTGTATTTTCCACATCAATGAATTAGCGAACTCTTCTATTTTTTTATGTTCTCAGGATCATCATACGAATGAAGGCTTAAACTTTCATAAATAACTTATAAATTCAACGCATGATGAAAAAGCAATGAATTATAATGGAAAACAGCATGAGGGAAAAATTACTTAGAATTTTAGAATTCTGTCTCCATTCTTAAGAGCTTTATACAAGTTTTTTAACCACTTTCAGTTTCAGTTTCATAATCTGTAAAATAATAGCTATCTCAAGAAAGTTTTATGCATGACTCTAAAGTAAATGTAACTCTAAGCGCCTGGCATACATAATTAAGCCAACAAAAAAAAGTTAGCTATTATTTGTAGTAGTCTTATTTCAGCGCATTAAACTCATATGGTTTTTAAATCCCTTCTTTGTATGCAGTACACTCCTTGATATTTGATAGCTGATAAATAAATATTTCTTAAACTTAAATTAACCAGCCATCTAGTACACAATAAATTATGAAAACTTAATTAAGAATTTATATTTAATTAATTAATTTTTATTCAAATTGGGAGATGTTTAAGACATGTGAGTCAAATCTATTTAAGTTTTGTAAAGGGTCTGATTAGTCAACTTTCATTCTTATTTCTGAAAATATTCTTATTATAGACATAGCGTTTAATATAGTTTAAATTAGATAGAGAGTCATGGGTTGAGTATCTTTTTTTCCCTTCAGAACTTTGAGGCTGATGTTTCAATGTCGTCTCTTACGCACTGTCGCTGAAAAAATGTGAGTCACATTTTCTTCTTCCTTTTATGTATGGTGTTTTCTTTTGAGAAGCTTTTAAGAGGTCTGTCATTGCTTTTCAAGTTCTGTACCATCATTTGATAGCCAAGGTGTGGAATTAGCCTCTCAGGACACAGAGACTTCCTTCTATATGAGTCTGCAATTTTAGAAAACTTGAAAGCATTTTGTTTTCAAATGTTGTTTCCTCATTATTGATAATAGTATGTTCCTGGAAGACCTACTTTATGCATGATGGTTATTTTCTATGTATCTTTCCCATCTCTTAAATTCTTATTAGTATCTTTCATCTCTAAATATTCCTCTGTGTTAATTCTGGGTGATTGCCTCAGATCTCTCTTCAAATCTACTAATTCTTTCTTAGATATTAATACATCCACTGAGATTTTTTTAATTTGAGTGATTATATTTTTAATGTCTATAATTTTATTTACATTTATTTGAAAAAGAAATTTCTTTTTCTGGTTGACTTTTTTCACACTGTTCTTTTCTTGCTTCATAATTTCACATCCATCCACTGTATCATTGAGCATTTTAAACACACTTATTTAAAATTGCCTAAGTGATTTTATCTTCAGTAGTTATAAGGTACAATTTTTATTGAATATTTTTAGAAGGTGTTATAATGTTTTGTGTTTTCCTTTGATTTACGATTTTATTCCTGTGAGTTCCCCCAATGAGGTTCCTTGATGTGCCTGGCCTGTAGTGGGCATGCTTGCTGTTGTTCCAAAAATGATTCAGAATTCTGATTTTCCAGTTGCAGAATAATTTTAATTTAATTTTAGGAGGACAGAGGAAGATTAAGAAGCAATGTGAGCAAACAGATGTGGATATTAATTATCTTGATATTCATTTACCATGACAATAGTATAAATTTACCTTATAAGTATGGAAGCTGTAGGCCTGGGCTCCTGGTATTTTGTGTGTGATACATTTTCCAGCAATGGTTCCTGGGAGTTGGACAGTATTCCTGGGACTTCCTAGTCCTGTTTGGTAGACTATTTTTCTGAGAACTTGTTTCACAGATGAGGTAGAACTTTGTGACTTCTAACCTTATGAATGTAACTCAGTTATAGCTACCCAAAGGCATGGAACCTATAGTCAAGTGTCCTCTACCTCTAGGTAGGTATCAAAGCCATCATCAGGTTCTAATTCCCCTTGGATCCATGTGTCATTCACCACTTTGGCTAATTCCCTCCCTTCCTTCCTTTTTGTTTATCCTCACTTCTGTATTGATAACAGGGGATGAGTACTGTACATCCAGTCAATTAACTATGTTGAACAGAAGGACCCTTCATTTATTAATAGTAAATGCAAGTAAAATGTAGTTAGTCATATGACTCCAAAGAAAGGAAATTTTTTTTGGTACATCATTAGTGTGATAGTGCTAATTTTATCTTTGTACAAATTCAGGAGGATTAACTTGCACTCAGGATTTTGAATGGAATTTTCTAAGCATTTTCATGCATAATTGCATCATTGAACTTGCTTCAGGTGTTTTAAGTGTACTACTACTTCAGTGTGGATTGTAAGTGTTAACATAAACGTTATAAGATATTAAGAAAATTTCAAAGGGAAATAATTATATAAATTAACTAAGGAGTCTTTGAGACTGGATTCAACTTTCAACTGGTTGGAGTATGTTTTTAAGTCATTTTTTAAAAGGTAGAAGAATGTATGGCTTAGGCAATAGCCAGGTATATTTTTGAAGAGGTCATTAAATTATTTTAGTAATAAATAAGTGTTATATTAAAATTTTCAGTAAAAATCTTGTCTTGTAAACACTTTTACAAATTGCTTTTCTGTCTTATAACATTTTGTGCTTCAGGAAAGTCTGAAACTAGACATATTTTTGTTCTTTTAAAGGACATTGAAGTCTTAAAGAGAAATGCTTTTATTCTGTGTATGTATATATCTATATGTACAGCTATGTCTTCTATAAATAACTCCTAGATATTTAATAGTTCTGTTTCTACTGCAAATGTACCTTCTTAAGAAATAAATTCAAATTGGCTTCTGATCAGGCTTTAAAACATATACTGCTTTTTACATTTTTATTCTTATATTTTGGCCATGTTGCTGAAACTGATTATTAATTTTAATAACATGAAGATTCTCCTAGATTTGTTTGAATAGGCATTCATATAATCTACAAATAATTTTTCCTATCTTCTTCAATATTATTTCATATTCTTAATTCTAAATAGGATGCTACTCTTGTTAAGTCAATAAAAATGATACATGGTAAACAACCATTGCAATTAGAGAATGATATTTTTCATTCATACTTAAAAATACAACAGTGAGTATTTTTTTGCTTTTTGTTCTCTTATTTTTAATTTTTTTATTTTACTTTAAGTTGTGGGATACGTGTGCTGAATGTGCAGGTTTGTTACATATATATACATGTGTCATGGTGGTTTGCTGCATCTATCAACCCATCATCTAGGTTTTAAGCCCCTCATACATTAGGTATTTGTCCTAATGCTCTCCATTCCTTTGCTCCTCACCCCCTGAGAGACTCCAGTGTGTGATGTTCCCCTCCCTGTGTCCGTGTGTTCTCATTAATCAACTCCCACTTATGAGTGAGAACATGTGGTGTTTGATTTTCTGTTCCTGTGTTAGTTTGCTGAGGATGATGGTTTCCCACTTCATCCATGTTCCTGCAAAGGACATGAACTCAGTTTTTTATGGCTGCATAGTATTCCATGGTGTATATGTGCCACATTTTCTTTATCCAGTCTATCATTGATGGGCATTTTGTTAGTTTCAAGTCTTTGCTAGTGTAAATAGTGCTGCAGTAAACATATGAATGTGTGTGTCTTTATAGTAGAATGGTTTATAATCCTTTGGTATATACCCCGTAATGGGATTGCTGGGTCAAATGGTATTTCTGCTTCTAGATCCTTGCAGAATTGCAACACTGTCTCTCACAGTGGTTGAACTAATTTACACTCCCACCAACAGCGTAAAAGCATTCCTATTTCTCCTCATCCTCACCAGTATCTGTTGTTTCCAGACTTATTTTTAATGATTGTCATTTTAACTGATGTGAGATGGTATCTCTCTGTGGATTTGATTTGCATTTCTCTAATGACCAGTGATGATGAGGTATTTTTCATGTTTGCTTGGCCATATAAATGTCTTCCTTTGAGAAGTGTCTGTTCATATACTTTGCTCACTTTTTGATGGGGTTGTTTGTTTTTTTTCTTGTAAATTTGTTTCAGCTCCTTGTAGATTCTGGATATTAGACCTTTATCAGTCGGATAGATTGCAAAAATTGTCTCCCATTCTGTAGGTTGCCTGTTCACTCTGATCATAGTTTCTTTTGCTGAGCAAAGCTCTTTAATTTAATTAAGTTACATTTGTCAATTTTGGCTTTTGTTGCAATTGCTTTTGGTGTTTTGTTCATGAAGTCTTTGCCCATACCTATGCCCTGAATGGTATTGCCTAAGTTTTCTTCTAGGGTTTTTATAGTTTTAGGTTTTACATTTAAGTGTTTAATCCATCTTGAGTTAATTTTTGTATAAGGTATAAGGAAAGGGTTCAGTTTCTCTTTTCTGCATATGGCTAGCCAGTTTTCCTAGAACCATTTATTAAATAGAGAATCCTTTCCCTATTGCTTGTTTTTGTCAGGTTTGTCAAAGAGCAGATGATTGTAGATGTCTGGTGTTATTTCTGAGGCCTCTGTTCTGTTCCATTGGTCTATATAGCTGTGTTGGTACCAGTATCATGCTGTTTTGGTTACTGTAACCTTGTAGTATAGTTTAAAATCAGGTAGTGTGATGCCTCCAGCTTGTTATTTTTGCTTAGGATTTTCTTGGCTATATGGGCCTTTCGTCAAGGTTCTTAGTTTCCTTGCGTTGGGTTAGAACATGCTCCTTTAACTCAGAGGAGTTTGTTTTTACCCACATTCTGAAGCCTAGTTCTGTCAATTAATCAAACTCATTCTTTTTCAGTTTTGTGCCCTTGCTGGAGAGGATTTGCAATCATTTGGAGGAAAACAGGCATTCTGGTTTTTTAAATTTTCAGTATTTTTCCACTGTTTTTTCCTCATCTTCATGGATTTATCTATTTTTGATCTTTGAGGCTGAAGACCATTGGATGGGATTTCTTTTGGGGGGTTCTTTTTGTTGATATTGATGTTATTGCTTTCTGTTTGTTTGTTTTTCTTCTAACAGTCAGGCCCTTCTTCTGCAGGTCTGCTGCAGTTTGCTGGAGTCCACTGCAGTTTGCTGGAGGTCGGCTCCATATCCTATTTGCCTGGATATCACCAGTGGAGGCTGCAGAACAGCAAAGACTGCTGCCTGCTCCTTCCTCTGGAAGCTTAGTCCCAAAGGCTGATGCCAGCCAGAGCTCTCCTGTATGAAGTCTCTGACAACCCTTGTTGGGAGGTCTCTTCCAGTCAGGAGGTGGTCAGGGACCCACTTGAAGAGGCAGTCTGTCCCTTAGTAGAGCTCAACTGCTGTACTGAGAAAACTCTCCTTGTCAGGATCTGCTGCTCTCTTCAGAGCCAGCAGGCAGGAACATTTAAGTCCACTGAAGTTGTGCCCACAGCCGCGCCCTCCCCCAGGTGCTCTGCCCCAGGGAGATGGGAGTAATATCTATAGGTCCCTGATTGAAGCTGTTACCTTTCTTTCAGAAATGCCTTGCCAAATGAAGAGGAATCTAGGCAAGCAGTCTGGCCATAGCCACTCTGCTCCACCATGTTGAATTCTGCCCAGTCTGAGCTTCTGGGCCTTTTTAGTGCTGTCAGGGAAAAACCACCTACTCAAGCCTCCATAAAGACAGACGCCCATCTCTCTCCGCCACCCCACCAAGCTTAATCGTCCCAGGTCAACTTCAGACTGCTGTGCTTGCAGTGAGAATTTCAAGCTAGTGGTTCTTAGCTTGCTGGGCTTTTTGGGAATGGGACCCAGTGAGTGAGACCACTTGGTTCCCTGGCTTCAGCCCCCTTTCCAGGGGAATAAACTGTTCTGTCATGCTGAGGTTCCAGGTACCACTGGGTTATGAAAAAAATAAAAATAAAAATAATAACTCCTGCAGCTAGCTCAGTGTCAGCCCAAATAGTTGTCCAGTTCTGTGCTTGAAACCCAGGGCCCCGGTGGTGTAGGCATGTGAGGGAATCTACTGGTCTGTGGAATGCAAACACTGTAGGAAGAGCATAATATCTGGGCTGAATAGCACAGTCCCTCACAGCTTCCCTTGGCTGGAGTGAGAGGTGACAATGTGCTAGCAGTCCTCACTCTCAGCGCCTCTTTGGCTTCTGGCCTCGGCTTCCACTCTGGTGGTGCTTGAGGAGCCCTTCAGCCCGCCACAGCACCATGGGAGCCCCTCTCTGGGCTGGCTGAGGCTGGAGACACCTCCTTCTGCTTGCTGGAGAGGTGTGGAGGGAGAGGCGCTGGCATGGGCTCCGTGGGCCCCACACATGGAGTGGCCCACCGGCACCATGGGCCCAGGGCAGTGAGGGGCTTAGCACCTTGGCCAGCAGCTGCGGGGATTGTGCCAGGTCCCCTGGCAGTGCTGGTCCGCAGGGGCAGCACTCAAATTCTTGCTGCCTCCCTGCAGGGCAGGGCTCTGGCAGCCCACCATGTCTGAGCTCCTCCCCCTGTGGTGGCCTCCCGTGTGGCCTGAGCCTCCCCAACGGGAACCGCACCTGCTCCCTGGTGTCGGGTCCCATCCACAGCCCAAGGGGCTGAGGAGTGCAGGCACGGCTGGGGACTGGCTGGCAGCTCTGCCTGCAGCTCTGGTGCAGGATCCAGTGAGTGAAGCCAGCTGGGCTCCTGATCCGGATAGGGGCTTGGAGAATTTTTATATCTAGCCTGAGGATCCTCTGCGCACTAATCAGCACTCTGTCTAGCTCAGGGTTTGTAAATACACAAATCAGTACTCTGTGTCTAGTTCAAGATTTGTGAATACACTCTGTATCTAGCTAACCTAGGGGGGACTTGGAGGACTAGCATTGTGTGACTCTGTGTCTAGCTCAAAGATTTTAAACTCACCAATCAGCACTCTGTATCTAGCTCAGGGTTTGCAAATACACCAATTGGTACTCTGTATCTAGCTAACTCTGTATCTAGCTAACTAAGCACTCTGTGATTCTGTGTCTAGCTCAAGGATTGTTAACACACCAATCAGCACTCTGTCAAAACGGACCAATCAGCTCTCTGTAAAATGGACCAATCAACAGGATGTGGGTGGGGCCAGATAAGGAAATAAAAGCAAACTGCCCAGCTAACCAGCTGCAACCCCCTGGGGCTCCCTTTCACACTGTGGAAGCTTTGTTGTTTTGCTCTTTGCAATGAATATTGCTGCTGCTCACTCTTTGGGTCTATGCTGCCCTTATGAGCTGTAACACTCACTGCGGAGGTCTGCAGCTTCACTCCTGCAGCCAGCAAGACCAACAACCCACCAGGAAGAATGAACAACTCCAGACGCGCTGCTTCACTCCTGGCAGCGAGACCACGAACCCACCAGAAGGAAGAAGCTCCAGACACAGCTGAATGTCTGAAGAAACAAACTCCGGACACACTATCTCTAAGAACTGTAACACTCACCACGAGGGTCCGTGGCTTCATTCTTGAAATCAGTGAGACCAAGAACCCACCAATTCCGGACACAGGAGGAGGGAAGATTTCCTCTCTTTGCGCTTCCTAGATGAGGCAATGCCCCATCCTGCTTCTGCTTGCCTTCAGTGGGCTGCACCCACTGCCTGACAAGTTCCAATGAGATGAACAGGTTACCTCAGTTGGAAATGCAGAAATCACCTGCCATCTGCATTGGTCTGGCTGGAGCTACAAGAACTGTTCCTTTTCTGCCATCTTGCCAGCAGTCTCTTTTTGGTTTTTATATTTTAATGAGAATTAATTAATAATAGCTTGGGTGTGTCTTGATATTATCATATAATTTCTTTATTATAGTCCTTTAAAATAAATTAACCTCACAGTTACATTTTGTGTGCTACTTTTGTTCATTTTTTAATAAAAATGTGAGACCTGTAAACTGAGCTAGAAAATACGTTTAATGAAAAAGTATTTTTAGGTTTGTAAAATGTTTTATAATAAGAACTTATTTGTGTGCTGAAAGGATTTTTGTCAATATATTTGCTTTCATTGCTTTAAATTTTTAATTTACTCACAAACCTATGCAGGTTTTTTCTTTACTTAGTGGTATTTACTACATATTCAATTCTCTTAAGCATACTAGCCTACTCAGAACTTTCATACATTCTTAAGTGAATTTTAATCATTTTTTAAAATCTATTTCATCTCTATTTTCAAATGTGGTAATAAGTCATTTTGTATGATAATCTTCCATGTTTTAAAAATTCCACTGTATTTAAATTTATATCTTGTTTCTTTTTTTTTTTTTTTTTAAAGGCTTAAAATGTATTTTAATAGGTTGATGCTGCATTACTGCTCCATTTCTCAGAAAAACTCCAAATATATCAGAGACAAATCAAACACAGTACACCAATGAAAAAAAAAATGCACAGCGTGACTACCTAAGATAGGCGAGTCTAAGAGCTACTGTCAGACCTTCAGTATACAGCAACCCTGTTCCCAAGATTGTACTAGGCCTATCAAGAAAAGCTGTGAACAGCAACA
Organism: Papio anubis; assembly: GCF_008728515.1. Lineage (NCBI taxonomy): Eukaryota > Metazoa > Chordata > Mammalia > Primates > Cercopithecidae > Papio > Papio anubis. The sequence continues at coordinate 7,582,322 of NC_044985.1, forward strand.
TCATAGACACAAAAGGGTCATTCCTGGGTGTCCTCACCCAAGAAAAAGATGGAGGCAAGTTAACACAAGATTTTTCTTTTTAAAGATATACTAAAATGAAAATCTCTAAGAGAAAATGTCTTCTTTAGGACATGAAGGGGTAATATATGGGATATAACAGAACCGTACACACGTTGCCTGTGACCTTTGTGGACGTTTGCCTGAATTCTCACCTGGGAGTGAATGGAGCAATGGGGCTAAGATCATTGGGGGTATTTGGTTTTTGTGGTGTATGTGGCAGTTACTCTGGGACTGGGGGAGTGTAAGGATAAGAAAGCAAGTGAGGATGGGCACTGTGGCTCACCCCGTAATCCCAGCATTTTGGGAGGCCGAGGTGGATGGATCATGAGGTCAGGAGTTCAAGATCAGCCTGGACAAGCTTGAACCCGGGAGGCAGGCTGCAGTGAGCCGAGATCGTGCCAGTACAGTCCAGCCTGGGTGACAGAGTGAGACTCCGTCTTGGGGGCGGGGCAAGGAAATGAAACAAGATGGACAAAAAAAACGGAATGATCAAGATTAATGGGCTCTAACTGGATCCACTTTGCCATGGTTTCCCCAGGCCCTCAACAATCACATTTGAGACTTCAGGAATGCACCACACAGAATTGATTAAACAATATATCACACAGAATTGACTTGTTTAATACCACCCCTCCCTTGCCCTCTGCCTCCAGCATACTCCCTAGAGTAGTACAGGCAGGGCAGATCTAACTACTGGAAGGAATCCCTAATACTTTTCCAGGGTAGAATTCTGGCTAGTCCGGAGAGGCCGTGTAGCGTCGCCGTTACTCCGAGGAGAGACCAGTCGGTAGAGGGGTGCAAAAATGCAGAGTAATAAAACTTTTAACTTGGAGAAGCAAAACCATACTCCAAGAAAGCATCATCAACACCACCACCAGCAGCAGCACCACCAGCAGCAACAGCAGCAGCCGCCACCACCACCAATACCTGCAAATGGGCAACAGGCCAGCAGCCAAAATGAAGGCTTGACTATTGACCTGAAGAATTTTAGAAAACCAGGAGAGAAGACCTTCACCCAACGAAGCCGTCTTTTTGTGGGAAATCTTCCTCCCGACATCACCGAGGAAGAAATGAGGAAACTATTTGAGAAATATGGAAAGGCAGGCGAAGTCTTCATTCATAAGGATAAAGGATTTGGCTTTAACCGCTTGGAAACACGAACCCTAGCGGAGATTGCCAAAGTGGAGCTGGACAATATGCCACTCCGTGGAAAGCAGCTGCGTGTGCGCTTTGCCTGCCATAGTGCATCCCTTACAGTTCGAAACCTTCCTCAGTATGTGTCAAACGAACTGCTGGAAGAAGCCTTTTCTGTGTTTGGCCAGGTAGAGAGGGCTGTAGTCATTGTGGATGATCGAGGAAGGCCCTCAGGAAAAGGCATTGTTGAGTTCTCAGGGAAGCCAGCTGCTCGGAAAGCTCTGGACAGATGCAGTGAAGGCTCCTTCCTGCTAACCACATTTCCTCGTCCTGTGACTGTGGAGCCCATGGACCAGTTAGATGATGAAGAGGGACTTCCAGAGAAGCTGGTTATAAAAAACCAGCAGTTTCACAAGGAACGAGAGCAGCCACCCAGATTTGCACAGCCTGGCTCCTTTGAGTATGAGTATGCCATGCGCTGGAAGGCACTCATTGAGATGGAGAAGCAGCAGCAGGACCAAGTGGACCGCAACATCAAGGAGGCTCGTGAGAAGCTGGAGATGGAGATGGAGGCTGCACGCCATGAGCACCAGGTCATGCTAATGAGACAGGATTTGATGAGGCGCCAAGAAGAACTTCGGAGGATGGAAGAGCTGCACAACCAAGAGGTGCAAAAACGAAAGCAACTGGAGCTCAGGCAGGAGGAAGAGCGCAGGCGCCGTGAAGAAGAGATGCGGCGGCAGCAAGAAGAAATGATGCGGCGACAGCAGGAAGGATTCAAGGGAACCTTCCCTGATGCGAGAGAACAGGAGATTCGGATGGGTCAGATGGCTATGGGAGGTGCTATGGGCATAAACAACAGAGGTGCCATGCCCCCTGCTCCTGTGCCAGCTGGTACCCCAGCTCCTCCAGGACCTGCCACTATGATGCCGGATGGAACTTTGGGATTGACCCCACCAACAACTGAACGCTTTGGTCAGGCTGCTACAATGGAAGGAATTGGGGCAATTGGTGGAACTCCTCCTGCATTCAACCGTGCAGCTCCTGGAGCTGAATTTGCTCCAAACAAACGTCGCCGATACTAATAAGTTGCAGTGTCTTGTTTCGCAAAACCCTTATATCTTGTTTCTTATATAATAAAGGTACTATTTGTATCTTTTTCCCCCAATGAGACATGAAAAAAAATGGACAATTTTGGTTTTAAAAAAATATGTATTTTGTACAACTTGTGGTAAAATGTACATAATATAAAATTTACTATTTTTGCCATTTCACCAGCATTAAGTACATTCACATTGCTGTGCAACCATTACCATCATAAATCCATAGAACATTTTAGTCTTGCAAAACTTAAACTACTCACATTAACTCTCTGTTTCTCCCTATCACCCAGCTCCTGGCAAATACCATTCTACTTTTCTTTATATAAATTTGACTACATTGAGTATCACATACGGGTTGGAATCACAGAGCATTTGTCCTTTTGTGACTGGTTTGTTTCATTTAGCATAATGTTTATCGACATTGTAGCATGTGTCTGAATTTCTTTCCTTTTAAAGCTGGATATTAGTCCATCTATATTTCTGTAGCACAATATGTTTACCCACTAATCTATTAGTAGACATATGGGCTACTTCCAACTTTTGGCTATTGTAAACAATGAATATAGATATATGAATATCTGTTGAGGTCTTCATTTTAGGCTGAGCACTGTGCTGAAGACAGGCAGGCCTAGTGAGGTCCAGAATGAAAAATTCTGTCCTGTAATAATTGAGTTGGCCTATGGAATACTTGCTATTTCTCTCCTCTATGAAGTGACTTATTGGAGAGAATTAGGATCAGACTCAGATCTAGGAAAGAAATAACCAAGAGAATGTGCTGCTGGACAGGGAAAAGGGTGTTCAGATATGGTGTCTGGAATGCATAGTGCCCTTGCCCTTAGGTAAGAGGTGATTGAAACTAGAGCCTGCCACCCGGAAGTGAATTTCTGGATCATATGGTTGCAATAGTTTTTTATTTTTTTAATTGCCATACTGTTTTTCACAGTGGCTATGCCATTTTACATTCCCACCAGCAATGTACAAGAATTTCAATTTCTCCACATCCTTGCTAACACTTGTTACTTCTGTTTTGCTTTTGTTTTTTGTTTTTGTAATAGTCATCTGTATTAGTTCAGTCTTACATTGCTAGAAAGAACTACCTAGACTGGGTAATTTATAGAGGAAAGAGGTTCAATGTGGGCTGAACAGGTTTCTGCTTCTGGGGAGGCCTCAGGAAACTTACAATCATGGCAGAAGGTAAAGAGACACCCAGCATATCTTTATATGGCCAGCAGGGCAGGGGTGGCAGGAGGTGTGACACATTCTAAAAAAAGCACATCTTGTGAGAACTCTATCATGAGAACAGCAGGGGGGAAGTTCACTCCCGTGATTCAATCACTTCTCACCAGGCCCCTCCTCCAACACTGGAAATTACATTCAACATGAGATTTAGGTGGGGACACAGAGCCAACCCACACCATCATTCTAATGGTAGTGAAGTGGTATCTCACTGTGGTTTTGATATGCATTCTCCTAATGATTAATGGTGTTGAACGTCTTTTCACGGGCTTATTGTCTATTTGTATATTTTTTGTATGCTTTTTAAAATAGATGTCTATTCAAGTTCTTTATTTTATTTTTATTTTCTGAACTGGGTTGTTTATTTTTTGTTGTTGCATTATGGAAGTTCCTTATATATTCCAGATATAGATCTCTTATCAAACATATTATTTGCTTATATTTTCTCCCATTCTATAGGTTGTCTCTTCACTCTGTTGATTGTTTTATTTGCTGTGCAGAAGTTTTTAGTTTGAAAAAAACCCACATAGCCACAACAACCTTGAGCAAAAAGAACAAATCTGAAGGAATCACACTATCTGACTTAAAAACATAGTACAAAGCTATAGTAACCAAAACAGCATAATACTGGCAAAAAACAAATACATAGACCAGTGGAGCAAAATAAAGAGCCCAGAAATAAATCCAGACATTTACCACCAACTGTCAACAAAAGCATAAAGAATATCTACTGAAGAAAAAGCAGTCTCCTCAATAAATGGTGCTGGGAAAACTTGATATTCACATGACACTTGGATCTCACTTGGTGTGAGGTGTTATTCTAATTGTGGTTTTGATTTGCATTTCTCTGATTAGTGATGTTGAGCATTTTTTATATGTCTGTTGGCCACTTTTATGTCTTCTTTTGAGAATAGTCTTTATACTTTTTGCCCACTTTTTAATGACATAATTTCTTTTTCTCTTGCTGGTTTGTTTAAGTTCTTTATAGATTCTGCATATTAGACCTTTATAAATTCACAGTTTGCAAACATGTTGTCCCATTCTGTAGGGTACCTTTTTACTCTGTTGATAGTTTCTTTTGCTATTCAGAAGCTCTTTAGTTTAATTAAGTCCCAATTATCAGTTTTTCCTTTGGTTGCTATTGCTTTCGAGGACTTAGTCATAAACTCTTTGCCTATGCTGATACTTGAAAGAGTATTTTGTACGTGTTCTTCAAGAATTGTTATAGTTTGAGGTCTTATATTTAAGTCTTTAATATATCTTGAGTTATTTTTTGTATATAGTGAGAGGGAGCGGTCTAGTTTCATTCTTCCACAAATGGTTAGTCGGTTTTCCCAGCACCATTTATTGAATAGGGAGTCATTTCCTCATTGCTTATCTTTGTCCATTTTGTCACAGGTCAGTTGGTTCTAGGTGTGCAGCTTTATTTCTGAATTCTCTATTCTGTTTCATGGGTCTAGGTGTCTAGTTTATTATCAGTACCATGCCGTTTTGATTACTATAATCTTATAGTACAGTTTGATGTTGGGCAATGTGATGCCTTCAGCTTTGTTTTTCTTGCTAAGGACTGCTTTGCCTATTCAGGCTCTTTTGGGAATCCATATACATTTTAGAATACTTTCTTCTAATTCCTATTTTTAAAGAAACGATTGGTACCCAGCACTTTGGGAGGCTGAGGTGGGTGGATCACAAGGTCAGGAGATTGAGACCATCCTGGCTAACATGGTGAAACCCCGCCTCTACTAAAAATGCAAAAAATTAGCTGGGCGTGGTGGCGGGCGCCTGTAGTCCCAGCTACTTGGGAGGCTGAGGCAGGAGAATGGCGTGAACCCGGGAGGTGGAGCTTGCAGTGAGCCGAGATCGCGCCACTGCACTCCAGCCTGGGCGACTGAGCAAGACTCCATCTCAAAAAAAAAAAAAAAAAAGATTGGTAAGATTGGTAATTTGGTACATACAGCACTGGATGTATAGATTGGGCAGTGTAGACATTTTAATGATACTGTCATCTGTGATTTCCTTCAGCAGTGTTTTGTGGCTCTCTTTGAGATGTCTCACCTCCTTGGCTAGATAGGCTCCTAGATATTTTATTTTTTTCTGGCTATTGTAAATGTGATTGCATTATTGATTTGACTTTCAGCTTGAACCTTACTAGTGTATGCAAATGCGACTAATTTTTGTACATTAATTTTGTAGCCTTAAACTTCACTGAGATAGTTCATCAAGTCTAGGAGCATTTTGGTGAAGTCTTTAGGGTTTTTTAGGTATAGAATCATATCATTAGCAATAATATTAGCTATTATTGATAATAGCAAAAAAGTATATATATAGGTAAATGTTCAAGTAAATTACAAAATATTCACATAGTTGAATTCATAAAACTTCTGAAGTAATTCTATGAGTAGTTTATAATTTTATGGTGAATGCTTAGAATATAATGTTAAATAAATCTTGTTCATGCAGGATAATAGCAACATTACAAAAAGCATGTGAAAATATTGAAAGGGAAGATATTAAAACAGAGAATAATTATGGGTTGTTCTGTCTAAATTTTTATGCACTACAAATGATACAATGTCTTCAATTTATGACAATAAAAAGTGTTTTAAAAGTCTGAAGTTTTGAAAAGGGTTACATCAGCAAGATAGTAGATTAAGAACCCCAGACTCATTATCCAACAGAGATCCAAATTTAGCAATAATATATATTCCAAAAGCCTTTATGAGAACTCTGGAAATAATTAAGAAGTCGCAATACCCCAAAGCAAACAATAGCTGTATTGAAATGAGTAGGGAAGCCTGTTGCATTTCACTAATAGCCCTCCCACCAAACCAGTACAATTAGTGCAATCAGGAGAACATGGCCAACTCACAAATTTTTCCTTGAGAAGGAAATGGAAGAGTGGAGTGTACATAAAATTTTCTGGCTTTTCAGTGAAGCTGTCTATGGAACTAGTTTCTGTTTCACCTGGTGAAGGGCATTGATGATATGCTGCAATACATTGGATGCCTGAGAGCCACTGAGAACAAAGTAGCTTGTTGCAACACCAGAAAACCAGCAGCAGCACAGACAGACAGTAGAAGGCACAAGAAATTATGAGATTTTCTTAAAATCCTGTGTACCATTGTAATTAGGAAATTACATAAACAAGCACAGAGAAGACCCATTTTTAGAAAAGATTTGAGAGGCCCACAGAATCTCTGACTGGAATAATTAGTAAAGATCTTCCCCCACATGAAGCCAGTCCTTATGGCCTGAGAATTTGAGATCTTTTTTTCCAAATAAGTAAATCCTGGCCAAAAAAAAAAAAAAAAAAAAGCATATGAAGAAACAGGGAAATAAGGCTCAATCAAAAGAAAAAAACATCTCTAGAAATTGATCTTTAAAGAATGAGAGCTCTGTGAATTTTCTGAAAAAATAATTCAAAATATCTTAAAGAATCTTAATGAGCTGCTTCACCCAGGAGAGAGAAGAGATTGGTTTGTGTGTTCAGCTCTCCACTTTTCCAAAGGGGCTTTCAGCAAAGTGGTTTCTGAATACCAATATTGGGACTGTGATGGGTCTGGCACAGTCCAACATTCACTCAGGGGAGAATGTTGGCAACAGTTTAGCCTGGTAGATGCCAGTGATTACACTCTCTGCTTTGCACATAGCAAGTAGGTTTTAAAAACCAAGCTGAAAGCTTCCCCACAGGAAGGGAAAGAATTTGTCCATGTGTCCAGCACCCTAACTTTTCTCCATGGATGCCAAAATAACTAACATTTCTAACCAGTTTTGACTTAAACAAGCCCAGCACAGTCAAGCTGCTCAGAGAATATGAAAATGGTGTTTTGGGCTTGTAGACCATAGCTACCCTCTCTCTGGGTCACCACAGAATACATGGACAAAAATACAACTGCCTAATTCCTTCTCAGGAGGGAAAGAATTGTTGCAGGCCACCATTATTTTTGGCTGAATTTGTTGGTGAAAGTGTTCTCTTTTATAAAACCAATCCATGAAGACTGGAAGAGGTGCTTGCTTTATTAATATACAGAAACCAACATAGAGGGTCAAGAAAAAATGAAGAATCAGGTAAAGATGTTCCAAACAAGGGAACAAGATAAACATACAGAAACCAACCTTACATGATTTATCCAGTAGATAATTAACAATAATTATAAGATGCTCATCAAGGACATAAAAACATAGTGAGAATTTCAACAACGAATTGGGAAATCTTAAAAAGTACCAAACAGAAATCATGGGCTGAAAAACATATACTGAAAAATTTACTAGAAAGGCTCAACAGCAGACTAGATCAAGCAAAAGAAAGGATTAGCAAATCCAATGACAGATCACTGGAAAAAATTTAGAGGAGCATAAAGACAAAAAGACTACAAAAGAGTGAAGAAAGCTTATAGGAATTATGGGACACCATCAAGTTGACCAACACACATATTCTGAAGTCCCAGAAAAAGAAGAAACAAAGAACCATGAAAATCACTTAATGTAGTAATGATTAAAATTTATCAAATCTGTAGAAGTAAGTTCCAGGTCCCAGAAGCCCAGAGACACCAAATAAGATGAATACATGCACATTGAAACACATTATAATCAAACTGTCAAATGTAAAAGACAAAGAATTCTGAAAGCGGCAAGAGAAAAAACGTGACTTGTCATATACAAGGGAAATTCCATGAAATTATAAATAGATATTTCAACAGAGACTTTTCGGGTTGGAAGGAGTAAGATAATATATTCAAAGTGCTGAAAGAAAAAAATAAAACTGATAATCAAGAATACGGTATCTGGAAAAACTCTTCTTTAAAACAAAAAGGGAAGATAAAGACTTTCACACAAAAACAAAAGCTGAAGGAGTTCATCATCACTAAACCTGCTTTAAAAGAAATGCAAAAGAGAATCCTTAAGGTTGAAATGAAAGGATACAAAATAGCAAGACAATAGTATAAGAAAATATAAAACTCATTGGCAAAGGTAAATATGTAGACAAGTACATAATATTGTTACTGTAATCATTGTAAATTGCTGTAATACTTGTATAAAAGTTAAAACAAAAATGTACTAAAATAAATATAGCTAAAAATATGTTGAAAGGTATATAATATGAATACATATAAATCATGATAAAAATAGCATAAAGTGTATGGGAGAAAATTGAAGTGTAGTCTTAGTGCATGATTGAATATAAGTTTCTATCGGCTTTAAATAGACTGTAATACTATAAGATATTTGTGTAAGCTCCAAGGTAACCACATACACAAAAAAAGCTATAGAATTATTTTAAAATTAAAAATAACAAAGTATATAAGTTTCTTAAAAGTTTTGTTTTTCTTTTTGTGACAGGAACTTTTGTCACACTGTCACCCACAACTGGAGTGCAGTGGCATGATCACAGCTTACTGGAGTATCAAAGTCCTAGGCTCAAGGGATTTTTCTACCTAAGCCTCCTGAGAAGATTAGGTATACATCAGCATGCCTCCCAAGGTACATGCAAGCATACCTCGTTAATTTTTACATTAATTAATTACTTAATTAATTTAGTGGGTTTTTTTGTTTTCTTGTTTGTTTTTTGTAGAGATGAGTCTTACTATGTTGCTCAGTCTGGTCTTGAACTCATAGGCTCTGGCAATCCTCCTACCTCAGTCTCCAGAGTGCTGGGATTACAGGTGTGAGCCACTCTATTTAATCTGTAAATATCTTTGAAAATAAACAAAAAATGAAGGAAGATGGCAAGAAGAGAAATACAGGTAAAAGAACTACCAGACTTAAGTGAAAGCAATTAACAAAATACGGTAGTGATAAATTCTTCCCTATCAATAATTATTTCAAATGTAATAGATTAAACTCTCTAATCAAAAGCTATAGAGTGGCTGATTAAAAGACATACAAGACACAACCATATGCTGTATGCAAGAAACTAACTTTAACAATAGACACAGGCTGAAAGTGAAGAGAAAGGGAAAGTTATTCCATGCAAATCATAACCAAAAAAGAGCAGATGTAGCCAGGCATCGTGGTTCATGCCTGTAATTCCAGTGCTTTGCCAGGCCTAAGATGGGAGGACTGCTTGAAGTAAGGAATTTCTTACCAGCCTGGGAAAATACAGCAAGACCCTCTCTCTAGAGATAATTTTAAAAAATAGCCAAATGTGGTGGCATGTGCCTGTAGTCATAGCTACTCAGGAGGCTGAGGCTGGACAATCACTTAAGCCCGGGAGTTTAAGGCCACAGTGAGCTACAATTACACCACTGTACTCCATCCTGGGCAAAAGCATAAAACCTTATCTCAAAAAAGAAGAAGAGGGAAGAAAAAGAAGAAAGAAGAAAAAGGATGATGATGATGATAATGATGATGATGATGGAAGAAGAAAAAAAGAAGAAAGAAAAAAGAAGAGGAAGAAGAAGGAAGAGGAGGAGGGGAAGAAGAGAAGGAGGAGAGAAGAAGAGAGAAGGAGGAGAAGGAAGACAGATATGGCTGTATTTACATCAGACAAAATATACTTTAATGAAAACCTGTGAAAAAAAGACAAAGAAGAGCATTTTATAATGATAAAAGGGTCAATCATGCTGGAAAGAATACAAATATAAATGTATATGTATTCAATATCAGAGCACCTAAACATATAAAACAAACATTGACAAAACTAAAGGAAGAAATTATGAACAGAAAATCAACACAGAATATCAATAAGAAAACAGAGGACTTGAATAAAATCATAAACCATATTGACCTAACAAACATATACAGAACATTCCACCTCAAAACAGCAGAATAAACATTTTTCTCAAGTGTACCAGGAACTTTCTCCAAAAAAGATTACTTTCTAGGACACAAAATAACAAATCTTAACAAATTTAAGATTAAAATTATACCAAGTATCTTTTTTTACCACAATGGAATGAAACTAGAAATCAATAGCAGAAGGACAACTGAAAAATTCACAAATATGTGGAAATTAAATATTACACTATTGAGCAACCATTGGGTAAAAGGAGTAATCAAAAAAATTAAAAACTTGATTGGGACAAATGAAAAATATAATATACTAAAACTTGTGGGATGCAGTAAAAGCAGTACTAAGAAAGGGAGGCCATAGCAATAAACACCTACTTTAAAAAAAGAAGAATGATCTCAAATAAACAACCTAAATTTACACCTCAAGGAACTAGATAAAGAAGAATAAACTAAGCCCCAAATTAGCAGAAGATGAAAATAACAAAGATTAAAACAGAAACACATGAAATAGAAAAAAAAATTTAATAATGCTGAATTGGTTTTTTGAAAAGATTAACAAAATTTACAAGACCTTTGATTGCCCAAGAAAAGCAGACAGATTAATAAAATCAGAAACAAAAAGAGATTTTATAATTGTTGTCACAGCAATGAAAAAGAATCATAAGATACTACTATATTATATTTCAAAAAAATTGGGTAACCTAGAAGAAATTGAAATTTTTCTAGAAACATTCAACTGACCAAGAGTAAATTATGAAGAAATAGAAGGTCTGAATATTCATACTGAATCAGTAATCAAAAACCTGTCAACAACAACAACAAAACCCTAGGACCAGATGGCTTAACTGGTTAATTCTGATAAATACATAAAGAACTATTAATGTTAATCCTTCTCAAACTTTTGCAAAGGAATTAAAGAAGAGGGAACACTTCCAAATACATTTTATGAGGACAGCATTACCCTGATACCAAAGCCAGACAAAGAAAAGAAAACTACAGGTCAATATTCCTGAAGAATAAAGGTGTAAAATTACTTTAAAAAATACTAGTGAACTAAATTCAATGGTATAGCACACTAAACAGATCCTCCTATACCATGACCAAGTGAGATTCATCACTGGGCTATAAGGATGGTTCAATATATAAAAAATCAACGAATGTGGTATATCATATAAACTAAAACAAAGGGTAAAAATTAAATGTTTCTTTCAATAGATACATAAAAAGAATTTTACAAAATGTAATACACTTTCTTAGTAAAATCTCTCAACAAGTAAAAATAAAATGAAGATACCTCAATATAATAAGGACTATATATAAAAAGTGTACAGGTAACATACTCATTGGTGAAACACTGAATGCTTTTCCTCTAAGATCAGAAAGAAGGCAAGAGTGTTCAATCTTTCTACTTCTATTCAACATAGTACCAGAGCTCTAGCCAAAGCAATTAGGGAAGAAAAGGAAATAAAATATATTGAAATAGGAGAATAATTAAAATTGTTTCTGTTTGCATATGGCATGATCTTATGTATAGAAAACTCTAAAGACTCAATTTAAAAATTTATGTATAGAAAATTCTGAAGACTCAATTTAAAAAGTCACAACTAATAAGCAAATTTAGTAAAGTTGCAAGATATGAAATAAACATAAAAATCAACTGCATTTCTATAGACTAAAAATAAACTATTCAAAAATGAAAAGAAAGAAATTAGGAAAACAATCCCATTTACAATAGCTCCAAAATCAATAAAATGCCTAGGAATAAACTTCACTATGAAGTGAACGTCTTGTACACTGAAAACTATAAAACAATGATGAAAGAAATTAAACAAGACACAAACAAATGGAAAGACTACCCCATGTTCATGGACTGGAAAACCTAATATTGCTAAGATATTCATGCTATCCAATATGACCTACAGATTAAATTCAATCACTATAAAAATCCCATTACTTTTACAGAAGTAGAGAGAACAATTTTAAAATTCATATGGAGCCACAAAAAACTACAATTAGCAAATCAACCTTGAGGAACAGGAACTAAATTGAAGGCATCATACTTCCTGATTTCAAAATATATTACAAAGCCGCAGTGATCAAAACAATACGTTACTGCTACAGTGATAGACATACAAATCAATGGAACAAAATAGAAAACCCAGAAATAGACCCCACACAATTGACTTTTGAGGAGTGCAAAGGATATACAATTGGAAAAGATAGTCACTTCAATAGACAGTGTTGGGAAAATTGAATATTAATATATGAAAGAATAAAATTGAATGTTTATTTTACATCAGAGTAAAAAAAATAGTTAAAAATGGATTAAACATGTAAACGTAGTACTCACAACTGTAACACTTCTAGTAAAAAATGTAGGAGGAAAGGTTCATAATATTAGTTTTGGCAATTATTTAGTGGGTACAATACCAAAAGTACAGGTGACAAAAACAAATAAACAAGTGTGGCTACATCAAACTAAAAAGCATCTTCAGAGCCAAAAAAACCAAGCAACAATGTAAAAAGGCAACCTATGGAATGTGATACAACATTTACAAACCATGTATCTGATACAGGGTTAATCTTCAAAATATACACAAATCTTCTAACTGAATAGTTTCTCAAAAACATTTTAAAATGGGCAAAATATTTGAATAGACGTTTCTCCATAAAGACATGCAAATGGTGAAGAAATATGTAAAAAGGTGGTCAATGTTATTAATCACGAGGGAAATGCTACTAAAACTATGAGATACCACTTCACACTTGTCTGGATGACTATTTTCAGAAATAAAAGACAAAGAGTATGTTAGCAAGGATGTGTTAGCAAGGATGTGGAGAAACTGGAACATTTGTATGCTGTTGTAGGAATGCAAAATGGTACAGCTGCTATAAAAAAATCGTACGGTGGTTTTCCAAAATTTGAAAATAGAACTACCAAATGATCCAGCAATCCCATTTCTGTGGATCTTTATCCAAGATAGTTGAAAACAAAGTCTCAAAGAGATATTTACATACCATCCTCATGGAAACATTATTCACACTAGCCAAGAGGTGGATGCAACCTAAATGTTCATAGATGGATGAATAGGTAAGCAAACTGTGGTATATGTTATAAACAAGTAATTAAATATTTTTTTACATTTGAAAAAGAAGGAAATCCTGTCATATGCTATAATGTGGATGAATATTGAAGACATCAGGCTAAGTGAAATAAGCCATTCACTAAAAGACAAATACTGCAGAATCCTACTTATATGAGATATCTAAATATCTAAAGTAGTCAAGCTCTAAGAAGCAGAAAATAGAATGATGGTTTCCAGAGGATAGCAAAGGGTGAAAAGGAAATTTGATGCTCAGTGGGCATAGAATTTTAGTGTTTGTATTAGTCTGTTTTCATGCTGCTGATAAAGACCTACCCAAGACTGGGCAATTTACAAAAGAAAGAGGTTTATTGGACTTACAGTTCCACATGGCTGGGGAGGCCTCATAATGATGGTGGAAAGTGAAAGGCACGTCTCACATTGGCAGCAGGCAAGAAAAGAGGGCTTGTGCAGAGAGACTCCTATTTTTAAAACCATCAGGTCTCATGAGACGTATTCACTCTCATGAGAACAGCATGGGGAAGACCTGCCCCCATGATTCAATTATCTCGCACCAGTTTCCCCCCACAACACATGGGAATTCAAGATAAGATTTGGGTGGGGACCCAGCCAGATCATATCAGTGTTGCAAGATGGAATGCTTTATAGATTTGTTGTACAACAATGTGCATATAGTTAATAATACTGTACTGTGCACTTACAAATGGCTAAGATGGTAAATTTGACATTATGTATTTTTACCAAAACCAAAACAAAAACACAAAACAAGCAGCAAAAACTCAAGAAACAGCCTGGCTTTTGCCTAGGGAAGCGATGAAATGGAGGTTGGGGAGGGAGGGAAGGCAGGCCCCCACAGAACCTTCTGGAGAAGTTTACAAAGTGCATATCTGATCCCATGAGCACTGGGGAGCAATTGAGTATTTTAAGCAAGTAGTAGGAAAGTCAACTTCCCTTTCCCTCCTCCTGAGCAAAATGTGTTGCAACTCTCCTTACGGAAAAGCCTGTGTTGCTAAGAACAGTGCCTGAATGTGCAGAATGGAGGGAGAGTGAGATAAGCACTCCGAGTGTGTGCACTGGCTTCCTTCTGAGCCAGGTGAAGTAGGTGCTGGGCAAAAGGAGATGTCTTCGTGATGTGGGGAAAGCCAAAGGCTCCTAACTTCAAAGAAAGGTGTGTACCTCCTCAGTCAGTTGCTCTACCAAAGCTGGTGATAGGTCTTGTTAAAAGGAAAGAAAAAAGAAGGGGGTGAAAAAGATTATTATTGAAGGGAAAATTAATTTCTTAGAAATAAAGAAGGTTGATTTGTTCTGGTTGCTATTATTGTTGTTTTCTTATCTTTGAGGAAAAAAGTAACTTTTATTAAGTAGTAAAAGACATCTTCTCCCAAAATATCTCCTTGTAGCTAAGTAATTTTATCTTATTTCAAAATAAGAATTATAGACATGTCCTTTTGGTTTCTTACTCTCTTAAAAGAAAACATTTTTGTTGTTCATGAATGCTTACAGGAAGCTACAAGAATGTTAAAGGACCAATATTAACAACAAATGAATATAAATACTTCTACCACTATGATAACAATATGGTTTAAAATAACACTTTTTTTTCTAAAAAGTATCCTTTTTGGATATCCTGAATAACAAATATTCAGATCCAGAGGTCTTATTCTGATGCCCTGAAACCTCATTATCATGCAACTTTGTCTTATTCTTCTTTTCTAACCCTCTGCCTACCTCCTACAGCATTGAGTGAATCTGGAAAATTCTTTTTTTAAAAAAAAGCCAAGATAAAGCGGTAGATGGTTCACATTTTCATTTGAAAATATACATAACCCAGCTTTCCTACCCTTATATTCCACAAGACTTCCCCATTGAACTCCAAGTTGGCACCAGCATCAGTAATGGACAGAAACATGGAGAAGAAACACTTGGACGCAAGTTCTGATTTCAATTCTAAGATTTGCTACTTCTATGATTTGGAACAATCTGTAAGCTCCCTGATATTTAGTGCTTCATTGGCAAATGGTTATATTAATTCTTGTCCTTCCTTCTTTACTAATCTGAGGATTCCAGGTAGTAACATGTTGTTATAGATTGAATGTCTGCGTCTCCCCAAAAGTCATATGTGGAAGCCCTAACCACCAGTGTGGCTGTATTTGGAAATGGAGACCACAAGAGAGTAATTAAGTGTTCTAATCAGAATAGAAACCAGAGAACTAACTCTCTGTCTCTCTCACCCTCTCTCTCTCTCTTTTCTGTGTGCGCACAGAGAAAAGGACATCAGAGGACACAGTGAGAAGGTGACCATCTGCAAGCCAAGAAGAGGGCCTTTACCAGACCCTTACCACTCTGGCACGCTAATCTTGGACATACAGCCTCCAGAACTGTGAGAAAATAAATTCTGTTGTTTAATCCACACAGTCTGAAGTGTTTTGTTACGGAAGCCTGAACTGACCAATGCACTGATGATAATGGATTTTGTAACATATGGAGTCCTTTTTAAACAAAAGCTATCGTTACTTGTCCTAGAATCTCTTTGTTTGTGATTAAGCAGCCATCAGTCAACCAAAGGCTATAGGCAGTCTGAGTCCAGTTCCCTACATGGGAAAGCAGAGAAGGGCTCAGCTTCATTTGAGGCAAATACAAGCTGATCATTTGAACCACACAGTTCCAGTTTATAAAAGTTTTTGAGACTATTCTCTGCCCTTCCCGTCATTTTCTAGTGCATTAGAAGAACACTTTGGTTAAGAATATTTATTTCCTTCCCAGTCATCAAGTAATTTTTTTCTTTCAATTGCTGAAAACGGATTACTGTCAAGTTCCCAGATTTCAAAAAATGTCAAAACTTAAAAAAAAAAAAAAAAAAAAAAAAAAAATGGGACCAGGCGTGGTGGCGCACGCCTATAATTGGGCACTTTGAAAGGTCAAGATCACTTGAGGTCAGGAATTCGAGACCAGCCTGGCCAATATGGTGAAACCCCATCCTACTCCAAGTATGAAAATTATCCTGGTGTGGTGCTACATGTCTGTAATCCCAGCGACTTGGGAGGCTGAGGCAGGAGAATCACTTGAGCCCGGGAGGTGGAAGTTGCAGTGAGCCGAGATCGCAGAACTGCACTACAGCCTGGGTGATAGAGCAAGACTTCATCTCAAAAAAAAAAAAAAAAAAAAAAAAGAAAAATGTTAGGAACTCTGCAGCACATTCTGTCAAATAGAGAAAATAGGTCACTCATGTTTGCTCTTCACATGAATTCACAATCTCATTACAAAGATAAAGTACACAGAGAAAATGGTGGGTCCAATGTATAAGACGTCACTAATGCTAGGGCAGATAAGATTATCAGAAGGGAAGATCTTTGCAGTTATGTGAATTCTTCCTGAACTTCTCCTCCCAATCTCCTGATTTCCCATTCTACAAAATTGTTAATTCTTCCTCTCTGAATTTCACCTATTCTCTCCAGACACTTCTACTTTTTACACATATAAGGCTATTTTATGTTTGCTTAATACATTTAATATAGTATTAATAATTATGACATAGGCTTATACATTTTATATGTATATTACAGGTATAGGCTATGTTAATACATTAGTTATATTGAAAGTGTGCTTAGCCAATTAGAATACTAATTGCATACATGTATAAGGCTATATTATTGTTTGTATAATATATTAGTTTGTATTGAAAGTGTTTTACCCATTAGAATACTATAAATTCCTTAAAATGGAAATTAATGTTTTTAATCTTACAACTTTTGCACTCTGAATATGATGTATTAAAAAGTAAAAGCATAATATAAATAAAATAGGAGGAGATCTTGAGGAGTAGGTAAACTTAGGCAATCAGGGAGAGAGGTCATTTCAGGGATTAGGTAATGGTTTGACGAATGTATAAAAGTGGGAGGGAGTGTGGGAAGTAAGACAGCTTCTACAGAAGACCTGTGAAATAGGATCTGGATAAGTTGAACAGAATCAAATTAAGGAGAGTCTCCTAAATGATAGCAAAATAAAGTTTATCAAATACAGTTCTTTCAGTTAAGCACAGCAGGATGAAAGGATTGAGGTATCTCTTTTCCTTTCTTTTATTTTCTATTTTTATTTTTTTCCCTAAATCTAAGGCACCATATGACTAGGATATGACTTTTTGTTTGTTTGATACATGTTAAACCAAAAGGAAAAAATAACATAATCAGATTTAAATTATTAAATGTACCATATCAAACCACTTTGGACTTGCTTACAATCATTTCTATTAACTGCCCACTCTCTCAATCTACAATTGAGGACAAAGAAGTCTTCAGTGGAGCAGGATCTCAATTATTTGATAACATTTGACAGCATAAGAATGGGTACTCTCTTAGTCAGTTCAGGCTGCTGTGACAAGTTACCATAGACTGGGTAGCTTAAACAACAGAAATGTATCTGTCACAGTTCTAGATGCTGAAAGTCCAAGATTTGGTTGCCAATATGGCCAGGTTCCCAGTGAGGGCGCCCTTCCTGGTTTGCAGATGGCTATGTTTATGCTGTCTACTCACATGGCAGAGAGTACAGAGAAAGAAGAAGCATCCTCTCTTGTTTCTTTGCTTACAAGAGCACTAATTCTACCATAAACAGTCTACCATCATGATTTAATTACCTCCCAAAAGTCTGATTTCCAAATAGCATCACGTTGGTGATTATAGTTTCAACATACAAATTTGATGCCGGGGTTGGGGGGATGGTGATGCAAACATTCAGTCAATAGCAAGTGTCTTTCCCAGAAATCAGACATTGTGAATGAGAGAAGGTTATCTTGCCTGATGATGGGAATAGTAACATATAAGTTCAAGAATTATTATAGGGCCAGGTGTGGTAGCTCATGCCTGTAATCCTAGCATGCAGGAATGGCAAGGTGGGTGGACAACTTGAAGTCAGGAGTTCAAGAACAGCCTGGCCAACATGAGGAAACCCAGCCTCCACTAAAAATACGAAAATTTGCCAAGTCTGGTGGTGCACACCTGTAGTCCCAGCTACTCGGGAGGTTGAGTCATGAAAATCACTTGAACCCAGGAGCCAGAGGTTGCAGTGAGCTGAGATAGCACCACTGTACTGCAGTCTGGTCAACAAAGTGAGACTCCACCTCAAAAAAAAAAAAAAAAAAAGAAAGAGAAAAAAAGAAAGAATCATTATAGGTCAGGCTCTACCTCACAAACCAGTGAATCACAGAAAGACAGAAGGAGACATAAGAGAAGAATGAAGCAGATTTGTGGGATAAAGCAAAGATGAGTCAATTCAAAGAAAATTACTTGGTACATAGTTCTTGCTTCAGGTTCATTTTTGAGGCTAGGCTATATGCCTTCCTGTGGCTATCCGAGATGGTTCTGATTCTGTATCCCATTGTAAGTTCTCTCTCTCTCTCTGTCTCTTTTTTTTATCTTTGCCAGTTCAGGTTGTATTGCATTATTTGGAATTAAATAGTCATGCACAAATTATAGAGACTGTGTGGTGTGGTTTTCACTTCAAACACAGAAATATGAAGAAACATGGGACCTAAAGTTTTTATACACATGTAATTTTGACCAAATAGTGTTTACAATAATTCATTAGACTGGGAAATGAGATACACTATGTCACAGTATGCCACTACACAAGATTAACTTGGGGGGTGAATACAGCATCATTTTTACATTTGCTTATTTGTTGCAGAATAATTTATAATAGAATATGTGCTATTAATGTTACATGACTTTTTTTTCCACCACATTTGCTTTTTTTTTTTTTTAAGTTGGTAAGGCTGTGTGAGTAAGTACTTTCAGTTAATAACATGCCCATGTACATGTGCCTACAAGGATTTGGGGATTAGGTTAAGGCCAACACATTTGGGAAGTAATAGTGCTGCCACAATTTAATAATAGGCAGCTTTGAGGCACAAAGTGTCAAATAAAACATTGATTCTCATAATAGTAAGCCATAACGGCCGGTCTGATCTTTAACTGTAAAGCACAATAGCTAGTGTTAGCTGAGTAAAGATTGATTATAAAAAGGAAACTCACACTGTAACCAATTTCAGAGAAAAAGTAAGAAGAAATAATGTCGAAACCAAACCGTGTGTGTGTGTGTGTGTGTGTGAGAGAGAGAGTTAGGTATAGGTATATGTCTATTAATGATAGTGCTTTCAGAATTTACTGATAGATTGTGTGGGGGTCCCTATTAGGCATCTAAGTTGATATGTTGAGTAGTTTTTGAGAATTAAGTGGGAGAATTCAAGCTAGAGATGTAAATTAAAGTTAATAAAATATAGGATATATTTATGGCCCCGAGACTGGATGAGAACTCCCAAAGGTGTGAAGACAGTAACAGAGCTTACATGCTAAGGCTTGTGAGAGTTTCAAATTCTATAGATTGAGAAAATAATAAGTAAAAATTAAATTCTAAAAAAATACAATGAGAAATAAGAGTAAGAGCTCATAAGCGTGTTTTACCTTCTTTCTGGTCTCACTATGTAACAATGATAGAAATATCATTCAAAAAGAAAAAAGTCCCTTTTTGAATTTCCGACAACCATGACTTTGTTGAAATTATGATGTAGAAAGAGGATGACACTAGGATTTACCTAGTTGACCTAGTCAATGACTACATGGCCCTAAACATTACACGAATGTTTTCTAAGATGTATAATAGTCTCCTAATATTCTCTATCTTTGCTGACTTTAATTTCCACAGGCTACCAGAAGAACTTTTCTAAAATGAAACTATTTCTGTGTTTAAAATGCTTCAGTGGTCCTCTCTTGACCTCAGGAGCAGGTCAAACTCTTCATCATAGTACACAACGTTCTTCATCCCGTTCCTTTCACCCACCTCTTCCAGCAGTATCTCACCACTTCCCTGCTGGTACTCTGAATTACTTAATATTTCCCCAGATGTTTCATTATCATTTATCAGCAGGCTTCCATATGTGATGTATCTCAACCTAGAAAACTCTTTCTCAACCATATGCGTTGACATTTCTGACATCCTTTAGGGGGCCCTCTCTGAACTCTTTATTCTGGGTTGGATACTTTCTCAGTACTCTTCCTGATATCTTTTTCTACTGTAAAATTAAATAATTCAAACTTGAAACTGTTGGAACTTTAAGGCATTTTGAGCTCAGAGAGGATTCTGGCTATGTGGCCTGAGTCACACGGTATGCAGCTAGAACTTCTGTTCTTTCCTATAAATGATTAGGAAAGGCCTTGTGGCAACAGAGGTAAGACCCGCCTCGGATCATCACCCCTCCTCATGGAATGTCAAGGCAATCTTCCTTTTATTGTGGCAATCTGTAGCTTATCAAATTGCTATAACCTATGCACTGATCTTGTATGGAAAATGTTGCAACTCCCCCTATATAAATGCAACCTCAACTTATCCACCTAGGAACGACGACTCATTCTTTTAGAGTATGTGTTTTCCAGGTGGTCATCCTCCAGCTTTGCACTCAGATAAACACTATACTTCACATAGTTTCTGAATCTCATTATTTATGTTTGAGACTACTCTGTATTGCAATTACCAGTGTAATGAGATAGAGATTATATCCAGAAAAGTGGTTCTTAACTATTTGTCCCCCAGGGCACATTTGACAAAGTCTAGGGACATTTTTGGTTGTCACAGTTGGGGAGATCCTACTGACATCTAACTGCTAGAGGCCAAAGATGCTGGTACACATCCTACAATGCACAAGATTTCCCCTACAACAAAGAATTATTCAGCTCAAACTGGTAATCATGCCAAGATTGAGAAATATTACGCTGGAATGAAGAGAGAATCACATGAGCCTTGTTGAGGTTGAGGGTGTGGAGGGGCTGTCCATGGCAGGGAGTAGCTCAGAACCTGAGGGCAGGGAGAGTTAGATAAGGAAGGAAGAGAAGTGTGATAATAAGAGGCCTGGATGGGTGAGAATATAAAGAGAGTGTATCGGCTATGTTGGGGAAGGGAAATGGTGTTTAAAGAAGACATTTAGAGATGTGTTATAGGTGAGCCGCTGTGGGAAGCCCTCTCCCATCTACTCTTGTCTTCTATCTATTGGAACATCCCCTCTCCAGGACTTGTTACACCCTCACCATCCCACAGACTTGTCCAACCTGCCTTATTATTTTGTTATTGTTGTTTTGTTTTAAGCTTTTGGCAGCCTGAGCCTTGGATTTTAGTTTCTGTCTCTAGAGAAAAGCAGACAAGCGATGAGGAAGGTATTTCACTAGCCCAACCAGAAACAGAACTCAGAATCTATGACTCTATTCTCTCCCTTGGACACCCCAAAAGGGAAATGGTTATAAATGCTTTAGATCTATTCAATCATTCTAATCTTAGTGGCATAATACACGTTTTCTATAAATTCTAAAATTTTATTTTGAAAGTAGGACCTTTGGAGATTGCAATGCCTGAAAACAAGTGAATAAATCACCAACGTTGAAACACCAGGCACTGTTGAAGTATACAAGGGAAATATTTGGAAAGTAGAAAGACATTGCAACTTGCAACTATATCCTTCAAATTAATTCTTACTGGGGACTTCCTACCAAGCTGCCGGCAAAACTATGTTATTAAAGGCAGTAATTTATAATCCAATATTATAGGTGGTCTGGAAATAACCCTGATACAATGCATGTTTTTCTGTGTGTCTGTGTGTACACGTGCACACATGTATAGTGGGTAGGAGGCTGACTTATCTGTGTTATAGTTTACATGGTATATATTTATACATAAACACACAGAGACATACACATTCACATGCATATTTTCTCTAACAGCTTGCTTCTAAATTCATGTTTTACTGTGGCTTTTGAACTCAATTGAAACAGCCCAGACTTTTCAGTTACAATAATGGATATTCCATTTTCTCGATGATATCTAAAAAACATACTTAGCGTGCTCTAACTTAGCCTTCTTTATCTCTAAAATAGGGCTAAGTCTTTACATTCCATTTAGCTTTTGAAAGGATTAGCTGCTTCAAACCATCACACAGTGACAGGCAAGAAACGCAACCACACCTACCGCCCTTTTGGTGAGTGTGATTAGGTACAAATGGGGGCAAAAATGTGAACTAAAAAATAGAGGAAAAGGATGAGATTTAGTAATATTGATGTCTGTTGCAACTGAGAATTCCCATTTCTAAATAAGAACTCTAAATGGGAACTTCCATAGC
Source organism: Papio anubis (assembly GCF_008728515.1). Taxonomy (NCBI): domain Eukaryota; kingdom Metazoa; phylum Chordata; class Mammalia; order Primates; family Cercopithecidae; genus Papio; species Papio anubis. Next base: position 7,604,845 of record NC_044985.1, read on the forward strand.
CTCCACAAAGAGATAAAAATATTGATGTTTATTGCAACATTTTGTAATATAGAAAACTGGGAATAATATTAAATTTCCATTATTAGAGGAATGGGTATGGAAATTGTAATACATTCATACATAAATGTTCAGACAGCATTTAAAGGAAATGACCTAGATCTAAATATTTAATGTTCAGTAAAATGACATTTTTTTGCAAAGGGAAGAAGTGAAAGAAGTAAGACTGAGATGGTAACGCAAAACAGACTTTAACTATAGCCCTATTATTCCTTTAAAAATATAGAGCACGTATTATAAAATATTAAAGTTTCTTATATCTGAATAGCATATTTATTGATCTTGGTATTTTTCACTGTGATTAGAATCTGCTGGTGTGTGTGCATGCATGTGAGTAAGAAAGAGAGAGAGAGGAATTCCTTGATTTGAGGGAGAACTTCTGAGTTTTGCTAATAATTTTTTCAGACAAAACTTGCTGTTTCCTGAGCCTTACTCTAACTTAGAAAAATAAATAGGGTGTTTAAGTCAAGAAACTTGTTATTTGTTTCTTCAATCAATGACTTGAATCAGTCATTAACTGAATTCAATTTACTTCTTCCTTATTATTTGCCTAAATCATAACCTTTTTCTTTAAGTTACTAATAAAAGCAGTATTTATTCTTAAAAAATTAAGCTGTAGATGCACAGTTTTATAAATACATTATCTTTTTTTTCATTTCTTCATTTTTAAATATTGCCCTGGGTTTCTGTTTCTGTACATTTGTAGAAGGTTGACTTTAATACTTAGAAATTATAATTATTATCTCATTTCCTTGGGTCTGGAATTAGAATTGCTTGCATTGGTCTTCAGTCTCTGTCTTTTTCTGTGTTTTCTTCAAGATTGCCACTGCTTTAGACCTATTGTGGACTCATTAAGCTTCTTTTCAACAGGCCTAGGATAGTTCCCACACATCTGAGCTTTTAACATCCCTGGGAATTATTTCTCTTGATGCTCAGCCTTAAGAAACACTGACTGACAGGGTAATTTCCTGTAACTTTTTTTAAGCACACTTTTTTTAAAAACCATGTTGAATCTTGCTTCTTTCTCTCTAGTTCTCTCCAGTACTTCCTCTGGTTATTTATCCACATAATGCATAAATGCACGTGCCCTTCAAGTGTTAGTGTTAATGATCCCCTTCCCAAAGAAGCCTTTCCTGAACTACCCATTTGAATTAGATTCCTCTATCGTTCACCTGTCCTCATCCTTATGCTCAGTTGATAGCCTTATTTAACATTGACTTTCCTGAGGAAAAAACTGTATCTCTATCTGTATATCTCTATCAAGATAGATGATAGAGACAGATAGATAGATGCCAGCTAGCTAAATAGGTAGCTAATAGATAGACAACATAGACAGATGAATAATGAATAGAGATGATGGATGATAGATAGATAGATAGATAGATAGATAGATAGATAGATAGAGATAAATAGTTGGATAGATGGTTATAGATAGATAAATGGATAGATAGATGATAGATACATAGATAGATAATAGATAGACAAATAGAAGATAAGTAAATGGACAATCTTTAACCAAATACTGCTGAATACAGGGTTTGATGCAGAATAAATATTCAATGAACATTGATGTAAAAAAATTGACTCAATGAAAAACAACTCATTAGACTTACTAAAGTACAGGCATCCTCCAGGGTAGTCAGTATTAGTAGGACAAGTTTGCTCTTATTTTCTGCAAGAGTTACACTTAAAATTCTCAGACTGACATTTCAGCATATTTGGCTAACCCTCATCAATTTGACCTCATGCATAATTACAGACCATGCATATAGTCTAAGAAGGAAAAAATAAAACACCACTTAGCAAAGTGAAAGGAAACCAACTCTCATTGTTTAACTTTCAGGAAACACTTTTTGGAATACCAGATAATTAAAATAATATTTAGGACCATAGAATCCTATTCACTGATCCTACTTCAAACTCTGACACTCTCAAAAATCTACATAATTAAAGCTGGGCTTAGAGGAGTTGTCCTCACAAAGACCATGCCCCATATTGTGAAGACAGTGTTCCATTTGGCTCCCACCCAACCTGTGGACTTTAAACTTGTACTGTACCATTTATTATTCCTGTACCATTTATTATTACTGTACCATGTATTATTTGTTAGCATGCATTTATTCTGGTGCCAGAGACGCCTTAAAATTACGACTTTCTGTAGTAAGTTTACATTGCCTATAATAAAAAGAAAGAAAAATTGACCAACTGAGAAATATTTGCAACATGAATAGCATGCAAGTCTAATTAGGAATAAGAAGTCAAGGAAATTAACAAGAGACTTGACAAATGGTCAATAAATACATTAAAAAATGCAACCTCATTTATTTAAAAATTAAATCAAATAATAAATATTAAATATTAAAATAACACATGATAGACAACATGGAAGAGTTATTTATTATTGGATAAATTATTTATTAGTAAATGATAATTAATAATATTTCTTATAATTTGGATAGATAAATTATTTGTTATTGGATGGATGGATTATTTATGAATATAACAAATCATAAATAAATAATAATAATTAAATATTTCTTATAATTTTGCCAAACTTTAAAGGAAAGTAGAAATTTAGTATAATCAATAGAAAGACGTTCTTGTTTATTATTGGGCTGGGTACATTGTTACAAACTTTCTAAAAGACAATTTGCAAATCTCAGCCCCTTAAAATGCCCATTCCCTGCTTTCTGTACACACAGAGATATTAAGGAGGTTTACCAAAACAATTACAAGACATTAAGCCTATGAAATGTAATAGTTAACAAAATAATTATTGGATAAATGGCAGCAGGATGCTGTCATACATAGACAATTCTGTAATAAATTAACTCATTTATAAAAGGTGTGTTTATTATTTGAGGAGAAAATATTTATGACACATATTTTCAAGAAAGAATAGACTTTTTAAGTTGATAACACACATTCAATGTTAACAGTCACTTGCTGCAAAATAATAATAATAATTTTGTATGATGGTTTTATAATTAGTATTTAGCCAACATCAGAATATGATATCTGGACTTCTTCATTCAGTATAAAGTTCTTTCTAGGGCATCAAAGTGATCCCCTTACATCTGGGTTCAGTGACATGTCTAATTAAACGATCCAAATTTTCTATCCTCATCATTTAAAAGAAAAACATAATTCTACTGTGATCTATCAATTACTTAAAAATGATCAGATACGTTTCTTCTTCCCAGAATTTTAAAATTTTTACATTTTCATCAGAGATTGAATTAAAACAAAGGAAAGTCGTGTTTATAAAACTGTATTTGCATGAAAGGACATTTTATAATTTTCTCCAAAGGCATTCATTGTACTAATCCCATTTATATTACAACTGTGCTCTGATAACTGATGAAAGGATATTATTTACTTATCTGGCTTGATAAAATAATAATATTGAGATGAAAGTGCAATTAAACTAAAATTCAGTAAGACTATCTATTGTGTACCTTTTAAAAATTCATATAAGAAACAAGATATATTTCATTCCCTTTCTGAATTATAACTTTGAGATATGGTAAAATAGCTAAATAACACCTAATCAAGAAATTTGACCTTCATCCTCTGCCTGCTAACATGTATAATCCATAATAAACTTGCTTTCTTTTTAATTCAGTCAAAAATGGACAACCCGAAACTCTAACAAGCTCTTGACCTGTGTTGGCCCTTCCTGCATTTTCATGGAAGGATGATGTAATTCATTATTTCCACTGATATGTTCAGAACTCTTAGCCAGCATCTTTGCTTTTCATTTATTCAATCTATTGTAATCTTTGCTTAATAGAGTGCTGGAGCATGTCAAGATGAACAATTAAATATGATTGTTGTCATTGACAACCAGCAGTTATTGCTAAAAATGTTCCAGGCAGGAATGTGAGCACTGAGGTGTTTAAGTAAAAGAGAAGTTTAAATGAAGTATCTCTTCTAGATAATGACAACTAAACGCTATCATTCAAATAGCGCATTTCTCCTTTCATCTATAGAAATCATAACAGAGTTTCTTTTTTGCTTCCCATACTCCCAGCCACAGGGAATTAATTCTTTAACTGCTCAGACTTTTGACTAAGAGTGTGATCTCTAATTATATGGCTTGTTTGTTGGAGCAAGATGGAGTTCAGGTAGGGGCAATCATCCCTGAATAGGGCAAGAGGAGACATGCTCTTGAAATGGATTAAAATAACAAAAGATGATCCCTATGTAAGCACAGAGAGAAAGACAATAATTTAATAATTTGAATAATGAGAAAATAAAATGAGATTGTTAGAATTTCCACAACAAAAAGAAAAATATCTCCCAGAAATGTTCCCTTTTGCCCCAATGATGTATCTAAAATGGGTGTGATATTATCAGTTCTCACAGTCAACACCCACTGTGCGTATGTGTTTGTGTGCACATAGAAAGGGTCAAAGGAGATGGTATCCGGTGAACAAACAGTTGGTATAACTAAGTAAATAAATGCCCTTTGGTGAAGTCATTGAAGCTGCTGAAAAGTGTAGTTGTGCTTTCCCTAATCCCTACAATAGGAGTACTAATTAAATTTCCCCATATGGAGATAGACATGTTTCAAGATGGAAATTTCTCAAGGGTAACTCAAGAGCAATATCCCGAAGGAATTTGCATGGGGTGGATATAACTATCTAACTGTTTTCAGAAAAGAAAAAAAGAGTGGCCACACAGAGGGTCTGGTGAGTTTTCACTGATACTGCAGAGATGGCCATGCAAGGGGCAGGCCACAAACTGGACTGGCCACCAAAGTGCATTGAGGCCCAAAGAGTGAACAGAGAGAATAAGGCTGAGCAAGGAAAGGGAGAGAGAATGTGTCTCCTCATCCCCACTGTCCCAAATCCTTGATGAGATGGGATGTCACACTCAGGAGATAAATGTCAAATCTCTGATTGGGTCATGTAAGAGGTCACCCTCCAGCATTATCTAACTGAGGTTTTAGTATTTTCATCTGGTGATCACACGGCAAGTCCAGCCCTTTTGCTTATCTTTTTTTCTTTCTCTCTTCCTCCCCCTCCTCCTCTCTGGTAAAAGCTCTTTCAAATATGACAGTTTGGCAGAGGACTCATCATAAGTTAATAAGAGTGAACATGAAGGTGAAAGGCGGCCCAGCAAGTTTTGGGACTCCCGTGTGCTGTAGCTCAATGTAGCAGAGATCAGTATGATCATCTCGTTTGGCTCCATTTGCTTCACGTGTCTTTCTTTGGTAGCTGTCTCACCCGGAAAAGAGGTGGTTACCGTTTGGTACAGGATTCTGGCCTTTCTGAGTTCTCTGCTGTAATGCCCTGAAATGGTAGCACATATGCTACGCTTCTTCTAACACTTGTCGTTCCTCTTCAGAAGTCTCTTTTAGCCTCTCCCAACCAACACAAAGAGGCAGAAAGACTCAGAGATGATGTTTTCCTGGATCTGTGTCATGATGCATCTTCCCACCAGTACACTCTGTTAAAGATTGAGGAAAAGCATTGCTTGCGCTCCATTATACAGTTGAATGGTTAGAGAAGTGCCTGAGCCACTCTTACTTCCTTAATCCCTTCTAGGTCTCTTATCCAGGATTTTTCCTAGATAGTTCTTCAAATTAATTGTATTTCAGCCAACCTAAGCATACCAGTAGTTGAATTATCAACAACCTATTAGTAACTGCCTAGCAACTGAATAGGTATACTAGAATTTTATTTTCTTGGCTGTGCAATATTTCTTTGAAACTTTGAACCCCATCCCAACCCACCAAACCCGGAGAGCAAATCCTAGAAATTGGGGAATAGACTTGCATTCACACTTCTCCCACGTTTCGTCTTTGCATGCTGAAGGAAGAGATGGAGGCGTTTTTAATCTATCTTCAAAGAACAAAGTAGTAGCATACTTTACACTCCCTTCCACACACACATACTCATACACACACACAATCCCTTATTCAATTAATCCACATTTATCACATCTTTTTTTGAGGATCAGATCAATGACTAGAACTGTACACAGTCATTCATTTGCACAGGTCTCATGGTTCCTGTCAGAGATAACCGATCTGTAGCTGAGACCAGAAACCCCAGTTCCCACTACCAGGAAGAGGCTTCATTCTGCTTGGAACTCTTATTTGCCACTATCATTGCACTTCCTTAAAAAGTACCTTTCTTGGAGGCCGGGCGCAGTGGCTCACGCCTGTAATCCCAGCATTTTGGGAAGCCAAGTCAGGCAGATCATCTGAGGTCAGGAGTTCGAGACCAACCTGGAAAATATGGTGAAACCCTGTCTCTACTAAAAATACAAAAATTAGACAGGCATGGTGGTGGGCACCCATAGTCCAAGCTACTTCAAGAGGCTGAGGCAGGAGAATTGCTTGAACCTGGCAGGCAGAGGTTGCAGTGAGCTGAGGTTGCACCACTGCACTCCAGCCTGGGTGAAAGAGAGAGACTCTGTCCCCATCCACCAAAAAGAGTACCTTTCTCTTCTTCTGAAATAAATTATAAAGACTTTTAGGGCAGGGAAAATATTTTGTTTTTAATAGTACCCTTAAAATGCTTTGTCTATAGGAGCTGTGGAAAATATTTGTTGAATAAATGATTGACAGATGACAAAGTATGTAAGTATAGGCAGCTATCAATTACCTCAAGGCTGATTATCCCACGCTTAGAATTTCTATTGGCATTTTTATATACTTTCATTCCAAAGTTTATTTTTATTATTTCATGTTCAGAATAGTAATTTATATGTGGAAGAAAACCCATAAAGAGTTTTAATTGGTTGTTTACTAGTTTTCTTCAAAAATGTATTCTCTCATGTATTCTATGGAATGCTACTTGACTGGCAAGGGAAAATCTTTTAAAGTAAAATAATAAATTAAATCACGGAACTAATGGGCCAGAAAAACTAAATATAAATAAATAAATAAATAAGATGAAATAGTTAAAATAGTAGAAATAAAATTGAGAGAGAGGAGAGCTCTACTTTGACATGAGCTTTGCATTAATCTTTGAGAAAGCTTGCCATTTCTAAAATAAAATAATTCCAACAAGTGAAGTTGAGGAAGCAGAAGGAAGTTTTATATAATGAAATTAAGTTTAAACTTAGACTCCTTTAAAAATTAAATGTTTGAAATTCTCAGGATCTCTCACACACTTGTTAATTAATAAATGCCAAATATATCCTTCAATCCAAAATAAAGAATTAATTCCCCTTCTGAATACCAGGACTCCCTGCTAGCTGGACTGTAGAAACAAAACTGTGTACTTTCTACACTGTCAGTGGTCTTTCCTGAATCACTGGCTTGCCTGGAAAGGCTCAGCAGAGGATAAGTGAGAAGATCAGGACTCCCAAACAAGACAGAGACTCCACACCAGAGAGAGGGCCTAGAGTTACCCACATAAGAAGCAGCTCTTGCTAAGAAAAGCACCTGTGTGCATACGTAGACTCATCTCTTAAGCACAGGAAGGACTTGTGTGCTGCAGAAATTATTTTGGTGGCAGCTTTTAAGTTACAGTATTCCAGTGCACATTTGCATTTTAGTTTCAGCGTGTTTGCTTATCTCTAACCACAAGCTTATGCACTATAATTGTATGCAAGAACACGAGGTGAAATAGGCTTTTAAAATTAGATACACAAATGTGTATCGGTCAGGACCCCAGTCTAAAACACATGGCATGCTCAGTTAGTTGGGATTTTTCTTTTTTTTTTTTTTTTTAATTTAAAATTTTATTGTGAATTAAATTTAGACCTACAGAAAAGTTGCAAAAATGTTATGTAGTGTCCATACTTCACTCACCTTCCCCTTATGTTAACACCTGACAATGTACATTTGTTGATACCAGGAAATAAGCATTCTTAGAATACCATTAACTAAATTACAGACTTTATTCAAATCTTACCAGGTTTTAAACCAAATTTTCACCATGAATCTATTTCTGTTTCAGGATCCAAATCAGGATCCCACACTGCATTCAGTAGTCATGTCTCCTCAGTCTCTTCCTATTTGTAAGTCCCTCAATCTCCCTTTAACTTTCATGACCTTGACACTTATTTTATTTTCTTTGAGACAGAGTCTCACTCTGTCACCCAGGCTGGAGTGGAGTGACGCAATCTCGGCTCACTGCAACCTCCGCCTTCCGGGTTCAAGTGATTCTCCTGTCTCAGCCTCCTGAGTAGCTGGGACTTCAGGCATGTGTCACTATGCCTGGACAATTTTTTTTTTTTGTATTTTTAGTAGAGACAGGGCTCCATCATGTTAGCCAGGATATGGGCAAGGGATTTTTCAAAGAAGCCTCTTAATGAGGGGAGTGTTTACCAAGGTGTGGGAAGAGGTAGCAACCTACAAGGGATATGTAGACACCTAGCGACCAGCAAGCGTGAAGAGCCTTTTCCACTCCTAGGCCTGATGGAACAAATGGACGCAATGGTGTTACCGGAGCTTAGTTAAGAGCTGGGCATGGAATAAGGTGGCCCTCAGGGCTGTAGTGCCAGTGCTGTAGACACTGTCAGACCTGAACTCAAGCCGGGGTAGGGTGGGAGGAATAAATGCCCTGATCTTTCTATTTCTCATCCTCTGATCTCCCTCTGATGCTTTATACCAGCAAAATTGAAAGCGGGGAGGGAATGCAGTTGATGCCGCCCATGGAAATCAGCCTTCTGGACAGAGAAGAGAATAAGCTGGAGAATAAAAATACAAGGCAAACGCTGAGTTACCAACACCACAGGAAGGGAGGCGTTTATCTCATTAAATATTGTACAGAAAACCGAAGTTACATTCGCTGTACACTTTCAGCATTTTCCTCCTGAAAGATAAGTTGAGACCTGAATTCAAGTTTTGAATCTGCTGAGTTTGTTAAAAGCCGTTGAAATAGTCCTTTCAATCCTCTATCCCTTAATCCACAATAATATTTTTACTTACCTTTTTCTATGTAAAACAGTTTGTTTAGATATACATGATAATAGTTTCAATAAACTGTGCCTTCTTCAGGGTAGGACACAGTGTGCATTCAGGACTTCCTAATGGTCTTTTGAATATGTGGTGAGTCTTACAGTAATAAGAAACTACAATGTAAACTTTGTATATTTTTGGCCTATGAACTTCAGGAACTTAAGTTTAAACCTTACTCTGGGAAACTTCTTTGTTGAATAGTGAAACTCTGTGTTTGGAGTTTAAGAAGTTGGGTTCTATTTTCAACACATCCATTAATGGGCCCTTTTGAAGTTCTAGAGATTTCCAAATAGTGTTTTAAAAGGTAATTTGGGTTGAAGTTATGAGTAGGCAAACACAGCAGAGTGTTCTCTTTCATATAGTTTTCTATTCATCTACAAATGGCTTTGGTCTGCAATTTGCCTTTGGAAAATGCATGCAATTTGCTTTGATAAACTTACAATTTCAGCTTCATGCTGCTCTTTTGGGGGAAATCATAAGACTCCTATAAGAGCTGGTAAACAGAGCTGCAACTTGTCAAAAGTACTAGCATTTGAAAAATTAGAATTACAGTAATTGGATACATCTATTTTTAAAGGCGCCTGTGAAAATAATCTCCTAACACTATTTAACTCAAAAGATTTTAATGTCTCAGTTCTGGTGCTCCTGGTCTACCATGCGGAGCCAAATATATATCCAAGACAGAGAAACAGGGAACTCCTGGAGAAAATCTGAAGAGAATAATCAGCAGCCTGCACCTGGGGGTTGTGGAGGGTGATTCACAGTAAAGGAGTCACACGGTGGCTAAACGCCACCTTGACATTCCTAAAATAGTGAGAATAAGACATGATGAACATAGCAATGGGGTGATCATTTTCCTTCCCATGTCTAACTTTGTTTCATATTTCTTTCATTTGGAGCTTCCTCTTAAAAATACACAGATTTTAAATATATTTTACTACTTAATGGTAGATTATAAAATACTAAAAATCTTTTCACATCGTCCCTTGAGGTATTTTTCTTGATTATTCTTGTCTATATAGTTTTTTTTTTTATATTAGTAGTGCTGAAGCAAGGTATAGCACACCCAAAAATTAAAACAAGACAGAAAATTTCAAGAGACACTTGATTGTATCAAATCTGTGTACCAGAATCTTCACAGGTAGAAGACTTCTGGCTCAAGCACATTGAATAAAGCCATTTTTTTTGACTTCTCATTCCATAAAACTTGCTAAAATCTATAAAAGCAACAAGAAAATATCAAGAAGAAAGCTCCACCTTCATCACTAACAAGAATATGCCCCAACTCCAAATTTCACACTTGGAAGAATATTTGCCAAATACAGTTATATTGAGGACAAATGAGGTAGGAGGCTGAAAGATAGGTAGTCTTAACTCAGACCTTAGGTAGGATTTAGATCTCCCTGAAAGTGAAGCTCATGGTGCTCAAATAGCCATGTAACGCTGCAAGGAGGGGTGAGGGGTACCAAGGAAAAGTGGGGAATGTCCACATACAAGACTCCTTTTCAAAACAGATGGAGATGAAGGAGGAAGCACTCTCACTTGTCCTTGTCTTATTACCAGCCAACCTTCTGGCTGAGAAACTGTTGGAAATGAAGTTGGGAAGAGGAAAAATGAGAAAGTAGATGTCCTAAGATCCTAACAGAGAGAACTAGTGACTTAAAGAACATTATTGTGAAACACACGGATCCCCTGGGTGGCCATCTAAAAAGACTTGTTCCAGGCGTACGTGATACCCCTTCCAACCCCAGTCTTCAGACACCTCTAGTTAGTTGTCTATCTTTCTGCCAATCTGCCTCCAGGTCTATCTCTGCATCCACAGGTCCATCTACATGTGTATCAAATACTAACCGTGACTAATTCCCCTTCATTAGACTGGGATTCATTTTTGCTTTCTAAGTTTTTCTTTCCTTGCATCCTCTATATTGCTTAAATTTATAAGTACAAATAAATCACTTTATAAAATAAAATGTCAAATAAGGAATGAAGCAAACCAAGTTTTTATAAAAGAAAATTCGTGTAGGCCAGCTGCAATGGCTCTTGCCTGTAATCCCAACATTTTGGGAGGCTGAGGCGGGTGCATCACCTGAGGTCAGGAGTTCGAGGCCAGCCTGGCTAACATGGTGAAACCCCATCTCTACTAAAAACACAAAAATTAGCTGAGCATGGTAGCAGACTCCCATAGTCAAAGCTACTCGGGAGGCTGAGACAGGAAAATCGCTTGAACCAGGAGACCGAGATTCCAATGAGCTGAGATCATGCCATTGCCCTCTAGCCTGGGCTGTCTCAAAAAAACAGAGAAAAAAAAAAAAAAAAAAAAAAAAAAAGTCATTCATTAATGACTTAACAAAAAATTGTTGATGACTGAAGCCACAATTTTATCATAATTTCATAATTTTAAATATACTAAATATGTGTTATATATACATATATGTGTGTGTGTGTATATGCATATACACACACACACAAACATTTATAGATACAGAGAGAGGTTCCTCTTCCCAGTGGTGCTGAAGTCATGGTTTCTGTGCTCATTTAGCCCAGATTCTCCTCATGCTTCAAATTCTGATCCATCCCACAGTGATGCTTCCAGTTGGATCCAGAGTCCTGACTGGTAATCGTAAAGCTTTCCTAGTGTTTGGTGTGCTGTGTCTCTTGTACTTCCCATGGGGTAGGATACAACTACAAAATGGGTCTCCAGTTTATTAGGTTAAACATGTATTCCCTCAATGGTACTGTAACCATTCCACTTCAAAAGTAAATTTTATCTTCATTGTTTAGTATCACTCAAGTCCAATACTGAGGCAATAACATCACAATTGAATCTGTGCCTGTGCCACAAATTTCCATCAATAATTTCCCCTTAACTCATAGAATAGTAGATTGTGTGAGTGTAAAGGGAAAGGTGAGAGGAATGGGCTAACACTATTAAGCAGTCTTTTAAACACTTTTCATGCCGCCTTTTACTTAATAATAAAAATAGCCTTTTTGATATAGGTATTATTGCCCGAATTTAATAGATTAAAAATATTAAAACTTAAATAATCAAATAACTTGCACAAGAAGCCCTAGATACGCAGAGTGAGCCTAAGATTATAATAGAGACCAAAGACCCCGAAATCTTACTGCCTTCACCACACTGTGCTACACCAGCCAAGAATATTATGTTTAACTCTTCATCTAACCCATCAGGAAGCCAAGACCTAGAGGGGATAAGGGCCTTACCCAAGTTCACATGACCAATTAGGGCTGGCACTGAACTGGGCCTCTGGAATCTTGTCTCAGTGATTTTCCGTGCCCAAGGTTGCCTATTCCCCAGAGAAGGCATAGCTAGTGCAGCCTGAAGCATTCCCCACCACAGATCAAGTGCTTTTACTGAGCCAGAAGGCTTCCCTGTTGCTGGCGTCTCACTCACTCCCTTTGGACCACTGCTCTGTCTTTTTCGTCCGTAGGTCATTCTTGTTCTTCTCTATCCATACAGTTCCTGAGTACTGTAGTCACACGCAGCTACTAGATTTCTTTTGAGAATCTCACCAGTGCTGCCCAGTAATTGAAGACAGGTGAGAATTAACACTCTTTCATTATTTAGCTTCCAGGAAATTATACAATTAAGCCCAAGACTGAATTATGCTACACATGTACACAATTTACGAGTAAGCATGCAGCCTTAATAAAATCGCACTATTCTGTTTTGAGGTTCTGAAAACGCGTTGCATGGAAAGTTCTTTGAAAACAATTGTTACAATATTCTCCTTATGTATTTCAGCAAATCATCTCTTGGAATACTGGGACCAATAATCTTCTAAAGCAACATCACAGCACAAGATTATTTATGTATCGAATCTAAGGGTATATGGTGAAATAGACACTACATTTTAATGTCTGTTCCTTTAAAAGCAGAAAGTGTTTTCAAAATATTTTACCTAATCCACACACATTGCATATCAAAAATGCACAAAAATGTAAGCACATTTCTAATGTTCATTATTGTTAATCAACAACCTTTCTAATATCTGTCAACCTTTACGCTTAATTAGTATAACTTCTGATAGTATTTAGTAAGAAAGGAAGTGAAACAACTTGTAGTAGCCAGCCCTGGAGTGTGGATTTTCTGATTAAAAGCTAGCAGATCTGTGCTCACTTCAGCAACACATATACAAAAAAAAAGAAAAAGAAAAATGGAGCAGATCTCCTTGATGTGCAATATATGTATGTACACAATATGGCCTAAGATGAAGCAGTTAAAGTAAATTTCTACTGACAGACTATGGACTCACCATTTCCCTTGACTTGTGATCACTTTGTTCACTTACCTGCCTCTTGTCTGACTTGTTTCTGGGATCATCCTTCACTCTGACCTGTAATACAGGTGCTTTCCCAGGACTCTGATCTCAACACTGTACATGCCCCTAATTTGTCCTGACCACCACCAGCTGGGCCTAGGGCTACGGCCCTGGAGAATTGCTGGATTTGCTTGGCCCTGCTTCTTCCCAGCCTCTGTTGTTCACTTTCAGCTATGGCAAGCACTTTGCATCCCAAGGGTCTGCATTTTTCTGTCTATTCAGGGCAATAAAGCACCAGACATCAGCCAGGTCTCTAATATCTGCACTTCTCTCTGTTCAGGTACAAAACCAGCTTCTAAGGGGAGATCAAGAGTACAAGTTCGTTCAGCTCTTCTCATAATGTGGGCTTCAGTGGAAGTTCCCCTCTCTGACTTTATCATCACCCCCAAACCTCACATCACCACCTCCTTTGCTCTCTTTTGTGAAAAGTGAAATTGGGAGCAGTCAATGCTCTGATCTAGTCGTCACCTCTGAATGTAAAAACATAATTCTCAAGATGCAGAATGAAAGATGTAAGGTGGCACTCAGACTGGGTGAAAATGTGCACCAAATAGCAATGATTCAGTTTTCAAGAAGGAAAGTTTAAGCATCAGCAAATAAAGACAGACCACTCTTCAGGACCAACAAGCTCCTGCAGCTGAGCTGAGAGATCAGCCAGACAAGTGAGTGAGCAGGGAGAAGAAGCCCCACCTTTCTAAGCAGCAGCCTCAACACAGCGCATCGTGACTGTGACTGTGAAGCCTACTCGGCCGCACCTTTTGGTTTTTCAGAAGACGCACATCATCAAAGCTTTTGATGTGAATCTCATTACTATACAGTCATTTTTAAACAATTTCAATTACAAAAAAAGTTGTGCAAACACAAGATTGCTGTTGGTCTGTATTCCCTGGCACAGCTGGATCTTTGGAATTCTTGGAGAATCTTAGGTCAGTGACAAGGGTTGAGACATCCTAACTATGGGGGCACAGCTATAAGCTTCTCTAATTAGGCAACACAAAATTTCTCATAAGATGTGGAACTAAAACTGTTTTATATAAAATCTTTTAAGAATAGTTAGCTTTTTCTAAAAAAAAAAAAAAAACTACTCTATGAAAGACAAAATAGAAGGCACTTCATTTATGATATCTAAATAAATCCACATAGCAACCTAACAGATGGACTTTAGTATTTCTGTTTTACAGATAAACTGAGAAACCCTGAGAAGTAAGTGTCAGGCGTTTTCTCACACCAACAACAAATTCCCCAGGGCTCTGACACCAACTGAGTACCCAAAAATTCAATTTAATTCTGATGCTGTCTACCTGGACTGAGCATCGGATGCCACAAATTAAAGGGCACTGTCCCATAGGACTCTCCCCACTTCCAACACCAGTTGCAGTCCTGGGCCACCTAATACTTCTATAAATATATTTATATCTTTATATATTTTATAAATATAATACTGACTATAAATCTGGGGTTCCTATGATTCTCTCCTGTTTATTTAGTTCCATGTACTGGCTTATTGTAAAGCATACAACTCACAAACAGCCAAATGGAATAGATTCATAAGGCAAGCCATAGCACAGTGGGTGACACAGAGCTCCCATGCCCTCTCTAGGTAGGACATCTCTAAATGTGCCACCTCTGAACAAATTGACCTGCTCACGAACCCCAAAATGTCTCCAAATCTCATTGCTCAAGACTTTTTATAGAGCATAATCTCCAGCTGTCTCACCCTATTTTCTGGAGGTCAGTGGTCACACAGGGCTGGAAGTTCCAATCTCCTAAATACTTAGTCTTTCTGATACCCACTCCCATCCAGAGGTTATCTAAAGGCTCCACCTGAAGTCACGTGTCAGCATAAACTCAGGTGTGATGGAAACAGCTTCATTATGAATAACAAAAGATATTTCTATCACTTAGGAAATTCCAAAGGTTCTAGGAACTGTGTGCCAGGAATTCAGAACAAAGACCAAATATATCTGTGTCTTATACCACAGTAAATGACTTTTCTGACGTGATACAAATATGCTGTACTATAATTTAAACAAAGATGAATTTGGGTTTATGGTCTCAACCCTAAGATTGACTCACTAACCTAGTTATTCAAGTAATATTTGCCATTGATATTTTCTCAATCAATCCTTACTACCATGCTCCAACATCTGCCCATTTTACTATGATTCCACAGAGGTCTTTAGATATTCCGATCAGGCCTGAACTGGAAGGAAGGAATATGATGATAAAACCATTGTTTTGATTACCCCGGCTGAATCTACACATGTGAAAAGTTGGGAGAGGTCATTTCCATTTTGTCCCTTTGATAGGAATCTTTCTTTTTCTCACTGGGACCTAGTGTGAAATGGTGTCTGGTTTATTTACTTACTTTAATGTGAGCCTATCCAAATGTCGGAGTGTTCCCGAAGGCGAGAAGGATTCCTAAGGGCTCAGTCACTTGAATGAATTCAAGTTCTTCTCATGAGCTACTATATGATCTTTCATAAGTATGCAGTTTCTCTCTATTCAGTGACATAATTACAATAGCTACATTGATTGAAATAACAACAACAATTTTCCTATCACTTTGCATGTGTTATCTTATTAATCTTAATGATAACCACGAAAATTCTCCTTCTCTCTATTTTATGAGGAATACTGCCCTAGAATTAAACAAATGCTAACTACAAATCCATAATCTTTCCAAACATTCGGCTGCCCATTAAGTGTAGTCCAATTCTTCAGGTTATTCTGTCAGCAAAAAGAGTCGAACTGTAAAATATTTGAAGAGATTTACTCTGAGTCAAATATGAGTGACCATGGGCCATGACACAGCAGCCCTCAGGAGGTTCTGAGAACACGTCCAAGGTGGTCAGGGTACAGCTTGGTTTCATACATTTTAGAGAGGCATGAGATATAAATCAAATACATTTTAAAAATACATTTGTTTTTTCTAGAAAGGCAGGACAACTCAAAGCAGGGTAGGAGAGTCGGGGGAGGCTTCCCAGCTATAAGTGAATTCAAACATTTTCTGGTTGACAATTGGTTGAGTTTGTCTAAAGACTTGGGATCCATAGGAAGGGAATGTTCAGGTTAAGATAAAAGACTGCAGAGGCAAAAGTTTTTTTGAAGTCTTATAGTAGCTGCCTTTAGAGACAATAGATGACAAATTGCTTCCTATTCAAATCCTAGTTAATCCTAAAGAGGTTTCTTTAGGATTGGAAGCATCTAGAAGAAAAAGATCTAGCTATATTAATAGAGATTCTTTACAGATGAAAAATTTTCCTCCACAAAGAACAGGTTTGCAGGGCCATTTCAAAATATGGCAAAGAAATAAGTTTTGTGGTAAAATATTTTGATTTTTCTTCCTTGTCTTGTAATTTATGCCAGGTTGAAAAGTAAGTCACAATATATAGAGTTAAATAAAACCCATAGGATGAGAACTTACGATTTGTAGGGCATGACTCCCCAGACCCCTTAAATAGGAATTTGGGCAAGATTAAAAAAAATCAGAGCGTAGTCCTTAATTCTCTTTCCTCCTTCATCTTCACAAAGTTCATTTTGTTAGTAGCAGCGAATCTGGCGGATCTGCAGCAACTTGATTCTTGCTTCATCGGGAAGAATTCAGCTGAAGGGCATAGGGCAGAGGGAAAGACTGAGGCAAGTTTTAGACAGGAACTAAAGGAAGTATACTTGGAAGGGGGCCAGGTGGGCGATGAGGAGATCCAAGTGTGCTGTTTGGCCCTTGACTTGGGGTTTTATACATTGGCTAGGTTCCAGCGTTTGCATTTCTCCTCCCTTGATTTTTCCCTGGGAGGGGCTGTCGGCATGTTCAGTGGCGCAGTGGTTTACTGACTTTGTGTGCATGCTCACTTGAGGCATTCTTCCTTTACCAGCCAAGTGTTCCCAGAGGAAGGTCCTATACCAGTTAAACTCCGCCATTTTGCCTCTTAGTGCACGTGCCTGAGCACACTTGCCCAACTCCTGCGATCTTATCAGGAAGCAGCTGATCACCCGTTTCAAGTGCTTTCTATCTATTGGGAGACGGACTTTCTTTAGCACTGACTGTGACCAATTTTTATTTTAGAGAGACAGTTTGACAACTGCCTGAACATCACCTGATGGTCACTTGACATTCCTGGGCTGGAAGGCAGCTCTCCTGCCCTGCTCATGTCTGTCTAACTATCTAACAATTTCATTTCCACTATTTTTTTTTCCCTGAGAGTTATTATGATGTCATGAAATGAATGAATAAGAGCAGTTTGTTAAAACACATAGTAAATATCTACTATTTTCATTGACCACTATGAAGTAATTATCTTTTAAGTAAACTCTAAGTTCCACAATGCCAAGGACTGTCTATCTACCTATAATAAATTCTTACATCTAAACATGTCTTCGTTTAGCCCAGGGTTAAAAACAGAGTAAGTGCCTCTCAAAATTTTTTGTTCAATTTTGATTTTCCGATACAACTCAAATATTTTGTCCGATTCAGTGGCAAAAACTCTCCAGTGCTTCCCTAATTCTCCACTGTGCTTCTCATTCTTCGTACTTCCCCACTGGCCTATTCCCAGGTTCACTGTGCTCCTTCCTGTAGTTTTTCTAGAACCTAATGGGTGCCAGTGACCCCAGAGCTTGGGACAGATATGTGCAAGAACAGGGCATCACACCAAGCAGGCCGGACAGGTACACCTTCCTGCAGCTTTTAGCACAGACTAGAATACCTGCAGTAAAATGTCCCAAATGGAAATAAATTACCTAAATAATCAATGAACAAGGGCAGGTATTAATAACTTCACATGATATAAGGGCCATTTGTGGTCTACAGCTTAAGTCTCTTTCTTAGCTCATTTATTCTGTAGGAGATGTCATAGCAATGTTAAAATATGCTTCCATTCGAAGTAATTAAGCCAACACACACAGACACTTAAGGAATAACGAGACTTAAACAGTAATGTTCATATTTTTTCCTGGTGATTTCAACAGCCATCAACCATACATATTGATGTTACTAAGAGGCATTTGGAGGCAGCCTTGGAATGTCTACTTCATTCTTCATTCATTTGCTCATTAGAAAATAAGGGGGGAGAGAGAGAGACTGAGAAAAGAGAGCCTAGAGCCTATGCCTTGTGTATGCCTTGTGAAGTGATAGAGTAGATGCAAAGATGAATAACAGAATTGAGCCTCTCTCTCCAATCCACACCCCCTCAACTCCCACCCCCTCCCCCCATACTCTCTTCTCCCACCACAACGAATGCTTCCAATTTCCTGTGCTTTCACCAGCCACAAAGACGTTGCACTGCTGTTGCAGCCTCATTCCTCAGTGCGTACGTGGTTATTGCTTCTGACCCCCACCCCTTTCTATCCCTGGCCTGCTCCCTCTACAGAGTAACTGCAAACCTTTCAGGGCACCAGGTAAAGTGATCTGCTAGAGTCTGAGTCTCCTCACTTCTCATGCAGATAAACAGAATCTCTTCCAGGGATTCACAGGCATTAGCTGACTCTTGAACCATTGCAGCAGTGTGAGTGTTCACTCACCTGGGTTTTCCATTACATTGAGAGTCACTTGAGGGCAGTGACCATGTTTTATTCTTTTGTTTGTTTTGATCTTTTTTACTCTGGGACCTTGCCATGACTCTTAGCACATGGGGCATGCTCAACAATATATATCTTGAATGAATAAAGGGTAGAATAATTAAGAAACTCCTAGTGTAAATGCTGTAGAGACAGAGGCAAACCAATAAACAGAATACAGTATCACGAGCTCATGGGCACCCATGGCACTGGGATGCACCCACAGTGTTAGGGAGGGCTTCACTCTCCGTGTCTTCACTCTCATCTCACCCAGGCAAGCTGCTCAACCCCAGCTCTCAGGAGCAGGCTCAATATTGGTTTCTGCTGCAACAGAGAGTACAACGTGAAACAAAATGCGGGAGCAGAGGGTCACTTCACAGAGGGAAGCTTGTGTAGCTTGAGGAGAGTAAGGAGAGATTGCACAGGGGATGTTTCTGCTACCTGGCCTGGGGCAACACACACTACAGCAAAATGTGGGGATAGGATGGAAAAGAAAGGCGCAGTACATTGGAGAGGAAAGCGGAGGAATGCTGGAGTATGGCAGAGGGGCTGCAGAATAAACCTCCCCGAAATATGAAGGGTTGTTGAGCTGAAGGCAAGTTGAAGCAGATACAGGAAAGCTCTCTGTCCTCCCTGTATTTGCCTGGAAACAAGACATAGATTTATAAAGGTAAAGGGTGTCTTGACTTCCGTTGAGAAGAACAAAGGTTAACTACTGAAGACAGCTTTAGATTCTTACCATCTGGAGAGGAATCTTTGTTAACAACCTTTGCTAACCAGACTTTATCTGCCAGTTATTTCCCTTCCCACAAGTTGCCCTGGCTAGAAACTCAAAGTCCTTTTCCTTTTTCTTGTCACTTCTCTATAAATCTACTCCTCATCAACAAAGAACACCTTGTTGAAGATGCTCTATAAGCTGACATTCAAAGCCACCTGTTTGAGAACTTTTCATTCTCTGGGTGTCTTCCCAGAGAATGGGAATATATGAAATAATATGCTAATGAATAATATATGAAATAATATGCTAATGAATGTCTGTTATTTTCTTACTAATCAGTATGTGTAACAGAGGTCCTTTCCGACTTAACGCCTATGATGCTTGAAAAAAACTCCACAGTAGGGGAAACTAGACAGAACTTAAGTCACACATGTGTGTCCTAAGACAGAGGATAAGGAAGGTCCTTAATAGCCACGGAGATTTTCCCTGGATTAATTAAAGCTAAGAAGGTTTCCGAGAAACTACCTAGGATTTCTTCCTACATAAATCAACCAAGCCCCATGCCTCTATACCTGGGACAGTTGGCACCTGGAATAAAAGGTTAATGTTAAGAATATGAGCCGGGCGTGGTGGCTCAAGCCTGTAATCCCAGCACTTTGGGAGGCCGAGACGGGCGGATCACGAGGTCAGGAGATCGAGACCATCCTGGCTAACACGGTGAAACCCCGTCTCTACTAAAAAAAAAATACAAAAAAACCAGCCGGGCGAGGTGGCGGGCGCCTGTAGTCCCAGCTACTCGGGAGGCTGAGGCAAGAGAATGGCGTAAACCCGGGAGGCGGAGCTTGCAGTGAGCTGAGATCTGGCCACTGCACTCCAGCCTGGGCAAGAGAGTGAGACTCTGCCTCAAAAAAAAAAAAAAAAAAAGAATATAAGGCAGTGGCTTTGGACAAGAAACCTACTACTCACTCCTGTCCAGTTTTATAGAGAGGAGATTGTACTCGCACAGACGTTACCTATGCCTGGACACGAGCATAACAGCTAAAGAGAAACTGGAAAATAGAAACAAAAACAAAAACAAAAATGAAACCCTACTTTCTCTTAGTACTTGGGCCAGACCTTGATTACAACACCCTGGCCATCTGGAGTAGATGTCTTCCCAACAGTGCTCAAGGCTGAGGTTCAGGAATCAATGTAAAACTTTCTACTTGTCACTCCCTTGAAGCTAGAAGAGCGATAAGTTTGTGTGAAAGTCATTGCGGTTTTTGCCATGTAAAGTAATGCCATTACTACATCATGGTTTTGCCATTAATTTAAATGTCAAAAACCGCAATTACTTTTGCACCGACCTGGTAGCTATACAAACTGTTTCCTAGACAAACGGCCAGTGGACATGTTGGTCAGGGACCTTGTCCCAGCAGGTCTGGAATCTGGAGCAGAGAGTGCCCATTTGGCTGCACTCTACACGGATGCGGCCCCCATTCTGGCTTTTCTCGTGAAACCCAGCAGCGCAGGAAGCCTGGGGAGAGACACACACAGGAAGTGAACATGGAGGTCGGGCACCTGCTTTGTCTGCAGCCTAGTGAAACATCACCCAGAATCTTAGGCTCTGTCCACACAGATTAGGACTCCTTACTCTTTTTGGGAGCTGTGACTGCCAGAACAGTTAAAAGACCAGAGAGCGCTTCTTCATGTTTCTTTCCCTAAGGATGGAGATAGGAATATGGGGCAAAGACGAAAGACGTCTTTTTTGCCCAAACTTGAGAGTATCCTTTGGGCAAGTACATGGTTTTCCAATACTTATTTCCCTGAAATGTAAAATGGGGAAAATAAACAAAATTTTCTTACACACTGGTTGAGAAGATTAGAGTAGATAAGGTACCGAAGAATTATAATATGAAATTAATAAACATTAACTTTGTGCTAACATAAAGCTATACCTCAAGTCGGTGCCTCAAACGGGCATTGGTCCTTCTCTCTGACTGCCAGGGGATGATATTTTATGAGCAAGTTTTAAAATCTGGTCTTTTGGTTCCCTAACTTCTGCAGTGTCCATCCCAGGGTCCTGCATGGACCCTTTTCCCACCGTGTTTTCTGTGCCATAGAAACCATGCCAGCTCCGTTCCGACGCCACACGTGATTCCGGAGTGCTGGGGTGGGGGAAATTAGTAGAGAGAGGAAATTAACTTTCAAGTTTTATAATCAGTTAACATTTATAAAGCATAACTTGGGTGAAGAAAATGGGTGAAAAAAAAAAAACCATGGAATTCTTACCTATGAAGTCAAGTACAAGCTTGCAGTGCTGGAGAACACACGCTCAGAATATAAATGGACATCAAGAAATGGTAACAAAGAGGCAGAAGATCTGCATAACACGGCAATGCCCACATTCGCTGAAATGAAGTCAAAGCACTTACATGATTATGATAGGATTATAATCTCTGAAATGGCAAATCCCCTGTCTTCTGTTTGTGGCTAGTTAAACCAGTAGTACCGTGCCCTGCCTTGGGAGCACCATGGCTAACCAACAGCGTGGTCATGAGCAGCCATCACAGTGCAAGGCCCAGGAAGCTGGGCTATGTGAGAACCCAGGGCCACCTAGCCCAGTAAAGGAGCCTCTGAGGGAACCCAGGTTATGCTCTTCAACCACAGAGTGCCGTATAGATGAGAGACCCTACCCTTTCCCCGTTTCAATAGGGGCAGAGCTGGAGTCAATGGCTAGATTCATAGGGAAAAAAAAATGTAGCTCACGTGTTAGAAAGAACATATTAATAGCTTTGACAGTCCAATAATGGAACGGCTAGCTTATAAAATTATGTTCTTCACACCATAGAAAAAGGGCATGTAGCCATATTGGGGGGCACATTTCCATAAATCTTAACCGTTGAATGTTACATGTTCCCTAAGAGACGAAAAATACCTGAAAATGGCTCTAATAGAGAAGAGGAGGGAGCTTGAGTGAAAGGAACAGGAACGCACAAGGGAGGAACCCATTAAGGCTCCATATGTTTTTATAAAAAAATGGAGAAAAACGGTAGGAAAAGGAAAGGTTAATTTACTGCCATTTGTTATCCCTCAAATATACCAGGAATCTATTACGTACAAACGCACATTTATTTGGACACTGTGGGAAATACATTAAATAAATTAGCCAGAATGCAGTTTTCATAAAACTAACAACCCAATAGAAGAAAGCATATTCATAAATAACGATGTTATCATGTAGAAAGTGACTTAAATGTGGTGCACAGAAAGCCTTCTGAGAATTAGGCTTTACATAAAAATGGACAAATCAGCCTGTTTTCCTTGTAATTAAGAAATGAGATAAAAATTAAGGGATTTGAAATCAATTGCTTCTTATTCATTAAAAAAGTAGGTCAAAAAAGTTTGAATCAGAGAAATGAGAAAGAAAAATTTTAGAAAAAATATTTTTTGCTCTATTCCTCCCATTTTATAAGCATTATTGAATCTCAGGTTTGGATTAGACACCCAAGAACATATTTGTGAAATATTCCAAATGTTTCCCCATCAAGGTCATTTTCTTTAAAAAAAAAAAAAAAATCAATAAACCAGGGCCTGGCTCTTTCACTCAGGCTGGAGTGCAGTGGCATCACCTTGGCTCACTGTTCAACCTCTACCTCCTAGGCTCAAGCAATCCTCTTACTTCAGCCCTCTGAGTAGCTTGGACTACAGGCTTGGACCACCACACTCACAGCTAATTTTTATATTTTTCGTGGAGATGGGGTTTCACCATGTTGCCCAAGCTGGTCTCAAACTCCTGGACTCCAGTAATTCACCCACCTCAGCCTACCAAAGTGCTGAGATCAAAGGGTCATTTTCATTTAACTTAAGTAAGATTGGCTTATTAGAGAAATATTAGAAAAAATTAAGTAAGCAAAAGAAAAATGTGTGAACTATAATTACATTAAGTGTATGTTAAAATATAACGTTTTCAATGTCTATAAATATAAATTGATATGCATTTACATATAGACATAACGTAAATAATATACAATGCAAAATATTAAGCACATTTTTATGACATGATTCACACACATAGAAATACATTTCTCCATTGATAAAATGCTTTGTGATATCATCTTTAATAGCTCATTTCTTTGTAAGGTGCACTATAATACACGTTTTATTGTGATAAAATATACTTAACAAAATTTGCCATTTTAACGATTTTTAAGTGCACAGTTCAATGGCATTAAGTACATTGTTGTGCAACTATAATACATTTTTTAAAACCTTAGTTGGACATTTACTTTGCTTCTAATTTGATATTACATATAATGCCACAATAAACATACCAGTAGTTGTTCATATTTTAAATTATTTTGCTATAAATTTACTTATGTACCGAAGTATATATGAATGTCAATTTCCATATACTCTTGGAAACAATAAGTATTCATATTACATTTTGTTTATGTGTCAGACAGAAAAAACAGCGGTATTTTAATACTGTATTAATTTTTCTTTATTTATTTTCAAAGAATAATATTTGACATATATGTATTTGTAATGAATTACAAGGTGTTGGCTGGGCATGGTGGCTCACGCCTGTAATCCCAGCACTTTGGGAGGCCGAGGCGGGCGGATCACAAGGTCAGGAGATCGAGTCCACGGTGAATCCCTGTCTCTACTAAAAGTACAAAAAATTAGCCGGGCGAGGTGGCGGCGCCTGTAGTCCCAGCTACTCGGGAGGCTGAGGCAGGAGAATGGCGTGAACCTGGGAGGCGGAGCTTGCAGTGAGCCCAAATCTGGCCACTGCACTCCAGCCTGGGCGACACAGCGAGACTCCATCTAAAAAAAAAAAAAAAATGGAATTACAAGGTGTTTGTCTTAGGAATTGACACCACCTGAGGAAGTCAGAAAGTCATACTGTGAACATTTTTAAACTCTGTCCCTTACACTGATGGGAATCATTAATTTGTCACAGCATAATTTTTTATGTTGCATTGTTTTTCTGTTGGTGTTATACGTGAACTCCCGTGGGTCCCCGTTGAGGGCTGCCCCCAGGAGGTGTCAATTCATTGGTGTACGGGCACATCAGCAGAGAGGCTTTCCAAAGCCCTCAGGCACAAAGATGCTGACACTGGCGGCTGCTGCAAATTGCGAAGCACAGGGAAGAGTTGGGGAGGGCTATGGGGATGATGGTACTGGTGGTTTCTGTTACAACCAAGGCCAATCTTCTCACCACAGTGAAAAATCATTACTAATGTGTTTCATATTTCTTTCAAATGGATTTTTACTACAAATACTATATGAGGAATATTGTTGTTTTGGCATTGTTTCCACTCATATTGTTAGCAGTCACCATCTTGTTAAAACTATTTCCATCATTCTAATGACCACATAGTTCTCTTCTGGATTGCTTTACTATAGCTCACTTAATGCAGTGTTTACCCACTGATACATCACAGTAAAATGGAGTAGTAGGAACGCTTAAGAGATGCCAATATGTGGTCAATTTTTCTCATAAGTGTGTCTATTTTTATGAAAACTGAGGATCATGCTCTGATAGCAGCATCTGCTAGAAAGAACGTGGAGCTGAAGACGGGAAAGAGAAAAAACCCTCCTACGCATTCAGTACTAACAAAAGATCATATATTTATTAAGGCACTTGAAGATTTTGCCCAAAGAATACAAAAGAAATTCACAGCAAGGATTAAGCTCTTCTTCTTAAGGAGGAACTGAGATAAAAAGTAATCAAACAAAAAGCAAATGAATATGGTATGAACCAATCCCTTCAAAATTTCAATTTTCTAAACTGCAGAGAAACACAAATATGTTGAGCACTGTTACCTTAAACAATTCCTTGGTGCTGCACACTTTTTTGTTTCTATTTGGCCTCAGCTATAGAGTTTAATTAAGCATAACTTCCAGTTTATGGCACATAATTATCATTAGTTCGTGGAAGACCTCATTTTCCTTTATTTTCTTTTTGCTTTTCCTGACCCCCAATCCTGTTCTACGTTCCCACACAGACACCCAATCTAATGTGTTTGTTCCATGTCTTTGGATTTGCCTATAACCTTATAAAAAGAGTGTTGGCACTGCTCAGTGAAATAAAAGAGGACACAAACAAATGGAAGAACATACCATGCTCATGGATAGGAAGAATCAATATCGTGAAAATGGCCATACTGCCCAAGGTAATTTATAGATTCAATGCCATCCCCATCAAGCTACCAATGAGTTTCTTCACAGAATTGGAAAAAACTGCTTTAAAGTTCATATGGAACCAAAAAAGAGCCCGCATCTCCAAGACAATCCTAAGTCAAAAGAACAAAGCTGGAGGCATCACGCTACCTGACTTCAAACTATACTACAAGGCTACAGTAACCAAAACAGCATGGTACTGGTACCAAAACAGAGATATAGACCAATGGAACAGAACAGAGTCCTCAGAAATAATACCACACATCTACAGCCATCTGATCTTTGACAAACCTGAGAGAAACAAGAAATGGGGAAAGGATTCCCTATTTAATAAATGGTGCTGGGAAAATTGGCTAGCCATAAGTAGAAAGCTGAAACTGGATCCTTTCCTTACTCCTTATACGAAAATTAATTCAAGATGGATTAGAGACTTAAATGTTAGACCTAATACCATAAAAATCCTAGAGGAAAACCTAGGTAGTACCATTCAGGACATAGGCATGGGCAAAGACTTCATGTCTAAAACACCAAAAGCAACGGCAGCAAAAGCCAAAATTGACAAATGGGATCTCATTAAACTAAAGAGCTTCTGCACAGCAAAAGAAACTACCATCAGAGTGAACAGGCAACCTACAGAATGGGAGAAAATTTTTGCAATCTACTCATCTGACAAAGGGCTAATATCCAGAACCTACAAAGAACTCAAACAAATTTACAAGAAAAAAACAAACAACCCCATCAAAAAGTGGGCAAAGGATATGAATAGACATTTCTCAAAAGAAGACATTCATACAGCCAACAAACACATGAAAAAATGCTCATCATCACTGGCCATCAGAGAAATGCAAATCAAAACCACAATGAGATACCATCTCACACCAGTTAGAATGGCGATCATTCAAAAGTCAGGAAACAACAGGTGCTGGAGAGGATGTGGAGAAATAGGAACACTTTTACACTGTTGGTGGGATTGTAAACTAGTTCAACCATTATGGAAAACAGTATGGCGATTCCTCAAGGATCTAGAACTAGATGTACCATATGACCCAGCCATCCCATTACTGGGGATATACCCAAAGGATTATAAATTATGCTGCTCTAAAGACACATGCACACGTATGTTTATTGCAGCACTATTCACAATAGCAAAGACTTGGAATCAACCCAAATGTCCATCAGTGACAGATTGGATTAAGAAAATGTGGCACATATACACCATGGAATACTATGCAGCCATCAAAAAGGATGAGTTTGTGTCCTTTGTAGGGACATGGATGCAGCTGGAATCCATCATTCTTAGCAAACTATCACAAGAACAGAAAACCAAACACCGCATGTTCTCACTCATAGGTGGGAACTGAACAATGAGATCACTTGGACTTGGGAAGGGGAACATCACACACCGGGGCCTATCATGGGGAGTGGGGAGGGGGGAGGGATTGCATTGGGAGTTATACCTGATGTAAATGACGAGTTGATGGGTGCAGCACACCAACAAGGCACAAGTATACATATGTAACAAACCTGCACGTTATGCACATGTACCCTACAACTTACAGTATAATAATAATAAATAAATTAAAAAAAAAAAAAAAAAAAAAAAAAAAAAGAGTGTTGGGTTTTTGTACGTGTTTTAGGATGTGTAAATGACATATTGCCATGGAGCCTATTTGTGTGTGTGTGTAATGTGGTAGCTTTAAGTAATGTTCATGTGATCACAGGTGCACCTAATTCACTGCTCCTAAGTGCTTGCTGCACTGAATACATCAATCATATTTTACGTATTTAGAGATAAACACATAAAATGGCTACAACCAGTAGCTATCACAAACAGCGATAAAAAGAATGAGCTTCACACATGATTTTTCATTAACTTCTTGGGAATATACACCCAGGAACGGGCTTGCTGGTAACAGCGTGTACACATATGCAATGTAACTTCTGTCGGCTGCTCTCCAGATCAACCTTACCAGTTGCATCCACCCTGGTCACTGCCACACACACCACTCCATCCATAACAATGCTTGGTATAATTCAAACATCTATTCTTTCCCTGAAATGCATCTCCTAATATGTATAAAACAATATCTCAGTTTACTATTGGTGAGGATGAGTATCTTGTCATATAATTCTAGATATTTAGGTTTGTTCTCTATATTTCCCTGTGTTCTTATTGATTTGTAGAATTTCTTCCATATTTAACATATTAGCTTATAATTGGTTTTAGTTGTTGCAGATCTCTCCTTTCAATCTGCCCTGTGTTTGCTAACATCACCTATACTTTCCTTCTTTAATGAAATATTTAATCTTTCTTTAATAGAACCCACTAACTCTTTTTTTAATAGTCTTTTGTTTAAGAATCTGGTATACTATCTTTTTCCCCCATCCTTATGTCAGGGCTCAATGATATTCTACATTTTCTTACTTTAGCTCGATAGTGTTTAGGGTTTTTAAGCACTCTGGAGTTCACATTTATATATTGAATGAAATAAATTGAACATAACTTTTTTCCTTTTAGTGGCCTTTATCCTTTACATATTCCCTACTAATTGGGCATTCCAGTTCTATCACTTAGCATATCTGCTACAAATACATGATTATATTTCTGAGCTTTCTTTACTAATCCCTCAGTTAATTTTGAATAAGCAGCATATTGGCCACATACCCTCAAGAATGGCTTTTTAGAAACCTTATGTATATTGGAATAAAGATTACCCTTGCTTCATAAAATGAGCTGGGAAAGCTTTATATATTTATTTACTTTTTGTCCTGGAACAACTTTTTTAAGTTAGTAAAGAGCTATTCTGTGAAAGTTTGTAGAACTTATATGTTACTCTTCTGATGACCACTTCCATTACTTTAACACTTTTATGCTCTTTACTTCATTAACAATTTTTGAAATTTCATGTTTCTATAGGAATTTACCATTTCAGTTAAGTTTTCAAATATGTTAGCATATAACAGCTCGTAAATTCTAATACTTTTCAAAAGCTCTTTGATTTCTTACTTAATTGCCTAAAATAAAAATTTGAAGTTGCTCTTTTATCACTGATTTCCAATTGTATTGCATTCTGGTCAAAGGAACTTAGTCTACAAGATTTCGAGTCTTGACATCTGTGAAATTTCATTTGTGCCCTATCTATTGTAATTGTTGCATTACCTATAAACACAAAGTGTTTTTTTTTTTTTGACAGTAACCATCTATCTATTCATGAATAAATGAATAAATAATGTATTAATTGGTTATTGAAAAGTTGTGCTGTCAGAAATACGTCTTTGGTCTTTATCCCTGGTTCCTACCACAGAGCTTCTAAAACTCTTGCAAATTCCTGAGTTATAGGAATAAGAGGAATACCTTTTTTAAAATAATATTTGTTTTTCCCCCATTCCTGAAATAGCTTCAAAATTAGAAAGTTTAAAGGAGGGTCTTTTGCTATTCATAACAAGCCCAATTCGATCACACTTGAGTTTATGTTAATAAGGTGACGTTTGGAAAATCTCTAAGGATGAAGGGGCTGGTGGCCAGGGGAACCATGTGCTTAGAGAATTGGTACTTTCAGTCCCACCCTCCAACCTCAGGAAAGGACAAAGACGCTGGAAATTAACTTGATTACCAGTGGCCAATCATTTAATCAATCATGGCTACATAATGAAGCTGCCATAAAAACCAGAACCAAAGAGTAATCCTCTAGCTCTTGGAGTTACGTTTTGTGAAGGTAAGGTAATTTTTAGAGACAAGCTGTAGTGCATACCTTCATTGAGACTTATTTTCCACCAGCCAGTCTCAAGAGCTGCTCTGCTGTTACCACCACCATTCTTGAGCAGCATGTGAACAGTGCGTCTGTTCCAGAGAACAACCATGTTGGGTCGAGGGAGAAATGGCTTATTATGGGAAATTTGGGGGAGAAAAAAGTCACAATGAAAAGTGTCTCCTAACACATTCTCTGACCATCTGTCAGGATCTTTTTTGCTCAAGACAGATACTTTCCCCTCAATGGGACTCAATCATTTTCTATCTCCACAATATTTTCTTCCAGATTTTATATTCATTACTCTCATCTCTCTTTTTCTATCTCCTCTTTGTGCTTTAAACAAAAATGTATCTCAGACAAGCGTCCATCAATTTTGAAAGTTTATTTTGCCAAAGTTGAGGAGATGCCCACACCATAGCCTCAGGAGGTCCTGAGAACATGTGCTCAAGGAAGTAAGGTCACAGCTTGATTTTATACATTAAGGGTTAGGGGGCAGAAGTTACAGGCAGATAGCAATCAATCCATGTAATGTGTACATTGGTTTGGTTTAGAAAGGTGAGACATCTTAAAGGAGGCAGGTTGGCTTCCAAGTCATAGGTGGATTCAAAGTTTTCCCGACTGGCAATTGGTTGAAAGAGTTAAGTTTTGCTTGAAGAGTTGAAGTCAGCAGAAAGAAATGCTTGGTGTTAAAATAAGGAGGGTTGTGGAAACCAAGGCTCTTGTTACGCAGGTGAAGCCTGGAGGGAGAAGACTTCAGAGGCAATGGATGGTAAATGGTAAATGTCTTTTTATCAGATCTTAAAAGGTGCCTGACTTTCCTGAAAAGACTTAGTAAGATATAGTTTGGGGTGAAATATTTTGATTTGTTTCAGGGCCTGCTATCTGTCATGTGATACTATACTAGAGTTAGGTTGGAATTGTGTATATTACTACAAATAGTCTGTTTTTTTAGTCTTAAGATCTCTGTTTTAATGCTGATACTGGGCAGCTGTGTTTGAATTCCAAAGGATGGAGGGTGTAAGGGGTGTCTGATTCCCCCTTCACATTATGACATTAACTGATTTTTCAGGTTAATTTTGGAATGCTCTTGACTGAGAGAAAAGGTCCAATCAGTTGGTTGTCAGGCTTAGAATTTTGTTTTGTATACACAACCATGCTTCTCAAGTTTTGGGTTAGTGGGCCACATTTTCTGGAAGCAGAAATTTGGGAAAAATATTTTCAATTTCACTTTATATATGAGAAAATTTAGGTTCAGAGAATTTAAATAATTTACCCTGTATTATCCAGCCAGTAAACAGTAGAGAGAGAAAAAAGGTTGTTATGCCTGACTATAATTCCCATGGTCTTTCCCTGGAATTTATGTCATATGATAAGTAATATACAGATATCATTTTTAAGAATATCATTTGCTCAGTCAATAAGAAGAAAACCATTTTGTTTTTACCAACTCTGGAGCTGGAGGATCATTTTAAATTTGCCCAACAAAATCAAACACACAGGAGATATTTTGAGACCCTAAAGCTCATTTTCACTTGCTGGAGATGAGAAAAGGCTGTGGAATAAGTGCAAGGATAATTTTCAATTCCATTTACAAAGACGATTTCTGCAGAAATTGCATACATAAACCCCATAAATGGACAGTGAGTATTTACAGTTTAGGACCTCTCCAGTGATATGCACACAGCAAATGGAAATCACTCTGCTCTCCACCGCTAACAGAACATTAGTTCTCCTTTCAGGTAAGTGCTTTCCAATGCAATCCTCTGAACAGCAGCTCTTCAAACAAGGCAAAACATTTAATTTTTAATCACCACATAGTTGCTTGTTATGAGAGTAGACACACAAGTGCCAAGTACTAAAACATAAGTTAGTCAAATAGAAAATAGCACCTGGGTTTTCATTTCCCTGAATTGTTCATGGCAAAGTTGAAATAATGGCCTGGAGTGTTTGTTAAATTTTGTGGAGCTTTGCATTTTCTTTCTGTGTGTTTTAATTTTTGGAGGAAATGTGTATTTAAAGACAAGAGGGATTATTTTGAATAATATTTTGAATCTTGTAATTTATAAGATATTGGGCCTTCTCTTCAGGAGGCAGTGTAATAGGTGTTTGGACGCACCGACTCTTCATTGGTCTGTAGAATAATCAGGAAGTCAGCAAAACCCCAAACCCAAAGCTCCATTCCTTCCCCATCCTGGATAATCTATTCTGCGTGACCAACACACCACAACTTTAGCCAAGTTATGCCACCAATCAGATAAAACAGTGTCTACCTGTTCTAAAGTAGAATTTGCAGTTGAACACGGGAGCCAAAGTGGAGACCACTAATCTATTTACTTTCTTATTCAGATGAAAATTCCACTGTAAAAGACAGAGAAGGAAAATACCACATATTGTATCCTGTGTGCTAAATATTTTGCCTATCATTTACATTTGTAGCTCAACCAGGTTCGTGCAAGTCTACGATGCTGTTAGCAGAAACTAGCTTTCTCCTCAAAGTGTCCCTACTTTTTTCTGAAATTCTGGAGGGAATAATCTAACAGTGCTCCGGAAGTAGAGTACCTAGTGCTTTCACTCCAGCTCCTCAGCCCTCCTGCCATGACACTGGCCCTCCAGAAGGTGACAATGCTCTGTTGAGAAGAATTATCCTCTGTTTGGAAACACTTGGTTACTGCAATTCTTATATTGGGAAGGGATGTCACATTCTCCATGTCCCTCTTTACCCTAAATATAAATATGGCTTTTACCTGTGAAACCCACTTGATCATGGTGGTTTGTCTTTTTGATATGTTGTTGGATTTGGTTAGCTAGTATTAGGTTAAGGATTTCAGCATCTATATTCATCAAGGATATTGGTCTGTAGTTTTCCTTTTCGGTTATGTCCTTTCCTGGTTTTGGTATTAGGGTAATGTTGGCTTCATAGAATGAGTTAGGGAGGGTTCCTCCTTTCTCTATCTTGTGGAATAGTTTCAAAAGGATGGTACCAATTTTTATTTGAATGTCTGCTAGAATTCTGCTGTGAATCCATCTGGTCCTGGACTTTTTCTGTTGGTAATTTTTTATTTACCATAATTTTTAAATTACCATTTTGATCTCAATGCTTGCTATTGGTCTGTTCAGGATATCTAATTTTTCCTGATTTAAGCTAGGAGGTTTGTGTCTTTCCAGGAATTTATTCATCGCTTTTAGGTCTTCTAGTTTATGTTCATAGCATTTCAGGGGTGTCACTCCCTTGTAATATCTCTCATTTTGTTTCTTAATGAGGTTATTTGAGTTGTCTCTCTTCTTTTCTTGGTTAATCTTGGTAATGTCCTTCCAATTTTATTCATCTTTTAAAAGAACCAGCTTTGTGTGTGTGTGTGTGTGTGTGTGTGTGTGTGTGTGTTGGTTCTCTGTTTCAATTTCATTTAGTTCTGCTCTGATCTATTTCCTTTCTTCTGCTGAGTTTTGATTTGGTTTGTTCTCGTTTCTCTAATTCCTTGAGGTGTGACATTGGAATGTCAGTTTGTGTTCTTTCAGTCTTTTCGATGTAGGCGTTTAGGGCGATGAACTTTCCTCGTAGCACTGCCTTTGCAGTATCCCAGAGATTTTGATTGGCTGCGTCACTCTTGTTCAGTTTGAAGAATTTTTTAATTTTCATCTTGATTTTGTTTTTGACCTAACGTTCTTTCAGTAGCAGGTTATGTATTTGAACATATTGGCATGGTTTTAAAGGTTCCTTTTAGAGTTGGTTTTCAGTTTTATTCCACTGTGGTATGAAAGAGTGCTTAACATAATTTCACTTTTCTTAAATTCACTGAGGCTTGTTTTATGGCCTATCAATGGTCTGTCTTAAAGAAAGTTCCATGTGCTGTTGAATAGAATGTGTATTCTGCGGTTGTTAGATGGAATATTCTGTATCTATCTGTTAAGTCCATTTGTTCCAAGGAATAGTTTAAATCCATTGTTTCTTTGTTAACTTTCTGTCTTGATGACCTGTCTACTGCTGTCAGTGGAGTACTGAGTACCCCACTATTATTGTGTTGCTGTCAATCTTATTTCTTATCTATTAGTAATTGTTTTATAAATTTGGGAGCTCCAGAGTTAGGTACATACATGTTTAGGACTGTGATATCTTCTTGTTGGACAAGGCCTTTGACCACTGTATAATGTCCCTCTTTGTCTCTTTAACTGCTGTTGCTTTAAAGTTTGTTTTGTCTGATATAAGAATAGCTACCCCCGATTGCTTTTGGTGTCCATTTGCATGTAAAGCCTTTAGATAATCTGATGACAATGTGCCTAGGCAATAATGTTTTCGCAGTGAATTTCCAACATGTTCTTTGTGCTTCTTGTGTTTGGACATCTAGGTCTCTAGCAAGGCTGGGGAAGTTTTCCTCGATGATTCCCCCAAATATGTTTTCCAAGCTTTAGGAATTCTGTTCTTCCTCAGGAATATCAATTATTCTTAAGATTGGTCATTTAACATAATCCTAGACTTCTTGGAAGCTTCGTTCATGTTTTCTTAATCTTTTTTCTTTGTCTTTGTTGGATTGGGTTAATTTGAAGATCTTGTCTTTAAGCTCTGAATTTATTTCTTCTACTTGTTGAATTCCATTGCTGAGACTTTCCAGAGCATTTTGCAATTTCTGTAAGTCTACTGTTTCCTGAAGTTTTGATTGTTTTTTCTTTATGTTATTTATTTCCGTGAATATTTCTCCCTTCGCTGCTTCTATCGGTTTTTGAATTTCCTTTAATTGGGCTTAGCCTTTCTCTGGTGCCTCCCTGATTAGCTTAATGACTATCCTCCTGAATTCTTTTTCTTCTTGGTTTGGATCCATTGCTGGTGAACTAGTATAATTTTGAAGGGTGTTAAAGAGCCTTGTTTTGTCATATTTCCAGAGTTCATTTTCTGGTTCCTTCTCATTTGGGTAGGCTCTGTCAGAGGGAAGGTCTAGGGCTGGAGGCTGTTGTTCAGATTCTTTTGTCCCACAGGGTGTTCCCTTGATGTTGTACTCGCCCCATTTTCCTATTAATGTCTCCTCCTATGAGCTGAGCTCCAGTGATTGTTATCTCTCTTTTGGGTCTAGCCACTCAGCAAGTCTGCCCAGCTCCGAACTGGTACTGGGGGTTATCTGCACAGAGCCCTGTAATGTGAATCATCTATGGATCTCTTAGCTGTGATTACCAGCACCTGTTCCACTGGAGGTGCCAGGGGGGTGAAATGGGCTCTGTGAGGGTTCTCAGCTTTGGTGATTTAATGCTCTATTTTTGTGCTGGTTGGTCTCCTACCAGGAGGTGGTGCTTTCCGGGGAGCATCAGTTGTGGTAGTATGGAGAGGAAGCAGCAATAGGCAAGGCCCTAGAACTCCCAAGACTATGCCCTTTGTCCTCCTCTACCAGGGTGACTGGGGAAGGACCATCAGGTGGGGGTGGGGCTAGGCGTGCCTGTGCTCAGACTCTCCTTGGGCAGGTCTTGCTGTGGCTGCTGTGTAGGATGGGGGTGAAATTCCCAGGCTATTACAGTCATGTACCTGGGAGGATTATGGCTGCCTCTGCTGAGTCATTCAGGTTGTCAGGGAAGTGGGGGAAAGCCAGCAGTCACGGGTCTCACCCAGCTCCCACACAACCTGAAAGGACAGTCTTACTCCCACCATACACACCCAAACAGCCCCAAGTCTGTTTCCAGGCAGCTGGAGAGCAGGGCTTGAGAACTTGCCACAGGCCACCCACCTCCCAGCTGTGAAAGGAAAGTCTTGATTCTTCCCCTGCCTATGGAGTCTGCACACCAGATTTACACCCTCCCTGGAGTTCTGGCCAAGAGGCCTCTTGCCTGGCTAGAACTGTTTCAAAGTTCAGCTAGAGACTTCCTTCTTCCTGTGGCATTTTCCCCTGCTCCTCTGGCCACCCTCCCAAAAGATCCCTGTGGTGCCAGGCAGGAATGGACTGCCTGGGAACCTAGCGAGCTCCCAGGGCCTTTCCTGCTGCTTCTTTCCCCCCCGTATTTCACTGAACTCTCTAGATTGACTCAGCTCCAGGTAAAGTCAGAAACTTCTCCAGCAAGCAAACTTTCAGCTTCCCCAGTGGGAGGGGGTGTACTGGGGAGAGGAGGATGTCATTTCCCCACTTCTGCAGTCGGGACACTCACAGTATTTGGGATGTCTCCTGGGTGCTGCAAGAGCAATCTGCTTCCTTCAGAGGGTCTGTGGGTCCTCTCTGGATTTCTAGTTCATTCTTGCAATGAATCTGGAGCTAAAATTCATGATGTGGGCCTCTGCCCATTGCTCTGTCCATCCGAGTTGGAGCTACAATCTATCCTGCCTCCCATCTGCCATGATCTTTTGTTATTTTTGAATGTTGTAAATACGTTATTTTGTTTGGGTAATGACTAGCATCTATTGGTAGTAGGTTCTTACATAATCTGACTTTAGTCTCCTTCTCCTACCTCATTTTACACTACTCGTCTTTCACTCATTTTAATTCTATCTTCATCGGCCTCTTTGTTATCAGCCATGATCTCTTGTTATTTTTGACTGCTGAAAATACCTTTACTTTGCTTGGGCAATGACTGGCATCTATTGGTAGCATGTTCTTACATAATCTGGCTTTAGTCTCCTTCTCCTACCTCATTTTACACTACTCATCTTTCACTCATTTTAATTATGTCTGCATCTGCCTCCTTGTTATCCTTATGAAGTTTGAGCTTATTACAGCTTTGGGCTTTTACAGAGGTACTGGAAGCGATTTCTGGTTTGCTCCTTCACTTCTTTAAGGTTTAGGCTCTGATATTCTTCCTCAGAGGGGCCTTCTACCAATAGCTCATCTAAAATACTTCCCACAATATTATCATTTTCTGTACCCAGGTTTCCCTTCATAGCACTTATCATTGAGTGTGTGTGTGTGTGTGTGTGTGTATAAGTACTCAATTATATATACACATATATATAATTGAGATAAATTTGTAAGTAACTTTAAAACATGTACTCTTTTAGACTCTATATTCCTATACTCCTCTTATTCACTAAAGACTAACCTCTGAATTTCTTGAATGTTATCACCTTGTTCAGCACCGTGTCTTTCATGAATAGAATCATGCTCATCAAATATAATGTGGACAACAAACATTTGGTGAATGATAGGGTAAAAGAAAGTCCTCCAAAATCTTTCTGTATAGTTCACCCATAGTTTCAATTTGGGGAAATTTCAGAAGCAGTGCTGACTTCTACTCTAATGGGAACCCACCTTTGACTCAGAAGGTGTGCTAGCAAAATTCTAAGAAAAAACCCCATAATTCCTGGCACCTGCTCTACACACACCTTCTCCCAGTTCTTCAGTCAAACACTAATCTAGGTGTTGTTGTGAAGGGATTTTGAAGATATAATTAGACCACAAATGAGTTATTCTTTTTTAAAAACTTTTATTTTAGGTTCAGGGGTACATGTGAAGGTTTGTTATGGAGGTAAACTCATGTTACAGGCATTTGTTTTACAGATTATTTAATCATCCAGGTATTAAGCCCAGTACCTAGTACTTATCTTTGCCGCTCCTCTCCATGCTCCTAGTCTCCACCCTCAAGTAGACCTTAGTGTCTGTTGTTTCATTTTTGGATTCATAGGATCTTATAATTTAGCTCCCACTTATAAGCAATAACATGGTATTTGGTTTTCTGTTCTTGCATTAGATTACTAAGAATAGGTCTTCAGCTCCATCCATGTTCCTGCAAAAGACATGATCTTGTTTTTTATGGCTGCCTACTTATTCTGTTGTATATATGTACTACATTTTATTTATCCAATCTGTCATTGATGGGCATAGGTTGATTTCATATCTTTGCTATCCTGAATAGTGCTGCAATGAACATTTGCATGCATATGTCTTTACAATAGAATAATTTATATTCTTTCTTCTGAGTATATATCCAGTAATGGGATTGCTGGGTCAAATGGTAGTTCTGTTTTTTAGCTTTTAGGAATCCATACTGCTTTCCACAATCATTGAACTAATTTACACTTCCATCAACAATGTAAAATACACAATCTTATTGTTTTATATGTCTGCAGAGTGTTCCATCATGCATATGTGTCGCATTTTTAAAATTCAGTCTACCATTGATGGGCATTTATGTTGATTCCGTGTCCTTGTTATTGTGAATAGTACTGCAATAAACATATGTGTGCATGTGTTTTTATGATAGAAAAATGTATGTTCCTTTGGGTATGTACCCAGGAATGGGATTGCTGGGTCGAAAAGTATTTCTGTTTTTAGGTATCTGAGGAATTACCACACTGTTTTTCACAATGGTTGAACTAATTTATACTTCCACCAACAGTGTAAAAGTGTTCATTTTCCTCTGCAACCTCGCCAGCATCTGTTGTTTTTGACTTTTTAATAATCACCATTCTGAATAGTGTGAGATAGCATCTCATTGTGGTTTTGATTTGCATTTCTCTAACAATCAGTAATACTGAACTTTTGTTCATATATTTGCTGGCTGCGTGTATGTCTTCTTTTGAAGTGTCTGTTCATGTCCTTTGCCCACTTTTTCATGTTTTTTTTTTCTTTCATAAATTTGTTTATGTACGTTATAGATGCTGGATATTAGACCTTTATCAGATGCATAGTTTGCAAATATTTTCTCTATTCTGTAAATTATCTGTTTATATTGTTGATAGTTTCTTTTGCTGTGCAGAAGTTCTTAAGCTTAATTCGATCCCACTTGTCGATTTTTGCTTTTTTTGCAATTGCTTTTGGTGTCCTTGACATGAAATCTTTGCCCATTTCTATGTCCATGATGGTGTTGGCTAGGTTGTCTTTTAGGATTTTTACAGTTCGGAGTTTTACGTTTAAGTCTTTAATCCACCTTGAGTCAATTTTTGCATATGGTTTAAGGAAGGGGTTCAGCTTCAATCTTCTCTGTATGTCTAGCCAGTTATCCCAGCACTATGTATTAAATAGGGAGTCTTTTCCCCATTCCTTATTTTTGTCAGCTGTGTCAAAGATCAGATCCTCATAGGTGTGTGGCCTTAATTTTGAGGCTCTCTATTCTGTTCCCTTAGTCTATGTGCCTGTTTTTGTAACAGTATCATGCTGTTTTGGTTACTGTACCCTTAGAGCATAGATTGAATTTGGGTAACATTATGCCTCCAGCTTTTTTCTTTTTGCTCAGGATTGCTTGACTGTTTGAGCTGTTTTTAAGATCTGTGGATTTCAAAATAGTTTCTTCTAAGTCTGTGAAGAATGTCATTGGTAGTCTGATAGGAATACCATTTAATCTGTAAATTACTTTGGGCAGTATGGGCATTTCAATGATATTATTACTTCCTATCCATGAGCATGGGATGTGTTTCTATTTGTTTGTGTCTTCTGATTTATTCGGGCAGTGCTTGATAATTTTTATTGTAGAGATCTTTTATCTTCTTTTTTTACCTGTATTCTTAGGTATTTTATTCTTTCTGTGGCATTTGTGAATGAGATTGCCTTTCTAATTTGGTTCTTGGCTTGACTGTTGTTGGTGTATAGGAATGATAGTGATTTTTTGTCCATTGATTTTGCATCTTGAAAGTTTGCTGAGATTGTTTATCAGCTGAAGGAGATTTTGGGCCAAGACTGTGATTTTCTAGATACAGAATTATGTCATCTGCAGCCAGATAGTTTGACTTCCTCTCTTCCTATTTGAATGTTCTTTATTTCCTTCTCTTGCCTGATTGCTCTGACTAGAATTTCCAGTAATATGTTGAATAGGAATAGTGAGAGAAGGCATGCTTGTCTTGTGCTGCTTTTCAATGGAATGCTTCCAGGATTTGCCAATTTATTACAACGTTGGGTTTGTCGTATATGGCTCTTATCATTTTGAGGTATATCATTCTGTAATGGTTAATATTGAATGTCAACTTGATTGGATTGAAGGATGCAATGTATTGTTCCTGGGTGTGGCTGTGAAGGTGTTGTCAAAGGAGATTAACATTTTGAGTCAGTGGACTGGTAGAGGAAGACCTACCCTCAATCTGGGTGGGTATCATCTAATCAGATGCCAGCATGGCTAGAATAAAAAGCAGGTGAAAGAACATGAAAGGACTAGACTTGCTGAGTCTCCTGGCTTTCATCTTGGTCCTGTGCTGGATGCTTCCTGCCTTCGAACATCAAACTCCAAGTTCTTCAGCTTTTGGACCCATGAACTTACACCAGTGATTTGCCAGGGGCTCTCAGGCCTTAAGCCACAGACTGAAGGCAGCACTGTTGGCTTCCCTACCTTTTACGTTTTGGGACTCAGACTGGCTTCCTTGCTTGCAGTTTGCAGACGGCCTATTGTAGGCCTTCATCTTGTGATAATGTGAGTCAATGCTCTTTAATAAACTCCCCTTCATATATACACCTCTCTTATTAGTTCTGTACCTCTAGAGAACCTTGACTAATGCACCTTCATTTCCTAGTTTATTGAGAGTTTTTAATATGAAAAGATTTTGAATTTTATCCAAAGCCTTTTTTGCATCTATTGACATATCATGTGGTTTTTGTCTTTAGTTCTGTTTATATGATGAATCAAATTAATTGATTTCTGTACACTGAACCAACTTTGCATTCTGGGGATGAAGCATACTTGATTGTAGTGGATTAGCTTTTTGATGTGCTGCTGGATTTGGTTTGCAGGTCTTTTGTTGAGAATATTTGTATCAATGTTCATGGAACATATTGGCCTGAAGTTTTCTTTTTTTGTTGTGTCTCTGCCAGGTTGTGGCATCAGAATGATGCAGCCTCGTATAATTAGTTGGGGAGGAATCCCTCCTCCTCAAATTTTTATAATAGTTTCTGTAGAAATGATATAGCTGTTCTTTGTATATCTGGTAGAATTTGGCTATGAATATGAATCCATCAGATACTGGACTTTTTGTTTGTTTGTTTGTTTGATAGGCTATTTATTACTGATTCAATTTTGGAGTTCATTATTGGTCTGTTCTCTGAATCAATTTCTTCCTGGTTCAGTCTTGTGAAGGTGTATGCCTCCAGAAATTCTTCCATCTCCTCTAGGTTTTCTAGTTTCTGTGCATAGAAGTGCATGCAGTAGTTTCTGAAGGTTATTTTTATTTCTGTGAGATCAGTGGTAATATTCCCTTCATTATTTCTAATTGTGTTTATTTGCATCTTCTCTCTTTTCTTCTTTTTTTCGTCTAGCTAGCAGTCTATCTGTCTTATTAATTTTTTTCCAAAAACTAACTCCTGGATTTATCTTTTGAGTGGTTTTTCATGTCTTGATTTTCTTCAGTTCAGTTCTGATTTTCGTTATTTCTTGTCTTCTGCTAGCTTTGGGGTTGATTTGCTCTTGCTTCTGTAATTCTTTCAGTTGTGGTGTTAGGTTGCTAATTTGAGATTTTTCTAACTTTTCGATGTGGGAACTTAGTGCTATAAATTTCGCTCTTAACACCGCCTTCACTGTGCCCCCAAAATTCTAGTATGTTGTACACTTGTTCTATTAGTTTCAAATAATTTCTTGATTTCTGCCTTAATTTCATTATTTACCCAAAGTCATTCAGGAGAATGTTGTTTAATTTGCACGTAATTGCGTGGTTTTGAGAGATTTCTTAGTCTTCACTTCTATTTTTATTTTGTTGTGGTCCAAGAATGTGTTTGGTATGATTTTGATTGTTTTTCTTTTGCTGGGGATTGTTTTGTTTTCATTTTTGTGGTCAATTTTAGAGTATGTACCATGTGGCAATGAGAAGCATGTACATTCTGTTGTTTTTGGGTGGAGTTCTGTAGATGTCAATCAGGTCCATTTGATCCAGTGCTAAGTTTAGGTCCTGAATATCTTGTTAATTTTCTGTGTTGATGATTTAGTACTGTCAGTGGAGTGTTAAAGTGTCCCACTATTATTGTATGGAGGTTTATGTCTCTCTGTATGTCTCTAAGAACTCGTTTCATTATGAATTTGGGTGTTCCTGTGTTGGGTGTATGTATATTTAGGATAGTTAGGTCTTCTTCTTGAGTTGAACCCTTTACCATTATGTAATGCCCTTCTTTTTTGTTTGTTTATTTGTTTTTTGGTTTGAAATCTGTTCTGTCTGAAATTCAGAGTGCCACTGCTGCTTTTTTTCTCTTTTCCAGTTGCTTAATAGATTTTTCTCCATTCCTTTCTTCTGAGCTGGTGGCTGTCATTGCATGTGAGATGGGTCCCTTGAAGACAGTGTACCATTGGGTCTTGCTTTTGTATACAGCTTGTCACTCTGTGCCTTTTAAGTGAGGGCATTAACTTGTTTAAGTTCAAGATTACTACTGATATGTGTGGGTTTAATTTTGTCATTATATTGTTAGCTGGTTATTGTATTGATTCGCTTGTGTCATTGCTTTATAGTGACACTGATCTGTATGTTTAAGTGTGTTTTTCTGTTAGTTGCTAGTGGTCTCTCCTTTCTATATTTAGTGCTCCTTTCAAGATCTCTTGTAAGGCAGGTCTGGAGGTAATGAACTTCCTCAACATTTGCTTATTTGAAAAATATCTTATTTCTTTTTCAAGTAGAAAGCTTAGTTTAGCTGTTTATAAAATTTCTGGTTGAAGTTTTTTTTGGGGGGGGTTTTTTGGGTTTTTTTTTGTTTTTTGTTTTAGAACATTTAACATAGATTCTCAATCTCTTTTGGCTTATAAAGTTTCAGCTTATAGGTCTACTATTAGGCTGATGGGTTTCTCTTTGTAGGTAAACTGACCTTTCTCTCTAACTGCCTTTAACATTCTTTCTTTCATTTTGACCTTGGAAAATCTGACAATTATGTATCTTGGGATGACCTTATGTAGAATCTTGCAGGCACTCTCTGTATTTCCTGAATTTGACTGTTGGACTTTCTAGCAAGATTGGGGAAATTTTCATGGATGATATCCTGAAATATGTTTTCCAAGTTGTTTACTTCCTCCCCATCCCTTTTAGGGATGCCAATGACTCGTAGACTTGACCTCTTTACATAATGTCGTACTTCCGAAAGGTTTTGTTTATCACGTTTTATTAATTTTTTCTTTATTTTTGTCTGTCTTATTTCAGAGAGCGAGTCTTCAAGTTCTGAGATTCTTTCCTCAGCTCGCTTTTTTCTGCCGTTAATACTTGATTGCATTGTAAAATTATCGTATTGTGTTATTTTCAGCTCTCACAGACCCATTGGGTGTTGTGTTTGTTTGCTTGTTTGTTTTTCACCAGCTATTTCATCCTTTAGCTCCTGCATCACTTTATTGTGATGCTTAGTTTCCTTACATTGGCTTTTGCCATCCTTCTGAATCTCAATGAGATTTGTTCCTATCCACATTCTGAATTCTATTTCTGTCATTTCAACCAGTTCAGCCTAGTTAAGGACTCTTGTTGGAGGAATGGTGTGGTCATTTGGAGGACGTAGAACACTGGCCAGAGTTCTTGCATTGGTTCTTTCTCATCTCTGCATATGTACATTCCTTTAACTGCAGTATAGATTGAGTACAGTCAGTAGACTTTGCCGGATACTCACCGGATAAAGGCTTTGTGAGGGGTCTTTATTTGAAGCTGACTCCTTGTCTCTGGTTTCAGAGGGGGGCATGTTAGCAAGGCATTTTTGGTGTTGAAGCTTTGGGGTTTGACTCAGTAGGTGTCACTCAGGCATACTTG
The DNA here is from genome assembly GCF_008728515.1 of Papio anubis. NCBI lineage: Eukaryota > Metazoa > Chordata > Mammalia > Primates > Cercopithecidae > Papio > Papio anubis. Next base: position 7,647,947 of record NC_044985.1, read on the forward strand.
TCAGCTGGTAGACTCTTACTCCATTTTCTTCAGTTGTAGCCATGTTCCCTCTCAATGCCCTGAAAGTATGGGTTCCTCTCCCCCTTGGGTGCTGCCTTAGAAAAAAGCTTGGCACGCCTGGGCTGTCTACTGTCGCTCTGTGGCAATCTCAGTGTTTATGCTCCTTCCCAACTTAGAGGCAGCAGAGGAAGGGAACTTAGTACTGGTTGTGGCCATGAGTCTTTTGCTTTTCTCCTGGGAACTCCACCCCAGAGAGATTGCAGGTCAGCAATCACTCAGTGCAATCAGCCCTGGATGGAGGGTCTGTGCTGTGGGCCCAAGCTGGGTGTTCCCAGTCTGGTAATGAGTAGTGGGATATGTGGGGGACCCATGGGTGACGAACAGGCCTCCTCTCGTTGGGTGACTGCACCTTGTTGGAGGTGTGGATAAGGCACTTACAGTCTTCAATCTTTCATTAGTCTAATAGGAAAGGCAGTTCGACTGCAGAGGCAGTGACGGAGAGGATATCACTTGCTCCTGATGGCACTGTCCTAGGGAGTTGACAAGTTGCTACTGTCTTGATAGCTCTGGCAGAAGATAGCTGGAGGCTCAAGCCTGGAGGATCCACCTGGTGAGAAGATATGGGAATGGGCACCCACATAACAGTCTGGCCACTTTCCTATAGGGCTGCTGCTGTATGCTACAGGACAGCTCCAATCCCTAGTTGCCTTGGATTTTCCATTACCTGGAGATTACCACCAGTGAAGGCTGCAAAATGGCAAAGATGGTGGCCTGCCCCTCACTCTGGAAGCTCCTTCCCAGGAAGTTACAAGCCTGTTGCCAGCCCAAATGCACCTGTAGAAGGTGGCTGGAGACTACATTTGCAAGGTCGCACCCCGTGAGGAGTAACTGGATCTTGGACTTGCTTAAACAAGCAATGTGGCCACACTTTTAAGAGCAGTTGTGCTGTGTTGGGGTACCACTTCTGCCCCCTGTTGGCTTGGACTCTCCAAAGCCCAAAGGCTGGAACAGCTAAGTCTTCCAAACAGCAAAGATGGCAGCCCACTCCTGCCTCTGGGAGCTCTGTCCTAGGGAGGTATCAAATCTCTGTAGGACAGAGAACACTGGCAGAGGTTGCTGGAGGCCTCAGTTGAAAGGTCCTGCTCAGTGAGGAGGAACAAGTTCAGGGACCCACTTAAAAAAGCCATCTGCTCATGTTTTGGTAGAGCAGTTGTGCTGTGCTGTGGGATCCCTTCCACCCCTAGTTGACTTGAACTCTTGAAAGCTTAAAGCCTGAAATGGCTAAGTCGCCCAAATAGCAAACATGGTGGCCTGTCCCTCCTCCTGGAAGCTCTGTCTCAGGGAGGTGTAATGCTGCTACTGGTGGCTGGTTGGAATTCCAATCTAGTGGATCTGATCCTGTGAGGTCCCGTGGAAGTGGAGCCTACAGACTGTCCATGCTTGGCCTTCTGGATTCGGCCCCTTTCTTAAGGATATGTACAGGGGTCTACTCTCCTGCTTTGCAGCTACTTTTGCCCAGAAGCCCAGAAAGCCTGAGCATCTAAGGCTCCCTGATCTTTGCATGTGCCTGAATGGCTGCTTTGCCGAGACTCCACGGCAGCTCTGTGTGTCACACTGAAGGCCCTGGTGGAGTGGGTTCACAAGGGGATCTCCTGACTGGAGGGCTGCAAAGATTCATGGAAAAAGCATGGCTTCCCAGGGTCGCACATCCACTCACTGCTTCTCTGGGCCGGAAGGGTTCTTTTTGCTCCGTGTCACTCCTGGGTGGTCCACTGTCCTGCCTTGCTTTTCTCCATTCTTTGTGGGTTGAGTTGTTCCCTTGATTACTCCCAATGCGAGAGACTGATGTTTCAGTTGAACTGCTGTATTTACTCGCCCCTTCCCGTCCTCTCTGTGAGAGCCACACACACTAACTGCTTTTAGTCAGCCATCTTGGCCTGACTTATTCTTTTTTTGTTTTTCCTTGAGACAGAGTCTCCCTCTGTCTCCCAGGCTAACGTGCAGTGGCCCGATCTCAGTTCACTGCAATCTCCACCTCCCAGGTTCAAGCGATACTCCTGCCTCAGCCTCCCAAGTAATTCTTAAGATAGTGAAATCCTCCTCCAGCGACCCTGACCCAATCAGGTGAGTCCTCAATATGGACAAGTTTGTCCTGTTGAGAGAGACTTTAAGCACAAGAGGAAACTAAAGTAAGGAGCATTCTCTGTTGCTGGACTTGAAGAGGAAGAAGGTTATGCGACAAAAAGTAGTTCAAGGCCAGGTGCAGTGGCTCATGCCTGTAATCCCAGAAGTTTGGGAGGCTGAGGTGGGCAGATCACCTGAGGTCAGGAGTTCAAGACCAACCTGGCCAACATGGTGAAACTCATCTCTATTGAAAAAACAAAAATCAGCCAGGCATGGTGGCATGTGCCTGTAATCCCAGCTACTCAGAAGGTTGAGGCAGGAGAATAACTTAAACCCAGGGGGCAGAGGTTGCAGTGAGCCAAAATCATATCACTGCACTCCATCCTGGGTGACACAGTTAGACTCAAAAAAAAAAAAAGTAGTTCATATGCACATTAAATATTGAGAAACATTGATGTATTGAATGTATGTGGGGTTAGAATTAAAGGATGAGTGATGTCCTGGAAGGCTGGCCTTTCTCTGGTGATAAAAATGAGGCGGGAAAGCTTGGTTGGTTGCAGGGCAGATAGTGGAGAAAACACAATCCTTTCAGGGCAGAAGAATTGGGAGGACGGAGCCCTGACAAGAACTGGGAGTTGGGGAGACCTGCCAAGAGTGCAGAGATGAGGGCAGTTACTGAACTTCTTTTAGGGCCTACAGGGGGACAGTCTGTTTCTGCACATGACGGACCTTTCAACAGGTAAGAAGATTTAAATAGATTCACATGTTCAACATGGATTTCTCTCAGAACATAAAGCTATTTTGTTTAAGATGAGCAAGCTGGAAAATAATATATTTGATGTAATTGCATGTATATAACTTATTAAATGGAAATACAAAAAATTATGGTTATGTATATTTTTAAAAAATTAAATGTGTATAAGAAAGCAGTAAAATGCTGTGAGATCCATTATGCATGGCGAAGGAGAGAATTAGTTGTAAGATATGAGGGAGATTTGCTCTAACTATACCTGGAATTATTTTCTTTTAAAAAAAACTATATATAAAATTATATATATATTTTTTAATGAAGCCCTTTATTCATATATATATAAATATATATAACCATAATTTTTTGTATTTCCATTTAATAAGTTATATACATGCAATTACATCAAATATATTATTTTCCAACTTGCTCATCTTAAAAAGCTTAGCTTTATGTTCTGAGAGAAACAACAGCAAATTCATATATATATATGAATTCATATATATATGAATAAAGGGCTTCATTAAAAAATTTGGAAAAAATATAGCATTCATTAATTGTGGGTGGCAGGTGCATGTCTATATGTCATACATATATCATTATTTAAAAATAGAAGTACTAGATTAATTTTAAACAAAAGTTGACATGTACAAAAATATCTATGAAACTTGTATACCTAGCTTCACCCATTAGCATATAAAGAACCTCTCTGACTTCCCAGTTTGAGATTACAACAACTCCAAATCCCATCTGTGCTGATCAGATGTCTGTCCATCTATCTACTGGTATATCATATTCCAGTAGAATCAAAATTTAGAAGAACCTCCTTGAGATCAACAGAAGTCACAACCACTCTTAAGTCCTGCTGTTGTTCCCGCTGCTGCCCTCATATTCTAGTCAGTGTGGACACATTGTCTTTCCACTAAGCCTGATTTACCAATATAACCAGTTTCTAGCCATGTTCTGAGTCTGTATTCTTTACTGTGGACTCAAGATGGTATATACATTTCTGTAAGTCATTAGGAAGTTAGGTCTTCATTCTTAAGGCTCCCACGTATACACGTTCAATAAATGTTTATGTCTCTTCTCCTATTAATCAATCTGCCTCATGCCAGTGATTTTTCAGTGAACTTTTCAGGGCCTATGTAGTCACGTAAGACCTCATGAAGATGTTTTATTTGAGTTGAAAATAAAAAGATGAAGTGCAAGTCCTCCTTCAGTGTGCTGGGAAACGCACTCTTAGCAGAGGGAAAGGCAAGTGCAAATGCCCTGAGGTGAAAGGTGCTGTGTTTAAGAGGCAAACTATCCTATGACTGGAGACTTGTGCTAGAGGTAGACGATCGTGTATTATAAGGCCAAAAATCTAGTCAAGGTCAAAAATCATAAGAATTGTTAGCTTTAAATCAGAGATTCTGATTTTATTGGAAGGGCAATTGAAAGCCATTGAGAGATTTCTAGCAGAGGAATTAAATAATCTCATTTGTGTTTTAAAAAAGCTCATATTGGCTGAAGAATAGATAATGGATTGGAAAAAAATAAACAGAAAAGTAAATCTATTACCAATCCTTGCATAATGGAATACGGAGATACTTTATCTAGATAGTATTTCTAAAAGAATATTGCATTGGGCAGGTCGTAACTGTCAGGGGATGGATGTCAGAAAGTATTAATAGAAGCACCTTCAGGATCTAAAGGATATAGGCTGGTGGTCCCAACAAACACCATGATTTACCAGTTTGATTCCTGCAGAAACCAAACACATCCCAAAGGAAGATATTAAACTGCCACTACAAACCACAAAGTAATAGTAGCCACAATTGTAGCCACCATGCTAAATATGGAATCCTTGCAAAAGCACATTAGCACGGTCTCAGGTACATATACTTGGCCATTGATTTATTGAATACACTCTTTTCTATTCTTAGCAGAAAAAGCAGTTCTGAAACAACTCACATTCACAAGGCATGAACAACAGTAAATGTTTCAAGTTTTGTCCCACAATTATGTTAACTGTCCCCAACCTCTGTTAAAATACAGTCCAAGGAAATCTAGATTATCTATGCATCTCACTCAACATCACATGATCCACTCCATCAGTGATCTCATGCTAACTGATGAATGAGTAAGAAGTAGCTAGTGTAATTGTGGCAGGCCAGGACTCCTTTAGCAACCAGGGCAGTCATCCTTCACCACCACCTTAGTGTAAATCTGATGAATGTATAACTTAAGCCTTAAAGAACTGGGGAAACTGGTGCCTTAGTACAAGGGCTAGAATGTAAAACAAGTCCATTAAGGCCCCACCTGGGCTTTCTCAGACATTAGAGTTTAATTAATACAGTGGAGGCATTCTTGCACACCTTGTATTCAGACCCACTTTAGATTAAGTAATTGTTCCTAGGCTCTGAAGTAATTTCCAGATCTGGACCCTAGTTAAAGATTAGACAGAGAGAAACATTTCAGTTTGTAGGTGCTTTCCCACACATAGACATATGGTTTGAATGTATTATAAGCACTGGAGAAAAACTTGTAACTTTGAGTTGGTCTGGTGAGTTATTCTGGCTTTCTTCCTGTAACTGGTTGCAGAAACTCCCTTCTTCCCCAGTCTGTTTGCATCTTATTATTGAACCATGAGAATAAGCAACTGGACCCCAGCTCTGTCTGGGAACATAACAGCCTGACAGGTTCTTCTTGCCACTGTTCCAAAACAGCCAATGCATTGAGCATAGCAGGTGCTGCAGCCCAGAGTTCCGTAATCACGGGTCCAGGCAAGTGAGGAGAATGGGAGATAATTCTCAAATCTGCCTCCCCAAGAACTTGGAGGTGAGGTTTTTTTAAGGACAGTTTGGTGGGCAAGGGGCTAGAGAATTTGATTTGCTTCTTGGTTAGGACAAAATCATAGGGGCATCAAAATTGCCTTCATGCACTGAGTCAGTTTCTGGATTGTCACAGGAGCAGTTGAGTCAGTTTTTTGATATGGACCATGAGTCTGGTTGGCATCTGCTGGCCCAAAGAATGCAAACTCTAAAAAATATTTCAAACGCCAGTCAGGTTTGTCTCTAGGGGCAATTAGGGAAGTTACAAATCTTGTGACCTCTGGCTACATGACTCCTGAGCAGTAAATCTATTAGGACACAATAACTAGTTATTATTTAATTATGCCTAGCATTAGCAGAATTCAGGATCTTACCATAATGCTAAAATTATGGCCTTTCATTAGCTTTACAGGGAGTGACTTCAGTACCTGAATAAGGAAGAGGTTAGTTTTGGGAAGAGACTACTATCATTCTTGCTTTAAAGTTAAACTATAAACTAAATTCTTCACATAGTTAGCTTGTCCTACATGAAGGAATGGGCAAAGGCATTCACTGGCGAGGTTAGAAACAAGATAGAGTCAGCTATGTTAGATTTCTCTAACTGTCACAATTTTTGAAAGGCAGTTTCAATAACATGTCAGAAACCTTAGTGAACATGCGCACTTCTGAGTGAAGGAGATGAATCCTACTAAGATTCAGTGGCCTCTCATATCATTATAATGTTTAGGGTACATAGGTTAGGTATATGCTGAGACATCTTAGCCAACGTAAAAAGCAAATTATTGCATCTCTCACCTACCGCCACAGAGAAGGACTCATTCTACCTGATAGACTTCTTTAGGATCTGGAAACAGCACTTTCCACACTTGAGAATATTGCTATGACCTATAATTTAATCACACAGAAGGCTGACAGATTTGAGGGTGACCCAGAACAGAAAAGGGCTTTTCGGAGATCTAGACTATGATGTCAGCAGCCCTGCCATGAGTGGGTTCTGTCCAGATTGAGTCCTAAGGTTAAGCATGGCTTATACAGCACATGGTGTCAGATGAATGTAGTACATCAATGGCTAAGCATGAGCAAGACAAGAAGGCACAAGCAAGCTGCATGAGCAAGCATCTCAGAGCCCTGTGAACTCCTCACTGCTGCACCAGTGCCAACTCTCTTGGGCTCACACCAACGGCCCTATGAGAGAGCCACAACCAAATGAAGGAGGAGAAAATACCCCTAGCTTAGCTCATGGATAATTTACTTAGATACGTGGATGCAAGGTAAAAATAGTCTGTAACTGCATTACCTCCTCTCTCAGGAGTGACCTTGAAATAGAGTGGTAAAGAATTGCTCCCAATGGGCAGAGCTTCAAGCAGTATAACTGGTCATCTATTGTGTGTAGGAAACGAAACATCCCGGGATTAGAATTATGTGTGAATTCGTGAGTCATGACCCATGGACTGGACAAGGGCCAGGTGCCTGCATGGAGAAAGATTGGAGACTAGGGACAAGGAGATCTGAATGGAGACATAAATATGGGAGTGAGCGTAATGTTTGAAGATCTTTGAATCCCACATTATTTCCCAATAGCAATCACTCACCATGGAAGAAACAATAAACCATCAATCAACAAATGGTTTCATCCTGTTGATGTCAGCCAACCTCTGATATTGGGCATCCCATGCTGGCATGATGGCAACAGGAATAAAACAGCCAAGTTGGCAGAGATGGAGATTATGCATGGATCCCTCTGAATTAACTCCTAATCACAAATAATCCAGCTTCATTCTATCTTGCTCCCAGATATAATTTCCTCTTATAATCATTGACACTGAGAATATTCATTTCCTACTGATTGATTTTACCCTCACCCAGAGGAAAGTAGCCCAGCCCTGTGAACCATTACAAAATAAATCAACATACGGGTTCACATTGTGTATCTAAATAAACATCTTACAAGTGGACTAGGAAAATCCCACTGGGATTCAGGAATGAGAATCCTTTATTGTTAGAGAAGGCAGAATGAGAAATTAGCAATTTAATTAGATGTTCAATAACTTGAAGGCATATTTTTTAAGTTCATGTGGATTTTATTGTTTAAAATTTGTGCCCTGATTCTGAGTAAGAGCATGACTGATGAATGTGTTTTGAAGTATTTCTGAGACCATAATTGTGACTATTTTCAAAACATCCAAATCTTGACTAGGTCTCTTCAGAACTCTTTGACTTTAGGCAGAAATAATCAATTTCTCAATATGAATAAGTAACCAACAAAAGCTCAGTGAGACCTTCTAACTGTCTCAAAATGGAAGAAATTAATTACTTTATACCTAATTTTCAATCTGGTTTGTTCCTAACTTAAGCCGATAACTCCTTCAGCTACTTAAAATCATGCTTCCAGTTGCCAAAGTAGTTATGGTTTTCTTTTTCATTTTTTAAAAGTGATGGGCGTTCAAATGATTGCTACCTGAATGATAACAAACACTCTAAGAGTAAAGAAGGTGATTAATTCTGAGATGGTCTCTATATATGAGTTCATTTGAATCAGACCATTCAGTAAATCAATCAATATCCTTCCCCAATGTCTTCATATGTTAATATCCCTCCAGGTCTGCATGGCAATTTTTATTTCACAGCATGCTGTCAAAAAAAAAAAAAAAGAATTCCTGAATTGTGTATCAACAGTGACTATACTTTAGAAGAATAATTTATGTTTCAGTAGGCAAACTTCCCCTTCACAGGCCAGGGCCATGACATGAAGTGAGTAGTGGTTATGAAGCTTATTATCTCAAATGGGATCCCTAAGTAAAAGAGGAACTAGCTTCAATGCAGACTTCCTAAAATGTATGAGCGGAAGACCCATAATTGGTTTTCCTATTTCCATCTGCCAACTGAATATCCCTGGATGACTCACAAGTGCCTTTCCAAAACTAAAAAATTTAGTCCTTATCACTTATTTCTTCTACCTGCCTCCTCATAACCAAATAGCCATCAAATCTCACCATACTATACTACTTTTGTTCACAAATTCTCTCCTCCTATCCATCCACTTACCTTTACCTTTCCAGTCTCTTTTTTAAGGCAAAACTTTATTAGTCAGACTTGTCTTTGTATATTTAGTCTCTGTTCTTTTGAGAACTTCCTTTGCACAGCTGATTGGATTCTCTTTCCGAAACAGTAATTCCTTGTGTCATTTCCTGTTTGGAAACGCGCCAGTGACCTCCTATCACCCCTAAAACTGGGAACAGTATGAAGGGTTCTTGGCAATAAGACCTCACCTGATTGTCAGCCTCAATTCTGTTGGTTCTTGGTTCTCACAAGGACTGTCTATGTTCCAGCAAGACAAGATGGTTTCACTGACCAAATGTCCCTGGCCTTTAATGCCTGTGTGTCTTTGTATGGCAGGGGGTTGGGGGGGCATCTGCAGTTCTTTTCCACTCTTTCCATCTACGTCTTTCAATAACCCTCTGGAATGTGAGGTCTTCCTCAATACCCACAAATAGACTCTTTCTTCTATGGTTTGGTAGCACTTTGCATTTACTGTTATTAGAGGAATCATCACAATTCCTTGAGAGAGAATAAAGCTTTCATGAGAAAATTGATAACAGTTAGGACAGAGTATCTAGCACTTTCTCAATAAGTGTTTTTGAATGAGTAAATATATGAATAAAACAATTATTGCCACAGGCCTCCCCTCTTTTCTTCTCCCTCTCCCAACTCAATGATGATATAAGTAAGATTAAGCTGAAATCTTGGGTGGTTTGTATCTGGGCTCTCTGTACTTTTGTTTCAGCAAGACATGTTATCTTTCCTTACCCAGGCCAGTAGTTGATTTTTTCATATGTTCTCTCCAAATAACCTCCTCAATGCTAACAGCTACCTAAATTTCCCTAGTTGTTTCAGAAAAAAATCCCACTGATAATTGTTAAATTAAATTATAATTTAAAACTACATTATCAAATGTTAAAATATACCTTCAAGAACTATAGACATTTAAAATTCTTAAATATTTGCTTCATATTTTCAAATTAGAAAAAAATAAAACTAATTTAAGTTTTTATGTAGCATCATACTCTGTGTCATTCCTGTTTTATTCTTCTCCCTTGTTCCCTTCTCACTGCTCAGCCCTGTCAGAAGCAACCTGCATCATGATTGCATTTCATAGCTTTACACACACACACACACACACATACACACACACACAGTCATTTCTGAGAAATATATATATGTGTGTGTGTGAGTTTGTGTGTGTGTATACACAGTTGGCCTTCTGTATCAATAGGTTCCACATTCCCAAAGTCAGCCAACAGTGATTGAAAATGTTTGGAAAAAATAATAAAAATGGCATTACAACAATTAAAAATACAAATTTAAAAAATATAGTATAGCAACACCACAATCACATTGTATTAGGTATTACAAATAATCTAGAGATGATTTAAAGTATACAAGGCAGGGAATGGTGGCTCATGCCTATAATCTCAGCACTTTGGGAAACCAAAGCAGGAGGGTCACTTGAGGCCAGGAGTTCAAGATCAACTTGGCGACATAGCAAGACCTTGTCTCCACAAAAAATAAAGTATGCAGGAGGAGGATGTGCATAGGTTATATACAAACACTACACCATTTTATATAAGGAACTTGAGCATCCATGGATTTTGGTATAGGGTAGGGGTGTTCTGAAACCAACACCCGACAGATTCCCAGGGATGGCTGTATAGCACTGGTTTAAATTTAGTACAACCTAGTTACAAATACAGATCCTCCTCTTCACAAAGTTGAAAAATTGTAAGTGGAACCGTTTTAAATCAGGAACCATTTATATAACTTTGAGTGTGATTATTTTTAATTTATGTAAATAAGATCACTATAGACATATTACACCACATTCAAAATGTACTCTAATGTCTATTACTATGCAACATTCTTCTTTTTACCTGATATGTAGGATAGTAAACTGTATTCAACATTGTATTAATTAGTAGTTCTGAAGACCATTTAGGCCATATGTATTTCTATGTTGACAAGTATTGCTCCAATAAATATTGCATTGTACCTGTGTAGAGTATATGTAAAGATTATAAATATATATACACATGAACACAAACATACACCCACAGACATATATGTTATGTATATGCATATATATTACATATATGCACACATACATGCACATGCATATGTATAATGTATATTTTTTGCTGGTCATTTTCTATTTTAATGGATATTTAAAATTTGTTCTTCAAATGTTATACTAATTTACATTTCTCTCCAAAATTCTACCATTATTATATACACTGTAAATATATTTTCCTAATTGATCCTGTTTACTTTAAGTATGTTTATGGTATCTTGTTATTTAAAAAACCTGTGATTTTAATGAAGTTAGATTGCACGCTATTTCTTCTATGGTTAGCAATTTTTTTTTTTTTGCTGCCTTCTTAAATAATATATTCTCTACTTTGATGCCTTATATATTCTTCTTTATTTCTTCTAGTACTTTTGATGTTACCTCTTCTGTATTTTCCTTTTGAGTTCATCTTTTATTTTTTTGCTTATAATGTGGGAAGAATGTTATTTTTATTTGAAATTTTAATACATCCAACACATGTTAGAGGGGTTTCTTCAGTCCTTGGATTATTTATCTCATTAGGACATATTTACTTTATGAAAATGTTGAACATTTTATTGACATATATATTATGTATGTTTCAAAAGGTGCATAATATTAAACGTGTATCTTGATAAATTTTATTACCACTCCAATCAAGAAATATTATATCAACATAGAAGTTCTGCTCGAATTCTAAGTAATTGTCACAAAAGATAAATACTTTCTAACTTTTGATACAAAATATACCTATAATTATAATTGATATAAAAATGAGTTAAACTCGATGAGTTAAAAAATTATCAGATTGTATAAAATAAAACCAAACAAAAAATAATTAGTTTTATGCTGCCTAAATTAAATAGATCAATTTTAAATAAGATTATTTAAGAAAAGATAAGGTAGGCTTGTTCTAATAAAAATAGAGGGTATTATAAATGTCAATATAAGAAAAAGAAAGAAACACACAAGTTATTAGAACTATAGATTAGTTATAATTTCATCTAAAATTGACATAAATGAGGCCAAGTGTGGTGGGTCACACCTGTAATCCCAGCACTTTGGGAGGCCAAGGTGGGCGGATTACCTGAAGTCAAAAGTTCGAGACCAGCCTGGCCAACATGGTGAAACCCCATCTCTACTAAAAGTACAAAAATTAACCGGGCATGGTGTCATGTGCCTGTAATCCCAGCTACTCAGGAGTTTGAGGCCTGAGAATTGCTTGAACTGGAACGGCGGAGGTTGCAGTGAGCCGAGATTGCACTGCTGCACTCCAGCCTGGGCGGCAAAGTGAGACTGCATCTCAAAAAATAAATAAATAAATAAATAAAATTAAGTAAAAATAAAGAAAGAAAATAGACATAAATGGGATCATGTTGTCTGTATTCATCTCTGCTTATGCTGCTGGATATGGCAATTCTTTGTCTATTTTCGTTGCTTTATAGTATTGCATTGTATGAATATACTAAAAACTTTTTATCTGTTCTAGTGTTTATAAACATTTGGATTGTTTACACTTTAGAGTCCGATGAACATTGCACCTATGAAGATTACTGTGTATATATTTTTGTGAACATATGCATAACATTCTGTTGGACATATACCTGACAGTGGAACTGCTGGGTTTTACAACATGCAAGTGTCTAGCTTTAGTGGATCTGTAAAAGAGATTTTTGAGGGACTGTACCAATTTCACTCCCACCAGTAAGATATGAGAAATTTTGATAGTAAAAAGGTTTATTTTATTTTATTTTTAATTGTATTCACTCTAATATGCAGACGTTAGCATCAGGTCATAGTTCTAGAATAATTAATGATGCCAAGCACATTGTCATATTTAACAGCAGTTTTGATAGACTTATTGTAAAGTGACTTTTGCCCAGTTTTAAAATTGTTTTGCCTGCCTTTGCCTTGGCATTGCTAGAAATTCAGAAATCTTCTCTTTCCTATGCTTTGACTCCCACAGTCTTAATCATATATTTTTATGAGCAGAATGTCATTTTAGCATAATTCAATATATCAATAATTTTCTTTATGGTTAGAACTTTTTATGTCCAGTTTAGTAACAAAACAACTTTGCTTACCCCAAGATTATAAAAATATGATCATATATTATCTTTTATAACTTTATTGCTCTGCCATTCATATTAGATTTACAATTCACCTAAAATTGATTTCGACATATGGTGCAAAATAGAAGATTCAGTTTTCTATTTGAATATTTAATTGATACAGCATAATTTGTCAAAAAGTCTATTTTTTTCCTTTTATTGTTCTATCTGTGTATTTTTACACTAATTCTACCCTATCTTCCTTACCAGAGTATCATAATAAACACAACACCTTCACAAGTATAAGTTGTCCAGTTCTTCTGCAAGACTGTTTTGCTTGTCCTGGGTCATTTGAATTTCTCTGTATAGTACAGATTCAGTTTGAAATTTTTCAGCCAAAAATGCAGCTTAGATTTTCATTATGATTGTAGTAAATCAATAGATCAATTTAGGGAAAACCACAACTTCATTTCACTGAGTTGTTTATTGCTTAACATAGAATATGACTTTATATATTTAAGTCTTTTGTATATTCTGTCAGTAATATTTTGTGGTTCTTGTTAATACCTTTTAAATGTTTTTTAGATTTTTTTTCTAGAGTTATATTATGGTATTGTAAATTGCATCCGATTTTGAAATTTTATCTTATAGTTATTTGTGGCATTATACATACAAAAATTATTTCCTTTCTCGATCTTGAGTAAAATGATATTACTAAATTCACTCAGTACTTCTCAAAATTTATCTATACATTTGTTTATACTTTCTAAGCACACATTCAAGTCATGAGTGGGTACTAAATTACAACAAGTGAACTTTTAGCAAATGTTGAAATGATCAGATGTATTCTCTCATTTATTTTGCTACTATGATAAGTTAAATTGTTCCATTTTTAAATGTTGAGCCAACTTTGTGTTCCTGGAATAAAACCAATTTGCTTTTGGTGCATCATCCTATTAATATATCCCTGGAAATAAATAGCTAGTATGTCCAGGATTGTTTGCATCTACACTTATGAGAAAGACAGGTCAGCAATTCTCATTTCTTATAATGTCTTAATTGGTTTGGGCTTCGGGTTTGTTCTTATCTCACAAAAGTGATTGAGTAATTTTTCTTCACTAATCAGGTATTCATTTTTTAAATAGATATAGGACTATTTAGAACTTCTATTTCTTCTGGTGTATTTTTTAGTAACTTGCACTTTTGGGAGATTTTATCCATCTCATCTAAGTTTCCAAATTGATTCATATACAATAATTCATAATCTCTTATTAACTTTTTATGTATGTGTATTGTGATATGGATGATTTGTGCATTATACATGCTTTGTCTGGTTATTCTTTCTAGCAGTTTATCAAATGTATTTGTTTTCTCAAAAGACCAACTCTTTGCTCTGCTGATTTTCTCAGTAGTGTATTTACTTTGTCTATGAATAATTTTAACGTTTTTGTCTTTACAGTTAGTTTGATGTTTATTTACTAACATTACTAATATAGTTCCTCTCTCCTGCTCTGTTTTAAAAGAAATATGATCATTGTTCTTTTTTTTTCTGTATACTATGTTTTTTAGCTCTATCGATATGTGTGGTAGGCAGAATAAGTAGTCCCCGAAAGTTGGCCACGTCCTAATCTGTGGAAACTGTAAACGTATTACCTTACATGGCAAAGAGACTTTGAAAATGTGATTAAATTGAGGATATTGGGACGGAGAGACCATCCTGAATTATGTGCATGGACCCAAAGGCTCTTATAAGGAAAAGAAGGAGGCAAAAGAGTGAGACAAGGAGATGTGGCCATGAAAGCAGAAGTCACAGAGGTTAAAAGATGCATTGCTGGCTTTGAAGATGGAGATAGGAGCAAAAACCTAAGAAGTCCAAATATAATTGAGAGGCTGAAATGAGCAAGAAAAGGAATTCTACCCAAGGGTATTCCCAAAATACCAGTCCTGCCAACACCTGGACTTTGGCCCAGTGAGAATGACTTTGGACTTCTGACCTCCAGAACTATAAGATAACAAATCTGGGTTATTTTTAAATTACTAAATTTGTGGTAATTTGTAACATCAGTATGGAAAAATTAATAAAGCATGTTTCAACACTTTGCTGCTGTTAAGATTTTATTTTGAACCTTACTTTTTTAAACTACACTATTGTTTTCCTCAGCTACAACCTTAGTGGTCCTTTCCAGATGGGTGGATAATACGTTTTTACAGTCTTTATATTTCTTAGATGCCTTCACTCTGACACCCACCATATAGTATAATGGTATAACTATCGTAAAGGATTCTAAACCGAATACTTTAAAGGTAATATTGTATTGACCTTATTTATTTTTAGTGATAAAAGTCTATTGTCAATGTAATTGATATTACTTTGTGGAAAATATGCCTTCTTCCCCCTCTGGTAGACATTAAATTTATTTACTCTTTGTCTTTGGTATTAGCAGATATTTCCTCTGTCCTTTTTAAAGGCAATTGTATTTTTAACATAAAATATATTTTAATCTGCCATTTGTGTTTGGAACAGATGAAAAAAGTTTTCTTTTGTTTGGTCGGTTTTTAAAATTCCCTCCCAGTTATATGTACCTAGAAGTGCCTTAGAGATACTTAAATAAGAAATGAAATAGCTGTATTCGCATGTCTTAAAATATGACAGTTATTAAAACACATCGCCTGTTAGTTTAATGCATTTGTGCATTCTTAGGTAACTGGCAAATTGCCTCATTTGCATTGTTTCAAACTTTTGTTAGTATATCTTATTTTGTACTAATGTTTTCCCTCTCTTTATCATTTTTTCTAAAGACTAAATACTTCAATATCTAGGGAAAATACATGTCAATGTTTAAGTTTACAATTCTAATAAGTTTATTTAAGTTGTAGTGACAGAGACAGGATTCTTAAGATATATTATACCACAGTTGATTATAAAGAAGATTATATCTTTTAAGGAGAAAAGTGGAGAAGGTGAAAGAAAGCAAACAAAATGCTGTATTTTCAACCCCAGGCATGGTATTCACATTTTCTAAATTTTTCTATAAAATGTAGATAATACCGACTTTGCAAAATTGTTTCAATATTTAAATAAAATAACTAAGTGAAGTAATTAAGGAAAAATAATTCTCTGCCATTAGCAAATATTCCACATATATGTTTGTATGCATACACATACACACATACACACACACACACTTTAGCTCTCCTCTCCCTGTGAAAGTTTTAAAAATAAGATTACTATTTCTTAAGTTTCATAATATTAGAAGAATCATTCTGTTTTAAAATTATAAGTTTTTCACTTAACATAATGACCTCCAGTTTCATTTATCTTGTTTCAAATACCAGGATCTCCTTCTTTTTTTAAATGACTGAATACTCCATTGTGTGTAGTGGTTACACTGCATCAATTTATGTAGATAACATATAAGACTAATTCAAAAGCATCTTCAGTCAAAATGACCAGGACTGTTTACTGGGGCAAATGCACAGACACATTGGTCAAGGAGAAGGGATTGATCATTAGAACCTTCCTGAGTGAGGCTGCCCCATTAAGCCCTAGACAGTATCATTCAGCTGGACACAGCTTTGAAGTGCTCCCCTTCCTCCTTGCTAGCCCTGCCAACAAAATCCTCATTCTGGCAATTGTCTGATGTTAGTAGTTGTAGAAAAATACTCTATACTAATCCACAGAAAAATCAATACTAATATCATGGACATCATGGACTGTAAAGTCATAAATGTGCAGTTAAAATCCTGTGTCACCTACAAACACTAAACTCCAGCTTCTAGGTCTGTTCCACCTTCAAAAAAAAAAAAAAGAAGGAGCAGTAGAAGAAGAAGATAAAAACAACAGCCTTTTGCAAACACTACGAGGAATAAATCAGCTGGTGTGTGTGAGAATGGACCATATGTGAGATGTGACTCACAGATTCACCTTGCAGACCCTATCTGAAAAGAGATAAAACACTTAGAAAACTGAGCACTGAATCTGAAACTTAGTTTGAATTCAGTGCATGCACTGATCATTGTTTTTAAGTTATAGAGCTCCATATTATGGTTGACTGTTATAACAATATCCTGAATAAGCGTAAATATCTAACATGTTTCATAAGATTTTTGACACTTTATACAATTCAGTTTTGATAGGATATATTGGCCACACACAATACATGGATACTGGCAACCTGTGGAAGCTAAAACTCAGACACGAAATACAGCATGGGGAGTCTGTGTGTGTGACTAAAACTTTAGAGAGTCGCTCAAATCATGTAGAGGACGAATCTTCTATTTTTTTTCCATCACGCTAATCCTTGTACTAATGCTAGCCATAACCTCCTTAACAAATTTGTTGTAATTCACATCTTAATGACATTCAGTGCAACATTCTACAGAAATTAACAGCTCTCTCGACAAGTGGCAGCCTGCAGTTTATGTGGCACTAATATGCAGTTAAGTAGTTTGGGCTACTCAGACACCTGGCCCACATGAAACAGCTGGAAAAGCACAGCTATTAACCTTTTGCTTACAAAGAGAAGCTTTCCTACAGATGCTAAAACATTATGGGAGACTTGAAAATGCCTTGTAATTGCTCAGACAACTTTTCTAATTGTAGGTAATGGCATTATGCCTTCCTTTCCTCAACAGTGGAGAGGAGAATCCTATCTAGTTTCTCCTGTTTGATCTATGTCACTTTGTGAATATGCTATTAAATTTAAGCGTATCAGAATCAGGGAGAGAAGGGCTTTACAGACAAAAACGTTATGCTGTATGTGAAGCCAAAGAAGCACTGCCTTAACAGGTAAGAATACTTGAGAATGAGAAATTATATCAGCATATGGTAAGTGCAGGAAAACAGAACTAATGTTTTTTAAGGGCTAGTCAGGTATATGTTAACTATTTACTTATTTATTTATTTATACTTTTTAAGATTCACTGAAACTTTGTAGAAAAGAGAAAGTGAAGCATCGAGATTTTTGTCCAGAATCACAATTAGGACTTGGTAATTCTAGCTGGGAACGATGGCTCATGGCTGTAATCCCAGCACTTTGGGAGGCTGCGGTGAGTAGATCACAAGGTCAGGAGTTCGAGACCAGATTGACCAACATGATGAAACCCTGTCTCTACTACAAATACAAATATTAGCTGGGCATGGTGGCGTGCTCCTGTAATCCCAGCTACACAGGAAACTGAGACAGGAGAATCACTTGAACCCAGGAGTGGAAGTTGCAGTGAGCTGAGATCATACCACTGCACTCCAGCCTGGGTGACAGAGTGAGACTCCCTCTCAAAAAAAAAAAAAAAAAAAAAAAGAACTTGACAGTTCTGAGATTAAAGTCCAAGCGACACCTATGTAACATTCTAAACAAGTTCCTAGGCAGGTTATATTTTCATTTGTCTCCATAATATTTTTATATCTAATTAAAATATTAGATATCCCAAATAAATTCTATAAGTAAAATTTTTTGCCTAAAATTTTAAGGTCCAGATAGTCATTGGTACTTGATGTAGTTCAGTGATTATTTGCTTCAGAAAAAGATGTAAATAAATGATGGTATCATCTGATAGCCTGGTTAAATAAACACATGGCACCACCTGCTAAAACATCCTGTTGCCTTATATTCAACAATTATTTTTGAAGACCTGCACTGTGCTTGGCAGCAGGCTAGGTCTCAATGAAAAGTTCTCTGCAGGAGAAGTATATGTACTATGAGAGCTTATAAAGGGTAATTTATTTCACCTGGGAATTGAAGGAAGGGTTAGAAGAAGATGTAATAACTATGCTAAAATCTAGAATAATGTAGAAGCTAATATGTTTGCATGAGAAATAGAAGAAAGAAGACCACGTCTTTGGTAGAGTGACTCATACGTGTGGCAGCCCTATTCAAAAACATTTTAAAAGGCTAGTAGCAGTTTGAATGTAAAGTGGAAAGAGGAAGGAAGCGTAAGAGAAAGGTGAGCTTAGGGAAGCAGGCAATGGTTAAGACATTTGGAGACTGAAAGACTATGATCATTTCTTTCAAACATAAAAGGAAATCCAATAAAGTATTTTAAACAGGTGGGTGATTGGTGACCTAACTCAATTAACAGTTTGAAAAATCTCTGTGGCTGTAGTGTGGAGAAAAAAACTCCTGGAGAAAGAAAGGGCAGGAGATGATGGTCACGTGGGCTATGGCGATGGCTTGAGGAAACATATCAATAGATTGGATAATGAATAATGAATTGGATTTGGAGGGTAGACAAGTGAGGGGCATCCAGAAGGATACTTAAGTTTCTGGCTTGCATAGCAGGATGGGTGGTAGTGTTATCCATTAAGCCAGAGAACACTGGAGAAGAACCCTGTACAAAAGGAAGCCCTTGAGTTTACCTTGGGACATTATAAACTAGAGGTGTATTTGAGACATTTAACCAGAGATATCAAGCAGTCATTACGCTGCAAAGCATCCTGGATGGAAACCCAAACTTGCGATTAAGACCTATTTGAAGCCTCATGCATGGTTAAGATAGTTTATGTAAAGAAAGTCAAAACAATGGGACAAAAAATAAGAGAAATTCGTTATTTCATTACAAGTACCTCAAGACAGCAATATACAACTTCAAAAAACCACCGTCCGAATGAACCCGTTGGAGTTGTTAATGTGGCTGCTGTGGACAGAAGTTGTAAGACCCAATTACTAGGGAGAGGAAAGTGAGCTTGAAAAGTGAGTGTCCTCCCAGAGAAACAAGAGAAAAATATGGACAAGGTAGAGCCATGGACAACAATGGAAGAAAGTATTTCAAGAAGAAGAGCAATATAAAATGTTACAATTGCTGCAGAAAAGTCAAGTAAGATGAGGCTAGAGGAAGGATATGGAGCTTGGCAACCTAAAAGTCATCAGAATCCTTTCCAGAATTGTATCACTGTAGTTACAGGGCAAGAAGCCAAATTGGAATAGGCCGAGGAGTGAGCAGGGGTCTTACCTGTTACTATCAACCCTCTGTACTCTAATAGCACTTATCTCACTACACTGAACCTATATCCTTTTCAACTTTTCAAATGAAGTGTGAGTTCATTAGGACCATAAATTATTTATTTTTGCATTCTAGTCTCATCACAATAGTCAGAGTGGTCTTCCCAAGTCAGACCAGCTCTCTGCCTAAAATCCTCCAGTGACTCTCAAGAATCCTCATATTACCTTCCATATCAGCCATTCCCTTGATCTCTCCGGCTTACTCTTCTACCTCTCGCCCCCTCATGGCATCCAGTAAAGGCCCCTGGCCTCCTTACTCTTCCACAAAATGCTAAGCTCGTTACCCTTCTTTCCATCTACTTGTGTGCCCTTTCCATACACACCCTCATGGATGATTTCCTGGCTTCTTCTCAATCTTTATTCAAATGTCACTTCTTTTCATGAGAGGCCTACCCTGCAGACGGTCTAAAGTGTCACCATCACCATCTCATTAAAATGGTTTCTGTCCTTCTTGCCTGTTTGTATTTTTCCTCTTCAATACTTAACACTTTCAAATATACTCTAATTTATTTATCATGTATTTTGCCTATTCTCCATCAGAATATGTTTCATGAAGGGATACCTTTTTCATGCATGACTTTTTACTGTTACATCCCCAGGTCTGCCGTAATATTCTATGCAGAGATATACTCAGTAATTATTTGTTGAATGAATAAAAATTTCCAGTGCGTTACACAGTGCTCTATACATAATAGACATATGGTAAGTTCACAAATGAGTAGACTTCTTTTATTATGAACAAATTATATTAATTACTAAGATTGTATTGAATACAATAATACAAGTGGTATTTTTTATTCTGTCTGTTTCCTTAATATTAATTTTTGGTGTTTATCTGTAACCCATCAACACTGCAGTCTAGTCATTACGGTGAAATACTTTGAAGCAATTTGCAGTTGTAGGATTTCATTGGCTGTCCATGTCAACCTTGAAATTAGACTGATGGAATGTTATGCTCTCATTTGGATCTAATGCCTTTCCTGGAGCATCAGGGTAAAGAATACTGTTTTCACTAACTTTCTTAATAACAATACTAAAAGATGAACATTCTGTAAGTCTGAAATTCATTTGTTTTTAAACTCCTTTCAAACATGAGCCTGGCTTCACAAAGCAGAAAAGAAAGATAATGTTATACTCTGGACTTGACTAAGAGGGTGGATTAAACAATTGGGTGGAAATGTTTCATGACATCTTTATGTCCTCTACTGATATTTATTTCAAATTGAGTGATTTATTGCTCCAAAATTTTTCTTATATGATTTCATATCATTTTTCTCCCCAAAGAAAATAAAGACTACATTGTTGAGTCATAACTCAGTCGACTTCATAAATCTGTGACCTGTCATCAAGTTTAGTATGGAAGAATTGTCATAATGATGGAGATTAGTTTGTCTGGGGTAGAGGAGAAATCTTGAGGCATAACTTCTAGCAGCGTAAACCATGTTCTCTGAGGAGCTTGGTGAATGTGTTTAAGAAATATGGTTCATTGACATTTTTTTGAAAAGAAAAATTAATGATAACGGGTAGGAGGCATAGTAGCCACTGTTCCCCTAAGACACAAACACTATATAAAATGTGTGTCGAGAATATAGTCAGGGCCAAAGATCATGGTGTAGATCTCATGTCGAAAGCAGGAAAGAATAAATAGTAAATCTACTCCCCTGCGGCATACTTGTATTTCTTTTGTCTTTTGTCTTATCTGAACTACCTCTTTTCATTTGTTTGCTCTCATGATAAATCCCTTTCCAGAGCCCAAACATGAAGGAAGCAAGAATTGTACTCTGATCCCCAACACTGTAGAAATAGAACAATTGAGGATTTCCTCACTGTCTATTGCGAGAGAGATAATGCCATAAAAATCACCTTCTATAGATGGTTTTTATAAGGGAAGAGCTGTAGGGCCAACCTAAAATCTCTATAGTGCAGCAACTGCTCTTGCCCTTGCAGCACAAATCCCCGATGTTATCAGCTCCTTCAGACTGAGGCCAGCTCTCAAAGCTCCAGTGTTTCTAAAAGTTCCCTTTCCAGCAAAATAGTTTAAGAGAGTCGTAATGATGCTGTATCATTAAGGATTTCCTTGCGTTAGGGCCGATTTAGTTGTATACTGATATGACTTAGGGTTTATTTATTCACAAGAAGTCTTTTCCCCGATAAAAAGCGTGTACCAAAGGCCTCTCTGTCTCTTGGTAATTCGCCTAGCTCAGTGGTAGGAATGCAGGCCTCAGGGTCTGAGGAAATTTTCAAAACAAATTTGACCAATTGCCATCCATGTCACTGAGAAAATTATTAAGCTCCCTGAGCTTCAGTATACTCTATAGAAAATGGGCATAAATAATAATTTTTCCTTTATAAGGTGGCTGTGATGAGTATTTCAGTGAGTAAAAATTAAATGCCTGGAAAAGAGTTGGAACTCAGTCAATGGGTGCATTCTCATTGTCACCTCCAAACAACAATATTACAGAATTATCCCATGTAGGTTATCATGTATTTGTCATTCTAGTCCAGCAACGAAGTAGACTCCATAGTCGAATTTATGAAAATTTAAATCCTACAGCCTGATGTTAGCAATAGCATTTGGTTATTTGAAAAGTTATAGATGTTTGACAGTAACAACTCTAAATTAGCTTCCACTTGACTAAAGGTTTTTGATCTTCATTTATGAGACCAATTTTGAGAAAATGTTACATACATAAAGTTCCTTTCTTGCATCAGTAGAGATATATTTTTAATCATTTAAAAATTCATGTGGAGCATCTCTTCTTACAATATGTTATGATACTGCACTGTGAAATGTCAGTTCAGAGCATCAGGTAATTTTTAATTCATCTCCAGGCTCCTATGGAGTGAAAGGAAGTTTGGAAATGGATTCTCTATAATCAGACCATCCAGAATCATAAGGTTAAAAGTAGCTTGTCAGCATTTGGACTTTTACTCTGAAATGCATTATATTCCTAATACTCACTACAGAAAGGAACAAAAGATTAAGATAGATGTCTATCTTTACATATATATAGACTCTCCTGACCTCACAATGGGACTTCAACACTGTATTAAAATTTTCAGAATAACTGAAGACTAAATTCCCAAAAACATATGAAACAAATAGAACTACTCATACTTCTATTTATTACAGACCTACTGTATACAAGAAACTAAAAACTAGAAATGTAACAGTAAATGTGAGACACAGTTCACCTGAAAAGGGGCTTTAGGCCTAATGAGGATTTACAGTCAATTTCAAATACATTGAGTTATGTACATGTCGTAATGTTCCACTCCCCAATTTGTTTACTCAAATTATGCCTAGATGCTTCCTTTAGTGAATGGAAAGGTAGATGACTCAATTTTTACTTTAATGCGCAAACTATACTAAATTAACTGTGCCATATGTGTGTATATAATATTCAAATATCTGCATCTTCAACTACAATTGATTAGCAAGACCAAAAAAATACCATGTGTTATTCCATTTAGTGATCAAATTGTAATCTTAAGTACAGTTTGACCACCTGTCTTTTCTACTGTAGCACTAATTGCTACTGTAATGGAGGAAAGATTTATATCATATTTAGGAACTACATGTCCCTTTTTCCACTTAAAAGTTACAAGCTGATTTCCCAAAGCCTCATCACCAGTGGCTCTTGAAGGACAGCATTAGCATCACCTGGAAAAGTATTAGAAAAGGAAATTTGGGAGCCCCACTTCAGAACTATCGAATCAGTCTCTGGGTGTGAAGTCCAGCGATTTACGTTTTAAGCTCTGCACATGATACTGAAGCATACTTAAGTTTGAGAGCTTGAGTCATTATTTCCATTTGAAGTCATTCCACGTAGATTGGTTCAGAGCCCGTCATTCACTTTTCCTCCTACATTCACTTTTCCTCGGTTGTTCTTTGTGCCTGTGGAGCTCTTGAAATGAGGTTATCCAATTGAAGATTTGCTGTCAGGGTAAAAACATGACAAATTTTTAAAAAACATATGTGGCTTATATTTATTGTTCATATTACATATATTTGGGGGAATTATTTTTAAAATTTTTCAGCTTTATTGAGGTATAATTGACATATAGAAATCTTATAAAGTATACAATTTAAAGTTTATTTATATATATGTGTGTGTGTATATATATAGAGAGAGTGAAATAATTGCCACAATCAAAGTAATTAACATTTTTGTTACTTCACATAATTACCTTTTTTTTTTGAAATAGTGAGAATACCTTCAATCTTCTGTCTTAGCAAATTTCTTTTTTTTTTTTTGTGGATTCATTATGTATTCTGAAAACAAGTCCTCTATGAAATGAGTGTTTTGTATATTTTTTGCTTAAGTCTATACCTTATCTTTTCATTTTCTTTTTTTTTTTTATCATTATACTTTGAGTTCTAGGGTACATGTGTATAACGTGCAGGTTTGTTACATATGTATACTTGTGCCACGTTGCTGTGCTGCAACCATCAACTCGTCAGCACCCATCAACTCGTCATTTACATCAGGTATAACTCCCAATGCAATCCCTCCCCACTCCCCCCTCCCCATGATAGGCCCCAGTGTGTGATGTTCCCCTTCCCGAGTCCAAGTGATCTCATTGTTCAGTTCCCACCTATGAGTGAGAACATGCGGTGTTTGGTTTTGTGTTCTTGTGATAGTTTGCCAAGAATGATGGTTTCCAGCTGCATCCATATCTTAGCAAATTTCAAGCATACAATACATTATTGTAAACTGTAGTCACCATGCTGTACATTAGATCACCGGAATGTCATCCTGCATAGCTAAAACGCTGTATTCTTTGACAAACATTTCCCAATTTTCCCCTCCCCACTCTGACCCTGGCAATCACCAGGTTGCCACTCTGTACTTCTGTGAGTTTGACTATTTCAGTTTTACATATAATCATGTAGTATTTGGTTTTCTGTGTCTGGCATATTCCACTTAGCATAAGTTCCTTCAGGTTTGTACAGATTATTTCAAATCATAGAGTTTCTTTCTTTTTTTAAGGCTAAAAATAAGCTGAAAAATATCCCATCATATCTATCTCTGTGTGTGTGTGTGTGTGTGTGTGTATGCTGCAATGAATATAGGAGTGCAGATTCTACTTAAAGATCCAAGTTTTATTTTCTTGAGTATCGATATGGTTTCATTCTGTGACCCCACTCAAATCTCCTCTTGAACTGTACTCTCATAATTCCCACACGTTGTAGGAGGGACCCGGTGGGAGATAATTTGAATCCTGGGAGAAATTTCCTCCATACTGTTCTCATGGTAGTGAATAAGTCTCACAAGACCTGGTGGGTTTGTCAGGGGTTTCTGCTTTTGCATCTTTCTCATCTTCTCTAGCCACCACCATATAAGAAGTGCATTTCACCTTCTGCCATGATTCTGAGGCCTCCCCAGCATGGGGAACTGTAAGTCCAATTAAATCTCTTTTTCTTCCCAGTCTCTGGTATGTCTTTATCAGCAGCATGAAAATGAACGAATACAGTGAGGTCTGAGCATTAGTATGAAGGTGACATCACTGAAAGTAGAGTTGGAAAGAATTATACAACATCACACCATTATGGTTTTTCCACAATATAGACAAAATAGATGTAAATAGCTTCAAGAGCATATATTGTTGTACATTGTAAAATAAATACCAGTAGAGTGTGGTGATGCAGAAAAGATACCCTAAAATATGAGAGTGACTTTGAATTGGGTATCAGGCAGAGGTTGCAACAGTTTGGAGGGCCCAGAAGGAGACAGGGAAATGTGGGAAAGTTTGAAACTTCCTAGAGACTGGTTGAACGGCTTTGACCAAAAGCTGGATAGCAAAATGGACAATATGGTCTAGGCTGAGGTGAGGAATTTGTTGGGAACTGGAGTAAAGGTGACTTGCTATGTTTTAGCAAAGAGACGGGTGGCATTTTGCCCCTGCTCTAGAGATCTGTGAAACTCTGAACTTGAGAGAGATGATTTAGGGTACCTGGCGGAAGAAATTTCTAAGCAGCAAAGCATTCAAAATATAACTTGGGTGCTGTTAAAAGCATTCCATTTTAAAAGGGAAACAACATGAAAGTTCAGAAAATGTGCAGCCTGATGATGCAGTAGAAAAGAAAAACTCATTTTTTTAGCTAAAATTCAAGTTGGTTGCAGAAATTTGCATAAGTAACAAGAAGCCAAATGTTAATCCCCAAGACAATGGGGGAATATGCCTCCACGGCCACTTCATGGCAGCCCCTCTCATCACAGACCCAGAAGCCTATGAGGGAAAAATGGTTTCGTGGTCTGGGCCCAGGGTCCCCATACTGTGTGCAGACTACGGACTTGGTACCCTGCGTCCCAGCCGCTCCAGCCATTGCTAAAAGGAGCCAAGGTACAGCTCAGTCCTCGGTTTCAGAGAGTGAAAGCCCCAAACCTTCCACGTGGTATTCAGCCAGCGGGTGCACAGAAGTCAAAAATTGAGGTTTGGGAACCTCTGCCTAGCTTTTAGATGTGTGGAAGCACTTGGATGCCCAGGCAGAAGTTTGCTACAGGGATGGGGCTCTCATGGAGAACCTCTGCTAAGGTAATGCAGAAGGGAAATGCGGAGTCGGAGACCCCACACAGAGGAGTCCCTGTTGGAGCACAGCCTAGTGAAACTGTGAGAAGAGGGCCGCCATCTTCCAGACCCCAGAATGATTGATCCACTGACAGGTCACACCGTGCACCTGGAAAAGCCGCAGAAACTCAACGCCAGCCTATGAAAGCAGCCAGGGAGGTTATCCCCTGCAAGCCACAGGGGCACAGCTGTCCAGGACTAGGGAAACCTACCTCCTGCTGCAGCCTGACCTGGATGTGAGACATGGAGTCAATGAAGAACATTTTGGAGTTTTAGAATTTGACTGCCCTGATGGATTTCGGACCTGCATGGGCCCTGTAACCCCTTTGTTTTGGCCAGTTTCTCCCATTTGGAATGGCTGTATTTACCAATACCTGTACCGCCATTGTATCTAGGAAGTAACTAACTTGCTTTTGATTTTATAGGCTCATAGACAGAAAGGACTTGCCTCCGATGAGACTTTGGATGGTGGACTTTTGGGTTAATGCTGAAATGAGTTAAAACTTTGGGAAAATGTTGGGAATGCGTGATTGGTTTTGAAATGTGAAGAAAGACTTGAGATTTGGAGGGGTCGGGGGCAGAGTGATATGGTTTCACTGTGTTCCCACCCAAATCTCATCTTTAATTGTGCTCCCATAATTGCCACATGTTGTGGGAGGGACCCAGTGGGAGATAATTGAATCCTGTGGGCAGTTTCTCCCATACTGTTCTCGTGGTAGTGAATAAGTCTCATGAGATCTGATGGTTTTATCAGGGGTTTCTGCTTTTGCATCTTCCTCATTTTTCTCTTGCTGCCGCCATGTAAGAAGTGCTTTTCGCCTCCTGCCATGATTCTGAGGCCTCCCCAGCCATGTGGAACTGTAATTCCAATTAAACCTCTTTTTCTTCCCGGTCTCAAGTATGTCTTTATCAGCAGCATGAAAATGGACTAATACAGATATATACTCAGAAATGGGATTTCTAAATCATATGGTACTTCCATTTTTAAATATTTTAAGGAAGCTCCATATTGTTTTGCATAAGGCACAGATAGAAAGACATTCTCCACTCATGGATTAAAAGAATTAGTGTTGTTATAATGCCCATACTACTCAAAGTGATCTACAGATTCAATTCAATCTCTATCAAAATCCCAGTGATATTCATTACAGAAATAGAAAAAAAAGAAAAAAGAAAAATTCCTATGGAACCACAAAAGACCACAAATACCCATAGCAATATTGAGTAAGAAGAATAAAGCTGAAGGCATCACACATTCAAAAGGTATTATAAAGCTGCAGTAATAAAAACACTATGTTACTAACATAGAACCAGTCATATGGACCAATGGAACAGAATAGAGAGCTTAGAAATAGATTCACACACTGACAGTCAACTGATTTTTGACAAAAATACCAAGAACACAAAGCAGTGAAAAGATAATCTCTTCAATAAATGATGTAGGAAAAACTGGCTATCCAATGCAAAAAAATAAAATTTGACTTTTCTCTCACATCATATTAAAAACAAATTTAAGACATAAAACTGTACAACTACTAGAAGAAAACATATCTAAAAGGCTTCTTGATATTGGTCTTGGCAAAAAGTATTTTGTTTATGGCACCAAAAGCACAGGCAACACAAGCAAAAATAAACTGAGATTGCATCAAACTAAAAAGCTTCTGCACAGCAAAGGAAACAATCAACAGACTGTAAAGCAATCTACATAAAGAGCAAAAATATTTCCAAATCATATATCTGATAAGGGGTTAAGGGATTAATACCCAAAATATATAAGAAACTGATGCAGCTCAATAGCACAATAAAACAAAATAAAATACTGAAATAGATAAAGGACCTGATTAGACATTTCTTAAAAAGAAGACATATGTCTTAATCTGTTGTGTACTTCTGTAACAGAATACTTGAGACTGGGTAGTCAATAAAGAACAGAAATGTATTTCTCAGAGGGATTAGTAGTTCTGCTAGAGGCCTGTGGCAGCCCAAAAGTGTTAACTCCTGTGTCACTTGTACACGTCAATGAAAATACATACTTCAGTGTATGGGATGTGATTTCCCTTGCAGTCGTCAGTGTAGCCAAGTGGCATAGTCCATAAATACAAAGAAGGAGAGACGGTATGCTCTTTGGATAGATTTCGATCAATGGGAAACAGGATATGACAAATATACACAGAGGCATTCCTTCACCCCATCTACTCACCTCCAGCACAGCCATCTGGAGAGGTTCTGCATGCCAAAGCAAGTGTACCTGTTGTGTGAGGACACACGTCCTTTGGTGGTTTGTCATAAAACAGAGGCCAATGCACTGATCACTCCCTCTTACTAAGTCCCTGAATCACATGTCTGATCCTGTGAATGTCTGATTCAAAGCAGAGAATGTGAACCCTAGGTGGAACAAGGAGAGAAGGGAAGCAGCAAGAGGTTAGTGGGCAGTGACAGGGTGGTTGAGATGGCAGATCAGAGGTCTTGATACATAGGGTTAATATGTTGACTGAGGACAGCAAAGAGGAATTTCTTCAGTGAAAAATTCACTTATTTCAAATTAAGAAAATGCTTTTATTTCCATGCATGATAAAGGAGATTAACTTTTCCAGGGGTTCTTTATTTCTAAAATAGTTAAGTTTCTCCAGTTGTGAACTAAAATAGCTTCTGTCAGTACCAATTGACCCACTTTTTTACTGTATATTTAGAGGCAAAATAAAGTTCCTCTAATAGAAAGCTTCTCTGACTTATTCTTAGGTCATCTGCTGCTAGTTGTGAATGTGACAAGAAAGCTAGCTCATTAGTGCACTGGAGATGCTTGTGTGGGAAGATGTAGAGTCCCATTTTACTTTGCTGTTTGACATTTTTCTCTCTAATGTGTAATCTACTGAGAGAAGCTAATCCTCAACTCATCCTGCTCAGTGGGAAGTGAAGAAATTGCTAATTATCTCATCGTGAATCCACAAGTACTGCAAATTTTGGTTTGGGTGTTTGTGTACGGCATTAATGAACTAACACTCATTCCTCAATATGGTGATCTAACAGCGAAATATCTGTGACTACTTGCCTTCTATTTGCACTGAGTATAAAACTAGGAATACAGAAGAAAAGTTTCTTCAAATGTTTATAAGTAGCTGAGGAACGGTACAGTCACCTTTCATGGGAGCAAACTAAAGGAAACTTCTGAGAAAAAAAAACCAGAAAAGCTGGAGAAAATGTGACACATCAACATGAAAGACTTTTCTTTCCAAGAGAAAAGTCATAAACTGGCATTCCCTTTGGCTGAATCCAGCTCACAGGCAGGTTTTCTTGAGCTTATTCGGTATTTTTTAATAACGTGAATTAGTTGCTAAAATACAAAAATCATCAGGCTGCAAATAAAAATGCATCCATACTTCTGACTTTCTTTGAAAACAGGTTTCTCTAGCACATTGGTCCGAGGTTCCAGGTGGTTTCTGTTGGAGGGATCCCAGGGGCCAAGCTTTCCCCGGCTCCCCACACTCCCCACCTGACCTTCTTCTCGCATTTACTTTACGTACTTTCCACCTGAAGTCATTTACTGTGCATCCTCTGTTAAGAATTTCTGTATATTTAGATTGTATCTGAACTGACAGTCACATCTTTATCACTGGGATGTTCTAGGACAGTGGTTCTCCAACTTGGCCACACACTAGAGCCATTTATGAAGCTTCAGACGTTGTTATGCTCAGGCCATAACCCATATGAGCTGAACATAATTGTTAGCAGAGAAGGGTATAGAACTCAGGCATAAGTGGGTTCCTTTTCTTAATTCTCTAGGTTATTTCAGTATGTAGCTATGTTTGAGAACAACAGTTCCTGAAAACTTCCCAAATTCCTGAAGTGCCCTTGCACAGAACTCAGATAACGAGGTGATATGGTTTGCCTCTGTGTACCCACCCGAATCTCACCTTGAATTGTACTCTCGTAATTCCCACATGTTGTGGGAGGGACACAGTGGGAGATAATTGAGTAACAGGGGCAGTTTCCCCCATACTGTTCTCATGGTAGTGAATAAGTCTCACAAGATCTGATGGTTTTATCAAGGGTTTCCGCTCTTGCATCTTCCTCATTTTTCTCTTGCCGCCGCCATATAAGAAGTGCCTTTCACCTCCTGCCATGATTCTGAGACCTCCCTAGCCATGTGAAACTGTAAGTCCAATTAAGCTCATTTTCTTGCTAGTCTCCAGTATGTCTTTATCAGCAGCATGAAAATGGTCTAACACACCAGGTAACACCTTACCAGGAGCTATCTGGTGGCAGATGGGATAGCAAGCACACAAGGGGAAAGAGAAAACACAAGTTGGTTAGGTCTAGAGTTTGCAGTGCTGGTTGCACATTAGAAATAACAGGAAGCTGTGACAAAAATCCATTCTGGCCACACCAAGAGCTATTCTGATTTGAGTGATTTGGTTTGGTACCCATTGTTCAGTATCACTTTTAAGCTACCTAGATTTTCTAAGAAACAGCTAGGTTTGAAGGACCACTGGTTTAAGGAGTTCAAGATTGCAGTGACCTGTGATCATGCCACTGCACTATAGCCTTGGTGACAAAGCAAGATGCTATTTCAAGAGAAGAAAATGAAAATGAAAAAACCCCACTGGTTTACAGTATTTTCTGCAGCTTAGAATGCTTAACTGAATTACAGATACTTAATCATCTAATAGCTATGAGCAAACAGGCAACCTGGATATTGTTCAACAAGTGAGCATTTTTAATTGTATTTCACCTTTGGACTGTGTCTAGACCTGACCTTCAGCTTTCTGTGACCTTTTAATTCCCATAAAAAACTGTCACATCTCCAAAATTAGAGGATGAGCCTCTAATTGGCAGGCTCTACTGCATCATGTAATTTTCAACCTATATTTTAAGTGCCTACCAGCTGCTCGTTTCTATCTTACTTCTCACTTTGTCTCCAGAACCTAGCATGGAACCTGGCACCTGGCAGACTCCCAATAATTTTTCTAGAATTTAGAGAATAGCTAAAGAATTTTTTATAGATTCTAACCTCTGCCTCTAAGCTTTTCTGTTATTCCATTTTCGATATAAAATAAATACCATAACACATTCTTTCTTAAAACAATTTTCTAAAATTTCCAAAATGTGGTCTTGTCTCAAAAAATACATATATATATTAGTTTATTCAAACTCTGCTTAGAATTTTCCCTTTATTTGTTCAACAACGCAGTACCCATTTTGCCCACGCAGAAGTTCTTCTTTGTATCTTTATTTCTGGAATTTTTGAAGTCCAGAAATACATTTTTGGAGTTTTGGATTTAATAGAGGGGTCAGAATTTAGGCCACAGAGGCATTTTCTTCTTCACCCTATCACCAGAAAACCTGAGGCAGCATGAGCAGGGAGAAATAAATATACTGTCCATAGAAACTAATGTTATCAGGAAAACAGAAAAAGAAAAAAAAAAAACACAAGCAAATGAACAAACTACACGCACACACGTATACACACACACATATACACACAGATGTATACACACAGACGGTCTCCAACTTATGAGGGTTTGCCGTACGATTTTTTGTTTTTATGATGGTGCAAGCAATACACATTCAGTAGAAACTGGACTTTGAATTTTGAATTTTGATCTTTTCCCAAGTTAGGATAAGCTCTTATGATTCTGGACGAGCCACAGCTTTTCTTTAGCCCATATGCACAAGTCTAAATAACCATAAATTTTCAATTTATAATGTTTTCAACTTTTGGTGATGTTTCAGGACATCACCCCATTGCAAGTAGAGAAGAATCTATCTATCTATCTATCTATCTATCTATCTATCTATCTATCTCTATACACATATATATATCTGTATACATATGGATATGTATCCCCAAATCATACATATCCATATACATGTATCCATACACATACGGATATATATCCCCAAATTAAAGCATTAAAGATAAAAGCAGGAGAATGCAAACAAGTATGATGGTCAATACGAGGACAAAATCTCATGCAGGGAATGAATTGAGAAGAAATGTTCAAAACAAAAATAAAAAGTAGTGAGTTCCTTGTTATGGACATGAAACTTTCCTAAGCCAGAAAGATACAGATGATATTTATTGTTCATTATCATCTAAGTTTGGTTTTCTCTACTCCATAAAATTCCCCCAAATCCTACCAACCTATCATTTGGAAATGATATTCTAGCTCATGTGTGTGAATTTTGTCTCAGATTGATGAAAGCAATAATTCTCAAGCATCCTCTAGAGTAGTCCTCCTAGTGGTAGCTACATGTAGTTGTCTCCCTCTTTTGTGATTTGGGATCTGCGGCAGATTGTATTTTGAAAGATGGCCCCCAAATATCTCCAATCCCATATGTTCTTCTTAAACCTTGCCACTCCATTTTTGAGAATTGGGGTCTCCTTTCTCTCTTTTTAGTCTGGGCAGTCCTGTGACTTTAACCAATAAAAGGTGATGGAAATGATTCTGTGATTTCTGAGGCAAGAAAATGAAAGGTAATGTAGCTTCTACCTTCTTCTTTAAGACACTTGCCTTTGGAGCCCTGGGACACCATGTAAGAAGGACAACTACCATGAGGCCGTTGTGTTATAAAAAGCCCAAAGCAGCTCATGCCGAGAGACCATGTGGAGAAGGCTACATGAAGACAGAGATGCTTGATCAGCCCTGACCCTCCAGCTCTAGTCCTACAATTGCATGAGACCCCAATCCAGGACTATCTAGTCACATCTTTCCAGAATTGACCAGCAGAAGCTGAGCTTTAATACGAAATAATTATTATTTTAAGCTACTAATAAATTATGGAGTGAATTTCTAACTCAGCAATAGTAAGTGGAACACATTTTTATTCTACTATTCCTTCCTTGGATATGGATGGCTCTACTTAACTAGTGTTGTGCTGGTAGATGATTCACAGGTAGCTCCCTGGGATGGGAAGTTCTGATTTGTAGTGCTTACTGATGACTTTACTGTGATTTCAAGTTATCAAGGTGATGCCACTGAAAGCAGAGTTGGAAAGAATTACACAACATCACACCATTATGGTTTTTCCACAATATAGACAAAATAGATGTATAGATTGCTTCACGAGCATAGATATTTGTAAATTATAAATTAAAATAAAATAAATGGTAAATTTTAACTTTGTATTATCTTTATGTTTAACATACATTTATGTATTCTAAATTTATACAATTTAATATCGAATAATAGTTGTTTCTAACACCCAGCTTACAAAATTGCCAAGAAGTTATCTATTGGCCTCAACACACCATGGTACTTAGACTTCTCTATTGCTCTGTGTATTTTTCAGCTTCACCATAAACATCAGAACTTCAGTGTATCCATTCAAAATGACAGATAAGTTCTCTTTTGTGCATACTGTGTCTCACATCCTGCATCCAGTTTATTTAGTCCTCTAGCCTGTCTCATTGACTTCCATTGTTTCAGTGACCTTGGACAATCTGAATCTCTGTAACTATCAAAAGCATTGCTAAGAGTGATTATTAGTGTGTCCCACAAATATCTTACACTGAACTTATGCAAAACTGAAGTCATTGTCTTCCCCATCACCCTTTCCTTTTTATATCTTTTTTATCTTGTTGAGTAGCATCATGAAACTCCTGGTCCCTGAGTGCTCTTGAATTCCACCCTCTTTCTTCTGTGTCCTGTTATTCCACTGACTTTGGTTTCTCAGTTTTCTTGACTTCTCTCCACTTGAGTTGTCACTATCATAGTCCAGATATTGATTCTTTCTTGACAGATTATTTTAACAATTTCTCAAGCAGTGTTCTTACCTCTGGTCTTACACTTATCCTTTCTTCATCCTGACCTCAGGGCTGCCTTTCTAACCATGCTGTTTCTCTAGGATGTGCCCATTTGCGCAAGGCTGGGAGGGGTTGTTGTGTGTGTCACAAGCATTTTTTCTCTATGATTTTGTTGTCCAGTGAAGACAGAGTTTCACATACAAGTTTATATATGTACCTGCATATATACAGTGTCTTATCTCAGGTCACATACTAAGTCTGAAAAATAACCTTAATTTCCCTTTTGCCCAGTACCTACCCTACTTGTGGAATTTCCTTTTTTTTTTTTTTTTTTTTTTTTTTGAGACAGAGTCTCACTCTGTCACCCAGGCTGGAGTGCAATGGTGTGGTCGTGGCTTACTGCAACTTCCGCCTCCCAGGCTCGAGCAATTCTCCCACCCCAGCCTCCTGAGTAGCTGGGACTACAGGTATGCGCCATCATGCCTGGCTAATTTGGGTTGAGACAGGGTTTCACTATGTTGGCCAGGAAGGCCTGGAACTCCTGACATCGTGATCTCCCCACCTTGGCCTCCCAAAGTGCTAGGATTACAGGCGTGAGCCACTGTGCCCGGCCCCTACTTGTGGAATTTCATTAGAGTTCAGGTATAAAGTTCAGGTGCTTATTACTCATTTCATAGCTTTTCTCTTTTGCACTTATATTCTCTAGCTCAGGGGCATCCAATCTTTGGGTTTCCCTGGGCCATACTGGAAGAAGAATGGTCTTGGGCCACACATAAAATAGATTAACACTAACAATAGCTGACGAGCTAAGAAAAAAAAAATCACACAAAAAGACTCATAATATTTTCAGAAACTTTACAAATTTGTACTGGGCTGCATTCAAAGCTGTCCTGAGCCACATGCAAGCTGTGGGTTGGACAAGCTTCCTACAGTTCATCCAACCAATTGAAATTGAAATCTGTCTGAAAGATATTTTCTATTGTCCAGAGACTTGTCTTAATTTTTCACCCTGATTACACCATGGAATAAAACTATAGAAATACAATTACAGGCACTTGATTTAATGTCTAGAGAAAATATTCCCTCGGGAGTTGAGTCACTTTGATCAGCCTTAACTCATAACAATGAGACTACCTGAGTCTTATTTCTGTGGACATCAATTTTTTTTCCAAAAAATCAGTTAATTTATCTTCACTGTACTTCTGAGCTGCACCATTTCCTTTCAGTGACAGTAGCTACATTTCCAAAAATATATTGGATTTTTTTATTAACCCTAATTTATATACTCAGTATTTTAATCTTAATCCTAAAGTGTTTAGGTTCAGCACGACTTGCTAGTGTGAATAAAATTCATTGGATCATAAAATAAGATAGAAAAGTTAAACGATCTGAAATACATTTTATGTGAGACTTTCATTTTTCAATAAAGCTTCAGAAAACATACCCATATTCCACAGGAAGGAATATATTAAAGCTGCATTGAAGATTTCAATAATTTCTGATGTTCACAACAGATTATTTGGATATTTATAACTGAAGGGAAATGATTTCCATCAAAATATGCTGAATTATATTTTCTAGGAATATTTTTCCAATACAATCCCATATGGCCAAAAAAAAAAAAAAAAAGAGCTTTAGAAAACAATTTATCTTAAAAATAATAACAGATTTTGCTGCAATATCTTCATGTTCTTAATTCCCATATAGAGAGTTTTTCGGCTCAATACAGATAGCAATACATAAGGGTTGGTTTTCCCTCCCTGGCACCTGCCTACCGAATGCTATTTTGTACTTGTCAACCACGTCCAAGTGTTGTCAGCCTACCATTTGTCAAAGGCACTAATGCCACTTGCAAAGCTTTACTGCTTCACCTTAAAAAGAAAGGATGGCATTTCCACACAACTGTCATGGACTGCTTGCTATGCCACTTCATTTTGATTGTTTCCCATATGGAGTGGGATGGATCCTGAGCTTCGGGTAGAAAGTAGATAGTGATGAATATTACTTAAATTCTGATGGCGTGCTGCTTTACCAAGAACATTTATTTACTCATTCATTCAGCCATCCCTGTCTTCATAAAATGTTGACTTTGGCAGTGGTTGAAAGTAACTGAACACGTGCTCCCTTTCAAGGCCTGTGCTCAGTACTTTAAGCGTTATTTCACGCACATCCCCTTAAAACTGCAGGGGGCATTGGTAGATTACGCCAGTTTCGCAGAGAAAAAAAGCTGAAGTTCAAATAACCTTTATGTGTCCAAGTGTTCTTTTTCTTTCTTAATCGATATGTTTATTAAAAACATAGACTAATGCTTCTGTGCTTAAATGTCATTGTGGTTGTGTGCCGATTTTCATAAAACATAAATGATTATAAGTGACTCTTCACAAATACACTCCAGACAGAAGAAAAAGGTAAACAGAAATCACTGACAAAATTGCCATTTCAAACATAGCTCCCTTAATATTTGCTAGCAAACGGAGTTTAACATTATTACAATTACACCGGTATTGTCAGAGTATGTGGCCAAG
The DNA here is from genome assembly GCF_008728515.1 of Papio anubis. Taxonomy (NCBI): domain Eukaryota; kingdom Metazoa; phylum Chordata; class Mammalia; order Primates; family Cercopithecidae; genus Papio; species Papio anubis. Next base: position 7,684,624 of record NC_044985.1, read on the forward strand.
TTTTCTTTCTCTCTACCCTCACTATTAGCATTTAGACAGTAATATCCAGTCCTATAATCAGTAAAGAGGGTGACTTCCAACTCTATAGATAGGGTTGGACATTTAGCAAATAAATTATAGCATGTCCAATTAGATTTAAATTTCAGATACAATTTTTTTTTTTACTATAGTATATCTCATGCAATATTTAGGGCATATTTGAATTAAAAGTATTCATCGTTAATTTCAAATTCAGCATTAAATGGGCATTTTGTGTCTTTTCTGGAAACACTGTTTGTAAAGCTAGTTTAGGCTATTAAAATTAAATCCTATTAATGTCTTATCAACCCAAACTCCTATGGATACAAAGGCATTTGTCACGCTCTAATCTTTCCTTTGACCCCAGCTGGCCTGTGTAACATGTAGGATGATTCATGTATCTCCACTGAGTGCCACGTGCAATCTCCCACAGGTCCCCAGCTAAAGAGAGCTCACCTGTCTTCTGCTTCTAGGTCTCTCTTTCGACAGTGCCATGTATCTGCTGCATTATCTGCAGTTTTGGTTTCTGACCCAACTGGAACCTGCCGTTGACCTCTGAGGCCTTATGCTCTCTCTGCCCTGATTACTGATGGACGTTGTTTGCAACATGCCTGTCCAGGGCTCTGCAAGTCCCCTTGGGCTCTCTGAGATACCATTTTTATCATTTTCTTAACAGACTTAGAAAAAGTGTATGTTATCCACGACACGTATAAAGTCTGGACACTAATGAGGTAAAAGTGAAGAAATCATGAGAGTGGGGTGGAGAGAACATAACAGATTCTATAGCATCAACATAAGAGCACAAAGCACAGTGGAGACTGGAAAGGAGAGACGTGGGCACAGGTGTGTAAATGGAAGTTTCAAGCACGTGTTTTTGACAGTGGTAGATGAAAACACACATCAATGGGAACTGAACAATGAGATCACTTGGACTCGGGAAGGGGAACATCACACACCGGGGCCTATCATGGGGAGGGGGGAGGGGGGAGGGATTGCATTGGGAGTTATACCTGATGTAAATGACAAGTTGATGGGTGCTGACGAGTTGATGGGTGCAGCACACCAACATGGCACAAGTATACATATGTAACAAACCTGCACGTTATGCACATGTACCCTAGAACTTAAAGTATAATAATAATAATACTAATAAATAAATTTAAAAAAATCACACACACACATCAAGTACTGCCTTCCAGTTTGTCCCTCTTTGGATACAAATGTCTACAAAATCTTGGATAAGTTCTTGTTTCTGGTAGGGCCATGGCAGTGGTGAAGCAAGCAAGGCACTTAGGACACAACATCTAAGATTAAATAATGACTTAAAATTGTCTGAGACCTAGTGAGCTCTTAAAAAACGTTGGTTCTCTTAACGCTTCGGTCATGGAAATAACTGCTTATTACAATTGAGGTTAATTCAATTGAAATTACTATATGAATAAAATAGAACACGAAGACCTTTGTCCAAAACCATGTGTAATTGCACAGGACAATGAGCACTGAATTTGGAGTCATCAATGTTGGGTTCAAGTCTTAAATTGATTTTACCCTGCATCAGTTATGCACTTTAAATCAGCTTCATTTTCTATACAATTAAGCAAGTAGAAAGTCTTTTCCTCAGAATTATTTCATTAATGATCTTGTAGTCAAGGCTGCTGATAAAAAACTGTTTTTATTTATTTATTTATTTATTTATTTATTTACTTGAGACAGAGTTAGCCTCTGTTACCCAGGCTGGAGTGCAGTGGTGCAATCTTGGCTCACTGCAACCTTCACCTCCCAGACACAAGCAATTTTCATATCTCAGCTTCTCAAGTAGCTGGACGCATGTCACCACACCCGGCTAACTTTTGTATTTTTAGTAGAGACGAGGGGTTCACCACATTGGCCGGGCTGGTCTTGAACTCCTGGCCTCAAGTGATTCGCCCGCCTCGGCCTCCCAAAGTGTTGGAATTATAAGCGTGAGCCACTGTGCCTGACCCAAAGAAAAAATGTTTAGATCTCTTTGTAGTAAGATTTGTGAAATGACTTTGGGTCACAATTGTCACAGAAATCTGTGAGCATCTTTCTGAAATAGATGGTTCATCACAAAAATTTATGATCATTAGCAACTCAACCCAAGCTGAGACCAACCTTGAAGAGTTAAACCACCAAGGTGGCTGCAAACTCTTTAAAGCATGTTTGTTTAGACAGTCTTTAAGACTAAGATGATTTGCTATGTACCAATAGTTTACTGATACATCATCCTTTAAATTCTGCTTCATCTCCTATTGACTCTGAGATTTCCCTAGTTCTCCTGAGTCCAAAGTCATTTCTCCTTCTAAATGTCTCTGGTATATAACATTTGCACCACCAACAGACAATTAATGCATATATTTTTATATTCCTAATCTGCTAGCAATTGCCCTGTTTAAGAGAATCCAGTACCACTTTAATCCTCATGCAGCTCAGGGGATATATAAATATTTATTCCTTTGATTAGGATACTTTTTGTTCCAATCCCACTTGATTTTTATTTTTAAAAATAAAAAGTTGGCTGGACGCAGTGGCTCACGGCTGTAATCCCAGCACTTTGGGAGGACGAAGCGGGCAGATCACGAGTTCAAGAGATCGAGACCATTCTGGCTAACACGGTGAAAACCCATCTCTACTAAAAAATACAAAAAATTAGCTGGGCATGGTGGTGGGCGCCTGTAGTCCCAGCTATTTGGGAGCCTGAGGCAGGAGAATGGCGTGAACCCAGGAGGCAGAGCTTGCAGTGAGCCGAGTCTGCGCCACTGCACTCCAGCCTGGGCCACAGTGAGACTCCATCTCAGAAAATAAATAGATAAATAAATAAATAAAGTTGGCATTATATATGTTCTGCAGTACTAGTTCTTAACAATTCTGATTTGATTGCATTAGGGTAAGACCTAGGCATCTGTTAAAAGTTTCCCAAGAGATTATGATATATATCAAGGATTAAGAATCACTGTTTTCAGGTTGGCTCAGAATGGATTAAGTCTTTAGAAGACTTAGTTTTTAAGGAGTTGATTTTGCCATGGTCACATACTCCAGGTAGAAATCATCTCCTGCCCCTTCGTAATCTGCTCAGTTTGTTGTTGGTTTTGTGGTTGTTTTTTGTTGATGACCTTCTGCTCTAGCTGTTTTCCTTGTCTCATTCCTGTTCCCAAGAAGAGCTGTGTAAACCTCTTGGTTCCCTTTACTTTAAATACAAACAAATCCTTCAAAACCAAATTGATTCATCAGAGGAAAGAAGATAGCACCAAATGGAATGTTGGTATTTTTATAACTTCTAAGTGAACAATCCATTTTAAATGATTAATTCCATTATACAGTAATTTACATCTAGTACCAGCTAATGAAATAAATTAGTTTCAACATCGATTCAACCCTCTTCCCTTTCTCAATGATCTCATTAGCCTCATTGTGAATGTTTTGCTGCAATAATTTTTCTGCCATACCAGCTGCACCGTTAGAGAACTGGTATTATTGATGACTGAAAATCCAGATGTAGGAAAGAGGAATGGGCAGGGAGTTGATTATCATGATCGGTTTGAAGTTTAAGTGGGAGAGAAGTCATCCACAAGGTATCTATTCTCTTTATATATCTTCTAGAGGAAAGGGTGTGTTTCTGACCCCACACACATTAAAAAGCCCTTAGATAGATGTAGGTTCTAAAATAGTTTTCAGGGCTGTGGCTTAGAGAATGTCTTATTCTATGTGTGTTGCTATAACGTAATACCTGAGGCTGGGTAATTTTCAAAGAAAAGAGATTGATTTGGCTCATAAGTCTGGTGACTTAAAAGTCTAAGATTGGGCAGCTGCATCTGGCAAGGGCCTCAGGCTGCTTCCACTGATGGGAAAAGCAAAAGTAGGGGGTTGTGTGAAAAGAGCTCATATGTCAAGAGAGAGAAACTGAGGAAGGCAGACTCATTTTAGCAACCTGCTCACAGGAGAACTAATCCATTCTCATGAGAGCAAGAATGCACTCACCCCCTTGAGAGGGCATTAAGCTATTCATGAGGGATGCAAGCCCAAGACCAGGCCCCACCTCTTAACACTACCACACTGGGGATCAAGCTTCAACAAAAATTTTGGCACAAGCAAACCACAATCAAACCATAGCAGAGGCCTTGATTTATTACATAAAATAATGATGTTACATAGGATAAGTACATTTCTGTATTTATAGTACTTTTTCATCTATAATCCTGGATGATCTTCATGAGAAACCTAAGATAACAGAAATATAAACACTTAGCCGTACTCTATTAATGGAGAAACTATAAATCAGAGGGCTTATGTGATTGACATTTGACTCCTTGGTGGTAGAGAGGTGACGAGACTTCTCCTGTCCCCAGTATCTCTAAAAGCAAGAATGAGAAACAAGGATGGGAGCTTTGGGGAAACCTAACTGGTATGTTAAGTCATGCATCAGGGACAGATAGTTCTATGTGAGAAACAGCTATGTCACTAATATACTCTCTAATATTAAAATGGAAAATACGGCCAGGAGCTGTGGCTCACGCCTGTAATCCCAGCACTTTGGGAGGTCTAGGTGGGCAGATCATGAGGTCAGAACATCAAGAGCATCCTGGTTAACACAGTGAAACCCCGTCTCTACTAAAAATACAAAAAAATTAGCCGGACATGGTGGCACATACCTGTACTCTCAGCCACTCGGGAGACTGAGGCAAGAGAATCACTTGAACCTGGGAGGCAGAGGTTGCAGTGAGCCGCGATCACACCACTGCACTCCAGCCTGGGTGACAGAGTGAGACTCCATCTCAAAAAACAAAAACAAAAACAAAAAAAAAAACAAAAACAAACTAAAATGGAAAATATGACCCTAGATGCCACACTAAATATGCCACGGTGTCAGACATGCTAACATGTGAGATACACAGTGCTTGGTCCAGAGAGACACTTCAACCAATAGTGTTGAAAAATAAATCATTTCCTCTCATAAAGACACAGTTTAAAATCAATTCCCCCTGATGGAGCACATTATATTAAACCATACTAAACATATATTAAATGTGTCTGTAACATCAGGCAATAAGTCCCCTAGTAAAGGTCCGAGGGACTATGGCATGACACAGATATGTTTTGACCATCAGGTGAGGAACAGATTCGAAGGCTTTTATTTTAAGAGGGCAGAGCTAGAGAAATGTTGAAACACAGTGCCTTTCAGTATTCAAAAACGCAGAATGGAAAAAGTGGGTGCCCCAGCCAGTGCCCCTCAAGGAGGGATGTGAGGTCAATATTTTCTATTTCACTATTTCTCAGAGAGTCGTATCTCCACAGCATGTAATAGTGGAGAGAATACTGACTTTGCAATCACAGACGCAAAATTCCTTTCCCTTTTTTTTTTTTTTTATTATACTTTAAGTTCTAGGGTACATGTGCATAACGTGCAGGTTTGTTACATATGTATACTTGTGCCATGTTGGTGTGCTGCACCCATCAACTCGTCAGCACCCATCAACTCGTCATTTACATCAGGTATAACTCCCAGTGCAATCTCTCCCTCCTCCCCCCTCCCCCCTCCCCGTGATAAGCCCCGATGTGTGATGTTCCCCTTCCTGAGTCCAAGTGATCTCATTGTTCAGTTCCCACCTATGAGTGAGAACATGCGGTGTTTGGTTTTCTGTTCTTGCGATAGTTTGCTGAGAATGATGGTTTCCAGCTGCATCCATGTCCCTACAAAGGACACAAACTCATCCTTTTTGATGGCTGCATAGTATTCCATGGTGTATATGTGCCACATTTTCTTAATCCAGTCTGTCACTGATGGACATTTGGGTTGATTCCAAGTCTTTGCTATTGTGAATAGTGCTGCAATAAACATACGTGTGCATGTGTCTTTATAGCAGCATGATTTCTAATCCTTTGGGTATATCCCCAGTAATGGGATGGCTGGGTCATATGGTACATCTAGTTCTAGATCCTTGATATATTCCTTCTTCATCATTGTGTTAGCTGAGTGATATTGAAATCTTGTTTAACGTTTCTGAGTCTCTGTGTTTTCATTAGAAAAGAGTCAGGAAATTTTTTAACAAATGATCAAGTCCACTAATAGATTCTTTTAATCGGCCTAGAATATAATACTAAAAAATGTTTGCCCCGTTTCCTCTTCTTCATCTCTTTCCTCTAGTAACTATTAGAATCCTCAAATCCTCTAGGTTTTAAAGCACTTATTTTTGTGAGTGGTTAAAAATTTAGAAAGAGAAATTCTACTACCAAGGGTCAAATCTTGTCTTCATTACTTGTAACAGTCATCTTGGGCGAGCAATCTAATCACTCTTTATTCCAAGAATTCCAGGAACTCATCTTTTATAAAAGGGCATCTACTAAATAGGGTTACAGTAAAACATATATGAAAAAATATAGGAAAGGCCTCTGTGCATAACTCATTGCAAGCGCTCAGTGAGGCCTGCTGGTCCCTGCCTTGTCTTAGAGGGACTGAAGCACCCATCCACCTTCACTGCTGCTTGTTGACGAGGCTCTCCTTGATAGTGTGCTAGGGATCTGTGGGATACCCGTTTGACTAGGGGTATCCTGCAGCAGAGTGCCTTCATCTCTGTCTGCTAGCATCAATGGCCCCCTCATTGCCTCTGGATGGAGCCAGATCCTCCCACTCGTCATCTTTGCTTCAGGCGAGCAAGCCCAGCCAGGTGTTTTCAGGGTTTTTGGGAGCTCCCAGGTGATGGTCACCCTTCAGTAGTTGTCAAGATGAAGCTGCATACTTAACCTTTCTCTGGTTTGCCTATGTAGGATAAAGTAAGCACCTTTGAGCTTTAAAAGTATTGTGATGATTATATTTTAAAACATGTATAATTTGATTTGAAATCTATCATTCACACTTCTCTTTTCCAGATATTCTCAAGGGAAATATCAGTTCATTTCAATATTGATGATCTATATCAAATCATCACATAAGACCTGTCTGAAGTCAGATAACATATTAAATCTATTTTATTTTAGAGTGATTTTTAACAAATACATGTTTAGCTATTCAATGCTTTTAAGCTAAACCAATTTTGATGAGACTGGCAAAATTGTAGATGGCAGGCGTTATTACTAACGTTATATTAGCCAGTCAACCCGTTGGTTACAATGGTTTTTAAAAATTCTCTTACACCTGCATTTTGTTTTGTTTTCAGGCACACTTCAGCATATATGCACACTATCCTAAAATCCCAGAAAATTTCTCTTTTGTACCAATTTGGAAAGTACTTAATCTCCTATCTTATTTCCAGATTCCTACCAAAGGTAGGGTTACTGACCAGATTAGAGGAGAGCGTAGAGGATTTGTCACCTGTTTCAGTCTTTGCTCCTTTCCTTGTTAGCTGTTTGACCTTAGGTACTCTGCTGAGCCTTGCTGAGCCTCTGATCCCTGGCAACTGGCTCTGAAGCTTAGCTAGCACAGCACGTGGAAGGGCCCAGCCCTCACTGGGGCCCTTAGAAAATTCAAGAAGAAAGAAGACAGTAATATATTTTGGGGGAGTAGCTGCAGGATCCTGGATATTCATTGTCTTTTATCAGTACTTAGCAATAGCCCCAAAGAAAGAATAATTTGTCACCAAATAATACAATATGAGTTAATCAGTTCTCTTTCCATCAGCTGGAATTCTATGTACGAAAAGTGTTTACACTGAATTTTCATTTGGACTAAAAGTTTGAGATTGGTAGTCATCCGTGATTTTGATGAATAAAGTTAATTTTTATGTTTTAAAGCAGCCATGTTGCCTAAATCTTGACAGTCCTATAGGAAAAATAATAGCAGGGAAACTTGGTGCTAAAATGTAAACTCCTAACCCAAAACTAAGGCTTTAACATTTAGAATGTGTGGCCACATGGTGCTACGAAATAAATGGAATTTTCGTCTCAGTTATTCTTCTTTCTCCTGGTCAATAGGGGAAAAACAAGTAATCTATAAGAGAATTAGCTTTACCCTCTTCATCATAACAATGCTACCAAATGACTATTTTCACCTTCCTATTTCAAACCTTTCGTTATCCTACATTATCTTACCTTATTCTCTTAACACTCTTGAGGGTTTACAGACAAGAATTGCAACAAATAAGGAAACTGAGACCCGAGAAGCCTAAGAGAATTACACAGGATGAGAGAATTATTAAGTGACTAGTCCTGAGCCAAATTAGGGTCCTGATTTGCCAAGGATAGTTCTAGTTCACACATATTACCTCAACATAATTATTAAATGATTCGCCTTAACTCTCAAAAAAGAATTTGACTAATTCGTTCGTCACTCTAAGTAGAACACACATCTCCTTAGCTCCAGTCCTGTGCCCTTTCCACTGCACGAAGCTGGGCTTAAATATATCTGCTCCTTCAGAAATTAACATCCTGTTTCAATCCGTGTCTCACTGCTTTTGCTGCTTCAGAGCAGAGTGGAGATAAACCGTAGGTGCAGTCAATGCCACCTCTGCATTAATAACACTTGTTCCCCAGTCAGCTTCCTGCAGGGCAAGAGCTCCTTTTCAAATTACTATCAAGAGCTTGATTTATCAGACATCATGCTGAATATGCCCTGAAGTTTGCTTTGTTTTTTCTATCATTACATCTCCCCAGAGTTGCAGTCTAGAAAAGTCTAAATTATTACTGTAATTATATAAAAAGATCAAAGAACTGGCATTAATTTCTACTTAGTGGACAGTTTAATAGTTCAACCGAATTCCATTAAATCTGATACCATTATTAATAAATATCAACGTTTTTATCTAACATTCAAAGAGTTTTACTTTGCCTTTGTGTTTCCTTCAATTTTCGAATTTAAATTTAAACCATCTGTTCCTTTTGAACGCATCACACTTATCCGTCCAGCCTGAACGTTGGAAGTTGCCTATGAGATCACTCTAGGTCTCATTAGTATCAGGCTCATGAACGCACACAGTGAAGAGCTGGCAGTGTGAAACGGAACCCAGCAAGCTAGTCTTCAGTTTGGTTAGCAAAATAAAGTACAATTAAATATAAAACCTCTTGCATGTAGATAGCTCTTCATGGCTTTTTGTTGTTTTTGTTTTGAATTTGTTTTGTAAAGCACAGCAGCTTTGTGATATAAACAGTCCAGGTGTTACCAAAAGTCTATAGATCTAGAAATGAGGTTCATTCACTTTGGTTCATTCACTCTTCTCTTTCTTTTTGCTTTTTTCTGTCCATCACCATTCTTCCTGAAGTTCCAGTTTGTCCATTGAGGTTTTTCAGTATTTCTTCTAATTGGACTATTTGTCCACCCTCATCACCCCAAAGCTGTAGTCAGCTGGCTCTCAAGGACTCCCCATCCGTGCAGGCTTCCCTGCAGATGACCTCCAAGTATGGCTAGGAATCCCGGAGAAGACCTAGTCGCCTACAAGTCAGGGGCCTGCCTGCAGATACACAAATACCAGCCTTGTCGAGCACATGCATAGAGGGCCTACCCAGAGCCAGCCTTCTCTTGGCACTAAGAATATCAGGTAATTACAAAAGGTTGCCTCTTAGTGTTACAAAGCTTTCAGCCTACTTGGGAAAGCAAGCATTAAGAAAATAAGTTCAAGGCCAGGCACAGTAGTTCTTGCCTGTAATCCCAGCATTTTGGGAAGCTGAGGCAGAAGGATCACTTGAGCTGAAGAGTTCTAGACTAGCCCTGGCAATATAGCAAGATCCTGCCTCCTTAAATAAATAAATAAGCCAGGAATTGTGTCACATACCCTCAGTCCCAGCTACTTGGGGGACTGAGGTGGGAAGATAACTTGAGCCTGAGAGGTCGAGGCTGCAGTGAGGCCTAATCATGCAACTGTACTTTAGCCTGGGTGACAGAACCAGAACCTGTCTCAAAAAAGAAAAGAGAAAGAGAGAGAGAGAGAGAGAGAGAGAGAGACAGAGAGAGAGAGACAGAGAGAGAGAGAAAGAAAGAAGGAAGGAAGGAAGGAAGGAAGGAAGGAAGGAAGGAAGGAAGGAAGGAAGGGAGAAAGAAAGAAAGAAGGAAAGAAAGAAAGGAAAAAAGAAAGAAAGAAAGAAAGAAAGAAAGAAAGAAAGAAAGAAAGAAAGAAAGAAAGAAAGAAAGAAAAGAAAAGAAAAGAAGGACGGAAGGAAGGAAGGAAAGAAGGAAGGAAGGGAGGGAGAGAGGGAGAGAGAGAGAGAGAAAGAAAGAAAGAAAGAAAGAGAGAGAGAGAGAAAGAAAGAAAGAGGGAGGGAGGGAGAGAAGGAGGGAGGGAGGGAGAAAGAAAGAAAGAAAGGAAAGAAAGAAAGAAGAGAAAGAAAAAGAAAGAAAGAAGAAAGAAGAGAAAGAAAAAGAAAGAAAGAAAGAAGAAAGAAGAGAAAGAGAAAGAAAGAAAGAAGAAAGAAGAGAAAGAGAAAGAAAGAAAGAAAGAAGGAAGAAAGAAAGAAAGAAAGAAAGAAAGAAAGAAAGAAAGAAAGAAAGAAAGAAAGAAAGAAAGAAAATAAGTAAATAAGTTCAAGCGTGAAGTGATTGACCTGTTCTTATAAAATAACAGAAGCCAGTGGCCTACAATTTGTAGAGTTGGGAAGGTCTGCCCCTTTGAATAAATGACAGTTAAGCTGAGATATGAATAGGAATAAGAGTTGGTCAAGAAATGCAAGTTGAGCTTATGATGACTCTTACAGACGTAATTTTAATAATAAGATGCACTGACTCTCAGTTGAATCTTTTGAATACCAGCATTGTCACTCTCAACACCTTGGTATTTTTCGCCCAGCTTCATTTCAGGGTCCTAACATGGCCCCCATGTCATAGATTCTACTCAGTGTCAGCTCCTTCCCTGAGAGATGAGCCACAGTTCTGGTGTTTTTTGTTTTGTTTTGTTTTGTTTTTTGATTCCAGTTTTGTTCAGAGTAATAAACAGTAAGTGACTTAAAAGGCAAATACCGCTGAAGTATGAGCTGCGAAAATATCCCAAAGAAACACAGGGCAGGCTGGGGTGATACAGCACATCAGAAAGGCACAGACCTGAGTTCTCCAAGACTGGCTGTGTTTGCAGCAAGATTCTGTGGCCTCAGGAAGCCTGGTTGGGAACCCCAAACTGACCTGCGAAGGTAACACTGATGATTGCCCAGGGCTGCCAGCCAGAACAGAGTCTGTGTTATCACAGCAAACGATCTCGGGGATAAAAGACCAAAGGAAGATTTCAGCAGGAGTCTTGCAGATGACCAGGAAGGCTCATGGGAGGGGAAAAGAGAGATGCATAAAGGGCCCCGACTTTGGGGATGTAGCAACCTGGGATTCAGTTCCACGTGTCACTCCCTTGCTGGGAAATGTAAACTAGTCTCTAAGTCATGCAGAGCCTTAACATATGAACTAAGACTGCAAACTGTAACGCTTAGAGACAGTGCACATATGGCAGTGAACATCCATTTTGGCACTTGGTAGTGTGCAGTAAGAAATAGGTATTTTTATTATCGACAGTTGTTAGCAACCAGACTGGGTTTAAGATGCATTCAGACAGGGACGGGTGCACAAAAAACGCACAGCAGATGCTGTCTGGAGTTGGCGGGGCAGCAGGCTGGGAAGACAGAAAAGCAACCTCCATCAGAGATCTTCTCTCCCTGAAAAGGTACAAGAGGAGCCGAGGACAGAATGTATGCATGGCAGGGCCCCGGGAGCTCGAACTCAGGCCAGAGCAGCACCAAGGATAAGTCAGGCTTAGCAACAGCAGCAGCAGCAACAAAGCTTTTTGATGTGGTGACAGCGAATCCTACAGATCCAGTGCCCGGGATTCTGCAGCCGCCGCCGCCGCAGTACTCATGACTGCTGACTTTCCCTCTGCTTTAGGCACCAGCTGGTCTGAGGAGACAAGGCAGTAATTAGAATAATTAGGACAAATCATCACAGTGAATTAATGAATCACCAGCTTCCCCTGGCACCATGGTGGAGTTCAACAAAGAGTGCAGCTCCTGGAAATGCCGTGGACAATAAACATTCCTGAACTTCTGTGGCACTGCCTGTGTCCAGGGGACGGTTCATTAGGAGGAAAACAACTTCCCCTGTTCCGGATTTGGCAGATCTGGCCAATTTGAACACGTGTTTAACTGAATTTTTATTAAGATACGATCCTGGGGGTTAGACCATGTGACAGCATGAAAGCATTTGCAAATGCAGTTATTACGGTGGAACCACATGCAAATCATCTTTCTCTGAAAAGAGAGAAAAAGTAAAATCACTACAGCGCTCATTTTCCTTTACTCTGGTTCCTGAACTACAGGCAGGATTTTGGCGTTTCAGCAGACGGTCATTGTGATGTGTGACCATATTTCATTCACCAGGAATCAGAGGGTACAAAGCACTGAGTATACGAAGCATATACTTGTGATATAGACACTATGTTAAACATGTGGCATAAAGGGGTTTTGGCATTTAATAAATACAATAATTATATAAAATACATGCTATTATCTCCAGATTACGTAAGAGAAAACTAAGAGTGAGGTCAATTATGTACGCTGCCTAAGGTTGTACAGAGAGGAAATGATGGACGAGACTCCAGTCAAGAGTCCACTTCACTGCCTATTCTCTTCTTAACTTGACTCCACAAGTCTCTATTATACTAACTTTGTCTTGTTGAGAATTGCTTCTCTGCTCTGTAGCACTTTCCTGAAAAATAAAGCCTGATTAGCTATGATTGACATGTAGGGTAAAATGTAAAAGACTTTGCATTCAGATGATTGTGCAAAACCTCCACTGTACCAGAGCGTCCCTCAAATTTGCTCTTCTGTTCGTTGAATTCTGAAACCGAACGTGTTTTGAGTTGCTGGGGTTCATTCAGAAAATTAATTTGAAAGGAACAAGCAAGAAACTGTATGTTCCAGGTGTGTAGCTGTCATCAATAATGTTCTGGACGAACATCTGTAATATCACCAATGACGGAAGACAAATATGGAAGAAATAACTTTCAGAAAGCATCAGATTGTGCAATCATTGCTCTGAGTCTTCTAGAACTACCAAGTAATAGACATTTGCAAGGTGGTGATAAAGTCATTCAGGAGGCATTGAGGAAGGTTGACACAGATAATATTTCCTCAAGAGGATGAGCCCAAGCTCTGTGCTCTAGCCAACACAGGTGCATGAAAAACAAGTATAAAAAAATTACTTCAAGTTCCTAATGGCTTTGGAGAAATGGGATAATTATCCATCATACTATTTCTGTCAAAATCCAATGACTTTGAGATTGGATGATGGCACCCATGTGTTCTTATCTTTCAGACAAGAAGAACTACCATTAAACACATTTCCTCATTTAAATATCGTAACACAGTTAGAAGATAGATAATATTTATTCCCATTATGAAGAAAAAAAGAAAAAATGAGTCTTGCAGATAGTAGGCAAAGCTAAGAGGGTCACAGTCAAATGCTAATAGAACTGGAATCCACACCTGTCTTTAAGGACGGAATTTCAGGCACCTGAAAATGACTGTATGTATATGTTTGTTTATGTACACGTGTGTGTACATGTATATATAAATAAATGCATATACTTTGAAGAGGGAAATAATTTCAGTGCTTTTCAAATCACCCCACATTTTTATGTTTAGGTATATAATGTCACCTCCTTACGACCATCTTGAAATGTAACTTTTTTTAATGCTGTCTCAAAACTGTAAAGGGGTGGTGGGCTAGAAATCCTATTAGCCAAGTCTCTTATTTTATATTTAAAAAAAAAAAAAAAAAAGGATTCTAAGCCCCAAGGGCTGTGCTGAATAGCACAGGACTCACAGAAAGCTAGTACCTGAGCCAGAACTTTTACCAGGGGGCTTCTATGCCAAGCACAGCCTTTGTCCCGCTTTTAGTCCTCGGCCTCATCGGTGGCAAAGCATTCAGACGGTACACACACACCCCAAGGGGAAGAAAAGCTATTTTTCATCCCAGATTGCATTTCATTTTCTGAAACCTCCACTGACTCTTCTCCTGGAACGCCCAGGTAGGTATTCACTCTATTAGCATCCTCACTATTCGCTCTGTTAGCATTCTCACTAGAGAAACAGAAAAGATGATTAGAAACAAAGGAGGAAAAGCTAGGGAAACTCCCACTCCCGCCTGCCGCTGTGAATGCCACTCCGATGTCCTCCGCTTTCTTTACATATTCCCCTGTGCAGCGTGCCTATTGTGAGCACTGATGAATCCTGCAGCCCGCCTCCCGGAGAGCGCGGCTCACGCAGCTGGCGCCCAGGAAGGCGGACAAGGCTCCCCCAAAGGGAGCAACCGGGTGCAGGGGGAGGAGGCTTCCCAGAGGAGACTTCCACCGCCGGCTTCTTTTCTTTTGTCTTCCGAAGGAAATAAAAAGAAGTCAGAGAGGAATTCGGTAACAATTCAGCCAAACACCAAGACAGCCACAAAAGAATAGCCTCTTCAAGAAGATAGGACGAATAGGGAAGCATCCAAGGGAGGCCCCCCCGGCGCGCATCGGGCGCTCCGAGCAGCCTCTCACACAGGGCGATCATAACTCCGAAGAATCAGAAGATTCTAATGCGGCCCACAGGCTCCGTGCCCATTCCCCTCTGATACTTGCTTTGTTGTGCTTTAGGAATTCGTGAAGTCTGGGCTTCTGTTCCTGCTGAAGGCACCTGAATTACAGCCAGGTGGCGGGGGATGAGCTGAGTGCTGAGCCCCCAAGAGGGAAGCGCTGTTCAAGCTGCTGGTTGACTTTGGCTGGGGCTGGGGGATCAACCTTCGTCAGTCAGCAGAAGTTAGACCACCTCACAGGCACACTGTGTTGCTCTCAGTGCTGGAGGCCAAGACCTGAGGGCCGAGGACAGAGCCTGGACAGAGAGGACCACAGCCTGGGTTTGCCTTGGCCACTGGGAGCACAGGCATCCTTGGCCAAGTTACTGCTGCCCTTTGACGCTCAGCTTCCTTCTGTGTGAAAATTTATTTGGTCTAAGGCAGTGTTTTCAGATATGAAACCCATCTCCAAAGAAAATTTTACAAGGAAGCCCTATTTGTAGAACAAACACAAACTACTCTAATTAAAACAGCTGAAAGATGAGTAGGGTGGGAGACCCAGGAATTATAATATTTCATTTTAGATTATACTTAACATTTGGAAACCGATCGTTTCAAGTATAACTCTTGAATACTTACTTTGGCGGAAACTGCTCACAAAACCAAGACGTTCTGTGACCACCTAATGAAAACACTCTGCCCCAACTCTCTGTGCACTTACACTGACATCGTTTTCCTTCTACTATTTATTGCCGTCTGATGCTATGTTATGAATTTATTTGCTTATGTCCTTATTGTATATTTTTCTCATTAGATGCACACTTCATCAGGATCAGGGTTCTGTTCATTTTACTTGCCACTATATTTCTAGCACTCAAAATAACGCCATAATAAATACTTGTTGAATATATGTCTGGATTTCCCAGAATTTAATTGGAATTATTTTCTCCCAAACTTGTATATATGTGGGGCCACCTCCGAGTCTGAGCAGTGAGATGAGTGTTCCCTTGTATCTCTCAAGAGTTATTTTCTCTGAGGAGAGAAAAAAAAAAAGTGAGCTGTTTAGTTTCTAAGAAGTGCAAATTCTACATATCTTGCTGTACCAAAAATAATCATCCTGTTCATAAAAATTTCAAAGGCACAAGGAGAACCTCAGCACGCATTCCAGAAAAAAAAGGCTGAGAATGGTAGAGCAGCAGAGGCTGGTCCCATGCAGTCAAACCACGAGCACTGTGAGTGCATGGCCAGGGAGCTTCAGGACACCTCTCAGGGACTAGAGCTCTGTAATCAGCAGCAGAGAGCAGGCAGCCTCAGGCTTCAGCCTCCTAAAAGCTTTGATTGCATCCCAGGATATGTCTGAACATTTGAACAAGGTGAATTACTGGGTTATTAACACAATTCTTCACAATGGTTCAGGTGCCCTTGGAAGACTTTCAGCCCCTCTTAGGGAGGGTGCCAGCCTTTCCCTCTGGAGGGGAATTGCGCAGCAAAAGGAGGCCATGCTTGGACTTCAGAGCTGTGTTAAAACTCAGTCCAATTCTACTACTCACTGATTCTGGGAACTTCAAATTTCTATGTCTTACCTGTAAAATAAGGTTAGACATAGTTCTCTAATGGGAGTTTGTAATCATTGCACTTCCTGTTTATATAACATCCAGCATAGTGCAGAGCACCGAGTATTATTATTTTCCACCACTATGACTATAGTTGATGCAATATTAAAAGGTAAGATGCATATATTAACTCCAGTCAACATAAAGAGACATTCTGTATCTCATTACAGCATAAAGCAAGGATGAAACATAAACCTTCTGAAAATCCAGTGCGAAGATAAATGACCCTGCCCACAATATACAAAATAAGGCAAAATATTTAATCTCATCATTTCTTTCCTTCTTTTACTTTACTCTTCCAATTGATGGAAAAAGTTCCTTCCCCTTTTTTCTAAATAATTCAATTCACAGATACTTGTGAAGTCTCAATATATCACTATGACTTTAATACATTCCAAATTCTTTTCAAATGTATTTTAAATATAAAATATACACCCAAACAAAATGTTTGCACTTATAATTTAGTTTCAAGATGGAAGCCTGAACCACAAGGTATAATTCACAGTCCTTCCATAGTATTTGGCAATATGCTTTAGAAGCCAATATGCTCAATGTTTAACATCTTGGGCTCTGGAGAAGAAAATTCCCAGAACTGTCACTTGTGAGCTGAGTGAATTTGGCCACTGTAAAATGGTTCTAATAGTCTCCATCTCTTGGGGATGCTATGAAGATGAAATTAAACATGCATATAAAACATTTTTCATAGAGCTTGACACATTATAAGCCTTCAAAGAATGTTGATTGTTATAATTATTTTATTATTTTGTTTTCATCATTAAAAGTTATAAAGTAGATGTTGAAAAATGTCACACCTTTAAAACTCCTCACAGAAAGCAACACATACATTTTTTGTATTAAGGGTAAATAATGTGAACCTTTGACTCATGCCAGGTGAGTAAAATACTGTTTGTTCCAAACACCATCAAATTTCTCAAAATTGATCTTCAAAGATTTAAAGCAGAGGGGTGTCTACATGATAATGAATATCTGCAAACAAAAGAAAACATATGATGTATACAGATGTTCCTAAACATATGAGTTGCTGTTTCTTAAAAATAATCCTATACTTCTTTAGTGTACAAAGACTTCGATATTTTAATTTCTTAGATCTAGTAAACATAACAATCATTATGCTCAAGATGAGTCTACCCAAAATACACATTTCTCAAATAACGTCAAAACTATACAGGATATTTAAGAAATCAAAAGTTTCATAATTAATTAAAGAAAGATTCAGGGACATAGAACCAAATTTGGGTTAAAGGTGAAAAATCGTTTAGTGCTTTATCAATTCTCATTATCAGGACTGTCTTGGGATCACAGAAGTTTGGAGTTAGAATAGCTCTTACCCAGGGTGTGTCTAGCACGGTGGTTCAGAAAATGCACTGTGGAAGCCTGTAGACTTGGCTTTAGAATAAGCTTGGCTATTTATGAACTATTGTTCTCTTTGCACAAGTTACCAAATGTCATCAAGCTTCACTTGCCCCTACTATAAAATGAAGCTAGTAACAACAACCTTGTAGAGTTGTTAAGGAGATTGAATTAAAAAATAGAAAGTGCTCAACTCAGTGGCATAATAGAACTTGTTTCTTTTCCCTAAGATGATACTTGCTCAGAATGTAATTGGATGACCCTCAGAATGCAATGTTCCGTGGTATTTTTCCAGAAAAATAATACATTTATTGAAATACTAGACTATGTTGAAAGATATTCAAACAAAGCTGAATAGAAGATAATAATATTAATACTAAATATCACAGACGCTCTAGGTATGAACATGAAAAACTATCCATTTATCTTAGAAGATCTTGATCCTTTTGGCTGGTTGGGTTGTTTTTTTGGAGGTAGTAGTGATGTTTTTTATTTATTTTATTGTTGTTTTGTTTTATTTGCTATAAAATGTTTATGTATCTGAAGCAATTAGATTTAAGATTTCACTTGTTTTGCCTTGCATTTTAGGCTCTGTTGAGGAATCCTTAAAGCAAAGTTAACACCCATTATATACCCACAAAAATGAAAAAATAATAAAAAATAAAATAAAATGGGGCTAATACTATATTTAATGTTATAACATACCTAGATAAATACTGGGATCATAGTAAGCCCCAATAAAAACATATTGTTTCTTAAAAAAATAATTATAACACCAGAATATATGGTCACAGTTGCAAAAGCAGAGACCTAGATGCACTGGCAGCAATGGCTCTATCCATGAGCTTGAAGCCACACAATTCTGGTACGTCTGCTCTCTGACATTTTTCCTCTGTCCTGTAGACATCCTTCTTCCAAAACCAAGAGAGAGAACCTTAGCCACAATCCTTGACTCTGAATTGAGAAATCATTCTATTCTGTTGCTTTTCGAAGTTGCCAAAGGCCATTTTCACATTTGGAGGAGGGATTATCCATCCCTAGAAAATTTCTAAATCCCCTCAACCTTTTCTATATTTTTCCCCCATAAATGATTTGACTTTCCCTCTTGCTTATTCTCAGAAAACACTCTGAGTTAATTTTCTTGATAGCACTTTCCTCAACACAGAAGCCCCCCTTCCATCTGCAGGCAAAGTGCTTCTCTATAATGCACAGCTGGCAATAGCCAATCTCTCGCCCCAGGCCCCAAGTGTGCCTCACCTTACCCTCTGACCCAGTGGAAGCAAACACAGTATTCAATCACCATTTTCTTAGAGCCTAGGTTTTTCACTGAAAAGCATTCCTTATGGGTTATGATAGAACAAACCAGGTTGGCAATGGCACTGCCAACTGGTTAGCTGGGGTGCTCTGGGATCCAAAGCAAAGATGACCTTTGCCTTCTTTCATCTTCTAAAGCGCTGACCCATAACTGCCCTGGTGGTCTTTGGATAGAGGAGTTGTAATAGTCCAACAGGTTCATCTTGCCTGCTGCCCAGAAAGTCAAATGTACTGAGAAGAACATGTATTACGGCAAAGAAATGAATTTAATATCACAACGCCAGCCAAGTGAGCAGAACAGGGAGAGAGAACTTCGTAAACTCACCTTTCCATGAGAATTTGAAGGTGTGGGTTTTCAAGGGTACTTTGGCAGGCAGGGGGCTGGAAAACTGGCACAACTAATGAGATCATGGACGTGTCTAAAACAGCCTTGGTGCAGCTGAGTCAGTTTTTGGGAGGGAATCTCAGAACCTGGTGGCAGCTCTTGGTCTGCTGAAATGCCAAATCTGAAAAATATTTCAGTGGTGATGTTGTCTATAGGGGTATGTGGGAAGTGACACCCCCCACCCACCCAAGCCCAGTTACGCGACTTTGGGGCAGTAAACAACTTACAGAAAAACAAGCTAAGCCATGGTAGGTTATGATTTAACAATGCCTATTCTTTAGAGAAGTACAACCTGTACCATAATTCTAACATTGCCCTGTGAATCTGGCTTCAGTCTTCCAGCAAGGAGGAGGGACAATTTCCCTTGCCTCAAAGTTTAACTAAAACTAAATTTCTCTCATAGCCATCTTGGCCTCCATGCTTGAATAAGAAAATAAAAATAATCTGTGAGGTTAGAAGCAAGATGGAGTTATTCATATGAGATTTATCTTATTATTATTTATAATTCTTCAAAGGCAGTTTCAGAGACACATTTCCCAAAAGAAGCAATACTTTTTAGAGACTGCACTATAAATCCAAATGTAGAGAAAAACACAAAACCCATACCATGCACACAAACACACACACACTAAATTTACCTGACTTTGCAGGGGCACCATCTTGCTAATAAACTCAATTTGCATGACTAATAAAACACTTACCCTCTCAGTTCCAAGCCGGTTTCTTATAAATAAACATTACAAAACAAAAAACAAAAACAAAACTCCCTAATGTGACCCTTTTCTTTTTCTTGAGACCGCAGGCTGGAGTGCATTGGCATGATCTTGGCTCACTGCAACCTCTGCCTCCTGGTTCAAGCGATT
This sequence comes from Papio anubis, assembly GCF_008728515.1. Taxonomy (NCBI): domain Eukaryota; kingdom Metazoa; phylum Chordata; class Mammalia; order Primates; family Cercopithecidae; genus Papio; species Papio anubis. Next base: position 7,704,649 of record NC_044985.1, read on the forward strand.
CTCCTGCCTCAGACTCCTGAGTAGCTGGGACTACAGGTGTGCTCCACCACGCCCAGCTAATTTTTGCATTTTTAGTAGAGACGGGGTTTCACCATGTTGGCCAGGATGGTCTCGATCTGATCTCATGATTCACCTGCCTCAGCCTCCCAAAGTGCTGGGATTAGAGGCATGAGCCAGGACGCCAGATCGACCCTTTTCAAGACAAAGAGAACACTATTTCAAAGATAAATGCCCTCTGTGATTCCCAGCCAACTGCCAAATGATAAAACTTCAACAAATATTTGAGGAAGTGCCGTTGAAGACCTCGTCCATTTTATCTTTTCTCAAAACCAGTAGTGAAAAAATATTTTGCAACACTTGCCGATATTAGATAAAATTGAAAATTGTTTAGCAGTGCCTATCAAGCATTTACTGAGAGTCATATGGTACTGTTTTTTAATTCAGAGAGAGGAAAAAATATTTATATAGCATAGGTTCTGGCTTTGAGGGGGTCATGGTTCACAAGAGCAAATAAGAGAGTCACGCAGACAGTGGCAATTCAAAGTAGAAAACAATTGCTATAACAGAGATTTAAAAGCTATGAATATTCAGAGGAAAAAGAAATTACCTTGTTAGGAAAAATGTGAAAATCTTCAAGAATAGAAGGATTTGGATTATACTTTAAAAGATTAAATAGATTTACAGACATCTTGATGGAAAAGGGGAAGAATATTTGAGACAGAAAATCTAACAAGATCTAAGTTATAAAGACTGAAAAACATATTAAGTGAACAGTGTATACTAAATTAGCTTGTCAGTTACTGGCAAAAATATTTTTAAAAAGAAAATTAAAAAAAAAACATAACATTTAATGTCTGTTTTCATCTCTTTGTTTTGCTATAAAGGAATACCTGAGTTTGGGTAATCTATGGAAAAAGGTTTATTTGGCTCACAGTTCTGCTGGCTGGAAGATTGGGTGTAAGGTGAAAGCCTCAGGCTTCCATTCATGTTGGAAGGTAAAGGGGAACTTGTGTGTGACCAGGAGATGCCAGGCTCTTTTTTAACAATCAGCTCCCATGGGAACTAACAGAGTGAGAGCTCACTCAATATTGTGAGGATGGCACCAAGTCCTTCATAAAGGACCCGCTCCTGTGACCTTAATGTCTCCCAGTAGATCCCACCTCCAACATCGGGGATCACATCTCAACATGAGGCTTAGGGAGACAAACATCTAAACCATGGTGATGTTCTCTATGATTACTCAAGAGACATTCAGTTGCCTGGTACAGAAATAATTTCATCTTAACCTCACCAGAACCCACTAAAGAAAAGCAGGTATTGGCCGGGAGCAGTGGCTCAAGCCTGTAATCCCAGTACTTTGGGAGGCTGAGGAGGGAGTCAACTCCCTTGAGCCCAGGAGTTCAACACCAGCCCAGGTGACATAGCGAAACTCCATCTCTATCAAAAATACAAAAATCAGCCAGGCATGATGGCACAGGCCTGTAGTTCCAGCTACTCAGGAAGCTGAGGCAGGAGGACTGCTTAAGCCTAGGAGGTGAAGATGCAGTGAGTCGAGATCACACCACTGCACACTAACTTGAGCAATGGAGCAAAGTCCTGTCTCAAAAACAAACAAACAAACAAACAAAAAAACAGCATGTATTAACATAGCAGAGTGCCTGATATTTAGGCAAACTCTAAAATGATAGTAACTATGATATTATTAATAGTAGCCAACCACAGATATGGGACATTAAAACTCCTTCAGGCTGAGCTCTTCCTATAATTGCATGCTATGTCTAACCAAATAAATATATATTTGAATCCAGTGTTAAATTCTATAATCTAATTGATGTACTGCATTAAGTAATGCATCCTAGAAATGCATTACACACTGCGAAAGTAGTTAAAATTAATATTTTAAGTGGATTTTTTAACAAAGCCTCCAACTCCATGTAGATGAAGAAACAGTCAGATAAATAATGCTAGAATGAAATCAAGAGTTAAAGCAAGGATGCTTTCCAGAAAGGTCTGGGGACAGGCAGCGTGATGGTAGGCTCTGACTGCCCACATGTGCCATGCATCATATGTGACTTACTGCAGGTTGCTGTGTACGTTTCATCTGCTGGGACCAGGAAAATGGCTGGATGAATTCCCTTTTAGTTTTGGCATTCTCAAGTTTTAAATGTCACACATTATTGGCTTCTGAGTCTGTATCCAGAATTTGTGATTAGGGAATACATTACTGTTGATATTAGATGTATGGCAAACCGTGCTTGCAATCAATCACCATTTTGTGAATAATATTTACCCATTTTCATTTTGCAGGCAATAGGATCTGCTCCAAAGGGCTACAAACCAATCAAAATAACATCAATTACAGTATAGAATGGCAGTAAGGCTGTACATATGTATGTGTATGGCACTATGTATACATAATGGCACTGAACAAAAAAAGAGCAAGATCTTAGTGCTAGGTGAATTTTTCCAGGCTTGAATTATCAGTGATTCAGAGAAGTATGCAATTGCTCCCTGGATTTCCCCGAACAAAGATTAAATTAGTGAATATTGTAAATAACACCTCACAGAGCAAAACCAGGCTGAACAAATAGCTACATTTGGAAATAGAGACAGGAGATGATGAAATGAAATGCAGCATGGAAAAATACTCAGAAACACAGTCGAGAAGTCCATAAAACAGCAAATCAGCGATGTTTAGAATGCATTAAGGGAAATGAAAGGAAATCATGAGACCGTTTGTGTATATTGGCCTAAAGAATAAGAACGGTTGAGTTCCTCTAGGCTGGCCCCTGTAGAGTTTAGACTCATGCAATGTAAAAAGCACAGAACCAGGATTAAAGAGACACAGACACCGGCTTATGATGCACCCAGGGAGCAGTCTCCCAGCATCAGCTTCCTCACCTACAGGAGGGAAACACAACACCTACCTTTTGAGTTTCTGGGGGAATGTGATCTGTGTAAAAACACTTTTTAATTTGTAAATTGTGTTCTGAATTTTAGTCATTAAAATTATCATGTTATTTTAGAGGGAAAGGTGCATGATACTGTGTTACTATTATACAACATAACTCTCATTTTTCAGATAAAGAAATTAAAGCTCAGTGAGGTTAGAGTCATAAAGCAAATAATAAAAATTACAGTTTAATGACTGCTTAATGAATGTCAGGCACTGCGTTCCCCTGTTCTTTATTTAATCTTTACAATGGTTCTACAAGGTGGATTATTTTCTCCCTAACCTACAAGTTAGGGAACCAAAGCTTGAAAAAGTGAAGTGAGTTTTCCCCAAATCAAAGAGCTTATAAAGGATGAAGATGAGATTTAAGTGCAGGTGCATCTATTCTAAGGCTCATACTATTATTCACTATGTGTCAATGTAGCAACATCATAATTAAGTGTCCTACTACCTGAAGGGGCCTATACCAGTCTCCAAAGGGTGTTGGAGAGAGGGATGGGGATATAGATCCGAGAGGGTTTGTTGTGCTCTATTACATCCTGCATAAAAAGAATCTCACTGACTAAGCGTGAGGCCCAGGCCAGAGCTTGGGAACACCTGTCAGCCCTGGAGAGCAAACTGAGGCCAAGAGCTGGACCACAAATTAAAACCAAAGTCCTTAAAACACCAGAAGTCAAATCAGGAAAACCAACTTCAGTCATTAAATACAAAGAATAATTGTAGAGGGAACACAGCCTGTTAAAAATCAAGACAATGAAATACTGTAATGAAAATGCTGAAGGATCTAGTGGATGTGTAGACAACATGGGTGAGGAAATGGCAAACGTCAGCAGAGAGAGAGAAACAAAAAGGACAGATGAAAATATTAAAGTGAAAAATATTATAAATGAAGAATGTATTAGCTGCTCTTAACAACGGACTGTACAAAGAAGAGGAAAGTTCAATGAACTTGAGAACACATCTATAAAAACTGTTGAAAATGAAACATAAAGACATAAAAGAATGAAATAAACAGAATATCAGATATCTGAGATAAAACATGAAATATCTAACAGAAGTGTAATGAGAGTTTCAGAGGGTGGCAGGGAGAGAATGAGGCAGAAGAAATAGTTGAAGAGACAGTAGTCAGGAACTTTCTGATCTAGATATGTGCGAAATGTTGGATGAGGAAGCTCCAACCTTTCGTCTCCCAACAGAAACATTGGAAACAAGCAGAAATTATCAGAACTAACTTTGTCAGAATGCAGGAATACAGTAAAACATTTATAGTCATCAAAAAATACAGAATCAGGAAAATGGTGCTTTAAAATGTTAGGAAACTTTCGTACTCTCCCTTCCTCCCGACCTGCTACCTACTCTCTTTGAACAGTCTTGGTCTTGAAGTGTCTGTAGCTTGCATTCCCAGTGTGGGACCCTTTCCCATTGGTCTGGAGTGAAAAGAGTAAGATCTTATTAGTAAATATTGTGTTTATCTGTTCTGCCCTGTCTAGGGCTACCTGTAGGAATGACACAAGTTCTTTATCTCTGTTTTGCCAAACTGGAAACTCAGGCTGGAAAGGCAGCTAATATTGCCAGGAACATTGCAAGCCAAAGTAAGGACCCTCAGATGCTTATGGCAAGAACTGACAGTCGAAGCACACAATAGACTGCCTAAAGTCAAAACTAAAAACTAGGGAGAGTTTCTTTAGAAAAATTGTGACATCCAAAAGAAGCCAAGTATGCTGGGAAATTGAGAAAACTACATGCGTACCCAAAAGACACATGCTCAGAAAAGGCCTCAGAAGACCTTGAGTTTTCATCGTGGGCTGTTGCCCAGCCAGTGCAAACCTGGCTAAGTGTTTAGGAGGGTCCTGACACAGAACTAATCTGCAAAGACCAGGAGAAGTGGTTATTTTCCCTCTATCCCCACCCACCTTGCCCTCACTCTCACTCTCACTCTGGCTTTCATTTTATTTTGTTTTTATTTGTTTTGTTGCTTGTAATTTTTTTGGTTTTTTTTGTTTTTTTTTTGAGACGGAGTCTCGCTCTGTCGCCCAGGATGGAGTGCAGTGGCCGGATCTCAGCTCATTGTAAGCTCCGCCTCCCGGGTTCACACCATTCTCCTGCCTCAGCCTCCCAAATAGCTGGGACTACAGGCGCCCGCCACGTCGCCCGGCTTGTTTTTTGTATTTTTTAGTAGAGACGGGGTTTCACCGTGTTAGCCAGGATGGTCTCGATCTCCTGACCTCGTGATCCGCTCGTCTCGGCCTGCCAAAGTGCTGGGATTACAGGCTTGAGCCACCGCGCCCGGCCGCTTGTAATTTTTTTTAATCAATAAGATCAAAAGTTGGTTCTTTGAAAGGCATAAGAAAATTGACAGATCTCTAGCTGGACTTACAAAACAGATAAAAAGAGAGGAGACACAAATAACTAAAATCAGAAATGAAACAGGAAACATTACTTCCTACCCTACTGGAAGAAAAAGGATTACAAGAAAATACTATGAAAAATTATATGTCAACAAATTAGACAACCAGATGAAATAGAAAAACTCCAAAAACACATAAATAACTAAACTGACTCAAGTAGAAACTCTCAACAAACTTATAACAACCAAAACATTGAATTAGTAATATAAAACCTCCCAACTAAGGGAAGTCCAGGACCAGATGGCTTCACTGTTGAATTCACTACTTAATGTGATAGCACAAAAAACATCGCCAGCTTTGACTGATGGAACACAGATGAGAAGAAATGAAGGAGGGTCTGTCAGACTTCTGAGATCTACAGGCAGCAAAAAGGCAGTTAGAGCTAATGAGTTGTGAACATGTGTGATCCTTGAAGAAAAGGGAAGAATAACTCCAAGTTTGCCTTGAGACCAAAGAGGCTGATGGGACCTCTAGGGATGCAGACTCTGAAACTGAATTGGGCTTCTGTAGACCCAGAGGGCAGAGTGACAAACCACAGTGGGTTATTTGCAGGCCTTGAAACCTAATGGAATTTATTCTGCTTTCTTTCCAAATATCTTGAGGTTTGTGACCCTTTTATTCCTTCCAGTTTCTCTCCTTTAAAACAGAAGTGTTAATCCTATGACTGTCCCATCCTTACATTTTGAAAGCATATAATTTGTTCTCTTATTTCACAGTTCCACACATGAAGAATTTTACCCTAGAGCAGGCCATACCCAAACTCTCATCCAGACTTGATTTAGATGATTTAGAAAATGAGAAGTGGGGCTTTTAAAAATTGATGGCATTTCATGAGGTTTTGGACTTAGAGTTGATACTGAAAAGGGCTAAGATTTTGTGTAGGTTGGGATGGGGGTGGATGTGTTTTGCACAGGGAAAGGATATAAATTTTGAGGAGCTAGAGGCAGACTATTATGGGTTGAATTGCCCCTTCTGCCCCCACCAAAAGATACGTTCATGTCCTTAACTCCAGGACATGTGAATGTGTTCTTACTTGGAAACAGGGTCTTTGCAGATGTGATTATTTAAGATGAAGTTATACTGGATTGGGGTAGGCCCTAAATCCAATGACCAGTGTCCTTATCAAAAGGCCACACGAAGACCCAGAGACAAATACACAGTGAAATGACAGCCATATGAAGACAGAGGCAGAAATTAGAATGATGCAGCTACTAGCCAGGGAATGACAAGGACTGCCAGTGATGACCAACAGCTAGGGAGTGGCAAGAAAATGTTCTTCTCCAGAGCTTTCAGAGAGAGCACGTTCACACTGATACTTTAATCTCAGACTTCTAGCTTCCATAATTGTGAGAGAATAAATTTTTGTTGTTCGAATCCACCCAATTTATGGATATTTGTTCTGATAGCCCTGGGAAATAAATACAGCTCCTTATCAAAACAAAAACAAAACAAAACAAAAGGAAACAAAAAAAAATCCACTTTAATTACAAATATACGCATAAATACAAAAAGTAAAGAATAGTTTAAAATAAGGATATGTAATAATAACACTGGACCAAGGAAAAAAAAAAACTGGGGTGGCAATATTAATATCAGAAAAAGTAGATTTTAGAGGAAAGAGGTAAAAGTCATTTTATAAAGATGAAAGAGTGAATACATTAAGACACCATGCTAGTTTACAATGTTTATGTACCTAATAACAAAATATATGAGCCAAAACCTAATAGAATTGTATGGAAAAACAGATAATTATTGTAGGAAATTTTAATACACCTCTTTTAGTAACTGATAGAAGAAGTAGTCAGAATGAAAAAGGCTATTAAAGATATGAAAACCATCAACCAACTTGACAAAATTAAAATGGGTGGAACTCTCTATCCAACAACAGCAGAATACACATTGTTTTCATGTGTACATGGAACATTTTTCAAGTTAGGCCGTATTCTTTTCCATAAAACAATTCTCAATAAACTTACAGATTCAAATTGTGAAATTTTTTTTCTGAAAACAATATAACTAAATTGGAAGGAAAAATAGAAAAGTCACTGGAAAAATCTCCAAGGAGCTTCAAATTAAATAACAAACCTTTAAATAAGACATCACATGGAAAATTGGAAGTATTTTGAACGGAATAAAAATGAAACGTCAGAAGTTATGGGATGCTGCTAAACAGTGCTCAGGGAAGAATTCAGAGCACTGAGTCTCAGTATTAGAAAGGAAGAATGGTCTCAGAACAGTTTCCTCAGTGTATACCACAAGAAACCAGAAAAAGAAGAGCAAATTAAACCCAAAGTAAATTTTTTAAAATAGTAAATATCAAAACAAAAACAATGAAATACAAAGCAGAAAACAACAGAGTGTGGAATGATAGACATTGGAGATTTGGAAGTAGGGGCGGGGTGAAAGTGAGAAAAGTGTTGAGAAACTTCTTAATGAGTACCATGTACAGTATTCAGGTGATGGATACACCGAAAGCCAATACTTCATTAAGATGTAAGGTACTCATATAATAAAATTGCACTTGTATCCCTTAAATTTATGCAACTTGTTGAAGGGAAACCAAATGATGGTTAGTTAAGAATATCATTAAACTTATTTTTGAATTGTTAAAGTTTTGGTCAGATTGATTAGGAAAGGAAGAGAGAAGACAGAACTTACCAAAATCAGAAGGAACAGAATGATGTAGTGACATCACCCCAAATTTTAAAAATATTAAAAGAATAATGAGAAAGTAGAATGAACACCTTTTGCCAATATCTTTGGCAACTTAGATGAAATGAACAAATTTGCAGAAAGACAAAAACCACCAAAGTACACTCAAAAAGTAACAAATAATTAGAATAGTCTTATATTTACTAAAGAAATTGTGCTTGTACAAAGAACATTCCAGGCCCAGATGACCACTAATAAAAGCTACCACCAAACATTTGAGGAAGAAATAAAATTAAATCTACGAAAACCTTCAGAAAATTGAACAGTGGGTATGATCTGCCAAATCATTCTATTAAGTCAGCATTATCCTGAAACCAAAACCAGGAATAGACATTTCAAGAAAAGAGAAATATAAACTAATATACCTTATGAATAAAATGTCAAAACTCTGAACAAAATTTTAGAAAATGATATTCATCCAACAATATATAAAAATAATAATACATGATGACCAAATGTGTTTTTCTCAGGACTGCAAACATTAATTCTTTAACACTTGAAAAACAAAAAAGAAAATTCACCATCTTACTAAACCACAAAAGAAAAAACCTCTTAATGATTAGAGAGAAAGCATTTGACAATTCTAATATTCATTCCTGATATAAACTTGTAACAAATGCAAAATAGAAGGGAGCATTTTCAACCTGAAAAAAGACATCTAGGGAAAACCCCACAGTTAATATCAAGCTTTATGGTAAAAGATTGAATTTTTAAATAAGACCAAGAACAGATCTTGGATTTCTGCTCTCACTATTTCTACTCAACATTTTACTGAAGGTCCCTGTCCATACATTAAGGCAAGAGTAAAAGATACCACAATCAGAAAGGAAAAACTAAAATTTTCTTTAATCATAATGGCATAATCATCTTTGTAGAAAGTCTAGTGGAAACTACAAAAAAAGGCACTGGATAATAAATATGTTCATCAAAGTTCCAAGACATACAGAATAAATTTAAAAGTTATAAAAATAAATTTTATTTATATATACTTTCATTAAATGACTTTAAAAGGATTTTTTTTTCAAAAATTCTATGTACCACTTAAAACATATGACATATTTAGGGATGTGATCAAAAAATTTGAAAGAACTGTACCAAGAATTGCTAGAAGAAAAGTAAAGAGAGTTAAGTAAATGAAGAGCTATATCATTTTTATGGATTGAAAGATGCAATATTGTTAAGATGTTAATTCTTTTCAAATAAATATTTGTACAATCCCAATTCAATACTATCTTAATAAAAGCCACATAAGTTTGTATTGTTAATATTGACAAGTTAATTATAATTTATTTGGACTGGCAAAGAAACTAGACTAGCCAAAACAACTTTGAAAAAAGAAAAAAGAACCAAGTTTGAAAACTATCCGATTTCAAGCCTTACAGTAATAAAGTGTGTTTTGTTATATGTATAGACAGATTAATGAAACAGAACAGAGATTGCAGAAATAAACTCATACATATAGGATAACTGATTTTCAGCAAAGATGTAAAGACTGTTCAGTGAAAACAGAATGATCTTATGACAAACGGTGCTGGAATAATTGCATATCCACTTGAAAAGCAAGCAAAAGCAAAAGCAAAAACAAACAAAAAAACCCAGAAAATGAAAACACAAGTAAAATCCTGATTCATTTTCTGTACCATATACAAAAATTAACTGAAATTATATCATAGGTCCAAATGGAAAAATAAAAACTAAAAATATGCTGGAAGAAAGCATGAGTTAGGCAAAGATTTCTATGACATAACACCGAAAGTCCAATTTATTTAAAAAATAAAAAAAACACCACTGGTAAATTTAAATTCATCAAAATTAAAAGCTTATGCACTTTAAAAGACACTGTTGAGACAATGAAAGACAACTTAAAGATGATTAAAAGTGGACTAACCACAACTCTATTATACTGCTGGTAACAATGTAAAATGATACAACCACATTGGAAAAGAGTTTGGCAGTTGTTTATACAGTCAAATATACACCTACTCTATAACTCACCACTTCTACTCCTAGATAATTTCTCAAGAGGAATAAAAACGTGCACAAAAAGACTTCTACAAGATTAACAGCATCCTCATTCATAATAGTCCAAACCTGTAAACAATTATAATGTTCATCAACAAAAGAATAAGAAAATAAAATATGATGTTATATATATGAATATTCATTCAGTAGAAAACTACTTGGCAACAATAAGATGTCAACTACTGATACATACAAATCAATGTAAAAAACACAGATTATTCTGACTAGACAGAGTCAGACACATACAAGTACATATTGTTGAATTATATTTAAATCAACTTCTAGAGTAGGTAAAACCATCTCACAGTGGAAGATGCCTCAGCAGGGATTGAATGGAAAGAAACAAAGAATATGTTTGGGGGTGATGGAAAAAACTCTATTATTTTAGGTGGTGGTGGTCACATGAATGCATGCTATTACAAAAACTGATTAATAGGAATGCTTAACTATTTATTTTATGATATGTAAATTATACTTCAACAAATAACTGAGAAAACAAGGAGAACTGCAGATAAAAACTAACAAATTTATTAGCAAATTCAATAAGTGTAATTATATCTCATCTCCAACCAGAGAAAGATAAAATTGGGAAATGATTTCAGCTACAGTATGATGCGTGCAAGATGTTAACCCTTGTTGCTATATGCCACTGAGATTGTCGGATTGTTTGTTCATGAGGCATAACCAAGCAAAAGGTTTTACTTGTTCCAAGACAAATTAGTCACCTATTTCTGCCGTTAAAAAAAATAAATCTCACCATCTTCAAATGTTTAAATTATAAAATATATTAATTACCTATAAACCTTATTTGTTTACTTGTTTTTGCTTGTTTTGATGTTTGTTGTTTATTATTTTTAGTAAGATGGTAAAATTCTACCCAGCTGAGGCCAAGTGACAGGGAGTATAGAAATTGATATTGGAGACTAGAAATACGATAATCCGTGATATGCCTTTTTTTAATACTAGTAAGGTAAAATGATTATCATGGCTGCAAATAGCAATTATTCTGATGTTGGTAGAGGGGTGAATCTTTTTCTTTTCTGAATTCCTGAAGATCAGAGAAGGAAAGTTTCTGACAATCTTCATCCTGTCTCCTAACATTCTTTGCTTCCAGAAAAATGAGTGTTAAGGCTGGAAGAAAAGGAGGTATTTGAAACTAACGTATATTAACTGAATACTATGTATTTGGCATTTTTGTGGGCATTGTGTTATTTAATCTTCATTTAAACATACAAATTATCTATTATAATTACTGTTTTAGAGATGAAGAATCAGGGTTCATGGATTAAATGACAACTATTTTTCGAATCACACACCACAAAATCTCAAACCCAGGTGAGTATGATGGTGAAGAGGGTGTACTATGTTTCCTGTCTTTATTTATCCTAAAACTGTTGCCAAAGTCTCCCATTTGTGAGTCAGAACAGCTTTATGACCTCCAAACCACTGTCCAAGGAATGGGAAGAAAAAGTGTTATTTGATTTGTGGTAAAGACAACATATCAGATTTGTTTAATTGCTTCTTCATTATTTAGCTCTCAGAAACACCATCTATTAATCACCTGAGAGTTAATCATACTAAATTTTATCCATTAAAAGCCGAAGCCATTAGTCAGAAAGCCAACAGCAAAGACAGTGCTTACGAAAAGCAATCATCATTCTGGATGTGGGCCAGCATTTACCCAGCTGCCTGTTGGCTAATGACACAAAACAGAGCACTTTAGAGAGATATGGCTAAGAGGAAGCAGAAATTTTATTTGTTTTCCAAAGAAAACAAACAGTAAAATGAAAAACAAAATTACTCAGTGAAGTTAAAAAACATGTTCCTTTGGAATTGCTAATCATTTCTGATTTTGTCATGTCTCACTAAAGATTAAAAATGTATCAGATATGGTCTGCAGGCTATAAACAAATGCATCATCATGAAGAAACTGTGGGGAATCAAGGCAAAAAAAGAAATGAAAACAACTAGAACTTTCCAGATTGAAGACAACCCAATTGTCCTTTTATTCAGAGACAATATGGTCACAAAAATTATGTGTTCAAAAAGACTTACATTGATCTTTTTAGAAAATTTATTCAAGACTATGTGATGTAGTACCTCACTTAAACCTATCCCCTCCCTCTTCCTTTGGCAATCTAATTGATTTTAAAAGAGTTAACAGCAATTCTTTAGAAAGTATTAATAAGGATATTTAGGCAATTCTAAAATGCCATCTTACACACATATTAGCAAACGCCATTCTTGGAGTCTACATTATCTAATAGCAGTCTGTGTGGTGTGGTATCTTCTGAGGGGCTTCAGAGTACCTTTCATATGCAGGAAATATTTTCAGTAGTACGTTTGCAAACCGTGAGATTCTGCCACTAGAGTAACAGGGTTCAGGTGTGTGTCACTTTCATACCTGTTAATCTTAAGGTTAAAAGCAATTCTTGGGTTTCTCAAAGAGTGATACTGGGACTCACTGACACTGAATTCTGGGAAAGTAAAATCCAGGATTCGAATCGTGCCTTCATCTATTCAGGTAGCTATAACAAAATATAAATTGCAGAGTAATTTATAAGCAACAGAATTCTTTGTTCACAGTCCTGAAGGCTGGAAAGTCCAAGATCAAGATGCCAACAGATTCAACATCTGGCAAGGGCCCATTCCTTGTAGGAAACAGTTTTTTGCTGCATTTTCACGTGGTAAAAGGGGTGAACAAGCTCCCTCAAGCCTTTTTCACAAGGGCACTAATTTCATTTTTAAGAGCAGAGCCCTCTTGACCTAATCACCCAAAAGCCTCACCTGGTAATACTGTGACCTTGAGGGTTAGGTTTCAACATGTGAATCTGGAACAATTCTTCAGACCATAACAAATGTATAAAATGATAGCAAGCTTTGTAGGTCCTCCACAGGCACTCTAATGTCTGAGCACAACTACTACTTACATGTTCAACATCTTCAGTTTTATCAGTCATATTTGGCCTAACATATATGACTTTTGTGTGTGTGTGTGTGAGACGGAGTTTCACTCTTATCACCCAGGCTGGCGTGCAATGGTATGATCTCAGCTCACTGCAACCTCCACCTTCCGGGTTCAAGCAATTCTCCTGCCTCAGCCTCCCAAGTAGCTGGATTACAGGCACCTGCCACCACACCCAGCTAATTTTTGTATTTTTAGTAGAGACAGGGTTTCACCATGTTGTCCGGGCTGGTCTCGAACTCCTGACCTGAGGTGATCCACCCAACTCAGCCTCCCGAAGTGCTGAAATTACAGGCATGGACCACTGCACCCAGCCCATATATGACTTTTTAAGGTTTCATCTAAAAATACCCTAAGTGTTATGGTCCAGCAAAATTTGATAGACCCTCATAAAGAGAAAAAGAAAAATACAAGTAATTTTTACCAATATTCCAAATTTCCTAGTTATTGCCATGCTGTGTATCTAGAAAGGCATTCTGACTGGGCCTTATACAGAGGTATATAGTGAAAGAAAATGGAAATTTAGGGGGCAAATGTTTATTGAAGTTTTATACAATGTGCAAGAAATATACACATTATCTCATTTAATCTTATCAATAACTGTATACATTCTTTGCCTGTCGCCTACATGGGGAATCTGGAGATCAGTTAGTTGGTGTATTTTGCCTAAATTCATAAAGGAGTTCGATTCAGCAATTTTTGTTTTTAAAACTTTTTTTAAAATTACCAAATCTTCATGTTTTTTCAGGTATACCTTCCCCTTATTGTATAATGCTATAAGCTTTGCACCTGAGGAGATACTGGGGATATTCAGAACAGATTAATTAACATTGGTAACATCTTCATACATGCCCTTTGATGGACATACAGAAGCAAAACTCCACATACACTTCCACTGGGTTGCCATTTGAAATTGCAGGGCCAAATCCTTGAGTATGGCAATATTGTGCTAAACTAGGACTCACCGAGAGAGAAGTTGCTAAATGTGGTAAGCACTGGCCTTGTGCCTTAGCATAAATCTCAGGGCTACCTGACCTTGAGAGGTAGCCTGACCAGCAGGTCAGTGTTAGCCCCACTCTTCAGAGTTTACTGTTTTCATCTACAAAAACTTAAATTGCAATGTAGGATCCCTTTTATCCACATTGATGCCATGTTTTCCAATAGTTCCAATGTTTTATTTTCCCGTGTGCCACTGGACTCCATTCTTAAGGCTTCCTATTAAAAAACAGACCAAACAGTCTTTCTAAACCTCTTAGAAAAACGGTGCCTGACCTTTCCTAAATGCCCAGAAGCCCCGTATCTGCCAACAGTACCCATACCAGGCAACAAACAGGCCTCACTGTACAAACCAAAATTCTTTTGCAACCAGTTTGTGACATTTGTTGTTGAATCCCCAATGCATAGCAGGGAGTCTGGAATCTAATAAGTGCTTCTGCTCTATGTCCTTTTTTGCATTCATGCAGCAGATTTTTATTAAGAATCCTCATATCAGGAGCTGTAATTGCAGTGGAGACACAGGGATGAATCAAAGACTGAGGTCAAGGGAAGATGTGGACACCTAGGTGACCAGGTCATGATTAAAAGGATCAATTGGGACACTTACGCAATATGACTTTTCCTTGAAGGGACCTGAATGGAACAACCATGTTAATTCCTGTATCAGGCAAGGCAGAATCTTGAAGGTTAACTAGGAGTTTTTCAGGTGCAAAGAGGGGTCATAAAAAAGACAGTTGGAAATAATTGCCTCGTCAACCAACCAATTGCTCAGAAATATTCTCTTTCACAGCATCGCAACTCATGAAACATTCAGTCCTAAGATATAAAGTGCAACCTGATTCCAGCCTGTCCATTTTGACAATCTTTGACTGCTCTGGCAATCGCCAGGTGCCCCTCTCCAGCCCAGTCAGTTGTTTCTGGCTCCATTCACAACTCTACATGATGCCTCATTAGAGAAGTGTCCTGAGACTTCTAGTGAGATATGCCTTCCTAAGACCTACCCAATGTGCCCATGCTGACTCCTATCAGACAGTTGAGAGACCAACTCAGAGAAGAATAGCAAAGAAAGCAGACAGTGGGAGGCTTTATCCCAGTGCTCAATCCCTGCTAGCTGAGCCAGTTGAGAGTCACAAACCAGGGAAATCCAGAGATTTTAGCTTCATTTATGGCCACTGGGGGTAAGGATTAAGAAACTGAGGACCGTAAGATGGAAGACAACATGACAGAGGTACAAAGGAACTGTTTGTTGTGCTTTTATTGATGTTAGACCATTTATAACTATTTCTCTTTAATTAAAAAAAACTGTTTTATGCAACAAAGAAAAACAGAATTAAGTATAAATTTATGTTGCACCATTTTGAGGGAGGATCCAGATAAGGTTCTGAAAAAATATAAAATGTATTAAGAGAGAATATGGGCAAGGGTGGGAAGAGAAAGAAAGAGAGGGAGAGAAAGAAAGAAGCTTTTCAGCAAGTATTCTTAAGTACTGGTAGCCAAAATGAAGCCTCATTTCTGCTCTACAAAGAGAAATAAGCTGTAAGTGCAAGTGTTTGAAATGTTAGCTCCAGGAGCATTAGTGTGACGGGAAGTAACATTTCCTGTAAAACCAGTCTCCTTACAGATGCGTCGCCATCTTCTTCAAGGCAATTGTGTTTAGAAGTCGGGCAAAGGCGAGCTCTCAGAGGCAGAATTCCGTTTTGGACTGCAGGCATGTAATCCATAACTTCACCAAGCAGTCAGTAAACAAATTCATGAGCATATCTTTCTCTCATGTTCTTTTTTTTTCTTCCAGACTTTGCATTTTATTCTCTCAGACGATAAATTCCTTCTTTCATGTATATAAAGACAACATTACAAGTTTTACCTGTATTTTGAATACTAGAGTTCAGATTCTTCTAATTGAAGTCCTGCTTCAGTCTCCTGGTCAGCTACCAGACTCAATCCATCCCCCTTCAAATTCTGTTTTATGTTTCAAATCCCCCAATCTTTGACCCTTACTCCAAGAAGGATTAGAAAAAGTACCACAAATGAAATAGAAGCAATAAAAATGAACATTCCACTTTGATCTTTCCATTTGAATATTTTGTGGTGCAAACAGAGAAGAGTAAAGGAAGAAGCGGGTCTTCTTCAAAGCAGCGTTCTAAATAGTGTATGACAACCAATTACTGAGTCTAGCGCAGTCTTTCACACTCCCTACTTCAAATGAGAATGCAAAGGAAGCCGTGTTCCTTTCCATAGATAACTTTTTTGATGAGAACATTGAAGAAGTTGCACTGGAAAAAATAGAATTATAATGGAATTACACAAAACAATGTATACACCTGCCTTTACTGAAGCCATTTTGTCCAGATGTTGTTAAACATTCAGACATTAAAACACTTACATTAATAAGGTAAAACCTAAAAACCACTAGTTAGATGTATTAAATATGGTTAAAAAAATACCTGGTTGAATACCAAGAAGATCTGTTGTTATTGTTGTTGTTTTGAGACAGAGTCTTGCTCCGTTGCCCAGGGTGGAATGCACCAGTGTGATCTCAGCTCATTGCAACCTTTGCCTTATGGATTCAAGTAATTCTCCTGCCTCAGCCTCCTGAGTAGCTGGGATTACAGGTGTGTGCCATGAGGCCAGGCTAATTTTTGTATTTTTAGTAGGGACAGGGTTTTGCCATGTTGCCTAGGCTGGGCTCGAACTCCTGGCCTCAAGTGATCCACCCACCTCAGCCTTCCAAAGTGCTGAAATTACAGGCATGAGCCACTACCCCTAGCCCCTAAAAAGATCATTTTTATAAAATAAGATAAAATAATAGTTGCACCATGAAGTTACTTTAGAAGTTTTTGTTTGTTTGTTTGTTTTTTTAAATTTAAGAAACTATTTCATAAGCACCTGGCAATAGAACTTAAAACCTTCAAAACAACAGCCAACAGCAAACAAAAGATGAATAAGTGGTACTGCATATGAAAATGAGAGGAAGAAAAAGAAAAAAGGAGGAGAAGTGGTGAAGGGAAAAGGGAGAAAGTGGAGCCAGATCAGGTTCTGGGGCTAGGGATGAGATGGCGTGGGAAAAGCTCTCACGAGGGATGGCCAAAAGGTGGGCCAGTGGGATGGTTACCTTGGATGTGAGTACCTCCTCGTCCACCCCCTCCTCTTGCTGTATCTCTCATAAAAGTGGCAAAATACAAATGTCTATGAGTGAGGACTTTTTGCAAATATTAAAGAAAAGACTGAATTTTACATCTGGGTTTTCTAGCGCAAAATTCAGGCATCACAAAAGGATAAAGAATCAATTAATAAATTAAACAAATAGGCAGAAGCCAGATTCTGATCCAAAGTTCACCATTAAAACACAATTCCCTCTTCACTCCACTGCCCCATCCCACACTTCTGTTGCTGCTCAAAACTATCAAACAAGCAAACAAAACACAAGCAGATATAACTGAATATATGTTAAAATATTCCAATATTGCTTTTAGGAGCTGGGAGGTTCCAATTGACTCCTGGCTTAAGCTTTCTTGGATTTTAACCAAGCAGATATAATTCCAGCTCTTTCTCTACTATCCACCTGCCTAACGGTACTAGTTCCAGGCAGCTGAGACCTCCCTGGACACTTCCTTTGGCCTTATAAATTAAGAAGGAGATTCTAGAATGGGTAAAGCCATGCTTTGTCTGGAAAGATGCTTGATTTTGTTACAGGAAAGGGGTCCATATCCAGACCACCGGAGAGGGCTCTTGGATCTCTGGCAAGAAAGAATTCAGGGCGAGTCTGCAGTGCAAAGTGAAAGCAAGTTTATTAAGAAAGTAAAGGAATAAAAGAATGGCTACTCCATAGACAGAGCAGCCCCAATGGCTGCTGGTTGCCCATTTTATGGTTATTTCTTGATTCTATGTGAAACAAGGGGTGAATTATTCATGCTTCCTCTTTTTAGACCATATGGGGTGACTTCCTGACTCTGCCATCACATCTGTAAACTGTCATGGTGGTGGTGGAAGTGTAGCAGTGAGGACGATCAGAGATCAGTCTCGTCCCTGTTTTGGTTTTGGTGGTTTTTGACTTGCTCCTTTACAGCAACCTGTTTTATCAGCCAGGTCTTTATGACCTGTATTTGGTGTTGAACTCCTATCTCATCCTGTGACTGAGAATGCCCTTAACCATCTGGGAATGCAGCCCAGTAGGTTTCAGCCTCATTTTACCCAGCTTCTATTTAAGACAGAGTTGCTTTGGTTCAAATGCCTCTGACAATTTGACCCAAGCCTGAAATACTTTCCTGAATGAGATGACATTTGTGGATCCTAACACACCAGCCACAATCCTGACCTTGACTTCAAGAAAAATATTGATATTGATAAGCATGTACCTATAGATATAGATATAGATATAGATATAAAATTAGTTTCCTCAGGCGGGCATTCATTTTACATTCAGAGGGTTCCGTGTGCCAAACACTGAGTCAGGATCATGGAGTTACATGTGTGTTTTAAAGAACTTGATTGTTTTAAATGTTTTGAACCTACAATTTTTTTGTTATTCAACACTTTCTGTTGTTCAGGCACACAGTAGTCTGGACAACATGTTAAATCTTTTTAGTAATCAGATCTGTTGCTCAAGTCACTCTGTGTCATCTACACATCTGCATTAATCAAGAAAAGAGCTCATGTGTAGCAATTTTCACCTTAGTGCAGACCAAAGCAACTGATCAGGTTTTGATGTTTTAAGAGTCAGCATGACAAGTAAAAACGTGTGGTCTTTTGAGTTAGCCAGGCCTGGATTTATATTCATACTCTGCTTCTTCATGACAGAGTGTTACTCTTGGGTGTGTCATGGGGATTCTCTGAGCCCCAGGTTCCTCTTACATAAGTGGAATTTAAAATATTTACTCTTCATTTTGAGTAGACACTTACAATAGATGTATTAGAATTGGTTACCAACATCCTGATGAATCCGTCTTGATTGGAAAAATTTTAATGTAGCCTAAATGTTAAAAGTCCATTTTAAAAAACAGAACAGAGAAGATATTGTTTTTTTGTCCTTGAAGCAGCATGCAACTCTGTCCACTCGCATAACTTGATGGCACTCTTTAACTTTTCTGACTCCCTAGATTATAACCCAAGCAAGGGTTGAACTACGTAAGAGACACAGTGCTTTCTTCTCTGCACTAACAGACCTGCCTGGATTTAACACTGCGTCTGTATAAACCTGCAGTGTCAGCCAAACGACTGATGCTATCCTTGACTGTTTAACTCTCAGTGCTTCCCACTCTCCCATAGATTATAATTTATGAGCCAACTTCAATTGTGAGCCAACTTCATTGAAGTACCAGTTGTCATCTGGTACTTCTTGAAGCTAAATTATATCAATTTCATCTATTTGGATTTTATCCCTTATAAATATTGCCAAAGAATTGAAATTCAAAATTCCTTTTTCTCCAATGCATTTCCAAAAATCAAGTCTTATATTCTCTAATTGATAGCCAAAACCTGTAACGCACTGGTATTTCCATATATAACAAAAAAATAGCTTGGAAATGAAATCCACGTGTTTGTCAATAAGCCTGACCAATTGTCCTCTGGGGTTGTCTATTTTGTGTTTCCATGTTTTATTAGTTACTACTGATCAGAAGGAAAAAAATAAAATAAAACACATAAAAAATAAAAAAGCTTTTAACTAAGAAGCAAATTTCTTGTGTAGTCTGTAAGCATCAGTTAATACATTCTTTCCAGTGAACCATGTTTGCAATGCTATTTTATTTATGGTGGCATTTAGATATTCCTGATTGCTTTAATGCCTGGCATGTAAAGAGTTTTTTCATCTAACGTAGCATCAAACATCTGGATGGGAGCTTAACATTTAAGTAATTTAGCTCTATATTTTCAATTATCCTCATGTTTGACATCTTATGGAGCAAACATCCAGATGTGTCACTGAAGATTTCCTTTTTTAACCAGATGTTTTATTGTCTAGTAGACATTTTTCAAATGAAAAAAAATGTATTTTTACTTTTCTTAATAAAGCAATCTTTTCAAGCCTTTTGGTTCCAAAGTTTCGATTCTATACTCAACAGAAAATCCAATTTCCTTGAAGATGAATTTAAAAATATATATATTTCTTTTCTCTCTGTATCTATTCATTTCCAATCATGATAATGATTCTTGCCAACTGATATAACAGGAAAATCCCCTCTTTGGTATGTTACAAAAAATTGCTTTGAATAGATGGCTGCTACATAGAAATTTAGCCTGTCTCATTTCAGAAGACATTTCCCCTCAGTACTGAAGAGTCAAATCAAATATTTCTTGGGAAAATAGTTCAAGTCTCTGTGACAAAGATGAAGAGACTCCTGAATTATGTGGCACCTTTTCTCTCCATTCTTACCTTTAAACAACAGCTGTATGTTTAACTGACAACAAAAGATTGTTTTAATACATCCTTTGGTTGCAAAGACCAAAACTGATTCAAACTGGCTCAAATATAAAAGTTGATTGGAAAGAGTGACTTAAATTTCAAGAAAACACAGAGTAGAAATTTTAACTGCGCCTAGTGAGAACTGGAAACTTTGTCTCTTCCTCCTTCCAAGCCTCTTCTCTCTCTCTCTCTCTCTCTCTCTCTCTCGCTCTCTCTCTCTCTTTCTCTCTCCCTCTGGAGTTGCAGAATTTCATTTGACTTGCACATCTCTTGGAAGAACTCCAATTGCAATTCTTCAGAGCGACTCTTCCTGACTTTCAAAACTATCCTCCTATTACCTAACTACGTGGTCAAACTTCACTCATGTTTTATACTAAAACCCCGGTCTAGTCATCTCGAGAGGGTTTATTCTATTGCATCTTAACTCATATAGAAGTACAGTAATTTATAAATCAGCTTTATTTGTTGCTCTTATTTGATATTTGTTACTTAAAGAGTAAATAAAATGTCAAGTAAATTAAAATAACATATTAAAAATAATCAGTAGAATGTGGCTATAACAGATGTCATTCTACTCATATAACTTAGTAGTGTGAGTCTGTTTCAATATTTTATTTTAGAAAGATAATGTTAATTGTTTCCATTAAACAGTAACAGTCTTCTCAATTAATCAAACATCCAACTATGACAGAGTGTAGTATTCTCTAAAATTCTGTACTATTTTTAGATAATAGCTTGCGTGGTCAACATAAAGAAATATTAGCTTGTGAGACCAAGAATCTGGCCTCGCCTCTATCCTGATTAGTGTGTGACCTTCAGCAGATCAGTTACTTCTCAAGGAACTTTTAGTTTGAGTTGCATCATCCATCAAGGTTAATGTTCAATGTTCAATGGCTTGTTTATTTTGGCTACATTAAAATGCTTCTCATCAAATCAACTCAAAATGGTGATGACAAAATGTAATGTATATATTGTGAGTTTGTTTTGAACCATATATTTGAAAGTGTGCTTCAAATCATTCCATACTATATAAATGTCTTTTGCTGCTCACCTAGTAGACAATGTCTATCTAGGAGTAGGCTTTATTAGCCTCAGTTCAACAGCAAGAGTGAAACTTAGAGTGGTCCAACAAGATGGTCAAGAAAGACACTCAACAATTGAGTGATAAAATGTGAACCCAAATACAGATTTGGCCAATTTCAAAGATCACAATTTTTTACCTACTTTGTGACTTCTTAAAACATCTTAAGCATATTTTACCTGCCTCATTCTACACCGAGACAAGAATTAGTCTAATATCAAATATGAGGCAAACGTCATCTACCTGCTAGCCCAGTGGGTAAAAGTAATCCCAAATGACCAAAACAATGTTGTTTGTAAGTGTTGATCCAATTTCTTTCCATTGATTTATACGGGAAATCTCCCTGAGCCAATAGAACTACATTTTATTTCTATTAAATGCCTTTTTTAATTTATAAGATTTTAACTAAAAAAGTAGAGCAAAGTAAATTCAGGCATAAACTAATGTTCTTCTCAGTAGGTCAAACTGAAAAAGCAATAATCAAAGTATACACTCAGAGTCACTAAGTCTAATCATTTTGATTCAGAGTTTCAGCCATAAATGACTAATTAGGTGGTGAATTGTTCTTTGCATCCTGATGTTCATTCCTGAAAAATAACTACTTAAAAAGAAAGAAAGAAATATAGAGAAGTCACTTACATTAAAATGAGAAGAGGGTAGCCATTTCAGAATCTGAGAAATAAATAGCATTGCTGAGCAAGTGTTGACGAGAAAAGCTTAAATGCTGAAGACAATAGCTTTTTAAATTATTTCCTTTTAATTTATTTACAACTAAACTGAATGTCCTTATTCTCCATTCCATTAATGTTAGAAACAAATGTTGGCTCCTTATGTTTGCCTGTTTCAGACCTACATTCAAAGCTTTTTAATGTAATCACAGGCAGATGAGAAGTAGCAAGCAATCTTTTTGGCGTGAGTATTGAGACTATATTTCTCAACAATGCATAAGAGAGAATTTGGTACATGTGACTGTATAGAAAAATCACTCATAACCAATCAACTTCTGACAAACCTGAACAGAACTGGTCGATGTACTTTGTTGGATAGAACTGAATAATATTTCCCTACAGCAGTGTAAGACTACGAGAAAATCTGTATGGTGATTGATGAAAAGCCATGGTTTTATGCGGGACATCTGTGTCAAGCAGAAAGGAACCCCAAGGCCTGAAATTTAAGGATGAATAATGATTGAGAAAGTTGGGGACATTGGCAGTATAAGAAGGAAGTATGTGGTGTTGAGACAAACAGTGCAGAACAAAGACCACAAGGGGAAAGATAACAGTAGTTTCCCTTTAATGCCAAACTAAGTGTATGATGCCTTGGAGGGTTCACACTTACAGGAATTCCTGTTGGCAACTTACAGGAATAATACAGAAAAAAACAGAGTATGAGAAGCAAACATTTGTTCACTAAACATATGCACGGTTCAAGTATTGGGAGATGGATAAAAACCCGTTTTACTGCTCACTGGTGCCCTTGAGGCTGCTAGGTATGGAGAGTCAGCATATCCTGCTTACGATTACCAGCCACTGGATCACAGTAATAACAACAGATTGTTATTACTGCTTTTTTTCTAAAGAAGGAAACTGGTTTCAGAAAACAACCAATTTAATAAGAAAATTTAACTTATTGGGCGATAAGCATGAGATGTTTTCATTTGTCCTGACAGATACCACTAACTGCTTTTTGACAAATCTTTCCTCACTGCGTAGAGGGTTCCCCTAACACAGTCTCATCCTGAGTTCATAAAGTTAAGACTTTTTTGATTACTGGAAGAGTTATTGCTGCTTCTTTTTTTTTTTTTTTTTTTTTTTGGACAGAGTCTCGCTCTGTCGCCAGGCTGGAGTGCAGTGGTGCGATCTTGGCTCACTAGAACCTCCGCCTCCTGGGTTCCAGCGATTCTTCTGCCTCAGCCTCCTGAGTAGCTGGAATTACAGGTGCCCGCCACAACACCGGGGTAATTTTTATTTTTTTCAGTAGAGATGGGATTTCACCAAGTTGGCCAGGATGGTCTTGATATCTTGACCTCGTAATCTACCTGCCTCGGCCTCCCAAAGTGTTGGCTCACTGTTGTTCACTTACTAACTTTAATTTTCTTTTCAATTTAAAACTTCCAGATATGACTAGTCTTGCAGCTCATGCAGCCTGGCATGGAGGGGAGGTGGGATCTGTGTTTCCACACCTCACCTTCTCCTCCTACTACCCCTGTTGTGAGGAGAGGATAGGAAAGAGGATAGACAGATCCCTCCTTCATGGACTAGAGCAATAATTAACTAATTTCCCTTTGTTCAATGACAGTGACTGCCTCTTGGGGTGTATCCGTTTGTATTTATCCTCTCTGTGCACAGCCATTAGCAAGGAAGATCCAGTTGTGGCTCAACCATTCCCTGTCCAAACCTCAGCGTATTGCAAGTTTCATCCAGTAAATGATGCCATGGACACCAGCAAAACAGCTCAAGCCTCAGTCCCCACACATTCTGTAGCATGCCAGGACCACATCAAATGAAGGGGACACAGGCTGCTCCCTCATCCTCACTCCCTGCCTCCCAGTCCAATCTTTTCTCCAGACTCCAGGATCAGCTGCTCCAATGGTCCAGGGATTCAGAATATTCCAGTGAGAGCCTAACTAGTTGCACAAGATTCTGAAACCTTGCATGTTTCCACTCTTGGATACTCCTGCCGAGAATCAGTGTAAAGAAGGGATACGAAACGAGAAATGAAAAGTAAAAATGAAATATTTGTTGAATGGTTGCTTACCAAGGTTTTTTTTTTTTTCCCAAATCTTTTGCAATCTTATGTAAAAAACAATGACTTCCATATAAAATATCACATTGAATTATATGAGATCAGTGTGAGCTGAAGGCAGGGCCATCGAATGTAGGAAATGGGATTTATACTGATGCTTGAAAGATACAGTGGTATATGGAC
Organism: Papio anubis; assembly: GCF_008728515.1. Lineage (NCBI taxonomy): Eukaryota > Metazoa > Chordata > Mammalia > Primates > Cercopithecidae > Papio > Papio anubis. Next base: position 7,729,114 of record NC_044985.1, read on the forward strand.
ACAGAGAGAAAAGGTAAAGGAATTGGTGAACAAAGTTTGGATATTGTGGGGAAGATACCAGAATCGTAAATGCCCACTGTGAATTTATTAAGAAAGAATAGACTTTAGCCAGAGAATGTTTGGAAGTTATTTTTAAGTCCTGGTACTTACTAAAAACTGCCTAGAAAGATAAATGTAATTAATACATTTCAGGAAGTTGGACCATTGATTTCCATTAAAGACTTAAAAACTGTCAGGCATTTAAGTACAGCATTTGACCTGATCAAGGACAATTGTCGTCTATTACTTCTGAATAGTTAATTAAAAAATAAAATTGAACTATTTTCACATTTGTATTTTAATGGCATGCTATTGGTTAGAATTAACTTAATAATGTAGTTGCCATGAATTATTTATTTCTAAGATCTATTTCCCATGACTTTTAAAATCAAAGTACAACAAAAGTTAATGTGGGCATAATTCTAACTGATATGATACAGTGGCTTGGTGTAAGTGGAACATATAAAAACCTAAACAGTATTTTATTGTGATAATTGTGTTGTTTTCATAGACTTCTCAGCATTGCAGAACAGGGGAAGAAAGATTCCTATCCCCACCAAGGAGAATCAGATTTTCTCAATATCGTGGCTGACAATATTCCTTATTTTTTGGCAATGCACCTTTCCAGTCTCAAATCAAACATTTGGGAATCACCTTTGACTTCTTTCTGTCTCTCATATCCTACATCTGATATACCTTGAAATCTTATCATCACCACCTCCAGAATATATCCAGAGCCTTATCATTTCTCACCACCGTAGGCCAAGCTATCATCAGTCCACATAGGGATCAATGAAATAACCTTGTAAGTGTACTGCTTCCTTCCACCTTGGTCTCTCTGCATGCACTCTCAATACAGCCATCAGTTATATTGTTACCACTTAATTCAATTGACATCTTTGTTCTGATCAAAGTCCCCCAGTATCTTCTCACCTTACTCAAAGACTGAAACCTTTATAAGGGCTTATATTACATGCTTCAGCCCCCTATCACACATGCTCCTCCCCTAATATACCTTGGACTTTACCTCCTCCATATTTCCAGCTCAGACACTGCTTCAGCCCCATTGGCCTCTCAAGTAAACCCCTGCACTGGCTCTTTTCTCTGTTGTGATACTCGCCTTCCAAGTGTTTACCTAGCTCACCTCCTCAAGGTCTCTGGTCATGTGTCATTATGGGGAAGGCTTTCTCTGACCACTGTATACAAAATGCCACGCCCCTTACCCTGATACTCCTCGGCATCCTTTCCTTGTGTGGTAGATTGCACTCTTGTCTTCCGTTCTTTACTCCTTCCCTTAATAGAGTAATGCATTTATGCCTTTGCCATATGACATTGCAGTGCTACCCACTATGAAATGACTGTACCCCTCACATCCCAATTGATCTTGGGCTTATCCACGTGGCATGATTTTTCTAATAGACTGTGGGCCTCAAATAGAATTTTGCAATTTCTTGTTGAAGTCTAAGAAGCAGTATGACTTAGCAGTATGACTTTCCCTTCACCGCCTTGTGTTCCTATCATTCTACATGAGGAGAACATTTACTAGCAGCACCGGTATAAGGTGTTCCGGCCAACCACAAGCCACGGTGCAAGAGAAAACAATGTTTGTTGCTATGAGTCACTGAAATTTGGAGATATGCAGCCTTACCATCACATCAACAACTACTTATCCTGATTTGTTTATTGCTTTTGGAATACCTGTGATATGCTATAGATAGTTACTTCTTTTTGTTTATTGTTGTATCCACTGTTGATTTCTTGCTTTATCCCCAACACCTAAAACAGCACCAAGGGCATAAGAGGAACTAAATAAATATGTGCCGAATACATGAACAACTAAATGGACAAATAAAAAATAAAAATGTGCCTTTTTAAAGAAAACCAGGGGAATAAAAACTCCTCCATTTTGGGACTCTAAAAACAATGATTTTATGTGTGGATTTTCTTATGATTAGATAATTTTTGCAGTGAGCATCCTAACCGTGTCCCTGAGCTTTCTTTACCCCTGATGGCTGCCCACCCACAGGAAGTCCGATTCTCCCACCTCAACAACACCGCCGTCTAGGGAATGAATCTTTGGCACATTTTCTTTCTCTTGTTTCTAACTACTGGGCCTGAAACACAGTTCCATGGAATCTTTGCACCTTGCCTGGGTGGAAGGGTGAGCATGCAGCAAGACTCTGAGGTGCAGTGGGAGTGAGGACAGCGTGGGGTCAGATGTGGTAAGGATTGGGCATGGAGGTAGGCAAACAGACAAAAAAGAGGTAGTATGTGTTTAACATCATAGCTTAAACATGGGGACCATTATCACTTATATTATCGGGACCAGAATATTCCTAGTGATACAATGACTGGTTCAAAGTGACCCAATAACAATAACCTTGCTCTAGAAGAAATTAAAGAAGGCCCAGAAAAGACAACCGGCAAATCAGCTGTCACACAGCCAGCCAGTAGCAAAGACAGAGTTGAAATCTATTCTCCTGACTTTGGACCTAAGCTTTCAACAAGAACAGTCATTCAGGGACCCCTCTCTGTTGGCTTCCAGCTTCTCCCAAGTCTGCCCTCATAGCTCTGGGCTCCTCCTGTAGGTCTGGCTGTGGCTTTGCATGCTTATTTTTATTACTGCCACAGCTTGATAGGGAACATGTTTTAGATACCTTCAACAAGGCAGGAGGTTTGCATATATTATTCTTTTATATTTGCAACAATCCCAGGAACACTAGATGTCATTACTCCGTTTTGCAAATGAAGATGTTAATGGTCAGAGAGGTTGAGTAAATTGGCCAAAAGGATATAGATAATAAATGGCAGAGCTTGAATTCAAGCTCTGCTTAAGACTTTATGTTATGGGCTGGGCGCGGTGGCTCACCCCTGTAATCCCAGCACTTTGGGAGGCCAAGACGGGCGGATCACGAGGTCAGGAGATCAAGACCATCCTGGCTAACACGGTGAAACCCCGTCTCTAAGAAATACAAAAAACTAGCCTGGCGAGGTGGCGGGCGCCTGTAGTCCTAGCTACTCGGGAGGCTGAGGCAGGAGAATGGTGTGAACCCGGGAGGTGGAGCTTGCACTGAGCCGAGATCACACCACTGCACTCCAGCCTGGGTGACAGAGCAAGACTCCGTCTCACATGAAAAAAAAGAAAAAAAAGACTTTATGTTATGATCATTTTCCTAATCCACGTCTCTCTGCTGGCATCCCTCTGAATGCCCTGACTTCAGTGCCTAACTGGCTTTTCCCCACTGAATTTGCTTGTGGCATTCATGCCCTGTGCTTTCTTACACAGTACTCTCCCAATCTCGGCTTTCATGACTCACAACAGTCAGCTGGCTTAGCCCAGAGCCTCTGTGGGGAGGGAGGGTTTTCAGTTATTCCCTCTGTCCCTGAATCACATATAAGTAGACTTTTCACTTCACTTTCTTCATTTCAGAATGGGCACCTCCCCTTCTTTTGCAACACGGGGCCCCACGAGACTCCTCGAGCCCTATGTCCATTCACAGATATTTTGGTCAGCACACTCTATCCTCTTGATCTTCCAAGGAAGCCTAAATCTTTTTGTGCTCACGCTTGTCATGTGCCATGCACACTGAGCATCTTTGCTTAGTTTCTTTGAAGGTGTTTTATGTAAGAAAACAGCTTTTCTCCAAGGTCTCTCGGATCGCAGTAACAAACAGTTACAGAAAAAGTGCTGTTAGCTGAGGTAGGCTACAGGGTGACGTGATCCACCCCACATGCAGGCAGCGAGGATGCGCATTGTCTGTAGATAATTTAAAAAGGAAACACTGACCTGAAATTCGCCTACTTGTCATTGCTGTGCTTCACCAATCATAAACAATGTCAAAGAAAAATATTTCTCCTCAAAAAATCTTTTTTTGGTCTAACTTCCAGGAAGTGTTGGAACAGATGTTGAGGTCTGATATGACATTTCTCCGTGTAAAATGAGCACATTTTTATTACCTATCCTAGAATAAACATGGTGTTCTACATGCAAATTACTTTAAGAACTCCCAATCATACTGTTGGCCCCTGACAAAATCAGACTCAGCTAGAGGTGTTTGTTTGGAGGGTCAGTTGGTAAGGAGTTAGAATCATTTGAGCTCACTTAGAGGACAGTACATCATAGTTCATGTCTCCAGAGCCCATAGGACCACATTATTCTCATGTCTAAACAGCAGTCAAAATAAACCAGGTAATGTATTAACTGTAAAGAGGAACAAACCGAATATGAGTGACTTCCATTCTATCATCCTTTGTGACCATTTCAAATGTTAATCTCTGTCTAAAATGTAAACCAGTAAAGCAGAATGCAAACTTCAAGGTGTAGTATTTTTATTTGGTAGGTGAAAACCTTTATTCTACATGCAAATATTTTACTTAAATATTATCTTTAAAGGTACGATTTTTTTAGTTGTTGTTTTCAAACCAAACAATGAATAGGAAAAAGTGATCATTCCTGGTAATTGAAGGATTATTACTGAAAAGAATGTTGCAGCATCTCTTCCTCTCTACCACCAGTGCTCACTTTATTCACAACCCTCCTACCGCCAAGAGACAAACCTTGTTCAGTGTGGAGTCAATTTCACGTCTCAGTGTTCCAAACAGACAGTCAACGGTGTTCATAAATCCGGCGAGCACCATCGCTACGGCAGGCTGGAAGATTAAAGGCAAGAAGCCCAAAAAGATTGTGGAACATAAATGCCTGTTAGCGATGGCAGTGATTTTATTCATAACATCTTACAAATGTTAATTAAGCCATAACATCCAGCGAAAGGAGTAGAAATAATTATTATCCATTTCATGCAGCAGTGAAGTGATTCTCTGAGGTCATGGATTCGTTGCCGTCTCTTACACCTTCAATATGAATGTCCCTTTCTCTCTGTGGGTGGTGGAAAGAATGTGATGTGTGGTCACACACAAAAGCCAAAAGCAAGATTCAAATCCAGACTCTACTCTTATTCATTCACTGAATATAAGTTTTTATTTATTTAAGTTTTCTGATTTTATCATCTTCATTCTTTCAATAGAAATAGCTGCCTAATTCATAAGCCACTTAAAGGGATTGAATTGTAAAAGATGGCATGCCTGTCACGTGATACATGAATCCAGCAAATATCACTTTATGTAGAAAGTGCCTTAAAGACTTCCTCTTTAAATTGTTCTTTCCTCATATCAACATGTCTGAAGATAAGACGGGAGAAAATAGGTTTTTAATCTATATTTGAAAATGTATGGGGCTACCGAAAATACAGTTTTTCTCACTTCATTAATTTAGTCTGGCATGTTTCTTCTGTGTTTGTTCAGTGAGAACAGAAACATAACCATGAAATTGTTCACCAAGGATGGGATTTATTTGTGAGGGCACAAAAAAATAAAAATAAGAGGAGACAAGTCCCAAATGCCATGTTCACATCAATCCATCATCATAGGGTGGCAGAATTATATGACAGTACGCAACGATTTAGGCATATATGCTCATAATTCATTTATTTGAAAATTAAGTAACTTTGACTCCAAACACAAGTCTCGGTGTATTGTTCAAGGTCAGAGAGGATGTTGCTGTCGGCATTTAAAGAGGCCCTGCTCTCTATACAACATCCTAACCCAGCAATGCTCAACCTAGACTTATCTATTAGAAACACCTGCTAAGATTTTTAAAATGTTGATAATTCAGTCAAATTTCAGGCCTACCAGCGTTAATATCTCCATGCTTTGGATCTACAAATTATATCTGTATTTTTGAAGTAGCACAGGTTTTAAGACTATAGTCCTAATCAGATAGACACTGATGGTACTGAGTTACACCACACCCTCCTGCTCCTGCTTCAGTTGTAAACTGTTCATATGCCTTGCTTCCCTCCACACATAATTTCAGGCAATTTTAAGGAAACATAAAAAAGTGGAATAAAAGGTCAAGGACTGAGAAAGTTCCAACAAATACACAGATTACCATAAAATCAAAAACTTTTTCAGAGTTTCCTGGAAGCCACAACAAAAATATTTTTTGAAAACTTTCAAATTGATCTATAAAGAAAATCCACATAACAATCATAACAGGGTGTGTGTGTGTGCGTGTGTGTGTGTGTGTCAAATGAAAAGCTAATTATAAAATTAATATGGAAAGATAAAGGTTCAAGAACATCCAAGATACTTTTGAAGAACAGATCAGGACGACTTGCTTCTCTGGGTATCAAGACTTAGGACAGAATACTATTGGAACAAGCTACAGAGCCCTAGAAATGAGCCCATGAATATGTATTTGTTGAGGTGTTTGTTTGTTTGTTTACAAATATGACATTATATAGTAGTGGGGGAAAATTTGACACACTATCGGATAATTTGTACTCTTTAAATTTAGAAGTAAAAAGGGAACCTAGATGAAAAGCAAACACACAATTTGAATATAGACTTACAAAAGAGAATGTCCAAATGGCCAATAAACATACAAAACGATAACCAACCTCATTAGCCATCAGGAAAATGAAATTAAAACTACACACTCGTTAAAATGGCTAAAGTTAAAAGGTTCAATAATAACAAGTGTTACCAAGGATGTAGAATAAAGTTCACTCCAACATGCTCATAGTGGAAATACCATATATATATATATAGCAAATATATATATTTATATTTGAGATACATTTGCAATTTATATATGATATGATGATATCATATATTTATATATATTTATATATGATATGTTCACTTTGGAAAACTGTTTGCGTTGTCTCATAACATTGATGGTAAGTGTACCAAAAACCCAATCATTCCTTTCCTAAATATACCACTACAGAGACACAGATATGTAAACCAAGAGAAGTGAAGATGAATGCTTTTAGTAGCATTTACTGAAGTATCAGAAGTTAATAATAATCTGCATCTTCAACAACATTAGAATGGATAAAATATTATGGTATAATCACATAGGAGGAGATTGACAACTTTTTTTTCTGAAAGGACTAGATAATAAATACTTTTGGCTTTCTGAGCCATATGTTCTCTGTCACAAGTACTCAACTTGGTCATTTTAGCAAAAAAAAAAAGCTATAAATAATTTTTAAATAAAAAATTATGTCTTAACAAGACTGTGTTTTCAAAAACATGTGGTGAGTTGAACTTGACTCCCAGCCCATAGTTTGCTGATCTCTGGTAGAATGGACTGTTATACAGCAATAAAAACAAACTGTACTTATAAAAACAGAAGGAGCATGAGAGGAACTTTGGGTGCTGGTAAATCTCTTGATCTGGATTATCTTTAACGTGGTGCTTATATGATAACAACTTGCTAATTTGTGTACTTATTTTATGCACTCTTCTATATTTGTACTATATTTAACATTTTAAAAGTTTACTCAAGTTCTTGCATTAAATTTCCTCCACCCCTTCTGTTCTAAGCACAACTTTGATAATCTTTTTTTTTTTTTTGAATTATAAGACTTAGCTACCTTTAAAACACAAATCGGCAAGTGTGCTGAAAACACAAACTGACAATTCTGAGTTCTAGATCCCAAAATAGGTAGAGGTAACTGGGAGTTTATGTTCTTACTACAATGGAGGCAAAAAACAAGAAAGAAAATAAAAAAGAAAAAACTTCCCATGAATAAACGAGAATAGAATACAACTAGGCCTAAAGAGGGGCTAGAATACATTTCTCACCTATGTAAAAGTGGTCAGGAAAATAGTGACCACTGTCAGGGTTTTGCTTTATGTCAACCTATACAACTAGGATGGTGGGAGTGACCAGAGACAGTCTGATAATCAGGACCTTGCCAAAGCACCCCCAGGATCAGTGAGTAAGCTCTGATAGCACTGAGGACAAAAGCTACTCTGTCCATTCTGTGCCACTTGGAAACCTGATTTTGGAATGTGTCTGGGTAGATGCAGTCATTAAACCAATACACACAAAGGGAGCAGAACACAAAGGGAACGTGGGAGAAAAGAATTACTGTCCTCAAAGGGAACATGCGGACTGAAATCCCAAGTCCCCCAGATTAAAGTAGGCTAAGTAAAAGAGCAAACTAATGTAAACAGTCAGAAAATTAATTTAACTACCAAAATAATCAGAAAGGAATAATTGCACATTTAAAAACTCTCAAAAGTTAAAGAAATTAACAATATTTTAACCAAACGAATTTAAAAACAAAAATAGATTTGTACGAAGAGGAGGAAAATTGAAGAGAATCATCCATTCATCGAGTATTTATTGAACATTACTAAGTACCAGGCGCTATTACAGTTGCTAGAAAGAAACATGAACAAAACACAGAAGTCACTTCTGACTTGTAGTGAGGGAGAAAATCAAGAGGGAAGGCAAGCAAAAGAGAGGGAGAGGGAGTGGGGACAGAAAGAAATTAAGAACAAACATTTCAGGTAGTATTATGAGCTACAAGAAGAAATGAAGCAAAAAACAAAACAGAAATGAAAGATAGGTAAAACATATTTATCAGAAAAGGTGGTAAGAAAAGATCTCTTTTTGCTGCGTGAGAAGTAACCAAAATAAAGAAAGAGAGTCATTCAAATAAAAATCCGGAGTAGGGAAACATGACCGTTGAAACCAAAGTCTTCAAAAGTGTAACATCTACAGTATATTAATACTGTTTTAGAATATACTGCTGACCACTATATAGAAAGCTAAAAGGATGAGAAAAATGTAAAAGAAATTTTAAAACATGAAAGATAGATTAAGAGGCTTTGGTATTTGCTTCATAAGAATTCCCAAAGTAGACAATGAAAAGAATGAAAAAAAAACAACAACATTCAAAAAGGTTTTTGATGAGAACTTTCTATAATTTATAAGAACCATGGTTTTCAGATTGAAAAGACATTAAATATTAAAAAGGAGAAATCCAAATAAATCTACAGTAAGTGTATAGTAATAAAACTGAAGAACATAAAACATTTAATGTTCTAGAGAAAAAAAAAACAGGTTACTTACTAGCAAATGGCAATTAGAATGTCTTATTATCAAGACAAGCAGATGTTTTATCACCAATAACAAATGCCAGACAAAAATGGAATAATAGAATGAAAGTGCTTAGGGAAGATAACTGTCAATCTGGAATTACACATCAAGGCAAACAATCATTCCATTGTAAGGCCAAAATAAAAATCTTTAGATATAAACCACGAAGTTGAACTTACAGACTTTGTAACTAAAAGAATGAGTATGAAAAAAATTAGAAAGAAGCAAATTTAACCCAGAGGATGGATTGGTAAGAAAGATAGACAGAATCTATTTGGAAAAATAATTTTTCTAAACTAAAAAAGTTTACACACAAATACTCTGCATAATGGTGACATGATAAAGTTTCAATGAGAGCTGATACATGCTAAGGTACAGAACGGTACTTACTATACAGTTTTAGATATTGTAAAACATGGGGTCAATACTCATGTCTTACAAGGACAATAAAGATGGATTTCAAAAATAGGTAATCCATTTTTGTAATCCATTTTTCAAAAATCGTTTAATAGATTACTTTAAACCTTCTGAATTAGAGCACTGAGATAGTAGGTTTGATGAAACCGTATCGTTTTTTTTCCTAGTTGCCAGACTTCTTTTTATTTCTTTTCTGTTATCATTTTTTTCCTAGTTGCCAGACTCCTTCTTTTTATTTATTTTCTGTTATCTGTTAGATTAAAAAATATATACATTTTTCTCCCATATATTTTCCCTTCTATTGCTTTGGAAGCTTTTCCTGAATTCACTTGGCTTAATGTCTCTTTTATTTTCCCACACAGTCACATACTCACATAAAGAAGTGCAAAATTAAGTGATTATTTACCATTTCCTTTCTCATAAAGAAACAGGTAGCTTGAAAAAAGAGGAAAAAAAGTAGCTAAAACTACAAAATACAAGATAAAATGTGATAGCCGGGCGCAGTGGCTCACCTGTAATCCCAGCACTTTGGAAGGCTGAGGCAGGCAAATCATGAGGACAGGAGATAGACATCATCTTGGTTCACATGGTAAAACTCTGCCTCTACTAAAAATACAAAAAAAAAAGAATTCAGTTCACTAGCAGTCACAGAAGCCTAGAGGTTGAACAGTACACTTTGGAGCTAGCAGATTCACTGAGAACCAATGATTCATGGTGATCCAGAGTCTTGAGATTTAACAGTACAGGAGAGAAAGCATCAGGCATCTCCATGATGGGAGGTAAGTTAGAACAGATATGAGAGAGTCAATTACAACACCCAAAGTGGTAGAGAGGAAAAAATATTCTCCTCAAAAAATCCATAACCTCAGTTCTTCACATTTTTTAAATTGAGATTCACATCATTTGGGTTTTCCCCAATCTTTCAAAATTTGCATGAAAATAAGCCATTATTTGTGAGAGTCAGCAGAAATTAAAAAACAACAGAATTAGACTTCCAAAGACTTTAAGTATTGAAAACAGCATACACAGAAAATATACTTTATGTGTTTAACCCTTTTCTTGCTTAGAAAAAAACAAGGCAGCTCACTGCCAAAGCTCACTTAATTTTATATAAAACACTCCTTGAGGCTGAAGCAAATCTGATTTTTAATATGAAATTAAACATAAAACTATTCTTTGAGTTATTTATAAACAGAACTAACCTCAGAATCATCTGAATCATCAATCATATATTTCGAAAAAATTGGATTTATTAATTCGGCAATGGAGAATTACTATATTTCATAAATAGAAATAACCACTACTAAAACCAGAATGCTATAAAAAGAATGATATCTTTTGTTTCCAAAGTAGATATACGAGAGTGGTGCAAAAATTAATAATAAAAGCAAGAGATTTTGTGCAAAGTTATCTCAGGGTAAATGCTGCAGTCACAAGTACTGCTGGCGAGTATTCTTGGGACACATGGGAAAAGGGTAAAGGAACAAAACAGAAAATTGAAAGCACAAGAAGGGAAAACAGCTATAAAATGACCAAGTTTACTTTTTAAAGAATCAAACGGAGTTTATAGATATTAAAAATATCTCCCTTTATATCAAAACCCAATAAATATATTAAAGAACAGATTAAACATAGTTGAACAGAGAATTAGTAAACTAAAAAAAAATAGAAAAAAAAATGACAAAATGTAGAACTGAGAGAAAAAGGAGTAAAAGTAAAATTGAGATAAATGGAAAATAAAGTCAGAAGATCTAATGTGCATTAACTCAGATTTCCTGATGCAGAACATAAAGAGAAAGAGAACATAGGAACTTAGAATGGGACCGAAGTAATAAAATAATCACTGAGAATTTTCCAGAAATTATAAAGGAAAGAACTCTTGTGATTCAGAAAGCATAGCATACTCTAAATACTGTGAATACAGAAAAATTTATCCTGACACATTTCAGTGAAAATATAGAACACCAAAAGCAAACTGATTTTTTTTAAAGTAAGAAGCATTATTTAGAGAAACGGTAAACTTATCAATAGCACCAAAAAGGATCAGGAGAGAGTGAAGCAAATATCATCAGAGGGAGAGGAGAAAATAATTGCCCACTTAGAATGGTATGCCTGGTAAATAGCCTTTCAAGAATGTAGGGAAAATAATGACATATTAAGAAAAAGTAAAACCAGCACCAGTAAAAAATAAAAATAAATAAGTAAAAAGCAAACAAATATTAATCACCAAAATGCAATTGTTGTGTCTGCTATGGACTGAATTGGGGCCCCCTCACTCAAATTCATATGTTGAAGCCCTAAAACCCAATGTGACTGTATTTGGAAATAGGACCTGTAAGGAGGTAACTGAAGTTAATTGAGTCATAAGAGTGGATCCTAATTCAACAGAATTGTTGTCGTTATAAGAAGAGAAACAAAGACCAGAGGTTTTTCTCTATATATACTTGTTTGGAGAAAAGGCTGTATGGGGAAAAGTGACATAGCTCAGATCTCAGCCTGGGAAAAGCTATGGAAACCAGTAACAGGCATTGCCCATGAAAGCAGCCAGGGACTACTGACCTGCAGACTCTGGCATGAGAAATTACAGATGAAGAAACATAATAGATCATCTAAGTCCCTATGGATAGGCTGAGATGAAACTCTCTGTAAAATAAAGACATTTAAAAATAGCCGTGTATATAAAGGAACTGAAAAAAGCACACTCATAGTCCAGGCAAAATGAATTGTTTGGGCATGCCCTACTAATTGGCGAGGTATTTTCCACACAATATCACTCTTCCAAGAAGAGAAGAGGTAACATTTTATTCAAATAACCAATTTTCAACAAAAAGAAAGCAGAAATAAGAAGGAAAAATAACATCATGGCCTATTCAAATGAAAAATCTAGTAAAATTGCTTCCCGAAGAAACATAGACATCAGGTGTACTAGAAAAAGACTTTAAAACAATTGTTTACATATGTTCTAAAAGCTAAAACACGGAAAAATAAATAAAAGAAGATAGAAAAATGATACATGAGCAAAATGATAGTATCAACAAAGATAATATTACAAAAAAGAACCAACTGAAAATTCTGGAGCTGAAAATAGATTGACAATTGAAAAACTCACTAAAGGAGTTCAACAGCATACTTGAACAAGCATAAAAAAGAATCAGCAAACTTGAAGAAAAGACATTTGAAATAATCAAATTTGAGGAGCAAAAAGAAAAAAAAATGAATGAAGAAAAGTGAACAGACCCTAAGAAATTTATGGGACACCATCAAATATTATGGGACAAGTGAATACAAGTGAACACAAGTGAACAGAGCTTAAGGAACTTATGGGACAAACATGTCTGTATTATGAAAATCACAGAAGAAGGGAGAGAGAAAGAGAAGACATATTATCTTAAGAAATGATTATGGAAAGATTACAGAATTTGATGGAATACATGAATCTACAAATTTAAAAAGCTCAACAGACATCATATAGAATAAATAGAAGACTCACATTAAAACACATTATAATCAAACTGTTAAAAGCTGAAGACAAGAATTTTGTCAACAGACAAAAAAAAAAAAAAAATCCACACACACAGAGAGACGCATGAAAAGAAAACAAAAATGAAGTAACTCATTATATACAAGACATCCATAATGAGATAATAAGCAGATTTCTCAGCAGAAATCATGCAGGTCAGAAGGCAGAGGGATGTTGTATTAAAACTGTCAACAAAGAATTGCATGCACAAAACTGTCCTTCAGACAGGTTTATGGGAGAAATGAGACATTCGCAGATAAGATCTGAGAGTTAATTATCACTAGACAAACCCTATGTGAAATGTCAAATGAAATAAATCAGGTCAAAATGAAAAGGTGGTAGGCAGTAACTCAAAAATGTATGATGACATATAAATCTTTGATAAAGATTAATATATGGGCAAATATAAAAACAACGTTTTTATTCATTTTGGTTGGTAACTCAATGTTTTATTTCCTATGGTATTTTTAAGGCAAATGAATAAATACTATTATAAATCTATCTTAATGGGTACATAATAACTAATGATGTAATTTGTGACATCAATAACCTCAAATAGGGGGGTTGTAAAGGTGGGGAGTTTTAAATTTAACTTGGTATCAACTTAAAATAGATTGTTATAACTTCATAATGTTATATGTAATCTCTATGGTAACAAAAAATAAAATCTATAGAATATTTATAAAAAGAAATGAAGAAGGAATCAAAACAGTCCACTAAAAAGTTGATTAACTACAATAGAAGATGATAAAGAAGAAAACAATGGATTTTTATAAACCATTCAAGACATGGAGAAAACAAATAACAAAATGGAAGAGTAACTCCTTCCCTATAAATGTTATTTCAGTTTTACATGGATTAACTTCCCTGATCAAAAAACAGACTGAGAAAATGTATAATAAAACATGATCCAACTATAGAATAACTTTACATGTAAGGGCAACATTATTTGAAAGTGAAAGAATGGAAAAAGATATTACTTGCAAACAGTAACCAAAAAAGAGCAAGATGACTACATTAAGAATGTAAAAAATAGATTTTAAGTAAAAAACTGTGGCAAGAGATAAAGAAAACATTATATAATGATAACAGTCAATTCACCAAGGAGATATAATAATTATAAACATATATGCACCAAGTATCAGAGCTCCAGCTCCAAAATATATAAAACAACACTGACAGAATTGAAGGGAGAAACAGCACTACAAAAATAGAGATCTCAGTACCTCACTTTCAATAATGGATATAGCAACCTAACAATAAGAAAATTTGACTGAATAATAAGTATAGACCAATTATACCCAAAAGACACATACAGAATTTTCAATCCAGCAACAGTGGAATACATATTTTTCTTTAGGGCACATGCAACATTTGCCAGAGTAGATCATGTTAGGCCAAAAACAAGTCAAAAATTTTAAAAGATTAAAATAATATAAAGTATATTTTTCAATCACAATGGAGTGAAACTAAAAATCAAGGTCAAAAGGAAAACTGGAAAATTCACAACAATGTGGAAATTAAGCATCACACCCTTAGACATGCAATAAATCAAAAAAAGATTACAGAAAAATTAGAAAATTTCTTCATAAAAATTAAAACGCAATTCACTAAAACTTATGAGTTACAATGAAAGTAATGCTAATATAAAAAATCATACCTACAAACACTTTAATTGAAAGAGAAAGATATCAAATCAGCAACTTAACTTTGCACTTTAAGAAGTACAAGAAAAATCTAAATTTAAAATTAGCAGAAGAAAAGAAATAATAAAGATTAGAACAGAGGAAAACAAAATAGAAAAACAATTAAAAATTTAACGAAACAATTGGTTCTTCAAAAATATCAACAAAACTAATAATGTTTTCTAAATTGACTATGAAAAAGAGATTAATATAACTTAAATCAGATATGAAAGTGGAAACATTACTATTGATTTTATACAAATAAAAAGGATTATAAAAAAATGCTATGAACAGTAACACACAAACAAATTGGATAACCTAGGTGAACTAGGCAATTTCCAATAAATACTCAACCTTTCAAGGCTGAATTGTAAAGAAATAGAAAATCTAAATAAACCTATAGCTAGTAAGCAGATTTAGTCAGTAATCAATACCTCCTAACAAAGAAATGTCATGAACAAGATGACCTTACTGATATATTCTACCAATCATTTAGAGTTAACATCAATTCTTCTGAAATTCCTCCAAAATATTGAAGAAGTGGGAACACCGCCTAACTTATTCTTGGTCCAGCATCAGCCTGATCCAACAAACAAACAAATAAAACCACTGTAATATAAAAAAAGCTACAGACTCATATTCTGTATAAATATTGATGCAAAAATTCTCAACAAAATGCTACCAAAACAATTTCAACAACATATTAAAATTCAAATACACTCAAAATCAAGCGGAATTATTTCTTGGATGCAAGGATGTTTCAATATATGCAAATCAATTAATATTATATACCACATTAACAGAATGAAGAAAAAATACCATGTGAACAACTGAATTGATGCAGAACAAAATTGACAAAATTAAATGTTCTTACATGATTAAAAACTCAAAAAGCTAGGAATAGAAAAATATATTTTCATAAAATAAAGGCCATATATGAAACATCCATAACTAACATAATTAATGACTGAAAGTCTTTCTTGTAAGATCAAGAACAAGACAAGGATGCCTGTTTTTGCTACTTCTGTTCAACATAGTACCGGGAATCCTTGTTGCAAAATTAGGCAAGAAAAAGAAATAAAGGCATTCAAATAGGAAAAAAAGGAAGAAAAATTAACCCTGTGTTCACAGATGACATGAGGTTATATGCAGTCAATCCTAAAATTACATGTACACGCACACATACACAGGTACACACACATACACACACAAACATATACACATGTTAGAACAAATAAATGAACTCAGCAAAATTTCAGGGTATAAAACAACACACAAAATCTACTTGTATTTCCATAAATTAACAATGAACACTTCTTTGTCTCTTCTTATAGTTTTTATCTTTAAATCTATTTTGTCTGATATCAGTATAGATACTTCCACTTATTTATTTTTTTCTTTTTTTTTTTTTCTTCTATTGGCATGGAGTATCTTTTGCTATTCCTTTATATTTAGTCTATATATGCCTTTAGGTGAAACTCGTTTCTTGTAGGCAACAGATCATAGTCTTGTTTGTTCTTATTTTTGTTGTTGTTGTTGTTGTTGTCGTTTGTTTATTTTAATCCGTTCAGCCACTCTATAACTTTTGAATGGATAGTTCAGTCCATTTACATTCAAAGTTATTACTGAAAAGTAAGGGTTTATTCCTTCCATCTTGTTATTTGTTTTCTGGTTATTTTGTGGTCCTCTCTTTCTTTTTTCCTTCATTCCTGCCTTCCTTTTAGTAAAGGTAATTTTCTCTGGTGGTATGATTTAATTTATTGCTTTTTATTTTTGTTTATTTGTTGTATGTTGTTTGATTTGAGGTTAACAAGAGGCTTGCAAATTTCTGTAACTCATTATTTTAAGCTGACAACTTAACCCTGATTATACAAACAAATTAACAAACACGAACAAAAGTATTGGAACTCCACACTTTAACTGTGTCTCTTGGCTTATTAACTTTTTGTTGCTTCTACTTACATCTTATTGTACTGTCTGTGTCTTGAAAGGTTCTTGAAAGAAGAACAACCTTTTAGTCTAAAAGTCTTTTACACTAAAAGACTAAAACTGATTCATCTTTTAGTCTTTTTACTTAAGAAAATTTAGTTTACACACCATAGTTACACTGTTATAACATTCTGTTTTTCTTTGCACTTACTATTATGAGTCAGGTTTTTTTTGTACCTTCAGATGGTTTCTTATCACTCAATAATGTCCTTTTTTTTCTGATTGAGGTACTCCCTTCAGCATTTCTTGTAGGACACGTCTAGTGTTGATGAAATCCCTCAGCTTTTGTTTGTCTGGGAAAGTCTTTATTTCTCCTTTACATTTGAAGAATGTTTTTACCAGATATACTACTTTAGGGTAAAAAATTTTTGTTGTTGTTTTTCCTGCAGCACTTTAAATATGTCACGTCACTCTTCTAGCCTGTAAAGTTTAAATTGAAAAGTCCGGTGTCAGATGTATTGATGCTCCATTGTATGTTATTTGTTTCATTTTTCTGGATGCTTTTAGTATTATTTCTTTACCCTTGGACTTTGGGAGTTTAATTATTAAATGACTTGAGATAGTCTTCTTTGGAACAAGTCTGCTCATTGTTCTATAACTTTCTTATATTTAGATACTGATATCTTCTTTAGGTTTGGGAAATTGTCTGATATTATCTTTGAATAAATTTTCTACCTCTATCTCTCTCTCTACCTTCTCTATAAGGCCAGTAACTCTTAGATTTGCCAATTTGAGGCTATTTTCAGATCTTGTAGGCATGCTTTATTCTTTTTATTCTTTTCTCTTTTGTCTCTCTATGTATTTTTAAATTACCTGCCTTTAGGCTCGCAATCTTTCTCTCTTTCTTTCTTTCTCTCTTTCTTTCTTTCTTTCTCTCTCTCTCTCTCTCTCTTTCTTTCTTTCTTTCTTTCTTTCTTTCTTTCTTTCTTTCTTTTTCTCTCTCTCTCTCTCTCTTTCTTTCTTTTCTTGATTAGTTCTGCTGGTAAGAGATTCTGATGCATTCTTCAGTATGCCAATTGGATTTTTTCAGCTCCAGAATTTCTGCTTAATTCTTCTTATTTTAATATCATTGCTAAATATATCTGATGGAATTCTGAATTTTTTTCTGAGTTATCCTGGATTTTTTTTTTTTTTTTTTTTTTAGTTTTCTCAACACTATTTTGAATCCCATGTCTGAAAGGTCACATATCTGTCTTTCTCCATTATTGGTTGCTGATGACTTATTTCGTTCATTTGATAAGGTCATGTTTTCCTAGATGGTCTTTATGCTTATGGATGTTTATTGGTGTCTCATCATTGAAGAGTTAAGTATTGTAGTCTTCAATGTCTGGGCCTTATTTTACCTGTTCTTCTTGGGAAGGCATTCCAGATAGAAAAAAAAAAAAATTGAATGTTGTGATCTAAGTTATTTCTGCATTAGGGAGCACCCCAAGCCCAGTAATGCTGTGGTTCTTGCAGATTCATAGAGGTAGCACCTTGGTGGTCTTGGATAAAATTCTCTAGATTACCAGGCAGAGACACTGGTTCTCTTACTTTTTTCCAAACAAATGGAGTCTCCTTCTCTCTGCTGGGCTGCCTGGAGCTGAGGATAAAGTGGCAGAGGCACCCCTGTGGCTACCACCAGTGGGACTGTGCTGGGTCAGACCAGAGGCCGGCACAGCACTGGGACTTGCCCAAAGCCCACTGTTACCACTACCTCGCTATTGCCTATGTTCACTCATGGCCCTAGGGCTCTATAGACAGCAGGTGACAAAGCCAGCCAGGCTTGTGTCCTTCCCTTTGGGCTGGCAAGTTCCCCCAGGCACTGAGTGAGGTCGAGAGATTTCATCTGGCAACCAGAGACCGGAGTTAAGAACCTTAGAAATCTACCTAGTGTTCTATTCTACTGCAACTGAGCTACACTGAAACCATGAGACACAGCTATTTTTATTATTCCTTTCTTCTTTCTATAGGGAGAGGGGGCTCCTCCCATGGCCACCACCACCACAGGCCCATGCGGAGTATTGCCAGGCTATCGCTGATGTTCACTTAAGGCTCAATGGCTCTTCAGTCAGCTTGCAGTGATGCTGCCAGTCCTGGAACTCACCTTTCAGGGAAGTGGGCTCCCCTCTCACCCAGGCCGGGTCCAGTAATGCTGTACAAAAGTCAAGATCCAGAGTTGGAAATCCTAGGAGCCCATTTGTTGCATTAACCCACTGTGGCTGAGCTTGTACCTAAGGTGCAAGATAAAGTCCTCTTTACTTTTCCCTCTGCTTTTCTTAAGGACAAGGAGTTTCTCACCACAGTCATCACAGCTGAGAATATGCTATGTCTCATCTGAAGCCAGCATGTCTCAGCCTTACCCAAGGTCCATAGCATACTAACCAGGTATTGTTGCTGGTTATTCAGGGCTCAAGGGCTCTTCAATCATCAGGAGATGGATCTTTCTAATACTGGGTCCTTCCCGTTAAGGTAGCAGGTTCCCTTCTGGCCCAGGGTGTGCCTATAAATGTCATTAAGGAGTCAGGGCCTGGAATGGAGGCTTAATAACTCTTCCCTATGCCTACCCTACTATGATTAAGCTGGTATCCAAGACACAAGACAAAGTTCTCTTTACTCTTCCCTCTCCTCTCCTGAAGTGAAAGAAAGGGTTCTTTTTGGAGCTGTGAGCTGTGCTGCCTGAGGCAGGGGGAGGGATGGAACAAGTACTCCCTTAGCTGCCCCAGTTGGTATCTCAATAGGTCATGAGTCCCCCAAGCCCACTGGCTTAGAGCACAGCTCAGGACTAGGACTTGCCTATGAGTTGCAGTTCTTGTGGCCTATGCTGCCTTTCAAGTTTATTTAGGGACCCAGAACACTTTAGCCTCCTATGGTGAGGCTTGCCAGAACTCAAATTCTGCCCAGTTTTGCTTTCCACTATGACAGGGCAACACTGAGGTCAATGCAGAGTTTCACAATCACTACATTCTCCCTCTCCCAAGCGCAAATATTATTTCTCTTGATGCTACACAACTTCTGTCAGGGGATGAGGCAGGGATGACATTGACAGTTCAAGATTGTTTTTCCTAGTCCCTTCAATGCCTCTTTCAGTGATGTGAAGTTAAAATCAGATACTGTGAACACTGACCTGATTTTTGGATCTTGAGAAGGGGGGATTTTTAAAATGTAGATAGTTGTTACATTTGGTGTTCCTGCAGAAGGGACAATTGGTAGAGCCTTTTATTCAACTCTCTTGCCCCACCCCCTCATTATCAAATATTGATTCTGTCATTTATTAGCTGCATTGGCTTAAAAGCATATGCAATCTCTTTGATTCTAAGCTACATTCTACAAAAAATAATACATAATAGTAATTTTAGTACATTACTGTCAACTTTGTTATGTGATTAATAAATTAGAAGGCAAGTAAAAGTACCTCCTTAGTCTGGCATTGTAAGCACCACATAAATATGGATTATCTTTTCTCTTGTTCTTCTTAATGCAGTTTGTGATGCACATGTGTGTTCATGTGTATGCGTGTGTGTTCACACGTGCACATGTGTGTGTTTGTATTTGTATATGAGAGCTGGGTTTTTTATACTTAGAAGGTGGAAAGAGAGAACTGTACAACACAGGAGGATAGTATTTTGTTGTTGCTGTTTAAATATATAAAGTGCACTAAATTATGTCTTATAAACTTTTTGCTTTTTGCACTTTGTTGGTTAATTTCTTCCAAGCTGTATGCACCATAATTAGAGACCTAAAGGTTCTAAACAGTTCTCTAATAGTAAAGGAAAAAAATGTCTTAAAGTTGTAAGAAAATGTTGCTAAATTGACTACCTAGCAAATCCCGCCCTCTTTTTAACTTTCCAAGATTTATGGCACACATGAAATTAGCTTGAAAAGTAAAAGAGTCTCCTCACCGCGGCTCATCTCAAGGAGTTTGACCTTGACACTCAACTCCCTCTGATTAAATGTCTGCTCTGAATAATGAGCCTTTCAAGAACTAAGCCTCCTTGAATATGGGACACTAATATTGCACCATTCTTTTCTTCCCATGCAGACCACCCTGAATCTCAAAGTGAATTTTTCAGGGCAGCATAACCCATCCTAAATGGTTACTAGAATGGTGTGGACCCAAACCTGTTGCCTGGTCTCAGAGAAGAGTCAGAAAGAGTTGATAGTTTTCAAGCCTCTGGCGGCGGCAGCTCTGCTGTCTCTGCTTTGTTTCCTCCGTGGACTTCTTGCCCTGGATGAAAAATTCCTTTTCGGGTCCACTCAACACTCAGTTATCT
This sequence comes from Papio anubis, assembly GCF_008728515.1. Lineage (NCBI taxonomy): Eukaryota > Metazoa > Chordata > Mammalia > Primates > Cercopithecidae > Papio > Papio anubis. The sequence continues at coordinate 7,749,976 of NC_044985.1, forward strand.
CTCAAAGGAGCTCAAAGGCCCCTGAATCTTGACATGATCTGGAAGAGACCAAAGACTCATCCTAGTCTAGGCCTTTAGAAACCTAAGTAAAGCATTAGGAGCTAACTCAAACCTCAGAGAAATTTAAAAATGCAAATGTGTGGCATGAGTATAAAACTATCTTCATCACCACACCTAATAAATGTTTCCATTCCTACATTTAACGAATATATTCCATGTAGCCTGTGTTATGCTAGAAACTGAGATGGCAGAGGTAAAATCAAACATGCCCTGTCTCATGAAGCTACAATAAAATGCGGATGAGGGTGCAGGCAGTTACCTTTTTCACAACTGCTGACATTTGACCAAATGCAGTGTGTATTTCACTAGGACTCAACTTTTAGTTCACTCAGACCAGGCTCAATCAATCAAACTTGCCTCCCTGAGACTTGCATCACAGTCTGTGATCTTAAGAAACACGCAGAGTGGAAGCAATAGCTTTGAAAGCCCAGGTGCCAGAGCTTATGGTTTTCTATGGTAATATCCAGTCTCCAGGCTTGAAGCTACAACATCGTCTGTTCATCAGTAGTGAGGGCAGAGTCTTCCCTTGCTGGCTCTGTAGTATTTACTGGTCCTGGTTCTATATTCCTGCCTCATGTCTAAACCTGGTTACCTAGCATTCTCTACAATTTTATGAACTACTCAATACTCTTTCAGTGATTTGATTTTAGTTTAAACAAACTGTGGTCAGTTTTTTTTTTTTTTTTATTGCTTCCTATTTCTGTTATTTCTTCCTATTAAGACCCTAGCTGATAAAAACACTATGTGTATGTATGCCTGTGTGTGTGTGCATGTGTGTGTGTGTGTGTGTAGGTATACAACTGTATTTGTCTGTTTTCACCTTGCTGATAAAGACATACTCAAGACTGGGGAGAAAAAGAAGTTTAATTGAACTTACAGTTCCACATGGCTGGGAAGGCCTCAGAATCATGGTGACAGCAAGAGAAAAAATAGGAAGATGCAAAAGCAGAATCCCCTGTTAAAACCATCAGATCTCCTGAGACTTATTCACTAGCACAAGAACAGTACGGGGGAAACCGCCCCCATGATTCAATTATCTCCCACCAGATCCCTCCCACAACATATGGGAATTATGAGAGTACAATTCAAGATGAGATTGGGGTGGGGGCACAGAGTCAAAGCATATCAATGAATCTATAAAAAATTTTTAAATTATAAAAATGCTGAAATGACAAGGATCTACTAGAATATAAACTTCATAAAAGCAGGACTTTCTGTTAATTTTTCTGTTTTACCAGGAATTTAATAAATATTTGTGCAGTGAATGTATGAATGAGTGAATGAATGGATATTTGTCAGTGGAATATCTGGATGCACACAGTTTGGCTAAACCTTTTAACCAATTGGTGGATTTGGACCCAAGAAAAATTTTCACGTAAATTCTTCATATTTTAAATAACTTTGTGACTGCCTACTTTCAAATTTCCCAGAAATATGCAAACGCTTGATATTGTGAAGTCCGAGTTGCAGAATCATGCTAACATCTCATAATGCCTGAGAGAAAGACTAATCTCCTCAACTCTGCATAACCAGTCCTCTAAAGAAGTCTTCTTGGGCGGGGTGGCTCAAGCCTGTAATCCCAGCACTTTGGGAGGCCCAGACAGGCGGATCACGAGGTCAGAAGATCCAGACCATCCTGGCTAACACGGTGAAACCCCGTCTCTACTAAAAATACAAAAAACTAGACAGGCGAGGTGGCGGGCGCCTGTACTCCCAGCTACTCGGGAGGCTGAGGCAGGAGAATGGCGTGAACCCGGGAGGCGGAGCTTGCAGTGAGCTGAGATCCGGCCACTGCACTCCAGCCTGGGCGACAGAGCAAGACTCCGTCTCAAAAAAAAAAAAAAAAAAAGAAGTCTTCTTTTCTCTGTGGGACAAATACAAACCTCAAGGCAAAATCTAACAGAATCCTCTGTGTTTATTTCTGAAATAGAATGCTATGGGTTTGACTGCAAGGGAAAAAACAGATTTCTGCTAAATAATTTGACATACCCTCAATGTTGCCATTTTGTTCCATGTTCCTTATTCACATAGTGCAGAGGTGTAGGAACACACAGGGCTGTGCATCAATTTCATCACTTGTGTTTTGCACACATTATGCTGGGAAAGAGAGCTAAACAAAAGCTAAACTCTGGCTCTGCAGCCTGCTTGCTTATAGCATGACAGCACCCATTGCAGGCTGTCACCTGCCAAGCACCCGCCTGCACGTCCAAGCAGCAGATGTTAAGTGAACATCCCCACCAGTAAAAAGGCATCTATCAACTTGCTTCCCAGTCAGTTGGCATCAGTTAATGAGGACTTTATGCACTTCTGAATAATAACAGTAGAAGTAGCTGGCAAGTCTGAACTTAGAAGAAAAATCTACAATTTTCTTTTATAAAATAAAAGCTGGCCTATTATTTCAGCCAAAGTAACAATAACAGTACCCTGAAGATACCACCTTTGGCAATCAAATTCATTCTACGGGCATAACAGCTGAAATCTATTTTTCCTTCTGATTGCTCATTAGTCTAGTACTGGAATATGCACTTTTATCTATTATTTTACCTGAATTTGAATACAATAGAGGGAAGTCTCCTAAATAGTGGAGAAACTCATTCCACAAAAATAATTTCCTAAAGTCATTTATTCTGAAAAGAGTAATTTAAAATACACACATACACACACATACTCTGCCTTATTTATTTCACCCTCTAATTATATTTTTAGATGATTGCTTGTGTATTTTCTCTCTTTAAAATGAAAATTAAAGGTCTGATGACTTGGGTTGATTTAATTTGCCCAGGGAGAGGAACTCCCACCCCAGTTCTGCGATAGAGAATTTGTTACTGTGTCATTACTCAATGTATAGAATTATAGGATGCTAGTATCACTTGTTTGTTTTATCATGGTTTATTTCAGTTTTGTTTTGCTTTGTTTTTGTGTTTTTTGGACACTGAGTCTCACTCTGTCACCCAGGCTGGAATGCAATGGCGTGATCTCAGCTCACTGCATCCTCTGCCTACTGGATTCAAGAGATTCTCCTGCCTCAGCCTCCCAAGTAGCTGAGATTACAGGTGCCTGTCACCACACTTGGCTAATTTTTTGTATTTTTAGTAGAGATGTGGTTTCACCATGTTGGTCAGGCTGGTCTTGAACTCCTGACCTCAAATGATCCACCCTCCTTGACCTCCCGAAGTTCAGGAATTACAGGTGTGAGTCACCATGCCTGGGCTATTTGCTTTTAAATCTCCCATTATGTAGTTATATGAATGAACTGGGGGAAACAAAACATCATTTGAATGTACTGCTTTGGCCAGATCATGCACTTTCTTTCTGTGTGTTTAACCAAATGTGAACAAAAAATAGGAATAAACTTCCAATTATTCAGGGCCAGAAAGAATTGAAGCTATCATTTAGCTCAATACTGTTTTTACATATGGGGAAACCGATACTCAAAATTCTCTTATCAAGTATCTCCAAAGTCATGTTGTTAAGCAGAAGGAAAGGCTGGCTGACTCCCGATTTCTTAACCTGGTTCAAGGCTCTTTCCAGATTTATTGACTTTCAGTTCCATTAGTTGCTTTTTATCATGATCTTTGTGCAGATGATGAGCCTTGGGAGAGGTGTAAATTCTCTAAGGGCATTTTTATAAATACATGCAGAATGATGAACAGGAACTGAAATTGCTTACCTATGTACATTTATACAACCTTGAACTGCATCCACCTTTCACTTGGTATGAAGTGAGAGTATCTCACCCATAGAATCTTCATTTTAATGGAGGTTACACACACGTCCTACTCTTTTACCAAACAGAGCTCCTACCATTTTCTTAGACACATGTATTATTTTGTGGTATAAAATATCTATTCCAGCATTGCCTGATGTCCAGATTTCTCTTTCACAATTCCTTTTCCCAAATTCTATCTGCTAGGATTTTATTTATCTTTCAGGATAAAATCAACTGATGCCTTTTCATGGTATTCTAAGTGGTCCTCTCTCTCCCCCTAAATCTTCATATTTTACTTAGAATTAGAGCTATATTCGAGCTTGCATCTTACTTGTGTAATGTTCAAAGCATCTAGGCCAGGCGCAGTGGCTCATGCCTGTAATCTGAGCACTTTGGGAGGCCGAGGCAGGCAGATCATGAGGTCAGGAGATCAAGACCATCCTGGCCAATGAGATACCCCTTCTCTACTAAAAATACAAAAATTAGCCAGGTATGATGGCATGTGCCTGTAGTCCCAGCTACTTGGGAGGCTGAGGCAGGAGAATCACTTGAACCCACGAGGCAGAGTTTGTAGTGAGCTGAGATTATGCCACTGCACTCCAGCCTGGGGCACAGAGAGAGACTCTGTCTCAAAAAAAAAAAAAAAAAAAAAAAAAACGAAAAAACATCTCGCATTTACTTAGCAAAAATTTGTTAAATCCAATTTAGTTTCTCACACAGTGATAGCCAATAAACATTAAAAAATGTTGCATGAATGAATGAATAACTGAATGGCATCTATAAATCCATCTGGGACTGTCCACTGAAAAGCAATTTCTACAACTCTAGCTTCTCTCTAGATTGCTACATTGACACTCTATGCCCTGGTTCCTGCAGCATTCTCAGCAGCAGGTGTCACCAATGCCATAGGATCAATACTGCATAAAAATTGGCCTCTGGGGCCGGGCACAGTGGCTCACGCCTGTAATCCCTGCTCTTTGGAAAGCCGAGGTGGGCAGACCACCTGAGGTCAGGAGTTGGAGACCAGCCTGGCCAATATGGTGAAACCCCATCTCTACTAAAAACACAAAAATTATCTGGGCATGTTGGCAGACACCTCTAGTCCCAGCTACTCAGGAGGCTGAGGCAAGATAATTGCTTGAACCCAGGAGGCAGAGGTTGCAGTGAGTCAAGAATGCACCACTGCACTCCAGAGTGGGTGAAAAATTGGCCTCCAGAATCCTCTGATTACTCTGTCTCCAAAATGAACTTTACAGCCCAATTTATCTTGTTTTCAACTTCCTACATATTTTTAATCTCTTTGATTTTTAATGCTACTCCCTTATTCCCTCATTCCTTAGGCCCTTTCTTCTTTCCTTAAACCTAATACTTAATCTTCCTTCTCCAAATCTGTGTAGAGCTTTCCGTCCTTGAATATGCTGTGCTTTTTACTTGACTTCTTTATATTTTTGCCAGACAGCAAATATTTCTTCACATGCAACAGGTAATGAAATAAACTCAATTTCTTCCCAGAAAAATCACCATTCTTCTGATTTTCCAATATTTGTCCAGCTCTTATACAAGCAATGATACTTTTTTTACCCAACAGGATTGACAACACTTTGCACCAGAATTGTGTTTCTTCCCATACTCGCAGCCATCATTCGCTTGGCTATTGCTGATTCTTCCTCTGTTGCAGGCACTGCACTACTTTCTTGGAGGTACCTACATGAATGAGACATAGTTCCTTCCTCCAAGGGCCTCACCGTGTAAAATGGATAGTATGTGTATAAAGAGATAATGATTACAGTGTGAAGAGCACTTGATCATGGAAACCACCAAGACTCTGGAAGCATCAAGCTGAGCGTCAGTCTCAAAGTTGCATGGTATCAGAGAAAGCTTTCTTCAGCAGGTTGTGCTTGAATACATTTCATACAAAAGTTGCAATTGGTTATAGAAGCTGTTAAAGGGTAAAACAGGCTTCATACATCGTTGAATCTTCTCAGATCATGCAACACAAATGTCAAATTTTAAAATGATTGAATTATGACTCTATATATGTTCTTAATCTTCCATTTCTATAATATTTCAAATATGAATTTGCAACTCACAGTTCTATAATATTTCTGCATAGTATTTCTGCAGTATTTCTGTAGTATTATATAATATTTCTATAATATGTATTGCTGTGATAGTCTCTCTGTCTTCAGCATCTTCTCCTATCCCCATCCTACAGTCATTCTCTAGGTTTACATCTGATTAATCTCACCAAAGCATTACTTCTTAAGTATGGATCCCCAAGGCCTATTCACTAAGCTCCAAACTCCACAACCAAACATTCCATGCCCCAATACTGAGACCCCAATCTATTTTGCAAACATTACTTTTCTGTGCAAACTATTTGCAGTAGTCAATTTAGTCTATACCTTTCCTCTGAGATATATTATTCAGTTCTTCAGAGAGTTCAAAACTTCTTTAAGGGGTTTATAAAGCAGAGCAATAGACCAGAATAAGAAGAAACAGTGGGTTCCCAGGTAGATGTTCAGGAATGCAAGGACCAAAATGTTACTGGAACGAGTGAGACAGGAAAAGAAAAAAGAAAATATCAGTCAAAGGTGTTCTTTGTTTACTCGAATTACATAGAACCCATGAGTTTCCAAAACTGACAAGGACAAGTTTTTGCAAAATTTTCAGCACTTTTAACTTACTTTTTTTCAAAATACTGCAAAATAATTTTTTTTTTCTTTTAATATTTGTAGCTCTACTCCCTCTGTCTGAAAGAGTGAAGGCAGCAGGAAAACACAAGTATAATAGAGGAACAGTATGCCAAATATTTTCAACCATGCCAGAAATCATTAAAATTGAAATCAGGGGCTTCAACTGTTATCAGCTCTGGTGATTCATTCTATCTGAATGCCTGCTTTCTTTCTGTGCTCCTAATGATCTCTCCATTCTGTTTCCTGCACCTTCACTTCTGTGACTGCTGGCATCTGAAAAAAAACCTTATTTTTTGTTGTTGTTGGTTGTAGCAACTCATTTGCAAATGTGGATCTTTAGTATTTATTTATTTATTTATTTATTTATTTATTTATTGAGATGAAGTTTCACTCTTGTCATCCAGGCTGGAGTGCAATGGTGCGATCTTGGTTCACTGCAACCTCCACCTCCTGGGTTCAAGCTATTTTCCTGCCTCAGCCTACCAAGTAGCTGGGATTACAGGCACCTACCACCATGCCTGACTAACTTCTTTTTTTTTGTATTTTTAGTAGAGATGGGTTTTCGCCATGTTGGCCAGGCTGGTCTCGAAATCCTGACCTCAGGTGATCCACCCGCTTCGGCCTCCCAAAGTGGTGGGTTTACAGGCATGAGCCACCACACCCGGCCAACTTTAGCCTTTATTAATCCCCTCTACTTCTGTAGTTCTGTAGCTGCATAGTCTGTAATCTGTCTCCTCATTCTCTGGCTTTCGGTATGGTGCAATCTTGTTAAAATTGTTGGATGGAAATTGGTCATACATTTTGTAGATCAGCGAATTCAATACATCTTTAGTACATGCAAACACACACATACAAGCACACACGCATGCACTCACAAAAGGCAAATTTCTTTCTAGACAGAATTTTACAGCTGTTATGGAGTAGTGGTATTTAGTATATGAGCTATTATTGCATAGTGGTGTTCAGCATATGAGCTGTTATGGAGTAGTGGTGTTTAGGATGTACCACAACAAAATATGACTATAGGAGACCAGAATATGCCTCTTTAGCATAAGGATGATTTTGAGCTGATTAATTTGAGCAACAGCAAAGATAAAAGAAGCTCTGAAAACAGTAGAAGTTGTCCTTTCACGAGAGCAATTTATATCTGTAAAGGAAACATCCATTTGTAAGAACGTCGTCTTCTCTGTAGCAGGAAGGGAAGGATGACTCTCAGTCACTAGAAACTCGCATCTGTAGAGAAGACATGGACCAATCTGCATAACAAACCTTATCCTGCTTCCTGTGCTTCTATGGGTCATCTTCCCATTACTGCTTCTTACCCAAACACTCTTATTGTTTCAGCTGAAGATGGCATTTAAGCCTAAATTTAAGCCGCTTCTTTGAGATTTACTCATTTTCCCTGGATATCTTCTTTGTATACATAAGGTATACATGTTATTAAACTTCTGTTTGTTTTTCTCTTGTGAATCTTTCTTTTGTTACAGGGATTCGTCCCAACTAAGAACTATGAAAGGTAACGAATGCCAACATAAAACAGTCAAAAGGCTCAGCATCCGGTTAGAAGAGTTTACTCAAGCACAAAGGTAGGGCAGCTGTCCAGGGAGCAGAATTACACCAAAGAATGACGATCAGTGCTCCTAGTGAGGGGAAAAATGAGGACTGTTTCTATAAGCAAAAATGGAAGGACTGAACAGAACTGTAACATTTTCCATGCAAAGGCTAACATGCAGATAAAAGATTTGATTGGCTACTACTGATTACACTCTAAAAGGTTTGCTTAATATTCTCTCATGAAGGGTAATAGTCACAAGGGTCTCTATCTTCATGTCATCTAGTCGAGGTTTGAGTGAAGAACAGGGAGTCTGGTCAAGGTATAATGTCTCCAGGCAAAGGTCAGTAAGCAGTAGTTACGCACCAGAGAAGAAAAACAGCTGTGTTACGCGAGTCCGTTTTCAGGGTTTATCTTTCCCCCTTGGCATAGTAAATTTGGAAGGTCCTGAGGTTTTATTCTCTTGTCAGTGGAGAAAATTATTTTTCCTCCTGTACAAGAGATAATGGAGCAGGCAGCAGGTCCCAAACACTGTCCTTCCTTGGGTCCCCACTACACTCAATATTTATAGCATTCAGACACTGTATTATGCTTATCTCTACTTTTCACCTCCTCCTCCCCTTGAGGGCTCCGGGAAGGTAGGGAATATAGCCTTCGTTTCTGATTCTCCATACCAGCCTACTTGTAGCATGTCACAAATGCTTAATGTCTGTGGACTAACTGAGTCAAGGGCTATTAGAATTGGGAACTAGACATGATTTCATGCTTAAAACTTTCTCTAAAGTAGAGATTCTAAGTTCTGTTCTTGTTTTATAATGTATCTTTCTCCACATTCTTTCGGAATTTGAATGGTATTGATGAGAAATTCTAAAATAGTTTCTAAATTATTTTATGATGTTTTGAGAAATTCTAAAATATTTCCAAAATAGAAATAAAAGACCTAGAATGAATTTAGTTTTATTTAGAAAAATGTGTGCTTTTGCAGAAATGAATACCCAGAGGAAACAGGAGGAAAATGTCAACGTGGGCTTGCTCATCTGCAGTAGGTGTTACACACATGCACACACACACACGCACACACACGCGCAAACACACACGCACATGCACACGCACGCACACGCATGCACACACACGTGGATACGCACATGCACGCACACACGCACACACACACACATGCACATGCACACACACCAGGCCACACACATCCTCCTCTGTTTTCTTGTAATCAGGGAAACTGTATTCCATAGTGTGGGCATGGATCAGAGGAAAGCTCACTCAACAGTCGATTCATTTCCAGGACACAGAGATATTAAATATACTCAAGCTCACTAGTAATTAGAAAAATGCAAATCTTAGTAAAATTAAATGCCGTTTGTAACTTTCAGACTGACAAGTTCAAAAACAAAACGAAACATCTAGAGCTGATAAGAATGAGAAGGCATGTATTGTGGATGAAAATGCATTTTTGGAAGGCAATATGTACACACCCTTTAGTAACTACTTTGAACAGTCTTTCCCCAGAATGCATGCAAAGGCATAAAAGAATATCCACTGCGGGAGAGTTGGACTTAGCCAAAATAACAAACAATGTCAAGTCTGCATGTATATCAGGAAAAGAATGTTTAAATTATTCATAATGCATCTATAATGCATCTGTGCAAAGAATACTGTATAACCAATAAACAGAATGAAAAGGCCATTATGTATTAATTTGTCCGCATGTATTATGAAACAAAACGCATGACAGAACAGTATGTGTAGAATGTTCTCTCTCTCTCTCTCTCTCTCTTTCTCTTTCTCTCTCTCTCTCTGTGTGTGTGTATTCCATTACATACATTTCTGGAAATGTATACATCCAACTTTTACCATTGTATAAGTATTGCAATCTGTGTTTAAAGTGGAGAGATGCAGTGTAGACACTTTTATGTATTTATGTGCTTAAAACCAATAAAAACATGGAGCATAAATTTATGTAGACTTTTTACATACAGAAGTTTATACTGCTTTCTGAATGATAAAATAATCCATTAATTAGTTGAAAATTGTGTTTTTTAAATTTTAATAAAAGCCTTCAAATAAAGTGTTCAAATAATAAAAGCCTTCAATATTCAGGGCATTCACAAATTATATGCCCTTTTCTTAGTGCAAGTGTGGTTTAAAGCACCACTCCAGGGCCTTCAGACTTCCAGAACAGAGAGCCTTGGGAAGAGCATGCTGGGCTGCTGGCTTCTGTTTCCAGCTTTTCTGTTTCTCCAGCTGTAATTTAGCCTCAGCTATAACTCCAGGGCACGAGGAAATCATAGCCATTTAGCATTCTCCCTAGGGGCTTATTTGCTGGCTCTAAGTGCCACAAGATGGAGATACATATACATCTTAATCTCTCACAGTCTTGGCAACTACTACTGATGAGGCAGGCTACAAATATTTTAATTATGCATAATTCCTCCAAAAAATGATATTTAGTTTATTGTGAAGTTCTGATGGCTATAACCTCAAATGAGGATAATTCTGTAAGTTCTACCAAGAATTCAGACAACCTATATGTGCAAAAAGCCAGAGTTTAAAGACAAAAACCTATGGTTTAGGTACTTCAAATATATCATATATATGTGTAATATTCCTTATCCCAACTTCACAAATGAGGTGTGAGTTCCCATTATACAGAAAAGAAAACTGAGGTTGAGCAGGATTAAGTAACGGTCTCAAAGTTATACAGTTGATAAATGGGTATACCAGGATTAGGATCTAGTTTTGTCTGACTCCCAAACGTACAGTTTCTTCTGGAACATGTTCCCCTCCAAAGCATTCAGCTTTAGTAAAGTAGGTATTGGGGATCAGAAACCTATACCCCAAAATATGGTGCTTCGACTGGCTAAACTGAAGAGGAAGCTTCTGAAGGTCTCTGTGACCATCCCCAGCTCCACCTTCTCTCTTCCAAAGCACAGGATAAAATCGTTCTCTAAAGTTTCCTAATCTGCCTAAGGTCCGGACCACCAAAAAGAAGAAAACAGTGACTTCTGGTCCCTTCTCTGAGTTTTCATTAACTGAATCTCATATCACAAGAAGAAAAACTGAAGCTGGTCAATGCAGCTGGGCCAACTTTTGTCACAAACTATTGTGCATGCCCCACAGACTTTGTCCCAGGCCACTGTATGTTTTTCAAATCCATTGATAATCCTAAAGATAATTTACTAACTCCTCAAAATCATCCACACTTGCCCATCTCCCTTTCTCCTAGGAAGAGGGTATATAAGGACCTGTACCTCATTGGGTAGTGGGGTAATCACTCTGGGGTTTCCCCCTTGTGCATGTTAGTGCATTTGTATGCCCTTCCTCCTATGAATCTGCCTTTTGTCAGTTGATTTTCAGTGAACATTCAGAGGACGAGTGGGCAGTTATCCCTTTGCCTCTACAGAAATTAATGAACTTTCCATTTTACTTCCAGGCATGACTTTTATAACCACCAACTTTAATTTCAGTCATCTGTGTGGTTGCTAATTGGGAAGAACCCCATCCATCCCAATTATATTAGGCTGGGTTGATTCTCAAAATTGATGTTATCCTATAAGACCCAGAGTTTCCCCTAACATATAGAATCCCAACTATCAGGCATTATCGACGTGGAGAAAACACCAATAAATGACAATGTAATTAACCACAACCTAACTAACCAAAGACACTTACTAAAAAACAGTTTGGAAGTAAACCAAAAATGACCTTAATCTGGACACAGAAACCCACCTTTCAGAGGTTGGTGCAAGTCCATGGAACCCCCTCATCCCCTGTATATTTTTTACTTTCCTGCAATCCAAGCCAGTGACCCTGTTTGGGCAGATGGAGTTGTAACACAGTTTGCGCATTGGAAACAACTGAGGTTAGATCTCGAAGACCTGGCGTGGAACCCAGCCCTCTCATTTCTCTTCAGTGTTACAATGGCTAGATGACTCAGACGTTTTTAGCTAATGCTGCCACAAAGAGTTTGCCGAGGATTAGAGATGCTTACTGTAAATTCCTCCCACCATGTATTTATTCACAAATGAACTCAAAAAAATCATTCATGAACAGTTCTAAGTGCCTCCAGTGCCTGACATATGCCGAAAGAAGTTGATTCCTGGATTACTATCTAGAAGGTGGGGGGTGGGGTTGGAGAGGCATACAGGAGAACAGGTAATTGCAAATATATTTGGCCTAAACTATCTGATCATTAGATAATAGCTATTGTGACTTTCTTAATGTCACACAAAACCCCTAGCAAGACAAATAATGATCTAATCATAATAGTACGTTATATTTATCTGTAAGGTGGGGCCTAGGGGCTTGATTCAAACATTGTAACAAGATTTTCAAAGCAGCAATGTCTAAAATTTATAATTTATATGTAATCCTTGTACATATTTATGAGGTAGAAAGCGATGTTTCAATACATATATAAATTGTGTAATGTTCAAATCAGGGTAATCAGCACATCCATTGCCTTGAACATTTATCTTTTCTTTGTGATGAAGACATTCAAAACCTCTCTTTTAGCTATTATTATAAATGTGGTTTAGCTTAAAGCTTTAACTAAGAAGTTCAGCTAAACATGGCCCTCATTCATATTCACCAAGATGTTACCAAAATGATTTTTCTGATTTTGGTTAAAAAGCAATTGAAGAAAAATTGGCCTCAATGATGTGGGAGCACTTTGCTTAAAAGTAGATCCAATCTCCATTCTGCACAAAATACATGCTATGTTTGCAATATTCCTTCATCTATACTGGGTTTATATAAAAAGTAAACAAGATATTTTACAATCCATATTTAGTGATGTGCTTACACAATTAGAGACTTTTATGAATCATCTTCATTATGCATTTAAACAGTTCATAAAAGTTATGAGTCCAATGTATTTACCCCTTTTTGTTGTTGTAAACCTTTAACTATAATGGCAGTGAGAACAAAGAAACCAAAATGTGCATATTCTAGGAGCTCCACACCAACCCTTGCTTCAATTATGCATGAATTAACAGAAATGAATTTGCAGCGTTTTATTTCTTGGTGTAATGGAGCTCAAGTATTTCATAAAGTGTAACCATACAGCAAATTCTGAGCTCGTTTTAGAATAATTAGCACATTGATGTTACTTGTGTAGTTAAAAGAAAATGTTAAAATTTTCCCATTGTAAGCAGTTTTTGAAGGCTCACTCTGTTCTCTAAAGTGAGCAATCTTTCATTCTGAAGAAAGCTAGAAGCTCCATCTTCCCTGCATTTCATCTTCTTCCTCTTATACCTCGATTAAACTACTAGTGCTTATTCAGACAAGTCTTAATTACAGGCCTCAAGCAAGTGAAAGAGCCTCCGTAGATTAAGTTGGTAATTTTTTTTAAATGATGCATTTACCTCAAGTTACTCCTGTTCAGTCCTATGAATAATTAAAGCTCAGCTAAGGGAGACCTAAAATCTGTACCTTAAAATGTCTTCATTTAACATTCTCACCAAAATTTGACATCCTCATATAGCTTTCCCCGGTCCTTTCCATAAAAGGAAAGTCCCTCTCTTGGGAGAAGGAAGAAACTACATTTACAGAGCTTCTACTATATGTCAGACACGTGACTGTGTGAAGTATGCTCCATTCCTAGTTCTCTGACTGTTAGCATAATTCTGGAGGTGACCATAGTCATTCCTGTCTTACAAATGAAGAGAGCAAGGCTCAAAAATGTTAAGTAAGTTTCTCAAAGCCACAGAAGCCAATCAGGACAAAGGGAGGACTTCATTCAAATGAGTCAGTCTGGACTCTTCCTAACTGTAGAAAGTATTTCTGAGATAATGGAAAGCTTTTTTTGCTAGAAAACTGAGAGATAGCCAAGGGGAACTTGGCAAAACTACGGAAGTTTCTGTTGAGATTTGCACCATAAACGACTTGGATATGTTAGACACAGCTTCCCAGACAGGATTTTGATAGATGCAACTGTAGCAAACAAAGAAAAAAAAAAGAATAAGAAATAATGTGATTGTTTTTAATTTCCACCAAGCACTTACTGAATGATTAGGACATGCCGAAAACTATGCTGGGCTTCAGGAAAAATACTTTCATATAATTGGATGAATTCTTTTCTTATAGAGTTAGAGTTAAATATGAGGACTAGATAAGCAAAGTGCATACTTTATAATCTAATGAGACAAGAATAACACCAGGATCTAGTGAGACAGATGCTAATGCCAGAACTTTTGTTCACAGATGTAACCCAAACGCCTAGTACTTGGCACAAAATAGGTGCTCAATAAATACAAACAAAAGAGAGCTAGGAATATCTAGGAGGAGGACTTCACACAAATTAAGTGGGGAGAGTGTGTGAAGTATGAGGCATTCTGGTGGTGAGGAATAGTATGTGCAAACGCTAGTAAGAAGTAAGTGAGTCTGGGCAGCTCCTTTTCTAGGAAAGAAAATGCTTGGAGTATAGGCTACAGGGGCCAAGGACAGAGACTAGACAGCAATGCAGAAAATAGAGTGAAAAATACTTTTTGGAAAAGGATGTTCAGAGTTGGATATGATCTGGATCAGATTGCTCTATCTTTGGTCCTGAGACAAATGCATTTGGATTAAGGCAAGACTTTCAAAGCACTTTTCCAAGGATTCATTTCTTAAATAATGAAAATATATTAAAATATATTGCAATATATTAAGAAATTGCCTTGGTATAATATATTAAGTGTGTGATATTGTAATATAATAAAAAACATATATTTAGTCCTTGTCCCAGGTTCCTGGCAAAGGCTTCTAAAATTCTTGTAACTTCCTGAGTGGTGGTGGTGAGAGAAGCATCTTTTGTTATCCATAGTCAGTCCTTTCAACCGTACCTGAGTTTATGCTAAGGTGGTGACTCTCCACGGGCTCTAGATAGCTTTAAGCTGGGGGCTGGTGACCAAACGAACCAATCCCATGAGTAGAAGGCTGGAACTTTCAACCTCACCCCAACCTCTGGGGTCAGAAAGGGAGCAGGAGAGATTGAATCAATCACCAACAGCGAATGATTGAATCAATCATGCCTATGTAATGAAACTGTAATAAAATCCCAAAACAGAGTTCATAGTGCTTCCAATTTGGTGACCACATGGAGATGCTGGGTGGGTGGCACAGCTGGAGAGGGCCTGGAAGCTCCACACATAACCCTCATACCTTGCCCTGTGTGTCTCTTCCAGCGTTTTATGAGTTATATCCTTTATAACAATAAACTACTAGTAGTAAGGAAACTGTTCTCCTGAGTTCTGTAACTTGTTTTAGCAAATTATAGAACCCAAGGAGGGGGTTATGGGAACTCTCAATTTACAGCCAGTCGGTCCGAAGTATGAGAAATCCTGGACCTGCAGTGGTCATCTCAAGCAGGAGCAGTCTTGTGGGACTGCTGCCTTCACCTTCTGGTTCTAAAGTTAGCATCAGAATTCACTGAATTGTTGAACACCCGCTTGATGTCTGGAGAGTTGAAGAATTGGTTGTTGGTGTAGACAAAACCCACACATTTGCTGTCAGAAGTGTTTTGTGGGCAAAAAACAGATCATAATAGTATGGGGAGAAGCAAAGGGTTTTTAAATTATTATTATTATTTACTATGGGATAATATGTTTTATAAATCCATCCAAATGGAAATATTACATAAATGATTTTTAAGCTTATTTGACAACAAGTAACTTGGGAAACCAGGAAATCTAGAAAACATGAAGCACTTACCTAAAGGCACTGTATAAGATCAGCTACAACTCCCAAATCTTGCTCCACTCATTAGTTTTGTCATTTGCTAGGTAGCTATGGAGCAGGCTTAGTATCTGCAGTAGTTAGGGTAAACTCTGAATACACATATATCCAATAATTGCATGTCTTTTTTTTTTTTTTTTTTTTTTTTTTGTGACAGGAGTCTCTCTCGGTGGCCTAGGATGGAGTACAGCAGTGCCATATCAGCTTGCTGCAACCTCCACCTCCCAGGTCCCATGTTCAATCAATTCTCCCACCTCAGTCTTCAGTTGCTGGAACCACAGGCTTGCGCCACCACTCCCAGCCAATTTTTGTATTTTTAGTAGAGAGGTTTCATCATGTTGATGAGGCTGTTCTTGAATTCCTAGCCTCTAGTGATCTGCCCACCTTGGTCTCACAAGATGCTGGGACTACAGGCATGAACCATCACATCTGGCCATGAATTGCAGGTCTTTTCATTATCCCCTGTCATGCTGGCTAAATCTCTGTATCTTGGTTTGACCTTTAGATTTTCATTGCTCCAGTCCTGCTGGTTTCAGATTGTTACTGAAAATGGGTATTTGGCCAACCCTACCCCATATCACTGGAAACCCATCGCTCTACCTAATTCTAACAAAGCATCTTTTCAAATGAGTGACACTTACTTCTATATGCCCTTGGGATGTGCTTTTCACTAGAGACCCCTACCCCTGACTTATACAAAACACTGTTACATTCAGTTTACTCTTGCTTTGGGTATCCTACAGAGTTGAACCTCCTTATATATCAAATGGTTGTAAATCACAACTAAACTTACTATTTGCATTTGAATAATACTGTTTACAAAACCACTGGCCATCCACTGGGTGTGGTGGCTCATACCTGTAATCCTAGCATTTTGGGAGGCCAAGGCAGGCAGATTACCCGAGACTGGAAGTTCAAGACCAACCTGGCCAACATGGTGGAAACTCTTCTCTACTAAAAATAAAAATAAAATGAAAACAAAAAATTAGCTGGGTGCAGTGGCATGCGCCAGTAATCCGAGCTTCTGGGAAGGTTGAAGCAGGAAAATTGCTTGAACCAGGGAGGTGGAGGTTGCGGTGAGCAGAGATCACGCCACTGCATTCCAACCTGGGTTACAGAGCGAGACTTTGTCTCAAAACAAAACGAAACAAACAAACAAAAAAAAACCTTCCATCCTGAAGCCTAGCCCTTCGATAAGGTCAGAATCCTCAGCTCCAGACCTCCTGGTCTGGGCATATCCTCCCCTATCCCTATCTGCCACCATGTTGTCATAAGCTATCCTAATTTGAAGCAAAAACACCTTGGACAACCGATAAGAGAAAACAGCACAGATAGTTACTAACACAGTATTTACCTTTGCACGTTTATTGACTATGATTTGTTCTGTTCCTTCCAGATCATTGCTAGTAGGTGGCTAACTTTCATATGAGGTGATGACAACCCCATTGTCTTCACATTCAAATTGCCTTTCCTTTACATGGGTGTCACTTTCCTTGGTCCTTCCATAGTAGCTGACATTGCTTCTTTCTTAAGTCACAGATGTTTATCTTCATCTCTTATCTTCCCAATTGAAAGTTCTTCATATTCCTTATTCATCAGATTTTTTTGAGCAGGTTTTAGATAAGCTTCAAGGCCACATTTTGGGCATCTGATAAAATTGTCCTCAATGGCTGGGGCTTTTTGCTAAATTTCCATTAAGTGTCTTTTAAATATTAAGGCTGAGGCTATTGCTAGAGTGTTGGCTTCTTTAGCCAAATTTAATTTAAAATCCATAGAGACACACTCATATATATACACATTCACATAGTTATTTATTACTATAATTCTCATTGTTGGTCAAGTTTGCTTTTAGTTTCATTTTGTTTTACAAAATTGTCCAGGCCAAAATTGATAGCAATAGCTCATAGAATATTGCAACTACAAGTAGCAAATCCCTTAATTTGTGGAATATTACAATGATGTTATAGTAAGAAAACCAATAATTTCCACAAATTTAACCTACGATTATCCATACATTCTTCCAAAATTTTGAAAAAAAGTTATCAAAAGAAATAACAGCAAAATGTTCACTAAATTATTAAAATTAATAGTTCTGCAGAACTCTATGCAATATTCTGATCAAATGCTGAATTGCTGTGGTTAATATTCCAGGCCTAAGAAGGGCCTGCCACTCTGCCTGTATGTCTGAAGACAGACCCAGCTAGTGCCAATACGAATGTCAAGTCCATTTACAACCAAGCCAAGGAATCATAAAGGAAAAGAGAAAGTTAGGTGACAATTCCAAGAAAGGCTACATTCAACTTGTTAAGTCTTCCATGAAAAATTAAAAATTATGAGCCAGAGAGCCTAAGTTGCTTCCTAGCAAGCCTAAGTTGCTTCCTAGCAATTAAAATGCAGGGATCCCTCTTCTTCTTTTTTCTTTTTTAATTTTGAGATGGAGTCTCACTCTGTCATCCAGGTTGGAGTGCAGTAGCACAATCTCTGCTCACTAGTAGTAAGCTCAAGTGATTCTCCTGCCTCAGTCTCCCAAGTAGCTGGGATTACAAGTGTGTGCCACCACACCCAGCTAACTTTTGTATTTTTAGTAGAGACGGGGTTTCGGCATGTTGGCCAGGCTGGTCTCAAGTGAAGAGATCCTTCTTCTAATTATCTCCTCTCCACATATAAGACCAATCTGATTAGCAATGCCACTTTGAAGTGTTCATAGAATGTAGAAGCAGGAATAGAGTAAGTTTGTGCACAGGTACTAGCCAGCGGGCTCTGAATATCTCACGAGGAAAGAAACTCTGTGGATACCAATAAAGTACCATGATTGTTTTGGCAGATATTATGTAGATAGTTTGAGTTGTCCAGTGTGGCTATAACTAGTGTTATTATCAAAGACAATCGACCTGTGGGTAAGACAAGGTCTGTTCATAATCTTACACAAAGCAAATTATGACTTGCCCTTGGCTTGAACAGAAAATTTGGGAGAAGACAGGAGAGATGCTCTTGGAGACCTTGAACTCTCAAGGCAACCTTTCATTCCTTAGACAGAGTCCCACATGGAGAGGCCAAAGTTGGGGTTCAACTAAAAAGGGCAGAGCTTTGGGGAAAATATGTGGCCACTGCAGATTCTGTTTTCTTTAGCCAGTGCTGTGGAGCATCAAATCAAAATCCTGTTATAGCAGGAACATTTGAGATTGAAATAATCTTTTTATGTCATTGGTGATGTAGATAAGATAAAATAAAACCAGAGGAATAAGAACAATTAACAAATAGAAAAAAAAATGATGGAGGAGAAGGTGGTCACAGCTTCTCTCTGGTCCTCTAAACATGTAGATTGAGATGTGCCAAAAGCAGAGAAGCACAAGACTAAAGGCCTTGTCCTTCTCCACAATTTAGGGGACAATCACATGGCAAAGATCACTGCCCAGTCTAGGGAAGGTCTGCAGCAGCAGGAAGGGGCTAAGTTGCTCTTGGGCATCTCATAGGGTTAGGAAAATCCTTCAGCGAAACAAATGACACTGGATGGGAGAATTATCCCAACTCAGTTAAGGGAACAGTTTCTCCAGACAATTTGTCTGGGATGCTAGACATTCTTGTGGGAGAAAATGCTAAACAGAAGAGACTCAACTTTCTTACTCTGTTCTAATTCGCTCAATTCTAATTTCTTTATGTAAATGTGTAAGAATCTGTTACTGATTTTTGTTTGTAACAGTAGTGTGAATTTAAGTAATGTAAACTGGATTCTGGAAACATATTGCTAGAGATAAAATACTTTCCTTGCTGAGAATTTCAAGATATGTTTATATGTCTTTTTGATTCACTAGAATTTTAAAAAAGTGGAACACCTGTGTGGCAAGGCCTCAGATCTACTTTGGATCTATGGAAGGAGCTATGCTTATTCCAAAGAGGAATGGCTCAGACCCCATCAAGCCACTGGGTGCAATGCCTCTTGCTTAACCAAGCAGCAGTCTACGGAGGAAGTATTTAAGCTCTCTGAACTTTGAAGCTATAAATTCTGTGATTTCATTTTTTTATGTGAGACACATTGTATTATAAAATTTGTTTCTTTAAATGCATAATCCAGTAGGTTTTAGTACATTCACAGAGTTGTGCAACCACCACCCCTGTGTAATTCCAGAGCATTTTCATGTCCTGGAAAGGAATCCCATACCCCTTAGCACTCACTCCTAAGTGCTCTACTCCCTTGCCTGACACCCACTGATGTGCCTTATAAGTCTATGAATTTGCCTTTTCTGGACATTTTATATAAATGGAATCATAGAGTACGTGGTCTTTTGCATATGACTTCTTCTACTTAGCATGTTTTCAAGATTCACCCATTGTGCTCATTTGCTTAAGCTGCCACAACAGAGTACTGAAGACTGGTTGACCTAAACAACAGAAATTTGTCTTCTCACCATTTTGGAGGCTGTTAGTCTAAGAGGAAGGTGTCGACAGTGTTGTTTCTGCTGAGGCCTCTCTCCTTGGCTTGGAGATATCCATCTTTTTCTGGTCTCCATACATGGTCTTCTCTCTGTGTGTTTCTATTCTCTTCTTCTTATAAGGATTCAAGTAATATTGGATTAGTGTCCACACAACCTCATTTTAACTTAATTACCTCCTTAAAATCCCTATTTCCAAATACAGTCACATTCTGAGGTGCTGGAGTTAGAATTTTAACATACAAATTTGGGGAGAACACAATTCTGTCCATAATACTTCACCCTCTGCCACTCTGCAAATTCATTGTCTTCTCATATGCAAAATACTTTCACACAATCCCAACAGCCCCAAAGGCCAACTCATTCCAACATCAGATCTCAGTCCAAAATCTCATATAAATACTGTCTAAATGAAGTGTGAATGAGACTTGAGGCATGATTCCTGGGGCAAAATTGCTCTCTAGCTGTAATCCTGTGAAATTGATGAGTTATCTGCTTCTAAAATATAATGGTAGGTGTATTCGTTTGCTAAGAGTACCATAACAAAATACCACAGACTGAGTGACTTAAATAACAGAAATTTATTTTCTTTTTAGTTCTTGAGGCTAGAAGTCCAAGATCGAGGTGTCAGCAGATTTGGTTTCTTCTGAGGTCTCTTGCCTTGGCTTGCAGGTGGCCGCCTTCTTGTTGTGTTCTTATATGGTCTTTTCTCTGAGCTTGCACATCTCTGGTATCTTCCTGTGTACCCAAGCTTCTTGGTTTTGTTTGTTTGTTTGTTTGTTTGTTTGTTTTTGCAGAGTCTTGCTGTGTCACCAGGCTGGAGTGCAGTGGCACAATCTCGGCTCACTGCAACCTCTGACTCCCTGGTTCAAGCGATTCTCCTGCCTCAGCCTCCCGATTAGCTGGGATTACAGGCAAGTGCCACCACGCCCAGCTAATTTTTGCATTTTCAGTAGAGATGGGGTTTCACTGTGTTGGCCAGGATGGTCTCAATCTCCTGACCTCATGATGCGCCCACCTCGGCCTCCCAAAGTGCTGGGATTACAGGCATGATCCACTGCGCCCAGCTCGCTTCTTGTTCTTATAAGGACACTAGTAAGATTGGATGAGGACTCACCATAACTGTCTTTTTAACTTAATCACCTCTTCAAAGTACCTATCTCCAAATACAGTCACAATTCTGAGATCCTGGGGGTTAGGGCTTTGATATATGGATTTGGGGGTGACAAAATTCATCTTAGAGCAACAGGAATGAGGTAAACATTCCCATTGCAAAAGGGAGCAATTGGAAAGAATAAAGGGGTAATAGGTTGCAAGCAAGTCTGAAACCTAACAAGGAAAATTCCGTAGGATTTTGAAACTGGAGAATAATTCTCTTTGACTCCATGCTCTGTCCTTGGAGCCCATCCGAGTCGTAACCCTGCCTTTTGGGCCCACCAGTGTGGTGGCACTACCCCAAAACTCTCAGACTTGAGGATCCATGTTGGCAGTGGCAGCCCCAACAACCTCTGAACTGCCTTCACAGCCATGCCTTTTTCATGAAAGATAACATACGTTCACAACCAGAAGTCTGTATTAGCCCATGCTATAAAATCCCAGAAGTCCAACAGCCTTGCTTCATTTCATGTCATCTTTGTCTCCTTCAGTCAACCTGGCAGTGCTTCTTCTGGTATAAATCCCCATCTTGGTTCATGATTTCAGTGGAAACGGCTGATTGGAATCATAAATCACATACCTATAATTATTTTTTTAGCAAATCATTATCCAGCCCTATTCTTGATATTTTTCAGGACACAATTTCTTATTTTCTGCAACGTGGATAGGCTGCGATTTTCTCAAATCTTCAAGTTCTGCTATCTTTTTGCTTGACAATTCTTCAATCTATCTCTCCTTTCACATTTTACTGTACAAGTGAAGAGAAATCAAGTCATGCCTTCAACATTTTGCCTAGAAATTCCCTCAGTGAATTATTCAAGTTCATCCCTTACAAGATCTAGTTTCCACAAAACACTAGAATACAATTCAGCCAAGTCCTTGCCACTTGATAAGAATAATCTCCTCTCCTCAGTTTTCAATAACATATTCCTCAGCTCTGAGACCTCAACAAAAGCACGTTTAACATACATATTTCTAGCAACATTTTGTTAATGACTGTACATGTATTTTTATGACATGTTGGGAGATTTCTCTACAGTTCTCTAATTTTCTGAGGACTCACTGGACTCACATTCAACATCTATATTTTTAACAATACTCTCTTCCAATCAATTTAGGCTTTTTGTAACATTCATCCAAATGAGATGGCTTTCTCTACCCAGTTCCAAAGCCACTTCTATATATTTAGTTATTTGTTACAGCAGCATCCTCCCTTTTGATACCGGAATCTGTATGAGTTAGCAAGGTTGCCATAACAAAGTATACCCAGTTCAGTCCATAATACTTAGGTTGTAATATGTATTTGGAATCGATTCCTTTTTTTCTTTTCTGTGTATTCCTTTCTTGCTTCACTTATCACCCTTCAACCTTCACGTTAAAAACCCCTGCCCCATTTAAGTCCATGCCAACTGCTATGCTGCCCTCTCCACCTCATCCCCATTGCCAATGCCTTCTTACCTGTAGATAGTCTCTATACTAAATAAAATTGTTAGCAAGTCCACCATGGTCTCCAGCTCTACCTCAATTACTACTATCATTCTAGTAACTTCAACACACCCCAGAGGCCTCCAGCCAACATCCTGGCCTCACAAGACCTTGACTTCCTCAGGGCCAATGAGGTGGTCTCCTCTATTCTGACACCTCAGCCAGACACTTCTACCCAAGGCCACTTCCTCAAGTGTCACCATAAGAAACTGTTCCTTTCTGACATTACTGATTCGAACACCCCACAAGACCACCACCTTCTAACCCTCCAAATCTCTTTGGGATATCTTTGCTTGGATGTTGGTTTGGCTGTGTCCCCACCCAAATCTCATCTTGAATTGTAATCCAAATTGTAAACCCCATGAGTTGCGGGAGGGACCTGTTAGGGGGTGATTAGATCATGGGGGTAGTTCCCTTATGCTGTTCTCATGAAAGTGAGTGAGTTCTTACAAGAGCTGATGGTTTTATAAGGGGCTTTTCCCCCTTTGCTCTGCACTTCTCTTTCCTGCCGCCCTGTGAAGAGGTGCCTTCCACCATGACTGTAAGTTTCGTGAGGCCTCCCTAGACATGCAAAACTGTGAGGCAATTCAACCTCTTTTCTTTATAAATTACTCAGTCTCAGGTATTTCTTTACAGTGTGAGAATGGACTAATACAGATGTCTCATAGATACTTCCAATTAAAGAAGACTAGAATTGTGAGGAGTCAGAAGCAAGCCCATTTATTTAAACTATTTGACAATACTTGCTGGATGAGTCTGTGAGGTCTCCCCCAAAGTTCTGGGACCCAGAAATTAGAAACTTGTCCTGGATCTGAAGTTCATCAACCAGAGAAATGGTTATATCCCTCCAGAGGCAGCCAATCTTGGGATTATTGTGCGCTGTCATGTCTACACATCCTGCTGCAGTAGTTGTGAGCTTCCATTCTTGCCAACTCCAGCATATGGGCTTCATTTGCTTGAGATTGGCAGCAAGGAAAACCCTCCTGGGAGCTCAAGTGCTAGGCATAATGACTCTTCTGCAGAAGGCAGGCCATGTGGCTCACCAGGAACTTACAGCTCATCTCTTATGAAGTAGGAGCAGATTTAATTTCCACTCCTCTAGAAACTTTGATGGCTCCTTCTCTCTAATATGGTCTTTGCTCCCATTGTCCCACTTTGATTTTTCAGTTGCCCTGGGCTTCTCAATATGCCAGTTCTGTCTCAACAATTTTATCTCCATGTGTCAGTCCCTCATTGGTTAGGGAATACCCTTTCTGACAGCTAGACTTAGGAATGTCATTGGTGACCGCTGATCAGGCCTGGGGCTAGAAATGTTTGTGAAAGGCACTGGTCACTCTAATGGCTGAACCCTCTTTTAGAAAGAAGTCTCACTTCCTATTTGATATTGTAGAATATTGAAGAAAAATAAAGAGCCCCAATAGAAAAATTTGTCTGGTCTAAGGACACCACTTCAGGTTACCTGATACAGACTTTCAATGTCTTTGAGCTCTTTTATACACTATAAGTCAGAGGTCACTGACAGACGATGTTTTGTCCAGTGGAGATTCAATTGTTCACCCTCCTCACACTGTAACAAAATCAATTTCCCCTACTTATATATTCAGTTAATATTTCTGATCAATATTCATGTTCCTTTAAAATGTCCATATCTGTATTAGTGCCCTGATTTTACCCTTTTATTGAAGGTTGCTTTTAAACATTTTGGAGTTCATATCAATATGCCTAATTGATTTATTTACCAGTGCCATCTAAATTCTAATGACAGAAAAGTGTACCACATACAAGGTTAAAATTTAGGCATCTCTTTCATTTACTTTCCTAGGTAATTCCAAAGCACTAAGATAACTTTGTTGTCTGTTTTCCTCATTTTAATTTTTCTTTCTACTAATTTAGTGTTTCTGTTTTCTTTTGGTAAATTTATAGCTGAAAATTTATTACTGTTGTTGGTAGCAATTGTCAGGAATTTGTTTTTTGGTGCTCTTTTCAAATTTTATTTCTTCTCATTGGGGAAAAATTATATATTATATATTTTAAGGTGTAAAATTCAGGGGTTTTTTTTAGTATATTCAAAATGCTTTGTGACCCTCAACAGCATTAAGTTTCAAAACTCTTTTATCACTCCCAAAAGGAAATCCACACTTAATAGACAATCACTTGCCATTCTGCCGATCCCAAGACATTAGCTACTTGCTATTTATCTCTATAAATTTGCCTATTCTGGTCATTTCATACAAGTGGAATCACATATTGTGTGGCATTTTGTGTAGGTCTGCTTTCAGTTAACACAGTTTTTGCAAGATTCATTTAGGTGATAGCACGTTATTAGTACTCCCTTCATTTTTACGGCTAAATGACGTTCCATTGTGTGAATATACGACATTTCATTCATTCATCAGTTGATGGGCATTTGGGCATTTTCATCATTTACCCATTGTGAGTAATGCTGCTATGAACATATGTGCAATTGCATTTCGGTAACTATTTTAAATTCTTTTTGGTTTGTACCAAGAAGTGCAATTGCTGAGTAATATGAAAATTACTTTTAAACTTTTGAGGAACTACCAAACTGTTTTCCAGAGAGAGTGGCTGCACAATTTTATATTCTTTCCAGCAAGAAACAAGGGTTTTGACTTTTCAACATCCTTGACCATATGCATTATATTTTCATTGTTTTGATTCTGAGCAACCTAGCAGGTGTGAAGTGACATTTTATTGTGGTCCCTATTTGCATTTCCCTAATGACTAAGGATGTTGAATATCATTTAATGTGTTTGTTGGACATTCATTACCTCTTATGTGGAAAACATGCATTCTAGCCTTTGCCCATTTTTAATTTGGTTGTTTATCTCTTTTTGCTGAGTTGTAGGACTTCTTTATAGATTCTGGATACTAGTCCATTATTAGATATATAATTTGCAAATATATTTTTGCATGTTTTGAATTGCCTTTTTATTCTCTTGTTAGTGACTTTTTATTTACAAAAGTTTTAAATTTTGATGAAGCACAACATACCTATTTTTTTTCTTTTGTTGCTTGTACTTCTGGTATCATATCTACGAAAACTTTGTCAAAGTCAGGGTCGTGAATTTTTTCTCCCTTTTTTTATTATACTTTAAGTTCTAGGGTACAGGTGCACAACACGCAGGTTTGTTACATATGTATACATGTGCCATGTTGGTGTGCTGCACCCATTAACTCATCATTTACATTAGGTATTTCTCCTAATGTTATCCCTCCCCCCTACCCCCCCCACAACAAGTCCCAGTGTGTGATGTTCCCCACCCTGTGTCCAAGTGTTCTCGTTGTTCAATTCCCACCTATGAGAACATGTGGTGTTTGGTTTTCTGTCCTTGCGATAGTTTGCTCAGAATGATGGTTTCCAGCTTCATCCATGTCCCTACAAAGGACATTAACTCATCCTTTTTTATGGCTGCATAGTATTCCGTAGTGTATATGTGCCACATTTCCTTAATACAGTCCATCATTGATGGATATTTGGGTTGGTCCTTTTTTAAAGATGTTTATAGTTTTAGCTTTTTTGTTTAGATTTTTTAGTCAATTTTAAGTTTATTTTTGTACATAACGTGAGATGAGAATCCAACTGAATTCTTTTGCAAGTGAATATCTAGCTGTCTAAGCACAATTTACTAAGGAAACTATTTTGCTGCTACTGCAAATGTAATCATTTCCTTAATTTCTCAAATGTTTCATGATAGTGTAGAGAAACGCAATTAAGTTTTTATGTTGATATTGTATCCTGCAACCTGAGTGAATGAATGTGTTACCTCTCTTGTAAATTATTTTGGATTTTCTTTATGCAAATCATGTACCCTACAAACAGGTATTATTTTAAATGTTATTTTTAATTTGGGCATTCTTTCTTCCTTCCTTTCTTTCTTTCTTTTCTTTTCCTTTCTTTCTTTCCTTCCTTTCTTCCTTCCTTTCTTCCTTTTCTCTCTTCCTTCCTTTTTTCTTTCTTTTCTTTCTTCCTTTCTTTCTTTCTTCTTTCCTTTCTCCCTTCCTTCCTTCCTCTTTCTTTCTGTCTTCCTTTCTTTGTCTCTTTCTTTCCTTCCTTCCTTCTTTCTTCCTTTCTTTGTCTTTCTTTCCTTCCTTCCTTCTTTCTTCCTTTCTTTCTTCCCTTCCCTTCCTTCCTTCCTTTCTGTCTTTCTTTTTTTTACTTTCTGCCTTCCTTCCTTCCTTTCTTTCCTTTTTTCTTTCCTTCTTCCTTTTTCTTTCTTTGACTTCTTCTTCCTTCCTTCCTCCCTTTTCCTTCCTTCCGCTTCCTGCCTTCCTCCTTCCTTTCTTTTTCTTCTCTTTCTTTCCTTCTTTCTTCCTTCCTTCCCCTTCCTTCCTTCCCCTTCCTTCCTTTTCCTTTCCTTCCCCCTCCTTCCTTCCCTCCTTCCTTCCTTCCTTTTCCTTTGTTCCCCTTCCTTCCTTTTCTTCCTTCCTTCCTTCCTTCCTTCCTTCCTTCCTTCCTTCCTTCCTTCCTTCCTTCCTTCCTCTCTCCTCCTTCTCCCCTCTCCTCCCCTCCCCTCTCCTGGCCCCCTCCCCACTCCCTGCCTCCCCTCCACTCCCCGGCCCTTCCCCACCCCTCTCCTCTCCTTTCTTTTGTTTTCTTTTCCTTTTCCTTTTTTTTTTTTTTTTTTTTTTGGTCTAATTGCCACGGCCCAAACTTACACTTCAATGTTAAATGGAAATAGCAGGAGCAGACATTGCAGGCATCTTTGTCTGATTCTTGATCTTAGGAGGAAAAGTACTCAGTCTTCAAGAAGCCTGACATTAATTATGGGTTTCTCACAAATGCTCTTTAACATGTTAAGGACATTACTTGTATCTCTAGTTTGTTTCGTGTTTTTATTTTTATATTTTAATCATATAAGAGTGTTAGATTTTGTTGAGGACCTTTTCTGCATCAGTTGAAATAATCATATGGTTTTTGTTCCTTAGCCTGGTTGTATGTTATATTACATTGATTGATTTTCATAGGACGAGCCAACCTTGCATTGCTGGCATAAGCCCAATTTAGTAATTTTGTATAATCTTTTTTTCTATGTTGCTGGATTCAGTTTGCAAGTATTCTGTCAGAATTTTTGTGTCACAATTCAAAAGGGATACTAACCTATACTTGAATTTTATTGTGATGACTTTGTATGGTTTTTATGTCAGGATAATAGTAGCCTCATAGAATAAAATAAGAAGATTTTCTATATTTTGAAGTAGTTTAAAGATTACTGATGCTTATTCTTTAAGCAATTGATAGAATTCATCGGTAAAACCATGTGGACCAGGATTTTCTTTGTGGAAAGCTTTTTTTTTAATACTAATTCTACATATTTTCTTGTTAAAAGTCTATACAGACTTTTTTCTTCCATAATTTAATTTTAGTGGTTTGTTTTTCTAGGAATCTCTTCAGTTCATCCACATTATCTAATTAGTAGGCATACAATTATTTATAGTATGTCATATGATCATTTCTGTTTTCTTAATCAGTATAATATTCCTTCGTTTATTCCAAGTTTTATTAACTTTAATCTCTTTTTGTTCTTAATCTGATCCAGCTAAATTGTTAATCTCTTTTTGTTCTTAATCTAACCCAGCTAAACATTTATCAATTTTGTTTATATTTTTGAAGAACTAAATTGTTTTTTTAAAATTTTTCTATTGTTTTTCTACTCTCTATTTCATTCACTTTTCTCTCATATGCTTATTATTTTCTTCTTTCTGCTTGCTTAAGGTTGTTAGCAAGGGTTGTTAGGTTGTTTCTAGTTTTTTAGCTTTGAAAGGTGAACAATTATATATTGATTTCAGTTACTATTAATTATAGATACGTAGTTATAAATTTTTCTCTAGGTACTGCTTTAGCTGCCTACCATAAATTATATGTTGTGTTTTTCATCTCTAAGAATTTCCTAATTTCCCTTTTGATTTCTTCCTTGACACAATGGTTATTTAGAAATGTATTTTTAAATTTATACACGTTTGTCAATTTATCAATTTTACATTTATTAATAATTGGTAATTATATTCCACTATGTTGGGAGCATATATTTGTGTAGTATAAATTATTTAAAATTTATTAAGACTTGTT
Source organism: Papio anubis (assembly GCF_008728515.1). NCBI lineage: Eukaryota > Metazoa > Chordata > Mammalia > Primates > Cercopithecidae > Papio > Papio anubis. The sequence continues at coordinate 7,778,879 of NC_044985.1, forward strand.
TTGGGTTCTAACATATGGTCTATCATGGAGAATATTAATGTGCAATTGAGAAAAAATACATTTGCTGTTGTTAATTGGAGGCTTCTGTATGTCTGTTAGGTCCAATTGGTTAATAATGTTTTTCAAACCTTCTTCTTCCTTGTTGTTTACTAGCCTGCTGTCTAGCCATTACTGAAAGTGAGAATTTAACTCTCTAAGTATTACTGTTGAATGTCTATTTATTCCTTCAATTCTGTCATGCTTTGCTAAGTATATTTTTGGACCCTTTATTATGGGCATACATGCTTATAATTGTTATATATTTCTGATGGATTGATGCTTTTATAATATATAATGTTCTTTGTCTTTGGTAATGTTTATCCCATAATCTGTTTTGTCTGTGAGTAACATAGCCACTTCAGCTCTGTGATTACTGTTTGTCTAGTATATCTTTCTCCATCTTTTTACTCTTAACCTATTTGTATCTTTAAATCTAAAGTATTTTGTATGCAGCATATTGTGGACTACGGCTTGTTTTTGTTTTAATATTTTGTCAATCCCTGCCTTTTGGTTGGAGTATTTAACCCATTTTTATTTAATACAGTTACTGAAAAGTTCTCCTTTATATACCAATTTGATATTTATTTGTTAACTATCTTATTTTTTATTCCTCCTTTTCTTTATTATTGCCTTTTCTATTAAATAGATATTTGTCTCTATAGTGTTATAATATTACTGTCATTTCCTTTTTTTTCCTGTAGCTCTAACAATAGATATTTGTCTCTATAGTGTTTTAATATCACTATCATTTCTTTTTTTTCTCTGTAGCTCTAACCAATAAATTGTAATTTATTTTACTGTTTATTTTTGTTATTGTTTTCAGTGGTTTCCCTGGGGATTACAATTAACACATTAATTTGCAAAAATTTAGTTCAGATGAACGCTGACTTCATTCATATACAAAAACCTGATTCTTATATAACTTCATTTTCTTCCCCCTTCTCTGTGCTATAATTATCATACAAGTTGTGTCTTTATCCATCATATGCCTATAAACACAATGTAGAATCATTGCTTTATACAATTTTTCAAAAATAAAATAGAAGGGAAAAATGACTTACAAACATAAAATATATTGATACTGTATTTTACATTTACCTATGTACTTATTTATATTTGGTGTTATTTATTTTGTCACATGGATTCAAGTTACTGTTTAGTGTTTCATTTCAGTCTGAAGGATTCTCTTTAATGTTTCCTTTAGAACACATTTTCTGGCAACAGTTTATCTCAATTTTTGTTTACTGATAATATATTATTTTTTTTCATTTTTGATGGATAATTTTGCTGAAATATGGAAATACTGATTGAGATTAATTTTGTTTAGCTCTTTTAACATGTCATTCTACTCTATTCTTGCCTCTACGGTTTCTGAGAATAAGTCTATTAATATTATTAATGGTACCTTATCAATTGCTTTCTCTTGCTGCTTTGAAGATTCACTCTTTGAACTTATCCAACTTAGAGTTTGTTGAGCTTCTTGGCTGTGTAGATTAATGTTTGGGAAAATTAGGGCCATCAGTTATTTTCAAATATTCTCTCTACCCCTTTCTCTCTTTTCTTTCCTTCTGAAACTCTCATGATGCACATGTTTGTGTGATTGGTGGTGTACTACAGATCTCTAGCTCGGTTCGTGTTTATTTACTTATTTTTCTTTCTGTTCCTCAAACGGACAGTCTCAATTGATCTATCTTCATATTTAGTTATTTGTTCTTCTGCTAAGTCTAATCTGTGTTGAGCTCCTCTGGGGAAGTTTTTATTTCAATTACTCCACATTATAGAATTTCTATTGGTTTCTTTTTTATTATTTATACTAATTCACTGACATTCTTTATTTGGTGCAATATTGTTCTCATATTTTCCTAGATTTCTTTAGAAATGGTTGTTTTTATTCAGTTCTTTGAGCATATTTAAAACAGCTGATTTAAATGCTTTCTAACAAGTCCAATGTCTGAGATCTTCAGGGACACTTATTATTGACTGATTTTCTTTTTCTTCACATAGGGCACACTTTCTTGTTAATGTGTACGTTTCATAATTTGTATTGAAAACTGGACATTTAAAATAGTATAATATGGAAACTCTGAAAGTCAAATTCCATTCCCCGCACAGAGTTTGATGTTGCTGTTTGTTGCTGTGATTGTTTACTTGTTAGGAAAGAATTCTGTAAAGTTTTTATTTTCTTTGTATGGTCTCCAAAGTTTTTGCCCAGTTATCTTAGTGGTCAACTAATGACCAGTCAAAGATTTTCTTAAATGTTTAGGATTAATAAGCGTTGCTGCCTTTGACAGTACTGTTTGTGTCCATGTTGGGGTATGACTTTAATACTGAGGCAGGCAGCTTACAACTCTGCCTTATAAGTCTGTTGGTTTTAAAGGCTACTGTATTCATGTATTCAGGCTTCCATTAAAAAGTACCACAAGCTGAATAGCTTAAACAACACACATTTATTTTCTCAAGGTTCTAGAGACAGAAAGTCCAAGAGCAACTTATCATCAGGGTTGGTTTCTGGTAAGACCCCTCTTCCTGGCATGTAGATGGCTACCTTGTTGCTATGTCCTTGCATGGCCTTTCCTCTCTGTACACACAGAGAAAGAGAGTTCTGGTACCTCTTTCTCTTCTTAAAAGAACACTAGTTCTATTGGATTGGTGACCTATCCTTAAGACATCATTTAGCCTTAGTTATTTCTTTGAGGCCATAACTTCAAATAGAGTCATATTAAGAATTAGGGTTTAACATATGAATTGTGGTGGGCGAACTACTCAGTTCAATCTGTAATAGCTACTCTGGGTCTGAGGGGGAGGGAACTCAGAATAGTATAAGTTAAAACATCACAAAGTTTCTTTTTATTGAAATTCAGTCTATTTTTTTAAGAAGATTTTTTTTTTTTTTTTGAAGTCTTTGCTTAATTAGAGTTCTGAAAAAGTTAATTTAAAACTTTTCCAGTGTACTCATTGCCTTTATAAAGGAGCAGCTTTTTGGAGGTACTTTGGGCCTGGGATTTGTTATTATTATTATTATTTTTTTTTGTGATAGAGTCTTACTTCGTTGCCGGGCAGCAGTGTAGTGATGCAATCTTGGGTCACTGAAACTTCTGCCTCCTAGGTTCAAGCAATTCTCCTGCCTTAATCCACCAAGTAGCTGAGATTACAGGTACCCGCCAATAGGCCCAGCTAATTTTTTTTATTTTTAGTAAAGATAGAGTTCTGCCATATTGGCCAGGATGGTCTCGAACTCCTGACCTCAAATGATCCACCTGCCTTGGTCTCCCAAAGTGTTGGGATTACAGGCATAAGCTCTACACCTAGCCTGCACCTATGACTTTTAAGTGAGGTGCTCTTTAAACACCAAACATTTATATGGCCTTATAATTGACCTCTGATTTATTGGAGTTTGAGATCCCAAGACTTCCCCTCTTTCACTCCAGGAATCTAAATATTAGAAGGCACATTCAGAAAACTGATGGCCAAAAGACAATTGCAATATCACTTTTACAATATTCCCATTCATGTTACCTCTGTAATTGTATTTTGAAATTTAATTTCTCTGGAGGAAAGAGAGTTTCCTTGTTTGACCCCATGTCATTTTATAATTGTATCATGGCTTTATAATATATGTGCTCATAATATGCCCTTCTGGTAAACTAGGGTAAAGAACATAACAAGGTATAACATGAATTGAGAAATTCAAGAGGAATAGTTGTTCATCCTAATGTGCATTGCCTCTCTGGAGTTAACTTCAAGTTCTGATCTATTCTGTGGATTCTTAGAGAAACAGCTTACCCATCTCAGTCTTCCAAGATGCCAAAGAGGGCCCCAGAAAGTAGCTGATAGTAGGAGGGAGAGAGCAACTTTGACTACTTGTCTCCTCTCGTAAGGTGGGTCCCACCCCTCTGCTTGCCCTTTCATTGAACTTTTTTTTTTTTAAGTCTAATCGCTTAAAAGGGCCCCTAAGGAGAGGGAAATGTAGGAAAAGGTTAACACTTTAACCCTATCCACAAACCAGTGAGCTTCTCCCTTTCTGGGTTTTCATCCCCATTGCTCGCCAAGAGCTGAGGAGTTGCTCCTAACAAATGGGTGTCTCAATGTCTTATAGTCAAAAACCAAATGCTTTTTACAGTCTTTTTGGTGCCTTCCAGTTTCTGCCTTTCTATGGTATGTGATGCTTGACAACTCAGGTAGGCTTAGTGAATCCCTGTCTTGTCTTACTTTCTATCAGAAGTAGTTGTGTGGATTCATAAGGTTTTTCTGGAGACTCCAGGCCTTTTTCAGTGTCTTCTTTCTTGCAGCATGCCAGATTTTAGGATACTGGGATAGGGGATTTGGAGGCATCAATTAAGCTTCTAGGCTAAGACATGAGCTTCCACTCAGCTTTTTGACAGAAATCTGCACATAAACTACTATTCCAAATTCCTACGATGCCATTTTTTTTTTTTTTTTTTGCAACTCTCTCTGGTATCCTATGGTCAAAAAGTGTGATATCCCAGGAAGGATTGAGAAATATTTGGGTTCCTGGCCATAATACTATTAGGATTCTAATCTAATCCTGACCTCGTCACATTTTCCACTTTGACAGTTATGGAAAAATATTATCAGAGCAAGCTTCCATAACACTCTATAAAGAAAGAATTTAATTTTTCCATAAATCAAAGTAGTAAATATAGATAAGACATTTACATACATTTTAATCTTCTAGAGACAATCAGTGTGGACACCAAACCTTGAGCATGACTTTTGTACAAGTCAGTAACATTCAGTGCACAGTAGAACAGACACAGCTGCTAAATTCAACAGCTAAGTCATCTCCAAGGCCTATCAAGTAAGAAACAAATCTGTTAATATCACATACAAATAAAACAATCAAGCTCATGTTAGTGTAATAATGTAGAGCATATGTGGACAATTATATGTGACTGATTTATGTATATTGGGACTATGGGAGCCATAAGATCTAATAAACTGTCTTAGTAATGAGAATATATACAAAGTATTTCTAATTTAACCATGGACCTATATGGCTATAACATTCAATGAGGTAATGTATCAACTATTTTTGTTGTTGTTGTGTTGTGTGTGTTTGTGTTTAGTTTTCTCTCTGTCAATGAATTGGCAACTTCGTAGAGAGGAAAAATTACTCAACAATATTATCTCTTTTAATTCATGCAACACTATGAAATGAGTGTCTTATTTCTCACTCTCTGAAGTTCTGATAATTTAAGTAATTTGTTCAAGGTTAGATACATATTAAGTGTCCAGGAATCAGAGACCTGTTGACTTACCCCTTCTGGGAAGCCATATTGCTCGCTATAACTTTCATTCAATATTCTCCAAAGGACTAACTGCTCTTAAATACTCTTCCTCACATTCCTTCTGAAGACAGGCCCACCAACTCTTTCTCCGAATGGAGGAAGCTGGAAGGAGCTATAGATAATCTGACTGGAAAGAGCAAGATAAATCCTGGAGCTTGGTGAGGGTGCATAGGATTTCTGTGTAAGAGACAAGATGTGTCTTCTGTTGCCTGTTTTATGGATGAGTGAAGCTTGGTCCTTCTGAGCTTCTGGCTAACACATGAATATTACCAGGATCTGTGCCTTCTGGCAGCTTCTTCAACTACTTCTTCGAAGGTCTTTCCTGTCAGTGGGGAGAAACTAGGAACCAGCAGTGTGGATCTCAGGTGGAAACCATACTCTGCAGTCATTTGATCTCAATAAAGCTGATATTGTTACCTTTCTTTGGCCAATAGTTTTTTTGAAAGTAACTTCTAATATTTTGTACTGCAGAGCAAAGAAGAGGCAGGTCTTGGGATCCCACCTCCAACAATCAGTGATTAATCTCAAGGCTTCAAAGTGTGTAGTGCTTGAACACTATCTCTAACTTTAAAATCATAGGTGCAAATCTGCCAATATTTGTAAAGATTATTAAACTATCTAGATTTCTAGAGTCTCATATTTCCTTTTAATTCTTCATTATTGTTGTATCAAAAGTGCTAGAAACAGTATCTGTCCCATCATAGACACAAAATATATATGTGCAAAATGAAAGAATGAGAAAGCAGTCGGAAAAGCAGACCAAAATTTATGCATAAAAATGTTTATCAGAGCATTATGTACTAAGATAAAAATTACTGGAAATAAAAGTCTTTAAAACAGAGCTCTAGTCATGTCAGTCTTATGATCAACATCTATTCATACAATAAAATATGCAAGATTTGCTTTTATTGAAATTTAATGACGTTAGAAAATGGAACCAATACAATACAACCATATAAAATAGGATATAAAATTACTTTACCTGCATTACAATCCCCTTTAATTAAAATTATCCATAAACAATGTAAACATGTTGCAGAGGACTGTGAGAAGATGAACATCTGAGTTTGTGTCTCTTATTGCCCCTTCCCAAATCCCTCTCTGGAACAGCACAATAACCAAAGGGAGCCAACTGTTAGCAGACAGCTGCAGTGTACGGCCATATCGGGTGTTGACTGCAAAGGGCTGCCCTGATAAGGGGCTAATATAATACACCCTGAACAGTGCTCCTTTCACATGGGAGAAACACCTTTTTCACATTGACACAAAGTGGCTAGATCTGGCAGAACTTGATTCTAGCTGTTTTCAGATTGACTGGAAAGATCACATTCGTAGATCTTCATTGTCCATATCACTTAGAGAGAGCTCATAGTCTAGTGATAGAGGAGAAGATTTGCTCCTCCTGGGCTATGTGGTTCAAATGAAAGACACAATTCAGCTTTCTTAACTGACAGAAAAGGGCTTAAATGGTTGGTAAAGATATATCAAGAAGAAATATGATTATTATTAACCAGTCGTGATAGAGTTTGCCTCAGATAACCATCAGCTGGATCCATTTTGCACCAGGTTAAAATTGAAGGAGTGAGACACAGTTGTTTGATGCTTGAATGGATTTTGGCCTCTGGGTGGTAAACCTTCAATGACTAAATGGCTCCTAGTATATTTGGACAACTCATATTTTGGGGTATCTTTAACATGTAACATGATATCAATTAGTCCACTAAAAAGACTCTACATTTTATCCATTAGTCAATTCAAGCAGTCAGTAGGACTATTACTCAAGAATCTTTATCAGCTCATTGAGGAGGTTTGAGGGCAGATTCTTTCTCTGGTACTGATTGCATTGTTGCGGGAGGTCACAGGTGTACCTGTGACTCATGTGTAGCAAATAGTCATGGAATAAGGTCATGTACAAATTCCTACCCCTTATTTTTGTATCAGAAAAAGCAAAGAATAGCAAATAGGAACAATGGGTATACTTTAGAAGATGCTGTGACTTGAGTAGTTTCACTCATCAGACAAAGAAAGAAAACAAGGACGGCAGAGAACGCAGCACCCTTTTCATGTGTGAATATGTGACTTGTCACCTGTCAGACTCTGAATGATAATCTGGAACTCAACTAGTTGGCAATTTAAAAAGTACACACAAATATTTATCCAATATGGCACACAAAGCAACCACCATCTTGGACAGCCTTGAGGCAATATCTCATTAATTTCAAGATATGCATACATTACTATCTAGTAATGCCCACAATTAGGTATTTCTACTTTTCTAATTTTCTACTTTAGAAAAATTTTCAAATATTTGTCACAAGGACACATGTAACACAATGTTCTTTTCAGAATTCTATAATTAAAAAAACATAGAAAAACAAAATGACTATAATTAGAGAAAAAAATTAAATGGTTGCTATTCCTTCAATCCACTAGTTTAAAATAATTCATCAAATTAATAAGCATAGATAAATGAATGAGAGCTACATGTATCAACACTGATATAAACACTGATTGAAAAGTTGCAAAAAGGTATATTTTATCAGTTACATATATTTGAGGAACACAGGAAATACTATATATTCTTTATACACATAAGAATATATAGTACAGACATGTTGTAAAGAATGAAGTAGCTTCAGGAGGCCACACACCAAAATAGTTACTTCAGGAAATGGTTACTTCTGGGACTGAAAGATGAGGAACAAAAAGAGGAGGAGCTTTAATCTTATCTGAAACTTCTATGATAAACAAAAACAACATGAAACAAATACAGCAAAATGTCAACATTTCATAAATCATAGTAGTAAACTCTCGGATTATTTTTTTATGTCACTATTCTTTTTTATATGGCCGAAATGATTCACAATGAAAACAAATTTAAATGTCATAGAAGTTAATCCTATGGTATGATTATCCTTGATAGCTAATTGCTGGTCTTAGCATTAAAGTCACACACAAAACATTTGCCTTTGAAGTTTTTTCCCCAAAATGTACACGCCTTCAATCTCTCCATTCCACAGCATCCTGGAAGACAGTGTTTTATGGTGGCAGTAAGGTAAGTATCAGGGTCAGACAAACTTCCTGACATGAATTCACTGGATTTTTCTTAATTATGAGAGAAGAAACGTTGCACAGATAGAGGGTCTATATCTTAATGGGTGTTAATTTCAAATTCTTCCCAACATAAGCTTCCCAGATGGGCCAAATAGATCTTGGTCAAGAATAAGCTCTTCATTTCTTTTATCAGACCGTGGTCCGCCAACTTGGAATGCTTTCCTATAGCTTCTGCACTATGAAAGCTTACATGAAATGTTAAGCAACCTTTGAACAACTCAATCTATTTTGTTTCTGCCTTTTTTAGAATTGTTACCCTCACCACTTACTTCAGCATTTAATCCCTTAGTTCCCCTTTATTGCTGTATAAGTGTTTCACGCCCTGCTTCATTACATGACCCTGGAAAGGTGAATATACCTCACTAATCTCCAGTTCTTAGTCTTTACATTTCAGTGTTGTAAAAGATAATTCCGTTCCTGAGGAATTTTTGGCACTAATATTTTACAATTTCAGAATCCCATGAGTATATAACTTGTCTTCTGATGTCTATCACAGAGAAATCTTTTAAGAAATTACTTTCACATTTCCCGGAGCTGTGGCTTATCCAGGGAGGCAGTAGGAAGGAGGGGTGAAAGGGCAGCGCAACCACCCAAGGAAATCCATCACAATTTCTTTGATGGAGAAGGGTGTTTTCAGTGTAAACAAGCCTATTCTATATTTGTAATGTTAACTTATTTGGGGAAAATTAAAGAAAATGCTGATGAAAAAATATTCTTATTGTTCAAAGAACAAATATCATAGGGTGATATCAAATTTCATCCTAGAGTGAAAAAATAAGATAAGTGGGAAATCATTCCAGACAATGCCGAGTGTTAAGGAGCGCCCGTGTGTGTTAACTCCTAGTGATGGCTTATCTCTGTTTCACCTAACTCAGAACTCAATCAAGGAGAAAAAGGAGAAGGCATTGCTCAAAAACATTTGAAGGACTATAAAGTATTTCCTGTGTTTCTCAAACATAAGTAACTGATAAAATACATCCTTTTGCAACTTTTCACTCAGTGTAATGCTTATATCAATGTTAACACATGTAGATTTCATTCATTTATCTATGCTTATTAATTTCATGTATTATTTTAAACTCGTGGATGGAAAGAATAGCAACCACTTAATTTTTTTCTCTAATTATAATAATTTTTTCTATGATTATTTTGTATTATAGAATTCTGAAAAGAACATTGTGTTACATGGGTCCTTGTGACAAGTATTTGAAAAACTTTCTAAAGTAGCTACCTAATTGTGGGCATTACTAGATAGTAATGCACGCACATCTTAAAATTAATGAGGTATTGCCTCAAGGCTCTCCAAAATGGTGGCTGCTTTGTGTGCCATATTGGATAAACATTTGTGTGTACTTTTCAAATTGCCAGCTAGTTGAATTCTAGATTATCATTCAGAGTCTGACAGGTGACAAGTCACATTTTACACATGAAAAGGGTGCCATGTTCCCTGCCATCCTTGTTTTTTCCTTTGCCTGATGAGTGAAACTACTCAAGTCACAGGATCCTGTAAAGTGTACCCACTGTTCCTATTTACATTACAGTTCAGTTTAAGAATGTTTCTTATATTATACATGTAAATAAGCTTTCTATTTTAAAAAATAAGTTTAAGAACTATTTTTTGTCTGTTGGTCTTAGAAACGATATCGGGTTTGAACTCAACAAGGTCATTTTTGTTACCACTTCCATTTTTAAAAATGTTGTCTTGAAATCATTATGCCAGAAATTAGTATTTTATCAAATAAAGAGCATTTAATCTTCTTTTGGGCATTATTAAATTGAGTCAAGTGTTAGACTACAGATCCAGATTATAAATGTGAAAACAAGTTTGTTTCTTAAGGTTCAGACATGAGTAAATACCGCAGAGAGCCAAGCCAAGAATATCATTTATTTCTCCAAAAGGTAAATTAGACAACCTCATTAATACTCCTCATATTTATGTTTTGGAAGAAGAAGGGATAAATCAAGGTTGTGACAAGAATGAACATTTTCCAAAGTTCATAACGACATGGGAGGGGGGCAAGAAAGTGCTGGGGAGAGAAGGACAGGGTTCCTGACACAAGATCCACCCTTGGGCCTGTGCCCGCAGACCTAAGGGAATACAGACACTCCTGTTTTCGTACCCAAATGTTGCATTTGCCAAGACCACTTTGGACTGCCACCTCACCCACCCCCACCTCCCCGCCCTCATCCTGTGCCTATAAAAACCCCGAGATCCTAGCGGGCACACGTACAACGGCTGGATTTCCAGAGAAACACACACACCGACAGATACTCACAGGCCATTGAGGGCAGAACGCGAATGTGGAGGGGAATTTGGCCAAGGGCGGGCGGTTGGAGAAGAGCCTGGCTGCTGACAGGCCAGGTTCCAGGGAAGGACCATCTTCCCAGCCATCCCCCTCTGGCCCCCCATCCATCTGCTGAGAGCTACTTCCACCACTCAATAACACCTTGCACCCATCCTCCAAGCCCACGCGTGATCTGATTTTTTTCGGTACACTAAGGCAAGAACCCAGGATACAGAAATCCCTCTGTCCTTGCCATAAGGCAGAGGGTCTAACTGAAGAGTTGAACACAAGCCACCTGTGGACGGCCAAACTGAAAGAGCGTACTGTAACACACATCCACTGGGGCTTGGGAGCTGTAAACACTCAACCCTAGACATCGCCATGGGGTGGAAGCCCAAAAATGCTCCCCACCGAAGAAGTGAGCCACACCCCTGTCCCTGTCGCTGGCCATGCTAGGGCGATAAGGAAAATTCCTCCCATTTCAATAATGAGGTGAAATGAATACACATTTTGGCCAAATGTCAAAAGGCCCAATTTTACAAGGTGGCTGAATGTTGAGGCCAAAACTGATCACCATCATAGAATTAAATTCTGGGATCAAAAATAAATTTGGATAGGCGAGGTAAGCAAACTGATGAGCAAGTGGCTTCAGATACCTGTTCCTCTGCAAAAATATCAAAAAGCAAGCAGAATTGTAAGAAACAGCTTTGTCAGAGCCCTGGAAAATGGTCAAAAGCATACAGGAAGTAAGTGAATGTTGAATCAAGAAAAAAGCAACATAAAAATAGTAGAAAAAGTTTGTGGCATTTTCAGTTGCCCTTGGCTACCCTTCCTAGTTCTGCTGTGGACTTGAAAGTGACACCCTGCATTTCCAGTGTAGTCCGTGTTCCTAGTTCTGGATGGAGCTGAGCAGACTTTATTTGAAAATTATTGTGTTTGTCTGTTCTAACTAGTCTAGAGGCTACATGAAGGACTATGCAAGATGCTTATCTTTCTTTCACCTCACTCAGAATTCAATCAAGGAGAAAAAGGAAAAGGCATTGCTCAAAACCATTTGATGATGAACCAAAAACCCAGCGATCTGGGGCAAAAGACTGTAGTTGTGATGTACAAATGACTCCCTAAAGTCTGGGAAGCAAAGCTGGGAAAGAGTTTCTGTAGGAAATTACAGCATGCAAAAGCACTGAATACAGTTAATCTTAGAAAGTCACATTCAAAATAGTTCATAGAAAAACAATAAAGAGAATCAGTGAAACCAAAAGTTGGATCTTTGATAAGATCAATAAAATTAGTCAGTCATTAAGTAAATTGATTAACAAAAAATTAATCACAAAGCAAAAATACTTAGTCAGATGTGAAAGTAGAGACATCACTACAGACTTGACAGAAATTGAAAGGATTATGAAAGAATGCTCTGCAGATCAAATGAACAAATTCCTAGAAAGACACAAACTACCAAAACGATGCAAGAAAAGTAGACAATCTAAATATACCTACAACAAGCAGGACTTAATCAGAAACCAAAAACTTCCCAACAAAGAAAAGCCCCGGACTAGATGACCTCACTGGTGAATTCTCACAAATATTTAAAGAAGAAGTAAAAAATGTGCTATCAAATTTATCTTGCTAGTTTTTAAAATATATATTTTTTTATTTTGGAATCATAGTACACGTGTAGGTTTGTTACACAGGTATATTGCATGATGCTGAGGTTTGGATTTATACTGATTCCATCACCCATACAGAGAACATAGTACTAATAGGTAGTTTTTCAACCCTTGCCCCTTGTCCCTCTTTCTCTTCCTTTTTGGGATCTCTCGTGTCTATTTTTCCCATCTTTATGTGTATGTGTGCCTAATGTTTAGCTCTCACTTAAGTGAGAATATGTGGTATTTGGTATTCTGTTTCTGCATTAATTCACTTAGGATAATGGCCACCAGCTGCATCCATGTTACTGCAAAGCAAATAATTTCATTCTTTTTTATGCCTGCATAATATTGCATGGTGGCTGTACTACATTTATTTTTCCAATCCACCATTGCTGGGTACTTAGTTTGATTTTATGTCTTTGCTGTTGTGAATAGTGCTGCAATAAACATATAAGTGCATGTGTCTTTTTGGTACAGCAATTTATTTTCTTTTGGGTATATACCCAGTAACGGGACCGCTGGGTTGAATGGCAGTTGTATTTTTAGCTCTTTCATAAATGTTCAAACTACTTTCCATAAGGGCTGAATTAGTTTACATTCCCACCAACAGTTTACAAGTATTCTCTTTTTGCCACAACCTCACCAACATGTTATTTTTTACTTTATTGTAGTAACCATTCTGACTGATGTGAGATGGTATCTCATTGTGGTTTTGATTTGCATGTCTCTGATAGTTAGTGATATGGGGAATTTTTCATATGTTCATTGGTCGCTTGTATGTCTTCTTTAAAAAGTGTGCATTCATGTCATTTGACCACTTTTTAATGAAGTAATTTGTTTTGTCTTGATTTAAGGTCCTTATAGATTCTGGATATTAGTCTTTTTTCAGATACACAGATTGCAAATATTTTCTCTGATTCTGTAGGTTGTCTGTTGATACTTTCTTTTGCCATGAAGAAGATTTTTAATTTAACTAGGTCCCACTTGTCAATTTTTGTTTTTGTTGCATTTGCTTTTAAGGACTTGGTCATAAATTCTCTGCTTAGGCCAACATACAGAAGAATATTTCCTTGGTTTTCTTCTAGGAGATTTATAGTTCAAGGTCTTAACATTAACATCTTTAATCTATCTTGAGTTAATTTTTGTATACATTGAGAGGTAGGAGTCCAATTTCATCCTTCTGCACATAGCCAGTTTTCCCCAGCTTGCTAATATTTTAAAGATTTCTGCATCTATATTTATAAAGGATATTGGCTTCTAGTTCTCTTTTCTTATAGTGTCTTTGTCTTGTTTTGGTATCAGGATAATGCTGAGTTCATGAAATTAGTTTGGAAATAATACTTCTTTATTTTTTTGGAAGAGTTTTTGAAGGATTATTGTTAATTCCCCCTGGAACAACATTATACACCATATGGACCTAACATACACAAACAGAACATTCTGCCTACAAGAGCAGAATACATTCTTTTCAAATGTACATGAAATATTCTTCAAGGTAGATCACATATAAGGTCACAACAGAAGTCTTAATAAATTTCAGAAGATTGAAATTATACCAAGTATCTTTTCCAACAGAGATGAATGCAACTAAGAATGAATAACAGAAACTAAAAATACTAAAAAAAAATTACTAAAAAATACTAAAAACTAAAAACACCAAACTAAAAATGACAGAAAGAAGGAAAAAATCACAAATATGTGGAATTTGGATAACCAATGGATCAAGGAATATATTGTAAGGGAATTTAGAAAATATATCAAAATTTAGAAAACATACCAAAATTAATGAGGTACAGCAAAAGCAATTCTAAGAGAAAAGCTTATAGTGATAAAAATGTATATTAAAGAAGAAGAAAAATTTCAAATAAACAACTTAACTTTACAAATCAATGAGCTAGAAAAAGGAGGAAAAAGCAAGCCTAAAGTTAGTAGGACATAGAAAATAATAACTATTAAAGCAGAGATAAACTAAATATAGAATAGGAAAACAATAGAAAAAATCAACAGAACTAAAAGTTGGCTTTTTGCAAGGATAAACAAAACTGATAAACGTTTAGCTTTTAGAAAACAAACAAAAAACCAGAAGACTGAAATAAAAACGAAACTGTAAAGGAACATGTTACAACTGATTCCACAGAAATAAAAACATCATGTGATTATTCCGATCAATTATTTGCCAACATACTGAATAACCTAGAAGAAATAAATACATTTTTGGAAACTTACAACCTACCATGCCTGTATTATGAAGAAATAGAACGTTTGAACAGACCAATAGAGAATAAGGAGATTGAGTCAACAATCAAAAACTTCTCAAAAAAGAAAAACTCAGGACCAGATGGCTTTACTGGTGAATTCTTTATTGGTTTTTAAAATTAAATTAACACTTTTCATAATCAACATTGTTTATTTTTGTAGCATTTTCTGCTTGTAATAGTAAACATACATTGACTCTTCAACCAAGTGGACAATTGTTTCATGTATAAAAGTAGGGAGAGAAATGTTCACTTCAAGTCTCAGGTAAATATTTTTATATCTGAAAAATAATATTTAGGCATTAAGGAATCAAAATTGTCTGTGCTCCTGGTACTCATGCCTTTATTGTGACTAGATTGATGATAATCTATCTGATCGATGGTACTCTATCTGATCACAAAATTAAAATTTTACTGAAGTAGACATTAAGCCCTTTGAATACTAATGTAGAAGCCAAATATCAGATTTGGTCAAATATCAAGGCCAATGCCAACCTCCAGTGAATTTCTAGTCTGTGTTTTTTGTATACGTTGTAAAGAAGACTGTAGAAATTTGTCTATGAGTTTTATGTTTTAAACCTGAGCTGAGCTCTCTTGACTTAAAAATTAGTTAAGTAAAAAATATTTATATTGTACATTATTTAAACAAATGTTCTTTATTATTTGTTTGTTTGTTTGTGTGATTGGTTGATTAATTTGTCTTTTTCTACACGTGAAGCTAGGCAATACTGGACTAAAGAGTACCAGGAATTCACAGCTTAAGAAAACATTTTATGAAATAGAAAATTAAAAAACAAAACATTGAAAAACTTATAAAAGTGTATAGAATAACTACTTTGGAAAACATTGCTTGGATTATAAATGTTAAAAGAAATTTCAGTTAAGTGCCAAACTGGTAATGTAGCAAAAAAGATCAACAACATTTTTCAAATATATGGTTGTCACTCTCTTTGGCTTTTAGTTTCAAAGCCTTCAGTGATAAGAGGAATTGTGTTTAACTATGTAAAGAAGAATTGATGCTTTCTGTAACCTAGGATACTACCAAAAAAAATGCTAATTTTTTTTTCCTTTAAAGCTATGTCCTGGAGTGAATGAGGTGAATTTGAAATTAATAAAGAGTGCCTCTTCTGACTGTGAGTCAGCCAAGCTTTCTGCAGGGGAGTCAGGATTTCTTCTGTTAGAAAAAAAAAAAAAAAAGAAATAAAGACAAGAAAAACAAAACAAATAAAATTCATTTAAACACACACTCATAGATGCACTTTAATTTCAAGAACTCCTTCCATTATTCTCTACCTGGCTTTGACAACTAAAATTGCCCATTAATTCACAAGAGGCCTTCAGTCTTGCTATGCTTCCTATCAGCTGATGACATTCAAGACAAGTGCAGTAAAAATAAAAACATGGCCACTGCCTGTCTCTGTGCAAATCTGAACACCAATCACAAAGTTCTTCAATTGTATGGTTGTTAGTGATCAAGGGGAAATAAGCTGCTTTGGGAAAACCATTAAAACAACCATTTGCTCCAAACTTTCCGCAATTACGCTTTACAGTTCTGTTCAGCATATAAAAACATACATTTTGAAGCTTTGAATACATGACACAAAAAGCTTAGGGACAAATTCCAATAGCTTTACCTATTATGACATACTTCACCATTTATAGCCAAAATATATCTACGAACACTGCGAATTGGTACTAAAACATCTCTTCATCTTCTCGGATTGATGAGACTTTCAAGGACAAAGATCTTGAAAGTGATTTGAGGGCAAGTATCAAATCTCATCTACTCTGTCTGCAGAAGATATTTTCTTCACATTGGAGCTGAAAGTTTCTGTTAAACACATGAATGAAACTCTCTTCTGAGGAATAATAATAGGTGATATCTATCGAGAATTTAGTCTATGTCAGACACGGGTACTTGCCATCAGCCGTCTTGATCCTCCACATCTCTCAGTGTTTTATGTGTATTATCTCACTTAATTCTCACAGCATCACTATTATGGAAAGATTAATGCTACTTTTTTCGTGCGAGAAGATGAGACAAAGACAGGCCAGGTAACTTGCTGAAGGCACTTTGCCTGGAAGTGGGGGGACCAAGACTTGAACCAAGGTCGTCTGATTCCAGGGACCTCCATAGCCACCTCTATATCTGCCTGTGAGCTTAAGTAACCAATGCTCAATCTCTGACTGAAAGATTCCAAGGGAAGTTTTTTTATTCCCTTGTCCTGCAATCTTCCACATGCATTTTGAGACCATTATTTGCACTGAGGATGAATTTCAGCAGCAGCAGCAGCACCTTCAACTCAAACAGGAAGGTAAACTTTGTTTAGTTTATTTTGTTTGTGTATATTACTGTCTGAACTTCCTAGATTAAGGTCCATTTCAGGTTTTTTTTTTTTTAATTTGTTGTGTTCATTGAAGTATCCCAGATATGATCAGTGCTCAATGCAGAGTTGACTTTCAATAAATACTAGTTAAACGAACATATAAATTTAGGATAGAGAAGTTTTTAACAAGCAATCAAGTGCACCTTTGTCTTTCTCTTGTCATCACATGAGCCAAGAAAAACCTTTAAGCATCTCTATATCAAAATTAATGTCTTTGTAAATATCTACGGTTCTAAATTGAAGCTAATTTTGAAATTGCAATTGATATGTTTTTGAGGGTGATATTTAATGTTTAGGAAGAGTAAATTTGGATATGGAAGGTTGAGAAGCACCACTGTAAGGCACCTGGCCTGGTTCCAGACATGTAGTAAGTGCTCAATAAATTCTGGTTGAGTGAGTGCTCCTTAACTACTGCGAGGCGCAGAAGAGATTAGAGGCCAAATGTTGAATAGTAATCACTGTCAAAAGTTCACATTAAATTCCATGTAGAAATAGTGTGTTTATTGGAGCCAGTCATAAATAAAATAAGCGATGGCTCTGAAATGACTAATGACGACCATTTGGGATCCAGATGTGCTGAAGCAGAACTCCATCATGCTAGTGGGTTTGTAGAAGCTGTTAATAAAGACAATGTTATGGGAAGGTTTACTAAGAAACATGGAATTGTTAAAAGGTTAGAAAGTCACACTTTTCTAGATAATCTGAAGGTATCATTTTATAGCCAAAATTCATGCTCTCAAGTCTTTTCTCTGTCACCCTCACCTTCATATTTTACTTTTCAGGTGTTTATTCTGAATGCTCAAATGTAGCTTACTCTCTCAGATCTCTGCATTAACCCTTGAAGGATATTCTGCTTCTCCTAAATAACTTCACCTAGATAACTTCCTAGATAGACTCCCCTGCAAGACTGCACTCAAGGTTTACCCATTCTATACGTTCCATGATCCGTCATGTGACCTCGGTTAGGCATCCCTCCTCCTTGTTCTCACATTACCCTGTCATATCATAGATCATGAGAAACTGTGTCTGTTTGCATGTATATCTAAATACTACTAGACTATGAATTCCCCAAAGACATGCCTTGTGTTTTTATCTTAATGCCCGTGATCCAGAGGATAGGACCAGACACGTAATACGTGCTTTATAAATGGACTTCAGTTTGTTTTGATCTGCAAACGTAGCGTACGCACTTTGAGAACAGACCAGTGTTCTGGCATCTTTGGATCTACCATAGTACTTTGCACAGGTTCAGGTACATAAAAGGTACTAAAAAATTATATAGTCGTTATTAGAACTTGATTGATGTGAGATTCTTTTTAGTTAGTATAAAATGGGATTTGTGAATAAGAATCACATTCCATAGAGCTGTCAGGGGTTAATTCAAAAGGAACAGGACACAAAGTGATTGGAAAATATTAACTAATATTTTTCATCCTTTCCGACTTTTCCTGGGAAACTCCTCCTAGCCATTTAAGACTCCAGCCTAGTAACACTTCTTCCAGGAAGCCTTCAGAGACTCACCCTCACTTTTTTCCCTGGATTTATGACTCCTCTGCATTTCCTAGCATTGTACTGCATCCTATTATAACTACTGTCATCAAGGTCAACAATAAACTATGAATATTGACTCATTGCTAACTGAATTCCTCTATCTTTTAATATTTTAAACAACTTCAGAATTCTTAGTTTTCTACTATGCTGCCTATTTTGAGAACATTCTAACTTGATTCTGCTGCTATATCTCCAACTATTTCTTCTCAGATTTCTGTGCAAATTTCTTTTCCTTTCAACTACATCTTCATTTACTCCATGTTTTCATGAACTGGAAAAATATTTAATGTGACGCTTCCACATGCTAGGCTTCAAGCTTCTTGGAATGACATTTCTCTGTGTTGTATAAGTTTAGCAGTCAAATAAGAATCCATACGCTTACACAAGGACACAGCTTTTACTCCCTGCCCTCTCTTCTCTGGGCATGCTTCTGTCTTGGAAAGCATGTCCATTTTTATGATTTCAAAACTCACTTATAAATGGAAGACACCTAAATTCATATCTCCAGCCTTGACCACATTATTAAGCTTTAATTCCACATCTCAAAGTTCCTCTTAAATTTTTCCACTAAATTTCTCATCCTCTGTAATACCAAACTCAAACTCATTTTGATGGTGACCTGATGCCAGGACACAATAGTCTCAATTTCTCTTAAAAAAAAAAAAAAATGTTGTCCCCAATGTTTCTTAACATAGTTTCTCAGGAAGGAAGCTTTATAATGCAAAACAAGTGGACATGGGTTATCCATTTTTAACATATTTCATAATCATCTATATTTTAAAAGTCCATGTATTCACATAAATACACACAGAGCACACCCAGCCCCCCACACATACATACACACACACCCCAAGTCACAATAGATTAGTACATTTGCCCAGTGTCCCAATGTAATTGGAAGACAAATAAATTACAACTTCAATTTAATATTGAAGTTTGTGATAATGCCTTTGACACCATTCCATCAGTGCTGTGTCCATCTGTCTTACACAAGAGAATAGTTTGGGTGGCAGCAATACTGTTTTGCAGATCTGAAGATTTTCCAGGCCTCTTTGTTATCTCTCCTCTTTGTTATCTTTGCCAGCATGGAAATTTCATCCTCCACTCACTCCCTGGATGAGCTCATCCTTATTCATGACTTTGCACACCACAACTGTAACTCTAGCTTCAATTTCTCTCCTGAGCATTACACTCATATTTCTATCTGCCTACACAATGTCTCATGGAAGCATCAGAAATACATTGCAGACTTAAATATCTAAAAACAGACCTCTTTTGTTTCCCACCTCCTATCTCAACATGACGCTTCACCAGCCTTCCTCATCTCAGTAAATATAATCAATATTCATCAAATTGTTAGTCCAAAGCCTAGGAGTCTTGATTTCTCCCTTTCTTTCACATCCATTTTTAAGTCCACCAGTACATTCTGTTGACTTAAATATTCCTGGAATCAGTTTGCTTTTCTGCACTTCCTCCTTTGTCACCATCATCCCAGTCACTATCATCTCTCATCTCATCTACTGAGGACATCTCTCAAATGGTTCTCCAAGTCCACTCTTGGCTTCTATTCTCTCTCCTTCACCCTGAAGCCATTGTGATACTTTGGAAATATAAATCAGTTTATGTGGCTCCCTTGACTCCTCCACTCTCATTTAAAACAATGACACTTAAATCCAATCTCTCTAGTCTCATCTCTTCCCCCAACTCAGTTCACAGCATCCTGCTGTTACTTGCTTATAGCAAGGTCATCTATCTAAGGGCTTTACACTTGCTCTTCTCTCTGCCTAAAATATTCTTCCCCGCATGCATGATAACGTATATCTGTGCTCTACTGTCACCCCTTAGAGTTTGTCTTCATCACTCTTTCCAAAATACATTCTTCTTTGTGTATTTCCTTGTTTTGTTTCTTTTCTGAAGTGGCACTTGCGTTTTTACATGGTAATTTTCTTGATCATTCAGTAAAATATATGCTTTATGAGATGTTTTTATCTCCTATACCTAAAACAATGCTTGGCAAAGAGTAAGAGGTAAAGTATTGGTCGAATTGTTGTACAAATTAATAATGCAAAAGTCTGTCACCTATCACAGAGAAGTCAGAGGAAGCATCTACCAAGTGGGCCAAGACCAGGCTGTCTTTGGGAAACTAGAGCCATTCCTGGTAGTATAACCAGAGAAGCCAGAGATCATGGACAATCTGCTTTACAGGGTGAAGCAGACTGGAGAAACCTTCTTCACATCATGGGTGAAGACAGTGGAAACTACCAGAGAATCCATGAAAACTAAAGAACAAACAGAAAAAGACCAAGAGAATTTCTGCAGAGATTCGTTATTTTGTTTACTGTGCTGTATTGCGAGGGCCATTTCTAGGTCAAGGCACAAAGTCAGGTCAGATCAAACTTCTTGTCCCTTCATACCCCAAGGCATACTGGTCAATCAGTTCTTGCTGATCTTATGAAGAAGGAGTCCTGCCAGCTTCAGAAAACTGTCTTTGGGTTAGCTCATCTACTGAAATATTTGACCTGTTCTCTTTTACACACAATATTTTTTTCTCATGCAACTAATTTATTCCAATCTCTTTGCCATTCTATTAACATAAAGTTATTTCTAACACAATATTAGAATAGCATTCAGTAATGTAATTACTATGAGTTTTTATCAATTCAATAAGCACTCTGGGCTGAGGATATCTCAGACCATGCTGGCCACAGGTCTCTGAGAACTAGCTGCTTCCTAAGTGCTAGCAGTCATGCATATGTGTTCATATATTGACTAAGTTATTCTTACTTAGGCATATGGATTAGTTTTCTAGGACTGTCATAACAAATTATGACAAATTTGATGGCTTAAAACCACAGAAGCCTGTTTACTCACAGATCTAGAGGCTAGAGTATGAAACCAAGGTATTTGGTTGGTTCCTTTTGGACACTGAGGGAGAATCTGTTCTATGCCTCTATCCCGGCTCCTGGTGGCTGCTGGCAACCCTTGCTGCTCTTTGGCTTGTTGCCTCATGCCAATCTCTGCCTCTGTCTTCACGTGGCATTCTTCTCTGTGTCTGTGTCTTTGTTGTCTTGTCTTGTCTTCTCTTCTCTTCTTTTATCTTCTCTTCTTTGTCTTCTCTTCTCTTCTTTTATCTTCTCTTCTTTGTCTTCTCTTCTGTTACAAAGATTTGTCATTAGATTTAAGGCTTACACTTATCCATGATGATTATATCTGAAGATCCTTAACTTCATTACATAAGCAAAGTCACTTATTCCAAATAAGGTTACATTTACAGGTTCTGTGGTTATGAACATATTATTGGGGAGGGGGTGTATTAGTCTGTTTTCATACTTCTATAAAGAACTGCCTGAGATGGGGCAATTTACAAGGGAAAGAGGTTTAACTGACTCACAGTCTGCATGGCTGGGAAGGCCTCAGGAAACTTACAATCATGGTGGAAGGTGGAAGGTGAAGAGGAAGCAAGGCACCTTCTTCTTGAGGCAGCAGGAAGGAGAAGTGCCAGCAGGGGAAATGCCAGATGCTTATAATACCATCAGATCTTATGAGACTCACTCACTCTCACGAGAACAGCATAGGGGAAACTACACCCATGATTCCATTACCTCCACCTGGTCTATCCCTTGACATGGAGGGACTATGGGAATTATGGGGATAACAATTCAAGATATGGGTGGGGGCACCAAGCCTAACCATATCAGAGGGTGTCATTATTCAACCTAATACAGCATCCTAATGCCTAAAGACTAAGTCCAAATTTTCTCCCATGACTTTAGCTTGCTGTCTTAACCTCATTTTTTGGTATCAACAGTGCCCACAGCTGGATTTCCTGGAGGCTCCTAGAACTCCACTTTCTCTCCATCCAACACTGTCTGCTACATTGCTACAAATTGCTCAAGTGACCTTTCCTAATCAGGATATTCATACTCTCTTTTTCGGTCTTCATGTATACTCTGGTAGTTTCCCCCTCTCCCCCTAAGAGAACACTAGCATGATGCCTTTTTGTCTCTATTACTACAATAAGTCAAAACTTGTTCTTCCATCCACTGTTCTGTAAGTCCTCTCATGGGACTCAAGCTGTAATCCTTTCCAGACTCCTCAAAATACTTTCTCCAGAATTTAAACTCTAAGAAAAGTAAAATCTCCATATTATATATTCAACGGCTTCTCTGAATATTTATTTTACCTTCCATTCTACAAACCTGGCTCTTCCCAGAGGTCATCCTTCCCTACAGCCCTCCCATGGTGTGATATCTTTCTTATTTCACTGGGCCTAGGATAAGTGTCCTCTTTGATCTCCATTCTCAGTTCCAGAATGTTGCTCCTTCTTCCTCCCTAAACCTTCCAGCTTCTTTGACAAATATACTCCAAAGTTATACCACCCACTTTTCTTTTTCCTTTGTCACATTCCTATCCTTCTGAGTAATCCTCCTAATTTTTGCAAGATTGTAGCACCTAAATTAACTCAGTTTCTCCACTACTTACTACTCTTAGCATCATCCTTGATCACTCAAAACCATCTACTACTCAAGCTTCTCAATACCTTGTCTTCTTATCCTCCAAACACCCCATCTCACATTTCTACCTTCCTTTGTCTAACTGTTCCCACCTCCTGGGTCATTTCTTAGACTGTCCTTACCAATAACTCAAACATAATTAAATATTCCACCTCAGCATCTAGTCTTCTGTGTAGCAACACTCATTTTCCATTTCTACTTTCTCTGGATCTCTCGGTCCAACACTCCAACAACTCATTAGATAGGTCTGTAATTCCATTAACATTTTCCCCATTTCTTCTCCATCTTCCTTCAGTTTGTCACTACCTCTGTATTCAGTTGAAAGTCTATATGATTCATCTATTGTTATCATCTCATTACTTGTCTATGTCATTCTCTTTCTTGCCTGTTTCCTTCATCATAATCATCTGCAAAATCTGAATTTTGGCTTAAATTCAACTTTTGCTTTTGTCTCTAGCACCCTTGCAAGATGATTGAGGCTGGATAAATCATAGTACATGCTAACTGTGCTTAACTTCAAATGTATGATCCAAACACTGTCCAGGAAATCTATTATATTTGCTCATCCAGTTCACTCTACTACTCACCAAAACAACTATTTCTCACTTTTTCTTCACTTCCTAAAATACTAAATCATCACTTCCCCTTCCTCATTTTCAGCTGGTGACCTGCTTCTCATTTTCTTAAAAAAAAAAAAAAAATACATTTAATCAGAGAAGGTCTTCAGCCTTACACCAAATCTGTTAACCCCATCTGCACCCTTTTACTCCACTATTATTCTCTTTCAGTGAATGGACTCAGATCCCCTATCTAAGCAAATCCCTTTATTTGTGACCTGGGTCTTATTTATTCTTGTCCCTAAAGTGCTTCACTCCTACAATTTTTCCCATCTCTTTCCATGCCGTCATCTATTCTTTCTCTATTTGATCATTTTCATCAAATAAAAATTGTGCTTAATAAATACCCAATAGGACAAAAATTTATATTTCCTCCAACAGATACCGTTAACATTTCTTTCCTCTTTTTGACAAAATTTACAGTAAGTGTTGCTTACACTGTTTTCACTGTCTCACCCTTTAATCTCTCTTGAATTCCATCAAGTCATGCCTTTATCCTCATCATTACTCTAACATGCCTTTATCAAGGGATTTAATTCACTGGTCAGTTCCCACCACTAAGCTTACTTAATTGACTCTTTGTAGCATTTGACACAGTTGATTTCTATCTTAAAACAACTTTTGCATTTGGCTCTGGGAATACAATCACTTTTTGCTTTTACTTCTACATCAATCAAATGTCCATTTGTTAAATTATTTTCTTCCTGACCACTCACTCTTGGAGTTCCAGAGGGCTCAGTCTTCAGACACCTCTGACTTGCAGTCATTCCCTGTGTAAACTCACTATTTATGCTTGATTAAACACTCTTATAAACTGGGGTAACTAAGTGTATACTTCAGATCCTATCACCACCTGGCTTTCCAAAGTCACCTACGTAACTATCCATCTGATTCTCTAATTGGAAGCCTAACATGAATCTCAAACTTCACATCTCTCAATTTGAATTCTTGGTTTACCATTGAGATCTGCTGCTCCCTAACTTCCTCCCAGCTTACTGATCTGCTTCTCATTTCTTAACAAAAAAAAATATATATATATATATAGATTTAATCAGAGGAGGTCTTCAGCCTTACACCACCAAATCTATTAACGCCATCTGCACCCTTTTATTCCACCATGCTTCTCATCCAGTTTATGGAGTCAGACCACCTATCCATCATCCACCCAATTTCCCAGAGAATTTTAAAACATCCTTAATTTTTTCCTTTTCCCTGATTCTCATGCATCAGCATGCCCATGTTTCTTCAAAGCACATCCAAGACCTGACTACTACTCACCAATGCCACCACTGCCATCCTGGCCCAGGTAGCCATCACCATTTAACTAGTCCACTGCAATAGGTTAGTAGGTGTTCACCTGTTTCTGCTCTGCCATCTACTATCTATAGTCCAGGCAACAACCAGGAAAATCTTAGGAATATACAAGGTGAATCATGCAACACTGTTCAATCTTACTCCAAGTAAAATCCAAATCCTCTACTATGGCCCCCAAAGTTTTACATAATCTAGCCTCAGCTTCCTTTGTAACCTCATCATACTCCCGCTAACTCACTGCTCTCTATGCATGCTTGCATGCATGCTGTCCTTCAAATGTAACAAGCGTGTCTCGGCCTTGTGGGCTTAGGATCTGTATTCCTATGTGCTGGCACGCGTTCTCCCTCTTCACTCAGGCCTCTTTCAAATACACCTGCTCATGGAGGTCTCCCTTAGGGCCTTTTCCAAAAAGACCCCACACTTCCCAGCCCCTTCCTGACCCCATTCCTTGCCTTACTATGTTTCATAGCATTTATCATCACCTGATTTTGTATTATACATTTTTAGAAAACAGTTTAGATTCACAGAAAAATTATGAAGATGGTATAGAGTCCATAATGTATTCACTCAGTTTCCCCTATTATTAACAACTTACATTAGGGGTACATATGTCACAATGAATAAAACAATATCAATGCATTATGATTAACTAAAGTCCATACTTTATTCCCATTTCCTTAGTTTTTACTTAGTGTCCTTTTTCCCTTCCAGAATCCCATCCAGGACAGCACATTACATTCAGCTGTCATGTCTCCTTGGTCTCCTCTCTGCTGGGATAATTCCTCACACGTTACTGCTTTTTGATGACTTTTAATGTTTTCAGGAGCATGGTCATGTATTCTATAAAATTTTTCTCTGCTGAAATTTGTCCGATTTTTTCTCATGATTAGACTAGGGTTATGTGTACTGGGAAGAAAGACTGCAGAGGTGAAGTGCCCTTTTCATCGCAGTATATCAAAGGTAAATGTTACGCACATGATTTATGACTGTTGATGTTGACCTTCATGACCTGGTGGAGGAAAAGTTTGTCATGTTTCTCCACTGGAAAGTTGTTCTCCTCCAACTCCTTTCCACTCTGTGTTCTTTGAAAGAAAGGTACTATGTGCTATTCACACTTACGGGTGGGAAGATAATCTCCACCTCCTTGAGGGCAGAGTAGGAATTATACTTTTATTTGTTAATAGGTTTATTTTCTCCCTTCCTCACACAATATAAGTTCAGCTTGGGATTCTCATGGCCTAAAACAGTTCCTGGTATAGTTTCTAATATGCATAGGCTCCCACTAAATATTAATGAAAGTAAGCAATTAATCTCCCTCTGCATATACCTATTCATATGTCTGAGGCTCCACAGGGGCACTTGCATCCACCTAAATATCTCTTTTTTCTTTTTCTCATATTTTTCAGTAAATTCTCATTCAGTATTAAAACACCTTTTCTCATTGTTCATGTCTGCCTAAGTTGGAAGACACATTCACATACACATTGCATTCTAACTGCGTATAACATGGAGTGGTGTGCCCACGGCTCAGCATCGTAACTGATTCTTCACGTCTCTGCTTGCTGCCATCCCTGATGAGTACCTTGAGATTTCTTTACCTTTATGCTACCCTAATGCCTAGCACTGAGCCTGGAATATTGTATGCTCTTTTCCAGTGTTTGCTGGTTGAGGAGATTAAACTAGATTAACAGCTTGATGACTTTCACAAAGTTGCCTTTTTCTAGCTTTTTGCAGGCACCTGACGTGAGTCACCTGCTCACAATAAAACCAAATCCTTTCTTTGGATTATAGCACATTGGTGTTGAATGGTTCTTTCCCTCCCTAGAGCCAACACCAGAGTTTTGTTGTATTATAATCATTAGGACCTTAGTTAGCCCCTTTCATGCCAGGAGCTCTGGAAGGGTAGGGTTAAAGGCTTAAACCAGGAAAGAATAGAGACTCAAAGAAATGATCAAGAAGTGACTAGCAATCAAAACTCTCCAGGACTTTAGCCATAGTTGGAGCAGGTAACCTGAAAGAATCAGGAAGAATATAGGGAACTGTTTTTCCATTTCAACTACTTTATTTCATCAAGCTGCATTTTTCTGAGCTCAGTTTATGTGGTTTCATTGTGCATGGGGCCTCAGCTTTCCTGCAGTAGCCTGTGATGCTAGATACTGGATGAGGATGAAGGATAAAAGATGCTTGCAAAATAAAAAGATTGTTAATCAGGAATTGTGCATGACAGTTTTGTATTCCTACCTACAGCACAAAACCCACAGATTTGATAACAATCCAGATGTCCAGACAGTTGAATATCAACTATTTTCTTGGTTTTCAAAATACAATTTATTGTTTTTCTATTTTAATAATTTTTATATTATAGAAGCAGACATGCTCACTTGAGAACATATGAAAATAAAGAAAAATGTAGATAAAATAATAAATATTTGCCTGTAAAGATTTGCCCACTTTGAAAATGAGTTAGTATTTTAATATATATATACCCTTCTATTCAAGTGTTTATAAGTACATTTAAAACAGTTGGAGTTAGGCCGAGTGTGGTGGTGCATGCCTATAATCCCAGCACTTTGAGAGGCTGAGGCAGGTGGATTACCTGAGGTTGCGAGTTTGAGACCAGCCTGACCAACATGGAGAAACCCCATCTCTACTAAAAATACAAAAAATTAGCTGGGCATGGTGGCGCATGTCTGTAATCCCAGCTGCTCAGGAGGCTGAGGCCAGAGAATTGCTTGAACCCGGGAGATGGAGGTTGTGGTGAGCCAAGATTGTACCATTGAATGCCAGCCTGGGCAACAAGAGTGAAACAACGTTAAAAAAAAAAAAAAAAGAAAAGAAAAAAGAAGAATGTACTTATATATAAAATAACATAATTTTGTGTTTCAAAACTATCTTTTCATGAACAAAATTTTAAATGATTGTGAAGTATTTTATCACATGGATATCCCATAATTTTTCAAGTATTCCTCTATTTTGGAGAGGTTCCAAATTCTCATCAAGACAAATTTTTGCCCCCCAGTAGACCCCCAAAATAGAGATAAACACAAAAGTCTGAGGGAAAAGGAAGGGGATGCTTTTACCAGACAGAGAGACACTAGGAAGTTTCCCCCGAAAGGTGATAAGTTGGTTGGATCTTAATATGAACCGGCTTGGCAAAAAAGTGAAAGGAAGAATATTCTAAATATTCAGAGGAAACGCAGAGACTTAAAATCTCAGCATTGGAGCTTACCACCTTCTAAGGCAGCTTTTCTATCATTAAATATTTCTAATTTTTTGAGAGGCCCTTTTTATATTAAGCAAATATTCTTTCTCAGTATAACTTTCATGACTTGTTCTGCCTTCCATAGCAGCACTAAATAAGTCTATTCCTCCTACCATATAGTAATACTTTTAAAAAATTGCAAGTAGCCGCTTGGTTTATCCTTCGACTCAAATGATTGTGAGAGCAGTGAGAGACTTCAAAGGTCATCCACTTCGACTTTCTCATTTTTTAAACCAAGAAAAATTGGTCCAGAATAGGACAGTCACCAGCCTCCCAAGGCATACATATTTACTGGCAGTGCTGAGTGGATAAATCATATTTCCAACTCTCAACCCACTTCTCTTTTTAATATGCTTCCTTCTCTTCTCCATTGTGAACTTCCCAGTTCCTCCTGTCAACTTTAAATAATTAGATTCAGAAAATGTGATTAAGTATAGAGTTTCTTTGAGGCAAAGTTTGAGGCTGGCCACCCAGAAACATCAGCTCCAAAGGAATGGGGTCAGCATTCCAAAGTAGAGAAGGAATGGTTTCCTTTACATAGAAATTTTAGTAGGATTATATTTTTTATGCAAGACCAGTGCATACACCCTAGTGATTTGGTTAGCTACAGATTTCTACACTACAAGGAAGAGGACTTTATTACTCCACAAGGAGGATAATCTGAGGGAGGGGGTTCTTTTCTTTGGCACTATTTGGTCTTAAATATTTACAGAAAAAAGACAGAAGTTGTATCTGCATACCATGCGACTCAGGTTTCACAGCCACATTCCTCAGAATAAAGTACCAACAGCTTTATGTCTGAATGATTTTAAGTTTGAATTACTGAATTTCATCCTCCAAGTATTCTTTGTTCAAGACTCTTTTCTCGCCTCTTCTGGATCTTGGTCACTTTCTCCCGAAACAGCTCCAGCAGTGCTTCAGTTCACCTGAGTTTAGTTACACAAAAAATGATATCCCCAGCATTTTTCCTAGGCATTTCAATAACACAACTCAGTGAATTTTGGCAAGCTCCTGATGCACCAGTTTTCACAAATGAAAAAACAGAGGCTCTGAGAGGTGCAGAACCTTGACCAATCTAACAAAAATGGTAAGTGCTGAAAGTAGAATTTAATTTTAAATTTGTCTGTAATTCCCTGAATTCAACTACATTTGTCCTATATTTGTTGTTGTTGTTGCTGTTATAGCTTTGTTGTAGAATCCTCTAATTATTACACAACTAATTTATAGCAGAACAGTAATCACAATCCAGGTATTTTGATTTCAGTAATTTTTTTTGCCTTTCTTAACCACGTGACAACATCACATATAAGTAATCAATCCAAAGTGAGAGTTAGACAATTGTGCATGGTCAGGTTATGGCAATAATTTAAATTCTTCCATCAACCATTAGCATGGACATCACACCCTAGATACTTGTATCTTAATGCTAAAAAAGCCTGAGTGTATCATGAGTCCGACTCCCCGGGGTTTTCTTTCCGTTGCGACTGCCTTGTTGAACCAGATGAAAGGTAGCACAAGCCTTCCAATGTCAGGTTTCCAAAGACTCTCAACAGGTAGAGCACAAAGGGGTAAGCAGCAGGTTTGTTTGCATTTTAAATTAAAACTTGTTGTCAGCCTTAAAAACAAGAGCATCACAAGATGTTTGGCAAAATGGTAATGTATTGCTGATTATTTTAATTCTAAAGAAAGTCATCGCCTATAATTAAATATCCTCAACTTGATTTTGGCTTCCTCTGTAAAAATAAACAAGGAAAAACATAAGTGGGTAGGAGGCTGGAGACCTTCCCAAATACTTCAGGGATAAGACTCATGGAATCATTGCCAACATGCCCATTTGGGAAGCTCCAAAATGTGTGGGGCCTTCTTTCCCCAACTCACACAAACAATGGCAGATTGAATTTTTATTTGAAAAACTTTCTAAGCCACAAAATCAAAGACATCGATGTTTTGCAGGCAGAGTATTTATTATGTACCTAACCATTCCACAGAAAGTAAAAATATTACTGCAATCCATTTCTAATCAAAATAAAATTTCAAAATAGCATCTGCTTATCATTGAATCTCACTATTTTGATTCTTCTATTTAAAGAAGCATTTTAGTGCAGTGGAAAAAGAACATGAGCAAGGATGAAGATACTGCAGTTGTGATATGAAGTATATGCTGTTTCAGGTACACTGCAGATCAGGGTGCTTTTAAATCCATTCCTTCATTTAACAACTTTTTATTCAGTCTCTTCTCAATGTCACTCCTCTTCCTAGCCCTTGAAATAGTGAAGAAGACAGTTCCATTCCTGCCCTCAAGTGTCTTACATTCTAGAAGACGAAAGAGAAGGAAGAAATGCAAAGACACTTGTAAGCACTTTTCAAATAGTGTTGATTATTCTGAAGACCATTCAACAGGGTGATGCAGCAAGAAGGGATTTAGGGGGCATGCTACACAAATGACTGTAATACAGTGGAAGAAAGGATTGATGCTAGGTTATTTCTAGATAGGGAGATCTGAGGGAATTTCATGGAAAAAGCAGCATTTTTAACTGTCCTTTGAATAATGGATCTTTCATGTAGAAATGGGGCACTATCATCTCAGGTGGAGGGAACAGCAAAGCAGCACTGCAAACATGGTGGAAGCCCTTCCTTTGGGAGGTCACAGGCATCCCTGTCTCATGTTGCAATCCATGAAATGCAGAGTCCGGAGGTTTTACTCACCTCAGAGACATCACAGGAATGAAATGACACTTCTTCCCATCTTCCCATGATTCTGCAGGACCCACTTCTCTCCTCTTGTATAATACGGTTCTAGGAATAATCTTTTAACTAGTCTCCCTGCTTTCAGCTGCCTGAAAGATCTTTCTAAAATACTGCTTCTCAATTTATTTTGACCACACCCTCAGTAACAAAAACTTACTTTGTGACCTCCTGCACACATTTTACAAAACAAATTAATTACTCTTACTAATTGCAGTGCCTTTTAAGATTTCCTTTTTTATTATAATCGATTCTATTTCATTAAGAAAATATAGCGATCTGGATATCTAATGTCATGGCCCTAATGGATTTAAAACCCCTGTGTGTAACTCCCAGCTCTAAAGCAGAAATGTCCATAGGATTTCCTTACTTACCCTTCAGTGGGTCCCTGTTGCCTTCATGATAAAGTTCAAATTCCTTAGCAGGGCTTATAAGGCCTCGATCTGGCCCTTGTCTTCCTCCTGTAGATCAACCGCTTTATTTCTAGCCTCATCAGTTCTATTCCCGCCATCTTGAATTGCTTGCAGTTTCTCAATCCTGCCCCTTGGTGGCTCCGAATGTGCTGTCCTTTCTCTCGTTTATGTAACCCCAACCCACCATCACTACCACTTCACCAATCCCTGTTCCTGGGCCTCCTGGCTTATTCATACTCATATTTCAAGCTTATTTAAAGTCATGTGGAATTCGTGGAGAAAAAACAAAACATCTTCCCCCATGTCTGCTAGTTTGGGTTTGGTTTCCAGCCCATATCCTTCCATATTCCTGAGCATACTTCCAGGGATGCCTTCATTCTATTGCATTATAAATTCATTTCTTTTTCTGTAAATCCCTATAGCAGAGGCAAGGTCTGAGTTTTTAAGCTCTGTATCTTTAAATCCTGGAGCCCCATTGGCATTCAATAAATGTGTGATTATTAAATAAATGAATGCTTTAATTAACGGGCAAACATTAGAAACTCCTCCCAAGGTACCTATGAACTCTATATGTCCAGAAAATTTTTCCTAGTTAATTGTGAGTCATCTAGAGATTTTGTTTTTCTTCATCTTTTCTCTGCTTCCTGAAAGCTGACATTGTCACTCATGTGCATAAAGGGTTTGTCAATCAATGTGTCTTAGCTGAGCACATTCTTTGATTCTATGATTGAATGATAAGGTTCTGGAAGCTCTTATCTCCTAAAAATCTCAGAGATTGGAGAATCCATGTTGCCTTCTGAAGTGATAAATAATGAAGTAAGGTTAACTTGAATGTCCTTGTTTTCAAATATTTTAGGGAGTTTAATGTCAATGACAATGGCCAGCAGAGTATGGTTTTCAAGACCTTCATACACTTAACAGTTAGGCTTATTTCCTGCACATTTAATAAGGGATGGGAGACAATCTGTAGGATTTTTAATAGGCAGTTCTGAGAGAAGGAACGTTGGGTAACGACCGGAGGGCACAAGGGTTTGTCAGATTTTCAGTATTCTGGAAATATGTATGCTAAATTTTTCTAAACACACGTAACATTCAGCGTGTTTATATAAAAATGCAAGTCACTGCTCTCTCAGGAAACAAGACTATACAAAATAGCACATATATTTTCAAGAGTGCACATTCATACTAGTATGCTAATTCATAGATGAAATTGTTGCTTTCTTTTATTATAAACCAAGTGGGGATTCTGCTAGTCACTTTTCTAGGTGATGAGAAGAATAAAGTGGTGATGAGACACATTCTAAATTCTTTGCCTACAAACTGTGGAACGTAGAGGAATTTCAGTCTTTGTGCTTTGAGACTGGTTTACCTGGGAGCATTGAAAAAGAGACCTACATAATGCAGAAAAAAATCCCTCCTCTTTTCAGGAAAAAAAATAACAATAAAAATAAAAATCTGGAAATGAGAGTGATTCTAAGCTAAGCTCCATTTTTTTCTCATCAAAGCTGACAGATACAACAGTACATCTTTCCATCACTCATCTGTCAGCAGCAGCTTAGCTTGGCGAGTTGACCCACCAAGCCCTTTGATATGGGGACTATTGTCCCGCCAGCAAATAACCCTCAGCGACAATGAAAGCAAAAGGAAGAAGTGAGCATGCATGAGAAAGAAACATTGGGAAAAGTGATACATTTCCTTTTGGTATCTCTTCTCTATTTCTATTATAGCTTTAAAACACATACACACTCACAAACCGATATGTGGAGCTTCACAAATCTAGGTTATCCTCACCACAAAAATCATTCGAGAATCCTTTTAGATTATCAGTTATAGCAGCATTAGAATAGAAATCTTATTAGCTTTAAATTTATAGATCCACACCAAATGCATTTCTGTACACCAAAAGGGGAAATAGGGGAAATGTCGAGGTTTTTGCCTCTTTTTCCATGAAAGGAAGCTACCTCAACATCAGTGAAACCACACTTAGAGTCTGCTTGTATTTCCCTTGTAGCACCCAGGGCAACTCAAGTAATCAGAAAGCATTTTGATGCTATAGATAGTGGTGGATGCTGTAAGGTGTTGTGCCTCAATACTCCTTCAGAGGCCCACAACCAGTGATGGATTGATGTAAGGGAATAAGGTTTTGCTGAGAGCCACCAGATTGCCAAGCTTCTGGTGAGATCAGCTGAGGCCATCAGTTGGCCTCCATCACAGCTCACTCCTCTTCTGCCTATTCCCCCTTCTCTTCCCTCCTTTTCACAGGGGTTGATCCCAAAGGCCTCTCCAAGAACCCAACTTGCAACACGAAAACATAACAAATGCTTGTTGGGTGGGGGTAACATGGCAAAACAATGACCAAATAGATTTTCTCAGTTGAATTCAAATGTACTTTCTGGTAGCTGAGAAAGTGTGAAGACCTCTTACCAATTATCTTAGTCCATAGGGGCTAAGTCCATTTAGCATTTGGGCTGCTATAACAAAATACCATAAACTGGATGGCTTACAGACCACAGAACTTTCCTACAGCCCTGGATGCTGGGAAGTCCCAGATCAAGGCACTGGCAGATTCCATGCCTCATGAGTGCTCACT
Organism: Papio anubis; assembly: GCF_008728515.1. Classification (NCBI taxonomy): domain Eukaryota; kingdom Metazoa; phylum Chordata; class Mammalia; order Primates; family Cercopithecidae; genus Papio; species Papio anubis. The sequence continues at coordinate 7,812,923 of NC_044985.1, forward strand.
TTCTGGTTCACTGATAGCACCTTCTTGCTGTGCCCTCACATGGTGAAAGAGGTGAGCAGGAGTCTTTTTTAGGCCTCTTTTAAAAGGGCACTAATCTTACACATGATGACTCTGCCCAGTGACTTCATCACCTCCCCACATTCCCCAGCTCCTAATACCATAACTTTGGGGGTCAGCAGTATAACATTAATTTGAGGGGAATGGAAACATTCAGGCCATAGCAAGAATTAAGTCTTTGCACAGCAGTGGAAGTTTGAATTGCATGTCTACATCATTTCAGGTAACTTGACATTACAAAATCAAATAGAAGCCATTCAACTTGGACTCAGGATAATGCTATGACCAAACAGACACGTGTCAGAAAGCCGAGATACAGTTCTCATCATTTACCATCTATGTGACCTTAGGTGAGTTAATCGACTTCTTTAGGACTAAACATGCTTGTTAATAAAATATAGACATTAATAATACTATTTTATACATAGGGTTCTTATGGAGACTAACGAAAAAAAAAATCACAGAGAAATATAAAAAAAGTGTTTACCTCAGTGCATGGTGTAATGGGAACATTCAATGAGAATTCTCTTATAAATGCACTCAGTTATGCTGCATGAAGCCCAAAGTCCTCAATATCTTAAATGCCCTGGCTTCCCGCTGTGCCTCCCACCCCATTCCTCTCATACCCTCCCCTCACTTGCTATGTCTGTCACACTGGATTCCTTGATGTCTTCAAACACATGAGTACAATTCTTCCTTATGACTTTGGTGTTGCTTGTTCCATCAGCTATAATGGCTATCTCCCTTTGAGCAAGTGTTTGCTCAAATGCCACCTGCTAAATGTCATTCATGTGTACCATCTTGTTTAAAATCACAACCTGTTCCTCAAGTCCCACACCAATGATCTCAATACCCCTTACTGAGACCTATGGTTTCTTTTTCTCACTGCATGAATCACCTTCTAACAAATTTTATATATATATATGTACACATATGTGTGTACATATACATACGAGTATGTGTGTATATGTGCATATAGTTTATTTTTGTATTGTTTTTGCTTACCTATGAGGGCCAAGATTTTTGTCTATTTTGTACACTGTCTCATTTTAACTACCTACAAGAGGACAGGTACATCATAAAGGCTTCATAATTGTTCAATAAAAGCCTAGTAACTAGGACCATAAAACAAATACTGCTACTGTATATCGTACATGTTATTAATAAAGAAAAGGTGTTTTAACCAGGTGAGTTTATCAAAACACATACAGAAGTCCCTTGTTATCTGTAGGAGATGTGTTCCAAGACTCCCAGTGGATGCCTGAAACACCAGATAGTATCAAATCTATGTATACTGTGTTTTCTCTATCTCATAACTGAGAGAACTACTAAGTGATGGGCAGAGAGTGTATACAGTATGGATATGCTGGACAAAAACATGACTCATGATGGCGTGGGGACATTGTGAAATTTTACCACGCTACTTAGCACAGCAAGCAATTTAAAACTTATGAGTCATTTATTTCTGAAATTTTTCGTTTAATATTTTCCGACCACGGTTAACCACGGGTAACCGAAATTGTAGAAAGCAAAACTTTGGATAAAGGCGCTGCTGTATTGCAGACTCTCTGTGCTCAGCACTATGCTAGCAGAGGGCGATACAGAAATGATGGTATACACTCAAGAAGCTCATTGCAGTGAATGCTGGGCAGTACCATCCAGGAAACATTCCCAGTTAACTTCAGGTTTTGACCCAATCTAGAAATTGCATTTGGTCAAAGAAAGTTGTTTTGCCCAAGACCATGTCTCCTTCCTGGTTGCAGCCTGCATCCATTGGCCACAATGAGAACATAAAGCCTGGGTTTCCTTGATCTAACTCCAGTCCTCTCTTAAGGACCATTGCAGTTCAGAGGTCCTGATGGAATAGATTGAGATCATCATGTGGCTGCAACAAAGCCCAACTTCTGTCTCCACTCAGCCCTGCTTCCTACACTGTATCCAAGGCCTAATTCCAAGAGCTTCCCCAGTAAACTTCCTGGATGCTTATCGCCATTTCAGAATCTGCTTCTCAAGAAATCCAAAGTGCAACACTCACATTCATTTTTTTCTATTGTGGTTTAACAAGTCACCACAAACTTAGCAGCTTGAAAAAAATAATTAATTCATTATCTTACTGTTTGAGAGGGTCAGCGTTCCTGCATGTTTTGCTTGCTCTTCCACTCAAGATCTCCCAAGGCTGAGATCAAAGTGCCGGCCTGCTACACCCTCATTTGGAGGCTTTACAAGGGACAACATCTGCTTATAATCTCACCAGATTGGTGCCAGAATTCAATTCCTTGTGGTTGTAGGACTGAGGTCCCACTGTCTTGCCAGATATCAGCCAGGGGCTATTTCAAGCTCCTAGAGGCAACTCTGAGGTCCTTGTCCTGTGACTTGCCTGGAGGGGCTCTCACTTTCAACTTTCAAATCTCTGACTTCAGGAAGGGCTCTGTCTCTGTTAAGAATTTGCCTGGCCGGGCGCGGTGGCTCACGCCTGTAATCCCAGCACTTTGGGAGGCCGAGGCGGGTGGATCACGAGATAAGGAGATCGAGACCATCCTGGCTAACACGGTGAAACCCCTTCTCTACTGAAAAATACAAAAAAATTAGCCGGGCGTGGTGGCGGGCGCCTGTAGTCCCAGCTACTCGGGAGGCTGAGGCAGGAGAAGGGCGTGAACCCGGGAGGCGGAGCTTGCAGTGAGCCGAGATCGCGCCACCGCACTCCAGCCTGGGCGACAGAGCGAGACTCTGTCTCAAAAAAAAAAAAAAAAAAAGAATTTGCCTAGTTAATCAGGACCACTCAAGTAATCTCCTTCTTAATTAACTCAAAGCAGAATTATTAGTAACCTAATCTTATGAGCAATAACCCATCATATTCCCAGAACTCCGGATCTGAGAATTCTACCCAACACACATGTCCTAGTGGAAAAGAGAAATAGATGCGAAAAGTTATAGTGTTATCTATGCTCTGTTTGAGGAAAATGCATAAAACAGAAGGAGCACAGAGTACCTGAGAGTCAAGCAGGTTCCTGGATAAGGAAAGATGGTATTTAATTAAGAAAGTGAAGGCAGAAGAAGGTTCTCTATGCAAAGAAAATGGCAAGAATCAAAGCCCAGAGATGAATTCCAGCATGATATGGCCAGAGTATTATAAAGAACTTAGAATTTACTGAACATCTGTGCCCATGGCCTGGAGGTATGTATCATGAGATTTGCAAGGAAACAGAAGTCCTCAAGAGACTTCACATTTAAATGCCAGGTAATTTTTTTTTAAAATGTATTTAATATATACTACACATTTAAATGTCAGGTAATTTTTTTAATGTATTTAATATATACTAAATATATGTTAACAACTGTGTCCCAATCAGTATGAATTAACAGAAGAGAATTAATTACTTGAAGATTCCAAAAGTCAGAGTAAACTTTATTCTTTATTCCCCAAAAGTAAGAAAAATTTATATGACAGTGGGTGTAGGAGGGAAAGCTGTGTTTCTGGCTGAGGGAATAACATGAGCAGATTCAGGAGGCCCAAAGATGAAAGGCACTAGTTAGGAAGGGGTGGGAAAGCAAACAGAATAGCAACTAATTATAGCTGAGGATTCACACTGAGAAGAAAAGGATAATGTAATTGAATGGAGGTTGAACCATGCCCTAGAAGACTTTAAATGTCAGGCAGAGGAGCTAATATTTGATGGAAGGGTATATAGGGAGCTACTGTAAATTCTTAAAAAGGGAAGTTTTGAATAAAAACTACATTTGCACAATTAGTCTGATGGTGATAGGCAAGGTCATTCAGCAATTCCAATGGGCTTTGTGGTCGTCTAATTTCATGTGTTTTCAACAGTTCTAAAAATTTTATTCCGGTTTGAAATGCAAGAGGCTCTTTTCCTGGCTACATATCATTGCCACATTGCTTGTGATTTATTGCTATTGTTATATTTCCTTCTGTCATTTCAATGGGATTTTTGGATGAAGGAGAGGTAAACGCATATGTTTAGTCAGGCTTCTTGAACTATAAACTCTGTATTCTTTACATAGTTAAGGTTACTCCCCTCTGTATGTATTACTTGAACATTTCACGATTTAACACAGCATTTCCTATGTTACTTTTAAAATCTCCTTAAATATGGTTTTGATGGTTGTATGCTGTTTCATAATACAGTTTCACTTCAATTTACCTAACTTCTCATAGAATATTTGTTTCCTTTATCTATCTAGCTATATATAAACGTCCTTATTTGTTTCTATATGTCAAACTGTAACTCATGGGTAAGCATTGCAGAATGAAACAATCACAGAATTTCTTCCCAATGTAAAATGCATTTTAGAAAAAGATCACTGTAAAAATTAACTAGGAAAAGGTCTAAAATACTATTTTTAAAACTTTGAAATTTTATAAACAAATTAAGAGACCCCAGGAGAGAGTGTGGCTTAGTACAGATTTCAGTTCTGTCTCTACTTCTGAAAAATTGACTGTGGGAAGAAGAGACACCTGACAAAGCCTGAGGAATCTAACCAAAATCTCCGATTTGAAGAAAACTAAACTGAAGGATTAGAAAACAACCCAGAAAAAAAGTTGATTTTTTTTTTCCTGAATACTAAACTCCCCCTGTAATGGGCCCATCTTATCAAAAATGGAGAAAATGACAGTAGGATTTTTTTTTCAGTGCCCTAGAAGGGACTGGGAGAACCAAGCAAAGACCAGGGTATACCTTTATAGCTTACTCACTCACAGACACACACATACACACATACATTCAATCCTGGAAAGAATAAGCTCTGATGTAGGACAGTTAGCAAAACAGGTGGACAGAGCCTACATCTCCAACCAGTGCTGGATAGAGCAGCAGCTGTGTTCTGTCTGCCCTGCCTGCATTCCAATCACCCAAGGCATCTACAATAAAATGTGCATAGGATGAAATATGGATTACAGCTCAGAAGGAAAGACGAATGAGTTGCATTATCAGAGTTCCTAGAAGGTAAAACTGCTCATATGAAGCATCAGTGAAATAAAAAAAATAAAAAACTATGCAAGCCTAACACAGAAAAACAAAGATTCGAAAAAGAGGAACAAAAGGAATATCAGACATAAAAATAAATGACACATCCAACCTAGACAAAAATAATAATAATAATGCAACGAACTAAGGAAAATTCCCAATTAGGACTTTAAGCTATATATAAATATTGTTTTAAATAATTAAGTAGAATAAGATCTAAAATATTAAATAACAAATAGTAATTTATACTATGGCTTTATATAATGCTATTCTAATTTTCTCATTACCCACAATAAACTGCTAACAATCTAACAAACTATAACAAAATCACTATAAAAGCACAGTATATAACATAAGCAAAAGAGAAAGGAAATACTTTTCTCAAAATGTCTCAAAAGAATAAAATTCCAAACACATATACTACTGATTAAATCATATCCTACAATTATTACCAAATGGAATGCTTTTATAGCTTAGAACATCTGCATTCTGGTTAACAGTGACTTCTGAGCTTTCCTTGAGTAAAATAATATTTTCTTTTTCTTTCTAAAAGAAAGAAAAAGTTCTTTCTGCAACTCTCATACAGCAAAATGAAACTGCTTGAATTCAGTTACCAATAGTGACTTTTTTCATGTTGTTCAGAGTATCATGATTCATGGGGCCAATCTTGGGAGTGGCTCCTCTTTGCAGCTCCATTATGTGACTTAAGATGAACATTATGAAACAGAGATTAAAACCCCATATTATCCTTGATAAAACTGAGATATGTAAAAGTTAAGCAACTTGCACAAGATTAAGTAGTAAATAAGGACAAAGCTAAGACCTGAAACCAGGTCTGTCTGACTCTCAAATCTACATTCTTTCCAATCAAGGAAGTCAACTTCATTTACCTTTCTCTCTTCGTGTTCTGAAGACACACAGACTGGTTTGGGGTAGCATTCCTGGCAGTGATAATTGCTCCCAGGCAGCTCACAGCTATCCTAAGGCAGTTGATGTATAACTGTCAGCCATGCTGAGGGTCCACACCTTCTCTCAACCCAACCGCACGTTCTAGGAAAAAGTTCCACGTGGTCAACATTTCCTTCCTTGGGTTAGGATGTAGAAAACAACAGTCTATCTTCATTCCTAAACTAGCGAAACACAGAAGGGAACGCGACCAGGATTCTTGCAAAACTTAGATAAATATCCATTTTTATTCCCCCACTCCCACCATGCGTAGGGCTCTGAACCAGCGCAACTCAAATTGGTCTGGCTCTCATAGAAACCCAAAGAGTCCTCCATTGTTTCTGACTGTGACCCTGATCACCTTCCATCATCTATTCTTTTGTGTCCGAAATTGCACTCCTTTGTTTGACTGTAATCTCCTCAGCACTTGGACTGTAAGCTTCTATGCCTTACTTAACCCCCAAAATCCCTGGCTCAAGAATAGATGGTGATTTATCATTAATCAGATTAGTGAATGAGCTTCAGCTTAGTGCAAATGTAGACGTGAGAAAACTCCTAGCTAAAGACTGGACAAACGAGGACTCACAGGTGAGCCAGCCGCTCCTCCTCAGTTCTAACCAGCTCTACGTACAGAGCAGCCGGTCACTCCAGCCTCCTCCATTCTAACATATACAAAATTTTGTGTTCAAAACTTTTTAATTATTGCTCCAAATCCTTTTCCACTGAGAATTCGATAAAGGAACTTGGAATAAGGACGGCCCCTGCCAGCTTCTCTGAAATTTCCTTCAGCTTTCAGTGTTTACTACCTCAGAGAACACAGAGCTATTCCTGTTAACATGTCAACCACATCAAACAAAGAGCTTCCTAAGTAGACACTTAGGGGAGATTTCCAGTGAAGGGAAAATTGCCATAATGCTGGTAAGTGGATGAGCTGCCATCGTTGGAAGGGAATTATGGGTGAGAGGATATGCCTGACTAAATGTAAAATCCATTAAGGCACATTGCAATTAAAGACGATTCCTTAAAGAGCTCCCTTCAAAAATGAGCTGCTAGGGAGATGGAACCAAGAGCCCTATGTTGTCGCGGGATGGCTATGAAGGACCACTGCCAGATGAGCATGAAAAGGGAGGAGAGGCTGCCTGACTGTGCAGATAGGAGATGAGTGAGGTTCTGGGCCCTGGCTTCTCTCTTTCTTTTCCTTTAGGGCCTCTTTGTCCCACTCTGCCTACTACTTCCGGCCACACAATAATTCCAATACTTAACTCAACCACCTCGTATTCACTTCATCTGAAATAGATTCATAACTTTAAAGCATCCTACTTGTGTGTGGTTGGTTTACATTCCCTTTTAGTTTCTGGGTCCAAATCTGTGCTCTTAAAGGGAAATCAGGGTGGGGTTAAATGGTGTTTGTTGATCAGTTTTGCTATGTGACCAATTTTAAGCTAAATGCCTAAATGCTTTACATGCTATTACATTTAATTCCAACAAAAAAAGAAAAGAAAAAGAAAAAAATAAATCTCCCTCCTTCAAAGGAAGTAAAGCTATTGATTTTAGGCTATTTTTCTACCATTGTTCCCAAATACATTCCTTACTGGAATTTCCTATAAACCGGTTATTTTTTTTCTGCAGGATCTTTCTCATAGTCTCCCCTACTATTCACCTACTATTCAGTACCCTGCAATATTTGCTGTACCTCCACCCACCTCAGTTTTTAACAGGGTTTTCCTTTTCCATTGTTCTGTGTCTTTGACCTCCAAGTTAGAGCATCTTCTGTACGCTCTCCCAAGCTTTCCTCTCTCTTTCTAGCTCCTTTTCTGTTCTTTGTTTGTTGTTTGTTTGTTTGTTTTTGAGACAGAGTCTCGCTCTGTCACCCAGGCTGAAGTGCAGTGGCATGGTCTTGGCTCACTGAAACCTCCGCCTCCCAGGTTCAAGCGATTCTCCTGCCTCAGCCTCCCTACTAGCTGGAATTACAGGTGCCTGCTACCACACCCAGCTAATTTTTGTATTTTTAGCAGAGATGAGGTTTCACCACGTTGGCCAGCCTGATCTCAAACTCCTGACCTCAAGTAATCCGCCCTCTTCAACCTCCCAAAGTGCTGGGATTACAGGCCTCTTTTCTGTTTTTATGTTATGTAATGTTTCACCTTCTCTCTCCAATCGTGGCTTAATGCCTAATAATCTTTAATATTTGCTGGACCTGGTTATATATTTCAAGCCCTGAATAAAAAACTTTCATGGAATATGTTATTTTATTTTTGTTTATAACTCATTGATACCAGTATCATTTTCAACTGAAATTACACAGGAGAAAACTGAGGAACCAAGGGACAGAACCAAGGTTCGATTCTATACCCCCTCAAGTACATCACTTTTCTAGACAGAGTGTATCTAAAATATGCTGATTATAATACAAAATACTTACTTGCATATTCAGTCATCCTATCCTTACTACCAAAATCAACATCTTCTTGTCAATGGAAATCAACATGTAACTGGGAGCAAACCTGTAATAGTGTATATTAGTATACAGCTACATATAAGGAAGGGGCATTTTGCCACAGAGCAATTTTAAGGTACTTAGATTCATTATTCTAAAAACAAAAATGTCGCCTGGATTGTAAATTAGAGACATCATGTGTTAATCTTTTTTGTGTGTGGTTGTTCCTTCCCCCATTTCAAACTTGCTCCCATAAGAGTTACCATTTAACGGTAACATTTCACACAGAATACAAGATGCATATATATTAAAGGAGACAAGTATTAAGGGCATAGTCCCTGCCCTCCAGAGGAGGTGTTACACTGGGAGTCTTTTGTCATCTATCTCCACCAGGTCCCCTGGTCACAGGTTTAAAAATGGCTTAGCAGGGCAGATTTAGTTCTTAGGTAAGGTTGTCAAACTTAGGAAATACAGAACACCCAGTTAAATTTCAATTTTAGGTAATTTTTTAGCATGAATATATCCCTTGAAATATAAGGAGCACATTTACAATTAAAAATTGTTCATTGTTTATCTGACATTTAAATTTAACGGGGGTCCGACCTATGTAGAAAGATGGGATCTTTCGCCTATCCCATTATTACTAAGTCTCTTACTCTAAGAATATAGAAAAACTTTAATTAGTACATCACACGTGCCATATATGAGCATCAGGCTTATGTGGGCATTTATAATTGTGCCTGGTAAGTACAGATTTCTCTGCTTACCAGAGAGGGCAACCAGGGAATGGTTTGAGGGAGCTCTTTCTGATATCCTTTCTTCATAGCTTCCCACCTGAGTGTGCTGCTCCTCTAAAAGTTGTCCTGGTTCAGGTATTCACATTGTGAGTCTCCAGCTCTCCCACTCTGCGCCCAGTGATACTGAGAAGGATGGTGCTTGTGATCTCTATGAACACACAGTGCAAACCTCACTTAAGTGTTCTGGGAGGCATCAAATATGACCCAAACACAAACATTGGGTCAGACTCCCAAGGCTTGAAAACAGCTGGCAACTAGGAGGGTGCACACTTTCTCCAACCCAATCCTCTACCCACAGGGAAACTTCTTTCTTGGGCATCTCTTTCCTATGGAGGCAAACGGATGTCCAGGTTTGCAGAGGCTCTATGGTTGCTTTTTCCCCCTTCATGACTGCCAAATATGCTTCTGTTCCTGCCTTGCAGTGCTGCAAAGTCGAAATGGGGTCTCAGAAGTGTCTGGAGGTTTGGAGAGGGAAAATACCACTTCAGGTCTTGATGTTGCCTTCAGGTTTCTATCTGAGGTATAGCATCACCAGTCTCCACTTTTTTTGCAATAACCATCAACTAGACTTCAATGAACAACAATATATTGAACAACTGCTAGGTTTTACTACTTTAGGTGCTGGGGATATTAGATAGAAATAATTAGATTTTCATCCTTGACACCGGGAGGCAACAGAGATGTGTAATCAAGTAAAAGATGACACAATATATTAAGTGCAATGAAAGCAGCAAAGGCAGATGCAGGATTTGTAGAGCCAGAAGCGTAACAATTTGGAGTGCACCCTTGAAGAAAAAAGAATACATCATCCTCAAATGTAAAATTAGTTGGAATGTTAATGGTAAAATTCCAAACACAATACTAATTATTAAAACACACAAAAAAATCATAAACATTATAAAATCCAGAAAAAGGACATAGTGTTTTGATTAATTAACGAAGTGACATATCTCTATAATACCTTTTTTGTACATTTTTGGCTGCAAATTCTTTGCCTATTTGTATGGCATCAATTTTGTAGCACAATTATCTATAACGAGAACAGGAAAACAATCCAATGCTGCTTCTAGCAAGTTGATCCAAGTTATTTTTTCTTAGTTTTTCATCATGTAAAAAAGTTTATTTTAGTTGCACAAATTGTTATTGGTAATACCACAAACATTTTTGGGATTGCTTTCAAGTTTGGGGAAAAATATATCAAGCTTATTTGCTGTATGAACCATGAGACTTAGAAGAATTTCCCTAGACTAGCTTCCAGCTTCTCACGTATCAAACCATATTTCCCCTTGGCTACATACACAATTCTTTTCTAGCACTCGATGACACCTTCATTTTGTGACATACTTCGGTCTCTGTGTCTTCTTGTTATGCCAGTTACTCTGGTGTGGTGAGTGGTGGGACCATGTCTAGAAGCTTTTCCTACACTTTCTACTGAAGCGACAGCTAAGCAACTATAAATACACCAAACTAATTGTGCTTCTGACTTAACCTTCTTTTAGTTGGATTCTAAAAATATCCATGCCCCTCTTGCACCACTCAATTCGTAGGTAAGAAGGTCAGGAGAAGTTGGAGTAAGAAGAGGTGCAAGATTGTGGTTAAAATGCCAATTTATGTTCATTTAAAAAAAAAAAAAAAGCATCCTTGATCATAGTAGTCACTGTTACTAAGTATCTGTATATCAAAAATCACCTTGTACACGTTACATACATGTTTTTAAGTTTAAAATAATAAATACATAAATAAGCAAGCATCCTTTGTTGTATCCAGTGCTGGGCTCCTGACTTGGCAGGGCCACTACTTCTCCGCTCCCAGCGGATTGTCCAAGGACAAGGGCGGCATCTAGCAGAGCAGGGGAGGGCGCCCTCTGCAGGCACGTGTGGCAACCGCATTGGCAGCCTGCTGCTGCAGGCGGAGGAGGATGCTGTCAGATGCAGGCTGGGGAGGGGTTAAAGCTCAGACCCAGTTCTAAGAGCCTTTGCTGTTCCTCTCAGCTCTCTCTTCCTCTTCCCAACCAGTTGTTCTGCAGGCTGTAATTTCTTGTTTTGATCTCTTGGGAAGTGTTCAAAGAACACACTCCAGGCTTGTGTGTCCAACAAAAAGGAAAACGCACGGTCCCCCGGCTCCCTCCTGCTGTCCCGCTCTGTTCCTTTCTCATTTTTGCAGCATTTTCTAATATTGCTCTTTGATTTGTGGCTCCGATCTGGCTTCCCCCTGAGGATTACTGCTGCTTTTGCTAGTTTTCTCAGTTTGAGTTTTAATTCTTACTGTATTGGGAGGAATTTCTCTGAGGATAATTTCTGCTGCCAGTTTGGAGAATTGGCCTCTTTTTCAGATGCTGTTCTTTCTTAACGTTCACAAGGAGTCCAGGAATCTCATTGTCTCCGTGTTCCTAGCTAGGCAGCCCTACTGGTTATATTCTCAGACCACTCCCGTCCTGCCCCAGGCACCAGTTCCACTGTGTACAAATAGCTGTTTCCCATTGGAAACTCAAATTCAAATTCAGTACAATAATGAAAAGAAGACCAGGAAAGTGGAAAAAAAAAACCAAAAAGGAATAAAATGATCTTTTTGAAATCAGTAAAAAAAAAAAAGTCACAGACATAAAGATTCAGCTCATAGAATTCCTCTTTGTTGCTTTCCTGACCTCTCAACCTCAAACTGTTTTCCTCCCTTCTTGCCCAGGCCTCTCTCCTGAGCATCCTTCTCAGATTAGACAGGTGATGCTTTGAGGTATGTTAGAGCATTGCCACTTTTTTAGCTAATACCATATTTTAATAAGGGCAAGAATTCTCACTTTCAATTCTATTGTGTGTGGCAAAAGGAAGTCACTATATCTGTTTAGATCTGTGGGACAAGACTAAGGCCAGCCAATAAACTAATAAAACAACCTCTGGGTTTTCTCTTCTGATGATACGCTCCTGGTCACCAGAAGCCGTCAAGCAGTGCCTGGATGCCACGTTTCAAGAATAGTGTGGAGGAAGTCTGGATTAGATGATAGATTACAGTTCATTTCAATGAAGAAATATAATTTTTTAAGTAATTTGCAATCAGATAGAACTATGAATTAAAACTTTAAATGAATTGTTCAAATTTGCTGAATTCCAACATACATATTTTATTCAACAATGAAAATCTTTTTTTTTTTTTTTTAAAGACAGAGTCTCACTCTGTCACCCAGGCTAGAGTGCAATGGTGCGATTTCAGCTCACTACAACCTCCACCTCCCAGGCTCAAGTGATTCTCCTGCCTCAGCCTCCCAAGTAGCTGGGATTACAGGCACCCACCATGCCCTGCTAATTTTTTGTATTTTTAGTAGAGACGGGGTTTCGCCATGTTGACCAGGCTGGTCTCGAACTCCTGACCTCAGGTGATCCACCCACCTCAGCCTCCCAAAGTGCTGGGATTACAGGTGTGAGCCACCATGCCCAGCCCTAACTATTAAAATCTTTGATGTTAAAAGCACACACGTAGATAAACTAAAAAGTCATTTTCGATTGGAATAAAAACTTCATCGTTTCTTAAATGATAAAATAAAATAAAAATATTGATAGTCACTAAATTAAATCTGAATTAAACCAGTATCCTCCTTATTTTGATTGTGTTTTCTTGGTTGTAAGAAAGTATATTAAAACCTATGTAACATTGTTGTACTTATTAAATGGGGTAAAGTACTGATGATACTGAGAATCTTTTCATGTGTTTGTTGACTGTTTGTGTATCTTCTTAGGAGAAATGTCTATCCAAAATTTTTGCTCATTTTTAAATGAGATTATTCGTCTTTTTATCATTGAGTTGTATGAGTTTTTATATATTCTGAATATCAAACTCATTAGATATATGATTTGAAAATATTTAGATATGTTCAAATATCAATGTGGGGGGTTGGTAAGAGAAGTAGTATTTGCCAATGTCAAAATATTTCAAATAATATGACTTGAAAAAAAAAGAAGAAAAGTATGTAAAGATTCTGACAAAGAAACAGACCCAAGGAAAGGGCGCAATAAAAATTATTTCCATCCTCTTTTTCCTTCCTTGATAGTTTTCTTGGAATATGAGGTCTTTGGGGATGACTTCAGTCAATGAGTAGAATATATCTGTAGCTCAATTTATTCATCTGGTTTACATTGAAATGGTATGTCTTCTATATACAGATAATATTTCTTCAGAGATATGAACTCTTTGGTATAAAAATTATCCTGAAAATGCTAAGTATTCTTTGAAAGAAATGCCTTTTACACTCATCCTACATATATTCAGAATGTGGGAGCATATTTGGCCGGCTTTCATGTAGCTCGTGTATGTGGAAGTCTGCTGAGACCATGTTGAGGGGGAGGGTTGTTTGGGCAGAAATGAGTGAGTGATAAAACATAAATGGTTGGACAAAGGGGAGAAATAAATCTCTGTACAGACAAGCCTAAAACAACCACAAATGAGTTTAGGCAACATTTTGCACAGTCCTTACTGCCTTTTAAGTCACGCGGACTTCACGGGGTGCACTGCCTTGGCTGCTGGGGTCTCCCCTACTGAGCAGGAAGTGGTGGCCTGGGCTCTCCTTCAGCACAGGCTTTGGAGGAGCCCCAGGATGACTGGCATTACAGAAGACAGAGGACGCTGTAGTTGGTACCTCATTCACTCAGCCTAGTTGCCAAAGGCAGTAGCCTCAGCGTGGGGTGGTGGTACGAGTAGTAGTTAGCATGTGCCAGACACAGTGCTCAGCTCCTCGCCCACGTCCTACTCTTTCAGTCATGCTGGCCCCATTTTGTCCCATTTACAGATGAGCTCCCTGAGTCTGACACCTCAGGGGATTTGTCTGAACACAGCCATAGGTAGCAGCACCAGGAATCAAATTCGGGTCACTGTGACTCAAAGCTTGTGCTCTATTCTGTTAGACCAGGTTCTCCACAGGAAAATTAAAAGAGCCTAGTGAACCAGTCCCCAGCACTGAGGGTCCCTAATTGAAACTCTCTCACATTGATTTACTTCTGGTTAACTTTTCCCCACACTGGAACTCCCATTATTTGTGTATATCACAAACTATCCTAAAATTACATTTAAAAAGGCTACTATGTCACCCAACTAATTCTCCCTTAGGAAGCTATCTCTCTTCTACAGGGCAACAGGACTTGGGCAATTTGCTTAGATACAGATAACTACTAAAAACCTTTTTATTTTTTTTCTCATTCTTCTCTCAAATGTTCTATGTAAAATTATCGTGTAAGAAAATGATTGGAATGGCAGCAGAGGTAATTCTGAAATGTTTCTTGGAATTAAGTTTTAGTAAATAATTATAATAATACTATCAGCTAAGCCAACACAATGAATGCTTGCTAAATGGAAATTTATTACGGGATAAACATTAATTGCATTGGAATATGACAATGTCATTTTACTAAATACATTGTTTTCATGGTTTTGTTTTAGTAAGTGAAAATTAATATAAAGTTCAAGGCTTTGATGACTTCATCTCCAGCTTCTTTCTCCTGTCCCTGTTTTGCCAACCACAAATTTATCCCACCACAAATACCCACAAGTACAAGAGTAATCATATAACCCCAGATAGGGGGACAGGAAGCCTGGACTACATCTTGACTCTACTATTTACTTAGATTTTTGAACTATTGAAATTACTTAACTTTTCTGTGCCATGGTTACTCTTTTGCACAATGAAGCTACATTTCCTGTTCTAACTCGACCAGGGTTATTTATAAGAATCAACTGGAATGGAAGTGATCTTACAATTTAAAGGAATTATACTGATGTGAGGTATTGTTCTTAAGCAAAATGAATGAGCAAAGACAAAGGACATGGTCATATATTTCTAACTTCTGCTTTCCAACTATACATAATGGTTATCAATAATTCAACTAGCTCAGAATTGCTATATTCCTCACTTTAATTGTAACAGGGTGTTAAATAAGAATATTCAACATATATTGTAAATATATGAAGTTTGTGGTTCCAGTTGATTATTTCAGATATGTGTTCCATTAAATGGCTACAGGCTCACAAATTCATTCAGAAATTAAGGCATTAAGACAGATTTGTAGCTTTAAAAACAATCTCATTTGCACAACTAGAAACTATATGGAAGGTTAACATCAAGGCCTAAACATTTCTTTCCTAACAGTGAGACTGTCTGTTATTTAAAAGCCCTTTCATCATTCAACATAGATGGGAATCTACTATATGTCATGCCCTGGACACATAGTTGGGGCAACAATGTTAAGTAAAAATTGCCCCTGACCTCAAGGGGTTTATGGTCTCCTAGACAACATAGACATTAACAATGTGGTATTCCAAATTAAGGTAAATATTACAACAGAACATTTACTATAGAGGGAGGTACATGGTACCATGAGAAAGACCTTTTAATTAAAAGACTTAGGTTAGTTAGGAAGGTACTGGAGTCCATCTCCGAAGAAATGACAAACGGATTCAAGCTCTGAGGAGAGGGTCAGGGTTACCTGGGCATAGAAGGAGGAGGGATACAGCATATGCAAAGCTCAGGTAACAGGTGAGGTTCTGAAAATTTCCAGAAACTAGAAGTCAGTGTTCCTTTTGAAGGTTGTGAGGGAAAAATCTGGAATAAGGAGATTGAGAGAGATGAATGCATGAAATGAGTCTGGAGACAAAGCGGGAGATCCAATGATGCAGGACCTTGTAGTCCATGCTAGCAATATCTATCAAGTTTGGACTTGATCCTAAACACAATGGAAAGTTATTGAGATCAGTAAAGGGCTATCACCAGAGGGACGGCCTGATCAGATTTGAATTTTTTAAGACTACTTACCTGGCAGTAGGATTACTGCATCGAAAGAGAGCAAATGTGTGTGAGGAAGACCAATTTAGAGGCTATTGTAGCTGTCTGAGCTGAAGATAATGGCACTTTGGAGTGGGGGGGGTACCAATTAGGATAGCTTTATACCGAAGTAACAAACAACCCTAAAATTTCAATGGAATAAAACCAACAAACAGACAAAGGTGTACCTGCTGTTCATTCTGTGTCTGCTGTGAGCCCAAGTGACCATCCAGCATAGCTGTCCTCCAAGCACAGTCTCTCAGGTTGCTTTGACCTCATGGCCACTATTTCAAGTGCTTACACAAATCCCAAGCAAGAGAGAGAGACTGAAAAATAGTACACTGATTTTAAGTACTTTTTTTTTTTTTTTTTTTTGAGACGGAGTCTTTCTCTGTTCCCCAGGCCGGAGTGCAGTGGCGGGATCCCGGCTTACTGCAAGTTCCACCTCCCGGGTTCACACCATTCTCCTACCTCCCGAGTAGCTGGGACTACAGGCGCCTGCCACCACGACTGGCTAATTTTTTTTTTCTTTTGTATTTTTTTTAGTAGAGACGGGGTTTCACCGTGTTAGCCAGGATGGTCTCAATCTCCTGACCTCATGATCCACCCACCTCGGCCTCCCAAAGTGCTGGGATTACAGGCATGAGCCACTGCATCCAGCCTTGCATACTTATTTAAGGAAGTGACCACATAACCTTTCCTCATATTTCATTGGAAAAAGAGAAAAAAGTCACTTTTCCTCTTACTTCAAGGGGTGGGGAATGCACCTATGTTGGCAGAAACAAAGCGAATGGCTCATATGTAGCCCAGCTGGGTACAATTCTGCCAAAGGTGACATTTTACAATGTCTGAAAACAGTTTTGGTTGTTACAACTGGAGTGGTTCCTCTTAGTATCTAACGGGCAGAGGCCAAAGATGCTGTTAAACATCCTAAAATGCACAGGACGCTCCCCCGCCCACAACAAAGGACCACAACAAAGCATTATCTGGCCCAAACATCTGTAGTGCTGAGGTTGAGAAACCCTGCTCTAGGCCCATGAACAACTGAAAACTTGATGGAAGGTTGAATTTTCAGTGCAATTCGGACTCAAGGAATGTATAGCCATATACGGTGTCTTGCTGAGCTGGCTAAGCACTAAGCCAAGCAGCTGTATCGAAGAAGTTTACTGAGTAACTCATACTTGATCATCTCCAGCTGCACTGGGGCATGTGTACTAGTCACTCAGGCCTAACAGAGCTTTGTGCTTTGCAAGGAATAAAATGTAAAAGATGCCAGAGTTGATGCTTCCCTGAATGGAAGGCATCCACACCCTCTCAGCATCATCTCTCATGCCAAGTGTACAGCAGTGCTGGAAAGTTGGAAGCTGTGCCTGGAGGTTATAATCCCCAATACTGTATTATTACCTGTGTATATCCTTTCTTAATGCTACATACATTTTGTGCAAAATGAAGCCTACTGTATCTTGTAGGTGTGGTGATCAGTACCACTGCATCTGCTTGGAGAGGACACATTGCAAAAGAACCCAAACTGTTAGTAAGTAGCAGTAATGTCTACCACAAGTGTTTGAAATTGGGATGAAAAGAATGAGCAGTTTTGAGAGATATTTAGAAAGTCATGCAAATACTATTGCTCTTTCTCAATTCTATTTTGCATTATCTTCTTTGCCAATAATGAGTGGATTTTGTTCAGGTGCTTTCTCTCCTCTGCACTTCAGGGTAAACTGGTTCCAGTTCCCTTGCCAGTAACTGATTTACGCATGGGCATGTAATACAATTCAGGCAGATGATATGTAAGGCAGAGGCCACTGAGAGGTTTCTGGGAAAATGTTTCTGCATTCTTAAAAGGAGATACTTAAGAAGACATAGCCTTTTTATCCACTGGATATTGTTGAAATTGTGTGTGAAACTGAAGTGTACTGCAGTCATCTTGCTACTATAATAGAAATAGTCTCAGAACAAAGCAGACTTGTTAATGACAACAGAGAGAAAAGTAGAGAATACTGGTTCTGACTTAACTAACCCTGGATATCTCTTATACTAGGACTTCTTATTACTTGACTTTAAAAACATTAATCTTAAATTAAAATTGACAGATATTTCCATTACACGTAGCTAAAGCATCTTCAATGATACAGAATTTAAAATATACTGGATTGTGATGGAATACATATGAGGGAAGAACAGGAGACTTAGATTTCTGGATTGTTAACAGGAGGGACTTGGTGGCCTTAATGGACACATGAACACTAGAAGAATCCAAGATTTAATTAGGAACAGCAAAATTTGCTTTTTGTATATTTTTGAGTTGTAGGTACCTTGGATAATATAAAGAGAGATTTCAAGTGGGCAGTTGGATATATATACACGTCCACAGTTCAGAGAAGGTGTCTGGAGTGGAAATATCTATTTGCAAGTTATGGGGGCAAAGGTGATGATTTGTGGCCATAGATTGGCTAGCCTAGTGGAAATGCACAGAAACGAAAGCCTAAGGCCAAGCCTGAAAGCTTCAATATTTAATATTAATGTTTACATAGAGGAAAAGTAGCCTATGAATGTAGCCAAGAACAGCAGTCAAAGATGCAGAAGGAAACCCGGAGCATACTGTGCCAAAGAAATCCAGAGGAGAGAGAGTTACAAGAAGGAGAGAGAGATTGACAATGCAAGAGAGTTACAAAAACAAAAGATTTACAATGTCAAATTTGATAAGTCAAAAAGATTAAGAATCCAACATTTCTTTTTAATTTAAAAACAATGAAAATGATAAATATAGAAAAATTGTCATATTTGTATTGCATACACTTTTTTGTGTGCATTGTCTCTTTTGAGATGCTACACAACTGTTAGAATGGATTAAACAGCTATTGTTGATCGACTTTGCACAGGGACCATGAGGCTTAGATATGCTAAGTCAGTTACCCATCTAGCAATGGAGTAGCCACACCGGAGTTCAGACTCACTGCTGACAACCTCCTGGTCCAGGGCTTTTTCCACGTTTCCCACAAACAATTTACAATTTACTCTCTTGCCAGAGACAGTGAATTAACTGTGAGTCTAGTAGAAAGAAAGAGAGTGAGAGCCAGATATACAGACAGACCAAGCAGACATAGATAATATAGTCCCAACCCTGTAGGACCTGCACTGCATGAAGAACAGTGTAACAGTGTCTCTATGGCTTCTTTCAACCAGACACCTGCCACATATTCTACCAGGTATCGACAGGGTCAGCCTCCTGACAGGGTAAGATTTCCAGTCATTGAGCGGCGAGAACACAGGCAAATGTAGTGAGATGTGCCCACCATCTGGTGGTGGGAGGAGGGGTGTTAGTGGTTTAGTGAGTGGAGCACACTGCCCCCTTTGAAAACATGAGCTTCATATGCTCAAAACAGAGGTGTCAAATAGGTATTGATCAATGTATTCACTTGCTGGGACTGCTATAGAAAGTTCCACAAGCTAGGTGGCTTAAACAACAGAAATGTATTTTCTCACAGTTCTCACATTGCCGCGGGCTAAGGTGGGTTCCTTTGAAAGGCTGTGAGGGAAAATCTGTTTCATGCATCTCTGCTGGAGATGGTTCTGGTGGTTTGCTGGCAATCTTTGGAATTACTTGGCTTGCAGACATAGCACTCCGATGTCTGTCTTCATCTTCTCACGGTGTTCTGCCTGTGTGTCTCTATGTCTAAATTTCCCCCTTTGTATAAGAACACCAGTCATGGTGGATTAGAGCACATCCTAATGACCTCATCTTAACTAATTACATTTGCAGTAACTCTGTTTACAAACAGGGTCCCGTTCTAAGATATTGCAAGTTAAAACTTCAGCATATGATTTCAGGGAAGACACAATTTAACTCAAAACAATTAACTTCTCGTAACAATGAGTAAAGCTGAAATATATGATTGGCTGATGATAGAAATATAAACATCTATATATAGATATAAACATACACTGACACACACATGGGCAAGTGTGTGAGACCTCAGGATTCCTGGGTCAGAGAAGCACAGAAGCCCATGTTGGTTTTCACACAAGAAACAGCAGCCAGAATGGCATCTTGCCCAGGTTCCCCAGTCCTCATCCCCACAGGATGACACAATGAGGGCAGGATGTTAGCTGCACACAAAGGGGTGCATACAACTCAGGAGAAGAACCACCAAATTAGGAGACTGAGTGATGAGGGTTCTGCTTGAGTATCTGCCCATTCTACCCTCTGGAGAGAAAGTTATAATTACCCCAAAATGCCAGTAATTCCCCTCTAGAGGAGAAGATAAAGGCATCCCTTGACTCCTAACCCTGAACTGTAAGCAAATGTCTCTAGAGAGAGGGAGAAGAGGGCTTTATCTTTACTGCCTGGGACTTCTCCAGCGAGAAAGAGATTCCGCATCTCTCTAGAAGGATACATTATCTGTAGCTTCCAATGCTATTGACTATGCAAACATGCGTTTGGGTCAGAAAGGCTGGACTATGCAGAAACACAAGAAATCCAATGAGAATTTGTCTCAAAACAGTTTATCAGAAGGGCTCAATTATAAAGTTGGTCATATTGATAACTAGGATAATGTCCCTATTGAATTTTAGGTACAATCTTTAAATATGTTTAAGAATTTTATTTATTGTACTTTAGTAGATTGTTTATATATCTGTCTCTTCACTAGATGATAAATTTCATTAGATTCTAGACTAGGAATTCTATTTAAATATTGTCGATGCTTAGCAGAGCACTTGGTAGCTCATAAGCATTCAGTAAATTATTGTTTCGTTAATATATAAAACAAAACTCCTCATATATTTTGCTCTACAGCTTATGTGCATTTATTGTCATCTTTTGACTTTTTCTAACTTGGGATGTTAAAATGCAATAATTTATCCATCATTTGTCTTCCTTCAATGGCTTTATTACTGCACTGATTCAAATATAATCATCAGGTTTCTTTATTTTTCTTCATACATTGGCTTTGTCTCTTTATCTTCCTTTTATTCCTCTTTAATCTCCTAAATCATTCATGTTATTGTTACAAATGTTCCACGTGTTTAAAATTAAGTGAATTGTTTTTTATTGGAGAAATGCTATTTTTCAAAATCCAATTAACCTGCTCATTTAAATAGCTTCCACATATGAAGACTTTTTTCCAAATTAGAAAAAAAATTGAACTTTTAACTCTTTCACAAGTTTTGAATAACACCTGGAGATTAATTTTGAGATAATCTCATTTTTATTCATATTTTGGCCATTTCTAAAGTATCCCTGAATTATAATCTCAAATAATATTTCATGTACGTGGAAGTCTATGTGGAAGTGACTGTCCCTTGTTGGCAAGATAAATATTGTTGGACTCAGCTGCCTGGGCTCACCACCGACCCATGTTCCAGATGGCAGCCTGCCTCTGCTGACTTTCTTCATACGGCCATGGTGTAGTGCATGGACACCCAATGAATAAAGAAACCACATTCACCTCCTGCAGATAAAACTCCAAAGTGCTAAGGCTCTAATATCTTTAATAATGTTCTCTCTTTATTTCAGGTTTTGGACTTGGAGCCTTCAAAAGACCTAAACATTATTCATTTTAATACAATGCCCTGTGTTTCTAACAAACCTAAGAACAAAACTAAAGCCACTGATGGCACACACAGTGACTTATAAGCTAACCAAAAAATAAATAAAAGTAAAAGTGAAAGGCTTACAAGAGGTAATATAGTTGCAGATTTTTTGCCAATTGCCTCAAATTCAAGGCATATATATGAAGGAAGAAATAAATTAAAAGGATACATTCAATTGTTGTGGGTTCAATTTAATAAACTTTTGATTTACAGTTATTCAGTTAGTTTTCTTGAAAACATTGTATTAGTTTAAGCATGGAACAGATTTTTATTTCCTACCTGTTGTCAGAGAAGGACAAAGTAGACTCTCTCCTGTACATGGTTGACAACCTTCTGTTTTAATTTTTAATTGATACATAGTAATTGTACATATTTATGGAGCACTTGTGATATTTAGATATATGTATATGTTGTGTAATGATTAAATCAGGGTAATTGGGATATCCATCGCCTGAAACATTTATCATTTCTTTGTGTTAGGACATTTAAAATCTTCTCCTCTAGCTGTTTTGAAATATACAATACATTATTGTCAACTATGGTCATCCTATTGTGCTACAGAACATTGGAACCTATTCCTCCTACCTAACTAATTTTATACCCGTTAACCAACCCCTCCCTATTGTTACAGTCTTGCCAATGCACCACAATGTAGCAGTCTCTCATTACCTGAGGCAGTAACTAGAGTTCTTTGTCTCATGACCAAGAAAGTTAAGGAGGACAAACACCAAGGGTGAAGTTGGAGTAAAAGTTTAATAAGGAAAAAAATAAAGTTTTAAGCTGCTAAGAGGGGACCCAGAAGAGGGTTGCCATTTTTACAGTTGAATGCAAAGGCTTTTATAAGAAATTGATGAGACCTGGATATCTCATTTGCATAAGGTGTGAACTTCTGATAGCTCCACCTTGTCCTCTTAATACACTTGGAGGCCATTAGCAAGAGTTACTGCATATTGCTTTGTTCCTTATACTCTTATACTGCATATGTGTCAGGGGATGGAATTTTCCATTGCAGGCATGTCTGGGCAAGTCACTTGTGTAACCTTTCTTTTTTTTTTCTTTTTTTCTTTTATTTTATTATACTTTAAGTTCTAGGGTACATGTGCACAGCGTGCAGGTTTGTTATGTATGTATACTTGTGCCATGTTGGTGTGCTGCACCCATCAACTTGTCAGCACCCATCAACTCGTCATTTACATCAGGTATAACCTGTGCAACCGTAGGCATGTCTTAGGCAAGACCCCCTCTGCAACCTCCCTTATCTGTGCCTGCAAGTTTTTCTTTGGTTTGAAAGAATTCAACCACCCTACCTGCCCGCCTGACCTGTTTCTTCCTTTCTCCTCTCTCATATTCACCCCTCCTCACTATCTTTTCCAGCTTCTGGTTACCACTGTTCTACTCTCTACTTCTATGGGAAGAGTTGACCATTTTAGCTCTGATTCTGAGACAAAGCTGCAGAATAGACCTGGCTTCAACTCTCAGTATTCCTTGGAGAGGGCCCATGGAATATTGCACTTAACATTAAGAGTCAAATACGCTTCCATCAAATGGGGAGTTGTGATTCCTACCTTGAGGTTCATTATGGATTTATAGGTAATGTACGTGGCGCACGTGGTACCTACCTACTGCAGTTGTATGTGTTTGGTAGTTACTACTAGTTGACCTGGAGGGGAAGTGCACTCGAAGGTTGTACCAATCCCTTGCTCCTTTGTCTTACAAATAAAATGAGCATGATCAACCTGGTCATTCTCATGCACAGGCAGATAAAGCAGAAAAAATTTCATGTGCTGTAGAAATGTATGCCACATGCTACATTCAGGAATGCCCTCTTCCATCCTAAATTCATCCTCCTGATTAGTGCAGTCTCAGTTAAAGAAAAGACTAAGACTTTCATTTTATAGAGACAAGGCTTAGAATATGCCCTCCCTAAGAAAACAATAAGTCAAAGGAGAGTTTGAAATTGGGAGATAGAAGAAAAAAATGTGGTTATTAGGCAGAGAAAACCTCAAGCCACCAGTTTACTGACCTTGATAGTAGATCATGTGGAGATCACGTAAAATGCTTCTGAAATGAGCAATCGATAGAAAGGGAAAATGATTTTTTAAAGACCATTAAAGCTCTCCTAAAATGTTGTTTATTCTAAGCCAGACATTTGAAAAAACTAGAATTTTTAAACAAATTAGAGTAAAATAGATTCAAAGTTATTAGACTTCAGTGCCTAGAATATATTTTATGTGGGTCTATATAAATACAAATCCACACAAACACACACACACACACATACATATAGCTGTATCATGATCTAAAGGGCTTATCTTAACCCAGAGCAGAAGTTTTTGAAGAATTTGAAGTTAGTTTTGGTTGCTGTTGTTTGTTTTGCTTTAAAAAACATGGAACTTCAGGAACTGGAACTACTTCGAAATATGATCTTAAAATGCTGTACAAGTTTGTAAACAGATGATTAACTCTTTCAAAAAAAGTTTAAATCCCTCTATTGAGAACATTGGTCCCTTCAGCAAGAACTACTGGCTCCTTCTGAAGGCAGGTACCTTCTTTCTACATCACTAATGACATGCAGCTAAGTTCACCAATGAGAAAGCAGCATGGATTGGCCGTGGAGTAACTGACTGCTTGGCCGAAACCACACAGATGGATCTACCTGCAGCTGCAGTGATTTACCTCAAGGAACCCTGGGCTACAGGAAACACACTTGGAAATATTTTTATCTTCTTTCTTAACATTTATTCCAAGGTGGATTTTTCAGGCTGTTAATAAGCTTAATCTTCATTGCACCTCACTTGATGGGCTCTTTTCAAGGCTTTGAATTTAATGTTGAGTTTATCATTTTGGTATTACTTTTGTTAAAAGGAGCTCCCAAATTTGAACAAGCTTCAGCTCTCACAAAAACTGGGTCTACCCCTGCATTAATCATAGACTAATCAGTATTTAGTTTAATAGTTGCTAGTATTAAATTTAAAAGACTTTCTCTTACACTTATTTGAAAGCCCGTCTATTTACAGTACTCAGCATTATATGAGTGTACACAGAGGATGAGAGTTTTGGAAATAGATCACATTTGTTGATTTTAAGTAAGTCATTGATTTCTCTGAAAATCTGTCTTCTCAACAGCAAAACTGAAATATCATGGGATAATTTTGAGGATTAAATGTAACCTCCCACAAAGATGAAAGTGACTAAATGTTACAATTTTCCACCCAACTTCCAGCTGAAAATAGGTTCATTGTAGAACTGAGTTGACTTACTCCTTCTCAACCTGCTTCTGGTGAAGTTCCCAGCTGTAACAAAAGAGAAAACTGAGGTCGGAGGAGAGGGGAGGGTTGCAGAAAAACATAAGAGCAAAAGAATATAAATCACACTGACTTCCACCCCCTCACTTCCAGGTCATGAGGTTCCTAATCAAGCATTCTGTTTCTCTGTTAATATGAAGGCATCAGTACATTTTGATAATTCTCTGATTCACAGGTATGTAGGGCACTATTGTGCTTAAAATTAAAAATATATTCCACTGGCTTTGTCCACCGCACCAACACATCTGACCACTTCAATCGCTCCAGAAGACAAAGCAGATGACATACCATGCCATTATACAAAATGAATCCTTGGACCATAAGGCTCAATCCACAGGAGTGACTGAAGTTAACTCTTGACACATGCTTGTTTTGCCATCAGGCTGATAATAACCTTAAAAGCCATCCTTTATATTAGCAAAATTTAAAAAGGTGTCTTCAAAAACATTGGAGTATCTCTTCATGCAAAGTTGGATTCAGAATGCTAAGATAATAGAAAATGAAAAGAAAATGATTATTGTGGTGGTTTCTGTGAGTCAGGCTTTGTTCTCTTCCATGACGCCAAACTCATTTCAAAGAGCATGAAATGCTATCAGTTAAGGGAGGCAAGTTAAAGATGGCCATATTATAACTGATGAAGGGCTGCTAAATGTTTGGATAGTAGTCATCAATTTGCCATCATTGGCAGACATCTTCCCTGAGAGTCCTTTCATAAATTCTCCAGCTCAATGCACCCAGAAGAAATCTACTCCTAGACAGCATTAGGGATTGCCAGCTGTGAACAGCCTGCCCCACCCCTTGTCACAGCTCAGAGAGTTTGCATGACAAAAGAATAATTGAATTGGTAATGCAACAGTACATGACATAGATCACCATTTTGCAACAGGAATGTTCAAGTCATGAATAATGAAGTGATTTCCTCCAGAGTAATTTATGGAACAAGTACATTAGCAAAGCAAGCTCCTGTAGGTGTGGAAATGCACCCACCTCTGACCCAGGGGAGCTCAGTGAGGCCTCTCAGTTCATTTAAATCCCTTTCATTGTGACTTCCACTTACAGCAGGTAACAGGGTATCAGCTATGAGGAAGGGGGAATATTTTTATTTCATTACATTTTATTTTTTTTAATGCCCTGTGGTATCTTGACACAAGAGTAAGAAAGAGGTTTTCTAAAGCAGCTTAATATTGAACATCGAGCAGCTGCCAAGGACTCATAACTTCTGATCATATCTGGCCTCTATTGAATTTGAGTCATTACTTCTGGTCACATTACTGAATCAAAAAACCACTCAACAGTTAGTGCTTCCAACAGGTTAGCTGTCGAGAAGCTGATATGTGGGAAAATAAGACTCCATGTTTAGATACTGAAAAAATTATCTTTTCTCATTTACAAAATTTCTAAATTATTTATAACAAATATTTAAAGAATAAAAGAGTTTGTACTTGTTATGAAAAAGGTCCCGAGGAATTGCCATTTACTCTTAGATCAATAGAGAAGCCATCTTAGCAGAGCATTACAACGCTATGGAAGAAAAGGGGAGAGAATGAAGGAAATGACATTGTTTTAGGAAGATTTGATTCAACTATTGGAATCCGCAGAGAAGGATACGCCGAAGTATGGAACTTTGGCATGCTAAGTGCTTTAAATTAAAAGAAATTGGGAGGGCTTAGAAGCTGCCTCAGAACCAAGAATTTTCTAACTTTCTCTTGTTTCTCACCCACCACCCAACCCCCAAGCACACAGAGGGACTCTCTCTGGAATTCCCTAATCTGACTAAGGAAACTTTCGTCCCCAAAGAAATGCAATTGCCTTTGCCCCACTGCCTAGGAATCTCATCAAATAACAAGGAAAGATTTATCACCAGGGAAGAGAAGAGGCTAAAAATCGTCACGATATCCAGACAGATTTTTTATCTGTTTTTCTGAGGGCAGCTCTGAGAGATTACCTGAAAGACTTCATTTGCATAATAAGACAAGCTGTGTTCACAGTGAAGTTCTTACCTTCCCACCAAATCCCCCAGAGCTCAGAGAAACTTTGTTCCAAGCCATCGTTCTTTGAGCTCATTCATTTGCCCTCAATATTATTTAAACCCCTCTAAATATTGCCTACAGACCTCACATTTAAGCCTCAACCATCTAGCCCCTCTTTGAGTCTCCTTTCTGTGGGACTCCCAAGTGTATATGCATGTTAATAAATTTGTTGTGACTTTTTCCCCTATTAACCTGTCTATTGTTAGTCATTTCAGCAAAACTTCAATGGGCAGAGAGGAAGCATTCCCTCTACGCTTACAGAAGCAAGAAGGTCTAAGAGAAAGGCCATTGGATTCTCTTGCCAACTAGGCTGTATTGTTATCAATAATTAGAGAAGACAAAAGTGGATTAAATACAAGAATCATGATCATTACCACAATAATAGTAACAATAGCTACTATTTATTCAGTTTTGACTGTTTATCTGGTACTGTGCCAAGCATTTTCTATACATTTTCTTATTTCATTTTACCAGTAGCTCCATAGCGTTGGTGATATGTGTGTTCTCATTTTGTAGATAAGAAACCAGAGGGTCAGAAATGTTAAGTAACTTGATGAAAATCAGCAAATGACTGACCTAGAAGACAAGCCTTGCTTTATTTTTTCCCAAAGGATCAAATTATTATTTTTACCCCACCAAATGAGAACCAAATAAACAAACCAAGGAGAACATAAATTATTCTTATAAAAAGCCTGAATTCAGTCCTTTTTTGCACCAAGCACTATGCAAAGCACTAGCAATACAAAAATGAAGAAAAAATCTCTGCCTTCAGGTTGCCCACAGTCTAGTGGGGAAGAAAAGTTATAAACAAATATTTGTATATATGTTTTAATTTTGGTACATAATGGATAGTGTCTTAATCTAGGTGCTTTATGTACAAGGCAAATAAATGAACTCTGGGCAACTAAAGCAGGAAATGATCGGAACAGAAAAATAGAGAATAGTTGTATTTGTCAGAGTAATCATCACTAGATACTGCAAGGACAACACACTTAAGTCACAGTGGATGAACTCAGTAGAGGCTTGAATATTACTGATGTCATAATCTGATACAGTTGGGTATCTGCCAAACGGTGACCCAGGGAATTAGGCTGCTTCCACGTTGCAGTTCTGCCTCCAAGTGGTTTTGAAGGGAGAGAATGATAGAGGAGGCACATTGGTTTTTATCTACTTGGGTCCAGAAGCTAACATGTCACACCTTCTCGCAGTCTCTTGTCCAGAACCAGTCACATGCCCCAAATTAACTTCAAAGAAGGCTGAGATGACTGGTGGGCAGCAGCACTCTGGTTGACAGAACTAACAGTAAGATGACAGCAGTGGATATGAGACAAGAATGTAACCAGGACACCCTAGGGAACTCGGTCAGCTCATCAGGACACCTCTGGCTGGAGTGAATGAACACCAGTCATTTTTCTTTCTTTACGTCTCTTCACTTGAGAGATGTCACATGTTGCCCTGATGAAGACAGAGCTTCTTGATTTACAGCCCACCAAGACCACAGGCGAAGAGAAAGAGAAGTTAATCCCCAAAAGGGGAATAAGGAGAAATAGATATTAAAAGGTGAATGGGAATTTTTAGGTAAAAAGCGGGAGGGGGAAAAACATTGAAGGCAAACCCACAGGAAACAAAAATGACACGCCGACCCAGGAAACTTCTCACCGTATTTGATGACTGGTACTGAGTCCACGAGACCAAAGAGATGACACTGGAGACGCTGAGCTGCGGCAGTCATACAGAGTGCTTTTCATCATTTAATTCTATCAGCTATAAGAAAGGTGCAAACGGGGGTGCAACCCACCCCAGGTCAGTGGACTGCCCTCTGCACCCTGAGAATCATTCTGTTGTTCCCAAAATCTGAACATTGAGAATAAATCACAAGTAGAGTAACACCTCTGCCTCTTCTTCATCAACACACTTGCCCACACATTCCTATACTCACATGTGCCCCCACATACACATATATGTGTGTCTATGCATGCATGCACAAGTATAAACTCACATATGCCTACATATGTCCACATATTCACACACTCATGTGTTCCCACACACAAAAAGGCTTTCATGAAAAGGTTAAAGCAAAATAGACACAAAAATCTCCCAGCTATCCTTAGTTTCAAAATTTGACATTGTCAACTGTGGAGAGTCCTTGCAAAGATTTAAATAGAGATGCAGATGATCAAGTCAATTCAAAATAAAATGATCCTGGATTTAATGACACACTAGAGATGAAGGAAAGTCCTAGACTAGAAACTACATTGATTCTTCTATCACTACCTAGTGAGGTGATCTCTGACGACTTGCTGGAATTGTCTTAGACTCAGTTTCTTCATCATTATCGCTATGGGACAATATTGTTTTCTTACTGGGCATTCCAAATAAGAGCACGAGAAAGTGATTTAAAATTGATGTGCATTCTATAGAAATTCACATTTCAAGTGGAAGCCCTCATCCATTTGTTCTGAAACCTACAATACTTTTGGGCATAGACTCTAATAGACATAGTTCTGAAAGACAAGACAGGGGAGGGAAGGGAGAATCCAGGGTTTGAGAAGACATAAAGTTCTTGCCTCTCCTTCAAGCTGCACTGGGTTACTACCTAACACTGCTGATCACATAAGGTGCCAGTAATTGGCATTATGCACCCAGACTGATCAGTAATAATCTGCTGAAACTAGAGAAAATCCATTTGTTAGCATTTAATTTTTGAAATGAAATTTCAAAGTGCAATCATGGTCCTCACTAATGGCAAAGGCATAGCTAATTCAAGCTAGTTTCAACCAGATATAAGAAAATATAAAAGTAGATCAGCCTGTTTAGTCTAAGAAAAAATAATACAAAGTGTCAATTAAATAACTATTACTAGGTAAAAGACATATCTCTATTCTGAGGGAAGAATAAAAATAAATAAAAACAGAGATTTGCTTTACCTACAAAAAATTCAAGTTATACATAAGGAGGAAGCTTCAACAATAGCTAATCCAGACAAATCATTAAGCAGAAAGAAGGCACAAAGTGAAATATACTGTGAACTAGGAGAAAGAAAGTTATATTCTTGTCTCACTGGTAAAAAAAAATATGCCTTGGGATATCATTTAATTATTTTGGTCTCAAAGCCCTAAGTAATAAAACATAAGTAATATACAGAAAAGTCTCTGATAGAAAAACTATCCTTCATCTAGCACCTCTAGTTTTTATTAATTGCACATTATCCTCATGGTCAGCCAGAATCAGACTCCAGAGCTATCCTTAATTCCTGTCTCCTTCTCACTCTGGCCATCTATGGATGACTTATCTCTTGATTATTCTACATTCCTGATTCTCACCTCCACTCGAAGTCCTCACAACTCCTTGCCTGGGCTGTAGTCAAGGTCCTAGGTGGTCTCTCAGCCTTGTGTGGCTCCACAGTTCAGGCCACTGGCTCACTGCTAACTGGCAGGTTAATCTTGTACTGAGCTGTGGTTGTGTTCACTAACTTGAGAGAAGCGTTCCCTGACTCCATTAAGTGAAATTTTTTTTTTTTTGAGATGGAGTCTAGCTCTGTCGCCCAGACTGGAGTGCAGTGGCCGGATCTCAGCTCACTGCAAGCTCCGCCTCCCAGGTTTACGCCATTCGCCTGCCACAGCCTCCCAAGTAGCTGGGACTACAGGCGTCCGCCACCTCGCTCGGCTAGTTTTTTTGTATTTTTTTTTAGTAGAGACGGGGTTTCACCGTGTTAGCCAGGATGGTCTCGATCTCCTGACCTCGTGATCCGCCCATCTCAGCCTCCCAAAGTGGTGGTGTTTTTTATGATAACTTTAGGAATATTTGAAAGTTTGCTCCAAAATATCGTTCTGAAAGTATACCTTGATTCAACTTTTTTTCTTGAAATTCCATATGACCCAACCAAATTATCTGTAGATTTATTCTAAATACTCCTTTCAGATGCCCACTTCTAGAAAGATGGAGCAACAGGGATCAGAGTCACTCTCCAGCCAGAACAACTAGGACACTGGATGCAATGGTTTTAGAGGCACTGGACAGTAGGCAGCAAAAAGCCATCATCTCTGAAAAACAAATAATGCAGGCCAGCACATGCACCAATTTTCCCCTTGAAGACAATTTCAAGATCACAAAAACAGGATAGGCAACCCAGGTGATGCTTGGAAGTGTCCCTGAAATGAGGAGCTGGAACTGGGAGGCTACAGAGGACCAGGCAGCTAGAATTTGCAAGGCCAAATTCCAGAAAGGAGAGAGCTGCCCCCAGAGAGTGTTCCAGAAATATGCGAATGGTGTCACTCAAGTCTTTAGCTGTCCGCTGATCAGGACATGTGTGTAGAGAAACTACTGAAGCCAAGGAAACAGCCATGCCCCCCAAATTAGAGGAAATGATACCTGGAACTCACACAGGCATAGAAATAATTCTGCTTCCCACCACCCAGAGTAGAAAGCCTTCGAACTCAAAGAGCAGTGGACAAAGGATTCAGAAAGATTCTGCTTCATACATGGGCAAAACTCATGCTAAACTAAACATTGTTCTGGTTTTGCCCAACAAAACTTACAAGAAGAATGAGAAAGGGTAAAACTGTTTCCAAGTAACGTAACTGCGTGCCAGAACAGAACTAAAGAATGCTGTATGTATAGATACACAAAATACTCAGCACCAAACAAAGTAAATTTTACAGTGACAAGCATTCAATGAAAAAACCATGGCTGGGTGCGGTGGCTTATGCCTGTAATCCCAGCACTTTGGGAGGTCGAGGCAGGAGGATCATGAGGTTAAGAGATCGAGACCATCCTGGCCAATATGGTGAAACCCCATCTCAACTAAAAATACAAAAATTAGCTGGGCATAATGGCGTGCACCTGCAGTCCCAGCTACTTGGGAAGTTGAGGCAGAAGAATCACTTGAACCCAGAATGCAGAGGTTGCAGTGAGCCGAGATCGCACCCCTGCATTCCAGCCTGGGCGATGGAGTGAGACTCTCTCTCTCTCAAAAAAAAAAAAAAAAAATCACTAGGCATGCACAGAATCAGGAACCACTGATCCAAAATTAGGAGAAAAATAAATCAATCCAAATTATTCTAGAAATGACTTAGATGACAGAATTAATAGACAAGGACAATAAAAATCATTATAACTATACTGCATATAATCAAGAAGCTAGAGAAGAGCTTTAATAGGTTAAAGAAACACAAAAAGATTTAAAAATAGATGAAAATTTAACTTCTAGAGGTGCAAACTACAAGATCACTAGCAGATTAGACACTGCAAAAGGAAAGATTAGTAAACTTGAAGACTTGGCAATAGAAACTGTCCAAAATGAAACAGAAAGAAAAAAAGAGCAGGAGAACAAAAAGGGAGAGAATATCAGTGAACTGTGGGGTAATTTCAAGCAGCCTAATATAATCGGAGTACTCAGAAGAGAAGAGAGAGAAAGGGCAGAAAACAGTATTTGGAGAAACAATGACTGAAACGTCTCCAGATTTAATGAAAGCTTTAAGCTCATAGATCTTAGACTCTCAATGAATTATAAGCAAAAGATCAAGTAAAACTACATTAAGCTACATAATAAGCAATTTGCTGAAAACCAATAGTAGAGAGAAAAATATTAAAAGCAGCCAGAAAAAAGTTATATATTATATATAAATAACAAATACAAGAATGATCCTAAATGGCCCTTTCCTATTCCCCTTAAGACCCTAAAAGATGAAAAATAGAAATTACCATCTCTTTGTGGAGTTTGAATGAAGTCCAGACTGGTTTTCAAATCGAGGTTCGTGACGAAAGGGATACAACTGATTCCAAGAATGGGATCTTGCTTTGTAATGTCCTTCCTGCCAATCTGGACATTTCTTTTTCCTATTGGTCTGTTTTCTCATAGTGACATTTGGATCAATAGATGTTTTATGAGTACCTGCTCTGTGCAAAAGATTCACTTATCTAGAGCCTATTGCAATTTGCAGCTTAACCTGAAGCAAAATCAAGACAAGAGGACAACAGCCTGGGTGCTAGGTCTCAGCTTGACACTTGGTTCTCTGCCAGTCACTCAGAACTCACTTTCTGCCTACATGGTCAATGAGAAAAGTAGAGCTGGGTCGTAATTAGGTGCCCCTGGTTATTGGATAAATATTTTAAATATACTGACACTCCTAGTTGCTTTCCTGTTTGCTTTCCATGTATCAGAAGTTTATGAGTATAAGCTCAATGTACATAAAAGCACAGTGGCAATCACTTTTAAAACTTTGACCAAAAATTTCCGAGCACTTCATATATCAAATAGGATTCTGAACACTGAAATTAGGTCTTTCTCCTTAAGGAGCTCAGAGTTTGGAGACAGTGATTTGTCAATGTAAAGAAAGAAAGCAAGCTGCTAGAACTTTGGGGAAATTTGGAAAGACTGAAATGAAAGGTAATTTTGGATTCACTCAAAAGAGACATGAGCTCATATTTGCAAAAAAAAAAAAAAAAAAAAAATAGGTTTACATTTAAATAGCATATCTTTGCTACAGTGACCCTGAAGCAAAATAAAAGATTATCCAAACATGAGCCCCTGACTTAATGTAGCGGATTTAAGAGACAGTAAAAGCAAAAGTTCAAAATATGATGTTTGTCAAGCCAGATGATGTGATCATCAAGAAATACAGCAAATTACATAAGTCTATGAGAATTTTACATCCTTCAACCCTGCCACTAAGTAACATTACAAATCTCAAATTTGGCTGGAGTTCAACTTTCAAAGGAAAAACAAAATGTGTCCATGCTAGTGAAGAGCATACCCTGAAATGTTACCACAGGATGATCTCTGGGGATCCACAGGTTAAGAAATGGGGTCCCATGATTCATCTGCTTGTACCTACTATTGACATTCCAGTGTCTAATTCCTCTGTCAGGTACAGCAGGCCACAGCAATCATTAATTGAACATCTGTTATGCACAAGGTACTGGGGAGACAAAGGTGTCTCCTTTCAAAAAGCTCAGAGTCCAGCAAAGGTAACATACAAGCATTGCAATGTTCTTTGCCTAAGACAGCACTCAGTAAGCAAATACATTCATGTTTCTTCAGGGAGTTGATTAATAACCTCACATCTGTTCAGATCATATTGGCTCCCAAATGAGTTCAGGTTAGCTCTGGTCTCACCATCAAATCAGTTAGAAAATTCTGGAAATTTTAGAATACAGGATAAAATATGTAGACCTGAATAAAAAAGTAGAGTAGAAGGAACTGACGGACTTCACTTAGGAATATTAAAGGTTTTGCCTTCTGGAAACTTCTCTTTCATTTGTACTTTTATCTGTTCATTTGCATTGCAAATTCAGGACTCCATAATTCTTGATTTCTGTTCTTCTTGTACCTTTCTCAGAATATAGATTGGTTTGGAATACACTGGATGCTTAATACTCTCTTTTTTGAGACAGGGTTTCACTTTCTTTGCCCAGGTTGGAGTGCAGTGGTGCGATCTTGGTGCACTGCAACCTCCACCTCCCAGGCTCAAGCAATCCCCCTGTCTCAGCCTCTCAAGTAGCTGGGACTACAGGCGTGTGCCACCACGCCCGGCTAACTTTTCAATTCCTTCTTGGTAGAGATGGGGTTTCACCATGTATGTTGCCCAGTCTGGTCTCGAACTCCTGAGCTCAAGCAATACACATGCTTAAGCCCCCTGCACTGCTGGGATTATAGGCATGAACCCCCATGCCCAACCTTAATACTCTCTTCATTAAAACAAAGTAACTGTATATATATATAAAACAGCTCACAATTCCACAAATAAATGCTTGTGACAAATGCTTATTATATTAAGTAAAAAAAGCTGGAAACAATTACATATTTTACAGTACATTTAATACAACTTAAAAGTGCATTAAAATCTTCTGGAAAGAAGTACACAAAAATGCAACTGCGACTGCGTTTGAATGATGGAACTGTAAAAGGTTTTTTCCAATTTCTACACTTTTGCAGCTTTCCTTCCAATTTCTTTAACAAACATATATTTAAAAATAAACCTGAAAAAATTCTGGAATCCTACTGAACTTTGAAAAGACTTTACTTTTGTATATTTCCACCGTGATTTTCTTAAGACTTACTTGGTACTAGGAATTTGTTTTCAAGTCTTTCATATTTTTAATAAAATGATTCACAGTTTCTAAATTCCCATGCAAAATTCCCAGCTTCAGCATTAACTAGGTTTCTCATGTGGTACTTCCAGCAATGGGAAGCATGTTTCCCATGTATTCTATGGGAGAATAACTAATGCTGCTTCTGATAAGGCTAAAATGTGTGTCAACATCCAAATTTCCTCCTCCTATGTATTTCTTTAAGTGAGAGAGAAAAAGGAATACCTGTTGATTGCTTATTATGCTTGCTACTCTAGCCTTCAATTTGGTGCAAAATCAATGTACATCTTAACATGGTCAAAGGATTTAGTTCAGTCACGTGTTTTAAACTCTTGTCTTATCACCTAAAGATTTTCTGTGATTATTTTTTGTATTACTTTTTATTGTGGTAAAAGACACATAATATAAAACCTACCAACCTAGCCATGCTTAAGTGCACAGTTCAGTGGTATTAAGCATATTCACATTGTTGTACAACCATCACTATCATTCATCTCCAGAACAGTTTTCATATTGCAAAACTGAGACGCTGTACTCATTAAATAATGACTTCCCATATTTGTATTCTTTATTGTGGCAAAACGCACACAACATAAAAATTTATCATCTTAACCATTTTTAAGCGTACAGCTTAGTGGCATTATGTACATTCATGTTGCTGTGCAGCCATGAAAAACCACCCATCTCCAGAACTCTTCATCTTATAAAACTGAAACTCTGTACCCATTACCAAGAACTCCTCATTCCTCCCTGTCTTCAGTGCCTGGCAACCACCACTATACTTTCATTCTCTCTGAATTTGAATCTGACTACTCTAGCTGTCTCATATAAGTGGGATCATGCAGTATCTGTCTTTACTATAATTGGCTTATTTCATTTTGCATAATGTTCTCAAGGTTCATTCAGGTTATAGCACGAATCGGAATATACTTACTTTAAAAGGCTAAATAGTATTTCATTGTATGTATATACCACATTTTCTTCTTTTTAATTTTTATTTTAGGTTCAGGGATACATGTGCAGATTTGCTATATAGGCAAACTCATGTCACTAGGGTTGTACAGATTATTTAATCGCCCAGGTACTAAGCCTAGTACCCAATAGTTATTTTTACTGCTCCTCCCCCTCCTCCCAACCTCCACCTTCAAGTAGGGCCCAGTGTCAGTTGTTCCCTTCTTTGTGTCCATAACTTCTCATCATTAAGCTCCCACTTATAAGTGAGAACATGTCCTATTTGGTTTCCTGTTCCTGCCTTAGTTTGCTAAGGATAATGGTCCCCAGCTCCATCCATGTTTCTCCAAAGGACATGCTCTTATTTTTTTGTATGGCTGCATAGTATTCCATGTATATGTACCACATTTTCTTTATCCAATCTGTCATTGATGAGCATAGGTTGATTCCATGTCTTTGCTATTGTGAATAGTGCTGCAATGAACATTTATGTGCATGTGTCTTTATAATGGAATGATTTATACTCTTTTGGGTATATACCCAGTAATGGGATTGCTGAATGAAATGGTAGTTCTGTTTAGCTTTTCAAGAAATTGCCACCCTGCTTTCCAAAATGGTTGAACCAATTTACACTGCCACCAACAGTGTATAAGTGTTCCCTTTTCTCCACGGCCTTACCAATATGTGTAAATTTTTGACTTTTCAATAATACTTATTCTGGCTGTTGTGAGATGGTATCTTTTTGTGGTTTTGATTTGCATTTTGGTAATCAGTGATGTTGAGCTTTCTTTTTCATATGCTTGTTGGCTGTTTGTATGTCTTCTTTTGGAAGGTGTCTGTTCATATTCTTTGGCCCTTTTTAATGGGTTATTTTTTTCCTTTTTTTAAATGGGTTTTTTTGTTTTTTCTTATAAATTTAAGTTCCTAATGAATGCTAGGTATTAAACCTTTGTCAGATGCATAGTTTGCAAAATTTTCCTTCCATTTACTCTCTTTACTCTCTTGATGGTTTCTTTTGCTGTGCAGAGCCTCTTTAGTTTAATTAGATCCTGTTGGTCAATTTTTTATTTTGTTGCAATTGTTTTTGGTGTCTTTATCGTGAAATTTTTGCCTATTTCTATGTACAGAATGGTATTGCCTAAGTCGTCTTCCAGAGTTCTTATAGTTTAGGGTTTTACATTTAATCTTTAATCATTTTGAGATAATGTGTGTGTATGGTGTAAGGAAGGGGTCCAGTTTCAATCTTCTGCATATGGCTAGCCAGTTACTTCAGCACCATTTACTGAATAGAGATACTTTTCCCCATTGCTTGTTTTTGTCACCTTTGTCGAATATCAGATGGTCATAAATGTGCAGCATTATTTCTGGGCTCTCTATTCTGTTCCATTGGTCTATGTGTCTGTTTTTGTACCAGCACCATGCTGTTTTGGTTACTGCAGCCCTGTAGTATAGTTTGAAGTCAGGTAACATGACACATCCAGCTTTGTTCTTTTTGCTTAGGATTGCCTTGGCTATCTGGACTCTTTTTTGGTTCCATATGAATTTCAAAATCATTTTTTCTAGTCTGTGAAGAATGTCATTGATAGTTTAATAAGAATAGCACTAAATCTATCAATTGCTTTGGGCAGTACAGCCATTTTAATGATATTGATTCTTTCTAACCATGAGCATGGAATGTTTTTCCATTTGTGATTTCCATCTCTGATTTCTTTGAGCAGTGTTTTGAAATTCTTTCTAAAGAGGTCTCTCACCACCTGGTTAGCTGTATTCCTAGGTACTTTATTGCTTTTGTGTCAATTGTGAATGGGATTGCATTCCCAATTTGGCTCTCAGCTTGAGTGCTGTTTGTGTATAGGAATGCCACTTATTTTTGTACATTGATTTTGTATCCTAAAAGTTTGCTAAAGCTGCTTTTTAGGTCAAGGAGCTTTTGGGAAGAGACTATGGGGCATTTTAGGTGTAGATTCATGTCACCTGCAAACAGGGATAGTTTGACTTACTCTCTTCCTATTTGAATGCCCTTTCTTTCTTTCTCTTGCCTTGTTGCCCTGGCCAGGACTTCCAATATTATGTTAAATAGGAGTGGAGAGCAAAGTCATCCTTGTCTTGTGCCGGTTTTCAAGGGAAATGGTTTCAGCTTTCCCCCATTCAGTATGATATTGACTGTGGGTTTGTCATAGATGACTCTAATTATTTTGAGGTATGTTCCTTCAATACCTAGTTTAATAAGTTTTTAACATGAAGGGATATGAATTTTATCAACAGTCTTTTCTGCATCTATTGAAATAATTGTGTGCTTTTTGTCTTTAGTTCTGTTTATGTGATGAATCATTTATTTGCATATTATTTGCATATGTTGAATCAATGATTTGCATATGTTGAACCAACCTTGCATTCCAGGAACAAAGCCTACTTGATCATGGTGAATTAGCTTTTTAATGTACTGCTGGATTCAATTTGCAAGTATTTTGTTGAGGATTTTTGAATCAATGCTCCTCATGGATATTGGTCTGAAGTTTTATTTTCTGTTGTGTCTCTGCCAGGTTTTGGTGTCAGGATGATACTGGCCTCACAGATTGAGGTGAGGAGGAGTCCTTCCTACTCAATTTTTGGAATAGTTTCAGTATGACTAGTACTACTTCTTCTTTGTACATCTGGTAGGATTTAGCTGTGAATCCATCTGGTCTTGGGTTTTTTTGTTGGTAAGCTCTTTATTACCAATTCAACTTTGGAGCTAGTTATTGTTCTCTTCCGGAAATCAATTTCCTCTTCCCTTGTCTTGGGAGAGTGTAAATGTCACGAAATTCATCCATCTCTTCTAGATTTTCTAGTTTGTGTGCATAGAGGTGTTCATAGTAGCCCCCCATTCCTCCCTCTCTTCAGTTTCTGACAATCACTTTCACTTTCATTCTGTATGAATTTGACTATTCTAGTTGTCTCTATAAATAGCATCACGTAGGATTTGTCCTTGTCATAATTGGCTGATTTCATTTTGCATAATGTTCTCAAGGTTAATTCAGGTTATAGTATGCATCAGAATATACTTCCTTTTAAAGGCAAAATAGTATTTTATTGTGTGTACATGTATATATTTTCTTTTCCATTCATTGTCAATTTCACATTTTCTTATCTATTCATTGTCAATAAATAATAGGGGGGTTTGTAGCTTTGGGCTATGTGAATAAAGCTACTAGGAACATATGGATTTACAAATGTCTCTTTGAGATTCTGCTTTCAATGCTTTTGGGTATACATCTAGAGACAAAATAGCTAGACTATAGGGTAATTCTATTTTTAATTTTTTGAGGAACCACCACATTGGCTGCACCATACTAGCTGCACAATTTTACATTTATACTAGCAATGTACAACATTCCAATGTTTTCACCAACTGGACATCACTTATGTTCTGTTTTTTGATGGTAGCCATCCAAACAGGGTGGTATCTCATTGTGGTTTTTATACACATTTCCTTAATGATTAGTGATGTTGAGGATGTCTTCATGTGCTTAACGGCCATTTGTATATCTTAGTTGGTGAAATGTGTATTTAAGTCCATTACCCATTGTTTTCATGTGTTTAATGGCCTTTTGTATATCTTACTTGGAGAAATGTCTAAGTCCATTGTCAATTTTTTAATTGAATTTTTTTTGTTTTAAGTTTTAGGAGTTTTCTATATATTCTTGATATTAATACCTTAGCAGATAATTATTTACAGGTATATTCTCCCACTTTGTGGGTGGCTTCTTTACTCTAGTGATAGTGTATTTTGATGTACAAAAGTGTTAATTTTCATGAAGCATATTTTTGGTCTATATTTTTCTTTTGTTTCCTGTGCCTTTGTTGTCATGCCCAAGAAATCATTACTAAATATAATGTTGTGGATATTTTGCCTTGTGTTTTCTTCTAGGGGTTGTATAGTTTTAACTCTGATGTTTAGGTTTTTGATCCATTTGAGTTAATTTTTGTATATGATATTAGGCAAGAGTTCATTCTTTCATATGTAATATCCAGTTTTTCCAGTAGCATTTGTTGAAAAGACTATACTTTCCACTATTGAATGTTTTTCACTCGCTTCTTAAAAATTGTTTGACCATATATACAAGGGTTTACTTCTGGGCTCTTTATTCTAGTCCACTCTTCTACATGTCTATCTTAATGCCAACACTACACATTTTAAATATTGCTGTAGCTTTATAGTTAGTTTTGAAACTACGAAGTGTGAGACCTTGACCTATTTTCTTCTTTTATAAGATTATTTTGGAAATTATGGATCAACTGAAATTCCATTTAAATTTTAAGATGTATTTTCTATTTCTGCAAAGAAAATTGTTGGATTTTGAAAGACATTGCATTAAATCTGTAGATCACTTTAAATAGTACCAACATCTTAGTAAGACTGTCTTCCAATCACTTAATAAGGTATCTTTCTACTTACTTATATCTTTAATTTCTTCCAGCAATGTTTTGTAGTTATTATTGTGCAAGTGTCTCATCTCCTTGGTTTAATTGATTTCTATATTTGATGTTCTTTTTGATGCTATTGTAAATGAAATTGTTTTCCTAATTTTCTTTTGGATTGTTCATTGTTAGTGTAAACAAATGCAACTGATCATTGTGTGTTAATTTTATATCCTGCTACTTTGCTGAATTTGCTTATTAGTTCTATCATTTTGTGAAATAGAATTTTCTACAGGTAAGATCCTGTCATCTGTGAACAGAGAAAATTTTACTTTTTCCTTACAATTTGATATGTGTTTTTAATTTTTCTTCCCTAATTTCTCTGGCTAAAACTTCCAGTACAATGCTAAATCAAAGTGGTACAAACAAGTATCCTTGTCTTATTCTTCATCTTAGAAGAAAATTTTCAAGTCTTTCACCACTGAAGGTGATAGGGCAGATTTTCATACATGATTTTTATTATGTTAGATTTCTTCTATTTTTAATTTGTTGAGTATTTTTATTTTAGAAGGGTATGAAATTTTGTCAAATGCTCTGTCTACATCAAGTGAGATAATAATATGAATATCCTGCCCTTTTTCACTAATGTAGTGTATTATATTGATTGATTTCTGTGTGTTGAACCATCTTTGCCTTCCAAGAATAAATGTCTTTTAATCATAGTTTTTAAGCCTCTTTAGATGCTGCTGAATTCAATTTGTTGGGGAATTTTACATCAATACTCATGAGGGACATTGTCCTGTAGATTTATTTGCTTATCAGTCTTTGTCTGGCTGTAGTACCAGGACTTGCTAACCTCATAGAATGAGTTAGTAAATATTTCCTCCTCTTTAATTCTCTCTTTTTTTTTTTTTTTTTTTTGAGTCAGAGTCTTACTCTTTTGCCCAGGCTGGAGTGAAGTGGCACAATCTTGGCTCACTGCAAC
Source organism: Papio anubis (assembly GCF_008728515.1). Taxonomy (NCBI): domain Eukaryota; kingdom Metazoa; phylum Chordata; class Mammalia; order Primates; family Cercopithecidae; genus Papio; species Papio anubis. Next base: position 7,854,298 of record NC_044985.1, read on the forward strand.
CTTCACCCCATAGGTTCTCTTTTTTTAACACTTATTTGCTGTGTCTCATGAATTTCGATATACTGTGCATCTTCTCATTCATTTCTATTTTATAATTTCTTTCACTTTTTATCCATTGGCTATTTAGGAGTGTGTTGTTTAATTTCCACCAATTTGTGAATTTTTTGCTTTCCTTTCTATTACTTATATCTAACTTCATCCTGTTGTGGTCAGGAAAGATACTTTGCATAATACACATATTTTTTAATCTATTGAGCGTTGGCCTAACATATTATTTATCCTGGAGAATAGTCCTTATGCACTTGAGAATAATGTGTATTCTGTTGATCTGTAGAATTGTCCACGTTCTCTATTTTCTTACTACCTTTTGTCTGGTTGTTTCATCCATTATTTAGAGTGGGATATAAAAGTTTCTGACTATTATTACTACAGAATTATCTGTTTCTTCCTATAATTCTGTCAATTTTTTACTTTGTATTTTGTGATGGTCTGTTATTAGATAGATTAATGTTTATAAGTGTTAGGTTTTCTTGCTGTCTTAAAACTTGTATAATATATAAGGAGTTTTTTGGTCTATTATAATTTTTTTATATAAATTTGATTTTGTCCCATATTAGCATAGCCACCCTGATCTATTTTTGTTCCTATTTGCATGTAATATATTTTTTCACTCCTTCACTTTCAGCCTGATGTGTTTTTGGATTAAAAGTGAGCCTCTTATAGATAGCATAGAGTTCCATCATGTTTTTCTTATACATTATGTCAATCTCTGCTTTTTATTGAATAATTTAATTCATTTACATTTAAAGCCATTTTACTATTTATTTTGTAGATTGAATCTTTTTGTCCCTCATTTTCTGCATTACTGTCTCCTTTTATATTTGGTTTTCGTGGTGGTGGTGGTGTTGTGTTGGGGTGTGTGTGTGTGTATGTGTAAAATCTTTTAATCCCTCTCTCATTTGTTTTCGTGTATATTCAACGGTCATTTCCTTTGTGATTACTATGGGGATTATATTTACCATCCTAAAATTATAACACCCTAATTTGAATGTACAAGAGCTTGAGTTTAATAACATGCAAACCTGTTTGTATACAGTTCATTACCCACCACATTTCAGTTTTTGGTGTTACAAAATTACTTCTTTATGCTTTGTGTGTTCAAAACTGTAGACTAATAATTGAGTTTCTACAAATTAGTCTCTAAAATCATATAAAAAAGTAGAATTTCAAATCAAAGTTACAATAATTCTGGCTTTTAGACTAATAGATTTTTTATTCTATTGTCTTTTAAGTCACATATAAAATAACATGAAGTTACAAATCAAAGTCACAATAACACTGGATTTTATAATTGCCCATGTATTTACTTTATCAAGATTTTTGTGTCTTCATATGGCCTCATGTTACTGTCTAGTGTCCTTTCCTTTCAACTTGAAGTTCTCCCTCTAGCATTTTTTGCAGGACAGGTTAGTGGTAACAACTTCCTCTGATTGTATTTATCTATATCTGTCTTAATTTCCCCTACTTCCAATAGACAGTTTTGCTGGATATAGGATTCTTGATTATTTTATCAAAAAATGTTAGCACTTTGAATACATCAGGTCAGTGCCCTCTAGCCTCTAAATGAAAAATCGACTGATAATCTTATTTAGGTCTCTGGTATATGATGAGCCACTTCTCATTTGCTGCCTTCAAGATTCTGTCTTTGTCTCTGTCTATTGACTGTATGATTACAATGTGTCTTAGTGTAGATCTTTTGAGTTTATTCTACTTGAAGTTCATTGAACTTCCTGCATCTTTATATTAATGTCTTTCATCACATTAGGGAAATTTTCAACCATTATTTGTTTCAAATACTTTATAGATCCCTTTCTCATTCTTTTCTACTTCTGGAAATCTTACAATACGTATGTTGATCTGCTTGATGTTGTCAAACAGGTCTCTTAGGCTCAATTTACTTTTCTTCAATCTTTTTTTCTTTGCCTTCTTCAGACTTAATAATTTCAGTTGTCTGATATTCAAGTTCTCTAATTCTTTCTTTCTGCTCAAATTTGTTTTTGTGTCCCTCTAGTGAATCTTTTATTTGTAACTGTAATTTTCAGTTACAGAATTTCTTAGTTCCTTCCTATGGTTTTGGTATCTTTACTGATATTCCTATTTTGTGCACACATTATCCTGGACTTTCTCCATTTCTTTCTTTAGTTCTTCGAATATCTTTAAGACAGTGGTTTTAAAATCTTGTCTGGTAGGCATACTGTCTGGTCTGTCTCAGGAATAGTTTCTGGGTTTTTTTTCCTTTTAATGGACCATATGTTCCTAGTTCTTTGTATGCCTTATGATTTTGTTGTTGTTGCAAAAAACTGAACATTAAATTTAATGATACATTAGCTCTGGAAATCAGATTCCGCCTTATCTACAGGGTTTGTTGTTTTAAATTATTGTAGGTTATCGTTGTGCTAAGAATCAGCCTAAAGTATAAAGTCAAGGTCTTCTTAGACGTTTTCTGAACCTCCATCCTTCCGTTGGTAGGCACAGTGACTTTCTAAATCCTTCAGTATATGCAGTTACTTTTGAATGTCTTAGTTCTTAGCTTTCTGGCTCTTAAATAGTGTACAAGAGAAAAATAAAGGAGGAAAAAAATTTCTATTTAAATACTCTAGAAAATACTCCAACATGATGAGGTGGGGTTTGTAGGTTTGCAACAACGAGAAGGGGTTGCAATGATGGCTACCTGCCTCTGTATCTGGAGTTGTGCTATCAGAAGTAGAAATCAGCCAAGTGAAAATTCCTGATATTTGGGGGCAGTGTTCTTATTGCTCACCATGATTACCGCAAACTTAGCTGCTCCTGGAATATGTGCACAGCTGCCTATCATGAAGGTAAAGGGTGGGAGATGAATAGCCACTGCTGAACTAAAAACAGAAATTAACCACAATTTACAGTGTAAGCTTTGGCCTGGATATTGCAAGCATTATAATAGACTCTAGAGTACCAAAATAGTTACATCAGACAAATTCTGTCAGTGCAATTATTGTCTAGGTGGAAAGATGGATTATTGCTGCTTCTTACTTTGCCATCTGCTCAGAATATTCTTTACGTTTTGATTTTGGCAAAGCAGATTTTATCTTCCAATAACTTTATAGGATTATTTAAACACAATGATTCTTCAGATTATTCTAATAAAGTGAGATATATATTTCCAAATTTATTTTGTAAGATGCACATTGTGTTAACTATTTGTGATAAAGATTTTTGAAACATAAGTCAATGTCTTTTCCCTAAGAGCTTAGAATCTACTCATTACAACAGTTCTCACTACAGACAAACTATGAAATCGTATGTTCTTACAACAAAGCATTAGTAGGACTGAAGTAATATCATTAAAACATGAAATACAAACATATTAAAGGGCACCAATTGTATCCCAGTTCAAGATGGCTGACTAGAGACATTAGACACTTGTGCTCTCTAGAAAGAAGAACCAAAATTGTGAACAAACAGTCATACCTCAAGTAGAATATCTAGGAAAACACACTAGAGTCCAACAGAGAAATCATGGCAAACATATGAGGCACGGAAAAGAAGGAAGCAAATGACCAGCTTTGTCAAGATTGGCTGGAAGCCTGGAAGGGCTTTGTATTGTGGAGAAAGGGTAAGTGAGAGAACTTTAGCGGTCCACATCTGCATTATTGCAATCTGAACCACAGGAGAGCTCTTCTACCCGCAGAAACCCTGACACTAGTGTAGGCAGCAGTTTGGACACCCTACAAGGGTATTGCACCAGATAGGAAACTCGTGCAGGGCCACATATTCCCCTGAAGCTGAAGATGGGTGTCATTGTGAGAGCACAGCAGTCCTGGGAATGCATCCTGCACTAGAACCATAAGCTCCATACCTTCACATCCCTGAATGAACAAAAATTTTGATATATGGACAAACACAAAGTGGCCAAATACACAAATTATCACCATCCCTGAAAGTGAGGAGAAAACCAAAGGATTCAAAACCTATTTAACAAAATAATGCATGCAAACTTTCAAAGTCTAGCTAGAGATTTAGAAATTCAGATCTTCAATCACGTACCAAGGAAAAATGACTCCTTCACCATACATTATAATCAAACTATCTGAAGTCAATAACCAAAAGAAAATTCTAAAAACAGCAAGATAAAAGGGTATAGACATTTATAAGAGAGTTTTCATCAGACTAGCAGTGGATTTCTTTGCAGAAACCTTGCAGTCCAGAAAAGAATCAGAGCATATATTTAAAGTACTGAAATTGTTTTCTAAAAAAGTCTGCTGCCCAAGGATATTGCACTCGGCAAAATTATCTTTCATAAATGAAGGAGAAATAAAGTCTTTACCAGATAAGCAAATATTGAGGAAATTCACTACCCCTAGACTTGCCTTACAAGAAATGCTCAGAGGAGTTCTAAACCTGGAAGTGGAAGGGCAACAGTTACCATCATGGAAACATATGCAAATATAAAACTCACTAGTAAAGCAAACACACAAATGAGGAAGAAGGTGACTCAAGTGGTACCACCACAGAAAATTCACAAACCACAAAGGCAATCAAGAGAAAAAGAAAAGAACAAAGAATATGCAAAAGAACCAGAAAACAATTAAATATAAGCCAGGAACAAAGCCTCAGATATTAAAAATACCTTAAGAGTAAATGAATTAAAGTCTCCATTTAAAGGATAGAGACTGCCTGCATAGTTTAAAAAAATGGTCCAACTATATGTTACTACATGAAATGAGCTTTACCTGTAAAGATACATACAGACTAAAAGCAAGGGAATGGAAAATAACATTCTACACAGATGAAAACCAAATGTAAGCAGGAGTAGCTATACTTATGTCAGATAAAACAGATTTTAAGTTAAAAAAAAGTACAAAAAGGAAAAAGAAGGTCATTACATAATGAGAAATGAATCAATTCAGCAAGTGAGTATAACAATTTTAAATATATATGCACCCAATGCTGGAGTACCCAAATACACAAAACAAATCTTACTAGATCTAAAGCAAAAGATAGACTCTAATACAATAACAGTAGGGGACTTCAACACCCCACTCTCCACATTAGACAGATCATCCAGACATAAAATAAACAAATAAACATGCACTTAAATTGGACTTTTGACCAAATAGACTTAATAGACATTTACAGAACATTTTATCTAACAACTGCAGAATACACATTCCTCTCATCAGTGCACAAAACATTCTCCAGGGAAGACCATATGTTAGGACACATAACAAGTCTCAACAAATTTTTAAAAACTGAAATATCAAGTATCTTCTGAAATGATAACGGATAAAAACTAGAAATCAATACCAAGAGGAGCTTTTAAAACTACAGAAACATGCAGAGAAACAGTGAGTGAATGTGCAACCACACTTATCTCATGGATCTTTGCAACCCTCTGGCCAGGAGATCCCCTTGTGAACCCAATCCACCAGGGCCTTTGGTCTGACACACAGAGCTGCATGAAGTCTCAACAGAGCAGCTGCTTAGGCACACACAAAGTTCCAGGAGCTTTACAAACTCTGACTCCGGGATCCCCAGCAAAGGTGACTACAACTCAGGCAAGGAGGGAGGTTGGAACTCCATACATACCCGTAGGAAGGCAGCTGAATCCAGAGGGCTGTGCAGTGTCAGTCTGCAGGCCCCGCTTCCATGGTGTCTCAAAGGATAAGACTCACTGGCTTGGAATTCCAGCCAGCCCCTGGCAACAGGGTTGAACCTACCTGGGATGGGACAAAGTTCCCGAGGGGAGGGGCAGGCTGCCATCTTAACTAGACGACTCAGCCATTCCAGTCTGCAGGCTTTGCAGAGCCCAAACATATTGGGGGTAGAAGGGATCACACAACACAGCAGTTACCCTACCATAACATGGCCAGACTGCCTCTTTGTTTTGTTTTGTTTTTTGTTTGTTTGTTTGTTTGAGACAGAGTCTCGCTCTATTTCCCAGGCTTGAGTGCAATGGTGCAATCTCGGCTCACTGCAACCTCTGCCTCCCAGGTTCTAGCGATTCTCCTAACTCAGCCTCCCAAGTAGCTGGGATTACAGATGCCTGCCACCACATCTGGCTAATTTTTGTATTTTTAGTAGGGAGAGGATTTCACCATATTGGTTAGGCTGATCTCTAACTCCTGACCTCAGGTGATCCACCCAACTTGGCTTCACAAAGTACTGGGATTACAGGCATGAGCCACCATGCCCAGCCCAGACTGCCTCTTTCAGCTGGTGTCTGATCCATTCCTCTTCACTGGGCAGAACTTCCCAGCAGGGAACTCCAGCTACCCCTGCCAATATTCTTCAGCCAACGGAGTTTTGATTTCTCCCTAAGAGGGGGTGCCTGGGTTAAGGGGTGAGCCACCATATTTGCTGTTTGGTCAACTCAGTCATTCTAGCCTGTGGGCTTTGGAGAGTCCAAGTTGACCAAGGCAGAAGTCGTACCTGAATGGACTATTTCCTTAAGTGGGTACCTTATCTGTCCCCAGCTGTGGTCTCCAGCTGCTCCTGCCAATGTTCTCTGGTCAGAAAACGTTTGAAAACTTCCTCAAATAGAGTTCCTAGAGGGAGAGGCAGGCCACCATCTTTGCTGTTTCAGCAACTTAGCCATTCCAGCCTCCCGGCTTTGGAAGCTGAAGCCAAATGCAGGTGAAAACAGTACCCCAGGATAGCACAGCTGCTTTGTGAAAGCATGAGTAGTCTGCCTCTTTTAGTAGGTCCACAGCCCCATTCCTCCTAAGTGGATGAGACATCCCAACCAGGGTCTTCAGCTACCTCCTACAGGTGCATTCAGGCTGGCAACAGGTCTGTACTCCCTTGGGACAGAGCTCCCAGAGAAAGTGGCAGGCTGTCATTTTTTGCTGTTTTGCAGCCTTCACTGGTGACACCTCCACGTACGGGAAAATCTGAGACAACTAAGGACTGCAGTGAATGCCCAGCAAACCACACCAGCCCTATGGAAAAGTGACCAGACTGTTAAAAAAAGAAAAACAACAACAACAGCAACAAATCACATCCAACAGTCAGCATCCTCAAAGATTGAATGTAGAAAAGCCCACAAAGGGCCAGGTGTGGTGGCTCATGCCTGTAATCCCAGAACTTTGGGAGGCTGAGGCAGGTGGATCATGAGGTCAGGAGTTCAAGATCATACTGGCCAACATAGTGAAACCCTGTCTTTACTAAAAAAACACACACACACAAAAGAGAGAAAAATTAGCCTGGTGTGGTGGCAGGCACCTGTAATGCTAGCTACTCAGGAGGCTGAGGAATCTCTTGAACCCAGGAGGCAGAGGTTGCAGTGAGCTGTTGCACTCCAACCTGGGTTATGGTGGTAGACTCCATCTCAAAAACAAAAAACAAAAAACAAAGAAAGGAAAGCCCACAAAGATGAGAAAGTATCAGTGCAAGAACACCAAAAACTCAAAAAGCAAGTGCCCTCTCTCCTCCAAATAACCACATCACCTCTCCAGCAAAAGTTCAGAACTCGGCTGACGCTGATATGGCTGAAAAATCAGAAGTAGACATCAGAATGTGAATAAAAATAACATCACTGATCTTAATCAGCATGCTCTAACTCAAAGCAAGGAAGCTAAAAATCATAGTAAAACATTGCAGATGCTGATAAAATAGCCAGTATAGAGAAGAACATAGAGCTTAAAAACACAGTACAAGAATTTCATAATGCAATTGAAAGTATTAATAGCAGAATAGACCAAGAGGAGGAAAGAATCTCAGGGCCTGAAGACTGTCTTTATGAAATAATACAGACAGACAAGAATAGAGAAAAAAGAATGGAAAGGAATGAACAAAACTTCTGAGCAGTATGGGATTATGTAAAGAGACTGATTGATAAAGTTTGGCTGTGTTCCCACCCAAATCTCATCATGAACTGTAGTTCCCATAATCCCCATGCGTTGCAGGAGGGACCCAGTGGAAGGTAAGTGAATTCTGGCGTGGGTTTTTCTCATGCTGTTCTCGTGATAGTTAATAAATCTCATGAGATCTGATGGTTTTATAAATGGCAGTTCCCCTGCACAGGCTCTCCTGCCTGCTGCCATGTAAGACATGCCTTTGTTCCTCCTTTGCCTTCTTCCATGATTGTGAGGCCTCCCCACATGCAGAACTGTGAGTCCATTAAACCTCTATTCTTTATAAATTACCCAGTCTCGGGTATGTTTTCATTAACAATGTGAGAACAGGCTAATACAGTAAATTGGCACTAAGTAGTGGGGTACTATTGTAAAGATTCCCAAAAATGTGGAATACACTTTTGAACTAGGTAATAGGCAGAGGATGGAACAGTTTGGATGGCTGAGAAGAAGACAGGAAAATGTGGCAAAGTTTGGAACTTCCTGGATACTTGGAAGGCTCAGAAGATGGAAGATGTGGGAAAATTTGGAACTTCCTAGAGACTTGTTGAATGGATTTATCAAAATGCTGATAGTGATATGGACAATCAAGCCTGGGCTCAGGTGGTCTCAGACGAAGATGAGGAACTTGTTGGGAACTGGAGCAAAGATGACTCTTGTTATGTTTTAACAAAGAGACTGGTGGCATTTTAACCCTGCCCTAGAGATCTATGGAAGTTTGAACTTGAGAGATGATTTAAAGTATCTGTCAGAAAAAATTTCTAAGTGGCAAAGTGTGCAAGAGGAAGCAGAGCATAAAAGTTTGAAAAATTTGCAGCCTGATGATGCAGTAGGAAACAAAAACCAATTTTCTGAAAAGGTATTCAAGTTGGCTACAGAAATTTGCGTAAGTAACAAGGAGCAAAATGTTAATTACCAAGACAATGGGGAAAATCTCTCCAGGGCATGTCAGAGGCCTTTTTGGCATCCCTTCCCATCACAAGCTCAGAGGCCTAGGAAGAGAAAAGGATTTTTTGGATTGGATTCAGGGCTCCTGCTGTTTGCAGCCTTGGGATTGGTGCCCTGCATCCTAGCCACTCCAGCCATCACTAAAAGGGCCAATGTACAGCTCAGGCTGCAGCTTCAGAGGGTGAAAGCCCCATGTTTTGGCAGCTTCCATGTGGTGTTGAGCCTGTAGGTGCACAGAAGTCAATAATTGGGGTTTGGAAAGTTCTACCTAGATTTCAGAGGATGTATGGAAACATCTGGATGTCCAGGCAGAAGTTTGCTGGAGGGGTGGGGCCCTCATGGAGAACCTTTTCTAGGGAAGTGCAGAAGGGAAATGTGGGGTTGGAGGCCCCACAAGAGTCCTCTCTGGGGCACTGCCAAGTGGAGCTGTGAGAAGAAATCCATGGTTCTCCAGATCCCAGAATGTTAGATCCATTGACAGCTTGCACCGTGCATCTGGAAACACCACAGGCACTCAATGATAGCCTGTGAAAACAGCTGAGAGGAGGGCTGTACCCTGAAAAAGTCACAGCAGTGGAGCTGCCAAAGGCCATGGGAGACCACCTCTTGCATCAGCATGACCTGGATGTGAGACATGGAGTCAAAGAAGATAATTTTGGAACTTTAAGGTTTAATGACTGCCCTATTGGATTTTGGGCTTGCACAGAGACTGTAGCCCCTTTACTGTGGTCAACTTCTCCCATGTGAAATGTCTGTATTTGCCCAATGCCTATAGCCCATTGTGTTTAGCAAGTAACTAACTTGCTTTTGATTTTAAAGGCTCATAGGCAGAAGGGACTTGCATGTCCCAGATGAAACTTTGGGCTTGGACTTTTGAGTTAATGTTGGGATGAGTTAAGATTTGTGGGACCATTGGAAGGGCATGATTGCATTTTGAAATGTGAAAACATGAGATTTGGTATGTGTCAAGGGCCGAAATATATGGTTTGGCTGTGACTTCACCCACATCTCATCTTGAATGCTAGTTTTCATAATTCCTATGTGTCACTAGAGGGACCTGGTGGGAGGTAATTGAACCATGGGGGCGGTTTTTTCTATGCTGTTTTCATGATGGTGAATAAGTCTTGTGAGACCTGATGGTTTTTTAAAGGGCCATTTCCTTGTACACACTCCCTTGCCTGCTGCCACAGAGGACATGAATTTGTTCCTCCTTCACCTTCTGCCATGACTGTGAGGCATCCCCAGCCATGTGGAACTGTGAGTCCATTAAACCTCTTTTTCTTTATAAACTACCCAGTCTCAGGTATGTTTTTATTAACAGTGTGAGAACAGGCTAATACACCAACTCTGTGACTGATTGGTGTATCAGAAAGAGCAAGGGAGAATGGTTGCAATTTGGAAAACATATTTCAGGATAACATCCATGAGAACTTCCTCAATTTTGCTAGATGTGCCAACATTCAAATTCACAAAATGCAGAGAACCCCAGTAAGACACCCCATGAGAAGATCATCCCCAAGACATATAATTACTAGAGTCTCCAATGTCAAAATGAAAGAAAAAAATGTTAAGAGTTACCAGAGAGAAAGGCCACATCACATACAGAGGGAACCCCATCAGATTAACTGTGGGCCTCTGACTGGAGCTCTGTAAACCAGAATGGATTGACAGTTAATATTCATCATTATTAAGGAGAAGAAATTCCTACCTAGAATTTTATATCTGGCAAAACTGAGCTTCATAAGTGAAGGAGAAATAATATCCTTTTTAGACAAGCAAATGTTGAAGGAATCCAGTACCATTAGTCCTGTCTACCAGAACTCCTGAAGGAAGCACTAAATATGGGAAGGAAAAAACACTACCTGCCCCTACAAAAACACACTGAAATACACAGACCAGTGACACTGTAAAGCAACCACATAAACTAGTCTGCAAAATAACCAGCTAGCATCATGGTTACAGGACCAAATCTACACATAATAATACTAAAAGTAAATAGGCTGAATGTCCCAATTAAAAGACAGAGTGGTAAGCTGGATGAAGAACCAAGGCTCATTGGTACGCTGTCTTCAAGAGACTCATCTCACATGCACATACTCATAGGCTTAAAATAAATGAATGGAAGAAAATTTGCCAAACAAATGGAAAACAGAAAAAAGCAGGGGTTGCAATGCTAGTTTCTGACAAAACACACTTTAAACCACAAAGATCAAAAAAGACAGAAAAGGACATTACATAACGGTAAAGGGGTCAATTCAACAAGAAGAGCTACCTATTTTAAATAAATACGCACCAAACATAGAAGCACCCATATTCATAACGCAGGTTCTTAGAAACCTTCAAAGATATGTAGGTCCCCACACAATAATAGCTGGAGACTTTAACACCCCACTGAAAAATATTAAACAGATCATCCAGACAGAAAATTAACAAAGATATTTAGGACCCAAACTCAGCTCTGTATCAAATGAACCTGACAGATGTCTACAGAACTTGCCCACCACCCCCTCACCATTAAAAGCAACAAAATATAAATTCTCATTGCCGCTGAAACGTACTTTGAAACTGATCACATAATTGGAAGTAAAACACTCCTTAGCAAATGTAGAAGAACTGAAATTGTAACAAACAGTCTTTTGGACAATATTGCAATCAAATTAGAACTCAAGACCAAGATACTCACTCAAAACTATACAATTTTATGGAAATCGAATAACTTTCCCCAGAATGACTTTGAGTAAATAATGAAATCAAGGCAAAAAACAAGAAGTTCCTTGAAACTAATGAGAACAAACACACAATGTACCAGAATCTCTGGGACACAGCTAAGAGAGAAATTTATAGCACTAAATGCCCACATCAAAAAGCCAGAAAGATCTCAAGTTAAAAACATATTATCACAACTAAAACCACTAGAGAACCAAGAGCAAACCAATCCCAAAGCTAGCAGAAAACAAAAAATAAACAACACTAGAGCTGCACTGGAGGAGATAGAAATGTGGAAAACCATTCAAAAGATCAATGTATCCAGGAGATGGTATTTTGAAAAAAATTAATAAAATAGACCACTAACTAGACTGATAAAGAAAAGAGAGAAAATTCAAATAAAAATAATCAGAAATGATGAGGGGAATATTACCACTGACCCCAAAGAAATACAAACAACTATCGAAAAATATTATAAAAACCTCTATGTACATAAACTAGAAAATCTAGAAGAAATGAATACATTTCTGGACACATATACCCTCCCAAGACTGAACCAGGAAGAAATTGAGTCCCTGAATAGACCACTAATGTGTTGTGAAAGTGAGGCAGTAATAATTAGCATACCAATCAAAATAAGCCCAGGATCAGATAGGATTCACAGCTGAATTCTATCAGATATACAAAGAAGAACTGGTACCATTCCTACTAAAACTATTCCAAAAAATTGAAAGGAAGGGACTCCCCCCGTAACTCATTCTATGAGGCCAGCATCATTCTGATACCAAAACTTGGCAGAAACACAACAGAAAAAGACATCTTCAGGCTGATATCCTTGATGAGGATTGATGCAAAAATACTCAACAAAATACTGGCCAAGTGAATCCAGCAGCACATCAATAAGCTAATCCACCAAGATCAAATAGGTTTTATTCCTAGGATGCAAAGTTGGTTCAACATATGCAAATCAATAAATGTGATTCATCACATAAACAGAACTGAAGGTAAAAAACACATGATTATCTCAATCAAATTTAACATGCCTTTATGTTAAAAACACTCAATAAACTAAATATTAAAGGAACATACCTCAAAATAATAAGAGCCATCTATGACAAACCCACAGCCAACAACATACTGAATGTGCAAAAGCTGAAAGCATTCCCCTTGAAAATCAGCACAAGACAAGGATGCCCTCTCTTACCACTTCTATTAAATATAGTATTGGAAGTTTTGGCCAGAGCAACCAGGCAAGAGAAAGAAATAAAGAACATTCAAATAGGAAGATAGGAAGCCAAATTATCTCTGTTTGCAGACCACATAATCCTATACCTGGAAAGCTCCATCATCTGAGATCAGAAGCTTCTTACGCTAGTAAACAGCTTCAGCAAAGCCTCAGGGTAAAAATTCAATGTGTAAAAATCACTAGCATTCCTACACACAAACAAGAGACAAGCAGAGAGCAAAATTACGATCGAACTTCCGTTCACAATTTTTACAAAAAGGAAAAAATACCTAAAAATACAGCTAACAAGAGAAATGAAAGATTTCTACAAGGAGAACTACAAACCACTATTCAAAGATATTAGCAATGACATAAACAAATAGAAAAGCATTTCATGCTCATGAATAGGAAGAATCAATATTGTGAATATGGCCATACTGCCCAAAACCATGTATAGGTTCAATGTTATTTCCGTTAAACTACCGCTGACATTCTTAACAAAACTAGAAAAAACTCTTTTAAAATTTATATGGAATGAAAAATGAGCCTGAATAGCCAAAGCAATACAAAGCAAAAGGAACAAAGCTGGAGGCATAATGCTACCCAATTTCAAATATACTGTACAGCTACAGTAACCAAAACAGCATGGTATTGGTACAAAAACAGACACATAGACCAATGGAACAGAATAGAGAACCCAGAAATAAGACTGCACATCTACAACTAACTGATCTTTGACAAAGCTGAGAAAAACAAACAGAGGGGAGAGGACTCTATTCAATAAATGGTGCTAGGATAACTGGCTAGCCAATGCAAAAGATTGAAACTGGATCCCTTCCTTATACCATATACAAAAATTAACTCAAGGTAAATTAAAGCCTTAAATGTAAAACACAAAACTATACAAACCCTGAAAGACAAACTAGGCAATACCATTCAGGACACAGGCATGGGCAAAGATTTCATGAGAAAAATGCCAAAAATAATTACAACAGAAGCAAAAATTGTCAAATGGAATCTAAATAAACAAAGGAGCTTGTGCACAGCCAAAGAAACTATCAACAGAGTAAACAGCAATGTAAAATATTAGAAAAAATTTTTGCAATCTGTACATCTGACAAATATCTAATATCCAACATCTATAAGAAACTAAATCAAATCTACAAGGAAAAAAACAACAACTTCATTAAAAGTGGGCAAAGGCCATGAATGGACACTTCCCAAAAGAAGATATACATGTGGCCAACAAGCATATGATAAAAAGCTCAACATTGCTGATCATTAGAGAAATAAATTACAATGAGATACCATCTCACACCAGTCAGAATGGTTACTATTATTAAAAAGTCAAAAAATAACAAATGGTGGTGAGATTGTTGAGAAAAGGGAACACTTATACACCATTGGTGGGAGTGCAAATTAGTTCAACCATTTTGGAAGACAATGTGGTGATTCCTCAAAGACCTAAAGACAGAAGTGCCATCTGACCCAGCAATCCTATTACTGAGTGTATACCCCCAAATCACTCTATTATAAAGAAATATGCATGCATGTATTCATTACGGCATTATTCACAATAGCAAAGACATGAAATCAACCCACATGCCCTTTAATGACAACTGGATAAAGAAAAAGTGGTAAATATATACCCTGGAATACTATGTAGCCATAAAAAAGGAACAAGATCATGTCCTTTGCAGGGTCATGGATGGAGCTGGAGGCCATTATTCTTAGCAAACTAGCACAGGAACACAAAATCAAATAAAGCATGTTCTCACTTATAAGTAGAAGCTAGATGATGAGAACATATGGACACATAGAGGAAAACAGAAGACCCTGGGCCCTATCAGAGGCTGGAAGGTGGAGGAAGAATATAATTAGGAAAAATAACCAATAAATATTAGGCTTAATACCTGGGCGATGAATTAATCTGTACAACAAACCCCCATGACACACATTTACCTAGGTAACAAGGCTGCACGCCCTGCACATGTACCCCTGAACTTAAAAGTTAAGTAAACTATACAAATGTATGAAAATGAAACATGCTTCTAAAAGACCATTGGACCAATGTAGAAACTAAGAGGGAAATCAAAACATTTTATGAACAAATGAAAATACAAAAACCTTTGAAACACAGCAAAATTAATTCTAAGAGGAAAGTTTCTAGCAATAAATGCCTACATCAAATAAACAAAATAATTTCAAATATACAATCTAAAGATACACCTCAAGAAACTAGAAAAGCACAGCCCAAAACTAGCTGAAGAAGAGGATTAATGAAGATCAGATCAGAATTAAGCAAAATAGTTACCCCAAAAAAAATAGAAAGAATCATCAAAACAAAATGTTGCTTTCTCAAAAACATAAACAACTTGATAAACTATAACTTGGTCATATTTTAACTAAGATGAGAGAAGATGCTAATAAACAACGTTAGACATGAAAAATGTGGCATTACAACTGATGCCATAGAAATACAAAAGATGATCAGAGACTATTATGACCAACTATATGTTAACAAACTAGAAAGGGTAGGTGAAATGGATACATTCCTGGAAACATACAACCTACCACTCTCAACATTAAGACAGATTATGTAAACAGAAAATAAAGGGATGGAACCAGCAAGTGGATATAACATTAAATCAGTAACAAACATTATCCCAATAAAAAAGGCCAGTACCAGATGGATTCACTGCTGAATTCTACCTAATATATAAAGAAATAATACCAGTTTCCCGCATACTGTGACAAAAAAAATTGAAGAGGAGGAAATTCTCCCTAATTCCACCAGCATTCTGGAGGAAATTCTCTCTAAAAGGCCAGCTTTAGCTTGATGCCAAAACCTGATAAGTAAATAACACACAACAGGAAAAGAAAACTACAGGCCAATATCCCTAATAAACAGATGCAAAAATTTTCAACAAAATACCAGCAAACTGAATCCAACAGCACTTCAAAAAATAATACACCATGATCAAATGGAATTTGTCTTAGGGATGCGTGGATTGTTCAACACACATAAATCAACAAATGTGGCACATTATATCAACAGAATAAAGGACAAAAAGCATACGAGCATCTCAGTAGGCACAGAAAGAGTATTTGACAAAATTTAACAGCTCCTCATAATAAAAATCTCAACAAACTAGGCATTGAAGGATAACATTTTAAAATGATAAAGGCCATATATGACAAACACACGACTACCATTATACTGAATGGTGAAATATTAAAAGCTCTTCTTCTAAGAATCAAGAGGAGACAAGGATGTTCACTTTCACCACTCTTTTTCAATATAGTACTGGAAGTCCTAGCCAGAAAAATCAGGCAGGAAAAAAAAAAAAATAAATAAAAGGCATTCAAATTGGAAAAGAGGAAGTCAATTTATCTGCTTTACAGAAGACATGATCCTATATCTAGAAAAGACAAGTCTCCATCAGTAAACTCTTTGAACTGATAAACAAATTTGATAAAGTTACTCATTATAAAATCAACATACAAAAAAAATCACCCATGGTTCTATACACCGAAAGTCTAATAGCAATACAAGGAAACAATAAAGGCAATCCCATTTAGCAAAAATCAAAAATTAAAATTAAAATACTTAGAAATAAATTTAATGAAGGAAGCAAAAGATCTGTACAGGGGAAACTACAAAACACTGATGAAAAAAACTGAAAAGGAAACACACACGTGGAAAGACATCCCATACTCATGGATCAGAAAAATTAATATCTTCTGATAGTATTATGGAATTCTATGCAGCCATAAAAATGAATGAGATCATGTTCTTTGCAGCAACATGGATGGAGCTGAACGCCATTATCCTCAGCAAACTAATGCAGAAACAGCAAACTAAACACTACATGTTCTCACTTATAAGTGGGACCTGGATTATAAGAACACATGGACACATGTAGGGGAAACAATACACACTGGACCTGTCAACAGGGGGAGGCAAAGAGAGGAAGAACATCAGAAAGAATAGCTATGGATGATGGGCTTAATACCTAGGTGATGGGTTAATCTGTGCAGCAAACTACCATGGCACACATTTACCTCTATAACAAACTGCACATCCTGCACATGTACCCCAAAACTTAAAATAAAAGTTGAAGAAAAAAATAAAACACTCAGACATAAATTTAATGAAAGAGGTAAAAGATCTATACAGCAGAAACTACACAACATTGATGAAAGAAATTGAAAAGGATACGCAACAATGGAAGGACATCATGCTCACGGATCAGAAGAATTAATACCATTAAAATGACCACACTGCCTAAGGCAACCTAAGGATTCAGTGCAATCCTTATGAAAACACAAATGTCATTTTTGACAGAAATAGGAAAAATCATCCTGCAATTCACGTGGAACCAAAAAAAAAAAAAAAGAGTCTGAATAGGCAAGGCTATTGAGAGCAAGAAGAACAATGCTGGAGGCATCACACTACCTGATTTTAAAATATATTATGAAGTTATATTAACCAAAAAAAACAAGAAATTTGTATAAAAGTAGACAGATGGACCAATGGAACAGAATAGAGAAGCCAGAAATAAAGCCTCAGACCTACAGCCAACTGATTTTTGACAAACCCACCAAGAACATACATTGGGGAGAGACACCCTCTTCAATAAATGGTTCTGAGAAAACTGAATAACCATATGCAGAAGAATAAAACTGGACTCCTATTTCATCATATACAAAATTTAACTCAAGATGGATAAAAGACTTAAATGTAAAACACAAAACTATAAAAAAAAAAAAACTAGATAAAAACATAGGGAAAACTCTTCAGGACAATTGGTCTAGGCAAATATGTTATCACTAACACTTTAGAAGCACAGGCAGCAAAAGCAAACATAGACAAGCTGGACTATATTAAACTAAAAGCTTCTGCACAGCAAAAGAAACAATCGACAGAGTAAACAAACAATCTTTTAAATAGGAGAAAATATTTGCAAATTACTCATCTCACAAGGGACTAATATCCAGAACATACAATTCAAACATCACAACAGGAAAAAAATATCCATTTGAAAATGGGCAAAGAGCATGCATAAACATTTATCAAAAGAAGACATACAAATGGCCAACAGGAATATGAAAAAATCCTCAACATCACTAATCATCAGGGAGATGCAAATCAAAACCACAATGAGATATCATCTCACCCTGGTTAGAATGACTTTTATTAAAAAGGAACTCATGTATTCTTGATAGGGGTGGAAATTAGTTCAGTTTCTATGGAAAACAGTATGAGTCTCTCAAAAAACTAAAAATAGAACCACCATTTGATCCTGAAATCACACTACTGAGTATCTACCCAAGGAAAAATAAACCAGGATATCAAAGAGTAACTAAATTTGCATGTGCATTCCCTGATACAAAAAATCTCTAGGATCCTGTGAAATAAACAATGAAACGACCAACACTGAACACATACACACACACACACACACACACACACACACACACACATTTCCAAGCTGATGCTCCAGAAATTCTATTCCACAAGCACACAGGCAAAACCTAAATTCAGGCAAATTTTAGAAATTCAAAACAAATAATTTAATAGTGATAGTGAATAATACACCACAGTTGTCCAGCCAAAGGATACCAGAGATGTAAAGGTTATTTTCTTAATAGGAAGAGTGATTTGCAATGTATCAGATAATTATCTCTTTTCACTTCAATAAGAACACAAATAACAGAATTTAAAAGTTGAGCCAAATGATGAAGTATTTAAAACAAAAAAGAATACTAATGATGGTGGTGGTGGCTCATCTGGAGTGGCTGCTGCAAGTATGCCAGCTGTGCCATGGGAGGCACAACCAGGGTTGCACACTCAGCAGAGCTGGCAGAGACCAGGAGCAGGCAGGAGCCCTGTGCCCTACCAAGTTGGCGGGGCAGGAGCCCTGAGCTCCCAGGTGCAGCTGCAGCTGACCAGCTGTGGCTTCAGACTTGGGCATCCCTGATCTCAGGGGCACAGGAAGTTCATTACCCCCATAGGCTCAGCAGTACCCACTCCCACTCCCTGGCCTCTCCCCACTCCTGGCACCTGCTCCAGTGAAGAGCAATGTTGTGGCCAAGCCCAGGTGCTGTTGCAAACCAGTCAGGTGTGTGTGTATAATCAGGGTGGCACTGACACACCAGCTCTCTGCTTCCTCAGACCCATCTGGACTTTGGGCACTGACAAGCATGGGAAGGAGGCCAGGGAGCTGAGAGAAGCTCTGTGTGCGTCTTCAAGTGCCCCTCAGCACAGACAGCCTGGGTGCCGTGGACACGTTGATGAAGGTGGGAGGCAGACAGCATGTTGATGATGGTGGGAGGCAGATAGGTTCCTCAGTGGGAAGGGGGTGGGTCCCTGGTGAAGTCCCACCTTCAAGCCAAGGACAGCCTGAAGCCTCAGAGCCAGGCTGCCAGTTCCAAGTGGAGTCTGCAACCCAGAGTGAGAACTTGTGGTGCTTTTTCCAAGCCCACACATGGCTCACCATGGACCAATCCGCGTGCACTTCCTCCCTTCTGAGCCCATAAAAACTCAGACTCAGTCAGACTCAGACACTTCAGGATGACCTGCTACCAAGTCCAGGTCTTCTGAGAGCTGTTCTGTCACTCAGTAAAGCTCCTCTCTGCCTTACTCACCCTCCAGTTGTCTGTGTAAGCTCATTCTTCCTGGACCTGGGACAAGAACTCAGGACCTGCCAAATGTCGGGAGTTGAATGAGCTGTAACACGTTCATTTCAGAGGTGGTGACACACTTCTGGACCGCAGGAGTGAAGAATGATGACCCTTCTGGGGGCCCAGACCCTGGCATTCCCCAAGGCAGAGCTGTAACACTACAGCCCTCCTGCCCTCTGCTGGCTCCGGGCAGCTGCTCCACTTGATGGGAAGCATTGCTGGAACAAGGCAATGAGACTAAAAGAGCTGTAATAAAAACAGACTGAAACACGCCCCCAGCCCCACCCAAAACATGCTGGCCTGCTCATCACGCTATGGGCAGTGAGAAGAGCTGCAACCCTTCTGGGAGCTCAGACCTCAGGGCTGTGACATGCTATAACATCCTCTTTGGGGCTCTTTCGTTCCTTGTGTCTCCAAGCTTTGGGCCACCACAAACTTCCTTGGCGTCCTCAGTGGAAGCCCCATGTGGCACTCCTGGTTCAACTTTAGCCTTGCACAGAGCCAGTACCTGTGCTGATGCCTGGAGCTGCCCACCCCATCACAGCAAGCACACCTGGCTGTGTGCCATGGCCGGATCCCATACTCACTCATTTACACACTCCACGCTGCACTATGCCTGGCTTACCCTTGGCAGTTATGGAATCCAGGCACATACTGTGAGCCAAGTTGCAGCCTGCCAGGCCAAGTGGGCAGAACTAGCCCAGTGGGCATGAGTGAAACTCAGGCATAGGCACCGCTGGCCACAGAGGTTTCCAGCTGGCAAAGCAACACCCTAAGGATACTGTGACACCTATATACAAAAAGAGTTTTCACCAATGTTCATAATTTAAAAAGCTGATTATAAAAATAACCAATTTTTTTTTTTTTTGAGATGGAGTCTTGCACTTGTCACCCAGGCTGGAGTGCAATGGTGTGATCTTGGCTCACTGCAACCTCTGCCTCCCAGATTCAAGCAATTCTCCTGCCTCAGTCTGCCAAGCAGCGTGGATTACAGGTGCCAGCCACCACATCTAATTTTTTTTTTTTTTTTTTAGTAGAGACGGAGTTTCACCATGTTGGCCAGGCTGGTTTTGAACTCCTGACCTCTGGTGATCAGCCCACCTCAGCCTTCCAAAATGCTGGGATTACAGGTATGAGCCATTGTGCCCAGCCCCAAATAATTCTTTACTAAAAGACAAAGAACAAAATATGGTGGAATCCAGTTTTCAAGATTTGGAGAAAGTGGGGCTCTCCTCTACTGTTGGTGATAATATAACTGATAAAATATTTTTGAGAATATCAAGCAAAATGCAAAGTGCCCATAATGTTTCACCCTTGAAATTTCCTTCATAAGTTTCTCTGAATCCTCATCCACATTTGGTATTAGTACTTTTTAATGTTTTTTAGCCTTTTAGCCAAGTGTGTAGTGATACCTTATTGTGGTTTTAATTTGCATTTCTCTAACGGCTAATAGTGTTGAACATCTTTTTATGTGCTTATTTGCCATCTGTATACCTCTTTTGGTGAAATATCAACTCATGTGTTTTGTCCATTTCTAACAAGGTTATTTGTGTTTTTACTGGATTTGGAAGTTCTTTATACATTATCAGCATAGTCCATCCTAGAGTATGAGCTCTGCACATACTCTTTCCAAGTATGCAACTTGTCTTGTTATCCTCTTAACAGTCCTTCACAGACCAAATTTTTAATTTTGATGAAGTTCAATTTTTCTTTTTGTGGATTACAATTTTAGTGTCAAGTCAAAGAACTCCCTGCCTAACCCTAGATCCTAAATATTTTTCTTATTTTTTCTAAAATTTTTATAGTTTTATGTTTTACCTTTAAGACGGTGATTCATGCTGAGTTAACTTTTGTGAAACAAGTGACTTAGGCTGAGGTTTGCATTTTTGCTGTGGATGTCCAGTTGTTCCACCACCATTTGTGGAAAAGGCTACTGTCCTCCGCTAAATAATTTTTATACCTTTGTCAGAAGAAGGTTGGGCGTATTGGAGTGGGTCTCTTTCTTGGCTGCAAATTATCTTTCCTTGCTTTATTGCACCGTGGGGAACTTCTATCACTATAATGAATAAAGATGGTGAGAGTGAATACCCTTGACTGGTTTCTGACCTTAGGGGAAAAGCATTTAGTCTTTCAGCATTAAATAGATGTGTGAGCTTTAGGGTTTGTTTATTCTTCTAAATGTAAATACTCTCTACCAAATTAAGGACATGTCCCTCATTTCTATTATTCTGAATTTTTATTATCAATGGGTATTAACTTCTGTCAAATGTTTTTGTCTGTATATGTCAGGATCCGTTCTGCAAACCCCAGCTGCACGATGGGTGAATTATATACTCAGACACCAAAATTCAGTGAAAGAGCGGGCCAGGGAGTCAGGCAGCTGACCACAAGAGTTGTAGAAGCCCCTGCCCTGACTCACTGGTCTGCTGGCATTTATTCAACACATATTAAATGACAAAGGCTTTGAGTCAACACCATTAGAGGGTAATTAACCTGGTCACCTTCCCCCCAAGAGAGCCATCCTGCCCGGGAATGATCAAAGGTTAGTTTTAGGACCACATGAGTAAACAAGATATTTAGATAAACTCCCTTACATTCTTTTGTACTGACTCTATAAGTTATTTACTCAAGTTAAGGATTAGGCTGCCTTCAGCCAGATCTATTACTGGAGCTTATGCAACCCCCACTGGCCTTCTAAGAAGGTTTGCATCTATTTCTTATAACTATCTTTAAAAGTTTTCCCACCAGCCTGACTGAACTCCCACTTGTATACACTTAGGTAATTATATGATTTTTCATTTTTATGCTGTTAATATGGAAGACTACATGGATTAAAAATGAGACTTGCTTCACTAAAAGAGATCCTATTAGATTGTGTTGTATAATCTGTTTTATAGATTGTGAGATTCTATAGAAGAGATCCTATTAGATTGTGTTGTATAATCTGTTTTATATATTGTGAGATCCTATAGGCTAATATTTCGTTAAGAATTTCTGCATCTATATTAATAAGGGATATTGGTTTGTCATTGTTTCATTGTTGTTATTCTGTCTTTGATTTTGCTATCGTGTCAATCCTAGGTTTATAAAATGAAGCTTTTATTTTCCGAGAGAGAATTTGTGTAGAATAGGCATTAGTTCCTTTTAAAGAATTTGGTAGAATTTTCCAGTGAAGTTATCTGGGCCTGAAGATTTATTTTTTGGAAAGTAATTTTTAGTTTGGTCAATCATCTTTTTAGCCTCTGTGAATTGATCGTGTAATTTTTTTTCTTTGTCTGATTAACATGCTATGATTTTAATAAAACAATGTAAAAACATATATGAGACACATATTTATATCTGAAGAGAAAAAGAGAGAGAGTGTCTCTTTTAAATGTGAAAGTGACTATTTTGGTAGCCTGAGAGAAGTCGAACCAGGAAACTAAAGACAGAACTAGAGAGTTTTCATTGAATACTCTTTGTAAATCTTAAATTTTAAACTATGTCGATTTACCACCTATTCAAAAAACAACATTAACAGTAAAATTTAATTGCGTTTAAATTATTTCCAATTCCAAGTGGATTTTTCTCTCTAGTTTGTTTTTAATTTATGGTTTTAACTGTATTGTAATATATTTTCTGTAATAGATTTATATTTTATAAGTTTTAAGCTTAGTGTAAAGGTCATTTTGTGTGAATTAACCATTATTATTTGGAAATAAAATATGCTATCTGTAAATTACAGATTTTAATCTATATCACTAAGATCTACTTTCATTAGATTTTCTATAATCTTATTTATTTTTTGTCCACTTGCTCTGTTATAGATTGAGCAAGAAGAATTAAAAGGTTCTACTTTTACAATGATTTTCCTTGATGTTTTGAGGGTTTCACTTATAACTTTTACTTTAAAAATTGATTAGGCTATGCTATTGGTGCATAAATAATTAACACTGTAATATCTTTATTATTAACTGTGTCCCATAATATAACAAAATTTTTGTTGTTGTTTTCTTGCTTAATTCTACCTTTCCTGAAATTTAAGATTAAAATTTACTTTTAAATCTTTTAAAATTAATAAAATTAATTTCAATTTTCATTTTTAAATTTCACGGGCATGTTTTTACCCCTCTTTGTATTCTTAATCTTTCTCAGTCATTTTGGTGATTTCTTCTTCACAATATTAAATTGGGTTTGCTTGTGATGCAGTTTAAACTTTTTTATTTCTTAATAAGAAAATTTAGTCCACCTAAATATATAGCTATGACAAATACAATTTTGTTCTACCATTATGTTTTACGTTACACTTTCTCTTTTTATAGGTTTTGAATATATTTAATACATGATCTACTTTTTGAGAGGTGTAGTTTTCCCTAATAATTAAGAAGGCTGGCTGGGCACGGTGGCTCACGCTTATAATCCCAGCACTTTGGGAGGATGAGGCAGGTGGAACACTAGGTCAAGAGTTCGAGACCAGCCTGGCCAATATGGTAAAACTCCATCTCTACTAAAAATACAAAAATTAGCCGAGTATGGTGGCAAGCACCTGTAGTCCTTGCTACTCAGGTGGTTGAGGCAGGAGAATCACTTGAACCTGGGAGGCAGAGATTGCAGTGAGCTGAGATTGTCCTACTGCACTCCAGCCTGGGTGACAGAGACTCTATCTCAAAAAAAAAAAAAAGGCTTATACTTTTGTTGTAGTGGTTATTTTTATAAGTGCAACTTTGAATAATATTATTGTGGTAGACTATCAAGTATCCCTCCTTGAATTCACCCTCCTGTGTTGTCCCTTCCCACAATGGTTCTGGATCTGGTCGTGTGATTTACTAGGTCTCGGGACATCAGCAAATGTGAAGCAATCAGAGGCTTTAAAAGCACTTCTACAGCAGTGTGTGTCCTCTTCTGTTGTGTACATGCCATGTTAGGAACCCCAGGGTACCTTAATGAAGGTAGAGACCATATGGAATCACTAACTGCAGAGACATAAGAGATCTCAATAAAAACCAACAGATGAACTGCCCAGCCAATCCCCTCTCAAATGGCTGATGCTCAAATATATGAGAAACGAAAGAGCAATTGTTGTTTTAAATTTTGGGATAGATTGGTGTATCAGTTCACGTTCATGCTGCTGATAAAGACATATCTAAAACTGGGAACAAAAAAAGGTTTAATTGGACTTACAGTTCCACATGGCTGGGGAGGCCTCAGCATCATGGCAGCAGGTGAAACGCACTTCTTACTTGGTGGTGGCAAAAGAAAAACGAGGATGAAACAAAAATGGGAACCCTTGATAAAACCATCAGATCTCATGAGACTTATTCACTATCATGAGAATAACACGGGAAAGACCAGCCTCCATAATTCAATAACCTCCCCTGGGTCCCTCCAATAACATGTGGGAATTCTGGGACATATAATTCAAGTTGAGATTTCGGTAGGGACCAGCCAAACCATATCATTCTGTCCCCAGCCCCTCCAAATCTCATGCCCTCACATTCCAAAACCAATTATGGCCTCCCAACTGTCCCCCAAAGTCTTAACTCATTTCAGCATTAACCAAAAATTTCATAGTCCAAAGTGTCATCTGAGACAAGGTAAGTCTCTTCCACCTATAAGCCTGTAGAATCAAAAGCAAGCTAGTTATTTCCTAGATACAACAGGGATACAGGTATTGGGAAAATACAGTCATTCCAAATGGGATAAATTGGTCAAAATAAGGGATTACAGGGCCCATGAAAGTTTGAAATCCAGAGGGGTAGTCAAATGTTAAAGCTCCAAAATGATATCCTTGGACTCCAGGTCTCACATCCAGGTCACACTGATACAAGAAGTGGGTTCTCATGGTCATGGGCAGCTCCACCCCTGTGGCTTTGCAGGGTACAGCCTCCCTCCCAGCTGCTTTCATTGCCTGGTGTTGAGTGTCTGTGACTTTTCCAGGCACATGGTGCAAGCTGCTGGTGGATCTACTATTCTGGTTTCTGGAGGACCGTGGCCCTCTTCTCACAGCTCCACTAGGCAGTGCCCCAGTAGGGACTCTGTGTGGGGACTCCAATCCTGCATTTCCCCTCTACACTGCACTAGCAGAGGTTCTCCATGAGGACCCCACCCATGCAGCAAACTTGCCTGAACATCCATGCATTTCCATACATCTTCTGAAATCTAGGAAGAGGTTCCCAAACTTCAATTCTTTACTTACATGAACTCACAAGCTCAACATGTGGAAGTTTCCTAGGCTTGGGCCTTCCACCCTCTGAAGCCACCACCTGAGCTCTACCTTGGCCCCATTTAGCCATGGTTGGAGTGGCTGGGACATAGGGCACCAAATCCTAAACAGCATGGGGATGCTGGGCCCGGCTCATGATAGCATTTTTTCCTCCTGAGCCTCTGGGCCTGTGATGGGAGGGGCTGCCACGAAGGTAGCTGACATGGTCTGGAGACATTTTCCCTATGGTCTTGGGGATTAACATTAGGTTTCTTGCTACCTAAGCAAATTTCTTCAGCTGGTTGGATTTCTCCACAGATAATGGGTTTTTCTTTTGTATCTCATAGTCTGGCTGTAAATTTTCCAAACTTTTATGCTCTGCTTCCCTTATAAAACTGAGTGTCCTTAATAGCACCCAAGTCACCTCTTGAATGCTTTGCTGCTTAGAAATTTCTTCCACCAGATATCCTAAATCATCTTTCTTAAGCTCAAAGTTCCACTAATCTCTAGAATAGGCACAAAATGCCAAAAGTGTCTTTGCTAAAACATAACAAGAGTTACCTTTTTTTTTTTTTTTTTTTAGACGGAGTCTCGCTCTGTCGCCCAGGCTAGAGTGCAGTGGCCGGATCTCAGCTCACTGCAAGCTCCGCCTCCCGCGTTTACGCCATTCTCCTGCCTCAGCCTCCCGAGTAGCTGGGACTACAGGCGCCCGCCACCTCGCCCGGCTAGTTTTTTTGTATTTTTTAGTAGAGACGGGGTTTCACCGCATTAGCCAGGATGGTCTCGATCTCCTGACCTCGTGATCCACCCGTCTCGGCCTCCCAGAGTGCTGGGATTACAGGCTTGAGCCACCGCGCCCGGCCCAAGAGTTACCTTTACATCAGTTCCCAAGAAGTTCCTCATCTCCCTCTGAGACCAGCTCAGCCTGAACCTTATTGCCCATATCACTATTAGCATTTTGGGCAAAGTCATTCAACAACTCTCTAGGAAGTTCCAAATTTTCCCATATTTTCCTGTCTTCTTCTGAGCCCTCCAAACTGTTCCAACCTCTCTGCCTGTTACCCAGTTCCAAAGTCATTTTCACATTTTCAGGTATCTTTTCAGCAACGCCCCAATCGACTAGTAACAATTCACTGTATTAGTTCGTTTTCTTGCTGCTGATAAAGGCATACCTGAAACTGGGAACAAAAAGAGGTTTAATTGGACTTACAGTTCCACATGACTGGGGAGGCCTCAGAATCATGGCAGGAGGTGAAAGGCATGTCTTACATGGCAGCAGCAAGAGAAAAATGGGGAAGAAGAAAAAGCAGAAACCCCTGATAATAAACCCATCAGATCTTGTGAGACTTAATCACTACCATGAGAATAGCACAGGAAAGACTGGCCACCATGATATAACTACCTCCCCCTGGGTCCCTCCCACAATATTTGGAAATTCAGGGAGTTATAATTCCAGTTAAGATTTGGGTAGGGACACAGCCAAGCTATATTACCTGGTATGCAGCAATAAATAAGTGACAAAATTTATAAGTGTTTATTTCTTTAGACTGTATTTATTGATACCATAGTTAGAGGAAAAAAGAAATTAATATAGATATTCTCCTATCCCTCTCCTTTCTCTTTGCCAACAAAAGCTAATCATTTTCATTTTCTTAGTTTTTGCTGTTAACATCAAATATACTTAAACCTTTGTTACTGTTATTGTGTACCTGAGTCTTTATTTAGGTCTTTTTTTCCTTATTTATTTGAACCAAATAAGTACAGGAGAGCTCTGGCCACATGACCCTATAGGCTTTTTGAGATCAATTTGCATTGGTGAATACAATATATAATGAAGACAGAATAGTGTTGGTCCTTCCACCTCCACTCATGTGCAGTTCTGCCTGATCAGCAGTGCTTTTATTTCATAGTTCTTCCATCTGTGTTATAGTTTGATATCTTTAGCTCTCTTATAGTTTAAGAAAATCATTTGAATTGTTTTAGTTTTTATTTTTAATTATAAGTGGACAGATTATAGCCATATATATAAATTTATGGGCTAAAAAGTTGTTTATGATTTATGAGTATAGTGTGGAATAATTGAAGCCAATTAAGTATCCATCACCTCAAATAATTATTTTTTGTCATGAAACATTTGAAATTCACCCTTTTTGTGATTTTGAGATGCATAATACATTTTTATAAACTAGAATTTAAATTTGTGTTTGTCATCTTCTACGTTGCTTTTGGATGTCTTATCATGTTTTTGAAAGTTTCAAGTTGTTTTGAAAAAGTAGGAGTGAATAACTTCTGAAGAATTTGAAGAAAAAACAGAATTTTTATATCAATCTAAAATATAAAATATTAACTATTGTAGGCCAGGTGCAGTGGCTCACGCCTGTAATCTCAGCACTTTGGGAGGCCAAGGCAGGTGAATCACGAGGTCAGGAGATGGAGACCATCCTGGCGAACACAGTGAAACCCCGTCTCTACTAAAAATACAAAAAATTAGCCAGGCGTGGTGGCAGATGCCTGTAGTCCCAGCTACTCCAGAGGCTGAGGCAGGAGAATGGCGTGAACCCGGGAGGCGGAGCTTGCAGTGAGCTGAGATCGCACCACTGCACTCCGGCCTGGGAGACAGGGTGAGACTCTGTCTCAAAAAAAAAAAAAAAAAAAAAGAAGCTATTATAAATGAAAAAAAAACACTCTTGCTTTCTATGATATTCTTCTTTGGTGTTTTACTTTGGACTTTGATGGTGTGTGGCTCCTTACAGTTATGAAAGCGAATTTAGTTCTTCATACTTAGCTACACGCCTTTGTTTTACTTCCGCATTTTACCTTTTTTCCCTAACAAAGTTTTTTGAGGTTTCCTCTGCCTCTCAGCAGGTCTCAGCAGTGTAGCTGGCATAACTCTATTTTTCTTTTTTTGTGTGATGAAAACTACATTTCTTGAAAATATATAGAGTTCTTACAAATCAAAATGTACAAGACTCCAACGTATTTTCATAAAAATGATATTCACTCCCCAAATAATAAAGTGATTTATACCCATGTAAAAGCATGCACAATTATACTGACAACTAAATAAACAGAAATTAATGAATAACACACCATTTTTCACAGATTAAACTGTGAAAGACCAAAATTTTTAAATATCTTTGAAGAGGTACATAAAAATCTATGTGTCAATGCCCTGTTGTTAAGTAATGTGTCCTGAAATATATAAAACTTTTCCCAAGGAAACATTATGATATCTACCATTTCAATGACATATTCCCAGTAAACTAGTTACTCAATTTATAGAAATTTATGCTAAAGATACATGGGCACAAAAGTCTAAATGCAAATTTTTTTTCACATTCTCTGTAATTAAAACAATCAAGATAAATCTAGATATCTAGCAACATAGCATTAAAGAGATTATAAACATAAGAAAAATGGTATTTAAAATAAAATCAAGCTACAGGTACATAAGGTGTGTGTGTATGTGTACATATGATTTTTGTAACGATGAATGAGAAATTCTGAAAGATACATCAGTATTGGGTCATTTCTAGGACACTGCAGTGGGACAATATTGTCATTGTGTAGCTATTTGCATTGTTCGAAAATTTTAATTCAAAAATGTTTAGCCAAAAACATTTTAGTTTTCACAACTGAAATTATTCTATATCAACCATTTTAGTTTTTGTACCACGATTATTGTCAACATTTAATGATAAAATTTTAGGGTTTCAATTATTTGTTATTCGTAATTATTTATTACCATCAGTGTAGCTGGTGTAACTCTATTTCTTTAAATGGTGATACAAAAGATCTTGCACTATTACTACTTATGTTTCAGAGTTCCTACTAGCTTGACCTTGCTTTTCATCTTCACATACCAGACATAACCATGCTTTTTTTTCTCACATCCCAAACACACAGTCATGACAGTGATGAGAGTAATATTCCCCAAGAGGGACTGAGGTGCTGGCATCCTCACAACCAAAAGCCTTGGCTCCTGTAAATGACAGGAAAGAGCAATGTTCAAGTCATTCGTTAGAGTCTTGTTTGTTCTTCTGTTGGATGGTAAGTTTTTATACCCACTCACAATCTTAAAGTTTTTGGAAAATTGAAATAAAATTGAAAATAAAGTTTTTTGAAATTAAAACGAGCAGGAAATATAAACACATAAAGGCACTGTAGGCATAAATGGGATCGTGTTCATACAAACAGAAGATTGGTGTTGGCGACACAAATTAGAGGGCATTTAGTCAGTGGATGTGCTGACTCCTATTTACTAAGAGGCTTTGGATTTAGTCTGAAGTTGGTTTTTCCATGCGGTTTCAATGCATGAGGCAATCATTTGACCTCCATGATGAGCTGAATTCCTCCTCATCACAGTGAAGCAGTATTTATTAAGCACCTACCAAGTGAGGTACTAGGTATACTAGTTTCTTCTCGCAATAAGGTCATAATATTTGAAGTAAGATAGTTTTGTTTTGCTTTTAACTAAAGACAATTTTCTGGTTCTAATGCTTTTTTAATGAGTCCAGCCCCACAAGGCACTGAATCACAGTCCTGAATCAACAGACATTATCTCGGCCCTCATGGTGTTTATAGTCTCCGAGAAAGCAACCTCTGAACATACAATTACATGTGTAAGTAACAAATGTTATACAATAAAATTTATGTGATGTTGCCGGGCCTGGTGGCTCATGCCTGTAATCCCAGCACTTTCGGAGGCCGAGGCCGGTGGATCACAAGGTCAGGTGATCGAGACCATCCTGGCTAACACGGTGAAACCCCGTCTCTGCTAAAAATACAAAAAATTAGCCGGGTGCGGTGGCGGCGCCTGTAGCCCCAGTTACTCGGGAGGCTGAGGCAGGAGAATGGCGTGAACCTGGGAGGCGGAGCTTGCAGTGAGCCGAGATCGCGCCACTGCACTCCAGCCTGGGCGACAGAGCGAGACTCCGTCTCAAAAAAAAAAAATTTATTTGATGTTAGATCACAATTTCTAAATTAATCTGAGTTACCCTATCTTTCCCTACTCACACCACTATTCTATTTTTTCTTCTTTATTTTTGTCATCTCCAATTTTGTCTCAATACCTTATGCCCCAGTCTTCTCCATTTGATTGACGACTGATTTGACTTTTCATTTTTTAATCAAAGGGTACTCCTTCAAGCTTTTCTTGTCTATCTTCCTCTTACCACACTTGCCCCCCCCCCCCCCCGCCCAGCATAATCACTCAGACCACAGGCTCCCCACCATAAAGTATGAGAGTATGTGATACCAGTGATGAGCTTTAGAATGGCCATAAGAAATTTTGAGAACTGAAATAAGAGCGATGTCATAATGAGTTAGAGTTAGAAAGCTGTGGAAAAGTTTCTGAGAAGGGAGGGAAATGGAGGCAAGTGAGACATGACTAAGATGTAGGTAAACAGGAACAAAGGTGTTCCCTGTTCAAAACTCTCATAAAGAATTTAATGGCGAAGGAAAGCGCAAAGCATACTTGAAAGAAAGGAAGTAAGTAAACTGATTTGATTGAGTAATCTTCATGGAAAGGATTAGAGGGGGTTAAATTGCAAATGAGAAATGAAAAAGAGTAAAGTAATTTATATGGCGTATTTTTACGCTTCCTGATATAATATTCTAAATGTGTATACATACGTGGATCAGAACAAAGAAGGAAAAAACACACAAAACCTTTGACAAAATTGCTGTCACCAAAATATCCTGCAAATCTTCATACTACTCCATTAACTAATGCAAGTTGCATCTTCAACCTAATGTAAAACTTGAAAATCAAATAGACTTTCATTTGCTGAAACAAAAAGTCATTGAATTCGTTTCTACATCGCATTTATTTTAATAGTTTACTGAAGGAACTGACTTTACATATCAGCTACAAGGAGAATAAATTTTTAAAAGTAAATCAACAACGAGAATAGGAAATAGCAACACATTTTATGTTTGGTATAACGTTCTCTAGTATTATATTACAAGCATATTAACATTTTCTGGCTGCAAATTTCAGTTCACTCTCATGATCAAAGCTCTTTATCATTGTCCTTGTTGGATGTTATTCAGGGGTCATAAGAAGAGCCTCCAAATTTTATTTGTTTACTTTTAAAATGTCCAATACCGAGAAAAAGAAAAGCAATTCTTTTCATTAGATGTCA
Organism: Papio anubis; assembly: GCF_008728515.1. Lineage (NCBI taxonomy): Eukaryota > Metazoa > Chordata > Mammalia > Primates > Cercopithecidae > Papio > Papio anubis. Next base: position 7,886,083 of record NC_044985.1, read on the forward strand.
TTACATGTTATGGCCGGATGGCCTTACCAGCAAATGTTGTATGTATTCTCCTACCTAAATGTGAGATTTAGAAGTCACAGTTATCCCATAATAATAGGTATGCCTTGCGTTTGTGCCTAAAATTTCACACCATTATGTTTTTTCCTTTCTCTGAGTAAAGGAGTCTTTTTATAAGTATCGCCTCCCATGGAGTGATATGAAGTCAAACTCATCCATCATGTCCGTGAGAAGAGAAGGTATAAATGAGAGAAGAGATCCAAGTTTATCAGAAAAGGATAAAAGGCAGCTTACAATTTGGATCAAGATGGCAAATTTTGCTACATCTGCCTGCGCTGTCCCTCACAGCCAGCCTGGAGACATTAGAAAATAAAAATATAAGGTGTCAAAATGTATGTAAGCTAGAAGAAAACAGAAATACTTGGAAAACTGAAGATAAGTGGGTCTCCTTATACAGAAAAATGGTGGCTGGGAGAAGAACAGAGCTAGGGCCTAACAGACCTGAACAGGGCCTGAGCCCAGTTGGGGTAGGAAACCTGTAGCAGTTTGGAGCTACACCCTTTGCCTTCTGACACAGCACCCTGGGCAAGAGCTGATTGATGCCCCACACCCCCACATCCCCATGGGTGTTCTCACATGGTATGTCAGCCCATTGGTTGCTGTTGCTGACCAGGTAAACACTCAGAATCGTGAGTCATACAAATAAGTACATGGGTGTGATATTACCTGAAGGTCCACCTTGTACATATTCCTAGTGTGAGAGCAGTAGCATCACCCAGGTGCAGGAAGACAATGACAGAACAAGGCTACCAAAAGAATAGGTACACATAGAACAGCTATTGTCTAGCTGTACCACTCACTTGGACCTGGCAATTGATACTAAAGATGGGTGTTGTCAGACAAGAGTAGTGCCTTGGGACATAAGAAGAGGACACCCTGGGCTGCAAAATTTCAATGAAAAATTGAAATGATTGAGCTCATAGTAAAGTACTTAGTTCAGACATCTGCCTTGCTCTTCAGCCCCCACTTTTACCAAGAGAGAGGAGGAAAAGTCTAGATAGCCAACAGTCTCAAGAGGACAAACCTGAGCTTGGGACAAAAACAATCATATAGTATTGATTAGGCTCAAGCATTAAGAAAGAAAAGCGAAAAGAGGCTTTCTATAACAGAAGAGGTGAGTATTGGAGGAGGGATTTAAAACAAATATTAGTGTTTCAGAAAGACACAAAGGCACCTGCAAACATCAAGTAGAATACGTTGTTATGGATAAAAATCAGTTGGGAGATATTGGACATGAAAGATAACATTTTTGAAAGAATTCATGAACACCAATTATCTGCCTCTCTAGCACACACGGTATCTCCCATACCCAATGGCGCATGATTCCTATTGGCTTATGTGTGACTTTCAAAGAACATGGCCTTGGATAACTAATGAATATGTGTTGTCTCCCTTGCTACAGTGATTGATTTGTGCACTGGCATGTAATCTAAAGTGGTCAAATCAAAGTGACTGTCAGATTCCTCCGTGGACTTGTGGGACACAGATGCTTCTTACTTGCTCTGGGTGATATGGTGTGAAGCCTAAAACCATTTTTCTATCATGACTGAAGTCAGCCTGAGCATAAAATCCACACATGAAGATGAGATCTGAGCCCTGCTGATCTAACAGCTGAAGATCGTTGCATTTTGGTTGCACAAGCCATTAAGTTCTCATCTTTAAGATAATATTTGTTTATTTTATGCTTGCAAAAAAGTGCTCAAACTGATAATAATAGATTGAATTAAAGAATAGATGAGTTCAAAAAGAAAATTAGTGAGCTTAAAAGTAGGATTAAGAATAGCTTTCCAAAAACAGCAGGAGGAAATAAAGAATGAAAAGTATCAAAAAAAAAAAAAACTAAGAAAAATGTAAAAGCAAAAGTGTCAAACTGTCCAAAGAGAAGAACTAGTGACAAATGAATAATAATATATTTTTAAGTTAATATTTGTCTTTTTAAAAGATATTAGATTTCAATTCTCTTAAAATAAGCTTGGCACCCTCTAATTTTTTTTTTTTTTAGTGAGAGTTCAAAAGTGCCAAGCTTTTTAGGAGAATTGAGACATGCCCTGCAAAGTCATGCGAGGTCCCAGAAAATGCATAATACAGAGACTTTCTCTGACAGAACTTTTGGGAGAAGAGTTACAGTATGTAATAAATGATTCCATGAGAAGACAAGAAGAAGGAGAATCAAAAAATGGGAAAGAAATTACCATTTTAATTGAACAACACATGATATTGAGTGATGCACAATTTTGTGCCACCAAGAAAAAAAATAGTTCAAACTATGACAACATGCTTTCTTCCCACATTTATATTCTCCCAGCTACTCGGGAGGCTGAGGCAGGAGAATGGAGTAAACCCGGGAGGCGGAGCTTGCAGTGAGCTGAGATCCGGCCACTGCACTCCAGCCTGGGCTACAGAGCGAGACTCCGTCTCAAAAAAAAAAAAAAAAAAAAAAAAAAGTTACAAGTGCTATTTTTAAATGTGCCTTAGAATCCACAAACTACAAATGTAAGGTATATTTTTGACTACAGGGAAAATATAACCTCACCATGAATATCTGAAACAATTTGAGATTAAAACTTCAGGCAAAACTGTCATTTAAATTGATGGTTTGGGGAGGTAATGATAAGAGAGTGGCAAAGCATTATAAAACTATTGCTTTTCCCCAAGGAGAGTATATATTATTAATAACCTTCAATAACTGAGCAAAATGTATATACATACATGCCTTAATAAATTAGACATAACTATAAAAATTAGAATGTAAAACTTCCAAATCAGTTGTAGAAAAAGAAAAAGAAAATAAATCTACCTAACAATAGTTGGAAAAAGAAATAAAACAAAGAGAAAGCATACTAATGATCATTTGATCATATTTATCATATCATATTTATGAAAAAAGTGGCAGAAATAAGTTCACTTTTATCTGGTTTTATGATATGCATATATAGATAGATTAACCGAGTAAAAGACCCATTTATTAGTTTTAATGAAATAGAACTAATATGTATTTTTTAAAATGAAGAAAATATTATGGCAAGATGGAAAACAAAGAGATGGGAAAAATATAACTAACAAATGTTAAAATAATACAAGTTAGTCGTTTTATTATGACAAAATAGAATTCAAATAAAAATGAAAATATGACAAAAATAGTGCATAGTGACTTAAGGAAAAAAACGATACCAAGCAGATGCAATATTCATAACCTTACATTACACAATTATATGGCCTTAAACTATGTAATATATCAAACAACAAAATAAGGAAAATACATAAGCTACAAATGTAGTTGGAATTTTTACACACACGTAAACATATTCACTGACACATCCCAAAACACACTATTCTCAAAATTATGCTAGTTTATAGATTTGAGCAGCATGCTTATAAAGTATAATCTAATGGATACATTCTACAATTCTTGTACTATTCATTAAGACTCTATATTTCTCTCAAAAGCATGTAGAATAGTGAAATAATTCATACAGGAAATCTCAATACATTTTAATGTACAAACTTTTTTTCCTGACAACAATCCAATTAACCTAAAAATCAGTGTCAAATAGATAACAAAAACCATTTTCAAGTTTAGAAAATTTAAAATCATACTTTTATCTAGTCAGTGGGTTAAAGGTGAAATCTTGAGAGTATTAAGTACGTCATGCAAGATAGTTAAATTTCAAAATATCAGAATGTTTATTTAGTGGGAAAAACAGTGATTCTAAATGTGTTTATACTTTAAAAAAAATGCTGGTTGCAGTAGCTAACACTTGAAATCCCAACATTTTGGTAGGCAGAGGCAGAAGGATTACTTGAGCCCAGGAGTTTGGTAACAGCCTGGGCAATACAGAGAGACCCTATCTCCACAAAAAATAAAAAATTAGCCAGGGTTGCGGCACATGCCTATAGTCTAAGCCATGTGGATTGCTTGAGCCCAGGAGGTTGAGGCTACAGTGAGCCATGATCTCACCACTTCACTCCAGTCTGGGCAACAGAGTAAGATCTTATCTCACAAAAAGGAAGGAAGGAAGGAAGGAAGGGAGGGAGGGAGGGAGGGAGGGAGGGAGGGAGGGAAGATAAATGAGCTTGAGTATTTGCATTAACAAAGTAAATAAACTATAAACATAAATTTAAATAAATTAGAAAAGAGATCAAGAAATACATCACAAATCCACAAATGAGAAAACAACAAAACAATACGAATGATCACAACATTTAATAAGATAAACCTCTGAAAGCACAGATCATTTAAAAACAAGTAAGCATAAAAAGCAATAACAACAGAGAGAAGAGTTACTAAAAAGCAAAAAAGCAGAAGTCAGAAAAAGAGAGAGAGAGAGAAAACTAAACACAAATATAGGCGCAATCTTAAAATTATAGAACATTTTGGAAAAAAAAAAAAAAACCCACAACACAAAAATGCATTTAACAGGAATAAATATGGAATAATTACAAATAAGAGACTACCAGAATTGTTACAAAAGGGAATAGAGAATGGATTTAAAAACTAAATTAATAAAAGCCATAAAAACATGAGTGATCATCAACAATCCTCCACCACTCTAAAATTTCCAGGTCTCAATGGCTTACAAGCAGATTTTCCCATTCTTCAAAAACCAAAGTCACACTCACAAATGAATTGTTACCATACTGGAAAAACAATGAAAATTCTTAGCTTTTTAAATTATATTAATTGTGCTTCACCCTTAGATGAAATAATAAAATGCAAAGATATAAAATACATACTCATTTTTCTTTTTACATAGATGTAAAAATTTTAAATAATATATTAGTTGATGCAACTCATGAGTATATGAAACAAAAAGTAATTTCATGTAGATTTTTCTCAGGAATGCAGAATCAAATAAATTATTATATTCCTATCAATCATTTTATCTTGTGAAATTAACAGGTTAAAGTAGAAGAACACAAAATCACATCCCAGAGGTCAAAATGACATTTAATAACTTCAATACATATTCCCAAATTTAAAATATCTAAAGATAAGTAGAAGTAGAAGGGAATCTCCTTAACCTGATAAATGCTATTTACGAAAACCTTACAGCAAACATCACATGTAATGCACAACCTGAAGAATCATTTCATTTAAAGTAAGTAGTAAAATAAGAATGTCTTTAATAAGAGAGAATACAATTATAGAAATTGAAAGAAAAGAAATAAAATTACTCTATATGCAGATTATATGGTCATGTTGACAAGATATTAGGCTAATTTAAAAATTCAGCAAGACTGCTAGGTAACAAAATAACCTATAAAATTCTGAAGTGTTTCTCAATAACCATAATGAAAAATGAAAATTATAATAGAATACTATATTCAATAACAACAATAAAATAATCACTATAGTATTAAGAATTAACCTATCAACAAGAGAAAAAGAGAACAAGGCCTCCATGAAGAAAAGTTTGTTTCTTTGTTTGTTTTCATTTTTTGGTTTTTGTTGGTATTTTTTTTGAGACAGAGTCTTGCTCTGTCACCCAGGCTGGACTGCAGTGGCCAATCTTGGCTCACTGCAGCCTCTGCCTCCTGGGTTCAAGCAATTCTCCTGCCTCAGCTACCCAAGTAGCTGGGATTACAGGGATGTGCCACCACTCCTGGCTAATTTTTACATTTTTAGTAGAAACAGGGTTTTGTCATGTTAGCCAGGCTGGTCACAAACTCCTGGCCTCAAGTGATCCACCCGCCTTGGCCTCCCAAAGTGCTAGGATTACAGGCGTGAGCCACAGCACCCGGTTACCGTTATCTCTTATGTATATAGAGGACAGAAATCTTCAACACAATACTAGCTAACCATATCTAGCAACATAGAAACAGAATAATACATTATAATCACATGAGATCTATCCCAAAGATGCAAGGGAAATTTAACATCTGAAAAATCATGTAAACAGAATAAGAAACCAAAAGCATGATACCGTCTAAATAGCTGCAGAAAGCATATTGATGAAACATAACACACCTTCATGATAAAACACTAAGCAAACTAGAAATAGAAGGAAACTTTCTTAACCTTGTGAAAGTCACCTGTGAAAAGCCCACAAGGGACCTCACACTTAATAGTGAAAGTCCAGATGCTTTCCTCATAAGGTCACGAACAAGACAAGAACGTCTGCTATTGACTTTTCTATTCAACATTCTATGTGAGGTACTAGTCAGAGCAGTTGGGAAAGAAAGAATTAAAAAGCATCTAGATTGTGAAAAACGATGTAAAACTATCTCTACAGCACATTAATGTATATAGAAAACCCTAAGTGATCCACTAAAAAACAATTAGAACTAATAAGTGAGTTTGTCAAGGCTGCAGGACACATCAGTGCACACAAATCAGCAGGATTTCTATACACTTGCAATGAACAATCCAAACATTAAGGAAGTAATTTCATTTCCAATAACATCGAGAAGAATAATTAGGAATAAACTTAAGAAAAATATGCAAGATGTGTACACTGAAAACTACAAATATTGTTAAAATTTTTTTAAATGTCTAAATGAATGAAAAAACAGCTCATGTTCATGTATGAGGAGGCTGATTATTGTTAAGATAATATTTTCCAAATTTTTCTACAAATTTGATATAATCCCCTATCAGAATCCTAGCTGTCTTCTTTGTAGAAATTGATATTTTGACTCTACAATTTATATGGAATTGCAAGGGGCTCACAATGACTAAAACAACCTTATTACAATGCAACAATAATCAAGATGGTGTGGTACTTGTAACAGGGTGGGCATGTAGATCAATGGAATAAAATCAAGAGTCAAGAAAAGTTGTGTCTATTTGATTTGTCTCTCTTTTCTTCTTTATTAGTCTGGCTAGCAGTCTATCTATTTTGTCAATCTTTTCAAAAACCCAGCTCCTGGAGTCACTGATTTTGTTGAAGGGTTTTTTTGTGTCTCTATCTCTTTCAGTTCCGCTCTAACAGAAATAACAAGAAATTAATTATTTCTTGTCTTCTGCTAGCATTTGAATTTGTTTGCTCCCACTTCTCTAGTTCTTCTAATTGTGATGTTAGGGTGTCGATTTTGGATCTTTCCTGCTTTCTCCTATGGGCATTTAGTGCTATAAATTTCCTTCTAAACACTGCTTTAGCTGTGTCCCAGAGATTCTGGTACGTTGTGTCTTTGTTCTCATCGGTTTCAAAGAACTTACTCATTTCTGTCTTACTTTCGTTATTTACCCAGTAGTCATCCAGGAGCAAAGTTTCTCTAAATGTGGAAAAAGGTATCTTTATTCCAGGTTTGCAGTGACAATTCTGTATCCAGCTTCTAGATCACCCATGCTCCATGGATGCATAATTGTTAGTCAGTTCTTTTGATAATTACAAAAAGAGTTTCCAGTCCAAATCTAAATTGGCGTATCCTGATGTATTCTTCCCAAGAGAAAATCTTCTATCTACCATATTTGAATCAGATTATGAACCCTTAGGAAATGAGTCAGTTCTTATTTAAGTTAACAACAAGTTTTCTACAGATTGAAGTCCTAAGAGAAAATTTATTTTCAAGGAAACAAAGTGCATATCTCCACCACAGGACCGGGGGAATAAGGAGAGTGATGGCTACTTATGCCTTAAAGAAAATGCTCTCCTCTTCTCCAGCATCTTAAATATTGCCTCCCTCAATCATTTCTTCATGTGATTAAACACTCTTGACTTTCCCAAACTTTTTCTCATGCATCAAATTATTTACTGCACAACCCTTGACCAGAGAATGGGACAGCACTATTACAAATAGTGTAGTACATCTGACAGGCTACAAGAAATCAAAAAGATAGAGCCGTCGACATGGGCCCAGAAGCCTGGATGACAACATCGTTTCCACTCTAAAACACCATGCTGGCCCTGGTTCTTTTATCCTCAAACACAAATGACACAGACGCAGGTTTTAGGAGCTTCATACTTGTAAGTTGTTTCATCTTGCGCTGTTCAAGTGAGGTTGAGTTTAAAAGAACTTGAAGACATTGAAGAGATGTCAAGCAGGCAGTCAATGGAAAAGAGGTTTGGTGTACGAGATCTGTGTTTTATGTATACGGCCAAATTTGTAAGTGTTACTGACAGGGAAGAGGGGAGGATGGGAGGAGTCTTTAGGATGTACAATATTTAATGGCCAGTAAGAGAGGGAGAAGAGATGTCAGTGAAAAACGAGCCAGGGCAGAGTTGGTCCAAGCGCAGAGAGGATTCATATGAAGGAATGGTCAACAAGACCAACTGCTTGTAAGATGTCAAGATTGATGAAGACTAAACATTGTTCATAAGATTGAGTGATTTGGGAGTCAATGTTGACCTACCAATTAGGACTTCAGAAGATAGAAAAAAGTGAAGAGAGAATAAAGAGTAAATAAACAGAGATTACAAATATAGAAGATTGGTAGTAAAGAGGAAGAAAAAGTAATTTATTCTTATGTTTAGATAGAGAAGAAAGCTTAAAAGTTGTTTTAATTTTTTAAAATTTATTTTGATTTTTTTGTTTTTTAAAATAATTTTTAAGTCAATGTGATGTGTTAACTTCAGAAAGAGATGTTTATTATACAACAAGTGTGGACTTTTCAATAATTTATAATTCCTGGAAAAAAGGACAGATGTTGGAATCCATAGAAAAGGAAAATAAATTACATTTAGGTAAGAAAGTGATAAGTGGTTTGTGTTTAATGGTAACTTTTAACAATTTCTGCCAAGTTAATGCATACGTTTTTACATTTTCAGTCATCACCATAGAGTCACCAAAATATACTACTTATCTATTGTCCAGTTTACAGATGATAAAACCAAAACCAAGGGAGTCTAGCTAATCCAGGTGATAGGAGAAAAGTAAAAGAATCAAAATGTGTATCTGGCTGAAAGCCTAATGTAATGTTTCCAGACAAGGAGTTGGAGTTTTTTTCCTATAAGGCATCAGATAATAAATAATTTTAGGTTTCACAGGTCCTATGGCCCCATTATAACTACTCAAAACTGCACTTATAGCATTTATAGATTATGCACACACAAACAGGACTGTGTTCCAGGTTAAACTTTAGTTATAGACTCTGAAATTTGAAATTGATATGATTTTACATGTCATGAAATATTTTTCTTTGGATATTTCTTAGCTATTCTAAAAATGTAAAAAATATTTCTAACTCCTGGAGCACACAAAAACAGGCAGCGAGGCAGAATGGCCCATGACCATATAGTTTGCTGATCCTTTCACTGGGTAACATTGTCACCCCAGGGCTATTCTGTATCTTATGGTGACTCTGGGCTACCACTCTATTTCAAATAGCTTACCTCCTGCTTTAGCAAAATCTGTATGGTCTTCTAATGTCTAATCCTCTTCATATTTTTCAGTCACATTTGCATTCCTCCCCTAGACATATTTGTACTAATATTTTTTGTCATTCTAAATCAACCACCCTTTTTCTCTCTCCGTCTCTCTCTTTGTAAATCTGTTCCTCGCTTCTCAGGCCTTTTCTTGCATCTTTGCTTCTCTGAGCAAATTACACAATCCTCAGCAGTTCCATTTTACATCATGCCACAAAGACTTCCAGCTGGGCAAAGGTATTGTCCACTCATATGCTATTCACTTGTCTCTGTCCTGCTTGGCAAACTACTTTTTTCACTTAAGATAACTTTCCTTTGTGCACTTCTAGTTCCAAAGTTCAAAGAAAGAGAAAATATGTAATTACATCATGCTTGTCCTATCTCAGCAAGTCTTTTGATATCAAGAGTTTATTTGTTATGTTGCTGACCAGAGGGGAAGGTGCACCCATTAGTGCCAAGGGTTTGATAGATCTCAGCACACGGAAATATTCCTGGGGGCTATGTTTCATCTCAAGCATATGACTGAATTAATCCCCAGGTTATGCCACAACTTTCCTTTGACACTTAGGTAATAAATAAGACATACTTTTAAAATAACTTTCCCTTTAGGCTGGAATATTTCTGACAACTGACTTGACTCTGATTTGCTTTCATCCAGAAGGAACTTGTTGTCAAGGAGCCTCTTGTTCATGACTTAGGGGCTGAATATGCACCCCCATCTCCTAGACTGCAGTCCTGAATTAGGTCTTTCTCTGAATAAATTCTTAATTATCTTTCTACTTAGCTGCAAGCTCATTAATAATCTACTAGATTGTGCAGCCACTTAAGTCCCTAAGGCTTTGATTCCTCAAAAATGCAAACTGAATACCTTAAGTATAATGTTTGCAAAAGTAGATCATGTCAGGATATGAAAAAGAGCCTTGGAATCAACTTTATTCCTTTGTGTAAAGAACTTTAAATGTATCATATTTCACATGAAAAAGTCCACTGTGATATTCTAAGTACTCAAATCTTTTCTAAACATAATTTTATTTCTATCTCATGTACAGGTTTTGAGGAACCGCTGCTGAGACTGAAAGAGGAAATCTAAAAAGAGACAGCATGGACAAGTGGGGACTGGAGACTGAACAGTGAGAACTGTTTGGTTCATTTACCCCACGGAAAAATTGTGAAACCGGTGGGGTCTTTATGCGTTTTTAGGTTGACATCTGAAATTTTTATCATAATTCTAATAACTGCAAAAGATATGGTTTCCCATGCATTACATGCTTTATAATACTTTTAATATATTTTTATTGAAATTGGCAGAGTTTGTTCCTTCAATTAGTGGAAAATTCCAGTCTCCAATCAAACCTATCAAAGAGGTTAAATTTCTGAGAGAAAAAGTCTGACTTCATTTTTAGAGTCAATCAACTTGGTACTACATATGGCTTCTATGAGCTCCTTGCTGCTGAGTGAGAATTCTGAGATACTAACCACCCAGCCCCGCCATGGTGCCTTGCCTGGACATGCTTCCTCACAGAAACATTGTTCTTCCTTTTCCTCAGGAAGGAAACATTCTTGAGCTGTCCTTTTGTTGAGTGCCCAAGAGGTTTTACACACTGGGTCAGAGCACTGTCCAGACAACTGAGAGCGGTGCTTGCCTTTTCTCCCTGCCTGTAGAGTAGAAAAAGAACAATTAACAAAGGGGAAGGGAGAAGAAGAACTAACAGAGGGACTCTTGAGCAGAATAATCTTAGGGATGAATACAGATGGAAGTTAAGAATCTAGAAAAGTATTTTCTTATAGCTATCCAGGCTCCCTGGAAAATATTCCCATGTCCATAAGGATATATATGCCCAGTGGTGATACATCTCTAAAGAAGACACAAAGAAATAAGAAAAAGGCAAGATGAGAGACACCAACTCCCAAAGAAAACTGACGAGTTTCTCAGCCCTTCAAGGGCTATTTGAGAGCACCTCGGTGCTGTGCAAGTCACTTTATGCGGTATGCACAGCAGACAGAATTTCCTGTGGTATGTGAAACTTACCAAGCGACCAAGGGATCAAACTGGAACGAGCAGAGAAGAGCCCTTTAGAAGTAGAAGTGAGAGAATGCTCCTAACTGATTCACAGACACAACACTTTCCAGCACTCCCAGTGAGCGCCAGAAAACCTGGGGGTCCAAACCTAAAAGACAGGTGACATCAACAAGGCTGGGATGATCCTTTTTGCCAAAGATTTTTACTCTCTTTATGTGGGCTACCCATACAATGTCTGAAACATGTTTTATGGCATTCTGTCAAATTCCTTGTTGTAGGATTGCCGGTTTTTCAGATACCCTCAAGAGTCCTGAGAAAGTTGAACAGGCCACCTGGCAATGCTCCGCAAAACTAATTAGTGAGGGGAAATATTGAAAAATCACTCCGATGGCCGTGTGGCAATTACAAACCATTGAAAGTGTGAGGCAGATGGTGAGGTTCATATGTTGTCTTACTTATCAGTTCAACAAAACTATACCAAATGCCCACCATGTGCAAAGTGCAACTAATAATGAAAAGGCAGGTATGTAAATTCATAAGATGCAACATAGGAAGTCTGACTTTACTGGACAAACGCTATCAGCGTGAGCAATTCACGAGTGTGACCCTGCCGTCTTAGCCATCTAATCTTCTACCACTGCTCAGTGTTTTCTCACTTCTGGACATTCCTCAAACACTTCCTCCACCTGAATATTCTACCATGTCCTTGGCTTCCTCTCCCCATGGGGGTGAAATCATGTGCAGGCTGCTTGACACGTAAACACATTTGGCCACATTACTTTCATGCACATTGCTGTGGGTTCATTCACCACACTGCATCATCTTTGTCTTCCTATATCCCCCAGCAGTTCATGGAGAATAATATGGCAAGGACGACGTCTTACTCTTCTTTATACATTGAATGTTTGACAATGTCTGACACATTGCAGGCATAGTAGGATCAAATCCCACTTTCAAAGCCAAATGAAGTGTGCCTGATTGCCCCTTGACCTTGAGGATTCCTTTCCTCTTCTCCCACACCACTCTTGATATATCTAAGGGCTGCTCTCAAACACTGCATATATGGTAGTTACTTGTGTAGTCTACTAATCCAACTACACTCTGAGCTTCTTGGGTAAAAGAAATATATTTTGCTTTTCTTTGTAACCTCCACAGGATCCACCAGAAAAGGGAACAAGACCTTCTGCTTACATAACCCAAGCTAACAAGGCCAAGCAGCCCTTCCCACTGCTCCATTCTTTGTGTGCACCTCTCTCTCCTATGGTCACTTAATTACAGCCACTTGGGCTTCTGTTCTGACCCTTAAGCCCTGCTCAAACTCATTCACATCCCAGGGCCTTCACAATTGTTGCTTTGTCTGGCTGCAACATCAGCTCCTTGCTCCTCAGAGCTCAGCGTTTTTCATTCCTTCAACACTAAGTTTAAATACTATTTCCTAAAGAATCATCCTCAACCATACTCAGATCAGTAGCCCTACCACAGACTCATCATGTCTTTTATGTCACCTGGCTTTTTTCCCTTGTTTATTTATTATTCGCATGCTCCTCCCCTCAACACGCACGCGCGCACACACACACACACACACACACACACACACACACACACAAAAGAATGCATGGTCAGCCAGGAGAGTCCTGGTCTGTCCATTGTCACTGCTTTACCCCCAGTACAGTGCCTAGAACAAAGTAGGTGTCTAATAAATATTATCAATTGAATAAATAAATTGTAAAATATTTGGTAATTCAAGAATTATTGCTGGAATAATAAAGAAATAAAGTCACTGTATCCTATCTTCATTCATTGTTTCAAAATACATAAAAGCATTTTCTAAAGAATAAATTCATTTCTTGGCATCTAAACTGGTATCTTTGCAAAACCAAAAATCACTAGGTGTTAGGATCTTGAGAGAAATTGACTCTTCTCAAAAAATGAGTGCTGGACAAACTTCAATCTAAAACTGCATTAAAAACAAGTCACATTACATTAAATTGGAAAACAATATAGCACATTATTCAATTAAACCCCAGAACCCACTAACTAAAACCTCAATGAACTGAAAATATAGCGGGGCTCCACTTTTGTGCAAAGCATACATACATCTTAGCAGCTGGGCCAGGACTTGCTATTCCTTAAGAAGGTTATGCCCCATGGTCAAATCTGTGAACAGACATTTGTGAAGATGCAATTGTGTGCTAGGCCCCGGGCTCAGCTTAAATGGCACATACACAAAGAAGAGATGATGGACAGTCAGGAAAGAATGGAATAGTAAGGAATGGGGAAGAGGTTTGTTGTTGGGGAGGCTTCCCAGAGGAGGTGATGTACATATACGTGATGATCTACTTTGGGAAGGAAAACCACTAAGACAAGTAAGAACCTGTACTAGCCCAAGGGAACAGCGGCTGCCAGGGAAAACTGAATGAGGTCAGGCTATGCTCCTGCCCAACTAGGTTGGCAGCAATAAGCAAAGAGAACTGAAAAAAAAAAAAGAGTAAAAGATAAGATATTCAATCATCACTTATAAAAATTAATGAGGTCAAGAGATTAAGACCATCCTGGCTAACATGGTGAAGCCTTTCTCACTAAAAATACAAAAAATTAGCCTGGTGTGGTGGCACACGCCTGTAATCCCAGCTACTCAGGAGGTTGAGGCAGAGAATCACTTGAACCCAGGAGGCAGAGCTTGCCAAGATCACGCCACTGCACTGCAGCGTGGGTGATAGAGCAAGACTCCGTCTCAAAAAAAAAAAAGTCAAGTATACTTATAAGGTAAGAAGTTTTAAGAGTTTTAAAAGCAAACACTGACATAAAGAAAGTTTTTGAGTACAGAGTAGTTGATTAGACATTTAACCTAAGCCCTAGTCCTCATAATAGAATTACTTAATAAACTTTTAATTTTGGAATAATTTTGGGTTTATAGAAAATACATGAAGATATACCAAGAGTTCCCACATGCCCTTCACCCAGTTCTCGCTAGTGCCACGGCTCACACTGCCATGGTACTGTTGGGACTCAGAATATGATATCTCAAAGCATAGTCCTCTGGCATGAAGGGTACTTTGAGCTAAAGGAGACTGGAAAAGCCTCAGAAACAGAGTCTTTCTGACCTTTTCCTTTTCTCCTGACTCCAACCCCTGTTCCTTCTCCTGAAGAGTTTCATAGAAACCAGAATTCCCCTCTCCTAAGCCAGGCCATAGAAACTTGAACTCTTCCCCAAAGTCAGCCATAAAACTTAGAAAGTTAACTCCCTGACCCTCTCCCTCTCTCTCCAAGACCCTCATGTGACAGGTGTCCTATCTTATACCCATAGGAAAGGAAGGTCACACAGAGGTCCGTGTTCGGGTGAGGGAGAAAGGACAAGATGGAAGAAGGTAAAGAAGGTAAACAAGATGGCGCAGTTCCGGGTTCTCCATCAGCGACTTTCCCACGCTCAGGAAAAACTCCCGTGCCCAGGAACAACACGGATTGTCTGCGCCTGCGCATTGTGACGTCAAAATAAAGAAACCAAAACTTACCCAGCCACGCCTATGGAGACGCCCTTACCCCCGCCCCTGTCCTGCCCACCTCAAGCCCCATCCATAAAAGGCCGCTCCCGGAAGACATCTGTGTGAACTTCCTCGGCCCCTCCTCATATGCGGACCTAGGAGTCTTGCCTGAGAACGCCGGAGCGACTTCCTCGGCCTCCACTGCCAGAGACCAGTGAACCTCGCCCTTTCCTCCTTCACATTGGCTAGCTAATAAAGTTTTTTTACCTTGCCTACGTGCCTCATCTCTGGCGCCTGCTCCGGTGGTCGCATAAAACAAATCAGTCAGGAAGAATCCAAACACACAGGCCTTGCCAGGCTCCCCCTCAGGCTGTCACCTTTAGATCACACTCTTCAATCCAGTTATGTTTCTACCTGACTGTCTGTTTTTCATCAAACCTAAGAATAAAAATGCACATTTCCCGCTGAGGCTTTGGCTCTTCGTTTCTGAAGGCTCCCACATCACATAAAACTTTGATTAAATAAATGTGCTTGCTTTTCTCTTGTTAACCCATCTTTTGTTACAGGAGTGTATGCTGCGACCTTATGATGGGTGAGGAAAGAGACTACAACTTTCCACCCCTACAGTACAGTTGTCGAAACTAAGAAACCGACATTGGCATATTACTACAGACTTGATTCAGACTTGATCATTTTTATCACTAAGGCCCTTTATGTGTTTAAGGATCAAATCCAGAATACCACATTGCATTTAGCCAACATAGTATTTTAAATCACAACCTTCCTGTGAATGGGGATAAGATTAACTATAGTTATGAATTCTAAAAAGAAGGATGTCATAGCATAATGAATCATAGTCACCTGCTGACTTTTGTTTTTAATAAAAGGGTGCTATACTATGCAAAACCTGTTTCCTAATAAAGCATGGTTGGAGCATTGTCCTTTGATTACAAAATTAACTTTTCTTGTTGACTTTCATTATAATTCCAGAATATTTTATCCTTGTTGCTGAATGAGCTTCAATAGACAGTGCTTCCTAACACTTAACTTTAATTTCCCTCTTTTCATACCTTTGAGCAGTTAATGATCTATAAACATATTCTTACTTGCATTAAGATGTTGATGCGGCTTTCTTCTTTTGTAATTTTTTTTTAATCTGTCCCTTTTGGAAATTAACTGTGTATGAGGTTTTCTAAGAATGCATTCGCAGAAGGGTATTTTGAGAGCTAATTATGCTGAATGGAATCGTCTCACCACTGTAAGGTAAGTTCGTGCTCTATGATTTGTGCAAGTCCCTCAGCCTACCCACAGCTCATCCCAGTGAAGGAGAGAAAGGGGAACTCCACAAAAGTGGGATCCCAACCAAGTTCTGACAGACAGTGGGGAAAAGGAGACGCAGCAGAAATGAAATAAACATGTGACATGTATATAATATTCTATTTAAATATATTTTATTTCACTAAGCGTAACAACATCCTTTTAGTCATTCACTCTCTTTACTTCTCTTCCTTTCCTTTTATTAATAGAAGTAAGATGTAACAAATTAATTTCAGTGTCTGCCATTGTCCTCCCATCTCCTTTCTCTCCCAAAGTCTTCCCCCAACATAAAACCTTTTTGATTTTTGTTTTTGGTATTATAGTCTTTATTTTGATATTTTAATGAAATACACTATTAAGGCATATGTTACACACACGAACTCACAAACACACACACACATGCACACACAATTTGTCATTGGCTCAAATGGCAGAGTCAACCCAGATGAAAAAGTGTACGTCTGTAGGCTGCAAACAAGGTTTGTGTTTTTGCTGAACAACCTTGTTTGAAATCCATCCCATGACCCCCCACCCCCAGCCTTCTTTTCCCTGGAGATCGCAAGGATAATAATGCATACCTAGCAAAGAGTTGATGCCAAATAAATGGTGGCTTCAATTATTCGATTTTCCTCCTCAAGTCTCCTGTAAGGGTACCCTATGCACCAGTAATAACCGCAGTTTTACTTTGGTTTGCTTTCCAGAGGAGAGCTTGGTTTGTTCTCAGTCTTTGTTCCGTATCCCTGCCTTGGGTGTTAATAGAGGCTGATGAGTGGGAGTGGATTTTCTAAACACAGAAAAAAGAATAAACAAAACTGTCAAGAGAAAAGAGTACAATCTATTAGAGGTTTTGATCACCCTATTTGTCACAGAGAAATAACAGATGCATTAATGCACACAGCACTTATAATTCAGAGATCATCGTTACACCAAATGACAAATGATGTTACTGTAATGTACTATTTGTCTTTTCTCACATAGTTAAAAAACCGTAATTACTGAAAATCATGACAACTTGCCAATTAAACAGACTCATTCACCCACAGATGAAGCATGCATCTTTGCATTTTGCAAATTAAATAGAGGTGTGTGGGGAGGATAAGAACCAAAGTGTGTAGTACAGTGATTTATTAGGAAGCTTGAACAGGTACACATTAAAAGTAAAACAGTTTCTACCTGTTTTCTAGAGCATCTGAGCCACCTGAAAAAATTTCCAATTGTGAAAAACAGTAATCTTTCTGTTTTCTTCCTAAAGGCTTTGAGATTCATAACAATCTTACTAATAAAGTTAATCTAATCGCATCTTTCTTTTACATTTATTGTGCCAGTGGACAAATGATCTAGTACAAGTAAAAAGAATGGATTAATCTTATATTATCAGTGACAGAGTGGATTAAGAAAATGTGGCACATATACACCATGGAATACTATGCAGCCATCAAAAAGGACGAGTTTGCGTCCTTTGTAGGGACATGGATGCAGCTGGAAACCATTATTTGAAAAAAATAATTTTAAATGTACATAAAACCTCTGGGCATACGATTTTGGAAATAAATAATAAAATGCATTACCCCCAGAAAAACAGTACAGAAAGGGAGGAAAGAGTCCAGGATATGGCAACAGACAGCTGATTGAGTGCCTGAAAGGACTTGAGAGAAGGGCTGGTCAGGGCTAGCTAACATCCAGCCCTGACGAGGAGAGAAAAAGTGACAGTATACTCAATACATAGTGTTTCTGGTCTGGGTGACTTTAGGACCCAGGAAGATGAAGGTAGCCCTCTTAGCAAGTGGAGCTCAACTTTGTTCACATGCCACAAGAGTCTATGGATTCTGTAATACACGTCAATTCCTAGAAGCAGAAGCTTCCATTTGCCTTTGCCTGCTGACAGACCACCTCTATATTTGGCAGAAACTACCTCTTTTGTTACACAATGTAAAATAAAGAGCCATTCCCTTCCTTGAGAGAGAGAGAGAGAGAGAGAGAGAGAGAGAGAGAGAGTGTGTCTTAAGGTAAAACAGTGTAAGACTGGGCACGGTGGTTCACGCCTGTAGTCTTAGCACTTTGGGAGGTCGAGGTGGGCAGATCACCTGAGGCCAGGAGTTCGAGACCAGCATGGCCAACATGGTGAAACCTTGGGCTAATTAATTTTAGAATGGATAAAACCCAAAAAGCAGTTTTCGTTTGCAAACAAAATTGTGTTACAGTCAGAGCTTTCATAAAGAAAAGTCCAAATACTCCAAACTCATCTTTGTATTTTGTGAGGATAGGATCATCATCAACAGCAAAAATATCTACTTCTTTGATGGTAATGAAACTGGAAATGATAATTTAAAATACAAAAATAGCCAGGCATCGTGGTGCATGCCTGTAATCGCAGTTACTTGAGAGGCTGAGGCAGGAGAGTCACTTGAACCCAGGAGGTAGAAGTTGCAGTGAGCCGAGATCATGCCCCTGCACTCCAACCTGGGTGACAGAGCGATACTCTGTCTCAAAAAAAAAAAAAAAAAAGACAGCGTAGTAATCCAAACGCAGATATTTTAGGTTTGTTTAGTAAGATAAATTCTGTTGTGCATCAACTAGAGGCCACCATGGAGAATGTGGTTAGGTGCACAGGTTGTGGGGACAGTGGGTAAAGATCTCATCCCAGGGTCCCCACATCCTACAGTGGCTGCCACAGGGCAATTCCCTTAAACTCGCTCTGCTTCTGTTTTCTCCTCTTAAAATGAGCCTAATCACAGTACCCAATTCATAGGGCTATTGTGAGCATTCGTGAAATAGATCTCCTGCCCGTGGTAGATGCTCAGTAAGTGTTGGGTGTTTGTTGCTGGGTGGGAAGGGATATGTATTTCCTCTGTTTGTGTTTAGACAGCAAAATTCTAAAATTGGTGTCCGGTTTGTTAGAGATGGATCTGATTTGCAGACACCATTGCAATGAGGAAGTTAGCAGAAATGTGGCCTTGCCGTCTGTTGGAGTGTGAGATTTGCCAGCTACAATTATAAAAAGGGCTAATTAATTTTAGAATGGATAAAACCCAAAAAGCAGTTTTCGTTTGCAAACAAAATTGTGTTACAGCCAGAGCTTTCATAAAGAAAAATCCAAATACCCCAAACTCATCTTTGTATTTTGTGAGGATAGGATCATCATCAACAGCAAAAATATCTACTTCTTTGACGGTAATGAAACTGGAAATGATCATTTAAGCAGGGAGCACCAGTGTATGAGACTATAGAATTTCCATTTGCGCTAGCTGTACTTCTCTCTTACAGAGCTGTTGGAATTTCCCTTGGGAAAAGATGCAACGCAGACTGGCTTTGAAACTCGGACTCCTTGGCCAAAACATGCACATTTGTTTCCTTTTAATTTGTTCAAATGCATCATCAACACAACCAGAATCCCTGTGCAGTTGGTACTGGGCTAGTTCATTAGCAAGTGTAAATAAACAGGTGAGAGAAAATAAATTGGCTGTTTAGAATATATTTTGCCATTTTTTGGCAAATGGTCAAAGGGACAGCTTTTACATTTCTAAAGAAGAAGGTGACATATGACTTGGATGGATGGATGATCCTAATCTACTGTATTTCACCAACTCTTACTTAGAGCAAGAAATGGAAATATTATCTCAGCAGAACCACAGTAGCATCCCATAAGGAGGAGATTGGGAGAATAGAGAATTTTGGGGTCTGAGCTCAAGTGACTTAAGGCAGAGCTTTCAGTGCAGGAAATCAATTGTCATTGGGCTTGGTTCATAATGTTGTGGTTTAGGACAGGTAGCACAATTCAGTGGGGTCTTGAAGTGAGTCTGAGGAATAGACGAGGTTGGATAGGGAGCCAATAAGCAAGCCATTTTCCTGGACAAACCAGTTTGTGGAAATTCCCTGAAGCAGCTGGGAAGATATTTATTGATTTATGCCTTTATCTTACTAAAAAAAATAAAAAGAATGTCCTGGAATAAATTGTGAAGTTATATGTTTATAGTCAGCCTCAGTCCTCCATCCTGATAGTGAAGCTCTGTGAACACAAGTTGTCCCTTCTCTCCTGATACCATGTCAAGTGCCCTTTCCCTCATACCACACTCTTCTCCTCTCTGCCCAGGGCCAGAACTCTGCTTTAACTACAGAATGCCAATTCCATTCCCATGCCCTATCTCTCTTGCAAGTGCACAGCACTGAAGTTGAATACTTTAAAGCTCTCAGTCTCAAAGTCCTGTCTGTGAGCTGGCTCTGAGCTGCTTGTGCTTTAATTCCCTGGGGAGTTTTTCTTTTCTCCTGGAACCCTTCATTTTTAATGTATCGCATATTTTTCCAGAGGATGTGCAGAGCCAGGTTTGTGAATCCTTGAACCAGGAGACAGAAATGAGTAATAATTCAATGTTTCTTCAGCTGATTAAAGGCAAAGAAGACCTAAACACCTTCTTGTTCTTTCTATAACACCATGAAGAATGTCGGATTCAAATGCTTGTAACTGAAATGATTATATATGGTATTTAGGACTACACTTTACTAGCGATAAGCAGTACCAGGTAAAAGGTTTAAATACAATGCACAGAAGATCTTTTTTCAATTAAGAAAATTGCTCTCATCAACTTCTTCCAATTAAAAGTTGAGGGAGGGAAAAAGGTGAGTCACATTGTGTCTGGATGAAGCATTAGACCACAGGGCCATGCAAACACAAAGAATGAGAACCACTGGGCTGGAAAGGAAACACAGCTGGAAACTCAGTCTGTGAAGCTGCCTAAATAGCAGTTGTAGGGGATCACATTTGCATTCTGACAGGAAGTATGTTGCCGTAATTTGGAGAAGATAAAGGAAGTGAGAATTACCGGTTCTTTGTGACTGCAGGTATGAGAGATAATTTTTTTTTAATACTGGAGGAATTCTGAGACTCCCCCATCCTCAGGGGTAGGCAGCCATCTCTTTGCCCATGACTACAATGGTCCTCTATTAGAACTGGTATTTGCCTTATGCTTTCAGTTCAGGCAGGTTGGGCCAGGTTATGCCTCAGTAACAAACTGTCCCAAATCTCTGTGACTTTACACATCAAGCATGCCCTTTTCCTTCACAATAAACATCAGTACAGTTCCACCAGGAGCACCAACATTAATGGGGATCCATCCCTGCATGTACTTGTATGACGTGTTAGCAGAAAAGGCTGTTGGGAGTCATACACTGGCTCTCAAGCTTCCATCTGTAAGTAACACAGTTCACTTCAATTTCAATTTCATTTGCCAAAGTTAGTCACATGACCACACATAATTTCAAAAGGGGAAGAAAATTTATCTCTACCATATGCCCAGAAATAAGAGAACCAGAGCACATTATTTATCAACAGCCTCCAAACGTTAACTTAGGTTTGAGAAATAGACATTCTCACACTCAAATTGCAGCTCCAACAACAACTACTAGGCAGCCTGAAAAGTACTGAGAGAGAAAATGGGTCCCTAGAGAAGCTGTTTGCATTATCTCTCCGATGGTTCGTATTGATGGGCTGGGTTGAATTAAAAGGGCCAAGCAGGAAAGACATTAGCTATCCCAATCTGTCCCATCCTTTAATCAATGCCAAATCCCTCCCTGCTGTGAAATGTTCTATGACTGTCTCAGGCTGCATTGTTCTCTCTTGTTTCTTCAGTTATCACCAATACCTAGCACATGGTCACACTTTGATAACAATGGGGGAAGTGAATGAATGCTTGTAAATCAATATTCTGGGGGAAGGAGTTCTTCTCCTCTATGCCACTCCACAAAGTGCCTAGGCCAAGGATGGGCACACAGTACAAAAACCATAACTCTCTAACAGTTGATTGACTAAAAACAATAATAAACACCAAATTGATGGATGTGAGCTGAGCCCCTGATGGTTCCCTCAAAGAATAGATGCCATTTCTATTAAAAGCACATTGCTTATTCCTCCCACTCAGCCTGGCCACACAGAGTGAGTTGGAAGACTGCTGAATATAAATGACATTTGGCTGGGTCCTTGTGAGGACAGTCATTAATATTGCTAACAGGTCCATGTGTTAAACTTGGCCCAACACGGGCACCAGATGCATCCTCCCAGGCAACCTGGGGGCCCTTCTGATGACTCCTCCAGGCCAGGCACACTGCATCTGCTTGCATTCAGGCAGCCTGGCCACTTGGCTGGAGACAGAGCATCCATGGCAAGAACGAACACTCTCCCAGCAAGGCTCTACTTCATGAAAAATGACTGTAGCTGGGGAGGTTTAGTCCTGCTGGTGGATCTGGTCTACAGACGGTGTACTTCTTCTAATGACCAGGGACAGTCGATTGAAAGATCATCTAGACCTACTTCTGCAGTCCCAGAGGAGTTAGATAAATTCAACAAGGATTTATAATAATTGTATGCCTACTTTGTATCTAGTCCTGTGTTCAGGAAAATGGGCAATCAGAGATTCAGAAGAAAGATGAACCAAGGCGTCCTTTGACAAAGGTGTGATCTTAAAGTTGGACAGTGTGTAATGAGAGAAGGAAATAAATTCCTTACAAGGGTTAAACATTTTTTAATCCACTAAAGGATTCACAGACATTAATTCTTTTAATATTCGCAATCATCCTATGAATAGATACTAATATCTCCATTTTCCAGATGAGGAAACCAAGGCTCAGAGGTGACACAGCTTCCCCCAAAGGTCTGACACTTGATAGAGTCAAGATTTAAACCTCTGATTCTGAAGGCTGTGTTATGAGATTATACATTATATGTTGAGGGCTACTGAGTTCAAATAAGTCAGGCTCAGAACATAACGAATAATAAGAAACATTTCCAGAGTTCTCAATAGGCACCTGACAACTTTCTACGCCCATTCTGTGGAATAACTTGTTTATCTTATAGCAACCCCATCAGTTCAGTACTAACATACCCTCACTTTATAAATAAGGGAACATGCACAGAGAGTTTACATAATCAGCCCAAAGTCACACAATGAAGTGGAGAAGTAGGGATTTGAACCCAGATGAGCAGAGTTTGTCTTCCTGTCCACTACACTGTATTAGTATTACAAGTAATGGTCACTTCCTTCCTTTAAGCCCCCCTCCCCAAAATATGACCAGGCCATTAACCGAGAGGGTTATTTATTGTTTTTATCTATCTTGTCTCAAAATAAGTTTACAAACTTTTAGAGAACAATCTCCCCTGGCTTTAGTTGTCAAAACCTAGAGAAGGAGGGCTTTAAAGATTAGGTGTGGTCAGGATTGATAGATAGATAGATAGATAGATAGATAGATAGATAGATAGATAGATGATTGATAGATAGAGATAGATGATAGATAGATAGATAGATAGATAGATAGATAGATAGATAGATAGATAGATAAATAGACAGACGATAGATGGACAGATAGATGATTGAGAGACAGAGATAGATGATAGATAGATAGATAGATAGATAGATAGATAGATAGACAGATAGATAGACAGATGATTGATAGACAGATAGAGATAGACAGATAGATAGATAGATAGATGATTGATTGATAGAGATAGATAAATAGATAGACAGATAGATGATTGATAGATAGAGATAGAGATAGATGTCGTCGTCGTCGTCGTCGTCGTCGTCGTCGATGGGTTCGTCGTCGATGGTGTCGACAGATAAAGATCGATGTCGTCGTCGTCGTCGTCGTCGTCGTCGTCGTCGTCGATCGTCGTCGTTTCGTCGTCAGATTAAAGACGTCGAATAAAGATAAGTCGTCGTCGTCGATCGTCGACTCGTCGTCGTCGTCTCGTCGTCGTCGTCGTTCGTCGATAGATAAAGGAACAGATAAAGATAAAATCGTCGATAAATCGTCGTCGTCGTCGTCGTCGTCGATCGTCGTCGTCGTCGTCTCCGACCGTCGTCGTCGATCGTCGTCGATCGTCGTCGTCGTCGTCGTCGTCTACTCGATTCCGCTATCGGGTCCGGGCGAGTGGAGGAGGGAATAGATCCCACAGGTGAAAGTGTTAGTTACTCTCCTCCTGAGAAAGGTGATAGGACTTCTGTTAGTAATATTGCATAGTAGAAAGGCTGCACATGAGGAGGTGAGGCTCCTAGCCTCGTGAATAATCTCCTTGTACAAGTTTACTATAGAAACAGTAATGCAGTCAACTTCAAAAAACCAAGCAGATTTAGACAACTGCATTCCTGCTGATCACTGCAGACAGGCCATAGGACCTGAACCAAATGCTTTGGAATATGGTGGTGCTTACGGGTTCCAAAATGAATCTCAAGAGGGTGAGAGTTCTCCACAACAAAAAGATGTGAAGTTTCTTTTCTACTTGGACAAATAGGGGCTTGGACTCAGATTTCATTTAATTTGAAACAAATAAAGAAATGGAAGGTTCTTAGATGTGAGTAAGGAAAGACCCTTTCAATGTGTAGATATTATCCTGAAATTCTGCAGTTTTAATATTTAGTATAGTATTAGCTTGAATATCTGGGAAATGCTTCCTTTCTCTTTTCCCTAATTCACACACACACACACACACACACATAAATACACACACACACACACAATGGAAGAAAAGAATGGAGAGGAAGAAAAATAACAAAGGTAGAAAGATTTTTAGTGGCGGATGCAAAAATGAATATTAACTGTTTTTCCAAGTAATAGAATCAGATGTTTAGTTTAGCAGGAGATTGTTCTGTATCTAATTTTTCCATTAAGATTTTCATAGAGAGAGACCTGATAACCATTTTTGCAATGAATATTGCCAAGGTGTACTTGCATGGTTGAAGGGGAGGAAAATGAATATGTGCATTTAAAATTTTTATGATTACATTTTTAGTAAAAGGAGGAGGATGACTGGAGTTTCACAACTGCTTTAATACAATTGGTTCCACTTAGAGGAGATGACATGTTGAAACGTGATGAGTAAAGATGTGCAGAATGCTTTCCCAGTAATTGGAATTCAAGCAACAATAACACTGGGCATTGTTGGATCCTTTACAGCTTTAAGAAAAAGGTCTCCTTTCTTCGTTTTGGAAAAAAGTGCACATATTATAGTACATCATGACTTTATTCAACATTAAAAAGAGAAATTAAAAATTATTTCACTTGAGTGCATCTGCATTTGAATCAAGCATATGCTTAAGTTTATGCAACTTCTAATGCACAATTTCTTCTTCCAACTTTCTATTGCTATAAAATGGCAGGATTTTAGAGCTGAATGAGTAATTTTGTGTCAAATTCTCACTTTAGAAATGAGGAAATAAAGGACTAGATAAGTAAGGTAATTTACCTATAGATACACAGTAAATTGATGGCAGAAATGGAACCAAGCTAAGAACTCCTGATTGTGCTTCTTGAATAGCCCATGATGGGAGGGTCTGAGGAGTAGGAAAGAGACTGTCAGGAGCCAAGGACCAGTTATTCTGGAGAAATACTAAGAACTGAATAAGAATAACAGCTGGTAAAAGGCCATTGGCTGTAGCAAACAGATTACAGATGATGTCTATAGTCTGGACTTTTGTGGTCATGAGGGGTAGAAAACCATCTAAAACTAGCTTGAGCTAAAGGAAAAAATTACATCCTCATGTTACCAAGAAGTCTGGATTTAGAAGTTATTTCAAGTACACCTGGAGAGAGGTGCCCAAATGACTATCAATGCTTTTACTCGAGTTGTTTCTTAGCTTTCTGTATTGGTCTCATTCTTTCTTACAGGTAGCATCTTCCATGCAGTGAGAAAGAGGGCCACTTTGTCATCAGTATTTATGTTCTCCCACTTTGGCAACCTCAGTTGTAAAAGAAGGCCTGCCTTTCAATATTCAAACATTAACTGTGGGGCAGAACATTAATTTCTGCCCCACAGGTATGTGTTGGTAATTAACATATACCAACTCTATACTCAAGAAGTTGCTATTCTTGGCCCGAGGTGAATAACATTTCAACTCTATAGCTGGTGCAATACACAGATTTTATGATTCCCTGACCAACTGATTACATATGATAAGATTTATCTTAAACATAAGAGGATATGTAATTGGAAAAATCAGGCTAAACATTAAAACAATAGCTTGAGTCTTCCTTTAGTGACCAACGAGCATATATACACTTCTTCTCAAACATTTACTCTAACAAATTACAAGTATCTATGTACAATTAAAATCATATTCAACACTGCCCAAGGGGATATAGCCCAAAGTCAGTTCCAGATACTGCATACTAATTTTATGTCATGACATATCAAGAATCATAAAAGAATTCATAATACAAAATGAATCATAAATGGATTCATGCCATGAAATGAGCTTTGAATCAAAGGAATATTCGTTGTGCCTGTATTTCTACTAAAATCCTATTTCAATATTCTGAGATCTATGAATAAAATAAATACTCAGTTTCATCATCTGAAACATACCAACTTAAAACTGACTGGAAAAATGTAATAATCTCAAACACTCCCACTTACAAAGCAGAGAAAAGGAAATATTATGGGGAGATCCTTGATCCATAGCACATGCCAAATTCTCCTGGAAACAAAGAATCCTATCTCTCTGCATTAGTTGGGGAATAAGAACCTTGGTCAGTCAATCTTGCTGTCCTACTTTCTATGCTCTGATATCGTTTCCTCCATGGTCATGCCAGGCAGAGACATAGAAACAAATTACGTTCTAGAAGTTCTATCACTTTAGAAGTCCATTTCCTGTAGGGACAATGGTAGGAATCTTTGGGTTGCCTTTGAAGTTGAGAAAACCTTCATCTCTAAAGCATGTTTCTCTGACAATAGAACTACTTTAAAACCCCAGTCAATTTCAAGGCTATCATATTCCTAAGGACTCCCAGTTACAAACACTGGGACATTTTTAAAGATATGATCCATGTATGTGGATCCCAACCTGGTACATTGTTTTTTTGTAGCAATAGGCCTTGATGCTAGGCTGTAATGGATGCCATGGGGTACCTCCTAGAACCCCTGTCCAGGTCTAAAACCCTCATTTCCCTACTTCTGGGAGTTTTAGCAACCAGTAGCTTTCAGCTGAATTCTTTTTTGGAACTTGCCTTCAACTAAACAGCTGACTCTCACAGTTTTTCCCCTTTCCTAGTTTAGAGGCACATTTGATGACTGGTCAACATAGGGGTATAAATGCCTGGCCCCCCTGTTCAACTTTAGACAACTCTGAAGGGCCAACCCAGCTCCATGACTTTATACAGAATTGACCAGTGTCAATACTGCTATAGCATCATTCTGCCCAATCTTGCTGCCTTTATTCCTCCACAGGTGTGGATTCTGAAAGCATTCCTACTATAAGCATTCTGCTTGCAAATTCCCATCTCAGTGTCTGCTTCCCAGGGAACCCAACCTATGCCAGGCAGCACCACAGTCTAAGAGACAAAACTCTAAAATGAGATTATTGGAACTTAGTTAGATAACTTGCAGGCTGGCAGGCAATAAGGACCCCAAAAATGGTGATTGGTGGGGCACGGACATTCCCTGGCATATAACAGTAGAGTAGTTATTAAAACATTCCCCAATATAACCAAGATTGCATACCAAGAAAGGAGAAAGCGTTGATATGCGCAATGTGTAAGATAACCAATAAATATTTGAGAATTAATAATTATGAGCACTATGGAACTGGATGAATGTTGCTGTGCACAATGAACACTATGAAAAGGGATAATGAAGGGCTGAAGGTGATTCATGTCCAACCAAAGACTAAGGTCAGAGGGTCTTCTCAGAAGCATAGAGAAAGGCTCACCCCCTGCAATGGGAGAAAAGAAAAAGCTGAGGCTGGAGCCCAAGACTGAATTATAATAGTAACAGAGCTCAAAAGAAGGTTGAATGTTGCACCTTAAGAGGTCTGCTATGACAGAGTCAGGCTCCTACTGGAAAGGGGTGGACTTTGGAATAACCAAAAGCTGCCAAATTTTAGTGAGGCCTTCTCTCAGTCAGTCAGCCTTCTCTCACCAGAGGAGCCAACTTGTAGGATATACATACATACATCATTGTGTGTGTGTTTGTGTGTTCACACAGACACACATGCATATGCATATATGTATATGTGTATATGTTAATATACATATGATTTGTTATAAGGAATTGGCTTACACAATTGTGGGGGCTGGCTAAGCAAGTCTCAAATCCATAGTGCAGGCAATCAAGAAAAGAAGGCTGGAAATTCTTTGGCAGGAACCAAAGCTGCTGTCCCCAGGTAAAATTTCTTCTTCCTTAGGGAAACCTTAGCTCTGCTGTTAAGGTCTTTTATGTGATTGCAATCAGGCCCACCCACCCAGATTACTTTGTGTAATTTCCTCGACTTAAAGACAACAAATTGCAGCTATTAATCACATCTACAAAATACATTCATAACAACATCTAGATTACAATTTGGTTGCATAATTAAGGACTTGAGGTTGGCAGAGTGGACACATAATGCTGACCCTCCTAGGTCTAGAGCGGAAAAGGGCTCTGCATCAGCTCCAGGCTGTGGTTCCTCATATTCATGAGCTCATAGCTTCAGTGTAGCAAAAAGAGCACTGCTTACCTGAGTCTCTGCCTAGGGTCTCATATAGCTATAATCAGGGAGTTGTCCACTGGAGGGAAAGATGCAGTGTGATATTATGGTGAGACCCAATAGGAGAATCACATCATGGATGAAACCAAGGAGTGGAAGTAAGAGAGGCTACTTTTACCGTCATTCCGAATTTCCCACTTGGTGAACCTGGACCTCCCATTTCCAAACCTTGTTTAGACGTTTTGATTCCTAGATGGAAAACAATTCTACCAAGTGAAACAGCTGAGTCCTACTATCCCAAGTGACAGCTGCTGCTTGGTCACTTCTGACTCTACTCTTTTTGCCAAGAGATCAGCAGATGAAGGAATCAACATCCTGGCAGGACAAATTATTCTGATCATCAGAAGGTTGTTCATCTATCACAAAGATGGGAAGAGCATGTGTATTCCCCAGATGAACCAATGGGTGTCTTTTGGTGACCCTCTTTCCTCAATATCTTTCAGAATTGTCCTAAATTGTACTAAGAAGCAAATTGTTTATACTCTGCATCAACCAATCATTAGAAATGAGATTCTGAGAAGTGGGCAGGACTTCTTTGGCCAAAGGGGCTTTTTCAGCTAATGGCAAGTCCCAGAGAAGGCTCCATTGGAACTTTGTTGGCAATTAACACTTGCAAAAGCTGGAAAAACTAGTGGGGTACCTGAAGTTATAATTAATTTAAGTTTTTAAGTTACTGTTATAAATTTTATTATTATATCACCTAATCTTTCAGTCACTTTTTTGTCACAAACACTGTCTCCCATTCTATTCACTACATTATTTTTACTTGAATCTGGAAGACTTTTGACTGCTTCAGACAAACAGAGTAAGGTAGAAATGAAGCTACGTGTCTTCCATAGCTGGGTCAGAATAGGTCATTCAGCTTCCCGTTGATCCTCTTGGGCAGTCACTCTGGGGAAAGCTGGCTGTTGTGTAAGAAGTCCACCTACCTTGAGACTACCTTGCTAGAGAGGTCGCATTTGACAGCTCATTTGACAGAAACAGCTGAGTTCTCACCTGATAGCCAGGAAAACCACCAACCATGCACATACAACATCTTGAACATACAGCCAAGCCAGGTTTTCTGATAATGATTTCTAGCTGATGTCTAAATCCAGCTGCCTAGAAGGACCAAATGCAAACCATCCAGCTAGGGCCTTCTCAAGTTCCTGACCCACAAAATGTTAATAATAATAAAATGATTGTTGTGCACAACTCAGTTCTGAGGACAAGCTGGAAGGGTCCTAAGGAGACTCGTGGTGGAAACATGATGGGACTCGAGAAGGTTGTTGGAGAAGAACTAAAGGAAGACGGCACTGAAAGCTGAGGAGTATCTTGATCCTGACACTACCATGTTGGAGAGGTTCTAGGGAGGCATTCTGAGTAACATTCTTCACTGAATTCTCAGACGACTGCCAGCATCAACTCCTAAATACATCTGTGGGCCTTTATAATGCCCAAGAATTCTGTGTAATATAACTTCTATATAGGAAAGCTTTTGAACTTGAACTTTTCTTTTGATAACCAGCCATTTTATTATTTATATTTGTTATGTTAAGTTTTCACGTTGGAAAGTCAACATCTTAAAAAATGATAGTTTTTTAAATTATTCAAATATTTCATTTTTCTTGTTGCATTGACTAGAAGAGCCAGTGTTAAATAAAAGTGGGCACAACAGATACTCTTGTCTTCTCCTACATTAATGGCTTAATAAGCTTAAGTTCTTACAAAAGCTTTATTAACAATAATAATAAGAGCTATTGTGGGTTACTGTTGGGTGCTATATGCATAATAATGTCATGTCATAGTTCTTAAGAGTGCAGATTCAAAAGCCAGACTTATTGGATTCTAATTCCATCTCTGCTCTTCGTGATGTAGGGCAAGTCATTTTACTAGTCTTTGCTTTAGTTTCCTCATCTATAAAGTGGGGAAAACAATGGTCTACTTACCTCATTGGGTTGCTGTGGGGATTAAATGAATGGGTAAAATTAGCATCACTTAATGCAATGCCTGATCCTCAGTAAGTGCTGTGTAGGTGTCTGTTATTATTAACCTTTATCAAGTGTCTTCTATGTCCAATTTACTGCCATATGCAAGGTTTACAACCTTTCTGTGAAGTATATACTATTTTCTTAATATTTCAGGGAAGGAATCTGCAGCTCCAAATACTCGTATAACTTGCCTCGTTGCTTAACTGTAAATGACAGAGCAAGCTTTTGAACTCAAATCCATTTAACTTTCTTTCTTTCTCTCTCTCTTTTTTTTTTTTTTTTTTTGAGATGGAGTCTTGCTCTGTCACCCAGGCTGGAGTGTAGTGACATGATCTCGACTCACTGCAGTCTCTGCCTCCAGGTTCCAACGATTCTCCTGCCTCAGCCTCTTGGGTAGCTGGGATTACAGGCTCATGCCACCACACTCAGCTAATTTTTGTATTTTTAGTAGAGACAGTGTTTCACCATGTTGGCCAGGCTGGTCTCGAACTCCAGACCTCAGGCAATGCACCAGCCTCGGCCTCCCAAAGTGTTGGAATTACAGGCATGGGCCACTGCGCCCAACCCCATCTAACTTTCAAGTTCGTATTTTCCCTCAGTGGTATGATATGCTTCTAGCTCCATGGCAAGTACTTTGCAAAAGCAAAGAGAAATATTATACATAGTTCCTTCCCTTATGGGTCTTAAAACTCCAGGAGTCAGTTAGGGCTGCCAGTAAAGCACTCAGTTTGCTGGATCACTGGAGAGGAGGAGAGAGGAGCAGCCATGAAGAACTTGGCTCCATTATAAGTTCTAAATTTTGAATGTCAAGGAAAGCAGCTGCCCTAGATTTCCCTGAAGAGCAGTGAGCTGTCAGATGCTGAGATTCCATCAGACAAAGAGCCCAGGTTATCTCCCTGCAGGGATCTGATATTTGACCTCACTTTGCTTTTATTCTGAAGTCATAATGAAAGGTTGAGATGAGGATAGCCAAAAAAAATGTCTGGCATGGAAGGTTGGTTCCCCTGAATAAATTGCAATGATTAGGAAATGAACATATTTGGAGACCTTTGAAATAACGTTTCCATTTTAATAGTGCTTTATTGCAAACTGGCTGTCTTCAACCTTGACCTTCCTTATGACATTCAATTCCATATTTTCAACTGTTTCCTGGATGACCCTATAGATAAGAACAATAAAATCCTCTGAATTAAAATAATCCAAGTAAAACTAAAGTTATCATCCAAGTTTACCTTCCCACCTACACTTCATTGTCATTGATATTGTCATTCATCTTATTGTGCGTGCTTGACACTTAGAAATTATCCTTGATCCTCTGACCCTCTCCTTCAAGATAAACACTAGGTTCTATTGAATTTTTCTCATTTCTCTCTCTCTTCCTCTCTCTCTCTCTCTCTCTTTCTGACTTAAGTACAACTATCTCAATAGTTTATACCTACATGGACACATGGTCCAATCACTATTTTCTAATAAAATCCCCCTTTCATTTCAAATCCCTTCTACCCAATATGTCAAAACAAATAATTCAAAAATCCCCTTGAGTAGGGAAAGAGAAAATTAGCAACTTTTTATAGTAAAGAAATTTGGCACACTCTATCTTAACCATGTGATAAAGGTTCACATCACCAGATATGTCACGTGAATATCGTGACCCCATCATGTAAGGTGACCAGAAGGGCCCTGGAGTTTAACCCCAGTGTAATCATGAGAAAACAACATCAGACTCACCCAGGTTGGGAGAAATTCTAGTGGACATTTGGCCAGCACCCCTTAAGACTGTTAAGGTCATTAAGAAAAAAAGGGAAATACTGGGAAACTGTCACAGACCAGAGGAAAGGGGGAGGAATGATAATTAAATGCAATGTGGTACCCTGGGTTTGATCCTGGAGTGGAGAGAAGGCATTCATGGGAAAGCAAGAGATATGCAAATGGCTGGAGTTTGCAGCAATGTACCAATGCTCATTTCTTAGTTTTGGCCAGGTACCAATGAGGAAAACCAGGACAAGGGTATATACAAAGTCTCTTTATAACTTTTTTGTAAATATAAAACTATTCTGAAATAAAAAGTTTATTTAAAAAATGCTCTGTGTGCAAAAACTTTCATTAGAGCCCCACTGTTCATCAAGTCCATGTGTAGAATCCTGCTGTCTTTGGCTCACTACTGCCTTCTTCAGTCATCTCTGTAGGCAGAATGCCATTCCCAAAGATGTTCACACCCTAATCTCCAGAAACTATTAATACATTACCTTTCATGGTTCTATTAAGGTTATTGGTCTTGAGATTGGGAAAAAAATTTTTTTTTTGAGGCAGTCTCGGCTCCTGTCGCCCAGGCTGGAGTGCAGTGACGCGATCTCAGCTCACTGCAAGCTTCACCTCCCGGGTTCACGCCATTCTCCTGCCTCAGCCTCCCGAGTAGCTGGGACTACAGGCGCCCGCCACCTCGCCCGGCTAATTTTTTTGTATTTTTTTAGTAGAGACGGAATTTCACCATGTTAACCAGGATGGTCTCGATCTCCTGACCTGGTGATCTGCCCGCCTCGGAAATTATTTTAAACCATGTGCGTAGGCCCAATCTAATCATATGAGCCCCTGAAAAGCAGAAAACGTTGTTTTGTCTAGAGACAGAAGAGATGTGGCAGAAGGGGAAGTAGGAGAGATTCCAAGCATGAGAAGGATTTGGAGTGCTGTTGCTGCCTCTGAAATGCAGGACCAGAGAGAGGCCACAAAGCTGAGAGCAGGCCCCAGCTGACCGCCAGCAAGAAGAGGAGCTCAGTCCTACAGCTGCAAGGAAATGTTTTCTGCCTATAACCTGGCTGAACTTGGAAAGCTATTTCTTTCCAGGACCACTCCATAACAGCCCCCACCAACCAATATCTTCACTTCGGCTTTGTGACACCTAGAGAAGAGGAATCAGCCAAGCCAACCTGGACGTCTGACCTAAAGAAGCATGAGATAATAAATGCGTGTTGTTTTAAGTTGCTGAAATGGTAGTAATTTGTTATAGCAGCAATAGAAAGTTAATTCATCCTGTATATTTTTTCTTTTTAGTCCAGTGCAGTCTTTTTTCATCCTGCTTTTTACTGTCTCTGCCATTCACTTGGTATGTGGGGGAGTTTGCCTTTTATTATTTTTCTCAACATGAATGCATCATTTTCCCAACTAGGTTATAATTCCTTTGAGGACTATGGTCTTGCTTTGTTCATGACTATATGTTTGTTTGTGTGTGTGTGTGTGCGTGTATTTCCAGCTGCTTACTGTTCCATTTGAGACTTCCTGATCCTGCCTGCCCGCATCTATCTTTCAGGCTTTTCACCCATCAGTCTCTGACACCTACCCTAGATTTCAATCTACACTTGGTAAATATTTGTTGTATATAAAACACCAGTGTCCAATGTCCTAATCATAGTTATTCAATAACGTGGTGATGATGACAGTGGTGAAGAAGTAGAATGAAGAGAGAGAAAATAGTATCAGATTCTGAGATAAGAGAATACGCAAAAATATTATGAGTCATGACAGATATTCCTCAAAAATAGTGATTTTCAAGCTGGTCAATTGCCCCAGGAGATACTTGGCAATGTCTTGAGACATTTGTTATTGTCATCATGGGGGAGGGAGATTTCAACTGACCACTAGTGAGTAGAAGCCAGAGATGCTGCTTTAACATCATATGGTTCACAGAACAGCCCCTACAACAAGGAAGTATCCAACCCAAAACACCAACAGTGCCCTCGTAGGAAACCCTGTTCTAAAACCACACTGCTCAGCTATGCATAAGAGGTAAGGTAAGGTTCCTGCTGTACTTTGGAACATAAGCAAGAACTGGAACAATTGAATAATCCACAGGCTCAGTCCTTAGGGAGGCTGTAATTACCTATGAACAATAGCATTTATTCTACACTTCCGTGAATGTCTCTGCCATGTCTAAATATGTTTATCTGTCCATGCCTAAAATTAAAATATTTTCTTGAGCTATAAATTAGCATTGGTGTCTCTCTGTAAGCCAGCTAACCCCAGAGATGAGGTTATGTCCACAGATGCTACAGGAAAAACCAGTTCTCAGCACATTATCTAATTAACAGCTAAGCCTGCCGTCCACTTAGCACTCCTATGTGGTATGTCCACTCTTTCGAGGAGAGCCCTCATTTTCACAAATGCTCACATTCAACCCTTATCATATTTATCTTGTCAAGTTATGAAAAATTGTTGAAAAGTCATTTTGTACATTTTGGACATTTGAGCCTGAGAGAAAATGCTGAAGCCCAGTCAAGGGTCCATTCGCCACACGCCACTTCACCAGAGGGAAGGAAGCGTCTGCCAAAGACTGTTTTTCTCTCAAAATTTTCAAATAAATAATTTCTCCTAAACCTTCCCAGACTCCAATGTATCACTTTTCAAGCTGCTTGAAAGCTAAGACATCTAAACAGGAGAAATTTAGTTAAGGAAAAAAATGTAGCTTTCAAGCTCAGAAGCTGGGAAACTGCTTTCACATGAGAAGTTCAATTTAATCTGAAAGGAAGACAAATCTATCAATGTCCACTCGACTTGTTCCAAAACCTGAGGGACATTCAGTTTCCTCCTAGTGGAATCTATGTATTAGATGTTATTTGGGTCTTTCTGTTCCTGAAACACTTACTTTAAGGTGTACCATGTAATTGAATTTGGCTTTTATTTTCTCTTAGTCTGCGTGTGTCTACATTTTTCAAATGCTCCTTAGATTTTTAGCTACAGGTAAAATTTCTCCAAAATGAGTAGGTGATTTATGTCCACATGCAACAACATTCAGTAAAACCAGGGAACCAGGCCAGAGTTCTCCAGTGGACTATAAGGAGTTTATCTGCTTCTGATTCAGTGGCTCTTTCCTTTTATTATGGGCTGCTGGAAACTGCTCTAGTGGAGTCTCTCATCAATGCCCAGCCATGTTTAGGGGATAAGAGTCTGACAGAAACACATTTCAGGGAGAAGTAATTTTATTGGCGTTTTACACAAAGACCAGCTTTAATAGCCAAGCCTGAGTCTAACAATTTCTATTAAAGATATCAGGCTATGTAAGATCATAACTTGGACCCTTCCAGTTGATGAAGGAATCTAGCAAACCTCATACAAGCATGAGACACTCGACCGTCTCTTACTCCACTGAAAGAAAGCAACTTCCCTTTGTCAAACACTCGCACTTACTAAGTACTGCACACCGATGGTCACTTGTAACTCCATTTTGCAGGTAAAGAAACTGAGGTTGAAAGAGTTTTAGTAACTTCACCAAGGTGGTAGAGAGAGGAATTAGGATTTGATCTGGAATGTGCCATGCTCCAAAGCCCTTGGTTTATTTCCCCCATACATGGACTGATGAACCCTGGAGTGCCAACCGCAGCACTCACACCAGCAACAGCACTGGATGTCAAGAAAGGTAGAGAAACATAGGCTTTGATCTATAAGTGCAAGCATCCAAGAGTATAAAGGGCTTTTTTTTTTTGGTTTGTCTGTTTATAGTTTTGGGGACTCTTTCCTCAGTGGAGAATAGAGATGCACCATGAGTTAGCAACCTCTCAGTCAGCCAGGCCTGCATCAAGCATTGGCCCTTTCCCTACCTGTGTCCAGAGTGACCTTGAGCAGGTGATCGAAACTCCCCAAACCTCACTGTCTTCATTTCCCAAATAATGACAATAATAATAACTCTGGCCATGCATATTGTTTGAAAGCATCAAATAAAATACCGCCCCGAGTGATCCTTGAACATGTCAAAAAGTATGGAGGTGTTCTTAACCGTGCCCCCTCCCTCTCTATATAATAAGCTAAGACTGAAAGCTTAGCTAGAGTCTTACAAGGCCAGAAACCCAGCTGATTCCTCTGGGTTTCTTAATCAGCTACTGTGGCTGGCAAAGTCTTCTGAAGAAGCCCCGGAAAACCCAAATCTCAATAGAGAATCACATTTTCACTCTACGCTTCCTTTATCCTTACAGGAATTAGTATGAGTTTAAAACAGAAATGCACACTCAAGACAAACAAAATGCACTGTGACTTGAGCATATGCAGAATGTCAGCAAGGGAGCCAGCATGGGAGGAGACATCCTCCCATTTTGTGAGACAGCTGTGGCTCACCTTTCCCTCTATGAAAAGCCAGACCCTGTGGCTTTTCTGCAGGATTACTAGAACCTCAATGAGCCCGTGATAGATCTGACTTTCAGAATACTTTAGTAGGCTCTGTGCCTCAGACACACCATGCTCATCTCCTGTTCCTGCTGACATGTTTATTTCAGATGGCAGCCAAGTTCATGGAGGGTCTGGCTAAGAATATCCGGGACTCTGCCTCCTTCACTCTTCTTTTCATGAGTTTTTTCAGAGATCCAGAAAGTTTGTTAGAACAGCTCCTTGTTTTCTGGCAAGCAAATTATGCCAAATCCTCTTAATAAAATGAGAGTTCACACTGTGGTCAGCAGCCTCCAAGGTGGCCCCAGAGAGCCTCACCTCCCAGAACTCACATTCTCGTGCACTCGCTTTCCTTTAGGTTTGAACTGGACTTACTGACTTGCCTCTAATTCGTAATACGTGACAGAAATTATAAGGTGTCATTGCTGAGATTAGGTTTATGTTACAAAGACTGTGGCTTTATCTAGGGGTACGCCCCCACTCTTTCCCTCTTACTCCTTTTGATAGAGGCCAATCCCCATGTGTGAGCTGCCCTTGCAGAAGTCCATGTGGTAAGGAACTAAGTGACGCCTTTGGTCAATAGCCATTGAGGGACTGAGGCCCTCCATCCAGCAGCACATGAGGACCCGAATGCTTCCACAAACCCCTGAGTCCAACAGCACACAAGGAGCTGAATGCTTCTCACAATACCTTCAGTGAGCTTGGAAGCGGATCCGCCCCAAGTCCGGCTCTCGCGTGACATCACAGTGCCCACCAGCACTGTGATTGCCACCTTGTGAGAGACCCTGGGTCAGACGCCCTGAAACCAGCTGTGCCTAGATTTCTGACCCACAGAAACTGCAAGATGACAAATGTTTGTTATTTTAAGCCCCTGAGTGTTAGAACAATTTGTTACACAGCAATAGAAAATGAATACACTATTCTTAGCAAATATTCCCAAGTGTCTAACTTGACAAAGCAAAAGAACCTCCTTCAAATAAGTTCTTCCCCAACCCCAGAGAACAACTCTGAATACGAACGAGCATATCTCCATCATCAGGTCTAGTGTGCCTGTTTTCTGAGGCAGGTATAATACAACAGTAAAGAGGCCAGACTTCTGGGTTTAAAGACTCACTCCACTAACTTCTTCACTTTAAGTGAGTTATGTAGCATTTCTGTGCTTCATATGTATAATAGGAATGACAATCATACCCTTTACATTGAATTATGTCAATATTATATTAGTTTATGTTTGTATTCTCAGCATGTAACACAATTTCCATTATATAGTAAAGGTAAAATACATTTTCTCATGAGCGAATAGGTATGACTTAATCTTTTTATCCATCTAACTATACTGCAACCTATTTGAGGCCATGGATCACGCCTCATGTTGTTATTTATTTCATCATATCCCAACATGCTATGCACAGAAAGGTAACTCAGGAAATATTTGTGACTACTTTGACACAGAATAATATTGATCCATTAAAAGTTAATTGGTTGCATAATCTTATTTGAGTTCTTTTCGCTGTGGATACATACATAATTTATCCTTCCCAATTCTACCATCCATTTGCATTTTTGGTAATCTGTAGATTTTATAAAGTGTCTAATTTTCTACTCAATTTCCTTCAACCGACATGAATTAAATGTGTTTCTTCTTTTTTCTTGCAATGAAATCAATCAAGATCCAGATGTACTTAGTTTATAGCTAAGACTTTGAGTATTGACAGTGAACATGAAAACTCTTTAGATGAGAGAATTTATAAGAGCTGCAGTTCTGATACTTCTCTGTAAGAAACATCATTAGGGAAGCCAGTAATTCATCAGCAGAGAATCCCCAGGGAAGTAGAGCAAGAATGGCTTTGTGCACCACGATTTTCACTGCCAAATTTCAAACAGGGCTGTCCTAAACCTTGCCTGCTGCTTCATGTACTCACCACACTGATTGGTAATCACTGACCTACTTAGCTGTATGTTTCCTCATGCAGCTGGCACCCAGACGGGTAGCATCTCGTTACCTGAGAATTTGCTAAAAATGAAAATAACTGAGTTCTACCAGAGACATAGTGAATCAACAGCTCAGGCTTTGGCCAGAACTTTATGTTTCAACAAAATCTCCAGTTGATTCTGATGTAGCCTAAAGTTTAAGAACCACATTGCTATTGAGCATAAATTCTTTGAAGGCAGTGCTCATGGATTATTTAAACTGATATTTCTAATGTCCAGTGCTTGACCTAAAGTAAGAATTCCAAACATGTTTATGAAAGAGTGAAGAGGATCAAAGTTTTTGCTTTTGAACCTTTTGAGTTTCTGTATGACTCCTTCGGGTCATCTAGGAAGATGGGATTATGAGCTGTCAGGGTCCATATAACAACATAAAGTAAATGTCCAGGAAAGACCCGTGACTGAAAAAGTCATGCTACTCACCCTTCAAGTCCCACTCGAAGTCGTACCTGCTTTGCAGATCTTTCTAACCTAAGCCCCATGTCCTATGATCCTCCTGTCTGCGTCCATTCTTTATTATTTAAGTGACCATATCCTAACTGAATATTGACCATCATTACTCATTTTTATACCTTCGATAGCTAGTACACTTTTTAGAACAGTGTTAATGCAGAACAAATCTTTCCTCATTAATAAGGATTTGTGGCATGCGTATGTTAATGTTGAATTAAATCGATGTTGAAATTATTAGCAAAGCTATTACTATCAGACTTAGTCCTGAAGACAAGTCAGGTCTTGGTAATTTTACACCTTACATTATTTTCAAACAGATCAGGGTACAGTCCAGGAGCCAGGTTTTCTTGGGCACCTTCCTTCTCTTTTAATGTTGTTGTTTGTTCTCTCCCTGCTATCTCTTGACCAGGGAAATGTCTTCAATGTCATTTCTTTTGAGATCTTACTCAAAATTGTCATTGGAGATGTTAGTTGTCAATGAATGCAAAAAGTTGATAAGTTTTAGCTTTTTTTTTTTTTTTTTGATATGTTGGCTTTAGAAAGTCAAAATTCTAAGACTAAAAGACCTTCAAGAGAGAAATTAATTAAAATTACCATTTCTTTCTTTCACTAATAAATACTTACTTAGCATCAACTGCTAGGCATTATCTTAGGTGCCTGGGATATCTTACTGAATAAACAATGACGTCTTCCCTTAAGGAGCTAAAATTCAGTGCAGCATGTAGTGGGAGACACTGGAGGAGGCAGACAATGAACACAAATACAGAAATAAGTATGTAAAATGTCCTACTAGAAGGTGGTGTGTGCTATGAGGAAAATAGAGCAAAGGGAGTTGGGCAATGATGCTGAAATGATGGCTAGTAAGTGGATTTGCAGGACAAAGCTGGGGATTGTTCCCAGAAGATTCCCAACATCCATTATTTTACCTTTTCCATGTTCACCTCTTTTATTATTCTATCAAGCCTCAAAGCTTCAAATGTAATTTACATGCAAATGACTCTACGATTTTATACTTCCAGTCTAGAGCTCCTCCGCATACCACTGATGTACACATCCAACTGCCTTCTTGGCATCTTTATTTGAGTATCTAACAGGCATCTCCAATTCTATTTTCAAGAGCATCTTCTATTCCAACACCACCCCCTCACCCCCATAGACAAATTATGTTGTCCCACAGTTTTTCCATCTCCATTAATGGAAACTCCAACCTTTAAGTTGCTCAAGCCAAAATCCTTGGAGTCTTCCTTAACACCCCTTTCTTCTAATAATCTCTTATCTTATCAGACAGCAAATCCTGTCACCTCTACCTTCAGAAATCCACCCAGCATCTATTCCTCATCACTGCCCTGTGGTCTAGGCCCACATCCATTCTTGGATTATCTTGGATAATGTTTGCATGATCACAATTGTCTCCTGAGATTAATTTACTTTTATTCACAACACAGTCTGTTCATAACATAGCAACAAAAGTGAGCCAGTTACTTCCACATGAGGCCATGTCCTGCCCCTGATGCAGCCTCTCCATCGTGGGTTCCCCATCTCCCTACTCTCAAAAGCCAAATGCTTCACTCCAGCCCGTGATGCCCTCCAGAATCTGGTTCCCATGGTCTCCAAGGAGATTCCATCCCTTTCTACTTTCCACCTCACTCGTCTTGGTACTGGTGGAAGGTATCCAAGTTACCAGTGGTGAATCCGTATGGGCGTGCAGCAACCTCAATTCTTGCCTCCTCAGAGAAAGAATTTAACTGAGGGGCATAAGGCAGAAAAAGAGACGGAGGCAAGTTTCAGAGCAGGAGTGGAAGTTTATTTAAAAAGGCTTTAGAACAGGAAAGAAAGAAAAGTTCATTTGGAAGGGACCCAAGCAGGCATCTGAATGTCAAGTGTAATGTTGAACCTTTGATTCTAGGACTTTATAGGCTGGCCCCTTTCTCATGATTCTCCCCTTAACGTGGGCTGCCTGCATGTGCAGTGCCCTCCTTACCCTTGGGAGATGAGCATGCACCGTGCGTTTGGGAAGTTGTGCGTGTGCTCATCTGAGGCTTTCTTCTCTTTTCCAGTAGAGTGCCCCGGAAGGTCATACTCCGCCATTTTGTCTTTTAATGCGCCAGTCCGGGAAGTTGTCTCTCCCTGGCAACTGCACTCAATTAACACTTCAGTGCAACAGGTGTGCACTATCACGATATGGCCTCTCCCTGGTGCCAGCTGCCAATTTAACACTTTTAGAGAGGCAACGTGATAATTGCCAAACCACCACCAGACATTCCTAGTGGGTGGGGGAAGAGCCCTATCCTGCCCCACTCATGCCTAACTACCTGTAACAGTCTTTCTCTCAACACTAGTTTCTTCTTCGTAGTCTTTCAACATTCCAGGCACAACCTCAAGGTTTTTATACGTGCTGTCCCCTCTACCAGGTATATTTTCCCCCCAGATACCCAAATGTCTCATTTCCTTACCTATTCCTGGCCTTCCCTTTCATGTTGCCCTTATTAAACATTATGAGACCTCCTCTGAGCACCCTAAAGAACTGTGACTTTCACCTCCCAATACCGTCTGCCTTAATTTTCTCCATATCACTTATTGTCATCTGACATATGGCACATTTACTTACTAATTTATTGGTTATCACATCATTTCCAGAATGTAAGCTACATAAGGGCAGCCCTTTTGTCTAAATTATTTACTGCTGAGCCTCAGTGGCTACAAGAGCACCTGAGTATTCCCTTCACCTCTGGTGCTCCAATCATTTGTCCTGGAACTCATACAGCATTAGGAAGTGAAAAGCATGTAGTTTCTATCATTTAATCTCCATGACTACCCTGTGAAGTAGGTACCCATGTTACCCCTGGAAAAACTGAGGCTTAGAAAAGTTGAGTGACTTGTCCAAGGTAACATATCTTCTACCAGTTAGACCTAAAATTTGGATTAATACTCCAAATCTTATGTTAAGGGACGTGGCCTTATAGTTACCATGGTTTCTAGTTTCTGTATTTGGTGCCTTGACGACCTTAGAGAAAGTGTCCTACCCAGGGCTAACTAATTCCTAGAAAGAGTGAACAGCTCACCTGGAAGCCTGCCTTTCATATGCAAACCAACAACCTCATGTGTTGGGGTCTTACACTCTAGGTCATTATCCCCTGTAAAATTATTTAAACTAGTCAATCCTAAACCAGCTGACCTTGCCTCACTTTTTTGTTCTAAAGGAAACCAGAATAAGTGCTCTTACCTGAATTTTCCCCTTGACCCATCTGCTTCCTGACCTACAGTGTGCTCCCCCAAGTGGCACTGACTGGCATGCTCTACTTCTTCCTCTTGGGAACAAACTGTATTTTCAGTGGCAGTAGTCTTCTGATCTGTTGGCCTCACCATACTTGAAGAATAATAAACCTACATTTTAAACCATGCCTGGGTGATAAAGGATCTGGAAATCTTGTCCTAATGGGAAGCTTAAAATAACTGAGAGGAAAGAGGCTATATCTCAAGTATATACTTAATCCTTTCCTGGAAATAGTGTGTGTATGGGAAGATCTTGGAAGCCCATTGATAGAGATATTAGAAATTCAGATAGTAAAAGGGGCTGAGAAAGAAGTGATATAGGCATGGAAAACAAGGGCATCCTTTACAAGGTCACGGGCATATGAGAGAAGGTGAAAGGAAATCACATTTATCAAGCGCCCAGTGTACGTTGCCATGTATTGTACTAAAAAGTTACTCATTATGTTAGTCAATTCCCATAAAAACCCTGAGAAGCAAGTATTATCATTGTCATTTTATAGAAACTGAAACTAAGACTTAAATAATTTAGGAAACTTGCTCAAGTTTATAAAGCAAGGCAGAGGCCACTAGGACTATATTTGATTTCAACATCAATGCTTTTCCTTTCACCCCACTGAGGTCCAAGGCCTACAGCTGAACAAGAGGTCAGCTGGTATTATTAACAACATTAATCTAAGTTTTGCTTTCTTCTGATTTTTTTTTTTTTTAATAAAAAATGTGCTTCTTCCATTCTTTTATCCCTGAGTTTCCTGGGATTCTCTTATCCTCAAGAAATCCAAAACTTATCCCTTTGCCTCAGTCATTTCTATATAAACACCTTATCATTGCTTTTCCCTCTGTTAATAGACCTAAGCTTCCACACCACACTGTGGAATTGATAGCCATAGTTAGCTGGGAACTGTCTTAAAAGAAAGTTTCTTTTGACAAATTAGATTGCAGTGATTCATTAGGTCCTCCTGTGAAGCTGCTGCCACCACCCTCCTTCCTGACGTAGATAAAACTCAGTAGTTTAATGTAAAACTGCTTCCTGTGTTCAGCCTCCTTATCGGCAGTCTAGAAAAATAATTTCACTTTAAGACTTCTGCCTGCTCTGTTTAATAATGTAAATGTATTTAGCAGGGGGATGGGTCTTCCAAAGCCAGGTAAATTGATACAGACGTAAACACAATAAGGTTTGAAGTACAAGAAAACAGGAAGGATTTGTATATTCAGGGAATGAGAGCAATCTAATATTCTCTATATATGAGTCTTTTGATCAGTCTAGTTTCATTGGTTTAGGAATAGCTGCATCGTCATGGAGGTATGACCCTAGGCAATGTATTCAGCCTCACTTTCCTCATCTATTAAGAGAGAATTATAACGATTACTTCATATAGCTCTTGTTAGGGATGAATAGAATACCGTAATGTACCCAGCACTATGCCTTCCTACAGTGGTCATCCATAACTGAAAACAGAGTGAACCATGAAACTGGTCTGTCCATCTTCAAGTCCTCACTCCAGCATTCATCACTGTGTGACTTTGGGCAAGTTCCTGATCTCTTTGTGCTTTTCATGCTTCAGTTTCCCTATATATAAAATGAGGGGAGACATAGTGAAAACCTTATAGGATCATTATTATGATTAAAAGAGTGAATACATGTAAAGCATTTGGAGATCTACATGACCCACTATATAATTTTTTATATTTTAAATTGAGACATAATTGATATAACATAAAATTCATCATTTTAAAGTGTAAAATTCAGTGATCTTTAATGTCTTCACAATTATCATACAACTGCCACTACTATCTAATTCCAGAATATCTTCACTTTCTTAAAAGAACTCCTGTGCCTGTCACTCCAAATTTTTCTCTCTCTCCAGTCCCTGAGAACCAATTATCTACTTTTTGTTTCTTTAGATTTGCCTCTTCTGGACATTTCACATTAATGAAATTATACAGTATGTGGCCTTTTGTGTCTGTCTTCTGTCACTTAGCATAAAGTTTCTAAGGTTCATCTATGTTGCAGCATGAGTCAGTA
Organism: Papio anubis; assembly: GCF_008728515.1. Taxonomy (NCBI): domain Eukaryota; kingdom Metazoa; phylum Chordata; class Mammalia; order Primates; family Cercopithecidae; genus Papio; species Papio anubis. Next base: position 7,930,625 of record NC_044985.1, read on the forward strand.
CTTATTCATTTTAATGGCTGAATAATATTCCATTGTATACATATGCCACATTGATTATCCGTTTATATCAGTTGATTAAAATGCAGGCTGTTTCTACCTTTGAGCTATTCTTTTTTTCTCCATTAAATGGTGTTTGTATTACTGTAGAAAATCAACTGACCATAGATACATGGGTTTATTTCTGAACTCTCTATTCTATTATATTAATCTATATATCTATTCTGCCACAAGTCCTACAACTTTGTTCTTATTTTTCAAATTTGTTTTGAATAATCAAAGTTTCTTAAATTTCCATAAGAACTTAAGGTTCAGCTTGTCCATTTCTGCAAACAAGGCAGTTAGAATTCTCATAAGGATTGCAATGAATCTGTGTGAGTCAATTTGGGGAGTATTGTCATATTAACAATATGAAGTATTTCAGTCCATGAACACAGGATGTCTTTCTATTTATTTAGGCTTTAAGTTTTTTACAATATTTTGTATTTATTAATATGTAACTCTGACCTTTTGGTTAAATGTGTTGCTTAATATTATATTCCTTTTGAGGTTATTTTAAGTAGAATCGTTTTCATATTTTCATTTGTGAATTATTCACTGCTAGTGTAGAGAATTACAATTGCTATTTGCATATTGCTGTTGTGTCCTGAAATTTCTGTAAACTTCTTTATTAGCTCTAGTACTTTTGTGTGTGTGTGTGTGTGTGTGTGTGTGTCTGCTTATCATTTAGGGTTTTCTTTTTAAATTTTAGATTTGGGGGTACATGCGCAGATTTGTTACACGGGGTTTATTATGTGGGACGGAGGTTTGAGCTTCTAATGCTTCTATTAGCCAAGTAGTGAACATAGTACCCAACAGGTAGTTTTCCAACCTGTGGCTCCCTCCCTACCACACCATGTAGAATCCCTAGTATACATTTTTCCCATCTTTGTGTCCATGTGTACCCAGTGTTCAGCTCCCATTTATAAGTGAGACCACGTGGCATCTGCTTTTCTGTTCCTGCATTAGTTCACTTAGGATAATTGCTTCCAGCTGCATTCATGTTGCTGTAAAGGACATGGTTTCATTCTTTATAATAGCTATGTAGTATTACATGATGTATATGTATCACATTTTCTTTATCCAATTCACCATTGAGGGGCACCGAGGTTGTTTCCATATCTTTGCTATTTTCGACAGTGTTGTGATAAACATACAAGTGCAGGCATCTTTATGATTTTTTTTCCTTTAGGCATATACTTAGTAATGTGATTTAAAATGATTTATTTTCCTTTAGGCATATACCTAGTAACATGATTGCTGGGTCAAATGGTAATTCCATTTTAGGTCTTTGGGAAATCTCCACACTGCTTTCCACAGACCTAATTTTTCACAAAATTAGAAAAATCGATTCTAAAATTCATTTGGAACAAAAAAGAGCACAAATAGCCAAAGCAATCCTAAACAAAAAGCACAAAGCTGGAGGCATCACATTGGCTGACTTCTAAGTTTATTATAAGGCTACAGTAATCAAAATAACATGATACCATTACCAAAAATAGACACATAGACCAGTGGAACAGAACAGAGAACCTAGAAATAAACCCACATACCTAAAACCATCTGATCCTCAACAAAATTAATAAAAATAAGCAATGGAGAAAGGAGTCCCTGTTCACTAAATGGTGCTGGGATAACTGAGAAATCCCCAAACTGCTTTCCACAGAACTAATTTGCATTCCCACCAACAGTGGTTAAGTGTTCCCTTTCCTTCACAATCTTGCCAGCATCTGGGTTTTTTTGACGTTTTAATAATGGCCATTCTGACTGGTATAAGTTGATATCTTATTGTGGTTTTAGTTTGCATTTCTCTGATAATTAATAATCTTTAGCATTTCTTATATGTTTGTTGTCTGCTTTTATGTGTTCTTTTGAGGAGTGTCTGTTTATGACCTTTGGCTACCTTTTAATGGGATTGTTTTTGTCTTGATTCATTTAAGTTCCTTATAGATTCTGGATATTAGTTCTTTTTCAGATGCATAGTTTGCAAATATTTTCTTCCATTCTTCAGGCTATCTGTTGACTCTGTTGATAGTTTGTTTTGTTGTGTAGAAGCTCTTCAGTTTAATTAGGTCCCAATTATCAACTTTTATTTTGGTTGAATTTGCTTTTGAGGACTTAGTCATAAATTATTTGCCTAAGCCAATGTCTACAAGAGGATTTCCTAGATCTACTTGTAGAATTTTTATAGTTTCAGGTCTTGCATTAAAATCTTTAGTTCATCTTGAGTTAATTTTTGTATATGGTGAGAGGTAGAGGTCCAGTTTCATTCCTCTGCCTGTGGCTCACCAGTTATCCCAGTACCATTTATTACGTAGGGAATTCTTTCCCTATTGCTTATTTTTGTAGATTTTGTTGAAGAACAGATCAGGTGTGTGGGTTTATTTCTAAGTTCTCTATTCTGTTCCACTGGTCTATGTATCTATTTTTTGTACTTGTACCATGTTATTTTGATTATTATAGCCTTATAATAAACTTAGAATTCAGCCAATGTGATGCCTCCAGCTTCATTCTTTCTGTTTAGGATTGCCTTGGGTGTTTGGGCTTTTCTTTGGTTCCAAATAAAATTTAGAATAGGTTTTTCTAATGCTGTGAAAAATGATAATAGTCATTTGATAAGAATAGATTGAATCTGTAGATTGCTTTGGGCAATATGGACATTTTAACTGTATTGATTCTTCCATTTCATGAGCATGGAATGCTTTTCCATTTGTTTGTGTTGTCTACGATTTCTTTCATCAGTTTTGTAGTTCTTCATGTAGAGATCTTTCACTTCACCTCCCTGGTTGGATGAATTCCTAGATATTTTATTTTTTGTGGCTGTTGTAAATGAAATCGCATTCTTGGTTTGGTTCTCAGCTTGCATGTCATTGCTATGTAGAAATGTTACTAATTTTTGTACAGTGATTTTGTATCCTGAGATTATGCTGAAGTTGTTTATCAGGTCTAGCAGCCTTTTTGTGGAATCTTTAGGGTTTTTGAGGAATACAATCTTATTATTACTGAAGAAAGATAATTTGACTTCCTCTTTTCCTATTTGGATGCCTTTCATTTCTGATTTCTCTGGCTAGGACTTACAGTATTATTTCGAATGGGAGTGGTGAGAGTAGACATCCTCATTTTGTTCCAGTCTTAGGGCATGTGGCTCCAATTTTTACCTGTTCAGTATGATGTTGACTGTGAGTAAAGATAATTGGACGTCCTCTTTTCCTATTTGGATGCCTTTCATTTCTGATTTCTCTGGCTAAGACTTCCAGTATTATGTTGAATGGGAATGGTGAGAGTAGACATCCTCATTTTGTTCCAGTTCTTAGGGGGTATGGTTCCAACTTTTACCTATTGGATATGATGTTGGCTGTGGGTTTGTCATACATGGCACCTATTATTTTGAGCATGTTCATTCAATACCTAGTTTGTTGATGGATTTTTGTCATGAAGGGATGTTGGATTTTATCAAATTATTTATCTTTATCTGTGGAGATGATCATATGGCTTCTGTTTTTAATTCTGTCTGTGCTAGGTCACATTTATTAATTTGTGTTTGTTGAACCATCCTTGCATCCCAGGAATAAAGCCTACTTGATTATGGTCTATTAAGTTTTTGATGTACTGCAAGATTCGTTTTGCCAGTATTTTGTATTTGCCTATAATGTTTTCTTTTCTCATTGTGTTTCTGCCAGATTTTGGTATTAGGATGATACCGGTTTCATAGAATGAGTTAGGGAAGATTCCTTGTTCCTCTATTTTTTTTTTTTTAATACTTTCAGGAAAACTGCTACCAGCTCGACTTTGGTAGCTCTTCTTTGTATTTCTAGTAAAATTTGGCTGTGAATCCGTCTGGTCTGGAGCTTTTCTTGTTTGGAAGGTTTTGTATTATTGATTCAATTTTGTTACTCATTATTGATCTGTTTGGAATTTGTTTCTTCCTGATTCAATCTTGGGAGATTGTTTCCAGGAATTTATCCATTTTCTATGGATTTTCTAGTTTGTGTGCATAAATTTTCATAATAGTCTCTAAGGATCATTTGTATTTCTGTGGGATTAACTGTGATGTCACCTTTGTCATTTCTGATTGTGTTCATTTGGATCTTCTCTCTACTTTTTTGGTTAATCAGGCTAGTGATCTTTCAATCTTCTTTACTCTTTCAAACAACCAACTTTTAGTTTCATTGATTCTTTGTATGACTTAGCGGGGTTAATTTTATTTAGTTCTGCTCTAATTTAGGTTGTTTCTTTTCTTCTGCTAGCTTTGGATTCAGTTTGTTCTTACATTTTTAGGTTTTTTTAGGTGCAAAATCGGGTTGTTAATTTGAGATCCCTCTATCTTCTTTTATAGTCTTGACTGTGTAGTTGCTTTATAGGATGAATAGGCTGTGTGCTTGCATGTGCTTTTGGGGTAGCAAGAATTGTTCTTTAGTTTTCATGTTTAGAACTCCCTTAAGCATATCTCGTAGGGCTGGTCTTTTGATGACAAATTCCCTTAGCAATTGTTTGTCTAGGAAACAGTTCACTTCTCCTTTGTTTATGTAGCTTAGTTCAGCAAGATATGAAATTATTGGCTGGCACTTCTTTTCTTTAAGAATGCTAAAATTATGCCATAATCTCTACTGGCTTGTAAAATATCTGCTGAGAAATATGGTAATAGGTAATTTGGCTTTTCCCTACTACCTTTAAGAATTTTCCTTTTTAAAAAAATAATTTCAATTTTTATTATGGATTAAAGGGTTCATGTTCAGGTTTGATACCTGGGTATATTGAATGACATACAGGTTTGGGGGTCCCAGTGATCTCATCACTCTGGCAGTAACCAACAGATTGTTCTTCACCCCATTCCCCACTCCCTTCTTCCCTCCCCTGTTTAGTGGTCCCCAGTGTCTATTGTTCCCATCTTCACATTCATGTGTATTCCATTTTTAGCTCCCACTTATAAGTGAGAACATGCAGTGTGTGCTTTTCTGTTCTTGTATTATTTTACTTGGATAATGGCCTCCGGCTCCATTCATATTGCTGCAAAGAACATAATTTGGTCTTTTTTATGGCTACATAGTATTCAAGGGTATATATGTATCACATTTTTTAAATCCAAACCACTATTGATGGACACCTAGGTTGATTCTATGCCTCTGCTATAGTGAATAGGACTGCAGTAAACATATGGGCTCATGTGACTTTTTGATAGAATGATTCACCAGAATCACTGTGATTCACCAGTTATCCCAGCACCATTTGTTGAATAGGGAGTCCTTTCTTCAGTGCTTATTTTTGTTGATTTTGTTGAAGATCAGATGGTTGTAGGTATGTGGGTTTATTTCTAGGTTCTCTATGCTGTTCCATTGGTCTATGTGTATATTTTTTTTTGTAATGGTACCATGCTATTTTGATTACTTTAGAAGCTTACTTTAGTAGCTTTAGTAGCTTACTTTACTTTTGGAAGCTTGTCTTAGTAGCATTAGAATGAACTTAGAAGTCAGCCAATGTGATGCCTCCAGCTTTCTTTAGTAGCTTTAAGGTTTACTTTAATAGCTTTAGAATAAACTTAGAAGTCAGCCAATGTTATGCCTCCAGCTTTCTTTTTTTTGTTGTTGTTGTTGTTTAGGATTTCTTTGACTATTTGGGCTCTTCTTTGGTTCCAAATAAATTTTAAAATAGATTTTTTTCTAATTCTGTGAAAAATGGCATTGGTATTTTGAGAGTGATAGCATTAAGTCTATAGATTGCTTTGGAAAGTATGGTTATTTTATAAAAACTATATTGATTCTTCTAATCCATGAGCATGGAATATTTTTTCATTTGTTTGTGTTGTCTATGATTTCTTTCAGCAGTTTTGTAGTTCTTCATGTAGAGATCTTTCATCTCTTTGTCATATGAATTCCTAGATATTTCATTTTCTTGAGATTGTGTTCTTGATTTTGTTCTCAGCTAGAACACTACTGGTGTATAGAAATGTTACCAATTGTTGTACATCAATTTTATATCCTGAAACTTTACTGAATTTGTTTTTCAGTTCCAGGAGTCTTTGAGTGGAGTCATTAGGGTTTTCTATGGATAGAATTATACCATCAGCAAAGAGCAATAGTTGGACTTCAATATTTTTGCATTGACCTTGCCTGGTATAATGACTATGTGTCTTGGGGATGGTCTTCTTATATAGTATATCGCAGGAGTTCTCTGAGTTTCTTTTATCTGCATGTTGACTTGTCCAATAAAATTGAGCAAATTTTTCTAAATTAGATCCCCCAAATTTTTTTCAAGTTACTTACTTTCTTTTCTCTTCTCCCAGGAATGCCATTAAGTCATACATGTGGTTACTTTACATAATCCCATATTTCTTGAAGTCATTGTTCATTTTTTAAAAATATTTTTTTCTTTATTTTTGCTGACTGATTCAAATGACTTGTTTTAAGCTCTGAAATTCTTTCCTCTGCTTAATCTAGTTCGTTTTTAAGGCTTTTCACTGTATTTTGAAATTCTGCAGCAAATTTTTCAATTCCAAAAGTTCTGTTTGTTTCTTTCTTAATATAGCTATGTCATCTTTCAAATCTTGGATCATTTTTCTGACTTCTTTGTGTTGGATTTTAACTTTCTCTTGGATCTCATTGAGTTTCTTTCCCATCCATATTTGAATAGTGTATCTGTCATTTCAGACATTTCATTCTGATTAGGAGCCATTGCTTGGGAGCTAGTGAGATCCTTTGGAGTTGATGAAATGCTCTGGCTTTTTGTATTGTCAGAGTTCTTATGCTTCTGGTTTCTTCTCATCTGAGAAAGCCAACACTTTTTTTTTTTTTTTTTTTTTTTGAATTTGCTATCTTTTGGATGGTACCTCTTGATATTTTATTGGTTTTTCCCTCCAGGAGTAATAACTGTGTTGTATGTTGTGTATGGTCAGTTTGATTTGTCTCTGGCTGCTTTCAGGGTATTAAGGGTCTGTACAAGTTTTTCGGTTGCAGGTAGGTTTGTGCAGTGGCTTTCTCAGACACCACTTTTTGTAGCAATGTAATTTTGTTTGGTGGTGTAAGTCAGGCTGAAGTCCAGTAGGTGGCACTTAAGAATAGGAACCAGCACATAGGGGCAGGAGTGGAAGCAACAGAGAAGCATGAAAAGTGCCTTTTCCCAGTGCATGAACATTCATCTTCAGTGAGGTGGAGGCACTAGAGAAGCCCGAGAAATGATCTCTTTTAGTCCATCTTCCCTGGTCCAAAATGGGAAGAGCCACAGCTGAGTCCACAAAGGTGCACCAAAGAGGGAGGCAGGATGGAGAGATGACTGCCCCCCACCTCCATTACTGGGCTTTGATGGTGACACCTTCAGAAGCTGGTACCATGTTCACATTTTCTTTGACTCAAGAGAACTTTGGCAGGCGGCACTCCCCATTCAGGGGTGGATTGTGCCAAGGGTTAGATCTCCAGGGAAGTGAGCTCCACCTCCTTTCCACTCTTTGGAGCTGGCAGAGCACTCTCCCCAAGCTGAGCAAGAGAGCAGGCTGGGGTACCCAGCAATGACATTTGGAGACTGGTCTAGGTCACAAAGTTGTCCCTAGCTGCAAGTCTTGCTGCCTTCAGCTTCCACGATTATCTTCCCCCTCCAGTTCAGTGATGGGAGAGCGCCTAACTGCAGCACCTACTGCTTAGGTACTCTCCACACGCAGTGCTCAATTCTGGCTGTGGAACCATTCCCTCATTCAAGAGCAAGCACTCTAGTTTCTGTCTTGAGACTAAAATACCTGCTGTAGCTGCTGCTGCCAGGTCACCAAATGCTGTCTATATACTCTAAAAATGGTGTCAGTTGTGGGCTTGTGACTGGGGAGGGTGAGGTCCCATTCTAGTGAGTAGGCAAGAAGCTTTGGGGAGTGTGGTCCACTGAAATCTTGGTCTCACAGCAGCCTGGAGCAGGGCATTGAGTATTGTCCTAGGTATGCATAGGAGAACCTGGCTTCCCTGTCCCTCTTTGGCTGGGTGGCAGCTAGAATGCATCAGCCCAAAATCAAGACAAGGGTGGAATTTTGAACTGGGAGCAGAAAGGGTAGATCATGACCTAAGCAAGCAGTGTGAACAAAAAGCTGTGGAGAATGTGGTCTGATCATGTTTCAGTCTCAGAGCAGCCTGCTGCAGAGCACTGGGTATGACAATATATATGCATGGGATAGCCTGGATTTTCTGTCAGTCCTTGGTCAGGGACTGGCTGTAACCTTGTCAGCCTGAGCTCAGGTCAAAGGCAGGGCTCAGCTCACCACTAAGCACTCAAAATGGTGCCTTGGGTTGGAATCAGAGAGGATGGGACACCACCCAGACAAGCAGCATGAGCAAGACTCTGGGGAAGTGTGATCTACTTATACCTCAGTCTCAACAGTAGCTTGTAGCAGGGCAGCAAGCACCCACCCAGGGGTGTATGGGTGCACCTATTCACCCCTCTCCCTCCTTGGAGCAGCACAGTGGTTGCAACCATGGTCTATGGGTCCACAGCATCTTGGTTCTGAAAATGGCTCCTGCCTGAGGCTGCTGCAGACTCAGATAACTGTGGGATACTGTTTAGGAACCCTTTCTGGAGCAACATCTCTGCAAATTCTAGGCAGCTCCATATGTCAGGCACGAGGACCTAGTGGGTGGATGGTTTCTCCCATGCCAGGTTTGTTAAAGTTCATTTCAGAGGTCTGGGTATTTCTCTGTTACTGTTTCCCTACATGAAGGAGTTTCTCCCAACTCTCAGTAAGTTCCTAGCTGGACAATCTGCCTCAAACTCTCTTCTTACTTATTTCTGGTGCTTTCCATCTCTTCTCTGATGAATCCAAACATTCTCTCCTAGAAGATATGTTTGAAATTTGAGTATCTACTTCCTATTCTGGCTCTTCCCCATGGTGAAAGCACATAGTACCTGCGTTTTGTGGGTCATCTTGATCCTTCTTTGCTTTAGCCTTTTCTATGTATAAGATCATGACATCTCTAATAGTTTCATTTCTTCCTTTCCAGTATGTATGTATTTGGCTTCTTTTCCTTGTCTAGTTGCCATGTGATATGGCTTGGATCTGTGTCTTCACCAAATGTCATGTTGAATTGTAATCCCCAATGTTGGAAGTGGGGCCTGATGGGAGGGAGGTGGTTGGATAATTGAAGTGGATTTCTCAAGAATGGATTAGCACCATCTGCTTGGTACTATTCTTGTGATAGTGAGTGAGTTCTCAAGAGATATGGTTGTTTAAAAGTATGCAGCACCTCCCCTGTCACTCTCTCTTGCTCCTGCTTCCACCATGTAAGACCTCTCACTCCCCATTTGCATTCCTTCATGACTGGAAGATTCCTGAAGCCTTCCCAGAAGCAGAAGCTGCTATTTTTCCTGTACAGCCTGCAGAACTATGAGCCAATCAAGCCTCTTTTTAAAAATATATTAGCCAGTCTCAGGTATAGCACTGTGAGAACAGACTAATACACTAGGGTTAGAACTTGCAGCACAACAATAAATAGAATGATACCCTTATATTATTCCTGATCTTATGGGGAAAATGTTCAGACTTTCACCACTATGTATGACATTAACTGGATTTTCCACAGATACCTTTGTCAGGTTGAGAAAGTTTCCTTCTATCTCCATTACAATCAGAAAACATTCTTTGTATAATTTTAATCATTTTGAATATATTAGGATGTCTGTTGTGGCCTAAAATATGATCTGTTCTACAGAATATTCATTTGTACTTGTGAAATGTGTTTTAGGCTGCTGTTGGATGAAGTATTCCATAGCTAGCTCTTAGGTCTACTTGGTTTATAGTGTTGTTCAATTTTCTATTTTTTTACTGATCTTTCTAATTGTTTTATGCAGTAGTGAAATTGCAGTATTTCAGTCTTTATTATTTAATCATCTATTTTCCCCTTAATTCTGTCAGCTTTTCTACGTCTATTGTGAAGCTCTATTAATAGATGTATATGTATTTATAATGTTTCTATCTTGATGGATCGACCTTTTTATCAATACATAATGTCCTGCTTTGTCACTGGTAACAACTTCTGCTTTAAAGTCTTGTTTGCTTCATATTATTGTAGCCACTCTAGATTTCTCTGGTTACTGTTTGCACGGTATATATTTTTTTCATCCTTCAAGTTCAACTTACTTGTGTCTTTGAAACTAAAGTGAGTTTCTTCAAGACAGCATATAGTTGATTATGGCTTTTTTATTCTTAATTTTTATATTTTAATTGATTAAAAGTTAACCCTAAAGTTAACTGCTAATATCCTACTGTTGACCAGAAGCCTTACCAATAACATACACAGTCAACTAACACATATTTTGTATGAAATGTGCACTATATACAGTATCATTACAATAAAGTAAGCTAGAGAAAACATCTTCATCTTCTTCATATTGCATAACCTGAGAAGGAAAAGGAGGAGTTTGTCTTGCTGTCTCAGGGGTGGCAGAGGCAGAAGAAAATCCATGTATAAGTGGACATGCACAATTTAAAGCCATGTTGTTCAAGGGTCAACTAAACCTATTTCTACCATTTTGCTATTTTTTTCTACATGTCCTATCTTTTTTGTTTCTCATTTCTTGTATTACTGCCTTCTTGTGTGTTAAACAGATATTTTCTAGTGTATCACTTTAATTCTTTTGTCATTTCATTTACTATATTTTTTTAATGTTCTTGGTGGTTGCTCTGGTATTAAATTTAACTTAGTTTATAATTAAGTTGAATAATTAAATAAGATCCAGGTACAAGTAACTCAGAGGTTACCAATCAATTTCATCTTGAGAAGGAGTTTACCAGGACATGTCATCATCAAATTATCAAAAGAAATCCCAAGTGGTTTTCAGTAGATTTTTCAACAGAAGTACTGCAGGCCAGAAGAAAACGGTCAATGTCATGAAGAAACAGTCAATGTAATGAAGGAAAAAAGCTGCCTACCCGAAATACTTTACATGGCAAACCTGACCTTCAGAATTGGGAAAGAAATAAAAACTTTCTTAGACAAGCAAATGTTAAGGTAGTTCATCACCACTAGGCCTTCTTTATAGAAACTACTAAAGGGAGTTCTTGAAGTTGAAATTAAAGGCTGTTGATTAATAAAGTAAAAATAAATTGAAAGTTAAAAACTCAGTGGAATAAGTAATGTATAGTCATACTTAGAATTCTCTATTACTATAAGAATGGTATGTAAAGCAATTTTATTTCTACTATGAAAGTTAGAAGGCAAAACTATCAGAAATAATTCTAGCTACAATAAATTTTTAAGGAATACAAATTACTAAAAAAAAAAAAAAAAAAAAAAAAGCAAGTTTTGGCACCAAAATAAAAATGTAAAGGAGAGGAAGTGAAAGTGTAGTTTTCGTATGCAGTTAAAGTTGCTATCACCTTAAAGTAACCTGTCATAAGAAGCAGATGTCTTACGTAAGTCTCATGGTAGCCACACACACAAAGAAAAACCTATAGTAGTAGCACAAAGCATAAAAAGAAAGATCAAAACATATCACAACAGAAAACCATCAAACCTTAGAGGAAGACAGAAAGAGAAGAAGAAATTAACAAATGACCTACAAAACAATCAGAAAACAAATTACGAAGCAGCAGAAGCAAGTACTTACCTATTAATAATTACCTTGAATGTGAATGGATTAATCTTTCCAATCAAAATACCTAGAGTAGATGAATATATTTTAAAAATAGGAGCCAACCATGTGCTCCCTACAGAAGACTCACTTTACTAGTAAGGATACACACAGACTGAAAGTGAGGGTGTATAAAAAGATATTCCATGCAAATGAAAACTGAAGGAGAGCAGCAGTAGCTGTATTTATATTAGACAAAATAGTCTCCCATTTAAGAAAAGCCCACGACCTGAAGTCTTCACTGCTGAATTGTAACAAACATCTTAATATTAATACTAATTCTTCTCAAACCCTTCCAAAATATGAAGTAGAAGGAATACTTTCAAACTCTTTTTAGAAAGCTAGCATTATCCTGATGCCAAAAGCTAGACAAGAACACTTGCCCTTGAAGTAGAAAGTATAAAATTACAGACCAATATTCTTGATGAACATAAATGCAAAATATTCTCAAATAAAATTAGCAAACTGAATTCAACAACCCATTAAAAGAAACATTCACCATGATCAAGTAGTGCTTATCCCTGGGATTCAAGGATGGTTTAACATATGCAAATCAATACATGTAACACACCACATCAACAAAATGAAGGATAAAATCATATGATCATCTTAATAAATGCAGTAAAAAAGATTTTGCAAATTTCAACATTCATTCATAATAAAAACCTTAACAGATTAGGTATAAAGAAAATGTAACTCAGTACAATAAAGACCATCTATTACAAAGTCACAGCTGATATCATTCTAAACAGTGGGAAATTAAAACCTTTTTCTCTAAGATCAAGAACAAGACAAAAATGTCCATTATTCACCACTTCTTTTCAACATGGTACTGGAAGTCTTATCAAGAGCAATTAGGCAAAAGAAAAAAAACAAAAGTCATCCTAATAGGAAAGGAGGAAATAAATTTGTCTCCATATGCTGACAGCGATCATATATATACACATGTGTGTGTGTATATGTGTGTGTGTATATATATATATCTTAATGCCTTCACCAAAAAACTGTTAGAACTGATAAACTGAATTCAATAAAGTTGCAGGATACATCAGCACACAAAAATCAATAACATTTCTACATACTAAAATTAAGAAAACAATTCCATTTACAATAGCAACAAAACTGCTAAATACTTATGTGTAAATTTAACCAAGGTGGTAAAAGATGTGTATACTGAAAAATATGAAACACTGATGAAAGTGAAGGAAATATTTTTTAATGGAAAGATATCCCATGTTCAAAAGTTGGAAGAACTGATATTGTTAAAATGTCCATATGACCCAAACTAATGAACAGATTCAATGCAATATCTATCAAAATTCCAATGTCATTTTTCACATATCTAGAAAAAAGCACTCCTTCAATTAATATGGAACCATGAAATACCATGAATAGCAAAACAATCTTGAACAAAAAGAACAAAGCAGGAGGCATCACGCTCCCTGATTTCAAAGCATATCATAAAGTGATTGTAATTATAACAAGATGGTACTGACATAAAAACAGACACATTGACAATGGAATGTGCTTTTATGGTTAGTTGATTTTTGACAAAGGTACCAAGAACACACACTGGAAAAGGGGCAGTCTCTTTCAGTAAATGGTTTTTGGGAAAATTAGTTACCCACATGCAAAAGAAGGAAATCAGACCTTGGTTTCACAACATACACAAAAATCAACTGAAAATGAATTAAAAATTTAAATATAAGACCTCAACGTGGAAAACTATTCAAAGAAAACACAGAAGAAAAGCTCCATGAAATTTGTCTGGGCAACAATTTTTTTTTTTTTTAATATGACCCAGAAAGCACAGGCAACTAATGCAAAAATAGCCAAATAGGATGGTATCAAACTAAAAACCTTTGCACAGCAAAGGAAACAATTAACAAACTAAAGAGACAACCCACAGAATGGGAGAAAATATTTGTAAGTGATACATCTGATAAGGCGTTAATATTAGAAACATGTAAGAACTCAGCTAATTAACTCAATAACAATAAGACAACTCAGTTAAAAAAAGGTAAAGAGCCTAAACAGACATTTCTCAAAAGTCATACATACAAATGGCCAATGGGTACTTGAAAACTGTTCAGCGTCACTAGTCATTACAGAAATAGAAATTAAAACCACAATGAGTTTTCACATTATACCTGCTAGAATGACTTTTGTCGAAAAGATGAAAGATAGCAAGTCTTGGTAAGGGTGTAGAGAAAAGAGAATTCTTGTACCTTGTTGGTGAGAATGTAAATTGGTACTACAGAATATGATATGGAGGTTTCTCGAAAAACTGAAAATAGACCTACCATATGATCCAGTAATTCTACTTCTGGGTGTATATCCAAAGAAAATGAAATCAATATGTGGAATGTATATCTGCACTCCCATGTTCATAGCAGCATTTTTCACAGTAGCCAAGATATGGAATAATCCTAAGAGTCCACTAACAGAAAAATGGATCTTTAAAATGTGGCATATACACACAGTTTGATACTATTCAGCATTTTAAAGGTGGGAAATTCTGTCATCTGTGACAACAAACTGTTGCTTCCATTTGTTAATTGTTTCCTTTGCTGTGCAAAGGTTTTTAGTTTGATGTCATCCTATTTGGCTATTTTTGCATTTGTTGCCTGTGTTTTCTGGGTCGCATTAAAAAAATCTGGAGGACATAATAATAAATGAACAAAGCCAAGCACAGAATACAAATACTGCATAATCTCACTTATATGTGGAATATAAAAAAAGTGGAACTCATAAAAATAGAAAGTAGAAAGATGCTTACGAAGGCTGGGTGAGTGGAGGAAGGGAGAAGATGGGGAGGCGCTGATCAAAGGGTAAAAAGTTTCATATAGACAAGAGAAATAGGTTTTGAGATCTATTGCACAGCAGGGTAACTATAGTCAGTAATAATGTATATTTAAAAATAAGAGAGTAAATGTCAAATGACTCACAGTAAAACATGATAGGTAAGTGAAGTGACAGATATGTTGAACAACTTGATGTAGTACTTCTACATTGTATACCTGTATTCAAACATTTTATTGTAACCCAAAATGTACCCAATTGTGATATGCCCATCAAAAAATAATATTAATAATAATAAAGTGAATCTCTTTAGTATTATAACATGACAACTCTGGTATTCAGATCACCTCTCCTCCCCAGAGTGTACTGTTGCTGCATATAGTGCTTGTTATTTGTTTAGTGATATGGTTTGGCTCTTCGTCCTCATGCAGATCTCATCTTGTAGCTCCCATAATTCCCATGTGTTGTAGGAGGAATCTGGTGGGAGACAATTTAATCATGGGGGCAAGTCTGTCCTGTACTGTTTTCATGAGAGTGAATAAGTCTCAACGATATCTAATAGAAACAAGAGTTTGCCTGCACAAGCTCTCTCTTTGCCCACTGCCATTCGTGTAAGATGTGACTTGCTCCTCCTTGCCTTCCACCATGATTGTGAAGCCTCCCCAACCACGTGGAACCGTGAGTCCCACTAAACCTCTTTCATTTGTAGCTCGCTTAGTCTTGGGTATGTCTTTATCGGCAGTGTGAAAATGGACTAATACATTTAGTTGCTTTTTATAATTAATTCTCTACATTAAGAGAGAATTTTTTGTTATGTATTGCCACTGAAGTCACAGTCCCATTAGTTTAGAGGTCAGAGATTGGTCAGAGATTTTTTTTTAATGCCTAGAACACACACACAAGTCTCCTAGGCTTTACTGGGAGCCTTTGTGTACATGTTGGGGCACATGCCCTCAACACTCAACAAGGCCATTACAACTATGCCTCAGCCTTCACTTCCTGCTCATACAGAGACTGAAGGTTAACAAAAAGTGAGAACTCAGGGCCTTCTCAAGACTATCCTGAGCATGTTTACGGTTCTAGGTAGGCACATGGCTTTTTACATTCCAAGAAATATGTCAGAGCTTTCCAAAGCCCTTATACACATTTCCTTTCCTAGTCATTCTTCTCAAGCTTTCAGTTAGTCAATTGTTTGACCCAACTTTTATCTATACCTCAGGCAGCAGTGACTAAAACATTTGGATATAAATTTTTACAGAAAACACCTCCACTTAGGTAGTGATTTTGGCACTGGGGATTTCCAAATCAGATGAACTAAAAACCAGCCTGTCAATTTAGTCTTCCAGGAACTAAAGTTCAGGTGTGTGTAAGCCTTTGGTTGATTTCCAGACTTCCAAAAAAGTTGATTCTGATAATTTTCACCATTTTTTCTATTGCTGTTATGAAGGGGTAGAATTTCAGAGTCCCTTAGTCAGCCGCTGTCACTATGACTCCACTATATGAATTTTACATAATTATTGTTCTTACCATTATTTTCCTTTTCCCCTATAACATATAAATCTCAGGAGAGATTTAAGATGAGATGCATTATCTTATTCATAACCATCCTATTGTAAACTTGTGGTAGTCTTCAAACTGACCCACACTCATCCCTTCATTTCTCAGATCTGTGACATAAATCTCATGTCATCCAATTTTCCAACAAAATGTTAAAAACAGTTTCAACTGGGACTCTGTTTTTTCCTATGAGTTAGTAGATAAAATTTCTTCCAAACTTGAAGAAAATCTAGTGACTCTTTGGCCATTGGCTTCTTCTTCAGATGCTTTGTTCAGGGCAGTTCGATGGTATAGCTCATCCAGATGAAAGTAAATAACATAGTCACTCACTTAGCCCACTGACACTGTTTTTAACAAATATTTTTATTAACGTGCCATGTACATATAGAAAAATACATTAACCCATGGGTGTTTATGCAAAGTAAACATACCTCTGTATAGCTAGCACTCAGATCAAGAAAAAAAAAAAGATTATAAATATCACAGAAGAGCATTTGGTGACCCAGTAACCACTCCTAATCTCCATGCAAAGGTTGCCCCTTGCCTGACTTCTAAAAATACATATTAGTTTTTTTATTTTGGGACTTACGTCAGTGGTTTCATACAGTACTTGCTCTTTTCTGTCTGGCGTATTTTCTGCAAAACAACATTTG
Organism: Papio anubis; assembly: GCF_008728515.1. NCBI lineage: Eukaryota > Metazoa > Chordata > Mammalia > Primates > Cercopithecidae > Papio > Papio anubis. The sequence goes on from NC_044985.1 coordinate 7,947,268, forward strand.
GGAGATGCATCCATGCTTTGAAGTTGTAGTTTGTTCTAATTGTTGTACAGCACTCCTTTGTTTGGAAATGCCAGAATTTATTTCTCCACTCTGCTGATAATAAGCATTTGGTATTTTCACAGTTTGTTTCTGTTATGAATTAACTTTCTGTACGCATTTTTTTTTTTTTGAGACAGAGTCTCGCTTTGTACCCCAGGCTGGAGTGCAGTGGCACAATCTCGGCTCACTGCAAGCTCTGCCTCCTGGGGTCACACCATTCTCCTGCCTCAGCCTCCCAAGTACCTGGGGCTACAGGTGCCTGCCACCACGCCCAGCTAATTTTTTTGTATTTTTAGTAGAGATGGGGTTTCACCGTGTTAGCCAAGATGGTCTCAATCTCCTGACCTTATGATCTGTCCGCCTCAGCCTCCCAAAGTGCTGGGCTTACAGGTGTGAGCCACCGCACCTGGCCTCTGTACTCATTCTTATACACGTGTTTTGATAAACATACGCACCACTTCATCTTAGACAAATATTCAGAAGTGGTGTTGCTTAGTCATAGGGAATACACATGAGTAGCCAGTTTTACAAAATGGTTTCACTAGGTTATTCTGCCATCAGCAATAGCTAAACATTTTTGTTGTATCATCAGTCTTTTTCTTTTAGGTATTTGTTGAGTTAATTTGCACTTTCCTAATGACCAATGAAGCTGAGCATCCTATTGTATATATATGAGTCATTTGGATGTCTTCTTTTGTCAAGTGCCTTTTCAAGACTTTTGTCCAGTTTTAAAATTGTTTTCTATTCTTTTCTTATTGATTTATAGGTTTTTATATATTCTGAAAGGACTTCTTTGTCCATTATATGTGTTGAAAAATATTTTTTTCGACTGTACTGCTTGCTTCTTTAATCTTTAAATAGTATCTTTCGAAGGAAACAGGTTTTTTACCTTAACATAGTGGATTTTTAAAAATGTTTCCTTATTGTCAGAAAATTAGTATCCTATTTAAGAAATATTTTCCTACCTTACTGTCATAAAGGTAATGTATTTTAGAAGTTTTATATTTTAACTTTTAAATGTAGAGCTACAATAAAACGGTTGCTTTCCTGTAAAGTGTGAGGTGGAAATGAATGTTCATTCTTTAAATACATAATCAACTTATCCTGCATTATTTTTTGAAGTCTATCATTCTCCACTACTCTCTAGCACCACTTTTATCATTAAAATTAGTTTGCTTATGTGTGTGGCTCTGTTTCTGGATTCTCTATACTGTTTAATTAATGTGCTTGTCTATCTCTTCATTAATATTATACTGCATTTTAGATTTAGAATAAAACTTGATAACTGATGGTAACTTTTTCTTCTTTAAGATTGTCTTATATATTTTTGGTCAGGTATATTCCTGTATGAATTTTAGAATTAGCTTATTAATTTCCACCAAAACACTTGCAAGGATATTAATTAGGGTTCTTAATTCATAGATTATTTTAGGAAAAAATGACATATTTAAGTATTTAGTCCTTTAGTTCATGAACATGGTATATCCCTACACTTAGCAGATATTTTTTTATCTCTGTAATGTCTTGTAGTTTGCTAGCACATGGATCTTAAATATCTTTGGTTTGATTTATTCTTAGAAAATAAATATTGCTCAATGAATTGTAAATATCATTTTTTTTTGTTTTGTTTTTTGTTTTTTGTTGTTTTTTTTTTTTTTTGAGACGGAGTCTCGCTCTGTTGCCCAGGCTGGAGTGCAGTGGCCGGATCTCAGCTCACTGCAAGCTCCGCCTCCCGGGTTTACGCCATTCTCCTGCCTCAGCCTCCCGAGTAGCTGGGACTACAGGCGCTCGCCACCTCGCCCGGCTAGTTTTTTGTATTTTTTAGTAGAGATGGGGTTTCACCGTGTTAGCCAGGATGGTCTCAATCTCCTGACCTCGTGATCCGCCCATCTCGGCCTCCCAAAGTGTAAATATCATTTTTTAAATAAAAATTCATTTTCTTTATACTGGTAATATGTAAAATATGTTATTGTTTGTTCTACATGGTCCTTATTCAATAAATGTTATAAATGTGCTCATAGCTTTTTATCATTCAACTCTAGATTCCTTTGGGTTTCTAACCTAAAATGATACAATATGTGAATATCTGATGTTTTACATGTTATATTCCAAATGTTATATTGCTTATTTAATTTTGTTTCTTTATTGCCCTGGCTAGGAACTCCAGTACAAAGTTGAAAATAGGTGGTGATAGTGAGCTTCCTACCTTTTTCCAGTGTCACTATTAAATAAAATGGTTTTTGTTTTTTGTTTTTTTTGGTGCCATCTAACAGATTGAAGAAGGTCTTTTTGCCTTTCTGGTTAGCTAAAATTTTTTTAACATTTAAAGTGTAAATTTTATCAAAAAATTTTCAATTTTTAAAATATTTGTGCAGTTTTGTCCTTAAGTGTATTAATTTGGTAAATTTTATTAATTTGTAAAGGCTATACAATACTTTTCCCTGTAATAAATCAACTTGGATATAATGTATTAGCATATTATATAACTAAATTCAGTTTGCTATTATATTGCCTAGGGTTTTTGCATTTGTGTTTAGGAGAAAGATTGGCCCTTAAATTTTCTTTCTTATAAAGTCCCTGTCAAATTTTGATAAGAAACTTAGACAGATTCATAAAAGGTATTAGAAAGTATTTTTATTTGTTAGTTCTCTGGAAGACTTTATGTTTAATTACTATTTTTCTTTAAAAAATAAAAATTTTATATTTTGATTTCACTGGTGAAGTCAACCTGGGCTGGAAATTATGGATTACATTACTTAAATAAATTTTGGATTATTAAAGCTTTTTATATTTTTTAGTGCAAATTTTATAAATTGCAATTTCAATGAATTTGTCCATTTCAATTAACGTTTTAAATCTATTAGTATTCATTCCTTTTATTATATTTTCTAATTATGTATGCAGGATATTGGTAATTTATGCTTTCTCAATTTTCTTTTTGATTAGTCCTTATAGTATTGTTCCAATTGTACCAATTGTATCTGTTCACTATGTCATTGTCTATTTTTGTGCATCTTCTCTATATGTTTTTAAATATTTTTATATTTAATATTTTCTTCCTTTGACTTTCTTTTATTTTAATTTTCTGTTACTTTTTCCTGATATTTTGAACTGTATGTTAAATTATTACTTTTCAGACTGTGCTTCTCTAACAGTGCTATAAATTTCCCTTTAAGCACAGCTTTTGTTGCATCACACATTTTAGAATTCAATTTAATTTCCATTGTGATTTCTTCTTTTATTTATGACTTACTCAAATGTGTTTTTGCTTAATTTGCATAACTTTGAAAAAAATTTTAGATTTTGATTTATTATTTATTTCTACTTTAGCTCCACTATTGCAAATAACATAATCTGTGAGATTTCAACCCTTTAGAGTTTGTTTAAATTGCTTTATGCCTTGACATGTTCAATTATGGTTAATATTGTATAGGAATAAGAAAAAAATGTGCATTCTGCAGTTGTTCAAAGTATCTACAAATCCAAATTTGTCCACTTGTTCTACCAGGTAATGAGAAAGGTTATATTAAGATTTCCTACTATGATTGTAGATATATCCATTTTTCTTTTTTACTTTGTGACTGCTTAATACTTTGAGACTTTGTTACTAGGTGCATGCAAATTTTGAATTTTTATATATTCCTGATAGACTGACAGTTTCATCATCATGGAGTGTCATCTTTTTCTCTAGTGATAATTCATTTTATAAAGTCAATTTTGTCTGAGAGTAATATAGCTACACTAACTTTCTTTTGGTTAGTGTTTGCAGCCTGTATCTCTTTTCATGCTTTTATTGTCAACCTTTCTGTATTTTCACATTTGAGTTTCTTTAAAGTAGAATAAATTTCATTTTCTTAAAATTCACTCTGATAATCTTTGTCTTTTAATTAGAATACTTAGTCTGTTTACATTTGATGGAATTTCTGGTATATCCATGTTTATTTTTACAATTATACTAATTTTTTCTACTTATCCCACTGTTCTATATTTGATTTGTTTCTTGCCTTTTTTGAACGAATTATTTTTGTTATGTGTTTGCTTTATTTCCTTTTCTGTTCTAAACTCAACGTATTTTTTCAGTTGTTAAACTACAGAGTTCATATGTATAACTGAAAATAAAAGGTAGTTAAAATTAGTATTTCTACTCCTAGGAAAGTGCAAGACTTTAAACATTTAAAGTATTGTAATTTTATTTATTCTCTTCATGCACCTCCTTTAGTGCTATTAATTGCATAATTTTAATTATTTGTATAGACAAAACTCCATAAAAATCTGATTTTTATTTTATGCAGTCAAGATTCATTTAGATTAATCCACATATTTACCCTCACCATTGCTCTTCATCTTTTCTTTTGTTGCTTGTTTTCATATGCTATCTTTTTTTTTTTTTTTGGTCTGAAGAATTTTATTTAGTGTGTTTCAGTAGATTTACCGATGCCAAGTTATCTCTAATGATGTTTGTTTTAAAATGTTTTGGTTTCACTTTCATTAGAAATAACAATTTTTCACGTGCATTAAATTCTACTTTATCAATTATTATTGTTAGTTATTAAGAATATATCATTACGGCCGGTCGCAGTGACTTACGCCTGTAATCCCAGCACTTTGGGAGGCTGAGGCGGGTGGATCACGAGTTCAGGAGACGGAGACCATCCTGGCTAACACGGTGAAACTTCGCCTCTACTAAAAATACAAAAAATTAGCCGGGCGTGGTGGCGGCGCCTGTAGTCCCAGCAACTCCGGAGGCTGAGGCGGGAGAATGGCGGGAACCCGGGAGGCGGAGCTTGCAGTGAGCCGAGATGGCGCCACAGCACTCCAGCCTGGGCGACAGAGGGAGACTCCGTCTCAAAAAAAAAAAAAAAAAGCAACCATTACATTGGTTTTTTATTTCATTTTATTTCTGAGAAGTGCCTCTCATTCTTATTGTTGCTTCCTTAAAGGTAAAGTGCCTTTTTTCTCCAGCTTAAGATTTTCTTTTTCTTCCTGAATTTCACTCAGTATTTTTCTCACTTGAAGTTTGTAGAAATTCTTGAATCTATAGGTTGGTATTTTTCTTTAGTTTTAGAAAGTGCTCAGCCATTTATACCTTCTTTTCTCCTCTCTCTTTTCTCCTCCTGAGACACAAGTTATACGTTTCTTATCTATCTTGCACACTTCTCTCTCTCTTTCACCCTCCTATCTTTCTGTGCTTTATACTTTACACTGTATATGTTCTATTGAAATACTGTCTTCCTCTACAGATATGCCCACTCTTCTGTTTAAGCCATCTGTTTACTTATTAACTGTAGTTAGCATATTTCTTAAGTGAAGGTTTTCCTTTTGATCTTTTTATAGATTTCAACTCTGTAGAAATTTTCAGTCCTGTCTTCTACTATTTTGAATATGTTAAGTTACTCTGTCTTCTAGCATCTCTTGGTAATCTTTCCTCATGGTATGCCTAGCAATTTTTTTCAGTCTATTTTTCTAAAGATAAGTACTCATTTCTAGTAGTTCCACAATACCATTCTCAATGTAAAACAAAACAATACTTCCTTAATGTAATGAAACATTGTTTAGTAAGTGCTGATAGACTGGCTGTTCTTTTGTATAAATAAATTATAAATGGAATATGAGTCTCCAGAGGAAGCTATCATTCCTTCAGAGAGGATATATTTGATCTCTGGGAGGCAGTTAGTTAGGGAATATTCTCCTTATTCCAATTATAGATTGAAGTGATTTAGGACTGGGTCTCAGTATTTGTGAAAGTTGTTTGTCTATTTTTGTTGTTGTTGTTGTTGTTTACTTTTACTCTTAGCAGTACATACTCCCGGCAAGATCTCAACCTAAAGCCTGTAATATTTACCTGAGCTTCTCCATGTTAGCAACTCCTGAGCTCCAGTTCTTGACTGCTCAGACCTGTGCTATGCTGAAGCTTCTGCACATACTCTGATTTTATTGGCTTTTGATGGCTGGGTGATGCCATTCAAGGCAAAGAGAACAATATGAGAAAAACGAAGGAGGCAATAAAAGCATGGAACATTGTGTATGGTCAGCATACCAGAGAAGTAGCAACAGATAAGGAAATTAATTTAAGTAGATTAAATTTCCAAAGTGTCTTGAACGCCACAATAAAAATTGGGGATTTATTTTATTGGAGGAAAGCCAAAGCTCTTAGTGAAGTGGATTGCTCTGGTTACTGTTTATAACTCTTCCTATGGGCTAGTGCCCTGGTACTTTTGGCCAAATTCTTTTCCCTTCCTTATAAAGGACTCAGTTAGTTCAGTTTGGGGTGAAGGCCATAGTGCTGTCAGGAAAATTTCTTTTGGAATTTTGCCAAGATGGTAAGCAGATCCCCATGTTGGAAGGAGACTTTTTCCACATATATTCCTAAAGAGTTTCTGACTGATTCTTTTTTTTTTCTAGCGTGAACGCAGTCCCCAACTACAACAAATTATGCAGTCGAGTTTCCCACATTTGGGGAAATCGCAGGGGTCAGCACATCCGGAGTGCAATGGATAAACCTCGCCCTGGGAAAACCACCTTCGTGATCATGGTATCTCCCCTGCCAGGTAAGTATCTGACTGATTCTTAGGGGGAAAAAAGTAAACCAAAAAAAAAATCAATATTTCATTTCTAAAGATTAAGATGTGAAGTCCGTGATCCCCTTCGTAATTCCACTCTTGCCTATGATAGATAGGTTTTCAAACACATCTACTTATAAAATGCAATCATTATTCAGTAATATGAAAATGAACAAAAGCTACACATTCTGAAATGCAGCAATTGTTATTTCCATGACTTAATTATTTTGCATTTACTGTTTCTTCAAGGTTAGAGATTTTCTTTTTATCCTACAGACATTAGCAAGTTGTTTTCTATTATATTGATTTGATTAGAATCCTCAAAAAGTCATTTTAGCCTACTGGAAAATCTTTAAATGTAGACAGATACAAATGAATTTTAATTGTTTCTGAGAATATGTATTTGGGTAAAAGAGATATTTTTAAATTCCTCCAATACATACTTGAATTGAGATTTTCATTCATTGGCAGCAAAATACTTTGTTCCTCATCACATTAAAAACATATATCCTATTCATACTCTCCTTTAAAATGTTTTTTTAATGATTGGGTGGATTTCTCTATATCTTGGATGCTATAGAAGGCATTGAGACCCAAAACTGACCAGCTATTTTCCTTGGGCCAAAGTTAGGGGAATTGTGCCCTTTTATACTTCAATCCTGTAGCTTCTGGTGACAGGGATTATGAATTCTACCAACTTTTCTCTACCCTCAAACCTCCATGAGATTAACACAAAAAGTTTCTCTAAATACTAATATTTTCCATCCCTACCTTTTTGACCATGACAGTGATTAAATTACTGTCTTGGAAGGATTAATCCAGGAGCCATGAACAGAGGAAATGGGCAGGTCTATTGTAATGAAATGTAGTGAAATGGGAAAATCTATTGTAAGCATTTTGACATAGGCCTTTCAGAGACTGAAGTTTATGGATTAGAGCAAATGGGATGAATCAAAGACTTTCTAAAACAGCAGGCAGAACTCGTAGATTTTTATCTCTCAAAAGTTGATACAGCATAATCAGACATAAACTGCAGATGTCTCAGTATTAGGCACACATAACATGAGCCTGATGGCCCATCTCCTCATTTCCAGTAACTAGTGCGAGCCTAGCACAGAGTAGGATGCACAATAATTGCTTGATTAATTAATTTACAAATAATTTAAAGTGAATGACCACATTGTCACAATTATTTTAATTGGGAATTTCTAGTTTCAGGTTTAAGTGAAAATATTTACACAAAATCTTAAAACTCAGTCCTTTAGAAAAGCTATCAAAATGTTTTGCAATTTCTTTCAGAAATTAATGTAGACAGTATTGAATGTTGTGTAGCGATCATTGACAAAGTATGTCAGGACTTTTCTAGCTCCCTAAGACACTTGCTCAGAATACGGAAGTGCTCAATTCAACAAACCCTGTCTGTCTTTTGATAATGCCAATACCAGCTTTGCTAAGCCCTGTTCCATGAAGAATGAATTCAGAATGCAATAGTTGCTTGGGTCTAAAAATTCTTTCAGCAACTGTATCAGTAGAACAAATTTCTTAGGTCAGAATTTCCCAACAAACATGTGTTCATCATGATATTATCGGAGGCAATAAGGAAACCAAATGTGTTGTGGGAATCTCTGTGAATTTTTGAAATCCTTACTTAAAGAATCATGAAGTCTCTTTTTCCCTCTACCTACCTCCAGTGAGCATTTAACAGTCTATTGTGCAATGGAAATTAGAGCACTGAACCCCTAACTCTCCCATTGTTTACGCTGCTAAAGGTATTGGACTGGACAGTGCTCCATAGAACACTCGGGGAAACTCTGATCTAAGGATATCATGCACAATTATCTCTCCGAGTTTAACAAATGTTTATTGAATAAACACTTCGTATTCCTCAAAAGCTTGTGAGCTATGAGCTATGCAAAGACAGGCTAGCGTCATTCAATTATGTAATAGCGGTTAATAAATGACTAAAGGACATATTTACTTACTGACTGACTGACTGTGCTGTTGGAAGACCAGGCCTCTGTACCTTGGGGAAAGCATCCGCAAGCTGTGTAGGGAGCCGAAATGTTCAAGGCACCTGAGACAATTTTCTCTGCCCTAGTGAAACAGTCACTTCTGTAAGTCAGTCTTGCTTCCTTCTGTAAGCATTGAACTATGGTGTCAAGATCACTTTTATATTGTGTAAATTATTCCCTGAGGCAGGTGGGAAATTCCACTTCAAGAAAAATTGCAAGAGAAAGATTTGTCTCCTGCTTCTCCCAGCTTGCTGCCTGACTGCCAAACACACACACACACACACACAGACTCACACACACATACACACAGGCACACACACACACAAGAGACTGTCCACTCTCACCTGCTCAGGGAAAGTGCCTGTCTCTGAAGAAATCATTGCAGCACAAGGAATCCAAAGGTGGGGACTGAGGATGGATGAAGGACTCAGCAACGCTCAAAACTAGAGATCCCTTCCCTCTCCCTGGCCCCTTCTATGGCTGTTCCAAAAAGTCCCAAAGCAGGAAGCCCATTAAAAACATCTACCTACAAACACAGACTGTGGAAGAGAAGGATGAAGAATAAATCTCACAAAGAAGAATCAAGTTTTCCACTCACTTTGTCGTTCCCTCTGAGATCCTCACTGTATATCCTTACAGACCCTGTTTTCTCTTTGTTCTACATGGGAAATCCTGCTTTCTAAAGTAGAATGTTTGAGAAAATGACCACTAAATGAGAACATGATGAAGAGCTGAGAGACTGGAGGTGTTGAAGACAAGCTTATCTACTTAATTTGCCAAGATCCTAGAGGGCTAATATTGTTTTTCCTTATTGAAATGCTGGAAATTCTTACTGAGTCTCCTAGTAACCTCCTTACATTTTGCTTTACGTAAAAAAAAAAAAAAAGAAAAAAGGAATATTATTTAATGAAACAATTCTTGAGATGTTTATACTTTCCCAAAACAACGTAAGGTACCCAAAAATAAATATGGGGACAAAATTTTAATGATAGAGCCATAGAACTGCACTGTTGACACTAACCTTTCAGTGTCACTCTGAGACGGAGTCACTTGAAGACTCAGGATAGGAAAGGTCAGGGCAACCTCTAATAACATGCTTCGTTTGGAGTAGTTAAGAGGATATCCTCCATGAGCACTTGATAGTATTTCTCCCCAAGACCCTCCCCTCAGACCAGAGGACCAGATGGCTTAGGTCCACCCAGGACACCTTGTGTCAGCACACTGTAGGATATGATGACCTACTCATCCTCCTTAACTTGCATAATAGTAGTAACTAATGACCACGTTTGTTGTGTGAGGTGCTCAATGCTTTTCATGTACAATCTTGTTTAGTATCCATAATCACAAACACTCCAAGAAATAGATTTTATTATGCCAAATCCATAAGTAAGAAGATTAAGGATTTACAGATCCTCATTAACGTTAGTGTTAAAGGATGTAACTGCAACTGCAGTGTTCTTTCTCTTTCCCACAGCTAGGTTATAAAGCAACTGTATCTGCTCTTTTTCACTCATGTCTACTCAATTTTTTTTTCCTAACCTCGAATTGACGCTTTTTCTAATGATAACAGAATCTTAGAATTACACATATAAAGACTATAAAATATTTAAACTGACATGCCCTCAAGTAACCATTATTCAAGCAGAAATTTCTTGTGAGAAATTCGAGGCCCAGAAATATTATGCTTTTTATCCGGAATCACCACCAGTCCTCACATCTTTAGACTGTCATCTGCAGGTCTTTTTTTACAGTACTTGGCCATAATTCCTTTTCACTGGGTAACCGCTAAAATACTTCTTTTAAATATTATCCCCTTGCTACTCACATCCTCCAATGGTAGCAAAAAGAAGGAATACCTTAGAGTTACAAGAGTAAATAAATACAGAGAACCCTGTGCTCCTTGCCTTCAGGAACATGGCATAATTCAGTCCGCATGCAGCCCTGAATTGAATCAATATTTCATTCCATTACTTTCAATGGGATTCTCATTGCCCTTCCTAGAATAATTTAATTTCTCTCGCTTCTCAAATTAAATGATAACTGAAAGTTTCAACTGATGAACAGCTCCTGTTTTACTGTAGGAGGCCTTCCTTCAGGTACATGGGGCATTCATCTTTTACTATTAGTGAAGGCCATTAGCTTCAATAGAATGCCCTCTCTCTCTGACATCCACTACAGTAGTAATACTCTCAGCCCCATAATGAAACTCATTTCCATGGCTCTGGATAAATAAAAGCAGATTATCTGGAATTTTTTTGACCATGCATTTAAAGAAAGTACATTGATGAAGTGGAGGAAGGCATTTATTGGGGGTTCATATAATTGCCTAATGTATGGTATTTTTTATTGTTGTTGCTTACATTTGTAGTGCAATATTATATTAAGAGTGGTATTGAGGTAATTCAAATATTACACATGAAAAAAATAAAAAAGTATACCTCATTAGAAATTTAGATGAAAGTAACCTCAATGTTCATGGTATTACTGGTTAACATTTATTGAATGCTAGACATTATTCTCAGTATGTTTTCAGCATGACCTAAGCTAATTTTAATGAGGTGAATAACTCGTGTAGCATCACATGACTATTAAGAGGAAGAGCTGGATTTAAGCCTGGAGAGCACTGTGCTTGTGCTCTGAACCTCCACACCATGTTTCCTGTGAAACCCAACTCAAGAGAACTCTGAGCCACACATTCCAGCACAGTTCCCCAGCTAGGAAGATAAGCAAGGCCCAGCTGTGCTTGGAAAATCAATAGAGACAATGTTTAAAAGTGCATGATGCATTCATGGTTTCCCTCAGACAATGGAAACACACACACCCACAAATACATTGAAACCACAGGAAACTGTAAGTAGCAATCTCCTCTTATTTCAGATTATCAATCAGTGAATGAGTCAAAACATTTATTTAGTATCTACATACTATACATCACTGGGCATCTCAAGGGATGGTGCTTTTGCCTTATAACTTGAATCCATAAGTGTATCATATCACCTGTGGTATATGGGGTCAAGATACAAGTGTGCAAAAAGTTACTGTTGCATGGTGAGTGCACATAGTAGGTTATTGATGTTGGAGGTTGCTGCAGGTGCTAGTCACTCATCTGAAGCTGCTTATGAATTGAAAACAGTCAAAAGAGGCCAATCGCCTCTTTTTCACTATAAGTTGTATTAAAGGGTTGATGGAGGACCCGTAATAACCCATGTATAAGGTTATCTGATACAGTTGAATTGGAAAATGAGGTTTGGAACTGAAGCCAAGGTAAGGTTTTCAGTTACCTTGCCCCCTAGTCTAATCTCCCTTGGGCACTACCTACAGAAAAGGTTCTGTCCACAAAATGCAGTAAGTGTCCTCATTCATAGAGGGTCACCTCCCACACACCAGGAACCTGTGAAACGAAGAGCCAGGCGAAGCAGCTGGACCACTAGTGTTCTCTAGGAGACAGGGCCTGCTCCTCAACTCCTGCGTGGTTTTGCACAGTGAGCTGGACTTTCTGACCAAGCTGTGACACAGGCAGCAAAAGACAGGGGGGCTAGAGTACATTTCCTAGATTGAGGTACTTTCTTCTATAGAATATGGGCTGTCAGATCACTCTCCCTCCATCTTCTCGCGTCTGAAAAGGACATCACTCCTTCTCTCACAGGTGGGAAGAGAGGCTGGAAAAAGACCTCCAATCTAGAGAAACAGGTTTGGAAAGGAAGGTAGCAGCTCAGCCTGTATGAGCAATGCAGACATGTGGGGCTGCATCAGGTGAGGAAAAGCACCGCAGACATGGGCTAACTTTCAAGAGGGGGCGGAAACAAGGTGAGTTCAAAGGAGAAAGGGATGGTTTGAGTGGAATCTTGGAAGATATGGTAAGGTAAGAAGACAATTATTGGCCAGGCAGAAGAGGCAGAAAAGGTCATTCTAGACACAGAGTGGGATGAGAAAAAGCTCATAGGTCCAGGGACACCTGCAAAGGCACCCGCACCCTGTCGTATAAGGTGGCAGTGGCCCTCTGAGCCCAGAAACCTCAAGATCTCCTGGGGAAGTCTCTCAGGGTCACAAGGTTGTGAATGTCTGAAACCTAGCAAGTAAATGGCCATCAGCACCCCTGCCTGGATTCAGTCAGGGTGGCTCCTTTTTGTTGGAATTAAAAATAAATACATTTTTATCTGAATGAAGTTTTCTGAAAGTTAAAAAATAAAATTTTTTAAAAAGGCAACAAGGGCCGGGCGCGGTGGTTCAAGCCTGTAATCCCAGCACTTTGGGAGGCCGAGACGGGCGGATCACAAGGTCAGGAGATCGAGCCCATCCTGGCTAACATGGTGAAATCCCCGTCTCTACTAAAAATACAAAAAACTAGCCGGGCAAGGTGGCGGGCGCCTGTAGTCCCAGCTACTCGGGAGGCTGAGGCAGGAGAATGGCGTAAACCCGGGAGGCGGAGCTTGCAGTGAGCTGAGATCCGGCCACTGCACTCCAGCCTGGGCGACAGAGCGAGACTCCGTCTCAAAAAAAAAAAAAAAAAAAAAAAGGCAACAAGACACCACATTCATGAGCTGAAGAGCCAGAGCCCTGAAAATAGCTACTGATGTAACCGGCATGCTCTGTGGTCGTAAATAGAGTATCTGCTCTTTGCAGGCAGGGGCTGTGTTCACATTTTTTGGACGTGGCTTTGGCACTGTTTCCTACAGATAGTGCTTGCTAAGCGGTTCATCTTCAGCATCACAGTGACCTTCACGGGATCACTCTGGGACAACTGTCTCTCTCCTCAACCGCTTTCAGACCTTCCTCCTTTTTACTACTTACATAGACTCCTGTTTCTCCACGCCTTCTTTACTTACATTTTCTTTACTTGTCTCAGTTGTTTCACTCTTACAGAAACACACAAGCATAATGACACCTGTGTGCCAGTCCCGCTGATGCCCCACCCAGGTCTCTAAACAAATGTTTGTGCAGCTCAGAACAACATGAATATCCAGGAGCAACAGTGAGTCTACAGGCAGGCGGGTCTCATCCTCCAGAAACCAAGGGGAAGAAAAAAAAAAAGCAGCTGGGAATGGAGCGAGAAAGCATATGAAATAAAACCATAATACTGTTGCAAGTAAGATAAAGGTCAATGAGTTTCAAAATGTCAAATGACAAAAGGATAATTTCCCTTCCAGTTTGAGGTTAGTGTAGTTTAGTCACTGCCAAGTCTTAAACCTTTCTGACTTCGTGTGCATTTTTAGTCTCGTAGTAGCAGTTTATGAGCAATTTATTCAAGTGTATATTAATATCCTCATAAATGTCAATCAGCACCTTAAGTGATGTGAAAATTTTTGGTAGATAGATTATATCTTGGGTATAATACTTGTGCATTGATTCAAATATATAGACATTTGAAACCCTATTGAGGGCTAGTGTGGAAGGTAGAGTTGCTGGGGGTTGTGGGTGACTGGTGGCTACTAAATTTTTTGATGTTTCATACTCACAGATTCTTTAGGGATAATAAAAAATGTCCAAATCACAAATGATGGTGGTTCTCTGGATATTTAGCAAACTTTTATTGAGTTTCTACATATGGCAGGCATTGGGATATCTATATCTATCTATCTATAAATAGATAGATATAAATAGAGATAGAAATAAATTAGATATTTATTTATTAGAGGTAGATAGATAGACAGATAGATAGATATAGAGATAGAAAGCTGACTCTTTAGAGACTCAGGAAAAACACACTGCAAAAGCTAAAGACACTGTGGGCACTCAATAAAATTTATATTGATGTTATATTGTTGTTACTGCTAATCATAAAACAAATGGCAGTGTTCATGTGCCAAGCACTTGGCATGCATGATTTTCATTTGGGGGTAGTTATCACTATCCTTATTTTAAAGATAAAGAAATTGTGCTGCAGAAAAGTTAGAGGACATTTCTGAAGCCACACAGCAATTTAAAGGTGAAGCCAAATTTTTAACCCAATACAGTCTGACTCCAGAACTCAAGCTCTGTCCACTACATATTGATGCCCTACTGAATATCAATAAAATAATGCTCAATCATTACATTTTCAAGATGAACCAGACCCATACAGCAGTCTAATAAGCATGCAAACCAGTAACACCACAGTACATATTCTTTCAAGCTTTTCCTAATTTTCACTTAAATGTCCAAGCAAAGAATCATTCTCAAGTTCCCTAAGGAATACAATCCATGCAATATACTTGACTGGTTTATTAAGTATCTCCTCTTCCCTTGTTGTCTGTCTCTTTTTCTTTCTCTCTCTGTTATTCAGTTCCTAGCATAGTACCAGATGTTCCAAAAGGTCCAAATAGCTGAGGATTCTTAAAGCATTTAAACCATTGAATGTAATCACTCCTTTTCTCTTTGAGCCCTGTGCAAGTTTATGTCTGGACTCAGCAGGGTATAGAGTTATGGAATGAGAAATGCAGAGCCCCTCCCCAGGCAACTGACATGCAAATAGCCAGCTTTAGCATGTCGCTTCCATGGCAGTGCTGACAGCAATGTCTAGGGGAGAACAGGAAACAGAGAGATTGGAATCTATAAGTGAGCTGGAGAAACTTCAGAAAAAGTAGACATTAAACAACCCTAAAAGGAAAGTAGGAAGAAGGATCATGTTAATCGTAAGTTGAAAGAACACTACCCACAGACACTAAGTGTGAAAGTGTGTGATGCGTTTGGAGCAAGTGGGCTCTACCATTTCACTAGAGTAAAAGGAATCTGAAGAGCATTGTGCATGTCTTCTCTGCTCCTGATGTTATAGCAAAATACCATAGAATGGATGATTTATTAAAAATAGACATTTACAGTAAGGTGAGGTAGCTCACACCTGTAATCTGAGCATTTTGGGAGGCGAAGGTAGAAGGATCACTTGAAGCCAGGAGTTTGAGACCAGCCTGGGCAATAAAGCAAGACATTGTCTCTACAACAACAAAACCAGAAATTTTTAAATAGCCAGCATGGTAGCGCAAACCTGTAGTCCCAGCTATTTCGGAGGCTGAAGCAGCAGGATCATTTGATCCCAGGAGTTCAAAATGCAATTAGCTTTGATTGCACCACTGCACTCCAGCCTAGGCAACAGACTGAGACCCAGTCTCAAAACAAAGCAAAACAATCAAAAATGTATCGCTTACAATTCTGGAGGCTGTGAAGTCTAAGATGTCCAAGATCAACGCACCAGCAAATTTGGTCTCTAGCGAAAGTTTATTCTCTGCCTGTAAGATGGCTCCTCTTGCTGCGTCCTCACAGGGAAGAAGGGGTAAAAAAGGTCCTCAGGCCCCATGTCCTCAAACCCTTTTATAATAGTACCTAATCCTATGCATGAGGGCAGAGCTCTCAGGGCCTGACTACCTCCCCAAACCCCCACATCAATATCAACACCTTGGAAATTACATTCCAACATAGGAATTTTGGGGGACATCAACATTCAGACCCATAGCAGTGACAATCGGGATTGGAGAGCTCTGTGGGATCGGACAATGAAGGAAATGAATTTCACGCTACAGAATTTAAATTTATATTAAGTAAGAAATGCAGCCAGGGAAGGTGGTTTACACCTGTAATCCCAGTTCTTTGGGAGGCCAAGGCTGGCAAATCACTTGAGGTCAAGAGTTTGATACCAGCGTAGCCAACATGATGAAATTTAGTCTCTACTAAAAATGCAAAAATTAGCTGGGCATGGTGACAGGTGCCTGTAGTCCCAGCTACTTGGGAGGCTGAGGCAGGAGAATCATTTGAACCTGGGAGGTGGAATTTGCAGTGAGCCACAATCACATGAATACACTCCAGCCTGGAAGACAGAGCAAGACCCTATCTCAGAAAAAAAAAAAAAAAAGCAGAAATGTAATGAAGGGGAAATGATATGGTTTGGCTGTGTCTCCACCCAAATCTCATCTTGAATTGTAACTCCCACAATTCCCACATGCCATGGGAGGGACCTGGTAGGAAGTGATTGAATTATGGGATTGGATCTTTCCTGTGCTGTTCTCAAGATGGTGAATGAGTCTCAGGAGATCTGATGGTTTTAAAAACAGGAGTTTCCCTGAACAGACTCTTTCTTTGCCTGCCGCCATCCATGTAAGATGTGACCTGCTGCTCCTTGCCTTTCACCTTCCGCCATGATTGTGAGGCCTTGCCAGTCATGTGGAACTGTAAGTCCAATAAACCTCTTTCTTTTGTTAATTGCCTCGTCTCAGGTATGTCTTTATCAGCAACGTGAAAATACACAAATACAGGAAGGGTTTTGATAAGGAATGCAACCTGGTTAGACCTTCGTTTTAGGAAAATAATTGGTGAAAGAATAAATAGGGGAGGTAAAACAGTGAAAGAATTGAGACCAGATTTTAGCAATAGCATGTGGTTAGACGGTTTTGTTTGGAAGGGGAGTTAGGTGCTTTAGAATTCTGTTCCCTCTCTCTATTTGCAAAGAATGTATATAGTAACATGCTTTTCTAAGATGGTGGAAGATGAAGTGGTTGGTCTATGTCATGTTCTGCCCCAGTACTGGAAAATCTCGCTTTATCCCTTTCCCCTTTACTCATTTTTCTGGGAAGGGTTTTCTGGGAAGACAGTCAATGGGCTTCAGTGAACAGAGGTCTTGGTTGTTCCCTAAAATGTTGAATGGGTGCCTCTCAGAGACAAGATGAAAGTCTTCAGAATGATTTGAGTATCTTCAGCTATGGCCCCCTAAACAATAAAAAGATTCTCAGGAACCGAAGACAAACAAAGTAACTTCTAATACAGAACTCACATTATATCATCCCATACCATTAGAGCATATTTATATAGTGCTTTCACATGTATAGTATACTTATATGCTTTATAATATTATTACAGTTTGAATCTATGGTATTATGAATTACATATACTGTTATATATAATTCCATGTAAGCTCACATAGCCTCATGTACAAATGTTTGCAAACGTGAATGAATAGATTTAATATATGAAAACAATTTCAGAGAAAAATCTTCAAATAATAATATTTTAAATAATCAAGATTTAGGAAATTCAGCCCTTTCTTTCCCTGGAAAGGCAGTTTAGCAATTCAGCTACTCATATAAATCTTCTAACAATTTGAATGTGGAAAACTCTGTGGCAAATTTAGAATTATAATGAGCTTCAACTTCAGCTTCAGAGGAGAAGGAAAATTTTCTCGCTTAGACTGAACTTCCCTCAGGAAAAAAAAGAAAACACAATAATATTTCAACTTAGATTAATGAGATTAATAACAACAGAAAAATCATCAAAACAATTATAATACAGCCAATTAGCCAATTTGGGACAGAGGAGTATAAAACGTGCAGTTTTTATGTGTCACTGGCCCTATAGGACACAGAATAGGGTGAAGTATGAACAATGACAGATATACCAACATTGGGCACCTACTGTGGATCAGAACAGAATTAAACAGAATTAAATTATTTCATATATTATCCTATTGAATGCTCACAGAAGCTCTATGAGACAGCGTGGAGTGTATCTTCTAAGTTTACTGGGAACTGTCTCTGAATTGTTCAACAATGTGCTAGATGAAACAGTAAGTGCTGTCCCCACCCGAAGACAGGTTGCATTTTCCTGCAAGTGCTCCCTAGGTCTCCAAGTACTGAGCAGGTGGCATTTCTTATCACGGGCACCCTAAACAACGGGCATCTAATCTGTTATTACATTATAGTTACATACAACACCAGGTGAAGTCACAGAGCATCATGAATCACTGCCAGCTTTGTGTCTCCACTGTTAAGGTCATTCTCATGCTCACCCAGTTAAAGAAAGAGCAACAGAGGGCAGGATCCCTTCCCTGGAATAAGTGATAGTGGCTCCATCTAGCCCCAACTGCATGCATCTCTGCAGAAAGCCAATAGATCTGGGTAAGCAAGTACCTTTCTTGTTGACCCTTTACTTGTAAGTTTCCCCAGGAACTTGTTCCTTGTACCCATACTATGTGTTACTATGAGCTTAGAGAAATGTAAGTAATCTATTAGAAATCAGTAGGAGGTATATGAGCTAGGATACAAACCTTGATCTATCTAATAAGAAAGTGATTCTTGTTAGTAAGATTAACCTGTCGAAAGTCACAGCCTTACTAAGTTGTGAGGCTAGAACTTCGACCAGGTCTGCCAATTCACAAGTCACTGTTTGTTATCACAGCCCACTCTTCCTTAAAGGGTGAACTTAAAACTATCTGCACCAGAATGACCAGAGGTGCTTATTACTATCACAATTTCAGAGTCCTACGTCACATTTATGGAATCATAGTCTCTGATAGTGACGACCTCAAATCTGCAATTCCTAATAGGAACCTCAGGTGATCCTGATGAAGTTGAAAGTTTAAGATGCATTGCTTTATAGAAATTGTCCTGAAATTGCCACGAGAACCTATATGTACATAAAGTACCCAGGGTGGTGTAAGGCAAGGGCCAGACCACACATCTTCTCTATGCATTGAGGAAGTCAGTCTCTCAGGAATGAGACATTCATGAAGCCTAACTTCTTGGAACAAGTGGTAGGAAACAAGAAAAGAGGAAGGTTTTGTGATATCACAGGGGCTTTGAGGATCCTATCAAAAGATCCACCTGAATCTCCCATTTAAGTGACTTCTGATACCTGAACTCAGAGAACATGATTGCTTAGTCAAGAGAAGTCCAAGGAAGCATACATACCCTCTTACAAACTTGACAAAAATACCTATACTTGCTTCAACCATGGTCTATTCTTAGCAACACCAAAGTAAGTAAGGAGGAGTACAAGTACAGGCTTTAAGGGCAAGAGCTATAGTTTTCTTCCTTCCCTAGAAAGTAAACAAAATGTAACTTGCTTCTAACATTCAGGGAGAACCAGTGATGAACTCACAAAAATGTGGACCAGATGTGTGCCAAAGCAAGACAGGGTGGAGCCGCCACAGTCACTACGTGGGTAGAAGTTTTATGTAGTCTGAGAACCATGCTCTGCATTCACCTCATCTTTTATTCACCTCTTCCTTCCTCTCTTGTCTCACCAGAGAAAACTTGGGCTCCAATTCAAAAGGAAGCTTGGGCAGAAGCTTGTGATTGAAAAATATTTTACCTAATTCATCAGTGTTAAGTGTGTCAAAAATCAAACCTTCCAAGCACTGCTATAAATCACTCTGCCTAAAACAATAGGAAATATGTTGCTCGAATGCAACAGCAATTGCTATGAATTCCAAACAGTCAAGCAAAAGACAAATGCAAGCCTTCGAGGGAGATATAATTTCATGGTACTTTTTGAAGACCTATAAATTTTCAAAAAAGTAAGTGGGACATATCTAACATGGTGGAAACCAAAGAAAAGACGATTAAAACTCGAAAGGATACAAATAAAAATGGATTTTATTCATTCTGTACAGTACTTGGTACATAGAAGATGTTCAAAAGTTTTTGTGATGAATTTATGAATAAATTCCAAGATTCTTGCAGTTATTACTGTGGTTTCTCAAAACAGCCTTCACCCTCAACATTATAAGAAATTACAGAATCACTGAAGGCCTGTAGAGTTGTCCATTTTATCACTGGACTGGCCAAAGACCCTCACATATACTAGCTGTACCCATTCAAACTTTGGTGATCAGGCAATTTACTTCCATTTTACTTAGTTGAGTTTTGTGTTGATTTCATTTTTGTGTTTGTGAATACATGCTTAGAAAGAAGATAATGATACTTCCTCCCTGATGAATCACCAATTCAGACTGGCAAAGAGAATGGGAGTGGCTGCGTCTATTCCTGTGATTGGGGTAATAAAATTTCAGTAAACACATTAGTGTGTCTTTCCCTAAGATGGCTATCAATACCCAAGCAATATTTAGGCCAAGTACAAAGTGTGCTCTAAATAGGAAGCTTGAGGGTCCAGCATCAATAACAAATTTCATCTTCTGCTATAATTATGTTATCAAAGTGAAAGAGAGTTTATTAAAAAATTGTCATAAAAATGAATGGTTAGAACTGTGTATTTATGAAAAAGATATATATACACATATATACATTACATATATACACATATATATAAAGATTTCTTTGTTTATTTGACAGTGAGAAAAGCATTGAATTTCTGTTTTGCAACCTTTAAAGTCTTTCAATAGCAAAGGGTCATTTCCTTAATACCATCTTTCCCAGTTTATCAGAAGATCTCATAAGTGTTTCCTTGACCAGGTCATTTTATGCCTCTATTTTTATTTCATCTTGCAGTTTATTAACTCCTCAAAGGCAAGATTTCTTGACTATGTTCTTTGTGGCTCCTTTTTTTTCATTTAATTCCTTTTTCAAAATGGTCATTGGTATTTATATACCAGAAAGCAATGGATATTTGTTAATATGTACATGCGTACACGCAGTTTCTAAACGATGCTAATATCATCACCTCTGGTGATAAAATTAAGAAACGAATTAATAACTAGGCCCCCTTTTTTCAGATAATTTGTTTACATCTGTGAGATGAAAATTCTGTCTCAATCTTCTATATAACTTGTTCCAGAAATTCCGTCCTCTTTCATCCTTGCTTCCTAACATGCAGTGTTTTTCTTTCTATTGTTTTTAACAATAAGTACTGAAGCTCTCCTAACTGTTCCCTCAAAACTGTGAACTGTTAGTTGGTTAATATTTCAAAACTTTTACATGAAATACATATATTTATAAGTCCATATCTAAAACATTCACGTTTATATGTGTGTATATATACATAGATGTATACACACACATATACATATGTATATAGAGAGAGAGATACAGAAAGAGAGAATGTCTTAAAATCCATTTTCCACACAACAGAGAGAATGATCATCTAAATAAGAAAATCAGCCCTAGCACTGCTGCAAAGTGGCCTCCTGCTGGATCCAGATATTTTACCACAGCTCTCACGGTTGCCATTGTCCCTCCTGATCAGTATTATGTGGTCATCAGGAGTTCCTTTCTGGTCCTCATGCATTAAAAAAAGCAACCTTATCTATTCCAGGTCCCTCACTTGAATGCTTTCCCCCCAGATTGCTACTTGGCTGGCATATTCTCAAACCTGAGATCTCAATATAAATGCCATTTCCTCAGAACTCCTCTCTGAAACTACAGTTCTCTCTTCTACCCCATCTAAAGTGGCCTCACCAAGTTTCTATCGCATTACCTTAAATATTTCCTCGACATCACTATAGTTACCTTATGTATTGTTTTTATTGCTTACCCTCTTAAATAAGAGAGTAACAACATGTAGAGGTATTGTTAGTGTTGCCTATAACATATCATCACCAATCCTGACATACAATAGATGCTCAATAAATATTTCATAAGTGAATGAATCAAGGAAAAACTGAGTTCATAATTCACATATCATTGAATAACTTGCTTTCTTCCCATGAACAATGAACTATGAAAACAGTCCTGTGTCAGCACATATACAGCTTTTCTTTCTAGTTGCTGAATTGTAGTCCAAAATGTGGCTACATATCAGTAAATTAAGTACATTTCTATTGATGGATGTTCAGGGTTTTTTTAATCTCTTGTTATCAGGCACAGTCCTGAACTATACAGATTCGCATTTGTATTTGAATATTTTTGCACAACTTGTTCTGCAGGATAGATTTCTACATGTGAAACTGCAATAAAAAGGTTTTTAAATATATGTAGATAAATTCAAGTGGCCCTCAATGAACACTGTCAAAAACTACAAAGGGTCTGAGATTTTTACCCAGTTGATAAGTCAGCCTGACACAGGTTCATGGATGCTGGCAGAAGACATGAGACTCCTGTGTTAGAGGCAAAGGACTTTGCTGTTCATGTCACTGCAGGCAGTCTGATTTTTATATTTGCTATGGTCTAAATCACCCCCCAAAGGCTCCACCTCCCAATACCATCACACTGGGAATTAGGGCTTCAACATATTAATTTGGGGTGGGAAACAAAACACACATTAACACTTATATATAACAGGCTTAGAATGTGATTGTGGCATGTGATTTGTTTTGAAAACGATTGATCATGTGTCAGATTGCTTTCTGTAATCTGTTGCAGCTGGTCCCTTCAGGCCTTTTGATGTGTCATGGACGCTGTGGTTAGCAGACTGAGTAGCAGAGGAAGTGCAGGAAGACTCCAAGTAGCAACAATTACCTGTAAAAACCAAGTGTGGAACTCTGGGAGAAGTCTCTTGCATTGCACCTTTGACCTTCTCCATGTGGTCAAGGAAACATTACACAGAGTTTTATTATGAGTACACCCTTGAGTCAAAGAATGCAGGACAGCTGCTCTGAACTCATTTCCACGGGACCTCTGGGTAACCTATGTGTGACTTTGGATAACTTCCTTAACCTCTCTTGGTGTCTTTTTTTTTCTCTTCTATCAAAAAAAAAAAATAGTTTGAATAACCCTTAAAGATACCTTCAGATAAAGATCAGTGATGCAATAAATATGATCTATATTTTTACAGTTGAATTTTTTGTAGAAGCAGGATTACCCATCAGGGCAATAGAAAGAGGAAAAATACATTTTAAATCATCGATTAATCCAAGACAGTCTTTCTTCAACTTACAGTTGCTTTAGATACCCCCTTCAAAGGGATTTGATTTTCACTAGTCTTATATCCTCAGCCATCACCCACATCTCCCAGCCAAATATGATCCTGTAAGAAAGAAAGGAGTAGAGAAACCCACCCAAAGCATCCCACAGAGATGGAGTAAGGCAGAACTGGGCTCACATACCTCTTCAGCCACCACAAACCAAGTTTTTAGTCTCTCTAAAATACTTTTTCCTCGTCTACATTATGGGGTTCATAGACTCTAATGGGGGCATCAGAATCAGTGAAAAAATTGTGCTAATAATTATAGAATTATAGCTGTAATGAATGCTAGAAACCCTTTAAACATTGAGTCCTGACTTAGATAGAGAAGGTCAAGAAAGCTGGAAAGCAATTTCTGAAGGTGCTGAGATGGGAAGGTTGAAGAAGGCAGCATGCCAGGCTGCAGAAACATATGTTCAAGGGCTCGGGAAAGCATAGAATGCTCAAGGGAACAAGAGAAAGTGCAGTAAGCCTGAGGAAACAAGGAAGAAGATAAGGCTAGAGAGTTGGGTGTGGTCCAAATCAGGAGCTCATACAAGTATCATCCAAACCAAGACACACCTGAGAATAAATGGGGACAATTTTACTAATTATGCCAGGATAACAGGTATGGATCAGCACTGTCCATGGAAAATGAGAGAATTGAAGAGGGAAACGTATTAGGAAATTATTGCAGAAACTAGATGAAATAAAACATATTATGAGAGAGAGATATTACAACTAAGAAATCTTGGGTATAGAAGGTGTAGTGGGTCTTGTAGAATGCAACAAGATTTTGGTGGTGAAAGAGTAGTAGATAAAAATAGACTTCTCTTTCCTCTCTGGAGGGAGACCTGCCTTGCGTTCTATCAGGGAATAGAGGAATCATGTGTGTGGTCCAGCCTAACTAGCACATGAGCACTTTCATTAAAGAAATATAACAGATTCTAAACATCAACATGGGCACACCAGTGAGCAAGCACTTCAGATCAATGTTCCTGCATGTGTCGATTGTACTTCATGAAATATTTGTCCAAGAAATGTAATTAACAGGACCCCCTGCAGGTTTCAGATGTTCATAATATCCCTCTAATTTTCAAGAAATCACAGCTTCCTTTGGCGTAGGAATCAACAGTCATTCACAACCAGAGTTTATGCTAATTTCAGAGGCAAAGACAGCTTCAAGGTTAATCTATCCAATCTGTTTTGCTCATCTGTTTCCATCTAAATCTTTACTACAACTTAAGAGTTGAAAAGGAAAAGAGCAGAAGGCAGCGAGCAAAAGAAGGAGGAAAGAAGGAAGGGAGAGACAGAGGGAGGGAGGGAGGGAGGAACTATTATGTTAGGAGGGAACTAGGATTCATCCATGTATATTTATTTGTTTGCCCTCATGTTTCTATAAGAAAACATAAGGTAGGAACCAAACCAGTGTGAACTCAAAGTGAACCCACTGGGCTTCGCTTCTAGGAGGAAATCCGAAATCTCCCATGGGATTGAGTAGCATAAAAGCTGTATTGGCATCTTTTCTGGAGTCAGAACCCAACTTGTGAAAGGGAAATTTTAAATAGGCTTGAGAAAAACAAATGAGCATGTTAGGAAGACTGGGCCCTTTTAGTAAGTGGAAATAAGAACTAGAAATGTATTTATTTTAGAACAATTTTTATGATGAAATATTGACCTTCTTGTTATCAAGGTCACAGTTTCTCTCTCTTGGTCTCTCTCTCTTTCTGACTCTCTCAGATAGGGTTAGCCCACAACCCAAGATGAGATAGGAAATGTCTGCTCTGACCCGTTCCATCTGCTCTCTTGGGGTTGCTTGACTGCCCTTGGCAGGGCCTACTCATGTCTGAGGCCTTTGGTGAAAACCTGGGTCCCACCATTGTCCCTTCCCTGAGATATTACAGTGAACATTTCTTTAATAGCCTAATACCAGTGACCCACAAAGGGAAGTCCCGAGAAAATGTTTACATTTTTTAATGAGGATAAAAAGGAAAGTGAAGGAATCAAATTTCAAATGTGAAATATCAGACACTGTGGACTGGAATGGAAAATTATACATATACATGCATATTTATATACATATAATATATAACGAATAGAGAGCAAAGGTACAGGTGTCATCAGCTGATGTGATATAGGAAATACGAGTTCATTATCTACTGCTCTGGGACTGCCTGTACCGCGGCCAGGTAAATTGTAGCGGGAAAAACAGAAGTACTACTCTTCACTCTAAGGGAGCTTACGTTTCTTGAAAACAACATCTATTACATAAGCAGATAAGTGGGTGCTTTTTCTTTTTATAAAAGAAAAGAACAGAGTTCCAAAGAAGAAGGTGAGGGTGGAACTGGGAGCTTACTCGACTGAATGGTGAGGAAAGGCATCCTGAGGACACAGTAAAGTGAGACCTAGGGTGGGGAGCTGCCATGCCAAATTTGAGGAAGTCCATTCCACTGTTCATATTTCGTTCATATTTCCTTCCAATCGTTTATTGTGTACATGTATCACAGTTTAGAGCATCTTTTTTTTTTTTTTCCTTTTAGACCAAGTCTCGCACTGTCGCCCAGGCTGGAGTGCAGTGGCGCCATCTCGATTCACGGCAACCTCCGCCTCCCAGGTTCAAGCGAGTCTCCTGCCTTAGTTTCCCAAGTAGCTGGGATTACAGGTGCCCACCACCAAGTCCAGCTAATTTTTTGTATTTTTAGTAGAGACGGCATTTCACTGTGTTGGCCAGGTTGGTCTCAAACACCTAACCTTGTGATCCACCCACATCAGCTTCCCACAGTGCTGGGATTACAGGCGTGAGCCACCACGCCCAGTCTAGAGCATCTTTTATATTCGTTTTCTTCCTTCCACTCAGTGCTATATTAACAGCAATTTATCAAATTGTAACTTTCATAAATATTTCTAGTTGTTACTTAGTATTTTCTTAAATAACTCTCCTTAATTTACCAAACACTTTAGGACATTTTCCATTATTGTGAATAACACCTTGGTGAATATCTTATCATATAAACAATTGTATTTCAAATTATTACCTAGGATACAATCCTAGAGTTGGGATTATTGATAGACTGTGACCACTAAATGTTTGGTACATATTGCCATTTACTGTGTATGAGTCATTATCTCGTAATACACTGACTAAAGTTGTTACAATATCTAACTTTTTTATTAAAAGAGTGAACATGAAAGCCTGCATTTTGATTTGCTTGGTTCGATGTCTTTCAATTGACTGACCTACCTTAGCAGCAGATGTTTCCCGAGGTGCTAGCCGAAAGAGTCGCTGGACAGCGGTTACGCATCATGGTCCATGCTCACCTGTGGGACAGATTCTTGCAATTCCAGCCCTCTCAAGCCCATGGCACTGGCTCCTAGGGCCAGGCAAAAGCGCTCATCCAGGGTGGGATTCTGGATTGCCTGTGTCTCTCTTGCCCCAGCTGGGGAACTTCAGAAAGCCTGATCTCTACTTGCCTTTGAAAGACATTTCTAGGACTCTGACATGGTTTTAAGGAAGCAGGGATGGGAGACATTGTGAATGGTCACAGGTAGGGACTGCTGCTCCACCCCAGCTCTCACCCATTCATGAGCCCCAACTCTCTCCCCACTTAGCGAAAGCACCTTCCACATTTCGTCCTTACCTGAGAAGTGTAGTTAGTGTCATTACCAGCCCAAAGTTTATATAAGACTTGCCTATGGCCCGCTTATAGTAGGTGTCAGGTCCTCCACCCCCAGACCTAGAGTCACAATGTGGATCTAGAATCCTGAAATCTGCATTTTTCAAAATACTTCCCTACACAGGTAGAGGCTAATGTGTGTACCTGCTTAAGATCCATTGATTGAAGAGTACTCCATTACTCCTTAAAAGCTGGAAGATTTCCACTCCAAAGAGTGGACTTTGTGCCAGTCTCTAAGCATTCAGTCAATTGTTTGTCTTTGCAGCACTTAAAACCCTATATAAACAGACTCAAGCAGACCCAGCACACCATCATGATCCGCAAGCCCAGACTTGTAAAGGTACTCAGCTTAGGATCTCGGGAAATCCCCGTTTCCATAAACAAACAAAGGAAGGAAAGGTTTAACAATCACCCATAGAAAGCCATTCCGTAGAGTCCAAAAATCTTTTTATCCTAATTATCTGAATAATTAATGCAAAGTCAAGCTAGGATATAATTTCATTGTTCTAAGTGGAAAACATGTTTTCAAAGTTCATCAGACTCTGGTGTAAAAGAACACAACCAAACCAACATAGCTCCAAAAATCGTAATCAGAGATGTTAAAACGACTTACGTTCTGTCTGTAGAACAAAACATATTCTTTAAATCCGTAGCTTATGAAAAGAATCAGTAGTTAGCACGTAATGTATTTTCTTTTATAAAGCGATAGGGTATTTGTGATTGCGTGCCCCATTGTACAAAGTTCACAAAAACATTATCTGTGATCAATGCCGAGTATGGACAGAGAATTTTATATTGCCTTAAGGGAGGGAGTCTTGGTTGCCTTCTTAACAAGCCAAGGAACCATTTTTAAATCCTGCTGAAAAACACATCAAATGTTGGAGGGACGCTACCTAACTCAGCAAGTATATAAATGGAAAATCAACATTTGAGCCCAAAATACAAAGGAGACTAGTATTAACAACTAATATATAAGACGTTTAAAAACTATTTTGTTTCTAGCTTTTCAGTTAACACCGGTTACTAAATGCAACTTACTGAGCTGTGTTACTTGCTCACTTTATTATGAACAGTGTGTTACTTGCTCAAAGGAGAACCTCCTGTGCGTGGCTGGTAATACAAAGCCTCCTCCCTCAGTCTTCAGCTACAAGTGACTTCTAGTGGTCAGGCATTCAGGACAAACTCAAAGGCACATCTTAGCCCTCCCTGACTGACTCCCCACTTTCACTGGCATCCTTATTTCCACCCTGCATCCCCCCCAAAAAACACTTGGCTCTCCCATGAGAAACAGGCTGAATTTTATTTAGAAATCTGTGTATGTTCCTTTCCTTCCTTTTCACCTTTTTCTACAAAAAATGTTGAAACAAGTCAGGGTATATACCAAATCCATGGGGCCTTCCATAGCCACTGCTATAAGCTGTCCTCCCCTCCAGTAAAACTGCCAACACTTACCATATGTCTCCTGATGTATTTACCCTGCATCATACACTACAGAGCTTCATTAAAAAGGGAGATGTTCAAGAATCTAGGTCCTAAATCCACATATTAATTATAAATTCCTTAGGCTTTGGATAGCACCTGTATAGTGCTTCTTCATCAAATTTTGTGTACATGGTAGGTGTTAATGTATGAAGAAGTAAACAGTAATTTAATAGTAATGAAGTAATAGCAACTATCATTGTATTGTGCATCTATGAAGTGCCAGACACTTTTCTAAGCACTTTGTATATGTCATTTCATTTAGTAACCACAATGCCATTTATCATTTTTCCCCATTCTTCAGGTGAGAAGCATGTGTATGAATAAGAGATAGATGCTAGTACACACCCTCAGCTTGGTGAGGTGCTATGCTGTGAGAGGTTTCTGGAACCAAACAGACTGAGAAAGTACAGGGGCATGTAGCCCCTTTTTCTCTCCACTGACCCGAAATGTTTTTGAGCCCCACAAAGGGGAAAATATGACAGTAGCCAAGTCCACATGTGGGGCTAGGCGGTAGGGCAAGAGGGGAGGAAAAAAAAAACAAGAAGGAAGTTAGATTCTTAAGTTGATAGTTAATATCTGGGATCATCTATAAATCCTTCTAGCTTTGTCATGTTCCTTGTCTGTGCTGGAGAAAAATGAAGGTCTTCACCAAATATTAAATCCAACCAAGTTTTCTTTCCTCCTTCCAGTAGAATCCTACTTCGTCCATTCTTTTAGTTGTTTTTTTTTTTAATATCAACTGAGTGCTTACTATGCAAAAGGTTTAATGTTAACCTATAAGGCATGATTTCACTCTTCCTGGAGAGAAAGTGAAATTTGATAAAAGAGACATATAGAAAAACTGGAGGAGGAGAAAGGAAAGGACAAGTCAATGCTGTTGGTAATGAGGAAAGCTTCCGAGGGGAGGTCATACCTCAGTTGGTTGTTGAAGGATAGTAAGAGTTTGCCAGGTAAAGTTTGCAAAGAAGGGTTTGCTGGAGAGAAATTGGCATGTCCAGAAGCTGCAGGTATGCTGGCCACCCATGGAATTCAGTGGAACACCTGTATCCAGGCATTTTCTACATTTCTACTCATAAGAGAGGTGCTGTCTCTGGCTTTGTGTGGATAAGTAGTATTAAAAGTGTTGTAGGGCAAACATTCGTATTTATGCTGTATTTAACTTTTCATTAATAATAAATTCAGGTGAAGTAGCATTGTTATTAATATTGATCAACATTCCAATTGAAAGCACAGATGTCAGGGATTTTTTAAAAATGGGCTCAGTTATATTTAATAGTGCTGTTGATGAGAGGAAACCTAATGAAAACCAACAGATGGTCTATTTAATATCGCTCTTGGCTTTGAAACATGTGCCAAATGTGATACACACAAGGACTTGACAGGGCTGCTACTGGAAGCCTTTAATTACAACTATTTGCACTCCTGGGCCTGTTGAAATTGCTAAAATAACACTGCGACTCTAACACTAGCCAAGTTAGAATTTAAATAATACCAGTTTTGTGATATTGTTTGTGGCATTGTATTTCTAAATGACCTCTGTAGACAGTTTTCCTGGCAGTTTTCTCTCTCTCTCTCTCTCTCTCTCTCTCTCTCGCTCTCTCTCCCTTCCTTCTCTCTCTCTCTCTGTCTCTCTCCCTCCTCATTGTTTTTTCTTTCAATTAAACCCATGGCCAGGATGAACTCAGACAGTCCCCTCCCATATCAGCATACTCAGTCTGGAACACTGAGCAGCATCTCCAAGGTCAAAAAGCATGGATCTCCTTACTATTATGGTTGACTCAATTACAGACAGCCCAGCTGACATAAACTGCCAAAGCAATGAGTAATTAATTAATAATAATAATGACAACATCAATGACCCCTTTATAAACCTTGCTAGTCACTTGGCAAATATTACCATCATTCCTTGTAACCACAGAAAACAGAGATAAAGACACTGAAGCTGAGAAGGGCTCGATATTAGGCTCAAGGTCACACAGCTTATAGGCAGTAACTGGGCAGGCTAATTAACCAGTAAGAGCAGGATAGAACAGTCAATTATGGCAGGATAGTATCTCACAAAAGAGAAAGAAGCAGAAGGAGAAGTGGGTGGGAAGGAGGAGGAAAGGAAGGAGAAGGGGAAGAGGAAGAGAAATAAGCAGAAAAAGAAAAAGAAGACCCGTAATATGGTTTGGCTGTGGCCCCACCCAAATCTCATCTTGAATTCCCACATGTTGTGGGAGGGACCTGGTGGGAGGTAATTGAATCATGGGGGCAAATTTTTCCTGTGCTGTTCTCGTGATAGTGAATAAGTCTCACGAGATCTGACAGTTTTAAAAACAGGAGTTTTCTTCTGTACAAGCTCTCACTTTTTGTCTGCTGCCACCATGTAAGACGTGACTTGCTCCTCCTTGCCTTCCACCATGATTGTGAGGCTTCCCCAGCTACATAAAACTGTATGTCTAATTAAACCTCCTTCTTTTGTAAATTGCTCAGTCTCGGGTATGCCTTTATCAGCAGTGTGAAAATGCACTAGTACAGTAAATTGGTACCAAGAGTGGGGTGCTACTAAAAGGAAGTTCAAGATTAAGGCTCTGGCAGATTCTGTTTCCAGCAAGGGCCCTTCCCCTGGCTTGCAGATGGCCACTTTTTCACTGTTTGCTCAGGAGGTCATTCCATGGTGACTGAGCTAAGGGTGGAGAAGGAAGGGAGGTCAGATGCCTCTTACTAGGAAACTCACTAAACACTAATCCTATGGGATCAGGGACCCACCTTTATAACCTAATTTAAACTTAATCACCTTCTTATAGGTCCTGTCTCCAAATATAGTCACATTGAAGTTTAGGGCCTCTGTAGACAAATTTTGTAAATACACAATTTGGTTCAGAGCAATTATCCTTTATTTGAATTCTCTCAAGACATAGACCAAGATATCAAAACTTGATAACGCTATCAGAAAACTATAGCCAGTTTCTTTCTAAAGATAGATATAAAAATTCCTAATAAATTATAATAAAAATAATACAGCATCATATTTTAGAATGTCACATTTTTAACTAAGTAAAGTATAGTCCATGGCTACTGGTTCAGCATTAAGTAAATTTCTCAATATAACTTATTATATAAACAAATTAAAGAGAAAAAAGCAAAAACTATGTGATTATATCAACATGTGCTAAAACTGTACTGAATAAAATTTAGAAGACATTCCTAATTAAAATTCATAGTGACATGGGAATAGAAGAAACAGTCTGAACATGGAAAAGTCTAATTAACAATATCCAAGTAAAAACATAGCAACAAAGGTGAAATATGAAAGTCATCATGATTATAAAACAGGAACAGTAACTATTCCCATAGTCAAAAACCAAAAATATCTCCATTTGATGGCTTGCCTAAAAAATACAAAAGACTACTAAAAACGTGCTTGAAATAATAAAGCAATTTGGTAAAGTGGCTGAATCCAAGTTGACTAGATAGATTTTAATGCTAACAATTTCATGTTAGAAATAGGTATGCAAAAAGGAAAATCTCATTTTAAAAAGTAGTAAAAACTACAAAATATCATAGATTAAATTTAACTTAAAATTAGTAGGCCTATATGAAAAGAGCTATAAAAAGTTATAAAAGGACATAAACTAACACATGAATAAATAGAAAGATATAATATGTTTCTGGATTGGAAGACTTTTAATATCACAGTATTTCCAATTTTATTTAAACCTATATGTCATCTTACTATAACAGTAATCAGGATCTCGGTTTTTTAAAGTGGAAATTTTTTTCCAAACTTTATGTGAAAAAATAAAAGCATGAGAATTTCCTAGAAAAAAATTGGAAGCAAATAATGAAATGCAATTTGCTTTTCAAAGTTTTAACTGTACACAAAGGTATTATAAGAGCAGTACTGACACAGGAATAGACAGATTAGTGAACAAAACAAAGAGTGGTACAAAACAATATGCATGATTGGAAATTAATCTATGTAAATGTGATATTTAAATTATTAAGAAATTATTATTTTTAATAGCGACATTAAAATAATTGTCCATCCATCAGCTAAAACAAATCTTTTTCTATAAACATATGGATAGTAAATATTATGAGAAAGAAAAGAGCCAAGGATGATATATAAACAATTGGGCATAGTCGTGTTCCAATAAAACTTTTTTTAGAAAAATGAGCAGCAGACCAGAGTTAGCAAATGGGCCATAGTTTACCAACCCCTAATGAAAAGAAATTTAAGTGAGTATTGTTATGTCATAAAAATAAATTACAGATAGTTTTAAAACCTTATATTGTAAAAACAAAAACAAAAATATTAATGCTAACCATATTAAAAGGAGGAAAGTTTTATAAGCTCAGTGTAAAGAGGCTTTGTTTGTTTGTTTTAACTTTTAAGTTCAGGGGTACATGTGCAAATTTGTTTTACACGTAAACTTGTGTCATGAGGGTTTGCTATATAGATTTTTTTGTCACCCAGGTATTAAGCCTATTACCCGTTAGTTATTTTTCCCGATTCTCTCCCTCCTCCCACCCTCCGCCCTCTTATAGTCCCCAGGGTGTTAGTCCCCTCTATGGGTCCATGTGTTATCATTTTGCTCGTATTTATAAGTGAGAACATGCGGTATTTGGTTTTCTGTTCATGTGTTATTTTGCTAAGGATAATGGCCTCCAGCTTCATCCACGTTCAAACGGAATCAAGAGGTCTTTTTCAATAGATGGTCAACTCAGGTAACAGAAAGGAAATGACTTACACATTTGTTACCTAACTATATAAAAGTAAAGCGTAAGAAACTGAACGAAATTCAAAGACAAACTACAGCCTAAGGGAAGTATTTGCTGGAACATATGACAAACAAACAATAACTATATGTAACATGTAAAGAGTTCTTGCAAACTGATAAGTAAAATTAAACTGATCCAACTGATGTATCTGTAAAGGATATATGCTCAAAAGCTCAAAAGCAGAAACTCAAAATACTCATAAACTTAAAAATGCATGCTCTTCATAAATGAGGTCAGGTCACTCCTCTGCTCAAAACCTGACTGTTTTAGGTCATTAGGAACTAGTTCACTGGCTCTAACCCCAGCTTGGGGTGGCTCATAAACAACAGAAATGTATTCTTCACAGCTCTGGAAGCTAACAAGTCCAAGATCAAAGTGCCAGCATGATCGGGGTCTAGTGAGGGGCCTCTCCCAGGTAGCAGATTGCTGACTTCTCAAAGGCTAGAGCGCTTTCTGGGGTCCCTTTAAGAGGGCACAAATCCCATTCATGCAGGCTCTGCTCCCATGACCTGATCACCTCCCAAAGGTCTTACCTCCCAATCCACTACAATGAGAGTTAAGATTTCAATCTGTAGATTTTAGGGGGACACCTTCAGTCCATAACACCAGCCATGGCTCTCATTTCACTCCGAGGGGAAAGCAAAGACCTCACCATACCTGCAGGCCCCATTATGTCTTGAGCTTTTCCCCTGCAAATCTCCCTCTTGCTCCTTCCTTCCAGCCATAGTGCCTGCTGTGCTGCTTCTGAGAATCACAGGCATGCTCCTAATATGGGCTTTGCAGTGATGCCTCCTCTACCTTGAATGCTTCTCTTTGAGATTTCTATATTCCCTCACTTCTTTCAAACCTGCTCAAATGTCTTCTCAAGAGGCCAACTTCTGACTACCTCATGTAAAACTGAATATCCCCATCACCACACATGCACCACACAGACCACACACATCACACCGATATGCACACACAACATATACACACCACACACACATACGCCATACCACAGATACACACAACACAGGCACATATACAAGAATACACACACACACACACACACACACACTCCTAATCCTCCTTACCTTGCTCTATTTTTTCTTTTATTATGAAATATCATCATCTTCTAGGTTTGAGGTCTCTCACCTTGGCAGGTTGCTAACAACCAAATTAACCTCAGCGAACATGGGCTTGGAAAGAGCTGTTCCCAGTCAACCATCACAAGCCAATACAGGCCTGCTCTAGCACATAGTAGGTGCTCAGTAAATATCTGTTGAATGAGCAAACGCTAAACCGCACTTGTAATTATAAAAGTAAATTAAAACAAGATACAGCTTTCATAGATCAAAATGGCAAGCATGTTATAAATGAGTAACTTTAAAACCAACAACTCAACAATCTTCCTTTTAGGAACTGATTCTATAGAAATAAAAATTTCAGTGCCAAAGGGAGGCATGTATCTTAATGCATTTATTCCAACAACACTGTTTGTAATAGCAAAAAAACTGGAAATAATTTAAATACCCACATGAATAGAAAAATCGTGAATGAATTACGGTATATCCATCTTACTAAATGTTGTGCAGCCATGAAAATCATGAGTTGTATCTTTAAATATCAACCTGGAAAGCTATCCATGATATGTTTTAAGTGAAAAATATAAGTTGCAGAAATTATAAGATCTAATTGTGTTAAAAATGTTTACAAAATCATTATAAATATGTATTTTACTTGCAATATCATAAAACATATTTAAAACACTTAATTTAGAATTAAATTTGGAATAAACTTATAGAAAATGTCATACTGTTTTCCTTTTATACCTTAAAAAAGCCAGAAAGCCTTTTGTAATAGTCTCTGCAGTACCCAGAATAGAATAGTTTCCTGCCTAGAGAATTTATCTGTAAAGTCTCTGCCTTCGCAAAAGGACCTTGTTGAATTACCTTCAGATCCTGCTTTCAGCATCCTCTTTCTCATTGTATTATTCTTAGACTCCTTTTTTTTCTACTCCTGTTCACTATATAGCTCATGCCTTCCAGGCTTAGGCATCACAATACCAAAAAGCTTGCAACAAAATGACTCTTGGCTTGCGACAAACCAAGTGCCAATGTCTCATCGTTACCTAAAAATACAACCCAAAACTACGTTTCCAAAAGGAATCTGAGAGAGAACTTTTTAAAAGAGAAAGTAATTAATAATAACGTAGCTACTATCTTGAGCCCCAAATCTGTGGGTAAGCAATGATGCAAAAGTCAAAACTTAATGAGTTTGGTGAGTTTGGGAATTTGGTGGGTGAAGATGGAGGGGTACAAGATAAACGGAGAACTCAGACACAGTAGGTCATATTAAGGAGAAGAGATGATACTCCAAGGGCAACAGAAAGCCATAAACGGGTTTTGTGTAATGGAATAACATCCTATGCCTTGTGTTTTTAAAAGACCACTTTGGCTGTTATGTGGAGAATCAGATTCAAGGAAGCAAAACAGAATTAAAGATCTATTTTGGAGTCATCCACTGGGAGACAATGGTGACTTGACACGGATAGAAGAAGTAAACAGATGCCAGATATTCCCTAGAGCACTTACAGTAGTATTCAGTGATGGATTGGATGTGGTAAACAGAAAAAGATAGGAATCAAAGATAATCCCACATCATTCCCAATGTCCTCAGGTATTCTGGTATTCAGAGGTCTGGCTGAGAAAGGGAAGTCAGCGACAGGGATTGAGAAGGAGAAGGTAGTCCTATCTTCAATAAGCAAAGAATGGAGAAAGTCTGGCATGGTATAAAGAAAACTCGGAGAGCATAGAGCCACAAAAAGCAAGAAAATAGAGTGTTGCACGGGAGTAGTTAACTGTGTCCAATGTCGCTGAGAAGCCATGCAATATAAGGGCCAAGAATGACACTGGATTTGCTAAAAGAAGTTAAGGGCACTCCTGGCCCAGCAGTCAGAGTAGAGTAGTCAGGTTATTGGCAGAGTGACACAGAGAAGAGAGGATGTAAATGAGAAAGACAGTGATGGGCATCACCATTCCTTGGGGAAGATGTGTTGAAAAGAAAGCCAGAGACACGAAGCAAAAGATCGAGGGTATATTAGATCACTGAAGGGTTCATTCACAACTAGATCACCCCGGAGCTTATTTTTACATTAGTAGAAATGATCCACAGAGAAGAAGTGAAAGATGCAGAAGAGAGAAGAAACTGTAGGAGCAAAGCCTTCAAGTGCAGAAGAAAAAGCCCGAGCCAGATACCAGGTGGAGTTGCTACCCATGGCCCAGGTCACTCATGCCAACAGGAGAGACATGGCCTGTGTACACAGGCAGCCATGGTGGGAAATTGAGCAGAAGTAAGACGGAGCTTCCCAATGGGGACTTTTCTTTTCCCGTTGAAACAGGATGCAACGTCTCCAGTGAAGAGCAGGAATTGGCCAGCAAAGGAAAGGGTTGAGGAACCATTTCAGAAAACGGAGGAACACATTGTTGTAACAAGGAAGTACACCTGTTGAGATGAAACACTTGGACAGCTGAGATCACTCATGAAGTCTGACTGGCCAGAACCCTTGTGTGTTTCCCTACAGACACATTCAGCAGTCCAGGCACTGGTTGGAGGAGGTATTGTTCACTCTATTTTACAGGCAATAGATCCAAGGCTCACAGATGCTCCGTAGCTTGCTGAGCCCACCCAGTTCACAAGTGATGAAGCCAGGATGAAATGCAAACACGTCTGACTTCAAAGTTCCTTCAATAAAATAACAATAAATAATGATGATAATAATAGTAACTTCTCTCTGCTTTCCACCAAAGTACTTGCAAATATACAGATGGTAAAGGGGGGTGTTTTAAAGGATAATTCCAAGGTCATAACAAATGTGCTTCAGCAGAAATGAGGGGGCAAAGGTATAAAAAGCCATCCATTGATACTTTTGGAAAGCAATAATCCCATTACATATTGATGACTCTTAAATCTTTGTTGAAGGTTTATTTTTAGTGGACTTCTTAATTGCTTAGTGACAATGAGATAAGATGGTAATCTATAAAAATAACCTGAAAGAATGGCATGGCATAAGCTTGGCAATATTTGTTCCAAATAAATTCCTAACCATCAACCAATTAATAAAACCAGCCATGATCATAGCCTTGAGTAACAAAAACACCCAGCATCTAGCAGCAAAACAGTGTCAAAGAAAACAAATGTCCTGTGGGAAATGTCTTTAAAAGTTCATCACCTTTTTTTTTTCTTTGCATCAACCTGAGCAACTTGTATATGGCAATCAACATCCAAAAAGTCTAAATGTGGCTCTTGAAAAAGTAATGCAAGAAAACAAGATGTTTTTTCCTACTTGAACAACAGGAAGGAGAAGAGAAATAGTGGATTGAATTGGACAATTGATGCCAAGCAAATCTAATTGCTTTGTGGATAACACTGCAGAATAAGTAGATGGGGCAAAGACAATGATGAATGTGCACACTTGTATGAGATTGTGTGTATGTGTGTGTGTGTGCACGCGCACATATATTACACCAAACTTCATATAATCAGATACTTATAAATGTTTAGAATATGTGAGTTAGAGTTATGAAAGCTCATAAAAGATTTAATGAAGTCAATTTTATAGGCACAGAATCAGATTAATTTAAACATATTCAAAAGACTACTAACAGGAGATATTATAACTCAGGGGAAAACCACAGGGGTATATTTAATTTGGTCAGTCAGATGTGAGGCTTTATCTAATAACCCAGAAATTTGGAAATAGATTTTATACTGTTAACTTGTAACATGAAATATGGGTTTTCTTAGGAGTAGAAATTTAACACCCAAAGGAATCAAGTAAGTTAAGAAATGCAAACAAGCAATATCCAATAAAGACTAATTGATAGATGTGTAAATGCATTAACTCATAAAGGTTCTGAGTCAACCATCTCGATGAGTTCAGAGCATTTGTTATCAAAATCATCTCAGATACAATGTGATTATATCATTTAAGCTTATAGCAATAATAATAAAATAGCCACTATTTGTCACATTTCTACACTGTGACTGATGCCATCAGGCTCTTTATAATATCTTCTCATATAATGAAAACAATTGTATTATCTTC
This sequence comes from Papio anubis, assembly GCF_008728515.1. Taxonomy (NCBI): domain Eukaryota; kingdom Metazoa; phylum Chordata; class Mammalia; order Primates; family Cercopithecidae; genus Papio; species Papio anubis. Next base: position 7,985,405 of record NC_044985.1, read on the forward strand.
ATTTAACAGATTAGGAAACAGAGGCCCTGACAACTTGAGCTGAAGCTGCTTGCTGGAGCCAGAGATCTGGCAAACAATGAGATGAGACTGAACACTCCCCAAACTCTTGACTGTTTCCGCCATTCCTCTCTGGCACCCCTGAGTCCATAGCAAAAGGCCATGCCAAAGGGCAGATGGCAAGAAAGCAGGTCCCATCATCCCTGGTCATCCTGATGCTGCCAGGCTGGACTGCTGTCCCCTCCTTGCCAGTCCCAGCGTCACTGACACAAAGCCACCATGTTCTCTGTCCTCCTTTATCAGGAATTGGGACTGGTCAGGAGAAGAGTGAGAGTCCTTAAAACAGAGCCTCATCCAGCTTTGCACCTCCACCTCCCCTGCCCTGCACTCCAGGCCCACACTCGCTCCCACTCAGCTTCCTAGAACCCTGTAGGCTTCACTTTACCTAGGTTATATCTGTGTATGTATGTGTGTGTACTTGTGTGTGGATGTGGATGTGTGTACTAGAGTATATGTGTTTGTGTGTGTCTGTGTGTACGTGTGTGTGTGTTTGTGTGTATGTAAGTGCACACCAGGGGATGAAGTAGAAGCATAAGAGACAGTGCTGATTGGTGCAAAAGGCCTTTTACATTTAGAAGGGCCAGATTTGAACCTTAGCTCCATTATTTATTACTACCTCTCAGACTACTTCTGGCTCCTTTACACTCCAGCAGTTCTCAGTGGGGAAAATTTTGGCCCAAGAAAACATTTGGCAATGTCTGGAGATTATCTGGGCTTTCACGAATGGGAGGGTTGCTACTCATCTCCAGGGATAAAGACCAGCATACTGCTAAGCATTCTGCTATCCACAGAACAGCCCTGCACAACAAAGAAGGGTCCTGCCCATTGTCACTCGTGCTGGGGTGGGGATGCCCTGCTTCACCCTGAGAAATGAAGCCACCTGCAAGAGTCTTTTCTCTCATTCAGCTCTCTGGCAACCATCTCTTCTAGTCTTCGGCTGCCTCCTACCAGATTAAGTTTCATGCAACATACATAGCTTTAGCCAAATCATATTCGTTCTGAAAAATCTGTGAAATCCAAGCACTTCAGCCTGGTATTCAAGGGCTCTGTGGCTTTTCTGCAGTGGATGTTTCTGATCTTATTTCCTATTAATCTTCTCTCTATGCACTATGGCAAGAATACTGAACAACTCACTGTTCCCTTCATCCTATACCTGCTTTCCAATCTTGGGGGTTTTGCTCCTGCTGACCTCCCGCTAAGAATCTTCTTCCTTTTTGCTACTCACCAAAATCCCCACATTATTCAAGGTTCCACTCTACACACCCTGACCTGATTCCCTCTCTTAGCAGGAGGAATCCCTCACCAGTACTCCCCCCTCACTCCTTCTGGTCCTTGGCCACGTCACTGGCTGGGCTCACCTGTGTATTAGAGTTGTCCTGTGCATGCCCCACTAGACGTACAGCCCTCGATTGAAAGATCTCATTTTTTTACATGATAGGCAGTGATAATTTATCATCAAAAAAAGGAATGAAGTTAATTAATGTAAGATGGTTTTTAGAATAAAACAGAAGGGGTATTAATATATTTCCACATTCGTGGCACAAAGAAAATGTTGAATAAATATTCATTAAACATATGTGTAAATTCATTGATAAATTAAATGAATTTATCAATTGCTAAGAACACCCACTACTACTCATTTGATGATTTGGTTAAGGCACACCATATGTCAACTTCACTAAAATAATTCCATATTAATTTTTTGAATTTGAATGTACAAAATGTGGGTTGACTGTCTGTTGGGAAAGGTTGCATGCTGTGGGACACCTGCTTTATCATGGGTACAAGACCAGCTCTTGGAAAACATCCATGGCGCTTTTTCTATGCTGTTATTCTTTTTTTTAACTTTATAGGTAAACCTGGATTATATAATCCTTGTAGGACCTAAAAGAGATGGCTCTATTGTAAAAGAGATGAATGACCATTTGCCAAGCTTCACTCAGGATATGACTTGAATTTAGAGATAGATCCAGTAAGGCCACGATTTGTAGCTGCTGAAAGTGAATGTTAGGACTCTAAAAATACAGCACTGCCTACTCATCTCTCCAGTCTGTTATTCCCTGTTCTGAGCTCTCAGCAGTGAGGCACCTTCCGAAAATGGTAATGAAATTCCCATTGGTAATGAAACCCAACCTAAAAGATCATTTCAACCAAGCAACAACCAGTGGGCTAAATCTGGTTGGACCCTTGATCCTTTTCTACCTTCTCGGGCATGCGTCATGTGTTTCAGGCATGCAGACTTCCATCCTGTCCTCTGCTGTTCAAATTTCAACATGGGCCAGGCATGGCGGCTCATGCCTATAATCCCAGCACTTTGGGAGCCTGAAGTGGGCAGATCACCTAAGGTCAGGAGTTTGAGACCAGCCTGGCAAACATGGCAAAACCCTGCTTCTACTAAAACAACAAAAATTAGGGGGATGTGGTGGCCCATGCCTGTAATCCCAGCTGCTTGGGAGGCTGAGGCAGAGAATCTCTTGAACCTGTGAGGCGGAGGTTGCAGTGAGCAGAGATCATGCCACTGCACTCCAGACTGAGCAACAGAGTGAGACTCTGTCTCAAAAAAAAAAAAAATCAACACGCACTTCTCGCAGTAATTCAGGCTTCAACATTATCCCATCCATCACATTAACTGCTAAAACTCAAAATCTTACCAGGCTGTAATTTCATTTAAACTTGGGAGACACATTTATGCTAAGATACGAATGATAGCCTTGGAACCCATCCCAGGTATTGCTTTGCTAAAGGAAAGCTACTTCATTCACAAAAATGTGCTTTTGTCTTAATTTCAATAAAGAAATTCAAGTAGCTCTAAAGGAGACATTTTGGGAGAGGGAGCTCTCAGCTTATCTTCAAATCCTCATGCTAAAACCAACCACACTAATTTTATGAACCTTAGAATGACTTAATCAGTGTGCTAATGAACACTCACATGTATTCTCCCCATTCCTGCTAAAACGAATGTCTCAAAATCCAAATCCGTGTCATCTCCCTACTTAAAATCCATCACTAGCTTACTAGTGCCTGTGTGATAGAAGCTCCTCATTGTAAAGCTGAAGGTTCATCTCAATGGGGTTCCCACTTCTGACCTCCCTTAACCTGTTCTGATGTCTAGTTTCAATACACCAAGAAAATTCTTACCTTCAGGACTTTGCACAAGCTTGGAACTCTGCCTGCCCTGTGTCCCATTCAGACCCTTCTGAACCAGCAACTCTCATTTGTCCTCAAGGCTCAGTCTAAGAGTAACTCTCCCTGTGCTGGACCAAGAGTCACTACTTGTCTTTGTCCAATCAGGCTACAATAAGAAAACACCGTAGACTGGGTGATTTATAAACAACAGAAATTTACTTCTTACAGTTGTAGGGGCTGGGAAGACCAAGATCAAGGTGATGGCAGTTTCAGTGTCTGATGACACTTCCTCACAGACCGCACCTCTATCTTCACATGGCGGAAGGGGCACAGGAGCTATCTGGTGTTTGTTTTATAAGACTACTAGCTCCATATGAGGGCTCCGCAGCCATGATCTAAGGTCCCGCCTCCTAACATCATCTCCTTAGGGTGACGATTTCAATATATAAACATTCAGGCCATAGCCACACCCATGCCCTTCCTTTTTTTTTTTTTTTTTTTTTTTGAGACAGAGTCTTGCTTTGTCAACTACACTGGAATACAGTGGCACAATCTCGACTCACTGCAGCCTCTGCCTCCTGGGTTCAAGCGATTATTCTGCCTCAGCCTCCAGAGAAGCTGGGATTACAGGTGTGTGCCACCATGCCTAGCTAATTTTTATCTTTTTAGTAGAGATAGAGTTTCACCATGTTGGCCAGGCTGGTCTCAAACTCCTGACCTCAAGTGATCCGCCCGCCTCGGCCTCCCAAAGTGCTGGGATTACAGGCGTGAGCCACCATGCCTGGCCTGCCCTTCCTTTTTTAAAGCTCCTTTACCACCTGGACTGCAAGTTCTTTGAGTTCCAGGTGAGTATCATCATGTTTCTCCAGGTGTTAGTTGCATGTGTATAAACACTTGTTGAGTATATCAGCCAACCTCTCAATTAATAAACAGAAGTTTTCTAAAATGAATGAACCAGATGAAAGTGGGATTAGACCTCATTTTTCAAATTAAAAAAAAAAAAACTGAGGATGGGGAGAGCAAACAACATATCATATATCTAAAAAGATCCTGAAGTAAGCCAGAACTACATATGGGTCAAGCCTGCTGTTTGTTGAATAAATGAAACATGTTTTCTACATAGTATAGCCTGGTGGTTAATGCCCAAGAATTTGGAAATGCCAGGAGTCACATCTCAATTCTGAATTTGCACAGGTTGCTTAAGAAAATCAAGTACCTACTTTAAGTATTTTAAAGAATCCTAGATCTGATGCTGAGGGTGAGTTTGGAATGCAGGGTATGTAAGATGTAGAGAAGAGGAAAGGATTTGAAGAAGAAGAGGCAGAAAAGCAAATTCCGGAGAAAAACATTGCTATAGAATGAGCATGCCATGATTATAGGCAGCTAAAATTGTTGGATGTTCTTGTAAAATCATTAAATTCTAATTAATATTGGATTAGGTTTGCCACAGTGTGATGCACCCCAGTGCGTTTCTTCTCAGATCAGAAATGCCCAGTGCCCTCCTGCTGGTCTCACAGATGCTTGTCAAGTATGCTCAGGTTCTTGCTTGGGATGTGAATTTGTAAAGCTTCCAACCCAGAGACAACAAGTGTTGAAAACTCATTCCTGAATGCCGCCTCAGAGATAAACAAAGTTGTTAGGTTCCTTGATGGTCTGACATTCAGGGATGAGCTAATGATTTCCATTCTCTTTGGGAAAAGAAATGCTGCCGTGAAGAGCTGGGTTGACGGCTGGTCACAGATTGACTGTTTTTCTGCTTGTGAATCTTCCAGAAAGCATCTTTAAGTCAAATAATAATCACTTTTCGAGCTAAAGTTTGCCAAGTGCTTTTTGCATAAATTATCTTATTTGATCCTTACAGCAACTCTGAAAGTTTAAGTCCTAAAATATGCTCTCTGCAAGCTGGAGAACCAGGAAAGCCCATGGTATAATCTGGTCCAAGACCAAAAGCCTGAGAGCCAGGGAGCCAGTGATGTAACTCCCGTTCTGAGGCCAAAAGCCTGGGAAGAGTGAAGGGGAGGGCCCGATGGCGTAAGTCCCAGAGCCTGAAGGCCCAAGAACAAGGAGCTTCAAGGTCCGAGGGCAGAAAATGGATGTCCCAGCTCAAAAAGAGAGAGGGAATTTGGACTTCCTCTACCTTTTTGTTCTATCTGGGCCTCAGTGAATTAAATGATGCCCACCTTTGCTGGGAAGGGTAGATATTCTGCTGTTGTTGTTATTTTGGTGTTTTTTTGTTTTTTTGGTTTTTTTTTTGAGACGGAGTCTCGCTCTGTCGCCCAGGCTGGAGTGTGGTGGCGCCATCTCGGCTCACTGCAAGCTCCACCTCCCGGGTTCACGCCATTCTCTTGCCTCAGCCTCCCGAGTAACTGGGACTACAGGCTCCTGCCACCACGTCCGGCTACTTTTTTGTATTTTCAGTAGAGACAGGGTTTCACCGTGTTAGCCAGGATGGTCTCGATCTCCTGACCTCATGATCCACCAACCTTGGCCTCCCAAGGTGCTGGGATTACAAGCGTGAGCTACCGCGCCCAGCCGAAGGGTAGATATTCTTTACTAAATTTACTGATTCAAATGCTCATCTCTTCCAGAAACAGTCTCAGAGACACATATGCAGAAATAATGTTTAACCAGCTATCTAGGCATACCCCAGCCCTGTCAAGTTGACACATAAAATTAACCTTCACACCATTTTCCTCATTCTACACCATCTTCCACCTTCTCGTCCTTTCCCAACTCATCATGGTATTGCTAAGTCTGGTTGTCTCCTCTCCACCTCTCTTAAATTCCAAACTTTTCCAGTCTACCTCCAAGAGCATCTTACAGCACAAAACACCTCCAGCATCACACTCATTCTTCAGAACTTATTCATCTCATATTCTCCCTATTCACTACTCTACTGAAACCGTTTCCCAAACATGCATCAAGAAGAAATGTGCAAATCCTGGGTCACCTGGGTTTTTCATAGCCCCTACCAGGGCTTACTGTCCTCTCCTGGGTCAGTCCAACTTGCAACCCATCCTAAACTCCACTGCCAGATCAGGCTTTCTCTTGTGCATCTCTTGGTGCATTATTGTCAGTTTAAAAACCGTAATGCTTCCCTGGAGCCAACCAAATTAAGTAAATATTTCCTAACTGGAATCTCATGATCCTCCAGACTATCCCTTCAGACTTACTGCTTTTGTACCAGGGGAAAAAATTATATTAGTTTTATGGGACGAACGTACCTCGTTTATTCTTTGCAAAGTATCATCAACATGAATTTTCAACTTCGTGTCAAGAATCTCTCATACTATGCTCAATAGGAAGTGTCATAAAGACAGTAGCTAAGACGCGTGGAGAGAGTCTCCAGGGCCTGTGCAGATGTGGGATATATTTAGACATGGAAGAACATGCTCACAGTGGAAATCCTCACCTTGGTGCATCTTTCTCATCTCTAAGTGGTACAAGTGCCTCTCAGCTGGAGATACCATCTTGCTGCCCCTGCTTTTAGCAGGCCACCCCTCCTGTGAAGAAAGAAACTCAGAGAACAAAGTTCAACACCTGGATGCTGGAAAAAAAAGAAGCTAATTATTTGAAGCATCTCTTCTCTACTTTTTCTTTCTCTTATTAATGCTGAGGATTAGTCATTGCTGGTTTGCTAATCTCTGGCTTCACAGTAAACACCAATATTAAGATCTAATTCCATATCAACTAGGTCTACTAAACGTTTCAACATTTCAAGTATGTTGACACCTTATTCCACTTATTCAATAACAAAGGGAAGGAAAAAAGTATTTTTATGTAGTATAGTGATGCAGTTTTCAAAAATGCTACTTGTAAGTAAGAAGATACAAAAAGTTTTGAAGAAAATTCATGTCTGTTACTCTCCAATGAAATACTGCATATCCTCTACAATGATGTTCAACATCAATGAAGGACAATTTAAATATCAAAAACTGGCCGGGCACAGTGGCTCACGCCTATAACCCCAGCACTTTGGGAAGGCGAGGGAGGCAGATCACAAAGTCAAGAATTCGAGACCAGCCTGGCCAATATGGTGAAACCACGTCTCTACTAAAAATACAAAAATTAGCCGGGCATGGTGGCAGCCCCCTGTGGTCCCAGCTACTCGGGATGCTGAGGAAGAAGAATCGCTTGAACCTCTGGAGGCAGAGGTTGTAGTGAGCCAAGGTCATGCCACTGCACTGCAGCTTGGGCGACAGAGCGAGATTCCCTCTCAAAAAAAAAAAAAAGTTATGCTTCATTATTCATGGTATTGATGGTATTGACCTGGCTATTCTATATTTTCACCTCATATGTGAAGAGAGGAATGTTAATACCCTATCTGAGTTAAAAGGACGTCAAGTTCCCTAGGTCACCCTCCATGTGGCAGGAGTAGGGATGGTGGTAGAAAAGTTTGGCTGTAAAAGGAGCACAACCTGTCTGTGAGAGAGGCAGTGTGTAGCCAGCAAGTCACACAAGTATTCACCCCACCCCAAATTCAATGTTCATGACTTTGTTGAGACAAAAATTAAGTAGTCTTAACTAGAAAAGAAGTTTTTAAAGGTCTACAGAACTACTGTTTAGATTACTAGTTTTTCATTGCATGGACATACTCTATTCCCTATGTCTGTCTTTCTTTTGTCCTGTGTTCTACTTGTTCATATTTTCTATGTAAAAAAAGGCTGACAAAACATGTGGTCATGTCCAAATCTGATATTTTGTAATATAAACACAAATATACCACACACACACACGTGCACACATAGGCACACACATACCATGGACAGACACACATTCACATACATACACACCACACACATGCACATATACCACACACATGCACCCAGACACATACGCCCACATATATTCCACACATATGTATGCACAGCACACACAACACCCATGATCACATGCACATACGCATGCCACACACACATGCATGTGCATACACACCACACACATGTGCATGCAAACACACATGGCACGCACATACACACACACACACACATACATGCACAGTATACTTTGGAAGTCAGAAGATAAGAAAAATGTTGTTAACACCACTAATATTTCCAGTAGTTTTATATTGGATAGTATATTTCAGGTAATGTTTAACTGACTTCTCTATGTTTAACAAATTCCTGAGGATGTGAGGATGGAAATAAATGCATTGCATGTCATGTTTTGCTTATGTACTAAGTGAATGGAAGCTGGAGAAAACAAAGAAAACATGAGAAAGAAGGATGGCATGATTAGGGCCAGGGCCACAGACCTGCCTCTGTCACTGATTTGCTGGGCACATTCTATTTCCCAACCTCAGTTCCTTCGTTTGTAAAATGTGGAGGCTGGATTAAACCATAAAGTGAAGTCACTGTTATGGACTGAATTGTACCCCCCTCCACCACCAAATTCATACTTAGCCCTAATCTTCAACGTGCCTGTCATTGGAAATAGGGTTTTTAGAGAGAGTCAATTAAGGTAAAATGAGGTCACAGTGGTGGAGTCCTAATCCAGTAGGACTGGTATCCTTTTTCTTTGAGATGGAGTCTCTCTCTGTCACCCAGGCTGGAGTGCAGTGGCACGATCTTGCCTCACTGCAACCTCTGCCTCCAGGATTCAAGCAATTCTCTGCCTCAGCCTTCCGAGTAGCTGGGATTGCAGGCAACCACCACCACACCCGGTTAATTTTTTTTTATTTTTAGTAGAGATGGGGTTTCACCATATTGACCAGGATGGTCTTGAACTCCTGACTTTGTGACCCACCGGCCTGGGCCTCCCAAAGTGCTGGGATTACAAGCGTGAGCCACCACACCCACCCTAGTATCTTTATAAGAAGAGAAAGAGACACCAGAGGCACGTAAGCACAGAGGAAAGACAATGTGAGGACACAGGACAAGGTGGTCATCTGCAAGCCAAGGAGAGAGGCCTCAGAAGAAACCAACCCTGCCAACGCCTTAATCTTGGACACCAGCCTCCAGAACTGTGAGAGAATAAATGTCTGTGTTTAAGCCACCCAATCTGTAGTATTTGTTATGGCAGCCTTGGCAAACTAAAACAATTCTAACTCTAACAGTGTTGGATTCTAGTACTATGAACATAAAATGTTTTTATGTATAAAGATCAAAATATATTCATGTGAATTAAAAACAATATTGTACAAATGATAAGCAAATTAAAAAAAATTCTACAAAGTAATCATCAGCTCTCAGAAGTTTAATCAAATATCGGTAACAACTTCTAAAGGGCCTTAATAGTTTATATAGTGTTTTCACATAAATTATTTCATCTCATCAACTAAAGAATTAGAAAATGTTGTAGGTCAGAGGATTAACCCCAGGTCCCAGGGCTCTGTAACACAGAGATTGGCTCCCTTTTCTTCATAAAAGAACAGAGGAAAAAAAGTTTTCCAAGTAAGTTATATAGAAAATGGGAGGGTGGGAATGAGGAGCCATCAGAAAAGGCATTTAAAGGTAATGGCTGCTTCTCACCCTATTGTCCCTCGTCCCTTTAGTAAGTGCTGTCTGCAGGGCACTGTATCAGCATTACTGGAAAAAATGCAAAGGTCCAAGTCTTCATTTCTGCCCTCAGAAAGATGATTATCAATTAAGAAAATAAGATACGAACAGGAGATGTAAATAAGGATAGAAAGTATGTCACAAACACGTGTCATCTAAAAGAAGTGAATGAAAAGTAACTATTGTGGAGGAAAATGAGAATTTCAGACTTTTTGCTGTGATATCTGGGAAAAAAAGATGAAATCTAAGTTAAAAAAAAAAAAAAAACGTAGCCTACAGATAAGGGGAGAAGGACTGACAGGTAACTTGTTACTTCAAGTGGCTGGAAAATTACTAACCTAACCAAGGGCCTGCTTAAAGTTATTTGAAATAACTTCCTTAACCCCAGTGATTATAATTGTATTTTTGCCATGTTTCTGTCATGTTTATTATTTAAAATATGCTTAATGCATCTGTTTGGGGACAGCTTAACAACCTGGGAATCTGGGCTTTATCCAATTACCTAAGTTTAGCGCATTGACCAGAGACGGTTCCATTATTCCAACATTGTGATTTCCTCAAGATGACCTTGCAGGGGGGATAATCACCTACTTGGAGCAAAAAACCATCTGTGGTAACAAGGGGACGTTTGTCAAAGTTACGGCCATCTCGTATCAGTACTTGTTTGCAATATGTTACCTATATTTGGATCCCGAACCACCTTCACTCTCTGTCTGGGAATCTGAATGTTTTCCTCAACATTTGGCTAACTCTTTGGTCCCCTACTTGGTTTCATCCATCAAAAGTGATTTCTGCCTTCTCTGCTGAGCATGTATTACTGACCTCACTGCTGAAACCATTTGTATAAACTTTACAAAATTAATCAGAGAAGAAGGGATGGGGAGAAAGGAAAAAAAAAAAAAAAAAACGAGCTTGTAGCACACTCATGTTGATCACCAGGTCATCTGCTCTCCAACCTGCTTCCTCAGAGTTATTTCATGCCTCTTGCCTCAGAGTCGCATAGACCGTGTTACAAGATTATAGTTCCCCTTAACTGCTCTGTAGATAACAACTTGAACAATATGAAATGTTAAGCTTTTCATTTATTTCAAGTCCTGCTTAACAGTGAAACTACTGACATCAGCTGGTCTGAAGGACCCAAAAGAAGCTGACTCACTAAAGAATGTAGTTTCCACATCCTGATGATTTTATCCCTCTTATCCTGATCTATCAAGAGGCCCAATTTTTCAGGCCCTCACCCTCCACAATCCCCTTAAAAGCCTCAGCTCGGAACTCCTTGGGAAGATGGATTTGAGGGTCTCCTCCCATTTCCTTGTCGGTGCCCTTTGGTTGTTAAACTCTTTCTCTGCTGCAAACCCTACAACAAAGAAAGTGTATTGGTCTGTTACTGCACAGCAGGTATATGAACCTGTTGGTCCTATAGCACGACCAACACACAAGGTTGCACTTCTATCTTCAGACAAAACAATCCACCTGATTGCATACTTTCATGATTAATCCTACATAGTTCAAATCACATTTCGGTAATTCTAGTCATGTACAGTGCAGATTGATCCTTGGCATTGACATCTATGGCTGAATAATCATAATACTCTATATCCAGCTAAAACAAAAAACTTGCGCCAGTAAAATGTTATCCCTAAAGGCAGTTAGATGGCAGAAAGGGCATGTAGAATGTCTTCTGTTTCCTCAAGTCCTTCCTAATGCCTCCCTTGGCTGGATTCCATAGTACATCCTAATTTGCAAGGCTGAAATAAGGTAATTCATTTATTAAGGAAATGAAGCCAATCATGGCATTATAATAATTAACTTTTTGAAAATAATTATTTAACTTTAGTTTAAATTTAACAGTCACCAGGGAGTACCTGAATTCTGATTACCATTTTAAAATATTGCTTGGAAGGAATTTCTTAATACAGGTAATCAAATCCATTTTTTCTCTAGTTTGATCATAGTTCCATTATTGGATGAGTTAGGAAGGTCTCATAATTAATTACAGTCTCACAGATACTGTCCATGCAACTTTGCTCTTCAGCAACTATTTCCTGGTCTAGAGAAAGGAATCCAACTGTCATAATGACCCAGTAATTGCAATATTTGACTGATATGGAAGGAAGGAAAATTACTCTAATAGGATTTCCCGAGTCTCTGGAAGTTTGGCTACATAATGGTACAGGTATCTTCTAAGTATGGGTATTGGCAATGACAGGATGCTATTCCTTTTAGACTGCAGAATATTTCAAAATAAGTTATGATTGACATATTCTTGAGTTTGCAAAGTTTCTTAATTCTTCATATCTCTTTCCACTTCTTGCTGCTTATGTTCCCTCCTACTTTCAGCCCCTCTCATATCATTTAAACTCTTTTCTCCTAAAAAAATTTAAATATTTCCAAATGATACAAAATTACCTTTGCAGTGTATTCATAGCCATGCAAAAATAGGTAAAAAATGGTTAGAAAAAAAAAAAAAACTAAAGAAAACAAACATGTTTATAATGGGTTTTGGGTAGGGTTTCTTCTTATTTTAAAAAATTTTCTATAATCAGTAAGCATCCCTTTTGTGATAATAATAATAATAATATGATGATAATAATAATAAACCTAATAAGAGTGGAAAGAACATGAGCTCAATAAATTTGATTTAAATTTTTGCCATGCTAAATAATCATAATACCCTATATCCAGCCAAAACAAAAAAATTGCACCAATAAAATCATGAGACCATGAACAAGACCCGTGACACCCCCAAAGCACTGTTATCTTTCATCCAGTTTGTTACACAATACCTTCCTTCCAGGGCTGCGGCAAGAATTAAATAAAATTATCTCTGTAAAGTCCTTTACGTGATACACATTACTTTCCTATATAGTAAAATCTTTACCATAATGAGAGAAGAAATTTCACTGGAAACTAAGCTAAAAACACACTTTCTGAGTAAAAAATATGATGTCTTTGTCTCTGCATAAGCATGCAGTCAGAACGTTAGACACCAAACAGGAAATGCCTTTCCAGCTGATTGCATCACCCGAATCAATCACAGCAGTCACAAAGCTTATGACTGCAATACCGTGACAGAAAGGTGTGGGTGTTATTGGCTTACAGCCATGAGCAAGATTTCAGATTTTTTTTTACCTGGATCCAAGGTAGTCGTGAGATACTGCAATGGTATGTCCAGTTTCTCAAAATCTTGTGAAAATAAAGCCCCTTAAAACTAATAAAGAACATGTTCATGATACATTTGCCATAAAACTAATTAACTGAAGCATCCAAAATCTTCTTGCTGTCAGCACCAGTATGATCTGGCATAGGAAATCATCTCTCTGATTCTGTAAGAGAAGTTCTTTCTTTAAGGCTATCCGTGTTGACATGGTTTGGCTCTGTTTCCCCACCCAAATCTCATGTTGAATTGTAATCCCCGCATGTGGAGAGAGATGATTTAGGGTATCTGGTGGAAGAAATTTCTAAGCAGCAAAGCACTCAAGAGGTAACCACACTTTTTCTGAAAATGTACAGTCATTCTCATTCAAAAACAGATGATCTGAAATGGGAACTTGGGTTTAAAAGGGAAGCAGAACATAAAAGTTTGGAAAATTTGCAGTCTGAATAAAAGTTTGGAAAATTTGCAGTCTGATCACGTGGTAGAAAACAAAAACCCATTTTCTGGGGAGAAATTCAATCCGGCTGCAGAAATTTACACAAATAACAAGGAGCCGAATATTAATAGCCAAGACAATAGCTGCCTAGTGGAACTGTCAGAAGAGGGCCACCATTGTCCGGATCCTAGGGTGGTGGGTCCACAGACAGCTTGCATCGTGTACCTGGGAAAACCACAGGCACTCAATGCCAGCCTGTGAAAGCAGTCATGGGGCTGTATCCTGCAGAGCCACAGAGGTGGGGCTGCCCAAGGCTGTGGGAGCTCACCCCTTCCATCAGTGTGTCCTGGATGTGAGACATGAAGCCAAAGGAGATTATTTTGGAGCTTTAAGATGTAACAACTGCCTTGCTGGGTTTCAGGCTTGCATGGGCCCAATAGCCCCTTTGTTTTAGCCAATTTCTCCCTTTTGGAATGGGAGCATTTACCCAATGTCTGTATCCCCACCCTATCTTGGAAGTCACTACCTTGGATTTTAGCCATTTGAGGAACTATGAACGCTCCACTATAAACCTCAAGTTTGAGATTTCCAGTGAATAAAGTGGTTTATGTAAGAACTTGCAAAAAAACTTCTTTAAAGTATCTTTTGACCAGAAATTAGTTTATTTAACAAATATGATCTGAACAGCTCCCACACGGCAAGACATGGAGACACAATACAAAATTAACGCTGCCCCAATAATCAATCCTGTCTCTTTCACTTCTACTGTGCAACCTCGTTTTTCATTTACACTGCCATCTCCTTGGTCTAAGCCTTCACCTTCTCTGACTTAGAGTGATGATAGCAGCCTTCTGGCTGGTTTTCTTGTAACTGCTTTTCATCCTGTCTCCAGAATACACATCCTCCAAGAGACCTTCCAAGCTCCTCCCAACTTTGCCTTTGGTGTTTTCTCGCAGTCTTGCCTCTTGCCATTTCTAGTTCTGCATTTCTACTGAACCTGAACTACAGGTGACACATAGCACTGTACTCCGCGCATCCTACCTGCTCAAGCTTTTGGTCTCCTTCGTGTGCCCTTGACCAATGCTTTGCTTGGATAATTCTTTTTCATTGCTCCAAGATTCACTGTATTAATCATGTATTTTTTGCATTCTGATGCTTTGACATCTAGGACCATGCTGACCTTGGGGGGACCCTCCTCCCAGGGCTGTGCAATTCCTAAAAATAATAAACAACTCACCTGCAAGTGAATCTTTCATATGCAAATCAACCAATCCAGAGTCCACACCCAACCACCTCCTCTATTGGGATGTCACTCAAATTCACCATTCCCCTGCCCTCATCACCCCAGAGCCAGATACCAGACCATTAGGGACAGCCCCTACAACTTAGAGCCTGCTGAAATTACCCAAACTTGCCAACCCTAAGTCTGTTAGTCTTGTTTCACTCATTTCTTCCCATAAACCATAATAAAAGTTCTTGCTCACATTTCTCCCTCACTCCCTCTGCCTCCTGCATGACCTTGGTACTTCCCTGAGTGACCCTGCAAAGCATGGCATAATGTGCCCCTTCTTTGGGGGAACTGTAAGTAATATAACTGTCCAAAAGGTTCAACTTGTCTGCTGCCTAGATAGAGCCAATTTATCAAGACAGGGGAATTGCAATAGAGAGTTATTCACACAAAGCCAGCTGTGCATGAGACCAGAGTTTTATTATTACTCAAATCAGTCTCTCTGAGCATTCAGGGATCAGAGTTTATAAGGGTAATTTGGTGAGTGGGGGCCCGGTGAGTCAGGAGTGCTAATTGGTTGGATCAGAGATGAAATCATAGGCAGTTGAAGCTGCACTCTCATGCTAAGTCAGTCCCTGGGTGAGCGGTTACAAAATCAAATGAGCCAGTTTATCAATCTGGGTGGTACCAGCTGATCCATCAAGTACAGGGTCTGCAAAATATCTCAAGCACTGACCTTAGGTTTTTCAATAGTGATGTTATCTCTAGGAGCAATATGGGGAGGGTCAGAATCTTGTAGCCTCCAACTACATGACTCCTAAATTATAATTTCTCATCTTGAGGCTAATTGGTTAGCCCTACAGAGGCATTCTAGTCCCCAGGCAGGAAGCGGGTTTGTTTTGGGAAAGGGCAGTTATGGTCTTTGTTTCAAAGTTAAACTATAAACTAGGTTTCTCCTAAAGTTAGTTTGGTCTATACCCAGGAGGGAAGAAGGACCGCTTGGAGTTGGTTAGGTCAGATCTCTTTCACTGTAACAATTGTCTCAGTTATAATCTTGCAGTGGTGGCGTCAGTAACAAACTCTCTTTTCAATGACGGTTGTCTTCTGATATGCTGGCCTCACTATACTTGAATAATAATAGTATCTACATTTTAAAGTGCTCACCTCCATTATCACCTCCTCTGGGAAACCTGTCCAAATCCTTTTTCCCTACAGAGAATGTGATACAGTACATCTCATCTGTATGCCCACAGACCCCACACGTGCCCTCATGAGCACTCCCACCACATTGCAATGAAATGGGCTGAAAGTGCCTCAGCTTCCCCTTCAACGGTCTGGCCAGAACTATATCTTGTATATAAACTTATTGCCAGAGCCTAAAATAATGCCTGCCCCCTACAATACAGCAGACTCTCCGTACATGTTTGTTGGATTTAACTGACCTGGAAAATGATCCCTGCCCTCAAAACATCAGTTTGGAGAAAGATACAGAGCAGCAACCAGATTGTTCCAGTGCAGCACGGTAAACACTAAGAAAGAAATAAACACAGGCCACTCTGAGAGCTCAGAGGATGCTCGAGGGGCGCTTGACCCATGACACCTTAAAAGGCTTCATTTTGGTTTGGCTTTTAGCCTCAAAAGCTGAGAGTACTCCTGCCTTAAACAAAGCCTGTGGATTATTCCACGGTAAATTTAAAAGTACTAATAGAATGAAACATAGTAGCCTCAGAATCAGTTAATTTGGAGGTCTAGACTACTGGATTTGAAGACCTGGCATATTTACAAAGAAATTATTGCATCAGTTAAGTGAGCGATCTCAAATTTCACCTTCTTAATGTCTTTTTACTGTGCCCTGTCTCCTTCCGTCTGCCATCGCTTTGTCATGGGTCATGATGGCCACATGCCTTCCCTGGGCAAGAAGGACTAAAGAGTGATGAAGTGACTGAGTTAAAGTCCAGCTCAGCCATTATTCTCCTACCTTGGACAAGTTATTTAACCTCCCCTGATATTTTTCTCTGTTTAATAAACTATCATTAACTGATAGTAGCTACCATTCAGGTCATAGTAAAGATTAAATCCACAAATCCATATAACATGCCTGGCACACATTAAGAGCTCAGTAAATTTCAGTCATTGCTGTTCTTGCCCTATCATCCCCATCTTCTCCTCATCTCCATCTGCACACATGCCATCAGATCTTTCCTCTCTATGGATGCCTGTCTAACATATAATCCTGGCCATGTTTCTATCCTGCCTTTAAAACTTCTCCCAGAGCTTCTAAAATGAATTCTAAGCTCCTTAATAAGACATCAGAGACCCACAGACAGCCCCCACTAATCTCTGCAGCCTCTTTTCTCATTGCAGTTCCCGTCAACGTGAGCTTCTCTACTTTAGGCTGATGAATACACCAGGCTTTTCCAAAGTTCCACCTGTGCACTCTGGCTCAGCTGTCACCTTCACCCAGAGCCCTCACTGCTACCCTCTTCCTACCACTGACAAAAATTGGCAACATCGGCCAGGTGCGGTGGCTCACGCCTGTAATCCCAGCACTTTGGGAGGCTGAGGTGCATGGATCACCTGAGGTCAGGAATTCGAGACCAGCCAGGCCAACATGGTGAAACCCCATCTCTAATAAAAATACAAAAATTAGCCAGGTGTGGTGGTATGGGCCTGTAATCCCAGCTACTTAGGAGGATGAGGCAGGAGAATCGCTTGAACCCAGGAGGTGGACATTGCAGTGAGCCGAGATCGCACCACTGCGCTGCAGCCTGGGCAACAAAGTGAGACTCTGCTTTTAAAAAAAAAAAAAAAAAAAAAAAGACAATTTCTCTACTTTACCCTCTACCAATCTCTGTGATAGCACTTTTGACATTTATCAGTATTGATTTATAAACATATGTGCCTTCCCCCAGTAAACTATAAGCTTAAAGAGAAAAGAAACCATGCCTCACTCATTTTTATGATGCCAGTACCTGAAATGGTGCCTGAAATATAGGAGCCGCTCACTAATTTCTTGTAGAAATACAAATAAATTAGATGAGTAAAATCAATTGGTGAAAATATCAAAATTCATTTCCTGTTTAATCTACTAGCTCCTTCTGGAAGTTGAACAAACATAAATAATTTTTATCATGATCAGGTCTGGGCCTATACGAAGAGAAGATGTGTCGAACTGAAACACTGACTGGGCTTGATTCATCGTATTTTATGTACAAGAGCCAGTGCTTCCCCTTCTGAACCCCCCTTCTCCTACCCAGGCCCCCTCCCTCCCTGGTTCCCATTGCTGCACATAGAATGACAGCATAGATAATTCGATTAAATATATCTTTTGGTTGAATTGATCTTTCTACAGTGTGTAAATGCAAGAAAAAAAAAAAACAAAAAAAGCTGATTTAACCGGTCTACACCTTCAGATGCTATTTAATTAAATATTTGGCAGATATCACTGGGATATGGCCACCTTATTGCTCCTTTCATCTTATTTCAACACTACCCATCCCAACTTCTTGTCAAAGTTTGACAAACTGACTCACTGACCTATCACTTTTAGGGAGATAGTCAGAGTTTGTGATTTAATAATTCACTCTACTCTCCAAACCCATAATCATTATGTCTTAAAAGCATGTTATTCTGCATTGTAATTTTCCATAAAATTGAAAATGATAGTAAGCTATAATACCAATTGTGGTCAGAGCAAATACAAAAGTCTGGAGCCATAGAGTGCTTCGAGCAAGTAACCCTAAACCAAGGAGGAAATACATGGCTTAATTGGATTGCCATCAGTTATAGTTTAATGCTGAGCTGCTTCTAATCTCTGTGTGATAGAATTTTTCGTTCTCATTACAATATTATTATTGTTTATTTTAGATAAGTCTGTAACTGATGGGTATACAAATATATGTTTTTAATGCCCTTTAGGCCTCTTAGATAAAAGTACTTACTGGAATGCCTTTGCCATAAACCCTTCATTAAAACTAACTCTTGATATAATCTGATTAAAACTGATTTTCTGAGACAAAAAAGAAAAATCTTGAAAAGACGCAAAAAGTCACAGGTTCAATTTTTAAATAAATTATTAGGTTGATTACTTAGATTGTCATCCAAATGTATTATGCAGCAAACAAGCTAACTCTGAATACTTAAAAAAAAAAATACAGGAACTGTGATGGAGGCGTATGGAGTTTAATTACTCTGATGGCTTGGGTGGGATTGGAGTAATGCTAGGAAGCCTACTTCCCTAATGAAAGTCTTTGATACCCTTTAGCATTGCTAAATTATAGAAATAAGGCTGTTTATCACAGATGCTTCTTGTTTTGTTTGGGGTTTTTGTGTGTTTTTCTCTGTTATATAACCCACATGGTAATATAATACCTGACTAAGCCTTGTACCACACTGCAATGTTTTACTATCAATTTTTGCTGCTTAACTTAATTCTGTACTCTGAGAAGGACATTGTCCTTTCTTCAGGAAGAATTTTAAATAGTTGTGGTTTTTGTTTGTTTGTTTGTTTTGTTTTGTTTTTGAGACAGTCTGACTCTGTCACACCATGCCAGTACAGTGGCGTGGTCTCAGCTCACTGCAACCTCTGCTGCCTGAGTTCAAGAAATTCTCCTGCCTCAGTCTCTCAAGTAGCTGGGATTACAGACAGGTATGTGCCACCACATCTGGCTAATTTTTGTATTTTCAGTAGAGATGTGGTTTCACTGTTTTGGCCAGGCTGGTCTCAAACTCCTGACGTCAAGTGATCTGCCCACCTCGGCCTCCCAAAGTGCTGGGATTACAGGCATGAGCCACTGCGCCCAGCCAGCTGAGTTTTCTGATTCAGGTCACTTGGCACCAAGCAACCTGGTGGTTAGTTTGGCTCTGAGGCTATATACCATTCCTTAAAATCAAACTTCTGCCACTTGATGCACAAGAGAATGCACATCACAACCTTCTAGCTACAGGGCACACACAGTGGACCCCAGGTGCTGTGCTCAGAAATCCATCACCACATTTTTGCCAAGCTTATACTTCCCATGGGCTGCTACAAGATTAGCTCCACCCAAGAGTGGCTGTTGTTATCCTTAGTCCATAGATGAGGAAACTGAGGCTTAGAGAGTTTAAATAACCTATCGTGCTGAGCAAACTATCACAAGGACAGAAAACCAAACACCGCATGTTCTCACTCATAGGTGGGAATTGAACAATGAGATCACTTGGACACAGGGCGGGGAACATCACACACTGGGGCCTGTCATGGGGTTGGGGACAGGGGAGGGATAGCATTAAGAGAAATACCTGATGTAAATGACGAGTTAATGGGTGCAGCACACCAACATGGCACATGTATACATATGTAACAAACCTGCACGTTGTGCACATGTACCCTAGAACTTAAAGTATAATAAAAATAAAAATAAATAAATAACCTATCAAAGGAAATGCAGCCATTGGAAGAATTGCTAGTACTCTCATTTGAATTTTAAAAATTGGTGTTATTACTATCATCTTTATGTTTATCAGTACTTTATCTTGTGTAACTTTCACCCTAAGGCCAGAATTGGCTTCTGAATGTCAATGAAAATATTTGTATTACTTAGAAGGCAGTGTGAATAGTGATCACTGGAGCTATCCAGTGCAGTGACCCTGCTATTACTTGCCATCAGCCCCTCCCTGACTAGCTTGGGTGTGTGTGTCGCCTGTTCCTGGGCTACCGTTCAATATGCTCTGCAAGCCTGCTGCAACTCCACCTGCCTGGGCCAGTGGTGACCTGCCATCCATTTCTGCAGTCTCCAAATGTTGAGCTCTATCTCCTCAGTCGCATCTCACGCAACACCAGCACCTAGGTCCTGCATTAGGAGACCCAGCAAGAAACAGACCCCACCCAAGCAGAGTAATATTTCACATACTTAAATGATGTGAACAAGGTGAAGAGGAGCCAACAAGGAACAGTGAAGCACCCCAGGGCCAGCAACAGCAGGCAGCAGCTCCATCCTTTAGCCTTGAAAGGCAAAAAGAGAGACAACAGTGTAGACCTTGGTGAGGGTGATTGCCATAATTTTAATAGCAGCTGTAGATGTTCTCTCTACTTGGGATCATGGGACAGGACAGAAGGTTATGCCCATCTCAGCTTAGCAGGGAGGGAGCCAGGTGAATACACACTCTCCCTCTCTCTGCTTCCACCTTCTCATCTTCTGAGTGAGGAAGTCATGCAGCAAAGAATCTTGGCTAGAGTATCCCATAGAAGCCGGTTTCTTGGCAAACAGAAGAGGGTGGAAAGAAGGCTAGAGATTGAATCTGAAGGGAAAAAGAGAGTATCATACTTCCATATACCTTTTCTTCCCTTCAAGACAGATCTAGTTTATATTCTAGGTTTCTCCCCTCTGAACTGGTCTGTTCCATGACTTCCTAAAATTCTGTTGGGATAGGTTCACCAATAGGTGGTAGATACTTGTGATTTTTTTCTATTTGTATCATTTTCTTCCTTTTTTGGGCAATAATACTCCAAAATTATTTTGGAGAGTCATTGTACCCAATTCCTATTTCATGTGGCATGTGGCTGCTGGAAGCACCCCTAGTGGAAGATATTGAGTCCATTTTTATGCATCAGGATCAGACTAACCCAAAAGGAAATATTTTAGTTGTAGCCAAGTCAAGTAAGTCAAAACCAGAGATCAGTTGACATAAAATTCTGGTCAGTTTTGAACTTCAGCTATCAGGAGTTAAGTCCCTCTACTGTTCCTCAATCGTAGCTCTTATATAATTAACCCTCTGCACTGCAAGATGTGGTAAGCCTATTTCCCTTCTAAGACTCTGTGGGCAGAGAATACACTGTTCTTCTTTATATCCCTAACACCTGGCACAATAGTAGACACTCAATTAACACTTGCGAAATAAACAGAAGAATAAACGAAGACATGAGAAAGTAAACATCATCCTAGGGTTCCATATAGAATACAAGCCATCCTCATAGACACTTCACTGCTGTACCTCAGCCTGTGTATCTAATAGTAAGAGCAAGAGTGATGATAAAAAGGATAAAGGATAGATGATGACAGAGATTAGGGAATGAGTTTGTGGCTTTGTATGGATAGTGAAATGATTGAAAATCGTATACCTTGGTGAAAACTGAAAAGTTCTCACATTTTAATCACCTCAAAGAAACTACAAACTTGACAGTGAAGAATGCACAAGATTAACCAACAAACAAGGTTAACTAATGAAGAATTATTTTTCTAAGAGAAGAAGAAGAGTCCCCCCAACCCCCACAACCTGGACCACCTCTATTGTTTTCTAACATATCCCCTGGTCCACCCAAGCAGTCATTCTCATAACCCCTCCATTCTAATCTTTCTTCTCAAAGCATTGGGTGCTTTTCCCAACTGTTTCTTGTATATCCTTCAAGGTCAAGTTCAACTTACAGTCCCTCTGAGGAACTTCCTCTTAACCCACTTCACCTTATTCATTTAGAGCTCAGCAGCGAAAAAGAGGCACTCGTCAAGGACAATTGTCTAAGAGATCACCACAGTGATTCAAAGATAAGATGGTAGAGTCCAATTATGTCAAAGCAGATTCACCTTTATCCATGTATTTGGGTCTCAGTGGAAAATTACATTTATTCAGTATTACTCAATGTTTTCTTGCTTTGTTACATTATTGCTTCAACTGCATAATATTTCTCATCTTCAAAACAATAAAGTTTACTCATCAGTTTTTGGAAAGCAGAAAATATATTTTATAATCCTCCTTTATCCTCCCTTTCCCCTATTAAATGTGATAATTTTGCTCAAGCAAGCCACACTAGCAAATCAATTGTTTGGTGAGTTTCAGTGGCACTAATGATGCTATACAAAGAACAGTCACTTAGTATCATGACGTCTCCTTCAAAGGATAAGAATGTGCTTCAAGAAGCTTCATTTCACTCAAAGTCTATGAACCTATCATCCACAAATGAATTATATATATACACATATATATATGTGTGTGTGTATATATATGTGTGTGTACATATATATGTATATTTTATATATATATGAATTGTTGATAATGTGTAAGTAATGGATATTAGTCAGGATAGCCGAGGTTATGCTGCCGTAGCAAGCAGTCCCCAAAATGCATCTACTTAAAACACACAATTGATTCTCCTTATGCTATATGCTCCCAGTGGGTTGGTGGAGGTTTCATAATACTAAAATATTGGGTTCAGGGAGGCTCCACTATCTTATAGAACACCATTTGTGGTATGCAGCCTCCTCTGTTGCTATAACAGGCAAGAGAAAAGGTAGCAAATTGCACTTGGGCTTTTTTACTACTTTAGTGTGAAAGGGAGATGAAGCGCCTCCTGATAGTTCATTGGCCAGAAGTGACTGCATGGCCCTCCCTACGTGAAAGAAAACTGAGATTTCATTGTGATTTTGATTTGTATTTCTCTAATGACTGTTGATGATGAGCTTTTTTTCTTATGTTTGTTGGCTGCATAAATATCTTCTTAATCTCACACCAGTTAGAATGGCGATCATTAAAAAGTCAGGAAATGACAGATGCTGGAGAGGATGTGGAGAAATAGGAACACTTTTACACTTTTGGTGGGAGTGTAAATTAGTTCAACCATTATGGAAGACAGTGTGGCAATTCCTCAAGTATCTGGAACTAGAAATACCATTTGACCCAGCAATCCCATTACTGGGTATACACCCAAAGGATTAGAAATCATTCTACTATAAAGACACATGCACATGTATGTTTCTTGCAGCACTATTCACAATAGCAAAGACTTGGAACCAACCCAAATGTCCATTAATTATAGACTGGATAAAGAAAATGTGGCACACATGCACCATAGAATACTATGCAGCCATACAAAAGGATGAGTTCATGTCCTTTGCAGGGACATTGATGAAGCTGGAAACCATCATTCTCAGCAAGCTAACACAAGAACAGAAAACAAAATACCACATGTTGTCACATAAGTGGAAGATGAACCATGAGAACACATGGACACAGGGAGGGGAACATCACACACCAAGGCTTGTCATGGGGGTGGGGGCCTAGGGGAGGGATAGTATTAGGAGAAATACCTGATGTAGATGACAGGTTAATGGGTGCAGTAAACCACCATGGCACGTATATACCTATGTAACAAACCACCACATTCTGCACATGCACCCCAGAACTTAAAGTATAATTAGAGAGAAAAAAAAAAAGAAAATGGAGAAACAAAGAAGAGTCATATTTGTTGACTATTACTGTCTTTTCCACTTAGTATAAAAATTGTTCTCAGAATCTTCTAGGTGGTCTTTTATGGCTTAATCTCAGGAACATGGTAGACACTAACCTATAAGAGACTACTAAAGAAAGAAGAACCAAGGAGATGAGAACTGCTGACCACTGTTACATGAAATATTTCTTTTCAGCCAATTTCCTTTCTTCTTTTCTCTAGTACATTCACTCTTTCAGAAAGACAAAGATAGGGGGTTTGTCTCCAAAAATGGAGAAATTGGCCCCATCTGAGAATGGGGAATAAATTCTTGGATAGAAATTGTTTAGAGGTCTAGTGGGTAGGATATGAACTAAATATTTCTAAATTTCTTCTAGATTGATTTAGCAGCCACTCAGTCAAAATAGCCAGCTAGTGTGCCAGATACTTTGTCTCTGGATGGACAAAATCAAGTAAAACCAGATTCCCACCAAAAGCAAAGGAAATGGGTAAATACACAAAATCAAGCACCCAAGGCATTATCCCAAAATATTGCAAAGAGTTAAGAACTGAAAGAAGAAAAGAGGATCAGATCTGCAGGTGGACATGAAGGTGAGGGTCTAGAAGGACTTCATAGTGCAAATGACATTGGAAGAAATTCATCAAGTATTATTCCAAGCTTTAGGAAAATGTTCTATTAATTTTTTCAACCTTTCCTGACCACAGTGAACTTATTTCTGAATTCCTCTTTTCATTTATTTGCTTAACAGAAGTGACAGGAGCCCATAGGGGTGCCACATTTTCCTGCTTCCAAATCAATTCAGCTTTGCCTTTTCCAGCTGTTGTGCTGAATTTAAGTCTGCAAAGTCAACCTGGAGGCATAGGAAGCCAAGGCAGTTAAAGCCTATTCATCTGACTGCTCCTTTCCCATTTGATGGTTGAGTCAGCTTTTAAAATAATGCTTCTCTTATTTGTTATTCTCCTTCTTTAGCACTACTGCCAGCTGTACTTTCCACTTCACATGAATTTTGGTCTATTCCAATTTTCCACTTCTCTGACTCTAATCCCACAGTTACAAATGGAATCCCAGGCTACACTAATATCTCTTGCTTGCTGGCACTGAAGAGATCAATATTTCAAAATACCATATGTTTTATAGATCAGCTACTGCATGCATACAAATACTGTGATGTTTGAACCATTACAGTGTTTGTAAGTTACATAAACCAGTTGCTAAATAAAGGCAGACTATCTCTTGTGGTTAAATTTCCAAAGGTCATCACGATCGCTGACCAATGAGCCAACTGTTGACATGTCTTTTGCCATATTTGAGAATTTGAGACATGGAAGACGGTGAGGAATAAAAGAATCATCAAAAATGCTAACAGTATGTTGGGTAATTTAATGCTGAACATGCTCATTGGCAATCAAACATCTCCGGGATCTTACATGATGTTTTGCTCAATTGCAGCACTCAGTTCCCCAGAGATTTTTGCTACATCCATTCCTTCACTTATTCATTCAGCAACCATTCATTGAGCAACTGTATTTCATGACCTGAACTCTCTTCAAGGAATATAATGACAAATAAATCACTTAAGAGTCTCAAGGTCTACCATAGTAGTAAAATATGTATGTGGGCAATGGAATATGATAAGGAGAATAATAGAAACACATAGTGCCTTGTGAATGGAGGGAAAACCCCAGCCTAAATAAGCCCAGGAGTCTTCCAGGAGGAAGTGAGGCCTGAGCTGTGTGTTGAAGGATGAATAGGAGTTAGTTGGTAAAAAATTTCAAAATGCTTATCTTAGAAAGAACAGCACATGTAGGAAGCTGCATGTTTCAATGTGACCAGAACAATTCATGACAGTGGGCATGTATTAGATACAAACAAAAAACAAGAAATGATCTGTGTTCCAAAAATATTTGTTTTAGGAAGGACTATTGAGGGCAGGAATTAGCATTTGTGAATAACCCACTGTGTACATATATGCAGTTGACACTTCCACATATGTTATTTAGCTTGACCTAAGGATTAACCCTCAAGGAATATTTAAGTAAGGTCCTGCCCTCCTCATTTGGCAAGTAAGGAAACTAGGGCACCAAAATATTAAATATTTTTCCTTGAATCGTCATGAAGTAAATCATAAAATTAGACTACAAGTCTTGGGCTCTAAAGTTTACAAAATAGACCAAAATTCCAACAGAATGATGTATGGAGCCAGATCAAGGGACATAAATTCTGAGACACAGAAATTTGAAGGAAGGAAAAATGAGCATTCATAGAGTGAATATGAAAGACTCGTGTAGTTGATAAAATGTGAACTTGAAATATAGGATAGAAATTCACCAGAGAAGAAAAGAAGGAACACATCTTTACAGGCAGAAAATAAATAGGTGCTTAAAAAGTTAAAGTCATTAATTTATGATTGGAGTTAGTTCTCTTGGTGTGCTTTGCCCTTGTCAAAGGACATTGGAGTATTGGAAAAATATTTATTGAGTGCCTATGAGACATGAGGCCTGTGCCTTGTACTTTACAAACCTTCTCTCTTTTAACCCCCATAACAAACCAATGAGCCTCAATATTTTCTCATCCTTGAAATCAGAGTGAATTCAAAGAAAAAACACATGTCAAATGCATACACAGTGCAGTGCTTGGCATAGAGTAGATCACTGGTTCGCATGACCTTCATTTGCAGGTATGGAAACCAGGCCTCAGAGATCCTGAATACCCAGCCTTCAATCACACAGCCAGAGAAGAGGAAAAGAGGACTTTCACCCAGGTATGTCCATCACACACCTTCACAGTCTTTCAACAGAGTCATACAAACTCCTTTGGCTAGGGTTAAACTGGAGCAGAACTGTTTAATAAACAAGGTATATACTCAATGAGACAAGAATACGCTGTCCATAACAAAAACATTGTGGTTTGATTATTCCTCATCCTCCATTTCAGAAATCTTGGGCTTCCTGAAATTCCCAACAATTCTGATTGTTTAAAGCATAGATGATAGATAGATAGGTAGGTAGGTAGGTAGGTAGGTAGATAGATAGATAGATAGATAGATAGATAGATAATAAATAGACGTGTATACTTTAGTGAAATTTTGCTGCCATGCATGACCACTTCCAGGTGCTCTGTATTTTAAACCTTATCTGTAATTTGTATAATTAGCAAGTAAACACTTTTAGATAATTTTAGCAACCACTGAGCAGGTGAGGTGTTAGAAGGCTCCTAAAGTCATCACACGCAGACTGTATCCTTTGATTTAGCAAAAGCAAACCGTATGTGAGTATCAAAAAACATAAAACCACCAGGCTCCAAAGAGGCACTGAGGCAATAAAATGAGCCAGTTTTAAAGCAAGAAGAATGACCCCATTAAAAAGGAGTTTTAGAAATTAGGTATGGTAATACGGCCACAGTCCGTAGGAGCAGTAGTCAAATGAAAATATATTTAAAGAGTGGTTCTGGACCCTGTGGTATGTGTACCCTAGGAGAGCCATCATCTCTTTAATAACTTTGCTGTATTTCTTCACCACATTATTGAAAACTGTTTAATGAGCAGTTTCCCTCAGAGAAGATATCAGATTCTCAGAAGCAGTTGCCGTAAGAGATACTCTTTAAACCCTGATGAAATTATGTTTATTCGTTTACATTTCTTCCTGGGGCAGTTGAAATGGCAGTGTTTTCATTTTCTTTTTCTTTTAGAAATACGTTTCTGTGTATGGAAGGAAGACATGTTCAAGATAGAAAATTTGAAAATAAGAAAGCATAAAGAACAGCAGAGATATGTGATGTCTCTTTCCAAACACAGAGGTAACTCTCAATATTCTGGTATATTACTTTCTAAATTTGAATTCCTGCATTATTCTTATATGAGTAATATTAAATACATGTATGTTCATCACATTTTTATACTACAGTTTTGTATCTCACTTGGTTTTTTAAATTATCATTATCCCATGTTAATCGTAAGTCATTTTGTAATACAGAAAATAGCTGCCTGAATGCTTCAACATCTTCCAGTCTTCTTAACTATTAACATCTACACCTGCTACCAATCATTAACTCTAAGCCTTAAGGCAGCTTCTCTTTTCAGCTTACTTTTTGTGTGCGGGTACCATCTCTCTTCCTTCAGCATAGCTCTATGATTACACTTGTTGACGTGAAAGTCAGAAAGCCAGATACCAACTTGCCCATCCACCACCGACTAGCTGTGTGATTTGTGATAAGTCGCTTACAGCCCCTAAGCCTCCATATTTTTCTCTCCATGAAATGGGTGTGAATCCAGACTAAAAGTTAAAATGCACAATAAGTGTACAGCATAGTGCTTAGCACAGAGTAGATCATTGGCTTGCATTGACTTGTAAAAGTAGAAAGTCAGGAAAAATAGCAGGATAAATTCTATTGATAATAGTAGTTATAATAACATTTCTCCAAACACTATTAACACAAGATTCTTGAGTATAGTGGACTTTATTTAAAGTCTGAAGATAAATTTACAGCATAAGTCAAGAAAAAATTCAAGCTTATTTCAGACTCTTCCTAGAAATTTTTAGAACATCTCCCAGAGATATTTCTTACTGGCTGTCTTTTCAAATAACAGTATAGCTTTGAATGATTGCAGAAAGCTCTGCTGAATTTTTTCTTCAAAAATTGCCTACATCCCTTTGTATTGACTATTTTACTTTACTTTCTTCTTTTTTCTTTTTTTTAAGCCAGAGTTTCACTCTGTCACCTATGCTGGAGTGCAGTGGTGGGATCATGGCTTACTGCAGCTTAAACCTCCCAACCTCCCAGACTTAAGCAATCTTCCTTCCTCAGCCTCCGAAGTAGCTGAGACTACAAGAAGTGCATCACCATGCATGGATATTTTTTTCTGCAGGGTCTCATTATGTTCCTCAGGCTGGTCTTGAACTCTTAGACTCTAGCGATCCTACTGCCTCATCCTCTCAAAGTGCTGAGATTGTAGACATGAGCCACCACGCTGGGCTGACAATTCTATTGTCTTTTTTTTGTGGATTATTTCTTTGTGCTTCTTATTTCACTCATTTACTGGAGTTTAAGTGCATTTCTTTTTTATTTATAGGTGTTATTTTTATGTCATATTACATATTAGATGTTATATTATAATTGAATATTTTAGTATTCCATTTTTATTTCATTATTGATACTTTAGTAACTATAATTTCTTTGCAGTATTACTAGTGGTTTTACCAGAAATTACAGCATGTATCTTAAACATAAAGTAATCCACTTGGTCTTGATATTTTACTACTTCATGTAAAAATTGTAGAAACCTAATATAGTTCAATTCACCACCATCGTCCTTAGCACTATAATTGTCAGACACATTATGCCTATAAACATTATGAACTCCATACTATAAACATTATGAACTCCATACTATGGTGTTATAATTGTTGCTTTAAACAGTCTTTTTTTTTTTTTTTTGGAAAATTAAGAAGAAAAAAATCTTAAGTCTTTTATATTTACTTACATATTTTACCTTTTCAGTGATTTGGTTCCTCACAGAGATTAAAATTACCACCTGGTATAGTTTCTCTTCAGCCTGAAAAATATAACTTCCTTTAGCTTTTCTTATACAATAAATCAGCTAATGACAAATTTCCTCAGTTTATTTTTGTTTAAAATATATTTTTTATTCTTTTTTATTGATAAATAATAGCTGTATACATCGAAAATGTCTATTTCATCTTTGTTTTGGAACGATGGTTTTGCTGAATGTAGAATTCTCTGTAGTCAGTGTTTGTCATTTAGCACTGCAGAGATGTGTTCCATTTACTTTGTCCTCCATTGTTGCTGATGAGAAGTCAGTCACCATTTGTATCATTGTACTGTGTGTAATGTGACAGTTTTCTGTTGTGGCTTTCAAGGTTACCTTTTTATCTTTGTATTTCAGCAGTTTCACTGTGATGTTCCTGGTGTTTTCTTTACATTTATCTTGCATAGGTCTCACTAAACATAAATTAAAAGTTTTCAAGCATTTAAAAGAAAATTTCCTTTGCCTCTCTCTGGGACTTCATTACACATAGGTTACTGCTTGGTAGTCTCACATGTTGCTACAGTTCTGTTCATATTTCTTCACTTTTTTTTCTTTCCAGATTTTACATCGGATATTTTCTTTTGACCTACCTTCAAGTTTAATAGTTTCTTCTGCTGTTAAATTCTTCTAGTAAAATTTTATTTCTGTTACTACACTTTCCAACTTTAGAATTTGAGTTGATATTTTTCTCTGCAATTTCTATTCATCTGCTAAGATCACCCATCTGTTGTTTTATTATATGTATAACATTCTTAAGCTTTTGAACATACTTATAGTAACTACTTTAAAAGTTCTCTGATAATTGCAGCATCTGGGTTCTCTCAAGCCAGTTTATACTGACTGTTTTTTTTTTTCTTGAGTATGGATAACATTTTCCTTGTTCTCAGCATGTTGAGTGATTTTTTAAATTGAATCTACACATTATAAATGACACATTTGTGAAGACTGGAATATTTCATATTCTTCTAAACAATAATTTTTGGTCTAGAATATAGTCAATTTGACTGTACTCAAAGTTCAGACTCCAGTTCCCCTGTGGTAAAAATCAGCTGAAATCTCCCCTTAGTTCTTGATATGGTTTAGCTCGTTTCCCCCACCTAAACCTCATCTAGAATTGTAATCCTCATGTGTCAAGAGAGGAAAGTGGTGGGAGGAGATTGAATCATGGGGGCAGTTTCCCCTGTGCTGCTCTCATGACTGTGAGTGAGTTCTCATGAGATGTGATGGTTTTAAAAGTGTGGCACTTTCTCTCTCTCTCTCCAGCCATCATGTAAGACGTGCCTTGCTTCCTTTTCTCCTGCTGCCATGATTGTAAGTTTCCTGAGGCCTCCCCAGCCGTGTGCAACTGTGAGCCAATTAAACCTTTTTTCTTCATAAATGACCCAGTCTCATGTATTTCTTTATATAAGTGTGAAAATGAACTAATACAGAAAATTGGTACCAGTAGTTTGGGGCACTGCTATAAAGATACTTGAAAATGTGGAAGCAATTTTGGAACTAGGTAACAGACAGACATTGGAACTGTTTGGAGGACTCAGAAGAAGACAGGAAGATGTTGAATGTTTAGAACTTTATAGAGACTTGTTGATTTGTTTTGACAAAGGTGCTGATAGTGATATGAACAATAAAATCAAGGCTGAGGTGGTCTCAGATGGAGATGAGGAACTTATTGGGAACTGGAGTAAAGGTCACTCTTGCTATGCTTTAGCAAATAGACTGGTGGCATTTTGCCCTTGCCCTGGAGATCGTGGAACTTTGAACTTGAGAGAGATGATTTAGGGTATCTGGCAGAAGAAATTTCTAAGCAGCAAAGCATTCAAGAGGTGACCTCACTTTTTCTGAAAGCATACAGTCATATGCATTCACAAAGAGATGATACAAAATGGGAACTTATGTTTAAAAGGGAAGCAGAACATAAAAGTTTGGAAAATTTGCAGTCTGACCATGTGGTAGAAAACAAAAATCCATTTTCTGGGGAGAAATTCAAGCCAGCTACAGAAATTTGCATAAACAACAAGGAGCCGAATGTTAATAGCCAAGATAATGGGGAAAATGTCTCCAGGGCATTTCAGAGATCTTCATAGCAATTCCTCTCATCACCGGCCCAGAGGCTTAGGAAAGAAAAATGATTTTGTGGGCTGGGCCCAGGGCCATGCTGCTATGTGCAGCCTTGGGACACGGTGTCCTGTGTCTCAGCTGCTCCAGCTCTAGCCATGGCTAACAGAGGCCAATGTACAGCTCATGCCATTGCTTCAGATATTGCAAGCCCCAAGCCTTGGTGGCTTCCACGTGGTGTTGGCCCTGTGGGTGCACAGAAGAGTTGAGGTGTGGGAACCTCTGCCTAGGTTTCAGAGGATGTATGGAAACGTCTGGATGTTCAGGCAAAAGTTCGCTGCAGGGACAGATTCTGCATGGAGAACCTCTAGTAGGGCAATACAGAGGGGAAATGTGGGGTTGGAGCTCCCACACAGAGTCCCCACTGGGACACTGCCTAGTGGAGCTGTGACAAGAGGGCCACCATTGTCCAGATCCCACAGTGGTAGATCCACTAACAATTTGCACTGTAAGCCTGGAAAACCATAGGCACTCAGCAGCAGCCCATGAAAGCATCCACAGGAGAGCAGCCATGGGGGCTATACCCTGCAGATCTGAGCTGCCTAAGACCTTGGGAGCCCACCTCTTCCATCAGCATGCCCTGGATATAAGACATTAATCAAAGGAGGTTAGTTTGGAGCTTTAAGATGTAATGACTGCCCTGCTGAGTTTTGGACTTGCATGAGACCTGTAGCTTCTTTGTTTTGGCCAATTTCTCCCATTTGGAATGGGAGCATCTACCCAATGCCTGCACCCACATTGTAACTTGGAAGTAACTAACTTGCTTTTGATTTTGCAGGCTCATAGGTGGAAGGGACTTTCCTTGTTTCAGATAAGGCTTTGGACTTGAAAAATGGGTTAATGCTAGATGAGCTAAGACTTTGGGGGACTGTTGGGAAGGCATGACTGCATTTTAAAATGTGAGAAGAACACAAGATTTGGGAGGGGCCAGGAGTGAAATGATGTGGTTTGGCCCTGTATCCTCACCCAAATATCATCTAGAATTATAACCCCCACAAGTTGAGGGAAGAGCCTGGTGGGAGGCGATTGGATCATAGAGGCAGTTTCCTCCATGCTGTTCTCATGACAGTGAGTGACTTCTCACAAGATTTGATGGTTTTAAAAGTGTGGCACTTCCCCCCTTCCCCTCGGTCTCTCTCTCTCTTGCTGCCATGTAAGACATGCCTTGCTTTCCCTTCACCTTCTACCATGATTGTAAGTTTCCTGAGGCCTCCGCAACCATGTGGAACTGTGAGTCAATTAAACCTCTTTTCTTTATAAATAACCCAGTCTCAGGTAATTCTTTATAACAATGTGAAAACAGAATAATATAGTTTCTTTAGTTTCCAGCTGCTGTATTTTTTTTTTTAAGAAACCCCCCTGCAAAGTCTCCCCCTTGCAGACAGAGTTCTTGGGTGGATTTTGTTAGTAAATTATTGAGTTAACACTCTCTATGGTAGGCTTTCTTCCAGGTACTCTCCTAAAACTTGGTCATTGTTCTGCTAGCCTGAACTGTATCCTCTGACACCTCACACCAATAAGGCAGTAGCTCTCTGCAGATGAGGCAGCATGCAAACTGAGTATGGGGCAGTAGAGGCTTGGGGGGCCTTTAGGCCTAAAGCTGCCAATTTTCCAATTTCATTCCTTTTTCTCCATATTTGCTCTTGAGAGCCTTTAAATAGTTGTATTTTTCAAATATATTTTCTATATTTTAAAAATATAGGCAGGTTATTTCAAACAAGCCACTCTGCCATTACCAGAAATCATGTCTTATGTGACTATTAAGTTTTTTCTTCCTCTAGTCCTTCTATGCTTGAGTTCCACTGAAAAGTCACTTTCTCACATGTGAAAGAATATTCTTTGCTGATCAGTGTGTGAACTTTTTTCTCCTGCTAGAGTCTCAAAAAACAATGCAGCTATGTAATTGCTACGATTTAATGACCTTAACTCACTTTTACCTCACAAAATGGCAGAAAGTAGCCAGAATTTATTTTTCATGTCTAGTACTCAGCAAGGAGGATGGGAAAACTGTGAAAAGGAAAAAACTGTTTTTGAAATCAATTCTATCCTCTTCACAGCTAACTATTGCAAAAGTTCAATAGTCTCTTTCATTTTACTTTCTTAAATAACTTACTGAGAAGAACCTATTGCCCAGGATATGTCCTTTCTATTGAACCTGGAGGCTGTTTCTGAATATCTAGAGTCTTCGTGGTCTTCAATGTTCAGCCACCATTTTATGCTTTAACAAAAATTTCTTGGTTGGAAAATCTTTGAGAACATAAACTGTTCACCAGTGTACCTGTTCCTAAATTCATACTTTTTAAAATTCTGGTCAGTTCTATTCACATACAAAGTTGAAACCAATAATACAGGAAATATTATTTTGGGAAGGAGAGGGAAAGTAAGAGTTGAAAGCTAGAATTTATAAATGTCAGGAAGTTAGAACAGAAGACACTTGGGTATGTAAATAGATACTCAATATATTAAATTCAGATAATATTTGAGTTCTTCAGAAGTATCTGGCCTATAGTAGGTGTTAAATAATTATTTGTTAAAGGAAAATTATTTATTTAAACTAGTGAATGATGGAGTATCTTTATTCATGCTATCTACTGTGATTCATTTGAAAGACAGTTTTATTTAACTTTTCTAGGAAGAGAAACTAAAAGTTTGTATCACAACCTCTGAGACTGCCTCCAACTCTAAAATATATATGTATCTATCTGTCTATTCTATCTATCTATCTATCTATCTATCTATCTATCTATCTATCTATCTATCGTCTATCTGGCATATATCATCTATCTATATATGATCGTGTGTTTCTAGATCAAAACAAGCTTGACAAGGCCTCCTCCAGGCATACCATGATAAGTCTTTGCCCATCTCTATGACAACACTTCACACTGTTTTGTAATAATTTATAGAGTTGTCACCTCCATCAGACAGTGAACTGAAGGATGAGAGCAGTGCTATAATCATTTCAGAAGATCTCAGCCATAATTACTGCCTGCTATACACAGTAGAAACTCAGAAAATGATAAATGGGTACATGTGGGACTTTTTGTACGTAAATGAATGGTTTACTTTTTATGTAAATTATCATCAAAGATTTTTTTCTATATCATATTAATATGCAAAATTAGACCACTATTGAGAATGTACAGTTTCAACACTAATTTATTGGCTGCCTCTTAAGGGCCAGGGGCTAAAAGGGTGCAGAAGATGTAAAAATGAGGACATATGTCCGTGTGCTAATAGCACTTACAGAGGAACAATGGCTTCTGTTGCCTATTTTCATGTTAAGCAAAAACTGGCACAGGAAGTAAGGCTACTATGACTGGAATCTCCTTTGGAATTCTTAAGATTAATATAATAGTCATGAATAGTCATAATAGTCTTTTTTAATATTTGATTGTTTTAAATGTAATTTCTACTTAGAGATTTATGGCTAAGATATATCAGCAGGCAATGCTCTTAGGCTAAGACTTTCCAAGGGTTATTTTCAATATCTACCTTTAATCCACAAGCCAATAGAATACCAGGAATTATTGTTCACCACATTCTACGATATTCAATTATGATAGATTTATTTCCAAAATATAAATTGTAACATCTCAATTTTACCATAAGATGAACCAGATGAAGTAAGTAAGGCACACATAATTGGCACATAGGAAAAAAATTGATGTCTCTTCTTATTTCTAGGATTTGGTAAAAGAATAATGGATTTATACAATGAGTCAAGATTGCCCAAAGACAATTTTTAGATTACTGAATTGCATAAAGAAATGACTAGTTGCTTTAGCTGATCAGCTCTGCTCTTTAGAAAGAAGTAGCACCAGTTTAGTAAACTCAAGGAAGCAGAACGCATTGGAGCACCTCACCAAAGTGAAGTTAGGAAACAAATGTTAGAATTTAAAATTCTGGAGAAGAGAGTATTGGGTCATTCTTATATTTTCTAGAACCAAAGACACAGCAGAATGTGAAATATCCCACTAACATCTACCACCTCATAGCCACTGCCCTTGTCTCTTCTAGTGTAGGTCTAGCTCCATTGTTTTAATCTGGACAATTTTAGTAATGTGTTAGCTCAGCTCTGTGTCCACAGTCTCAGCTTCCTCTTGTATGTACTCCAGAGACCCACCAGAGTGGAAGGAACATGTCGTTTTCATGCTCAAGTTCCTTCAACAACTCCATCAGAGAACAAAGCCCAAAGACAGCCTGGTATTTAAATCTTTTTATACATTCCCTCTTTGCAAGATCTTTAAAAATAGCAACATTAATAATAATAATAACAGCAACTATATTCTGTGCATACTGTTGAGACATTTCACATGGCCACATTTAAACGTTCGTCTATGTTTGCTGTTTCACTATATTTGCAGTCCGTGCAGCACAGATATGTTTTTTCTATCAGTTATATAAACAATATTACACAAAGTGTCTAGCAGTGACTGGATTAATTAAGGGGCCACCAAGTTCCAAGGCAATTTAAGAAAGAATTTTAATGCTGCCATGAAATCCAAAGCACTTGTTCACGTTTAACAAGCTGTGCAGTGAAGGAAAGGCGATGAAATTTGGCACTGCAAGGGATGGAACAGACACTTTTTTTTCACCCGAATGATCAGTAGATGCAGTAAAAACAGAAAACTCTTTTTAGCTTTTTATTTTTTAAGACAGAGTAATGGGAGATCTTGTGTTTCCGCCTAATGCTAATTTTCTGACTCAAAATGACCAAATCACTTTTCAGGGCTAGTGAAATTGTTCAATGGAATGTCATTATGCTGGGAAATGAAATTAATGTGCGGTCCAAAAATAAAATCGACTTTCTGTAAAAACAGGGTATTGGTAGAGGCTGAAAGGATGTTTTAAAAAGGATAAAATGACAGCAACCCCAAGACGTTTTAAAAATGCAGTAATGTAGTTATTCTGATCATTTTTTTCTTCTTAAAAATGTTTTTCCACATATATTTGGATCAAATGTCTACAATTCTATTTTATTATTATTTTACATTTCCTTGTATATTCCAAATGGAGACTGTGTTCATTCCTTTACCCATACCATCAGCTAGCCCGAAACATTCAAACACCACACACTCATCTCCTACAAAGATCAGCTAGAAACACCACATTGCACTCAAAATAATTTCTCAGGAAATTCTTGCTTGTTTGTAAACCTGTTTTAACTAAGATTCTGTTTCCACCTACTCCAAAATCAGGGAGTAGTGGCTTCCAGCTTGATCTTGTGGCCCTTCTAGACTTGGTGTTGACCCCTTATCTCTTGGGAGCCATTCCCTTTCTTTACAGACAGCAGCTCTGCCCAACTCCCTTGACCTTCTATTGTTTGAAGAAGAAAGTGTTCCCTCTTATGTCAACACCAAGTCACATGTTGCTGTAATAAATGTAACTGTCAAGATTTTTTGTCCTCAATGCACCTTTCACATGGTTGATCACTCCCTGCTTTTTGACAGTCTCCAGTTATTTGACTTCTGGGATATCGCCCTCTCTGGATTCTCCCCCTACCCACCTTGACTATTACTTCTATATCTTTTTTTGCTGGTTCTACCTCATCTCCTTGACTCAGTCTTGGACATCTTTTCTTTTCTCTATGTACTCACCTTCTTCATGGTGCCATCAGTCTCATAGCATTAAAATCTATCTATAGGCTTGTGTCTCCCAAATGGTGACTCTCTTTTCTAGTCCTTTCCCCTGGACTCGAATTTCCAGTTGTCTGCTTTACATCCCCACACAGATATCTAATAAACATCTTAAATCTAGCATGTCCCAAATAGAGTTATTTCCAGCCTTCTGCATCTCAGTTTTGGCACCTCCATCATTTGCACCACTCAGACCCAGTCATCTGTGATTCTTCTCTTACTCTCCCACTCCACATCAAATCTCCCATCATGCCAATGTCGCCGTCAAAATACATGCACAGTGGAAGACTTCTCATGACTTCCACTGCTACCAGCCTGGAACGAGCCAGCACCATCACTGTCACAGATTATGGAAACACCTTCTTCTTTCTGCTCCTGCCTGTGTGATCTATATCCTGCCTACCATCCTAACTTTTCATTTATTCTTAACATTGCTATCAAAATAGGTTATATCATCTCACATCCCCTTTTACACCGCTTCTGTAGCTTCCTGTGTTATTTCAAGGGAAAACTAAAACCATGACAATGGACTGCTAGGTTCTACACAATCTGCATCTCCCCACTGCCCTGACTTGTATAATTCCCACTACAAACCCTCCACTGGCCTATACTGGCTGGCTTGCTGCTCCCAAAGCCTGTGCATCCTACTTCTACCTCAGAGCCTGCTACGATCTGAATGTTTGTGCCTGCCCCCTCCACAAAATTTACATATTGAAATCTAATCACCATTGTGACAGTATCAGAAGGTGGAGCCTTTGAGGGCTGATTAGGTCTTGAGGGCTCCACCTTCATGAATGGAATAATCACCCTTATGAAAGAAGCTGCAGAGAGCTGTCTTGCCACTTCCACCATGTAAGACACAGCATAAAGGCTCCATCTGTGAAACAGAAAGCAGCCCTTAACAGACACTCCATGTGCCAGTGCCTTGACTCTGGACTTCCCAGCCTCTGGAAGAGAAATCATTTTCTGTCATTTAAACGATTCAGTCTATGGTAGCTTTGTTATGACAGCCCAAGAGGACTAAGACAGAGTCTTTGCACTTGCTATTTCCTCTGCTGGACCACATTCCCCGGCTAATTTCCATTCCGCCATGTTGCTCCTTCTCTCAGCTCCCCTACATCTTACTCCAATATCGCCTTCCCAGCGAGTTCTTCCATTACCACCTCTAAAATCGGAATGCCTCCAGTGCTCCCTCTTCTCATGGTCTGCTTAGTTCTCTCTACAGCACATCTCACATATTATATATTTTAGCTTTTTTTTGCTTTTGATTCTCTGCCTCCTTCTACCAGAACACAAACTCCATGGAACAGGGAGTATCGTCTGTGTCCTCATGGTTGGATCCCTTATGGTCTAGACTAGTGCCTGCTACCTAGGTGCTCAGTAAATGTTTCTTGATTGGATGAAAGAACAGAACCACCCTGTCTTAGCCTCAGATGTACAAGTTTGCCATCTGCTAATCTGCCATGAGCAACTGAATCCAAATTAACATTTATAAGCACCAATTATATCTGAGATGAATAAGACAAAAATCCTTGCCCTAAAGAAAATGGCAGTTTAGCAAGAAGATAACTGGTAGTAATAACAATAATAATAACAAAGATAACAGTTTTCATTTATCAGTTGTCTAATATATGCTAGGAACCGAACGAGGTTGTAATTCCTTTGCATCTAGCAACTCAGCTGCAGGATCAAAGGAGAGTCAAAGGAGGGAAGGAAGGCTTCAGATCTGGGCCATATGAATGCCTACATATGTATAGCATGGTGTGAAAAAAATAAAAGGGTATATTGACTAAAACATTCACACCAAAAGATGAATTTAGGCTTTGTACTTGAAGACATAGAGGGGCAGCACAGCAAAGTACATCAGTGTGAGGTTCAGGTGTAGACCACCACATTCCAATACTTCCTCTGCCACTAGGTACGTGAGCTGGAGCAAGTCTCTTAACCTCTCTGGCCCCTGTCTTCTCATTTGTCAAAGCAGGAAACAATAGTCCTCACTACCTGTTTAAGGGGAAGAGGTGCAATTAAATAAGTTAATATGAAAAAAAAAAATGTAAATACGTCCTTGACACCTAGTGAGTACTGCATCATGATCAATTATCATTCTTTATAAGCAGCAAGTGCTTCATCCATTGATTCACTGAACCCATGTGGGGCACTAGCTTCACCATGAAGACTGGTTTCTGCCCTCAGGGGCTGGCAGTGTAGGGAGAGGGACCGGGAGGTAACAGCAAATGCAAGGCAGCTTTGTCTGGTGAGCACAGGCCAAACAAAGGTCAGGGCCCACGGTCCGAGGTCAACAGCAGGGCTTCCAGGAGGTGGTGTCTGTGGAGGACACGTGAGGATTCTTCTGGTGGGTGGAAGTGAGGGTTGGTAAAGAATTTCCAGGCAGAAGGAACAGGAGCAGAGTCAATAAAGACACTAGGGGAACAGCCTGAGTTTCAGTCTCATATGGCTTAAAGAAATGAATGTAATAAAATATTAAAATATGAATTACAACATTAATGTGTCAATGTCAAATCTAGTGAACACGGAATTAAACCCAAGAGCCTGTGCCTGGAAGAAAAGAAAGAGAATAAAGATATACGGGCCAGAAGGTCCTCCAGGACTTTACCTCTGAGCTTCCTGACAACCAAAATAAAAATGGTATTGTACAACACGGTGACTATAGTTAATAACCATGTAAAAAATACAATAAGAAAATAAAATAAAAATGGTGCAGAATTTATTCGGTAGGTTTTTCAATGCTCATGAAGATAAAATCATGACAGTTCTTAAGAGGAAGCAAAATTTTACCTAGCGCTCAGCTTTGGAAGACATGTCCTACATAAAACTTAAAAGGAACACAAGCAGTGTCGTAGATGGCAATGCTAACCACAGCTCAGTATGAAAAGCAAGTGTGAGCCTCAAAGAGCAGTTTTTTCTGATGCCTCAATGGAAGTTTTGGGCATAATACTGAACCACAACTGAGTGAAAGTCATCTAACTGAGGGAGAAAAAAAATGTGTTACTTGCACTGTTTCTTTATCATCTCCTTAGACTCCCAGCCCACAGTTCACTCAGGAATAACAAGTGGAGGATATTAGAGCTTCTCGACCCTCCCCTTCCCACCAGACCTTTTCAATTCCTGCCATGTTTTCTTAAGCCCATTGAGTGGCCAGTTTGTCAGTTTCATTAACTTGGTTCTAACCAACAGGCACTTACAAAATATCTTGTCAATGTTTCTTAAACACAGTCCAACCGGAAACATTTTTATATTTGTTTTTGGTTAGTTTTTAGGTTGTGAAAATCCAAGACCTATACTATATTAAGCTACTGGAGAGAAAGTGCTACCATTCTAAGGATGTAGGGGCAGGCTGCTGGACAAGAGACAGGCAAGAACTGGAGTGTTGAGCTGCCCATCTCCTCTGGATCTCTCTCTCCTCTTTCCAAGCCTCAGTTTCTC
The DNA here is from genome assembly GCF_008728515.1 of Papio anubis. Classification (NCBI taxonomy): domain Eukaryota; kingdom Metazoa; phylum Chordata; class Mammalia; order Primates; family Cercopithecidae; genus Papio; species Papio anubis. The sequence goes on from NC_044985.1 coordinate 8,025,849, forward strand.
TCTGCATGGCTGCTCCTTTTCCTCCATCTTTCTCCATTTCCTCACCCTGTAGTCAATATCTTGTCTCCTTCTTCAGTTCACATGTCAGAATTTGCTGGCCAGGGCCCGAAAAGAACTTTCTGACTTCCTGCACATGGCCGTGGTGTCTCCGTATTTCTCAACTCAGAGCACCAGGAAAATCTGACTGACCCAGCTTAGCTACACAAGCTGGATCTCGCAAGTCATGTATCTCTGGTAGGCTGCTTCTGCACACCTCTGGGCCAACCGTGAGCCGTCGCGGTGAGACACGGAGAAACACACTGCACATCTGGTCTCTATGAACAAAGTGCTAATCTCTACCTAGACATTAGAAGAAAGGATGATCCACATCAGAAATCCCCTCCCAAAAGAGGGATCAGTTAGAGAAGCTGTGGCATTATGGAACGTAAGGTGCAGAACCTGAAGCCAGAAGGATCTTTCAGAACCTTTTACATCTCACTGTGAATGAGGCTGCTGCCAATGTTATCCACGCATAAGGCATATGCTTTAAGAGGAATAATTAAGCTTATTCTATCCATGCCCATTTATTTATCCTTTTGGTAATAAACTGTTCCTTAATTCATCCTGTCATGTGTTAGAACGACTGTGCTGGCGTGGAGAAATAGATTGTATTTGAATTACTGGATCATTTTCACTTGGCTCTTTGTTCAAATAATCTTCTTTTGTTTTCAAATAATTATAAATTATAGAAGAAACATTTCATTAAAACCTTAATGTGAAGAGAAACCAGTGTTAATCTGTAAATGTATACATATATCTTTATCTCGATTGTATCTACTATCAGTAAGTGGCTGCCATGGAAACCTTTCCTTAGCCAACTTACATTGGAAAAATGTAAAAAGAAATTGATGGCTTAGAAAACAGAGCTTCCCATCCTAAAACTATGGTGAAAAATCAATTTTAGTTTTGATCACAAAAGAGTTCAAAGAACTCTACACCTCATCAGTTCAGGCCAACTTTCTGCCTTGCTTCTTTCTGTCTCCAAAAGCTATTCTTCCAGAGTTTTAACCAAAAGGTATCCAATTAAATTCACTGCTGATTGGAGGAACAGTGTTTCTGTTCAAGTATAGACATCTGAGGCTGTCAAATAAACCCATTATTCTAGAGGATGACAATGACCTCATAGATTCACCACTGAATAAATACAATCTACCACAAGAGTATTACTGGTTCCAAAAAGCCACTTCAAGTCACCTGCAAGACTACAGATTCTACTTTGGAAACTACTTGTAAGGGGAAAAAAAATGGAGCCAGAGGATCACTTAGTAGTAACACAGACCCAATTTTAAATTGCATTCAAGGAACTCCATTTTGCTACAAAGTGCTATTTTATGGGGAAATAAAATCGAAAACTTAGAAAAACTTATGAGGAAAAAGAACTAGGATTTTTAGCTTGAGCCAAACTACAGATGAATCTAACTAGTAAGTCCAGGCTTTTGTGCAGTATTTGCCTCTGCTCTCAACATGCTCACCACCAACCAGCCTCTTGTTTCGCAATTTGTTAATCCCTTCTTTCTTTCCCATCGGAGACTTACACATCCCAGTTTCATGTTAAGACGTTCTGTCAATCATGTGTATGTTCATCAGGGTTAATTTTAATCAGTAAGTGCTCTTCATGGTGAAGTTTTCATTCTAGGTTTTATACTGAGTTGCACAAAGAAAAAAATGCCATTAGCTTTCCAAGAAATTCTGATATTAGCATTGCATATGAATGGAGAAATGTGATGGACACCTAAAAATTGCATGACATAATAATGCTATTTTTTTAATATGACAGGTGCTATGTGGAACACTCTATTCAAATAATCTCTTACATCTCACAATAACCCTGCCCATTTACCCTGTCTTCCTCCATATAGGTAAGAAGTGGAGGCTTAGAAAGACTGAAGCTGATTTTCAGGTTTCAAAGCAGCTATTAGGTAGTAGATGTGGGGTTTGAATATTGGCCTATCTGACTTTATAGCCCAAATTCCTACTATCTAATATTACAATAGCTTCTCCTCCAATCTTTGACCTCTTAATTCATCTTCCACACTGCCATGTGAATATTCCATATTTCTATCTGACCACTTGAGACTTCATTGCTTAAAATTCACCAATGATTTCCAACTATTTGTGTGCTTCTTAACAAAGCCTGCAAGGCCACGCATGAATCAGCTCTCCTTTGCTCTCTTGCATCATTTCCCTTGCTCTCTTATAGTTGTGATCTCTAAGCACTAAACTCATTGAATTAAAACAGCAGGATTTTAAGAAGTATTATTGATCGCATGGCCTCCATACACCATAGGAGTAGAGAAATAGTCCCAACCAAGCCTGATTTCACAGAGAGTAGGCTTAATATATGTTTCAATATTAACATACCTTCACAAGAACCATCTTACTAAAATGCTTCCCACTCCAACAGTGGGAATCCCTCCATCATCATGCTATGGGAGGAAGTGGAGTTCAGTATCGGGAGAGACTCCAGCCCTTTGTGCTGGCCCTTTGTGTTCTTTCCTGGTGATATTGTCCCTTTTTTTAATATTCCAAGTAGGAAATAAATGTACTCCAAGAAGTTCCATAAAGTTCCATGCCCAACCTTAAAAATTGTAGATATAAATACTTCAGATACAATGAAGCATGTATTATTTATCTTTTCTATGTATAGCCATGTTTAGATCCAGGGTTTGGATTTGTTAAAAGCTTGACTTAATTAACCAAACAGAAAAGAAGCAAAGAAAAGCTATGATGTCAACGGCCATTTAAAGCCACCCTCTTGCTTACAGATATTCCTCTGCAATAAATAGTGAAGGGAGCATAGCAAGAAAGTTTTCTGCCCTTCAAATTCCATTATCATAGTAGACTAACCTATAAATATTGTTTTTGTTTTGTTTTGTTTTGTTTTTGAGATGGAGTCTCACTCTGTTGCCAGGTTGGAGTGCAGTGACGCGATCTCAGCTCACTGCAACCTCCACCTCCCAGGTTCAAGTGATTCTCCTGCCTTAGCCTCCCGAGTAGCTGGCACTACAGGTGTGCGCCACCACGCCCAGCTAATTTTTGTATTTTTAGTAGAGATAGGGTTTCATCATGTTGGCCAGGATGCTCTTGATCTCATGACCCTGAACCGCCTGCCTCGGCCTCCCAAAGTGCTGGGATTATAGGCATGAGCCACTCTGCCCGGCCAAATATTAGTGTTATACGAAAGAAAACCTCCTTCAAGAGGAAGAAGAAGAAAGGAGAAAGGATAATGGAGGAAGAAGAAGAAGAAAAAGAAGAAGAGGAAGAAGAAGAAGAAGAAGAAGAAGGAGGAGGAGGAGGAGGAGGAGGAGGAGGGAAGGAGGAAGAGGGGAGGAGGAGGAGGGGAGGAGGAGGAGGGGAGCAGGGGGAGAAGAAGGAGGAAGAGTAGGAGGAAGAAGGAGGTAGAAGCAGCCTGAACCTCAGGATGGTCCAATGATTAATCTATATATTCCTAAGTAATTTATGCTTGCCTCTGTCTTCATGTTACTTTGTTAAAAATCTGGTTATGTGACCAACTCCCTCACAAGATGACAAGCTCTGCAGATGAAGAGATGATGAGTTGGGTGATGGAGTAAGAGCTCACTATTTACTAGATTGTGACACTGAACCTCCGTACGCCTTATACACCTTATCTGTAAATGAGAATAATAATTTCACCCACTAAAGAGAATGCTGTGGAGCTTTGGTAAAATAATATATTTACATAAAACCTTGAAATAGCATCTGGAACATAATAATATATGCTTGACAAGTGTTAGAAATTTACAAGGAGAAAATTAAAATTTTCATGTGATCTTCTATTCTATCTCAGTATCAGCAGTAACTCTCTGCAGTCTGACATGGTCAGATCATATGCATGATATTTGTCCACAAAACTGATTATAGAAAAACAGAGCACTCAATAAATTGTAGTGTGACCTTGCTTAGAAATAGAGAAGCAGTTTACAGTGTCTACCAGCAATATCAACTAGTTGGATGACAACAGACTTGGCAAAGTGGACTCCACCAATCTTTTCTAAATGTTTGACCACATACTGGCACCAAAAGAGATAATGTTTTCACTGACCTCTATTAAACAGGAAATGGAATAAATTAAGTGATGTTTTCAGAAAGCTGAATTTATTCAAAGAACCATTCCTCATTCTGATTATTTATTTGTGACATTTTGATGTTGAAATGCCCTTTCTCTTAGAAACAATGGTGAGGTTAGGTGATAGCAGGCTTATTTGTTTCATTTGTGGCTTGCTTTGTTTTGTTTGATTGAATTTTAACAGTCTTACCTGATAACATAAAACATTAGCAATCTCTTTTTTTGGTCTCCACCTCCTCCCTTTTATTTTCTGAAATTATTCTGTTTTATGAAATCCCATGGGATTCGGGCAGAGTAGGACACTCTTGGAAGAATGTTTCCAGAATTCCAGGTCTTCTCTCCCATCTTACAGGCTCAGGAATCTGATTTGTTATTTCTGAGAGATGACATAATCATAATAATGATAATTAAACTATACTGAGTGGTTAGTCTGCATAAGATACTACGCTAGGTACATCACATTTTGTCCTCACTATTATCCTACAAGACAGGTTTCCCATAGTTACACAGCTAATTAGTAATGGAGCCATAATTCAATGTTAAGTCTGTCCTCTGAAACCTATGCTTTAACCACCACATTACATCACCTAATTATGGAACCCCAGGAATGTCCTTTTTAGTGACTGGAGTGAGAAATAGAACTTTCCTGTAGACCACATTTCTTAGGTATATGTTTTCTCCACATTTTCTACTTGGAGATAACCTACAAGGAGGATGTTAAAATTGTAGGCTTTTTGGTGAGCAATGACTTTGATATTTTGCATATAATATTTGGATACATTGGGTTGCAGATTATCCGAGAGCTGACATAACTCGAAGTATTCATATCTCAGCATAAGGTTAACAAGGGCAGAGATCTAAATATTCAAAATTCTTTGTTAAGATGTCTTCTGTACTTGGGTGCTTCTATGAGGAATTACTGACATCTGTTTTCGTTAGTTTTTTGCTTTTCTTCTCATATGCTAATGCCATAAATCTGTTTCTGACAAATCCCTCTTTGGTTCGAGAGTTAGTACCTTTGTGGTGACTTTTAATATGTCACTCTAATCCATTATAGAATGAGGAGGGAACACAGCATAGTAACACCCAGTCCAGGCTTAGAAAGTAGTCTGCTTTACCCCTGCCCTGTGGCCATGGTCAAGTTTCTTGGTCTCTCCAAACCATAATTTGCACATGTTTGGAAATGGTCATGGGACTACCTACTTCACAGGATTGGTAAAATGATCAAATGAGATAATATTAGGTTGGTGCAAAAATAATTATGGTCCTTGCCATTACTTTTAATATGTAAAACACACATAGAATGGTGTCTAGAGTGCACTCGGTAAATGACACCTCTTGCTGCCACTGCTGTTCCTATTGTTATTTATTCTCATATTACATTGTAACTCTCAGAAGAAAATCCTACACCCTCTATTTCCAATGCTTGAGAACATGCCACTGTTGTCCCTTTGGGCTGGTTACTTCCCTCTCTGAGGCTGCCTTGTCTTCTCAGGGAGGAATAGCACAGGTTTCCAGGTAGGTTGTGTATCAGCCTGTTGACTGCCTAGAGAATTTCTGAAGTCTTTTATTTCATCTTTTCTGTCTTTTTTTTTTTGTTCAAACTGTCAGTGTTTCTGCCGATAAAACATTCTCAAGAACCCTGTGGGTCTCCTGTGTATGTCTAGAGATTCACTCCCTTAGACCTTAGGCTCTTCCAGAGATCTTTCCTGGGTAATTCCATCTCTATCCCTGAAATTCTGGTTAGATAGCTGAGTCACACACTCAGCCTCTTCAGTCAGCTCTCCATGTTATTTGAATACTCTGATCTCATTTTTTTTTTTTTAGACAACGTCTCGCTCTGTCGCCCAGGCTGGAGTGCAGTGGCGCCATCTCGGGTTCCCACCATTCTCCTGCCTCAGCCTCCCAAGTAGCTGGGACCACAGGTGTCCACCACCATGCCCAGCTAATTTTTCTTCTATTTTTTTAGTAGAGATGGGGTTTCCCATGTTAGTCAGGATAGTCTTGATCTCCTGTCCTCCCAAAGTGCTGGGATTATAAGCGTGAGCCACCGCGCCCAGCCAAACACTCTGATCTCTTAATCCTTCCTAGGTGCTAGCAAAATAACCACTTGTGTTCTTGGCTTTCTCTCCAAGGCACTCGGTCCTGACATTGAATCACCTAATTTTAGTGTCTTGCAATCTGTTTTTTCACACAAACGGAAGAAGAAACAAGGTGACCTCATCAACACTTTGCTAAAAAAAATCTCCCCAGCTAAATACAAAGGAGCTTTATCACTTACCAGCTCTGCTTCTTACATAACTGCAAGATAAAATTCTGGTAAGTTTTCTGTCACTATACAACAAAGATTCCCTTTCTTCTGGTTCCCAATAACATGTTTCTCATTTCCTTTGGAGACCTCACCAACAACACTTTCAGCATTCATATTTCTACCAACACTTTGCCTGTGGTGATTCAGGTATTCTGTAAGACTATACAGACTTACTCTACCTTGCTCCTCACTTCCTTCTGAGCCCTCCACCAGCAGAGCCTTTAGCATCTATATTTCTACTAACAATCTATTCAGGAAAATCTAGGCTTTTTCTATCATGATCCTCAAATGTTTCTAGCCTCTACCGATTGTCCAATTCCAAAAACCAATTCTAGATTTCTTACAGGAGCACCACATTTGCAGGCACCAAAATCTATATGAGTTTTCTATTGTTGCTATGACAGATTAAACAGTGGATTAAACTAACACCAATTTATTGTCTTATACTTCTAAAGATCAAACATTGAACGTGAGTCTTACTAGGCCCAATTCAAAGTGCCAACAGAGCAGCATTCCTTTTGGAGTTTTGGACACTTGAAGAGGTTTTGGATACTCAAAGGAAGAATCCATTCCAAGCCATTTTCTGCTTCTTGAAGCTGCCCACATTTTCTGGTCCATGACTGCATGACTCTAACCTCTGCTTCCATTGTCACATCTTCTTCTCCAGCTCTGATCTTCCTGCCTGTCTCTTATAATAACCTTAGTGATTACTTTGGGTCCACCCAGATAATTCAAGATAATCTCCCCATCTCAAGGCCCTTATCTTAATCACATCCAAAGTACCATCTGCCATCTGATGCAACATATTCACAGGCTGCAGGGATAAGGACTTGGAAATCTTTAGGGACCATTATTCTGTCTACCACAAGTTGTAAGTGTTCTACACAAATTCTAGATACTAGAGTCTGATCAGGTGTATGACTGACAAATGTTTTCTCCCATTCAGTGGGTTGTCTTTTCACTTATGATAGTATTCTTCAATGCACCAAAAGTTTAATTTTGGTGATGAAGCCCAAGTTTTCATTTTTCTTTTGTTGACTTTGTTTTTGGGGTCATAATTATGAGTTTTATAGTACTGGCTCCTACATTTAGGTTTTTATATTCATTTTGAGTTAATGTTTTATATGGTGAGAGGCAGAAGCCCAATGATACTTTAATATCTCAGCATCATTTCTAGGAAAGACTATTTTTTTCCCATCAAATTATTTGTGCAGTCTTGACAAAAATCAACTGACTATAAATAAGAGAGTTTATTTTTGGACTCTCATGTGATTTCATTGATCCCCATGACTATATTTATGCCAGTACATCACAGTAGTGATTACTGTAGCTCTACAGCAAGTTTTGAAATCAGAAATATGATCCTCTAACTTGTTCTTTGACAAAATGTTTGATATTCTGTATTCCTTGTGTTGCCACATAAATTTGAGGATCCGGGTGTCAATTTCTAAAGAAAAGAAAAGCCAGCTGGAATCTTGAATGGTATTGCATTGGATCTATAGAAGAATTTGGAAAGTATTCCATCTTAACTAAATATTTCAATCCATGAACATGGAATGTTTTTTCATTTCTTTAGAAACTTCTTAATTTCTGTCAATAATTTCTTTAATCAGTGTATAAGCCATTTACTTCTTATGATGTTTTTCTCTATGTATTTAATTGTTTTTAATGATTCTTTTAGTGACATTATTTTAATTTTATATTATTCATTCCTAGTATATAGAGATACAATTAATTTTTGCACATTTGTTCAGCATCCTGCAATCTTGCTGAACTCATTTATTACATCTAATAGGATTTTCTTGATTAGCATTGTTTCCTTAGAATTTTCTATGTGCAAGATCATATCATTTGCAAATAGAGATGGTTTTGCTTCTTTTTTTCTATCTGGATACATTTTATTCCTTCTTCTTGCCCAAATACCTGAGCTAGAATCTGCTTCAATATTGAAGTAGCAAGAGTGGACATCCTCATTGGGTTTCCATTCTTGTAAAAAAAGCCTTTAGCCTCATAATATTGAGCATGAAACTATGTTTTCTTCATAGATGTTATTTATTATGATGATGAAGTTTCATTCTGTTTCTAGTCTGTTTAATGTTATATCATAAAATGGTACTGGATTTTGTCAAATGCTTTTTCTCCATTAATTGAGATTGTCCTTTTCATTAATTTAATTCATTTAATTAATTTTAATTAATTGGCTCTTGTCCTTTATTCTCTTAACCTAGTGTATTACGCTGATTGATTTTTGCATTTTAAACCAAACATGAACTCTAGGGAAAATTTAGCCAGGCAAAGTATATAACTCTTTTACTTTATATAGTGTGCAATTATTTTGTTGAGGATTTTTGCATCTATATACATAAAGGATACTGGTCTGTGCTATTCTTCTCCTGGAAATTTTTTGTCTTTTTTAGTAACATCATAATACTCATTTTATAGAATGGGTTGAAAAGTCTTCTTTCTGCTTCTATTTTCTGGAAGAGTTTGTGAGGGATAGCATTTCATTCATTGTATTCTTCAAGTGTTTTGTAGAATTCACCAGGGAAGATATCTGGTCCTGGAATTTTCTTTGTGAAATGTTTTTTGATTACTAATTCAACTATTTGTTACATGTCTATTCACATTTCCTATATTTTTTTGAGTCAGTTTTGATAGTTTGTGTATTTCTAGGAATTATCTATTTTATCTAGTTTGTCTAATCTGTTGACATAAAATTTTTCCTTTTTTTTCTTTTCTTTTTCTCTTCTCTTTTCTCTCTCTCTTTTTTTTTTTTTTTCTTTTTTTTTTTTTTTTTTTTTTCTGAGACAGCATTTCATTCTGTCACTCCATCACCCAGTCTGGAGTGCAGTGGTGTAATCACTGTTGCCTCAACTCAAACCCCTGGGTTCAAGCAATCCTCCCACTGCAGCCTCTCAAGTAGCTAGGACTACAGGTGTGTGTCACCATGCCCAGCTAATTTTTAATTTTTTGTAGAGACAAGGTCTCGCTATGTTGACCAGGCTGGTTTTGAACTCCTAACTTTAAGAAATCCTCCTGCCTCAGCCTCCCAAAGTATTGGGATTACTGGTATAACTTTTCATATTATTCCTTTGTAATTCTTTTTTGTTTCTATAAAGTCTATAGTTATATCCACTTTTTAAGTTTTATGTTAGTAATTTGAAAATTTTTGGCCAATCTAGCTAAAAGTTTGTCAAATTTTTGGTCTTCTTCAAATAACTAATTTTTATGTGCTTTTTTTCCCCCCTATTGTTCTATTTGTTATTTAGGAGTGTTTTTTTTTTTTAAATTTTCACACATATATAAACTTCCAAAATTTCCCTGTGTTATTGATTTATAATACTATTCTAGAGTATCTGAACAATATATTTTTGTATGAACTCAGTCCTTGTAAGTTTATTGAGATTTATTTTATATCCTAACATATGGTCTATCTTGTAGAATTTCCAATGCTCATTTAAGAAGAATTTATTCAGCTGTTGTTGGGTGGAGTGCTCTGTAGATACCTGTTATATCTAGTTGCTTTATAGCATTTTTCAAATCTTCCATTTCTCTGTTTATCTTCTCTCTAAATGTTCTATCCATTACTGAAAGTGTAATATTGAAATACCTATTATTGCTGAAATGCTGTTTTTCCTTTTAATTCTGTTAGTTTTTGCTTCACACATTTTGGAACTCTTCTCTTAAATGCCTATATGTTAGTAATTATTATATGTTCTTGATGCCTTAACCCTGATTTCTCCATCTCAATTCACTGGAAATGCTGGAGGGTTCTCAGCCTATTTTCTTAAATTTTCTTATTTTATCTACATGCTGTCTTTAGGTAAATATATTCAGTTTCATGGCTTTAAACGACATCTATATACCAATGACTCTGAACTTTATATCCCCAGTCCCAATCTCCCCAAATAATTCAGAGTCATATATTAAGCCTCTGTCTCATAGATATCTCACATATAACAGGCTCAAAACTGAACTTATGACTCACTCACCACCCAACTTGTTCCTCCCTCTGTTCTTTCCCATTTCAGAAAACGTCACCATCACCCAAGGGTATTCTCAAGCTTTAATTGTGTTGATCCCTCTCTTCCTCTGCCACCATAGCCAGTTCATCTATAAATTTTAATTCAAAACCATACCCTGAATCTACTCCTCACCACCTCTACTGCCACCACTCCCTCTGAGCCAACGTCATCTACCATCTCCACTACTGCAATAACCTCCTACCTGCTCTCACTGCTCCTACACTTGCCCTCTCCCAATCCAATAGTCACATAAAAATTATTTTGATCATAAGTCAAATCATATTGTTCCCTTGCTTATAATTTCCCAGCTGCTCCCTATTGCTTTGTACTTGGAATAAAATTCAACCTCTTCACAAAGCTGACAGCTCTTCTCATGAGTTAAACCTCATATTCTTCTCTGAGTTGGTCTCCTACCACTACCCACCTTCTTCTTTTTCTCAGATATGCTCATTTTCTTCTCATTTTAGGTCCTTCGCTCTTGCTGTTCCCCTGTCTTTGCTTGTTTGGCTCTTTTCATCATTATTGTTTCATAATAGTCTCTGCTTTAATATTGTCCCCCAGGAAATGTCTTTCCTGACCACCTAGTCTAAATTAGCTTCTCCCATTCACACACCAGATACTAACTTCCACAGCTCCATGTTCTATTTTCTTCACAGCACATCACATTTTTATTGTATTCATAGCAGTTCATCACTATCTGAAATAGCATATCCACTTACTGGGGTTTTTTTTGTTTGTTTTTTGTTTTGTTTTGTTTTGTTTGTTTTTTGTCTCTTTCCTCCCCACACCCTAATTATTGTAAGCTTCACGAGAGTATAGATTTTCCATTTGTTCAACTTGCATTTCCGAAGCCAAACCTACATAGTAGGTGCTCAGTAGATATTTGTGGTAAACATGGATTAATAAATCTAGGTTGTAGTAATGAATGGATTGTTTACTTGAGAGCCAATATCAGGACAAACATATTCCAACCATATTGTCTGTGTCTTTGCTCAGAAATCCAGAAAGTGTGGGTTGTATGTCCACGCCAAGAGCAAGGGCTGGAGTCATCCCAGAAGAGCCATAGGGACTGAGAGTGAAAGAGGAGTGGACTGACAAAACAGATTGAAGGTTGGATTTTCTGCCAGAAAAGGGGCAGGAGGAAGCAACAGACATGGACTGTAAACACAAAACAAGACTATAGTTACACTCACTGTGATCAAGTTGTACAGATTAAGCATGGATATGAAAAGAGCAACCAAAAATTATAAAAGTAAAATCATGAGGTTTAGGTATAGTGGAATAAGGAACAATGAATGTTCTCTCTAAAACATTATTTAATGCAATTTTAGTAATGACTTTACAAGTCATGAGAGAACTAAACTCTAAGGGAAAGATGTTAAAGGAAGCAGATGAAAATGATAGGTGTTAATATGCCAGAAACTCACAGGGATGTTGTAAGCATCTCTAACACATTTTCAACTTCTCTGAAGATGCTTCAGGTATTAAAAGACCCAGGATTATAATCATTTATTACATTAAGTATACACTTCTTGTAAGCCCACAAGCTCTAAAAAGATAAAGGCGAGGTCTAAAGGAATTTAAGATAAGAATCACTAGACCGTCGCCTAATGCAATTGAGCGAAGTTCCTTGTCTCCCAGGCTTCTTCATGCTTATCATTCAATAAGCACACACTTGAGGATCTATGACATTAGACACAAATGAAAGACATAATCTCGATATTCAAATGACTCACAGGTAAATAAACAATGAAAATAACCTGAGGAGTACAATCATAAAAGTAAAAATCTGGGAGCCGCAGGAGCATAATGCAAAAGCTCCATGCTTCTTAAGGTATTGATAATATTCAGGAAAGGAAATGCCTGCACTAATCTTGAAGGAAGAGTAGGAATTCTAGAGACAATAAGCCCTCTCAGGGTTTAGAGAAAAGGGATATCTAAATGTGTGGAGGAAGACGGCTTCCCAAAAGAGACAGAAATTTAATTTGACTTGAAGAATGAGTAGGATGTGCAGAGGCAGACAGATTAGTTTGCTAGGGCTGCCATGGAAATTATCACAAATGCATAGCTTGAAACAAAAATGTATTCCTTCACAGTTTGAGAAGCTAAGTCCAAAATCAAGCTGTCAGCAGAGCCTGCTACCTCCCAAGCCTCTAGTGAGACTCCTTCCTTGCCTCTTCTACCTTCTTGTGGGTGGTTGCCAGCAATCCTTGGCATTCCTTGGCTCAAGGTAGCATCACTCCAATTTCAGCTTCCATCTTCATATAATACTCTACTTTCTGTGTGTCTGCATGTCCCTGTTTCTGAATTTTTCTTATAAAGACAGTAGTCACTGGATTTAGAGCCCACCTTCAACCAGTATGATGTCATCTAAACTAATGACATCTGCAAAGACTCTATTTCCCAACACTCTGAGGCGTCAGATGAATATGAATGTTTGGGAGCAGGGGAGCACTATTCAACCTAATACATCAGATGATATGAAAGTATAATTCTCAATTCATGGACCACCCAGAGCTACTTCTGTGAGATTTGACACTCATAGGTATAAATTCAAAATATGTAACAAATGGTACAGTAAACACCCCTCATACACACACACACATCCTAAATAAGCTAAACTGTAAAACTAGTTATTAAGTTTTACAAGTTGTAGCATAAAGCATTTATTGTCCTAAAAATATCCAAAATGTTTGTTCTATTGGTGCTATCTTTTGTAGCACGACTGATACCTGTTGTCTGAGCCATATTTTGACATGGGGGAAATCACATCCAACTATTTTAGTGGCTTCCTCATTGAATCAATAGCTATTAGGTCACATTTTATCTAAAGTAGTAAAGATTTCCTCTTAAAACTGTCAATATTCATTCTTCTACTGAACCCTCTCAGTTTCTATGTAACCAATAATAATTGGGCAACAGCGATAGCCCAATTTATCAAAAAGGCTAAAATTTAAAATCAAAGTGTTGTAGATATATATATTTGATAATTTTACTATCGCTTAAGTTGTAACAATCATTCACTGGAATGTCATAGATATTAGGTCAAACCTTATTTGCTAAGAGGCAGTCAGGCTGTTGGCAATTAAGAGTATAGAGCCTATGGTCAGCAGCCTGCGGTCAAACCCTGGCTCTATAATTAAATCTTAAAAACTTTTCTCCACCTCAGGTTTCTCACCTGTAAAAGAAGATAATGATGATATTTGTCATATTCAGCCTAGTTAATTATGCATCTCAAAAAGTGCCTGAAATAGAGCAAGTGATACGTCAGTGTTAATGCTCATTTTATTAATAAACCTAATGCTTTTAATATCTGTAATAAGTCAGCTTTTTGTGGTTTTTAATGAATTCTTCCCATTAGTTGGAGATGAACTTCAACAGGATTGTTTAAAAGAGAGACCTAAAGCCTTGGCATCCCTCACCCCAAACCAGCCCCCGGCGCAGCTCTTCTTCATGTCCTATCCCAGAAGTGCTTCCGTGGCATGCTGGTGGAGCTCACGATGCCTAATTGGCACCTGAACAGGCCTCCCTGACTGCCCACTCGCTTAGTTGTCCATTCTTGGATCGCTCAGAGCCAACATCTTTGGCTTGGTAATAAAGCCTTTGTACTAAAAATAGCTGTATGAGGGGAACTTTAGGGAAACAGTAGCAACGGGGAGCAGTCACAGATGCAAGTGGTCATGTGGCATTTCCCACTGGGGGACGACTGAAATCACCAAGGGGACCTTCTCTGTCACCAGGGTTGAGGATCCTCTGGTCTGGGGCTCCATTGGATTGGGTGGCAGATGCCAGAATTATTCCCAGGTGCTGTCCACCATGGCTTGATTAATCTGGACAATAATATGCGCAGGGTTCAAAGCAGCCCATCAGGATCTTAGGTAAGCCAATACTGTTGCCCAGGAAGTGGGGTTTCTAGAAGCTAATGACATTGTGAATGATCAACCAGAATAGACGCTAGTTGTGGTGCTGGAACACCATCCTGGCAGCCGCTACTGTAATTGAAAGCAACTTGCTAGTCACCCTATCATGGTTATGACCAGGATGTCCAACGGATGAGCTAGGTGGGTCTGGGTCTGGGTTCTCAGATATCTTAATATATCAAAGCCCATGTTGAATATCCAAGAGGGGGCCTGTAGTGTGCGATGTATTTTAACTGTACTTCACCACAAAACTTTTCTTTTGTTAAAGAATCTCTTGGAATTCATATTCTATAAAATTCATTTTGTTAGATACTGGTGTAATAGAAAGAACGCAGGTTTGGGAGACATTTGGGTCTCAATTTTACTTTTATCTCCATCACATACCAGAAATATGGCCTCAGACATACTACTTGCTCTCTCTAACCCTCACTTTCATTTCATTTGTAAAAGGGGAATAATAAGATTCAGTTTTTACAAGTTATTATTAAAGCATAAGACTCAGAGAGAAAGAAAACTTTCAGGGATTGTATCAAAGGCAGTTTTGCTCTTCCTCAGTTTGCTCATCCTCTCTCCAGAGACTATACTTTCCAGGCTCCCTTGTCTCTAGTTCTGGTGCATGGAAAGTGGGTGTCTAGTGATGACTCCACTTCCAAACCAGGACCATGAAACCCTCCTATAAGCAACACAATCTTCTATCCTCAACCCCCAAGACCCAATGATTGGATGTAGTGGGTTCTGTCAGGGCAGAACCCTAAGGAGGAAGGAATATATCAGTCCTTTGACTCACTTCTTGAAAGGAAACCTCCCAGCCAAGAGTGCCCACTCAGGCAATGCATTGGCAAGAAATAAACATGCATTGTTTTGCACCACTGATATTTTGAGAGGCTTTGTGATATTCCTCTGGTATGGATGGAAATCCCAGGGTACAATGCTGGGTAAATAGGTGTAATAGGTGGTAGATGCTGTGGTTGCTATTGAGATTACCATTGTTGTTGTTGTTGTTGTTGTTGTTGTTGCAGAAATACACTCAGAAAGAAACAGATTCTTGCGATTCTGCCAAAATGTCATGGAAGTTGAATTCCCAAATACATTTGTATCTCTCAATGGGTTTAACAACTCTGTGTTGTATGACTGGGAAGTACTGATTAGTCAGCTTGGGCTGCCATAACAAAGCATCACAGCTTGCCCGGCTTAAAAAACAGAGGCTCATTTTCTTACAGCGCTGGAGGTTGGAAGTTCAAGATCAAGATGTCAATGGTCTTGGTGTTATAGGTGACCATCTTCTCCCCATGTCTTCATGTGTGTATTTTAGGAAAACACAGTTCAGTCCAAAACAATCACTAGCCTTCGACACTGTCTTCAAAGAGTTAAAGAAAACTTGTCAGATAACAGCCTCGTTTTCTTAGTCTGTTTTCTGTTGCTGATGACAGAATACCTAAAACTGAATACTTTATAAAGAATAGCAATTTATTTATTGAGTTATGGAGACTAAAAAGCTCAAGGTCCAGGGGCCACATCTGGTGAGAGCCTTCTTGTCAATAGGGATCTTCTTCAGAGTCCTGAGGTGGTGCAGGGTATATCATGGAGAGGGAGCCGAGCGTGCTAACACGCTAGCTCAGGTTCCTCTTCCTCTTCTTACAAAGCCACCAGGCCCACCCCCATAATTATTCATGACCCAATCACCTCTTAAACACTCCACCTCTCAATACTGCCACATTGCAGATTAAGTTTCAGCATGAGCTTTGGAGGGCACAAATATTCAAACCATAGCACTTACACTCTTATGAGTGTTGATACATCAGCCAGCATTTCTACTTGAACTTATTCTACAAATGTCAGTTTTACTCTCTCTATGCGGAAACACTGCTTTATTGTGGGATAAGGGAAAAAATAGCTGTAGCAAATATAATTGGTTTTCCCCTTAGTTATTCAACTAAAATTCATGTGATGTATTCATTAAACGTGAAAGGAAGTGAATTTCAGACAAAATTCCTACTGAGCAGAAGATAAAGCAAACCCCCCATTATAATTCAGTTAACCTTTAATTATTGTGTTCCATCCCATGTGGATACATGGCAGGCACTTATTCAGAGGAAAAACAGTATCTCTGGCATTCTGGTAGATTTTTAGAAGCCTATCTAGAAAGCAGTTTTTTAAATATATTTTTCAGTTTCCAAAATTATTGGAAAGCTGGAAAGCAGGCTGGAAAGAATAATGAAAGTGTGTATTGCCTTTAGAAATGGTTACATTCTAGAAAAAATAACTCATCAAGTAGATGAGTTAAGATCAGTAGAATTTATTTTAAAGGCACCAGGAGGATTCCTCATTGAACACGAAGCTACTGTATATATTGTTATAGAGTACACACTCATCCTGTGGTTTTACTCCCCCAGTCTCCTGATGCTGTTTCAGCAGGGATATCTTCATTTATCTAGCAACTGCAAGGAACAGCCCTCACCAGTAAGTAAAACCTTGAACTCACTGCTGCCTGATCACTCCCAAAGTCTCATTCGGAAAAAAGACAGATTTAAGAAGGATTGCCTGAGGGCCTTGTAGTCTTTTTGTTCCTCTCATCTCGGTGCTCTCAAAGTCTTTCTTGGATTAAGCCAGGCAAACAGAACCCTTCTCACCTGGACCATATTCTTTCGCTCCCATCCTGTAAAGTACAAAAGAAGCTATGGCCTCACATCGAAGCTTCAAAGAGAAACTGGGCGGGCTTGGAACATGCCCTGGGGTGAAGATTTTGGTGTGGGCCAGCAACGATGCAATGTTACATGTATTTACTGAGAGCATATTATCTGCTCTGCAAACTTTTGGCTTCATAGCATCCAGGATTTCCATGGACAGGTTATTAACTTTACAAAAGCAAGTTTTATGTGCCTCATTCACTGGGCTTTCTCCAATGCATATCACAAGGCTTCAATAAATATCTTATTCACTCTCCACAACAACCCTGAGAGGTCATTATCTTTATTTCAGGGAAGAGGAAAATAAGGCTCAGAGAGGTAGAGACTTACCTGGGTTCCACCTCTAGTGAGAGGCAGACAGGAGACCAAGCCCAAGTCCGGCACCACCCTGAGATTCAAGCAAGGGCAGGGCCCCTGCCCCAGACCTGGCTCTGCAGGGACCCCACACTTTGTAGTGTCATTTTCCTTGAATATTTCGACATCCTCCTACAGTTCCTGGGGCTGGCTGGGACAGGCAGTGCCTTCTAGCAGTTATCCCTTACCTGTGCGTGTCCTTCATAAGCCCTGGTCTCATCTCTCCTCTTTGGGATGCTCCTGATGTTACCAAGTAATCAATGGGCTCACTGTCCAGTGTGCACAGAAGCCAACTCTGTCTTTACTAAACAACAAAAATTAACTGGGTGTGGTAGTGGGTGCCTGTAATCTCAGCTACTCTGGAGGCTGAGACGGGAGAATTGCTTGAACCCAGGAGGCAGAGGTTCCAGCGAGCCAAGATCATGCCATTGTACTCCACCCTAGGTGACAGAGAGAGACTCTGTCTCAAAAATTAAAAATAAAAAATAAAAAATAAAATAAAGTAAGGATCAGTTTGCATCTGAAATAAGAGAACTGGATGGGACAGAAACTAAGTTCATTGCATCTGGAGGATTTATACATATCTCCTTCTCCTTTGTGTGTAGAATTCTTCACAAGGTCAACTATTTATAATGGAATGTTTACAAAAGTAAACAGTTCATCAAAATTGGTTTAATTACTGTATTAGTCCGTTTTCACACTGCCATAAAGAAACACCAGAGACTGGGTAATTTATAAACGAAAGAGAATTAATGGATTCACAGTTCCACATGGCATGTGAGGCCTCAGGAAACTTACAATCAATCATGGCAGAAGGAGAAG
The DNA here is from genome assembly GCF_008728515.1 of Papio anubis. Taxonomy (NCBI): domain Eukaryota; kingdom Metazoa; phylum Chordata; class Mammalia; order Primates; family Cercopithecidae; genus Papio; species Papio anubis. The sequence continues at coordinate 8,044,094 of NC_044985.1, forward strand.
GGGAAGCAAGGACCTTCTTACCTGGTGGCAGGAGAGAGAAGTGCAAGCAGGAGAAATGCCAGATGTTTATAAAATCATCATGGCTCACGCCTGTAATCCCAGCACTTTGGGAGGCCGAGACAGGCAGATCACGAGGTCAGGAGATCGAGACCATCCTGGCTAACACGGTGAAACTCCGTCTCTACTAAAAAAATACAAAAAACAAACCGGGCGAGGTGGCGGGCGCCTGTAGTCCCAGCTACTCGGGAGGCTGAGGCAGGAGAATGGCGTGAACCCGGGAGGCGGAGCTTGCAGTGAGCCGAGATCCGGCCACAGCACTCCAGCCTGGGCGACAGAGCGAGACTCCGTCTCAAAACAAAAAACAAAAAAACAAACATCAGATCTCATGAGAACTCACTCACTATTACGAGGACAGCATGGGGGAAACCCCCTCCATGATCTAACCACCTCCTGCCAGGTCTCTCCCTAGACACGTGGGGATTATGGGGATTACAATTCAAGATGAGATTTGGGTGGGGACCCAGCCAAACCATATCAATGAGTTACAATATGCTTTGATTATCATCACTCTTTGAGACCAGCCTGCGGGGCACGACACTTGCTGCTATCAGATACACAGTAGTGACAAGATGCAGGGTGACTCAGTCTCATTGGTCCACCTGTCCTAGCCTCAAGCTCATTAGGCTTTTGGTTTTAACCGGTCTCAGGTGTGCAGTGCCTGTGGGTCTGGCAGCACTGTCTGGTGTAGAGTTAGGAATTGGATCACTGTTAAAGACCCAGGCATTTTCTCCTATTAAACTACAAAAACCTCTGGATGAAAGGCCACATGAAGCTTTATGTGTCATTAGCATCTTGAGGGATGCTTGTTTACATATATCCTCTCAGGTGAAAAAACTGAATTTAATACTGGTGAAAAGCAAAAAGAAGTGTAAAAGGGGAATTAAAACTGTGGGAAGAGAAGGAGTTCCAAGGACCAACCTCGTCTGCTTTGTACCTTTGCCTTCAGAATCTGACTCTAGACAAAAAAATTGGCTTAAAAGAAGTAACTTTTCAAAACTTGTTCTTTTCACCCCCAAATCAAAAATTAAAGTGAACTGATTGATATATTCTACTTTGCCTTTGGGTATGACCATCAAAACAACATAATTTCAGGGTTTGTTTTTTGTTTTATGTGTTTTAAGAATCCAAAGAATGAATTGGAATAAAGTGATTAACTCTTTGCTAAGTCTTGATCAATTGCCCTTCAGAATAAAAAGATATCAAATGATAAGCTATTCTTAATTAAAGTGAATGAATAGAATTGATTTAATAAAAGCAAATGTTGTTTAATGACTGTGGGAGATTGTGTTCAGGGCAGAAAACTGACATTTTGCCTTAATCGATGCACATTTTATTAAAATCAATGTGGTCTATTACATAAGGCCTATTGAAAGTAACTTTAATAAAGTCCAATCTATAAAAAGTAACCAACTCTAATTCAATTGAAATTTAACCTGATGGTAACTACAATGTTCATCCAACATATGTTTATTGAGTTCTTACTATGTACTAGACACTGAGGAAGTGTCAATGAAAAGTCACTTTTTCCTTCCCTTAAGGTACACAGTGTAGGATAAGTAGCTTACAATTTTGAGTTAGATTCAAGTGCACCTTGACTTGTAGTATTTCGCTTACATTTTAAAGAATTATTTTTGTTACATTTTAAATAAAACTTCAACTTAGGGAAAAAAGCAATGCTAATGTTCAAAGGGAGTTTTTGGTATTGAAAAAAAAAAATGGCTACTGATGCCTCACAGTATGCATAGCTTTTTCTCTCTTGGGTTTTCCTCTCTTATGATAAAATGGAGATTTTCAGCCATGTCTGTATTCTACATTTCCTTCCAAAAGGCTCAGATGCCCACCTCCAGGAAGCAGGTGGGGTGGTACAGCCTGCTCTTAGTCTCTTGCTTTCTTCTTGATCGTGACTGCCCATTAAAACTTCTGTTTCCCTGATCCTGATTCTTGATTCTTATTGATATTGAATTTCACTCTACTACATTTGCTTTTAACGTAAGATGCTTTGAAGCTGTTAAGGAACAAAGTGAAATATAACTTTAAAAAAAAAAAGTTTTTAACTATTTGAGGGCTAAAACAATATAGTCCTTATTTCCCTAGGGTACTTTGCTCAGCTTGTGTGATGTAACAGATAAGCATTAAATTCTTCTTATCTCAAATTCAGTAGATAACTTTATTCATTAACTCCAATAGTATATACTGAGCACCTCCTATGTTCCAGGATTGCTTAGTGCTAAGGTTATAAACAGGAGTTAGACTGCAGTTGTTCAGGGTAGGCTAATTACTATAACAACAAAAACAAAAACAAATCTCAGAGGTCACATATAACCAAAGCTCATTGCTCACAGTCCTAAGCTGGAGGTGTCTATGTTTCATTATGCTTAGTCTTCAAAGTGGCCCTGGGTATCAACATCCAGTTGAAAGATGAGGATGAAAAAACAGTGTGGAGGCTCCTGTGAGAAGGGGTTTTAGGGCCAGCTCTGAAAGGCCAGCCACCTCCACCCACATTCCAGAGGCCAGAGTTTGATCCCAAAGTTGCACCTAACTTCAACAGGTATTTGTTGACAGGGACTGGGAAATGTCTGACTGAATGACCAGGAAAAGAAAGAAGAGGGGCTTGATGAGCTTCAGGCACTATATCCCTCGTGGTCCAACCCTCTGAGCTCCTTGAAGCACACTCACTCCCTCCTGCTGGAGACAATGCAAAGACTCAGACAGGCCCTGTATCCAGCCCAGGTGCAGGCTCTCCAGATGCTATATGGCTTCTTATGATCCAGTGGAGAGTCACTTGCCCTCCACAGATACATACACACTTAATAAGCAATGGTGGGCCAGGGTCAGGAAAACGACAATAAAAATTCCTCGTCTGAACATAAAAGAATGGAGGGCACACAGAAGTTACTGACCCAGGCATGAGACCCAGCTGATTCACAGGGCATGGCAGCTGCTTGACTAGGCTTTAATATTGTCTTGTGGTAGGAATACTTCTGTCCCTATCCCGCCATTCTCCTTGTCATATCTGAAGAGGGTTGAGGGGGTATGTCTTCCTTGGGAACTGGACCACTTCCCCATCCTTCTTCTTGCTGCATCAAATGTGTGTCCTAGAGATCAAACATGCAAAGGAGTTTTTAATTGGGGGAGGGAGATTGTTTCATTTTGTATTTTCCAGGATTACAATTTTGTTGGAAATAAAATTTCTTCAAAAGTGCATTTAGATTCTGATCTATTTAATTCCAGTTTACTCATGCACCTCTCACTATGCCCAAAGCTCTTTCTGAGATAGTTTAAATCCTGTCTATCTCAGTCATCTCAGGATGCTGTAATAAACACCACAGACAGGGCAGTTTAAGCAACAGACATGTGCTAACATTTGCTTCTCACAGTTCTGGAGGCTGGGAAGTTCAATATCAAGATGTCAGCCGATTATGTTCCTGGCGGAGATTCACTTTCTGGTTTGCCAACAGTTGCCTTCTTGCTGTGTCCTCAGTGGTTGAGAGAGGGATCATCCTTCTCATGTCTCCTTTGCAAGGTTACTCATCCCATCATGAAAACTCCATCCTCATTATCTACTTACCTCCAAAAGGCCCCACCTCCAAATACTATCACACTGGGTATTAGGACTTTCACATATGAATTTGGAGGGATGCAAACATACAGTCCCATAGAATTGTCTTTCTTCTATACATCATGATCCCAAACCCCATGCTTCTGCACCAAAAGCAGGCAGTGATCAGTTTCCCTGATGGAATCAGGGGAAACTTCTCAGAATAGGTAAGGCTTGAGATTTGTGTTGAAAAATCCATGATGTTCACCAAGTATATGGAAAGGGAAAAAGAGAAAGGTGTGACTGTGTAGCACATCCAGCAGGTTAGGGAAATTCTAAGTATTCTGGCAACTCCAGAGTAGGAGGTTCCCAGGCACAGTTTCCAGGACTATGACTGAAAAGACCATCATGTGCCAGATCATACAAGGTCTTATTGGCTTCGTTGGAAGTTTGGCTTACAGGCAGTGGCGAGTCTCTGAAGAACTTTAAGCAGAGAGTGACAGGATCAAAGTAGAGGCAGGGCTGAAAGAAGAACTACTCAGTGGCAGTCACCATAGTTGGGGCGTGATGTAATGAAGACCTGACGAAGGCAGAAGCTGTGGGATGCAGGGGAGAGTTTGCACGCAGTAAGTGTTAGGATGGAGATTCAGGGATTGCAGACAAGGAGGAGGGACTGTCCTCACTGCACTCAGAGATTTGTCAGATTTCATGCCTTCCTCACTCCTGGAAGCCAATGACCGCATGAAGAAATGGGAACAGGCTTCAGTTGGCTAGGTCTCTCCAGTGATTCTGTCTATGAATCCGGAGTGAAAGCCCAAGCTCAGCTCAGTAGGTAAACAGATTCCTGACCCTATAGAGAAAGGGCCCATGGAAATGAGTAAGCAAATTTAAAACTGTAGATTCCACCAGTGCAAATGGTGTAGGAAGCCGAACCCCTCATCCCCTTTAAATAGGACACCATCCACTTGCCACTGCAAGGTAGAGAGAGTGAGAGAGCAAGATAGTGAGAGAAAACATATATGATTTTACATGCAAACTCAGGAAGTCAACCATTAGCTTATTGAAAGTTAACACTTTTCCAGATATTATTTAATCATCATCAGCTTCTTAATTCTGCTTCACCAAAATACAAAAGCAAACACAGGAGTTTTTTGCCCTTGTGGCTGTCTTTAATTCAATTTTAACACAATGCACCTTACAGTATTTGGAATTGCACCTAATTAAAGCATTGAAATAAAGGTACATTGTGAATCTCATCTTTGCCAGGTTTGTTTCACTGGTTTGCTAGTGGTAAAAATACTCTTTTTGAAAAAGTTGACCATCTTCAACCTGTCTTCCTTGCTAACTACAAGTGATATTGACATTGCATGTTCTCATTTCTTTGTGGGATCTAAAAATCAAAACAATGGAACTGATGGACATAGAGAGTAGAAGGATGATTACCAGAGGCTGGGAAGGGTAGTTGGGGGCTGGGGACTAAGTGGGAATGGTTAATAGGTACAAAAAATAATAATTAGAAAGAATGAATAAGACCTACTATTTGATAGCACAACAAGGTAACTATAGTCAATAATAACTGAATTGTGCATTTTAAATAACTAAAAGCATGCAATTGGATTATTTGTAACAGAAAGAATAAATGTTTTTCTTTTTGGAAAATCCCATTCTCCATGATGTGATTAAAATGCATTACATGCCTATATTGAAACATCTCATGTACCCCATAAATATATAGGCCTACTATGTACCCACAAAAATTAAAAACTAAAAAAAGAAGAAAAAAACCCAAATGAAATATGAAATATTAAGTTGTAGTATTGGAGCCTTTCTCAGAACAGTACCCTCAGGGTAGGTAGAGCAAAACTGGAGAGTGAGCATTAGATGACAGAAAGAACACCAGTTTTCCATCCTGGAGTCAAACTGTTGGTCTTCCACTTCCTAACTGGGCTTCAACAAATTGCTTAACCTTTCCAAGTTTTCATCTATAAAACATGGCAGAGAAGACAGCAATGAAGGAAATGTGCAGGGCTATGCCTGCCTGGATTGTCACAACGCTCAGTAATGGCAGACCTAGAGTTGTTGGTGAGCTTCAAGTTCTGAGATAAGATGTAGACATCAGTTACACCTAGTAAAGTATAAAGCCGGGGATGCTGGTAAGAAATGGATCCTGTTATTTGAATGACTCAGTAAACTCACAACCAGCTCCACTGACCCAACTTCCAGGGTAGCATCCTACTTGAGATAAGTGGTTTGACGGACTCAAAACACTGTTCTTCCTCAATTCTAAGGCATAGATATCTGATCACATGTTAATATATCTGAAATCTATATACATACATCTTATTATTGATTTACAATTAATAAATGTTGTAGTCCCACACCCCACCCCCACTCCAGAATGCTATCATGACATTGATGGAGTGGTTTCCAACCAAAGACATTTTGAAAAAGGGTAAATAAGATTTACCATGCAAGGCAAGAAAAACCAGTCCTTACCTGTTTTCAGCATATCTTAAAATTCAGGGCATCCAAGCTCACATGGTGTCTAAACCTTTTACAGTAGGCGTGCATGATCAAAGTGCCCAAATGAAGTCAGAGGTGCCTCTTAATATTTGGTTCGTGGGTTGAACGCCCCTATGCCTTCACTCCAGCATTGCATTTTTCCTGGAATGCCTGTCTCATTTTACGCTGACAAGTACCTGTTCATGTTTCAAGCTTCATCTCAGCTTCATCTTCTCTGAAGTCTTTTCTTTTCTCCTTTTTGTGGAGAACAGGGTCTTGTTATATTGCCCAGGTAGGTCTCGAACTCCTGGGCTCAAGCTATCCCCCTGCCTCTGCCTCCCTAAGAGCTGGGATTACAGGTGTGAGCCACTGCACCAGGCCAAGCCTTTTCTGATATGGACAATGCTTACCCACAAATCGAAATCACAGCTGCCTCCTCTTTGTTTCTCTTTGCCCCATGAGCTATTAGTTCTGGAGGGTCCCTGTTATTTCTTTGCATCTGCTTGTTTACACATGAGTTACCTATTTCCCATCCCTCACCCCTTCGGGCAAGCACTGTTCGTGTCTCGTTCCCCTCCCATACCTGAACGCTTACTTAGAACATAGTAGATATTCAAGTTCTCTTGAACAAATTAATAAATACCCTCCATACTAGTCTTTGCATGTAAGAAACTCTATGAAGAACTCAGCTTTCAGAGTAACATAAAAGTAATTTGTAATCTAAAAATTCAAGTTGGAAGAGGAATCCCTTAGTAGTACAAATTTAAAGCTGGGGAGCTTCTAAAATGCATGTCACTATGAAGTGGCTGAACGCTAAACTGTCAGTCCCTTTTCTCCTGTAAGTTTTCTGGCTGTGTGGTTTATTTGGATTTCCTTATTAACCTGTATTTCCCTCATACACCAGGCCGAAGTTCAATCTCTACAGAGTTCCTCCTATTCTTCCTGTATGAATCAAACCGCGGATGCTCATCTTGTTGTCAAATTCACCTGACAGATAGATTTGCTACAACAAATGAAAACACTAAATAAGCAGCTCCCATCTATTTTTTATGGCTGACATTCATTCCCAGCAAATAGCAAATGTTATCCCAGGATGAAAGCATCTATAATTCCTGAAGTTTTTATTTTGCTATAAATCATAGTGAATATTTCCATTGTGAGACTTTTTTAAAATGTAAAGCAAAAGTTAAAATACATGTATTCTTTAAATTCCTTAGAAAGCATCACAACAAAGTTTTGTTCCAGAAAGAACTACAGTGAAGATGGCCATGGAGAACATAGAAGGGTTGGAAATAATCACCAGAAATACATAACCTAATTATACTTTATAAATAAATATATATGCATGTATACATATATAGATAGATAGATGCAATCAAGAGTTTAAAGACAAGGTGCTTAATTACAGATGCCTCTTCTCCTGTCACTTTCAGACTTTTGTTTTCACCACACTCCAAGGTCATCACTACAACTGTCAGAATTTCTGAACCTAAGACATTAGAGCAGCAGTTGTCAGAGGCTCAAAAACTCACCTGCCATTCAGACACTCCTCCCAGGGTAAACTTGACGAGAAGAGCCAGGGCAAACAGAAAAGAATTCTGGGAGAAGAGGTAATGACAACAGCAAGAGCTAACAGTTACAAAAGTCTTCTCATACATTATCTCGTTAATCTTCATGATTGCTTATAGGAACAGGTACTCTGATTAGTACCACTTTATAGATGAAAAATCAAGACTGACAATGATTAAGTACCTTGCTCCAAATCACACAGCTAGTAAGTGACAGAGGACCTGAAAGTGGTTGACTTTCAGTTTAGATTGAAGCCCAACAAAGACAAAAAATTTGAAAGGTCCTATGGAATTTTCCTTCTTCATCTTTAGATTGGAATGAAGGAGAGAAAAGGGTAATGGTCATCTATTTGGGCAAATTATCTCCTGGTTAGAGTCGTTTCTATCCGTCAGCATTTCTGGAGGTCCAACAAAGTTCCACCTGCCTGTACTGTGACTGATCAGCTGACCACAGTACTGGAAGGTCGTGCTATCACATCCTCCATGTTTCCTCAGGATAGCTTTGGTCTCTACAATTGAGTACTGTATCTATGTTCACCTGAACCAGATGTGACTAAAAATTTGTCATAATTCCAATTTCTTTCAACCTCTCTCAATTCCAAAAATTCCTAAAAGTTAGATTATAAGAGGATTATAATTTCGAAATGTCATGTTTGTAAGTATTGCATAAATTATGCATTGCCTTCCCCGGAGATGCCACTTGTACGATTTCTCAAGCACCACCTACTATGTTCCAGTTACTTGTGCAAGGATGTCTGTATGCATTTTCTCACTCCATCATGACAAAATACCTACAGGGGGTGTTATTAGTCTATTTTATATATGAAAAGAGCTTTAAAACTGGAGATCAAATAAAGTGCCCAAGGTCATAGAGGCATTAGGAGGCAGAACCAAAGTTTCATCATAGGTCTGACAGCCTATACAATACAAGACACTCTCACTTCCTGCACCCTAAATGAGACTAATGCAAACTACTCAACAAAAGACTCCGAAGTGGACTTTTCAGCACTTTCTCTCCACTTGTTTTCTGCTTTTGTTTTGCTGTTTTTTGGTGGTTTTTTTTTTTTCTTTTTTTGCGTTTTACTTGAAAACATCTCACATAAAAGCATCCTCTGATTTTTTTTCCCTGAGAGATGCTGAATAAACAGTTTTGATGATGTGTGGCCACAATTGCAAACTTGTCAGGATCCAGTTATTAATCTGATACTTAGGTATTTATTGCTGTCATAAGACTCTGCAAAATGGCTTTGAAAAATTGTCCTGACTCATGGTTCCTATCCCAGGCTTTATCAAATGCACATTTTTTTAATATAATGCGGGTGCCATGAGGTTTCAGGCACATTGCATTCATATTCAATAACACTCTATAATCCTGAAAATAAAATACTGGGTTACTTTTAGGAAAAAATCCTTCCTGTCTATATTTTTTATTCTAAAACCATAAATCATCTATGAGATGAATGTGGCATATCCTAAATAGGAGAGATAGTTAAAGAGTTTAGAAAAGGAAAAAATGGTCAAACATCAAAATAAAAATTAAGATTTTACTACATTACATACAAAATGCAAGCCATCATGTGAAAGTTTGGCAATTAATGCTGGAATATTTTATTCCAGTGAAGACTCCTCTGAACCCACATCTAATTACTAGGACATCCACTGAGAAGTTTTTGAATAACACAACAGTACTCAAGATCATTTCTATTTTCATTTATCAACATAAAATGTGTGGAGCTCCTAACTCTCAGGCTTTAGGGGATGTTTATATGGAGCCAAAACTGTTGTCATGACAATTCAGATAAATTATGTAACTTGAAACAATGAATTGACTCATAGCTATGGAAGTTTTCCCAGGTAGATTTCAAACACAGTCTCTAAAATGATCCTCCTCATGTCTATTATCTCCTTTCTCCCACCCATTACACCAATTATTCCCAACTGCTGGGAAGAGAGGTGAAGAGTACCCTTCCCTGCCATTGGCCAAATATTCTGTTTTGTTTTGTTTTGTGTTCAGAGATTTCAATCAAACCCTCAGGAACCCATGCCCTGGCAAGGCCCATGCCCTGGTGAATTCAGAATTTTAGCAATGGGCACAATGATTGTTAAATGACTGTAAGCTCCAGTACTCTGAGCCCCAAACCAGAACTTTCTCTCATCCATCTTCTCCCACAACTCTAAAGACAGCCCCAAAGTGAGGCCACTAAAAGAAAAAGTCACCTGATAAGATGCCTTATTATTTCAACATCTCCACAAAAGTCCAACAGCTGGTGAATTCCTAAAGGAAGGAACAGAGAAGGAGGGGGCATCAAGTAGAAGTTGTTGACAATAACGCACATGGATGAAGAAAGAGGATAGTCAATGGTATAGATTGAAGAGGATGAGAAAACGAAAAGCACCATTATGCATTGCACACCTACAACGTACCTGGTACTGAGCCACAAGAATTCCATAAGGCAAGGCTCTAACCTTGGCGCTATTGGCATTTAGACTGAATTACTCTTTGCTTTGGGATCTACACTATGCATTAAAAGGTATTTAGTAGCATCCTTGGCTTCCTCCTACTAGATATCAGTAGTCCCACCTCATCCCAAGTTTTAACAATCAAAAATGTTTTCAAACATTGCCAAAGATCCCTTAAGGACAAAACAGGCCTTAGTTTAAAACTAATGCCATAGGTATACCAATGAATCTCAACCCTGCCCGTGAGGAAGGCATTACCATGCTTGTTTTACCAGGGAAGAAGTAATAGAAACAGTGAACCCTTCTATAGAGCTAATTATGAGGCAGCCATGCTTACATATACACTCACCTATCACCTATTATATATAAATCCCCATGGGTTTATATATGACAGTTAGTATTATCCCCATTTTACAGTTGAGGAAGCTAAGGCACAAAGCTGGTCAAATCCTGCTTGAGGTTCACACCCAAGCAGTGGACCTTCCTCGATGAGGTAGTCGCCTCCTGTGACTTGCCCAGGGTTGGTCCCACTGTAGGAGATAGGAAATTCTGCTCCAAGGCCATGCTCCTTCCACCACCTAAAGCTGTTCCTGAAACAGAGCAAGGCATGGTAGAATGTAGGATGACGCTGTACTCACAGGTATGACTCTGAAACACCTGGGTTTCTAATGAGAAAGAACAGTATCTTCCACTTTGAAAACCAAATCTACAACATGCTCACATGGAGTCCACCAGGCTTACGAAGCAGTCTGTATCCTTCCTAGGGAATGATAGGCAAGTCTTCTCGAGGAAACACTTTCTAAGCATCCTTCCAACATGAACACTCTCAGCCCTCTTTGCTCACCCATCTCAAAGAATGTATTCTACCATAGACTATCGACAAAGATAGTAAACCTTTACAGTTGTATCCTAACTGCCTCTTTGTTTAATATAGAAGCAGAAAATTTGATTGAATTAATCAATTTGTAATTAAAAATTAACCTATAGACAAGAAAGATTATTTGCTAAATGTTCAGACTCTTGAGTAAGAAAAACTCTGGTTCAAATCCTAGCTTCCCTATTCACCAGCTCTGGAAGTGAAGAATTCTCGTGTCATCAGATAGGGATAACAAGCCCCACCTCTTAGAGTTCACAATAGGCAATATAAAGCCCCTATCAAGGGACTGGGAGGTCGAGGTCTTTGTGGTTTAATGAGGAAAAGAAAGACGAGGGGTTAGCTGGTGAAACAGAATGTCGGGCTTTCTTCTCACAACCATCTTTCCTCACCAAGACAGAATGAGATGAAGTTGAATCCACTGGGCTGGTGATTAGCAGAATCCAGACCAATTGCAGCATCTTCTCTCTCCTCTGAAGGGAAGTAACATATTGATTCTGCTTTGAAAAATCAAGATCTCACTTCAGGGAACATAACTTTCTTTCTTTTGCTCACAAAGAAACAACGCCAAAAAATAAAACACCTATGCATCCTCTAGTGCATGGATTCAGATGGGCTGAAGCAGTGAAAGTGACTTTCCCACAATTCCATTTTTACAATAACCCTTCTCCCGGGGCATCAATATTAATACAGTCACACTTTCCAGGAGGGTGAATTGCTAAATCTGCAATGCCCCCAAGGACAGTTTAACTGTAAACCATTCTCTTCAGGATTGTAAGGTGATGCAGAGCCCTCCTGGGTAGACATCCTAATGTATGCAACAGCCACACCAGTGGCAGGCAGAAGCAACAAGAGAGATAGTCAGGAAGGAAAGATACCTGGGAATGCAGGAATACGACCGCACACACTCACCAGCCATGTAGGCAATCTTAACCACTCCAACAGAATCCCCAAATCATTATTTCTTTTCTCTTCATGTCCTCCCTGTTCACCAAAAACACAGACCCCTTCTGTCATGAAGGGTGAGAAGAAGGCTGGTGAAGATCCCGCAGTTTCTATGGCAGGCACTTATAAGAAGATGCTGAGCTAAGCCTGTTCTCTTCTCTTCTTGGGGCACCCCAGGGTCTTACTTTCTGGCCTCTCCCTACTTGTGCCCTCCTCTTTCCTGTTCAACCCCATAGTTGCCTGATTCTCGTAATTACCTTCCCCTTTCTTTCCCTCCAGGAAATCACCACTATGAAACAAAGATATCTTTGTTGTCTAGTTTGAACTAGGAAGAATTTTTTTTTCTAAGAATTAAAATATAAAATTTATTTTCCCCAAAATATAAGTCCTAATAACACTAAACGAGAATACTAACAGATAGAATATTTAAAGAATAAAACTTATAAACTATGAGTTTTCTACATTTGTCATTTTTTCCCCTCCTTAACTGCTCTCAATTTCAGCTAAATTTAATTTCCTTAGATTCCGAGTCTTGGAATAGAGTTATATTTTGTAATTCACGGTCATCTCTCTTTAGAGTCAAAAGTGTCCTAAGACACCAAGGTATTGTTCTACTTTTCCATCAAAAATCCCTACAGAGCTACCTGCGATGGGTCTTTCAGGATTTATTCCAATGACAAAGCCTATCTTTGAAGTAATTTACTGAGGATTCCAGCAACCTCCCAGATTACTTAAAGAAAGAGGAGACAAAAGCTACCCTTGTGATGAAGTCCCTAACAAACAATCCAGAAGGAGCAGAAATGACTTCCAATCAGGAAAACATGTTCTACTTAACGCTCTAAATTGAGGTGCAACAGTCAACAGCTCAACACATATTTTCAGTGGCCACTGATGGACCAGACCTTACGTGCAATTGCAGTTCTCACAGGAAGGGTTTGAGCTCAAAAGCAACCAGCTTCCCTTGGCCTCAGGTACCCTTTAGGCTTCTAACAAACAAGAACTTTTGAAAAGCAACTTTAAACAAGAACTTAATTTGTTTCTATTTGGTTAAGCTAGGATTGAAAATAACTTCCTCACTTTTTTCAGGGAGGTTTACCTTTTAAACGAGGATGTCTGATTCGGCAATCCAAAGCAAGGCATTGCTCATGGTATAATATAAAACAGGATGCATCATTCAGAAAGCTAAAACTGTTACCAAGTGGAAGGCATGGTTTCGTTCATTAAATATTTATTGAGGGCCAACTATGTGTCAGGCACTATTTATTCCAGGGGACTGGGAAACATCAGTGAACCAAACAGACAGAAATCCCCCCTCCTTGTGTACTTGGCATGAATAGTTCATAAGGGATTCTAATTCTAGAAAGCAGCGTTATATTTTATTTTTCAACATCTTCTCTAGCATCTAACACAGTGTCTTGCACATAATATACCTCAATTAATACTCCATGGCTATATGACTGTTCTATTACTAACCAATGTATATTGAGCACATATTATTTGCCCAATACTGAAGGATCCAAAATGAATAAATCTTTTTTTTTTCTTTTGATACAGAGTCTCACTGTAACCCAGGCTAGAGTGCAGAGCTGTGATCACAGCACACTGCAGCCTCTACCTCCTGGGCTCAAGTGATCCTCCCACCCCAGCTTCCCAAGTAGCTGAAAGCACAGGCACATGCCACCATGCCTGGCTAATTTTTGTATTTTTTGTAGAGATAGGGTTTCACCATATTGGCCAGGCTGGTCTTGGACTCCTGGGCTCAAGCTATTTGTCCACCATGGCCTCACAAAGTGCTGGGATTACAAGCATGAGACACTGCACCTGGCCAAAATGTGTAAGTCTTGATCCTTGCTCTTGGGAAATCATAGGTCCTGGCACTTCCTGGTTTTCGCTGCTGCAGTGGAAGCCTATACAAGGCCAGGAGAGCAACAGGAGGTGGGAACAAGACTAATCAGAGGACTTAGAAAAGGGCTACTTAGAGGAGATGCTGCAAGAGCTGAATCTTGGAGTGTAAGTAGCTGAGCACCAGGTAAATGGGGACAGGTGTAGGGGTAGGGAAAGGGTTGGAAATACCAGGCAGAGAAAACAGTAGGAACCAAAGCAGAGAGTCAAGGAACAGGCTTCTGTGTCTGGAGTGGCCACAAGATAATAAATGGTCCCTCATCCCTAGCCAGCGATGGAATCCTATTGAACAAATCCTCAAGGCTTCCTCAGCCTCTTGTTGGGGTAGTTGGATGCTAATCCAAAGCCCATGCCACTTTCAAGAAAGAAATTCTTATACTCTATAAAACACAAGAAAAATCATGGTCATGTACTTCTGTGAGTAGAATATTTAACAAATCAGAAAAAACTATTTTGGGCTTGAGGAACAGAAATGATGCACGGCTCAACCCAGCAACACTCCCACAGAAGAATAGAAGAGGTCATCGAGTTTTCTGAAAGGCACACTTTCTACAGGCATACATGAGGGTCACTTTGATGGCCGGCCCTTAATTTACCTTCAAACACCTCCTTCAGTGATGTGCCCGTTTGTCTCCTCAGCCTTGTTCACTACAGGGAACTAAATATGCCTTTAATATTTATCTGTGCTGTGAAAACTGCTTCTACATGCATCCCTTTGAGGGAAATAGCCAAGATCAATGCAGGACTGACATATACTAAATGAAGAAACAAACAGAAATATTTATTTCTCTGTCCACAGACCACAGTGCCTCCTGAGGGTGAGAACAAATTGGCAGCAACAATATAGTACTCCAAGTGGTGAGGGCACTGCCTGTGTATAGAAAGGCCAGGCTATACAGATTTTTTTTCTTTTTTTATACAAGAGATCTATGTAAAAGCATCACACAATGAAAAGAATATTTTAAATGTGGTTTCTCTGTGACTGTCCTGAGATTAGAATGTCTCAAACCTTTCTTTGCTTGGGGTTTTAATAATTAGTGCCACTGAGTACCAGATGCTTTAAATACTTTATCCCATTAAATCCAGACTCCTCCAATTTAAGTATCATTATTGATATTTCACACATTATGAAACAAGCAACCACATGGGGATGGTGCCTCGCCCAAAGCCCTCAGTAGCAGTGGTTTAGTTTGTATTTGAGCAAGATTCAAGATTCATCTGGCCCCAAACCCTAGGCTCTTTTTTCAGTGAACATGACTTCCCATGAATTTGGAACATTGGCTGAATATATAAGTATGTAACATATAAACAGGAATACTGTATGTCTTAGGTGAGTTTTCCCTGAAGCAGCTCTTGAGATAAGGATCATGAGCAAATTACTTGTTAAGGAAGGACTAGTGAGAGACAGACCATGAGCAAATTACTTATTAAGGAGAAACTAGTGAGAGAGAGAGAGAGAGAGAGAGAGAGAAAGAGAGAGAGGGAGAGAGGCAGATTATTTCAGACAATCTTCCTGCAGAAGTAGCCTCAGCTGATCCTGCAGGAGAGAAGTCAGGTGCATAGTAATCTCAGAGCCATCTCACCCAGATAAGGGGGCTGGGAAGCGCTGATCCTGTGTGTCAGTCACTGGGCCAATGGCAGCCCTGAGGATGTGAACTCTCAGACAATCTGATGCTACAGGAATCCTCCACTGGCCCGAAGACAATCTTCATAATAAGGCAAGAGCTTACTAAATTTGAAGAAGAATTGTATAGAAACATTAAAATTGACCTGAAAGGATATATGGCAGCATTGATAGGGTCCACTATACCATTTCAAAGCAAATTCTCACAACCAAAAATGTGAGCACAGGTTCATGCTCCAACAGATAGAACCAAAAGCAGCATCCATCCCAGGCCCTCCCCAACTAATCTGCAAATGGACTTAGATCTGCAACTCCTCTTTCTTCCCCTGTCTCCCTGGGCCACTGAATCAATTCCAGCCAAGGCAGCAGTTGGTCCTTACACTCAGTGCCATCAGCTGCTGGAGGTAGAATTCGGGATCCTTCCTTTAGCTTGATCCTCAGAGTACCTGGAGTACCTTTGCACCCTCCAAGTGTCAACAAGTCATCTCCATGCTTGTTCACTCTTTCTGGTACTTCGACAGGTTCAGAGTCTTTGTATAGTTTTTGCCACTCCTCCTCTCTAGGAAGTATAACCTGACTCCTATTTGACTTGAAAGAGAGGATGCACACTATAAGGTTACCAAGGCTACGGAGACATTGGTGTGTAACCTGCCTCTGCTACTTACTAGCCCTGGATTTTGGGCAAGTGACCTAACTCCTCTGAGTTTCCTCACCTGTTAAATGGAGAACAAGAAAGCTAGCTCAGGATTCTCATGATAGTTAAATAAAATAATGTACAAAACAACTACTTATAATGGATAGCTGCCATTTTCTTTGTTATTGTTATTTTAATATGCTCTCTTGAAACCATGACGCCCTGATGTAGCAGTAGCAGCCTGGATTGAGTTCAAGTTCATAATTCTTTATCAGGAGGTCTAGCCCTAAAATCAGATTAGATCACTAGAGGTTTTTTCCTTACTTTTATGAGATTTCCAAGATTTCCATTTTCAAGGACAAAGAACCTATGCAAGTTATGACAGTGTCAACCTTAGCAGCCATAATCCATATAGGCCAAACCCTATAACTAGCCGAGGCTTATATCACAGACAGAGGCAAGATGTATAATGACACCTGTGACCTATATTCCTCATTTATAACCTGGACTCCTGGCTTACAGGAGGGTGGAGGAGAGAGCAGCAATGAACCAGTTAAAAGCCACATAAGATCGCAGCAGTGTTCTTGAGAGAATTAAGCCCTAATCTCTTAAAGCATCCATTGTATGAAATGAATTAATTTCTCTTCTGTGCATTTAGAATGTCACAACTTATATACCATCCTTGGGAGAATTGAGAAAATAGTCACTCAAATTATTTTCTCTGTCCTATAATTCATATGAGGAGTCCTATTTGAGAAGTGATAATCTAAATTAATGCTTCCTTAATAGATATGCAAACTGAATTTATAGAGTATAAATGACTTGCTCGATCTATGGCATATGGCAAAGCTAAAGACAGGAAAGTTCTTTGCTAAATAGTCCCTAGGGTTATTATGTAAGCCCATCTCTAGAAACCATCTTAAATAAATGCTTTTAATCTCTCTCTCTCTCTCACACACACACACACAAAATTCAGAAAGAGAGAGAATTTATGAATGAGATCTGCATCAGATCTCATTACACAGGATACAGTAACATGATATTCATTTAACAGTTAAAAACACACTAGATAATTTCTCATTTAAAGGGGTTAGTGGTCCCTCTTCTCTGTGATTCCATAGTTCATTGTGCTAATATCTCTCCTGGAATATGTTTCACTGAATCTTGATTATGTGCTTTTGTATGCATCTTTCCACTGAATCATGACGACAGTTAAGCAAGTTTACTAATTTCTAACATCCATATCCTAGCAGCATTTGTCACGTAAAAGGCATCAATGTAAAAGTAAATAAATACACTGTAGTGGAGGAAAAATGTTTTCTCTATTCTCTTAGGTTATTTGAAATGGGCCTGTGAATTAAACTGACAAAAGTAGTATTAACAGAAGAAAAGCATACACATTCCATTTGATGTTACTATTTTTTACATACATGATGGGTTTTATAGAAAAGAAGTGAAAACTCTAAAGGAGTGGTTGGACTTGGGTGCCTATATACCATTTTAACAAAGGATGATAAATTTAGACAAATGACTAGACAAAGGAAGGAAGGCTTTGGGTTTCTAGGGCAGTAAAATGTGGGAATGTAAATACATGGGGAAACTATGGAATGGCAGATAAAGGTTATTTAGTAAAGCTTATTTACACAGAATCATCTTGATGCCATCTCTGCCTCCAGTAATAAGGGTTAATCTCCTCTTCCTGGTACAAGAAGGAGAGGAGCAGATATCTCCACAAGGAAAATTTACATCCTGCTTTTAGGCAGAAGGAAAGAGCAGAGAACTCTTTCTGTGTTTGATTTTTCTCAATTGCCTTCATCTCAGAATAAGCCTATGCCAAAGTGGCATATTTTGGGATGTCATATTCTGGACTCCTTCAAAATCAACTAATGAAAGCCATTTCAGAAAATGGAGCATGGTGAGTTTAGATGGTCTAACCTGGGGGATAGGCACTGCCAAAATGAGTCAACTTATCAATTATTTACAGTACTTTGACTCTGGAAAATATGGCCACATAAATTTATTTACACCACATACATTTCATTTTGACATATTAAAAACAATTATTTAAATAAAATTTAACAGGATCCAAAACAATGTAGCACATAGAAAAAGATTTGATTTTGTCATCTTGAAAAATGTTTATGGGGGAGCCACATGAGGTTGTATTGAAAGAAAATGCAGTTGTAACAATTTATATGATAAATAAATCATCCCGTGGATCAGTGATTGCAAACTTGATTGTAAGTCTTACTCAGGTAATTTAAATCAATAAAGTGATTACTCAGGTAATTTAAATTGATAAATGGAATAGTTGCAACTGTTATTGAGACAGTTTTTTAAAAGGAGCCATAAATGTGGATTTTCATATGAAAACTCCCAGTTTTTAAATCTGAGCCAACATTGTGTACACCAAACAAAATATGCCTGTGGGCTGGATTTGGCCTGAGGGGTTAGAGTCTAAATGACCATATCAGTGAAAAACTAAAAATGTGAGAGAAATGGACCATCTACACGTCGACCAGTCAGTCAACAGAGATTTCTGCCTCCACTTATTTTTTAATTTTTGTTCCACCCCCAGGCACTTAGTCTAAGTTGCTGCCAACAATGAGTATTTTAGACACAGATTTTACCTGCTGGAAGATTACAGTTTGGAACAAGGCAGGTTATAAATAAATAAACCACATTGAAAGCAAAATTGATGATTCCTATTTTTGTGACCAAATTGTACATGTTCTCTATCACAATCCTTGGAACTCTTTGTTGTCTGCTCCTAGCATTTATAAATTTAACTCTTGAAATTTCAATTACATGGTATCAGACCCAAAGGTCAAGGACATACAGAAAATTGTCTTTTTACTGAAGTAACTGTGTGAAATACAAATGTTGCGAGATCAGTGTAACCAGTAAGACAATTTAGCCCACAGCTTAGCAGTTCATCTCAGCACAAACTCATCTTTTTTTGTTCTCTAACTCTTACATATGTGCTATGGTCTAAATATTTGTGTTCCCTCAAAATTCATGTGGAAATTCAGTTGCCAATATGTTATTATTAAAATGAGCAGCCTTTAGGAGGTGATTAAGTCATGGGTGTGGAGCCATAATGAGTGGAATTAGTGAAAGAGACACAAGGGAAATAAGTAAATCAACCGGTAATTAAAACAAGAATAAATACGGACAGTCCCGGGCATCCCAGGATACAATTTTCCTGTTTGGCCGTATTCCGTGTCCTAATCCCCTTTCTTCCTCCATAGGAGTAACATTGTTATGAAGTTGATTGCTACGAAGTTCATGTGCTTCCATCTAGAATTTTTCTCTGTATTTACATTTGTAAAATGATAGTTTTGTTTTTCAATGAATTGTCCCTAAAATATCCTATTACACATTTGTAATCTGCTAAAAAAAAAAAAAAAAAGACACAGGGGAGCAGTTTGCCCCTTCTTCCATGTGAGGATGTGACAAGAGATACCACCTATGAAGCAGAGGGCAGGCACCCACCAGACACAGAATCTGCTGCTGCTCTGATCTTGGACTACCCAGCCTCCAGAACTGTGAGAAAATAAGCTTCTGCTATTTATAAATTACCCAGTCTAAGGTATTTCGTTATAGTATCCCAAACAGACTGACTACATGTAATATATTTTATTAAAAGTTGAAAACCTTGATTCTTTTTAAAGAAAAAAAAGAAAGCTACCACTAGCTCTTAATATATGCAGATGTAAAAGCTAACTTTCAGGGCTGGCCAAAAGTGGAAAAAGAAAGCAAAATTTCCATCTTAAGTCAACCTCTCAGCAGTATGTCAAAGTTGAGCTTTTCTTCCTTACAGCATTTTTTCACTTGGCATTCAGAAGCCGTTTCTCTTAGCTGTCCTATCTTACTATTCATACCCCCTCAGTCACCTTTCCAGATTCTTCTTCATCTTCCCAATGTCTACAGCCTAGAGTGGTCCAGATCTCAGCCCTCACTCCTCAAGTCTCTCTATTCTTACTCTCCAGGGGATATCAGCCTGACCTAGTGCTGCAAATAACAGCTACACCCAGGACTCTCAGATCCAGATCTCTCCCACGTCACCCCAACTCACAGTTGCTTCCACTCTCCATATCCCCTTGTTTCCTATTCTAAAATGCAAGCCCAAACCCGTTCTTCATTCCTCCCCATTCCCTAACCCTTCACCCTTTTCTATCTCAATAAATGCTTCTCATCCCATGACGTAATCTATTATCAATTCCTGTTGGCTCTATCTCTAACACAGAACTGGAATCTGCCCTTCTCACCATCTTTTTCTAGTTCAAGTTACCAACATCTACCAAAACTGTTTCCACAGCCCATTACCCGCTTTCCTTGCTGGGCCCAGGATTTAATCCAAAATCCTTACCAAGTGCAACTATGCACAATAGACCTTCCTTGCACGACAGACCTTCACTTCTCTTCCTCATCGTTTACTTCTCCTTCCACTTCTATAGCCAAGTTGGCTTCCTGGCTATTCCTTGAGTGTGCCTGACTTATTCCTGCCTCAGACCCTATGCACGTGCTGCTTCCTCAGATATGTCTGTGGCTCACTCCCTCTCTGTTCAAATGTCACCTTCTTAAAGAGGCCTTCCCTGATCATTCCATAAAAAAAAGCCTTGTCTTCAATCTCTGTTTATTCCCTTAACCTACCTTTTTCTTCATGGCCTTTATCACTTTCTGACATAAAAGTAAGCTCCATGAGAGCCTTTGATGCTTAATAGATGTTCAATAAATATTTAAATTAATTAATTGCTTAATTAGTTAATGACTAAGCATTATAAAGGACTAGAATGAGGCTAATTTTTCAACTTTAACTTATTGCATGTTATGGGGAGAAATAGATCATGAAATCAACCTCAAAAGCATTAATGATGTTTATCTTGTGAATGTCAGGATCTACTTCCTGCCTTTCCTTCGAGACTTGGAGCTCTGTGAATAAAACAACTAGGCTTTAGTCATCTTTGTACCCCAGATCTAGCAAAATGACTTGCCCATAATAGAGGCCTGAAAAAATATTGTTGAATGATTAAATATAAGATGGCCAACCAATATTTTAATCCATTTAAATCAAGCAAAGAGAATTTAAGAAATTATTACATACCCCCTTTAACACTGTTTGCAAAAAGAGACAGAAGAAGCTGTTTAAAAAACATTTTCTTCCTCAGATACACAGTTGGGTTAGTAGATGTTGAACTTAGAATTCAAAAGTGGCCTTTTTGTCTCCCTAAGTAGGTAATTTGAATGCATACCCATCTAGCCACTTTTCACAGGGAAGGCAAAAGAAGAAAGTAGAAAGAGAGAGAGGCAAATAGAGTGTTTGTTTGTTTGTTTGTTTGTTTGAGACGGACTCTCACACTGTCGCCCGGGCTGGAGTATTGAGATGACGCCAGGTGGCTGCATTCCCTGTTGACATGCGACAATGAGATATTAAATGATACGATGGAGGGATGTCCCTGGGCTGTGCCCATGTGTGCTCATCTTCTTTCAGGCACACATGTTTCCCTTTCAAGAACCAGATGAACATTTCATAATTTGAAAACTAAAATTCCTGACAGTGTTTTTTCTCTGACATCAGCCTTCCAAATTGTGTAGCCAACACAGGCGAAGGAAGGTGTATTATTTCATAGGGCTCTCTGCTTGTTTTCCTGCTGTCTGCATTCAGCAGAATGGAAACCTGTGGGTAAATGGAAATTGCTATCCATAGGGCAAGCCTCTCACATGGCTATAATTGTGCCTTTCCCCGCAGATCTGGTTGCCTCTGTTCTCATACCTGCTTGGTTTGCTCACTCCCCACCCACATCCCCTGCTTCCTTCCATCAGGTGATTAATTGTAATCTTAAAAAAGATACCCACCTTAGAGTCCAGAGCAGTCGAGAGAAATGGAAAACGTTCATTTGGCATTAATGGGGAAGAAAATGTAATCAGCAGGCATTTTATTTTTCCACAAAATTCACTTTCCTTTGAACTTAGCTCTTAATATTGTGATGAGTGTTTCCACTGTGGTGTGCATCTCCACAGACTGCAATAAAGCCATCCTTGTTTCTCCTTTAGTTCCTGCAGGTTTCTAAAGCACAGGGCCAGTGACAGGGAAAATATTCCTATGAAATTGGAGTGGGCTCTACAAGGCACTCAGGTTAACGGGTAGAGTCCACACTCAACCCACTGGGTTTGTAACCTCCTTCTCCTATGTGTCCTGGTGAAAGTCTCTGTAGTACACAGTGCTTTTTTCCTTCTTTCTGCCTTTCTCTAACCAGTATCATGGTAGTGTCTAAATTCCCATCCCTCATTTTCCAGGTTCGTATAACTCTACGTATTAAAATCAGAAGCCGGGCGCGGTGGCTCACGCCTGTAATCCCAGCACTTTGGGAGGCCGAGGCGGGCGGATCACGAGGTCAGGAGATCGAGACCATCCTGGCTAACATGGTGAAACCCCGTCTCTACTAAAAATGCAAAAAATTAGCCGGGCGAGGCGGCGGGCGCCTGTAGTCCCAGCTACTCGGGAGGCTGAGGCAGGAGAAAGGCGTGAACCCGGGAGGCGGAGCTTGCAGTGAGCCGAGATCGCGCCACTGCACTCCAGCCTGGGCGACTAAGCGAGACTCTGTCTCAAAAAAAAAAAATAAAATAAAATAAAAAATAAAATCAGAGATGAGATTCTTCACCTTTCCTACATTTTTTTTCAGTGCCATTTGTAGAACTTCAGCACACATTTTCTTTTGACTTGACGACTCGGATATTGGGATAAATACATGCAGCTCTTACAAAGATTCATCTTGGAACAATCTTTGGGTTCTTCAGCAGGTTCCTTCAGCAAGGTTCCTTAACTTGCCAAGAGTCTTCAAGAAAATATGAACGAGCACCAGATGGGAGTCTCAAAGGACTCATTTAACTGCAAATGACACAAATAACAACCACACACTGAAGACAACCTCAGACAGGGCTGTCATGGATTTTGGCTTATTATGAGATTGGAAAGTGGCTGAATTTGTGTGAGAAATGATACTGAGTTGGGACGTGGAGGTGCAATGGCTTTAAAACTCTTTGAATGTTCTTCCAGCTGGATTTGAAATAATACACTTCCTGATTCAGTGATTCTGGTGATAGCTCTGGAAGCCACCACAGGCTTTGTCTTCTCTTCTCTATATTACTCTGGTGATTTTAAGAGTTTATGACTATTATATACCTATTATATACATAATATACATATATGTATATATAATATATACATATACACACATATATTATACATGTATATTAGATACACATATATAATATGTATATGTACACATAATATGCTTATATGTATATATAATATGTTATATATACATATATTATATATGTGAATATATATAACGGGCCTTCGTTTTGTTATTATTCTGTTGTAAACCACGGTTCACTTTCTTTCTCTCTACTAAATAACAGTTTCCTTAATTTTACCCCGTAGTTTCCTTCCTGCCCCAAAAACATTCCTGATTATGTTTATGCATTGAGTTTTGCTCACATTTTCTTAATCAGTTGAATTCTTTCCTGTCCTAATATCTAATACCTTCTTCATCTTTAAAGTCCATTTATCTTTTTGCAACATCCATGATTTGGAATTTTTTGGTTTTACTCAATTTTATTTCTCTTAGAAACACTTTGATAGATTTCATGGCATGCTGGAACCGTTCTAAGTGGCTACCAGTACTAACGCTATGGAGTTGTCTTTGATGACTCTGCCCTTCTGTCATGAAGTCCCATAGCAGCCAGTAGTTTAGTCTAGTTCTTCTCAAACACCTGGGAAATCTGTTAACAGTCTTTAATAGAAGGAAAAGACAAGCCGACAACTTGGAGAAAATATTTGCAAAATACTTATTTGATGAAGAACCTGTATTTAAAATATGCAAAGAACTCTTAAAACTTGTCAACAAGAAAACAAACAATTAAGATGTGAGCAAAAGATCTGAGCAGACACCTCACCAAAGAAGATATATAGATGACTAATAAGCATATGAAAAGATGTTCAACATCAAATATCATTAGGGAATCACAAATTAAAACAACAATGAGAAACCACTACGCACCTTTTAAAATTGCCCAATTCCAAAAGAGCAAAACCATCAAATGCTGGGCAAGGATATGGAGCAACAGGAACTCCCATTTATTGCTGGCAGAAATGCAAAAACGACTCAGTGATTTTGGAAGACAGTTTGGCAGTTTCTTACAAAGCTAAAGCTAGTCTTATGATATGATCCAGGAACTGTGCTCCTAACTACCCAAATGAATTGAAAACTTAATGTCTGCACAAAAACTTATACACAAGTGTTTTTAGCAGCTTTATTTACAACTGCCAAAAATTGGAAGCAATCAAGATGACTTTCAATAAGTGAATAGATTTTTGTTAAAAAAAACTATAATTTGTGGCCAGGCGCCATGGCTCACACCTGTAATCCCAGCACTTTGGGAGGCTGAGGTGGGCAGGTCACAAGCTCAGGAGATCGAGACCATCCTGGCTAACACGGTGAAACTCCGTCTCTACTAAAAATCCAAAAAAATTAGCCAGGCATGGTGGTGGGTGCCTGTAGTCCCAGCTACTTGGGAGGCTGAGGTAGGAGAATGGCGTGAACCCGGCATGTGGAGCTTGCAGTGAGTGGAGATCACGCCACTGTACTCCAGCCTGGGTGACAGAGCAAGACTCTGTCTCAAAAAAAGAAATATTCCTCAGGGCTTTGAGTGATATTTTTCTATATACTTCTGCATTATTTGGCTCTTTCACGAGGAAAATGAAGAGATCATGCCACTGCACTCCAGCCTGGGGGACAGAGCAAGACTCAAAAATAAAACAAAAAAACTCTAATTTACATCCATGCAACATAATGATAAATGATACAAAAAGAGATAAATGCCACAGAAAGACATGGAGAAAATAAATGCATATTACTAAGTCAAAAAGGCTACATAATCATATGACTTCAACTATATGACATTCTATTTAATAGAAAAGGCAAACTATGAGAAAGTAAAAATACCATGTTTGGAACCAGTAGGGAGAAAAAATGAACAGGTGGAGCACAGGGGACTTTTAGGGCAGTGAATCTATTCTGTATGATACTGTCATGGTGGATACATGGCATTTGCATTTGTCAAACACCATAGAGTGTTTAACACCAACAGGAAACCTCAATGTAAACTACTTTGGTTAATAATAATGCATTAGGCCAGGTGTGGTGGCTGATGTCTGTAATCCCAGCCTTTGGGGAGGCCAAGGTGTCAGGACTGCTTGAGGTAAGGGGTTCGAGACCAACCTGGGCAACATCATGAAACCTCATCTCTACAAAAAATAATTTTAAAAACTAGGTGTGGTGGTGTGTACCTGTGGTTCTAACCAGGCATGGTGGTATATGCCTATGGTCTTAGCCACTTGGGAGGGAGGCTGAGGTGGGGGACTATTTGAGCCCAGGAATTCAAGATTGCAATGAACTAGATCACAGCACTGCACTCCAGCCTGGGTGAGAGAATAAGACCCTGTCTCTAAGAGTAATCATCATCATCATCATCTATCAATATTAGCTCATCAATTTTAATGAAAGTATCACACTACTGCAAGATGTTAACAATAGAGGAAACTGAGATGGAGAGGGGCACACCGACCCTCCTGGACCCCCACAGAAACCATCCAACTGACATCGTGATCAGAGAGAGGAATAGAGGATAGGATGGCCTCCATCACACAGGGTCCTCAGGAAAGACCTCAACCACCTGACATTTGAATTATGAGTAAGGTGAGCAAAGAGAGTGCCAGGCAGAGGGACCAGCCACTGCACAGGCAGAAGTGAGCAGGATGGACAGGGAACAGGGAGGTGAAAAGACAGACAAGGCTGGGCAGCGGATATGGAGGTCTTGATCTGGCTTCAGATTTTATTCTGAGTGTGATGGATCTCTGGAAGAGTTGAAGCAAAGGAGAGATGTGATTTGACTTGCCAAGCGAGTTTCAGTCTATCATTTCAGTAGAGACACTAAATAACCATGAACTTCTTGATTCTGAAATAAGTGTTGATGGAGACAGCTTCCCACATATCCACCCTTTATGAGATAGAAAGCTATCCCCTTTCTGGGCACATGCAAGGGGGACACTGAGTCTCTGTAAACAAGACTAGTGACCCCTCTGAGTGGACACAGTCCTGTGGGGCTCGCACATATGAAGAGTGAGCTGGGCATTGCTTGAGTGTGGGTCTCCTGCAGGCTGCATGAGCTCTTGTGCATGTAAGGGCTTGCTCTGTGACTCTTTCCACGGAGCAGCGCTTCACGACCTTCCACTCATCTGCTCTATGCACACGGCAGCCCTGGAAGCTATGTGGAGCCAGAGAACAAGCCCAGATCTGCCAGGCATCCCTAATCAGTTGTTACGCTCAGCTCCTCCATCCTCAGTGGCCTCACATGTAAAACAACAGGTAGCAATACCAGACTTCAAGGTTGGGGCATTGGAGCTGTCAAAGTTGGCAGAATCAAAATTGGAGTCACTTGTGTTAAAACAAACCAAAAACACCTGACAAACAGAGCCAGGGAAGGCCATGAAGAGAAGGTTCTCATGCTCGTATGCCTGATAACAAAACCCATCACAAAAGACTACAAAAACCACAACCTTGCTCAAAAGTCATTGCAACTTCCCACAAAAAAATACTTCTGTGAGGACAACTGCCCAGGAACTTCCTGTCCAACCTCAACTGGCATCACCGTTGTTATTGACCCTTGGAGCCAAAGATAATTATCTAAAAACAGTCGTTTAATCCTCTTCATTTTTCCTTTAAAAATCTTTGTCTTCTTTTATCTCCCTGAACACACACATAGTTCACTGTGGCATTCATATTTTCATTGCAATGCCCTAGTCCCAAATAAATATTTTCTTTTAGAGAGTCTTTTTGTTATTTAGGTTGACAGAGACAGTCAATCTATGGGAATTGTCTCCTGTTGGTCTCCGTGGATGAGAATTATCACTACTATCTAAGTGAGTGACTCCAACCATACAAGAGCCCTAGAAAAGAAGCATTGAGATTTAATACATTTATTCTAGAAGTGCTATTGTGGAATTGTTTTCTGTTGACATTTTTGTTATTGCTTCCTTCATGCACTCATTCATTCAATAAACACTCATTAAGTACTCCCTATGTTCCAGATATGCAGATAGTTTTTAATCTATGACATTTTGTGTAAAATTAACAAAATTAATGTTTCCAGAACAGAGAAGTGTATTACTATGGAATACAATTTCTGGTGAAGGAACTAAACTTCAAAGGGCAGGGGTATTTGGAGTTAGCCAAGGCAAGGGCGTCCATGGTCCCTGTGTGTGTTTGTGGGTGAGGGTGCTCTGAGTACCTGGCCTGGTCAATGCTGATCCTAAATGCCACCTTTTACCCTACCTAGTACCAATGTGGAGATATTATCCCTTGACAGGGAACAGGACGCTGCTGGTTCAGATCACAGGATCATGCCTACAGCATGCACTAGCCAGCCTCCAAAAATGCGTGGGGGACCCCAATTGGACTTCAGAAAGAAGGTAGTTCTTTCTTCATCAGACATCTCTGCCCTGTGGCCACATCAACAATGAGCATGGGACAAGCAGAAGGTACATGTCCTGTGCCCATGCTTACCACAGCCACTCCACAGACACTGGCTCTTCTAGAGACTCATTACTAGACCATCTGCAAAAAGTTATTACAACTGGGACCTTGAGGAACAAAGAAGAGGACCAACAGGAACTTGAGAGCCAGAGAGGAGCATGGGGTTCTCCCCTTGGGATGCACCTGTCTCTGAGACCCAGCTGCACTCCTCTCCTCTCCTGTGACTTCCTGCCATTCTCTCTGTATTCTCCGATGCAATCTACTCTGACATTCCCCAGCCCCTCTCTCCAAGACGCTTGTGCAAAGGAATCTTCCCTTTGGTGTTCTCAGCAGCAGGGTGTGAGGTGTGGGGTGGACAATAGAATATTGAAGTTCTAAATCTGTCTCTCATCTAATGCGATTCCTTTGAGAAGACTAAAAGCTGGGCTCGATTCTCCCATCTGGTAAGAACATTGCAAATGTAGGGATGAAAAGTGTCTAGAGAAGGGCCCAACCTGTCCAAGGGCAATTGTGGCCAGAGACAACCTTGTCCCTTGTCCTCAGCTGAGAAGAGCAGCAGGTGTGACAAGGGTAGTTAATGGAAACTCCCACAATTGCACTGGTGCCTTGTGGAGGTTTGTTTTTTTTGAAATCATTTCCATTTTGAAGGCCCAAGGTAAAACAATTTTCAGGTATTCACATGGGCACATAGAAGTGTGTTTTGTTCCAGCTGCTGTGCTAGGCCGAGCTCAGCAGAATCACCGAGTCACTTCCAATCTACGATTTTCTGCTGATGCTGACAAAGGCAACCCGCAGGGCTGGAGAGGAAACACTGTATTTACTCACACAATTCTCTTCTCCTTCCAAAGGCGCCTGACTGCCCCAGAAAGCTAGTGAGAAGGAGATGAGCAGACATGCTCTCACGCTCTTCCAGCCCTTGTGGCCAGGAGCATGGACCGGGGGAATGAGGGAATAAATGGATATCAGTCAGACACCAAGCTATTAATTAAACCTGACTGTTGGCCATCTAGGTGTTGAAACTCCATGTTGATCACGATGGCTAATCAGCCTGCAAAGGGCAGTAACTGCTATGAAGTGCAACCAAGTGACACCTTGTGACCTCTGACATTTCTCCTGAAACAGCCGCACCAGGGAATCTCAGGGATCCTGGCTCCATAGCCACCTGACTGCCAAAAAAGAACTAGGACATTTAGACTTTGCTTTTATTCTTACAACTTTTTGAACTCTCCAGTTAACGAGAAATTTAATAAGGCTTAATGTCACGCGGTCCTGGGCTCTAGCTTTGTGGTATACCAACTCCTTATTCTGAAACTTGCTACATAAAGGGTCAGAATCAAGAATTTAACCTTGCTTTTGGATATAAGCCATATTTCAGGGCAACCTGAATATGGTTGGTGAAATAATTGGTGAAGGAAATATTCTTATTATAGAAGAACACTAACTAATGAACTTAGCAGGAATGATAGAGAATTATAGAAATCAACAGTTTGTGACACCTAGTAAATTAATCAACTGGACAATGGTTATCAATGGCTAAAAAATCATCAGTGAAAGGTTAATGAGGACACTTAGCAAGTATGGCTCAGATTAACAACACCTGCCCCCAGTCATCAACTGTGACATCTGTAGAAAGGAAGTGGCTGATATGATGCACTAGGAAGTGCTGCACACCTTGTATAAAGAAAAAATGTTATTAAAAGAGAACACATTGACCTGAATCGAATGATGCCACCCTGATTAGCCTGCCAGTTTATAGAAAATATGAGGGACAGAAGATGTCAAACACAATCAAATGGAAATAATCAGCTCAATTCAGAATGTGGGAAATTCTACAGAAGAAAAAAAACCAAGTATCTTCAACAAGTAGTTGGCATGGGAGAAAGAAGAGGAGAAGAAAGTTGTAAAGGTAAAAAGAGTCTTAATAATTATATTAACCAAGCGTAGTACGGGAGCCTATTTTATTTTATTTTAACATTTATTCTTGTTTCAGGGATACATGTGTGCAGGTTGGTTCTACAGATAAATTTCATGTTCCGAGGATTTGGAGAACATATTACTTCATCACCCAGGTGATAAGCATAGTACCCAATGGATAGCTTTTCAATCCTCACCCTATCCCACTCTCCACCCTCAAGTAAGCCTCAGTGTCTATTGTTCCCTTCTTTGTGCCCATGTGTACTCAATGTTTAGCTCCCACTTGTAAGTGAGAACGTACAGTGTTTGGCTTTCTGTTCCCACATTGGTTCACTTAGGATAATGGTCTCCAGCTCCATCTATGTTGATGTAAAAGACCTGATCTCATTCTATTTTATGGCTATGTAGTAGTCCATGGTGTATATGTACATTTCCTTTATCCAGACTACCACTGATGGGCCCTTACGTTGATTCCATGTCTTTGCTGTTGTGAATGGTGCTGTGATAAGCATACATTTGCATGTGTTTTTTTTAATTATTATTTTTTGAGATGGAGTCTCACTCTATTGCCCATGCTGGAGTGCAGTTGCATGATCTCAGCTCACTGCAACATCCATCTGCTGGGTTCAATTGATTCTCCCACCTCAGCCTCCTGAGTAGTTGGTATTACAGGCACCTGCCACCATGCCCAGCTTATCTTTGTATTTTTGGTAGAGATGGGGTTTTGCCCTGTTGCCCAGCTTCGTCTCGAACTCCTGGGCTCAAGCAATTCACCTGCCTCGGCCTCCCAAAGTGCTGGGATTACAGGAGCGAGCCACCGCACCTGGCCAACATGTGTCTTTATGGTAGAACAATGTATATTCCTTTGGGCATATACCAAATAATGGGATTGCTGGGTCAAATGGTAGCTCTGTTTTAAGTTCTTTGAGAAATCACCAAACTGTTTTCCACAGTAGCTGAACTAATTTATATTTCCACCAACAATGTATAAACACTTCATTTTCTCTGCAGCCTCATGAGCATCTGTTATTCTTTGTCTTTTTAGTAATAACCATTCCGACTGATGTGAAATGGTATTTCACTGTGGTTTTGATTTGCATTTCTCTAATGATCAGTGATGTTGAACATTTTTTTCATAAGCTTGTTGGACATGCATATGTCTTTTGAAAAGTGTCTGTTCATGTCCTTTGATATTTTTTAGTGGTTTTTGCTTTTTGCTTGTTAAGTTTCTTATAGATTCTAGATATTAGGCCTTTGTCAGATGCATAGGTTGTAAATATTTTTCTCATTCTGTGGGTTGCCTATTTACTCTGTTGATAGTTTCTTTTGGTATGCAGAAGCTCTTTAGTTTAATTAGGTCCCATTTGTCAATTTTTGTTTTGTTGCTTTTGGCATCTTCATCATAAAATTTTTGCCAGGGCCTATGTCTAGAAAGGCATTTCCTAGGTTTTCCTGAAGGGTTTTCATAATTGTAGTTTTTCATTTAAATATTTAATCCCTGTTGAGTTAATTTTTGCATATGGTCTAAAGAAGGGGTCCAACTTCAGTCTTCTGCATATGGCAAGCCAGTTATCCCAGCACCATTTGTTGAATAGGGACTCCTTTCTGCATTGCTTGTTTTTGTCAATTTTGTTAAAGATCAGATGGCTGTAGGTGTGCAGCTTTACTCGGGAGCTCTATATTCTATTCCATTAGTATGTAACTATTTTTGTACCAGTACCATGTTGTTTTGATTACTGTAGCCTTGTAGTATACTTTGAAGTAGGGTACTATGATGCCTCCAGCTCTGTTCTTTTGGCTTAGGATTGCCTTGGCTATTTGGGCTCTTTTTTGGTTCCATATGAATTTTAGAATAGTTTTTCTATTTTGTGAGGAATGTCCTTGGTAGTTTGATAGAAATAGCTTTGAATGTATGAATTACTTTGAGTAGTATGGTCGTTTTAACAACACTGATTCTTCCTATCCATGAGTATGGAATGTTTTCCCATTTGTTTCTGTCATCTCTCATTTCTTTCAGCAGCGTTTTGTAATTATTGTTATACAGATCTTTTGCTTCCCTAGTTAGCTGTATTCCTAGGTATTTAATCTTTCTGTAGCTATCGTGAATGAAATTGCATTGATTTGGCACTCAAGTTGGACATTATTGGTGTATGAAAATGTTACTGATTTTTGTACATTGATTTTGTATCCAGAAAATTGGTGATATGGTTTGACTGTGTTCCCACCCAAATCTAATCTTGAATTCCCACGTGTTGTGGGAGGGACCCGGTGAGAGGTAATTGAATCATGGGGGCAGGTCTTTCCCATGCTGTTCTCATGATAGTGAGTAAGTCTCAGGGGATCTGATGGTTATTATAAGAGGGAGTTTTCCTGCACAAGCTCTCTTTTTGCCTGCTGCCATTCATGTAAGAGGTGACTTGCTGCTCCTTGCCTTTCACCATGATTGTGAAGCCTCCCCAGCCATGGTGAACTGTAGGTCCAATAAACCTCTTTCATTTGCAAATTGCCCAGTCTCGGGTATGTCTTTATCAGCAGCGTTAAAACAGACTAATACACTTGGCTAACGTTGTTCCTCAGATTTAGGAGCTTTAGGGCAGAGACTATGGGGTTTTCTAGGGATAAACTCATATTGTCTGCAGAGATAGTCTGACTTCCTCTCTTCTTCTTTGGATGCCTTTTCTTTCTTTCTCTTGCCTGATTGCTCTGGCTAGGACTTCTAATACAATGTTGAATAGGAATGGTGAAAATGGGCATCCTTGTCTTGTTCTGTTTCTCAAGGGGAATGCCTTCAGCATTTGCCCATTGAGTATGATGTTGACTGTGGGTTTATCACAGATGGCTCTTATTATTTTGAGGTATGTTCCTTCAATGCCTAGTTGTTAGGGTTTTTTTTGTAAACATGAAATGATGCTGAATTGTATCAAAAGCCTTGTCTACATCTATTGAGGTGATTGTGTGATTTTTGTTTTTAGTTCCGTTTATGTGGTGGATCACATTTGTTGATTTGCACATGTTGAACCTACCTTGCCATCCCAGAGATAAAACCTACTTGATTGTAATGGATTAGCATTTTGATGTGCTGCTGGTTTCAGTTTGCTGGTATTTTGTTGAGGATTTTTGCATCAACTTTTATCAAGGATAATGGCCTGAAATTTTCTTTTTCTGTTGCATCACTGCCAGGTTTTGTTATCAGGATGATCCTGGCCTTATAGAATGAGTTAGGAAGGAGTCCCTCCTCCTCAATTTTTGGAATAGTTTCAGTAAGAATGGTACCTGCTCTTCTTTATGCTTCTGGTAGAATTTGGCTGTGAATCTATCTGGCCCTGGGCTTTTTCTGGTTGGTAGGATTTTCATTACTGATTCAGTTTCTAAACTCATTAGTGGTTTATTCTTGAATAAACCACTTGAGTTTCTTCCTCATTCAGTTTTGGGAGGGTGTATGTGTCCAGAAATTTATCCATTTCTATTAGATTATCTAGTTTGTATGCGTAGAGGTGTTCATAATAGTCTCTGATGGCTTTCTGTATTTCTGTGGAGTTGGTGGTAATGTCCCCTTTGTCATTTCTGATTGTGTTTATTTGAATCATCTCTCTTTCTTACTTTATTATTAGTCCAGCTGGCAGTATATCAAATTATTTATTCTTTCAAATAAAGGACTTCTGGTTTTATTGATCTTTTATATGGTTTTTTGCTTCTGAATTTCATTCAGTTCTGTTCTGATTTTGGTTATTTCTGTCTTCTGCTGGCTTTGGGCTTGTTTTTATAATTCCTCAAGGTATGATGTTAGGTTGTTAATTTGAGATCTTTCTAACATTTTCATGTAGACATTTAGTGCTATATGCTTAATTCTTACTAATGCTTTAGCTGTGTCCCAGAGATTCTGGTATATTGTATCTTCTGTTCTCATAGTTTCAAAGAATGTCTTTATTTCTGCCTTAATTTCATTGCTTACCCAAAAGTCATTCAGAATCAGGTGGTTTCATTTCTCTGTAATTCTATGGTTTTGAGCAATCTTCTTGGTATTGATTTCAATTTTTATTGTGCTGTGGTCTAAGAGTGTGATTGGTGTGATTTCAGTTTTTTAATTTGCTAAGAATTGTTTTATGGCCAATTGTGGGGTCGATTTGAGGGTATATGCCATGTGCAGATGAGAATGTACATTCTGTTGTTTTGGGGTGGAGAGTTCTGTGGATGCCTGTTAGGCCCATTTGGTCAAGTACTGAGTTCAGGTCCTGAATATTTTTGTTAGTTTTCTGACTTGATGATCTGTCTAATACTGTCAATGGGATATTCTATTCTCCAACTGTTATTGTATAATTATCTAAGTCTCTTTGTAGGTCTCTAAGAACTTGTTTTATGAATCTGGATGCCCCTGTGTTGGGTGCATATATATTTAAGACAGTTAAATTGTCTTATTGAATCAAACCCTTTGCCATTTTGTAATGCCCTTCTTCGCCTTTTTTGATCATTGTCAGTTGAAAGTCTGTTTTGTCTGAAATTAGAAGGCTGCACTCCAGCCTGGGCAACAAAGTGAGACTCTGTCAAAAAAAAAAAAAAAAAAAGCAACCCCTGATATTTTTGGTTTCCATTTACTTCACAGATTTTTCTCCATCACTTTACTTTGAGCTTGTATATGTTCGTGCCTGTGTGATGGGTAACTTGAAGACAGCATACAGTTAAGTCTTACTTTATCCAAGTTGCCACTCTCTGTCTTTTGATCAGGCCACTTAGCCCGTTCTCATTCAAAGTTAACATAAATATTTGCGTATTTAATTCTATTATCATATTGTTAGCTCATTATTATGTAGAATTGACTGTGTAGTTGCTTTATAGGGCCAGTGGTCTATTTACTTAAGTGTGTTTTTGTGATGGCTGGTAAAAGTCTTTTTATCCTAGCCCTCCTTTAAGGACCTCTTATAAGGCAATTCTGGTGATAATGAGTTCCCTTAGCATTTGCTTGTCTGAAAAGGATCTTATTTCTGCTTCATATATGAAGCTCAGTTTGGCTGGATATGAAATTCTTGGTTGGAATTTCTTTTCTTTAAGAATGCTGAATATAGGCCCCAAATCTCTTCTGGCTTAGAAGGTTTCTGCTGAAAGGTCCACTGTTATATTAAAGGAGTTCCCTTTCTAGATGACCTGTCCCTTCTTCCTAGTTGCTTTTAATATTTTCTCTTTCATGTCGACCTCAGAGAAGCTGATGATGACTATGCATCTTAGAAGTGGTTGTTTTGTACAGTATTTCACAGGGGTTCTCTGCATTTCCTGAATTTAAATGTTGGCCCGTCTAGTGAGATTGGGAAATTTTCATGGACCATATCCTCAAATATGTTTTTCAAGTTGCATGTTTTCCCTCCTTCTCTTTCAGGGATGCCAATGAGTTATAGAGTTCGTCTCTTTACGTAATCCCATATTTCTCAGAGGTTTTATTTGTTTTTAAAAATATTTTCTTCTTTATTTTTGCCTGACTGAGATAGTTCTGAGAATCAGTCTTCAGGTTCTGAAATTCTTTCCTCAGCTTGTCCTTGTCTCACATCCCTGTTGCCTCTTCCTTCTATTCTTCTGTTAATAGTTGCAACAGTATTATGAAATTCTTGCAGTGTGTTTTCCAGCTCTATCAGATCAGTTTGGTTCTCTCTTAATGGCCATTTTGTCTTTCAGTTCCTGTATTACTTTATGGTAATCCTTAGATTCCTTGAATTGAGTTTTGACTTTCTTCTGAAACTCAATGGTCTTTGTTCCCATTCATATTCTAAATTCTGTGTCTGTTATTTCAGCTATCCCAGCCTGGTTAAGGACCATCACTGGGGAACTAGTGCAGTTATTTGGAGGAAAGAAGACACTCTGGTTTTTGAGTTGCCAGAGTTCTTGCAGTGGTCCTTTCTCATCTGTGTGGGCTAATGTTCCTTTAACTATAGTGGGATTTGAGTATAATGAGTTGTCTTCATTTCTGGATGTTTTCAGAGGGCTAAGTATTTGTGCAGGGTCTTTATTTGTAGCTGAATTCTTATTGTTCCTTTCACAGCAGTGGAGGGGGGATATAGCAAAGTATTTTTGGTGTTGAAGTTTAGGCTGTGATACAAGAGGTGGGGCTTAAGTGCAATGACTGGTAGGCTCTTAGCCAAGTGGCTCCTCTGTATTTCCTCCTGATTGCAGCTGTGGTCCCTCACAGTGCTCTGAAGGTGTGGGCTCCTCTTCCACTCAAATGCTGGATGCAGATCTTGGCTTGGCACTACTGGGCTGCACCCCATAGTCCTGGAACTAGCTCAGGCTTTATGGTCCCTCCCAAATGTGAGGGTAGTAGGAGCAGAGACCTTTTCAGTGGTGATGTCAGAGGGCCTTTCGCTTGTCTCTCAGGGCTGCCCCCCAGCGAAACACAAAGCAGCTCTCAATCAGAGCAATCAGCCTGGGGTGGGGTGGCTGTGTTGTGGGCCCAAGCTAGGTAGCCCTGCCTAATGATGAGCAAGATGATGGGGGGGCTCGTGAAGAAGACAGACTGGGTTCTATTTTAGATCTTAATTGTTAAGAAAACAATTTTAAAACTCCAAAAAGACAATCAGAAGAAAGAAAATCTGAGTTGAGTATTAGATGCTATTAAACAATTATACAGGAAAGTTGGTAATTTTATTGTTTGTGATAATATTGTTTGTGTCTTTTTAGAGTTCACACCTATAAAAGTTACATATGGAAATATACACAGGTAAAGTAATACGTCATATTGAATTTGCTTAAAATATTTCTCTGCCAAAAAAAAAAGGAAACGGCAGAGGGTGATGGACGAAAGAAGAAGGAAGAATGGAGAATGGCAAGGTGTTAATAATTGATGAAGATGGGTGATAAGGGCTAAATTTGAGTTTAAAAATGTTTATAAGATTTAGTTAAAATAGCCATTGCAACTTAATTATTAGCTATGTGATATTGGACATGTTTTAAATTTTCTGAGTTCTGATTTTCTCATTAATGAAACAGGAATAAAAATGTTTTTCCTTCCATGATCACTTTGAAGATTAATTAGTGTGATAGGCCTGAATAATGCCAGGCCCCTACCAAGTACTTAATAATACAAAAATCCCTTGTAGATATCATGGAATATCCTTAACACTTTGCTCAAACCAGTCCTTCTAAGTGAGCAGATTCCAGCTCAGTAAAGCTGCAGACAGTGTTCCTTTTGAATCCAGATTTAAACATGCCTTTTCCTATAGATGTTTCTTGAGGACATGGATTCTGTCTCATTCTCGCCTGAATTCCTATATAACAGGGTGCTGGCTGTGTAGTGAGGCTGTGTTTGACAGCTGGCTGACTGAACGAATGAGCAAATGAATGATGCCTGATAATTCAGCGCACTTAAAGCATGGTCAACATGCAAGTGAATGAAAATATGGCATAAACTACTAGAGGAGGGATGAGAGGGAAGATAGAGTTGGTGATAAGACTGTATGAATTAAAATGGGCAATGGAGAAGAAGAAAGGCTCAACTGTAAACCTTTCATCAGGAGCCAGGCAATCAGTGGGAAGAGGCATGTGAGACAAGGACAGAGAAAGAGTGGTCAGGAGACTTTGGAAAAGTACAAACAGAGGGAGAGAGCACAAGAGCACAAATGCAATCCTGCTTAGAGCCAGTTAAACACCTTCTCAACAGTCCTGAGAGCAACAGAGCATGCATTCAGATGGAGACTTCACAGACTACAGACCAAGAAGTAGTTAGACCTTTGTTCAAGAATGAACAATTCCCTTAAAAGTTTACCTAAAAGTTTTGCAAAATTTATTTTTAGGTATTTACATCTCATAAAACAAGAACCACATCTTTAAATAAAAATATGATAAACTATGTCTAAGTGAAGCTTTGAAATGAAATAGAAGAGCTTAGTAGAAAGGAATAAAGGTTATATTTGGGGAGGGAATATTTAGAATTAGTCAGAAAAATGCAAAGATGTATGGGATGTGAGAAGATCCATTCAGTACATCACTTAGGGTTTGAAGAACTAGAACCAGCACAACAGGGATTGTTAATGCAAGAGCTTAGCAAAAGAATCTCATTTTGCTCCAAGCCAAAAATAGATACTTCAAGTTGAGTTCCATTAAAGGAAAATGGCAATGTAACAGAAAATGTGTTATGTACAACATATCTCATTATAGAGAAGAGAACATCCTTTTGGAAAGTACTATCAAAATCAGAAATGATGTGATCAGAAATTAAAGGAATTGGAAAGTAATCTGCTGTATGTTTCAATTTTTGAAACACTGTTTGAAGGGGTTCTTATTGATAAATAATAGATTAATAATAAAGTCAAGTTAAAGGCATCAGTTTATCTTCAATAACAGGGAAGTCATTTGTAACCCAGTAAATGCCCCTGTGCCTCAAAAAGTATGCCAGAGTATAGATAGGAATGAATGAGGCTATTTTTCTTTGCATATCATGTCAAAAACAGTGTGATAAATGGGGATGCAATTTTGAACTGTCTGAGGCTTTCAGAAGTTGGAAGCCTTTTAAGAGATCTGATTAATTTAACATGTCAAACCTAATGGTGAATGAGTTCAATTTCTCCAAAGAGCAATTAGTCAACAGAATAAATTAACATGAGATATTGTCAAATGCAAAAACTGTGCTCATTGCCAAAGATAAAACACTTTCACTGCTATTATGGAACTTGCTTCTTTGTTCTATGTAGGGCTTCTGTGACATAATTCCCTCACTGACCCCAATGCTTGGAATGAGCTGCCATCATTTCTCATCTGGACCATTGGAAAAGCCTCCTAGTTTGTCTCTCCTTAGCCACACTTACCCACCTCCTATCTGCCCTTTGTATACTATCCACATGATAATTGAAAATCACAAAACTTTTTTTGAGAATGTCTCAATAACATTCAATTATGTTTGGAATAGACAAAAGAGTATCTTGCAAAGCCTGGGTCCCTAAATACCCCTCAATTCCAGTCACCTTCCCTGACCCCATATCACTTTCCCATATTCTTTGGCCTTCTTTCATTTCTTTGCACTTGACTTGCTATCTCTGAGTCTTCTCACATCCTGTTCCCTCTTTCCGAAACACTCTTTCCCCTCCCCAGTGTCTCACATACTCAACTCCTTCTCATTCTTTAGGCTTCAGGACAGATCTCAGAGCTACTTACTTGGGAGAAACTTCCTGATGTTCTGACGAGGCCATGATTCTCTATAGTGTATTCCCACTGCCTCCTGGGCTCTGGTGTAGCACCTGTCACAGTCCCCACATTCTCATTATAAACCTTTAAGCCCTTTCATTCATGCTTCCAAAGCCACCTACCAACCAAATGCTCCTTCCAACACTGCCATGACTCTTCGTGTTGTCAAATGCAGTGGTCCCTTCTCTGTCACTTGACATCTCATCAGCATTTGACACAACTGAAAACTTCCTTCTTCTAAAACACTCATTCCTCCTGGAATTAAGGACATCGCAACCACCCATTCTTCCTTCTACCACATTAGTCACCAGTTCTCAGTATTCGCTTTTATCTTCTCCTCCTCAGCTAGATCCCTTTATCTATTGAGCTGAAAACTGGGCTCTCTGTGATCTCAGTCAGTCCCATGGTTTTAAGTACCACCTTCATTAAAATGGCACCCATATTTATGCATCCAGACTCAGACATCATTACTGAGCTCCTTATTAGTCTATTCAACTATGTACTTGACATCTCCTCTTGGAAGCAATAGTCATCTCAAATTTACTCAATCAAAATAAAATTCTTGATGACCTGCGCAGGAACATGCATAAGCCCACCCCAATCTTTGGCATCTCAGCAAATGGTTCTACCATCCATCCATGTGCTCAAGCCAACACCTAGGTGTCACCATTGATTAATCACTGCTTTCTTCCTAAACTCCTGATTCTCAATTCATCATGATGCTCTATTGGTTCTCCCTTGAAAAGATGTCCTATATCTCGCCATTTCTCTTCAACTTTATGGCAGCCACTATGCTTCCCATTGCATTTAGGATAAAACCCAAACTCCTCAACAAAGCCCACAAGACCCCATATATCTACCCTTCTGACCTCATCTTTTTGTATCTCTCACTTCTTTCCTAAGCTCCAGGCACATCAGCCGAGAGGGAAGCCATGAGCTAAATGCTATCAGGAGGATCAAGGAGAAAAAAATAGGGAGAATCAGTGGAAACTGAAATTAAATCCCTATCTTTCTTGGCAGAAATTCAGTATAACTAAACTGAAAACTAAAACTGAAAAGTCAAGAAGTAACATTAGTCTGTTATTTAGAAATTTGAAGGAAAATGTTAAAATAATATACAAAAAGTATTCTAAATGATTGCTTATGAAGCAAGAATTAAGCATGGTAATGGTGAGAATTTATGAAGTATGAAAATTCCTATATTTGTTATAAATCTCAAATACAATTTAACTTTTAAAGAATATATATTACATTGAGAAAAATAAAATTTGGGAAAAAACGTATTGAGGAAAAAGCAGTAAAATCTTGTGAAGGGACAGACAAACAGGGAGAAAAGCCAGAAGACCTATAGAATGTTCTATAACTTTCAAACACAAAAGAGAAAATAACCAAGAACATCTTTTATATTTGATTGAGGAGAGTTAACTTTTGGGGAAAGGATAAGCTGTGCATGCACCACTCTTAGTTGCCTCAGCAACCGGACTCCCTAGTAATGATAACGATTTTACGATGTAAAAAGTTACATGCAAATTAAGTAAATGGTAATTAGGGGCAAAGTAACACATGGCACTGACAGGCTGCACTTTGGTAGAAGGGCTAGGACAAGGTTGTTCCAAGTCAATGGATGAGATAATGAAAAGAAGAACTAAGGACGTAAATTGAGTCTGCTCTCCTGCAACTTCGCTGGATATTGCAAGCACACTGTGCCTCTCTCAAATTTTGACAAAGCCAGTGTGGGTCATAAATAAACATTTTACGCCTCCATACTGCTTCATCTGTATGACTATAGCTCCTACTCTACTTTGAGAACCCTTTGAAGAAGACAGGTGACGGTAAACTTTGAATAAGTAAGGCAGGTGGAAGGAGAATGTCAGAAATTTGAGAAGAAAGCAGGGAGTAATCAATGCTGACACCTAGGTGTTGGCTTGAACACATGGATGGGTGGTAAAACCATTTGTTGAGACGCCAAAGATTGGAGTGGGCTTACGCATGTTCCTGTGCAGTTCATCACACTTGCCCTCGACAGATCCTGTCGCTTAATAGTCGATCAACAAATATTTGTTGAACAAACGAATGAACA
The DNA here is from genome assembly GCF_008728515.1 of Papio anubis. Classification (NCBI taxonomy): domain Eukaryota; kingdom Metazoa; phylum Chordata; class Mammalia; order Primates; family Cercopithecidae; genus Papio; species Papio anubis. Next base: position 8,084,954 of record NC_044985.1, read on the forward strand.
AAAACTCTACAAAAGATGTGGCAGAGCCAGGAGCTGCCCCCTCAGATGGAGTATAAAGGCTCTCAAAAGGAATTGCTTCCCCTGAGCTTGGATGTGCTCATTAAGGTCTTGAGTCTGTGTTGATGGCGGGGCTCACCTGGGCTTATTGACATTGATACCTGATAGAGCCTCTCAAAGTGTGAGGGAGCTATAATTCTCCCTGTGGAAAACCAAAACTTAAACTAGACCACTTCTACAGATACATAAACATGTAAGTATATGCAGATCATGGATGCATTTACCACTCTCACATACAAGCAACCTTTGCACTGCCTGTGGGTGAAGCAGCAGTTTACCTATGTATAATTCGAAGGGCACAAAATGGCCCACCAGCACAAAAGTGCCTCCCTTTCTAACCAGCCATAAATCTGAGACATCTTCATTACACTTGTCACTTCAATTAATATTAATTTTAGAAAGTCCCTCTTAAAATTCAAACACGTTATGTAAAAAGGAAACATTGATATAGGCGGTGAGGGTGGTATGGAAGAAAGGAGATCTCATGAGTATGAAATCCGTGGATCCACCACTAACTAGCTGAGTTATCTTATAAAAGTTAGCTAACCTCACCAAATCTCCATGTATTAAACTGTAGCATATAGAAAAACCCAACTTCATAGTATTATTATAAGGATAATAGAGTATTTGGTAAACTGTAAACCTACAATTTAGTTGCTATTACATCTTGGGGTTTTGGGGTTATAAGATAAGCTGGCAGACATCAGAGCCTTGAGATATGGAATATGAAACAAGAAATTGTATGGATAGGAAGGATGAGCTGCTGAGAGAAAGAGCAAAGAAAAATAAATTATAGAGACACTTTACCCATTTTCTTCACTTTGTGGCACATATGCTCAAACAGGGCCCTGCCCTTGATTCTTACTGACTCCAACCACATAACTGCACCTGAGTCCTCAGTGAACACAACATTCTTTTCAAACTGTGGGTGATGACCCTTTAGTGAATTGTCATCAATTTTAAAAGGCATGGCCAGCACTTTAATAAATGAAATAGAATCAATGCACATTGTGTATAGCAAGGGTACATACTATCTTGGGAAGATTTTGTCTTTTCTTGCAGTGGTATTTGAGTGTGTATATGTGGACGCTGGATCACAATGTAAAACATATTCGTTATTACTCGTCACAATCAAAAGACTTTAAAAGCTTCTGCCATATGCCATACGCATGCTAAGATACTTTCAGTTTCCTAAATATGCAATACTCTTTCGTATCTCCGGGCCTGTGCAGACGCTCTTCCCTCTAGTGGGAGGTCCTTTCGCCCACCCTAGCCCAAATGGGGTCTCTTCTCAACAATATACAGCGAAAGCTTAGTGACCTGCTGTGTGCCTCCACATCCTCACCCAGATATTCTCCTTTGTTCTTTCCATGCCAAAGACTGCGCTCTGTCTGTACCTTGGTCACATTCGTTGTATTTAGATTCAATCAATTGTGTCGTATTTTATTTGCAGTTCATTGAACACTGCTTGTCTGCCTACTAAATTCTTGGCTTTTTGAAGGCAGAAACTCTATCTCGCTTTCCCTCCTCTTTTTACTCCAAGAACACGTGTATTGTAGGTGTGTTGGAAATGTGTGCTAAACCAACGCATAAAAGATAAGCTGGAAAATAGAAAAGCCATTTTTTATCTGTTGAAAAGTGCTTCCTAAGCAGCCATCCAACTCTCACAAGTGGGATTTATTCAGTTATCACACAAGGGGGAACAGAAAGCCCCCACCGAGATGACTCCGCAAGTCCACATTCATCTGCCACTGAGGAAACTCTGGACTTGCTCGTGAATGATTATTTGCCGAGCATAGACACCATTTTGATAGGAAGACACCTTCAAATCTTAAATAAATGCAAAGATGCTTTAACAACAAAAAAAAAAACAAGAGATGGTCCATGAGGCCAATATCCTTGACTCAAAATGTCAGCAAACGTTGCCCCTTTAAAAGGTAATAATATGTTTCTATAAGACATGAAACACTTTAAATCAATATATATTGTATTAAAGCCTTGCTTTTGGTGGATAGGTTTTTTTTTTAATAAAACATCCAAAGATGAAGAAAAGTATTGTTTCAGCCCCCTGAATCCCTGGGGAGATACAAGCCTTTATATTCTGCTGACATGGGCACAGGAAAGAGCCAGGGACAGGGAAATGAAGTGAAGCCACTGTTTTCCCATCAGACTGGGTATTCTGACTGGCTTCTCTGGGGGCAGTAGCTGGCACAAAGGCCCCAGCCCCTCTAGGATGGCATAGCTTTGAAATAAGATGCAACAAGGAGGCAGAATCAACTATTTCTGTGAAAGCCCATTCCTCGTTTCGTCACAGGGAAGTTTATTCAATAAGTCCAAATTTGGCTGTAAATTCTTTTTCGTTAACACAGGAGCTAGAATGAACTTCCTAGAGTTATTCAAATCTGGGCTGTGGACTGTTCCAGGCTCAGCTCCTCTCAAACTTGAATGGGCAGTTGAATCTTCTGGGGATCTTCCTAAAATGCACATTTCTGATTCAAGATGTTTGAGTTCCTGCATTTCTCACAAGCTACCAAGTGGCTCTTGTGTTCTGGTCCCTGGAGTCTGATGCCAAGTCTTCATCAACTCACTCTTTCCTACACAGGGAAAGAGCAGATAACCAAGGAATAAGGAACCCATGTGGTTTGATTGTTTGTTTATACAAGGTACTGTCAGCAATAGTCCTCATTTAAAATAAAAATAACTTAAAAGACTTTTTTTGAAAAAAGAGAGACAGCAGACCTACATCTAGGTCCTGTTGTGTGACATTCAAAGTGAATGATGCTGTTTTGTCTAATCCCAGCATAACACTAGTTATGACCCTCATTTCATCAAACAGCAAACTAAGACTCGTATATTAATGTTTTCAAAGTCATCTAGGCAATAAGTGGCCAAGGTGGGATTTGAAATCAGTTGTCTCTGACTCCAAAGTTTATAGGTTTTCTGTTATTTTGGCTTCTTGGATTATTAGTTAATAATACCTTCAGTTAGGGCTGGGAGTGATGGCTCACTTCTGTAACCCCAACACTTTGGGAGGCCGAGGCGGGCAAATCACCTGAGGTCAGGAGTTCGAGACCAGCTTGACCATCACGGCGAAACCTCATCTCTACTAAAAATATAAAAATTAGCCAGGCATGGTGGGAGGGCCTGTAATCCCAGCTACTTGGGAGGCTGAGGCAAGAGAATCACTTGAACCTGGGAGGCAGAGGTTGCAGTGAGCCGAGATCGTGCCATTGCACTCTAGCCTGGGCAACAAGAATGAAACTCCATCTCAAAAAAAAAACAAAGAAACAAAACAAAAACAAAACAAAAAAAAACCTTTCATTTAAACTCAGTTTAATAGGTATGTGCATACATATCTAAAGAGAGAGAAATATAGATCGTGTGTGTGTGCGGTGTTTGTGCACACAGAACAAGGAAGAGAGGACACAGCGATGAAGAGGACCCATTCAAGCCCTCCAGGATCACACAGTCCCCCAGAAAGTGAGGTTCAGGAAAAGATCACTCTACCCCAACGAGCCTAGCGCTACAGTGGAGGCACTGGCTGAGAGGCACGCTTAGCACAGAATGCAGCTCTTGCAACAGTTGCTACCTCAGCTGCTTTTGAAGAGTGAAGAGGAGTTTATTTGCTGAAGGAAGATAGATGCATTGCCAGGTGGATCACTGCATCTCCAGGAGACTGCTGGAGAAAAGTCATAGAATCGTGACATAAATTGTATGTTTTTTAAGGAGAATGTTTGGTTAATGACCATGGAGGATTCCTTCACTTACTAGTTCCAAAGTTAATTAATAAGTTTTTTTTGTTTGTTTTTTTTTTTGAGACGGAGTCTGGCTCTGTCGCCCAGGCTGGAGTGCAGTGGCCGGATCTCAGCTCACTGCAAGCTCCGCCTCCCGGGTTTATGCCATTCTCCTGCCTTGGCCTCCAGAGTAGCTGGGACTACAGACGCCCGCCACCTCGCCCGGCTAGTTTGTTTGTATTTTTTAGTAGAGATGGGGTTTCACCGTGTTAGCCAGGATGGTCTCGATCTCCTGACCTCGTGATCCACCCGTCTCGGCCTCCCAAAGTGCTGGGATTACAGGCTTGAGCCACCGCACCCAGCCGTAAGTTATTATTTTTAAAGGTTCTGAGTGATAAGAGACTGACACATGAATTACATGAGTTTTTTTGTTTTTTTTCTTTTTGACAAAATTTCTTCATTTGTCTATCCAGGATACCACAGATAAAAGTCATTTTTTACCCATAGTAATTTCTTAGCCTCCAGCAAATAAGGCAAACAAAAAGAAATTAATCTATACTCCAGCTCCATGGGCTTAACCCAGCCGCTGCCTCCCCTGCTAAGCCTGAGATGACCAATTGTGATGACAACAAATGACACCTTTATCTTTCTTTTCCGGGCTCTGAGAGATGGGCTGCTTCTACCAGAGTGCTGTTGGCAAAGTAGGAAGCACACAGCATTCAAATGACACCACACAGGCTAAAAAACCTGGACAATATCAAGCTAATGGCTATAACTTAAATAATAAAAATAAATAGGCAGATTCTAGCTACGGTTTACTGAGTCAAGTGAAGAAAATTCTTCAAATGAAAAATTGTCAAAAAACCTCACTGCCCGAGGCCCTCTGGCACATTTGTGTAAGAGACTGATGCTCTGTTCTGCGACCCAGCAAGGACACCCTGGGCTGAAGGCCTTCCTCTAGCCATCATATTCTTTTTCTTTTTTCCTTAACATTCTTTTCTTTTTTTTTTTTTTTGATGAAAGAGTGGATTGTATTTATATATTTTTTTTTAATTTACTTTTTTTATTTCGATAGGGTTTTGGGGAACAGGTGGTGTTTGGTTACATGAATAAGTTCTTTGTTTCTGAGATTTTGCTGCACCCATTACCCAAGCAGTGTACACTGCACTCAATGTGTAGTCTTCTATCCCTCGCCACCCACATCCTGAGCCAAGACTATAGAAGCACCTCCCACCACTCGCTAGCTCAGGTCTTCCGTCTCTACAAATAGTTAAATTCTAGGAAGGCTAATGTTCACAAATTGTAGAAGTCAATCAAGTCTAAATCACTCCTGGTCAGAATGCAAATGGTAGGCCCCTCTAGACATTTATCTTCTTGCCTTGTTCATATTTACATAATGCTTCAAATATTCTGGGATATTCGATTATCCTTATGGAAATGAAAATAAAATTGGATCCCTTAACTAGTCTATAGGCAATAATCTATCACAGCCAGATCAAAGACTTAAAAAAATCAAAATTTGAAAACAGTTGGTAGAAAACAGTGAGGAATATTTTATGACCTTACAAAAAACCACGAGGAAATAATTTCTTAGTAAGACATGACAAAGCCAAACTTAAAGAAAGCAATGAATATAGTCAACCACATACAAATCTTAAAACTTCTCTCTATCAAAAGAAACCATTTGAGAAGTGTGAAAAAAATTGTAAGAAAATGGGAAGACAATATTTGGAATTCATATAACCCACCAAAGTATTTGTTTCTAAGATGTGTAAGGCAATCTACAATTCAATGAGAAAGACATGGACAGGGATGTTCACAGCAAGGCTGCTTCTAATTACAAGTGTCTGGAAACAGCCCAAATGCACACCAAGAGGAAAATGGATAAATAAACTGAGATCTGTTCAGCCATTTTAATACAAAACAACAGCTTGAAGTACTGAATTGAATGAGAGAGATAATCTGTAAACATGGATGAATATCATAAATATAATGCTGACTTTTTTAAAAAAGCAAAGTTGCAAAGGATGTATACATTAGAATCTGCTTATATAATATTTAGAAATGGGAAACGATGCCATAAGTGTAGTAAACATAAAGACATTCATGGGAATGATAAACTTCCCAAAATTATGTAAAATTATGCAAAATTCCCCCAGGAAAGCAAAATTATGATATTATCCTCTGGATAGAGAGAAGGGTGCTGATTGCGGAAGGGAATGCCAAAGACTTCAAATATTTTGGCACTATTGCATTCTTTAAGCCAAATTTTATGTTTATAAATATTTATTTTATTATTCAGTATAACCTTTAATATGTTGAGAAAGCTTCACAATAAATATATTTTTTAAAGGAGTAAAAAATGAAATGGAAGGTTGATATGACCTTCAAGAAAAACACCACAACAAAATAAAGCAGAAATTTCAAAGAGAGGCAGGGCATGGTGGCTCATGCCTGTAATCCCAGCACTTTGGGAGGCCGAGGCGGGCAGATCATGAGGTCAAGAGATCGAGACCATCCTGGCCAACATGGTGAAACCCCATCTCTACTAAAACTACAAAAATTAACTGGGTGTGGTGGCGTCCACCTGTAGTCCCAGCTACTTGGGAGGCTGAGGCAGGAGAATCACTTGAACCCGGGAGGCGGAAGTTGCAGTGACCCAAGATTATGCCACTGCCCTACGGCCTGGGGACAGAGTGAGATTCCATCTCAAAAAAAAAAGAAAGAAAGAAAAGAAAGCTAAGAGAGAGGCAGGGAGAAGAGGGAGAGAAAGAGAGAGAAAGGTGAGATACACATATTCTAATAACTCTTTAGTAATAGCTCCCAAAGTAGAAAATAAAAGGGAAAAATACACACAAACCAGTAATAGGAGAAACTTCTTAGAATTTAAAAAAGACATGAAACTTTGGATAGGGCCCAAATGATGCCAATTGAAGACTCATACAAATATGTCATGATGAACTCCAAAGAAAAGGAGAACACTGGAAAACTTCCAGAGAGACGAAAGAGTACTTAAAAGGAAAGATAACTAAATTGATATGACTCCCGGTTGACAGCATTAAATACAGAAATACAATAAAATACTTTATTCAAGGATCTGAGGAAAACATTTTTATCAAGGATTTTTCATTCAAGCTATCCAATATTCAAGAGTGAGGGGAAGATAAAGCATATTTAGAATTAAGGAAGACAACAAGGTCACTTTTCACAGATTATCCTAGAAGAACTATCAAAGGATACACTCTGACAAAATAAAAACAAAGTGCATTCAAGAGTGAATAGATGTGAAACTGATTAATAGAAAAACTAAGCATTAAAACTTATCACAAAGTCTAAGAAGGAACAAAAATAAAAACAGTAATGATATAAGTAAAATTCTACATTATATCAAGAAGGGCAGCGAGCTGGAGGGAAAAAAATAAAACAAGGTGTGATTCTCGCTTATTCTATGCAAGCATGTAGCTTCTTATTAATGCTAGAAACTAATTTAAAATAAATATATATAAATACTTCACATATCCCTTAATTTAAGAGAAATCACTGAAAGAACAGATATTCTTTCAAATCTGTTTTCAGACCTATTTCTCAAGAAGATTGACCTTACGTTTGCTTCTAAGAGTCTTGTGGTTTTAGCTCTCATACTTAGATTGTTTATCCTTTTTTTTTTTTTTTTTTTTTTTGAGATGGAGTCTCACTCTGTCGCCCAGGCTGGAGTGCAGTGACGCGATCTCGGCTCACTGCAAGCTCCGCCTCCCAGGTTCACGCCATTCTCCTGCCTCAGCCTCCCGAGTAGCTGGGACCACAGGCGCCCACCACCACGCCCAGCTAATTTTTTTGTATTTTTAGTAGAGACGGAGTTTCACCGTGTTCCCCAGGATGGTCTCGATCTCCTGACCTCATGATCTGCCTGCCTCAGCCTCCCAAAGTGCTGGGATTATAGGTGTGAGCCACAGCGCCCGGACTGTTTATCCATTTTTGAGTTAATTTTTATTTATGATGTGATGTAAGCGTCCAATTTAAGAAGCATCCAATTTTCTTCCTTTGCATATTGTAATTCAGTTGTTTGGTAATCCTTTCTCCATTCCACAGACTTTGCACACTTGTCAGAAATCATTTAGCTGTAGGTGTGTGGGTTTATTTCTGGACTCTAAATTCTGTTCCATTGGTTTTGGTGTCATATCTAAGAAGTAATTCTACAAAAGGCAAGAAAAGAAATAAAATGCATTCAATAGAAACTTCTAAATAAAAAGACAAAATTTGTACGAATATATTTTACATCACCATAAATGTAAATTGAAAAGATATGACACCAAAAGTATGAGCAACAAAAAGATAACTAGATTAAATTGGACTTCATCAGAAATTAAAAACTTTTGTGCATCAATGGACGATACCAAGAAAGTAAAAGAAATCTACAGAATGGAAGAAGATGTTTACAAATTATGTATCTGACAAAGGTTTAGAATATATAAAGAACTCCTACAACTTGACAAGAAAAAGACAAACAATGTCATTTGATTTTTTAAATTTTTTACTGATATAGTTGTACATATTTTGGGAGTACATGTGATATTTTGACAAATACATATAATATGGAATTATCAACCAGAATAATCAGTATATTTATCCTCTCAAACATTTATTTTTTCTTTGTGTTGAGAACATCACAAATCTCTTCTATTTTGAAATATATAATAAATTATTGTTAATTATAATTTCCCTACTATACTATCGAATACTGGAATGAATCCCTTCTATCTAACTGTATTTTTGTACCCCTTAACCCAGTAGTTTCCAACCTTTTTGGCACCAGGGACTGGTCTCATGGAAGACAGTCTTTCCATGGAACTGGGGGTGGGAGGGAATGGTTTCAAGATTATTCAAGTGCATTACATTTATTGTGCACTTTATTTCTATTATTATTACATTGTGACATATAATGAAATAATTATACAACTCACCATAATATAGAATCAGTGGGAGCTCTGAGCTTATTTTCCTGCAACTAGACGGTCCCATCTAGGGGTGATGGGAGACAGTGACAGATGATCAGGCATTAGATGCTTATAAGGAGCATGCAATCTAGATCCCTTGCATGCGCAGTTCACAGTAGGGATTGTGCTCCTATGAGAATCTAATGCCGCTGATGATCCGGAGCTCAGGCAGTAATGTGAGTGATGGGGAGCGCCTGTAAATGCAGATAAATCTTCCCTTGCTTGCTGTGAGGCCTAGGTACTAACAGGCCACTGATCGGTACTAGTCTGTGGCCCAGGGCTTGGGTACCCCCGCCTTAGCCAAGTTCTCTTCACCACCTCTCCTGCTTGCCTTCCTAGGCTCTGGTAACCACCATTCTGTTGGGGTCCGTGTGTTTCCTAAACAAAGGAATGAACACACAAGACAACACAAGACAAGACAAACATGGCGGCTGCCTTGAATGGCGTGCTCTGCTTTGTTTTATACAGTCGTTTGTGGAATGTTGCCAAGTCACAAGACACATTGTTTTTTTTCTGACCTTCCCCTGACTTTCTGGATTTTCAAAATGTTTACACATAAACAAGCCCCCAGGGTCTGCTGTTTGCAGCTGGCTCCTTTGTCCTCCCTGTTTGCAGGGAAGGAACGCCCTGCTTCGTTTGCAAGAGCAGGACTTATCAGAACGCCCTGCTTCATTTGCAAGAGCAGGACTTATCAGGAACGTCTCGTTTGCGAGCACGTAGTCCTCTACACCATTCTACCCTCTACCTTCATGAGATCCACTTTTCTAGCTCTGACATATGAGTGAGAACATGTGATGTTTGTCTCCACGCCTGGCTTACAACCCAATTTAAAAATGGGCAAAAAACCCAAACAGACATTTCTCCAGAGATATACAAATGGCCAATAAGCACATAAAAGATGCTCAATATTGCACATCATTAGGTAAATGCAAATCAAAACCACAATGAGATACCACTTCATACCTACTAGAGTGGCTATATTTAAAAAACAAACAAAAACAGAAATACAAAAAATACAGCAGTCCCTCTTTATCCCCAGTTTCACTTTCCACAGTGTTCATAGTGTTACTTATGCTCCACCATGGTCTGAAAATAGATGAATCCAGTACAATTCGATACTTTGAGAAAGAAAGAGACCACTTCCACTCAACTGTTATTTGAGTCTATTGTTATAATTGTTCTATTTTGTTATTAATTACTGTTGTTAATCAATGACTGCTCCTCATTTATAAACTAAGCTTTATCATAGGTTTGTATTTATAGAAAAAAAACATATATGCAGTTCAGTACCATCCATAGTTTCAGGCATCCACAGGGTGTTTTGGAATGTATCCCCTGACGATAAGGAGAACCACTGTAACAAGTGCTGGCTAGGATGTGGAGAAATTAGTACCCTTGTATATTGCTGGTGGGAATGTAAAAATTATATAGCCACTGTGGAAAATAGTTTTGCAGTTTCTCAAAAAGTTGAGTGTAGAATTACCATATAACCCAGCACCAGTCCTAGATAGAATTAAAAAGAAAACTGCAAAAGAATTCAAAATAGAGATTCAAATGAATACCTGCATACCAATATTCATTGCAGCACTGTTCACAAGAGTCAAAAGGTGGGAGGTAACCCAAACATCTATCTATTCATACAATGGACTATCACTCAATCACAAAAAAGAGTGAACTCTGAACACATATTATAACATGGACGAAACTTAAAAACAGTATGCTAAGTGAAATAAGCCAGACACAAAAGGACAAATATTGTATGAACCCACTTTTATAAAATATTGAGAATAGCTGGAAATTCACAGAGGCAGAAGTAGATTAGAGGTTACCAGGGGCTGGAGAGAGAGAGAATTGGAAGTTATTATTTAATGGTTCCTGTTTCTATTCAGAGTGATCAAATAAATAGTGGTGATAGTGGCACATTGTAAATGTAATTGATATCAGGGAATTGACTTAAAATTGCTTAAATTGCAAATTTTGTTATATATATTTGACCAGAACAAAAAATAATTAAAATTTTTCCAAAATAAACTCAGATTGAATAACAAAACACAGTCTATTTACTGTTTAAGAGAGATATAACCATAATAAAAATATCAAAAGTAAAATTGAAACGAATATGGAAACATATACAAAGCAAATGTTAATAAAATAAATAAGAAAGTAGAGTTGTAATACTAACAATAAATGTTAACAGAGTTCGATTTGGAAAACAGGAGAAACAAAAGGAGATACTTCATTTTGATTTTTTAAAAACCCAATTTACAATGAAAATATTGCATAACATTGATATATGTACCAGGCCACATAGATTGGAAATATATGAAGCAAAATTTGGGGGAACTATGGGAGAAATTGACATCCACAATCATGGAAGGATATTTAAATACGCCTTTCTCAGAGATCAATTAGTAAAAAAAAAAAGAAAAAGTAGATAATGTTTGAATAATAAAATTTAAAAGCTTGATCTAGTATCTAACTGTATATAGAAATTTGTCTCTAACAGAACAACACTTTCTCTTCAAACATACATGGAAAATTGACAACACAAATTATGCGTTAGGCCACAAAGGAAATCTCACCAAATTCCAAAAAGCAAAAATCAAAGAGGTCACATTCACTGAACACTACTGGAATCAAAGTAGAAAGTAGCAACAAAAGGCTACAGTAAAGAAAATCCATATGCCTGGATGTTGAAAACATGCTCTTAATTAATTACAGGGTTAAAGAGGAAATCAAAAGCATAATTTTGACAGAAACATTACAGACAATTTACATGTAAACTGAGGGCTCTAACCAAAGTAGTAATGAGAGAAAATATATAAAAGGTCTTTATTAGAAAACTAATGAAAAATAAATAGCTAGTTTTTTAAAAGCTAGAAAAATGTGCTCAATAAACAGAAAAGGAAAGACTTAATATAGATTAAAGCAGAAATTAATGAAAAATAAAATATGAAATGAGTTGATTAATAAAACAAAAGATAATTTGGAAAAATTATTGAAATGGATTAAAAATGGGATGGCTAATCACAGAAATTAAACATTTGAATAGACACTATTAGGAAGTAATTTTTACACAAAGATGAAAAGAAAAATGTTAAAGTGACAGGAGAATATTATGTGCAGCCTTTCAACAATCTCTGAAAATCTAGAAGGAATCGAAATGTAAGGAAAATTTAAACTGTCAAAATTAACTCAATTAAAAAGTAGAAAATATAATATACCAGTTGCCAAAATTGTAATTATAAGATATAGACAGGAGCAAATCACTTTTCTGAGGAGTTCTAACAAACCTTAAAGAGACAACAACTTTGTTATTTCTTCCAAAGCATAGGAAAAATGAGAAAACAAACTCCTTTTACCCATCAGACATAAGTATGATACTAAACTGGACAAAAAACAAATGACCAACAGAAAACTATTAGCAAAATTGAAAACAACACAGTAAAAGAAAACCAAGATAAATACTAACAACTGTAAGAAACAACCCCATGGCAGGGTTTATGTCAGAAACGTCAGCATACTTCAAGATCAAAAAACCTTTCTCAGGGGCATTCACTCTATCACATAAAATTACATTATATTCGAGGAAAAATATGGAATAAAAATCATTTTGATAGATTATAAACATCTGATAAAATTTAACCCTCATTCTCAGTTTTTATAAAAAGATAACCATCTAGATTTCAATGAAAGTTGCCTCAATTTGAAAAATTTATCTCTCAAAAACCTATAGCTGACCTTAATGTAAACATAGTGGTGTCAGATTAATTGCAACCACTCTCTGTTGTATGATTCCACATTGCACTGAGATCGTGGCCAATACAATAAGGAATGAAGTGATATTCTTGACATTATTTGTATGCATTATGATCATCTAGCTAGAAAATATAGAAGAATCATTCCATCCATTATTAAAATTAATTGAATTTGACAAGGCATCTGTAGTTGACATCGACTTCACAAATCAACAAATTCTCATATGCACTCTGACCCCAGGTTTCAGGTGAATCCTACAAACATGAAATATAAAATATGAAATACAAACATGAAACATACAAAAAGTTATCTGTAACACACAATCATCCTAACCTAACAGGATACATTTGCGATTGAGTTTCATGAGTGTTCATTTATGTAAATACTGTATTTCCTTTGTTCAGTATATAGTTGTTTCTAATCTATAGATCAACACTTGTTTTCATCTGTGCCCAAGAAGGGATAACCCAAGGAGCTTTAAGCATGTCAAGTAATTTCAGAAAAAGTAGGAACTCAGAAAAAGAGCCACGGAGATGGCTTAGCAAGGTTGTTCACACAAAATAAGGCAGCATGGAGCTCCAATGATTAATAGGTGGAGTGATCACATATAATAACCAAACAGAGAGATGGTTTAGCAGTAGTTTCTAAAAGGTTACATCAGTAAATTTTGCTAAATAAGAGAACAAACCAGGCAGACAAAATCCCTCTTCTGCTAGGAGATGAAAATTCTAGCTGGCTCTACCAATTATAACAAAAGAATCCCAGGGGACACACACGTTTTAACAGTGTTAATAGACGAAGTTAATCCATCATCACGCTAGAATGACAAGTTATATAACAATGGCCAAGTAAGATTTAAAATTACATGTCATAAAAAAGAAACACATGGCAGAAAATAAAGGAAAGGAAGAAGAAAAAGGGGGAGGGAAGGAAAGGAGGGAGAGGAGAACCTCGATGTGAAAGGAGTGAATTTAAAACATCTTTTTAATGTAAGAAGAAAATGTTATATTTGAGAAGAAAATTGGGGCAGCTAATGAGTGACTCAGAATCTCCATCAGGGAAACAGCAAAATTTGGTGCTCTACATAAAAATCAGTTTGCTATTTCAGATCCTACAGCTTCAACCAGTTGGAAGTCACTCTTTATTTCCTTTTAGACCTGGAAAGAGTCCTCTCACTGGGGGAAGGATTGATTTCTGTCCCAAAGGTTGTTAAGAACTATATTAAATAATAATATAAAAATAACTGTAAACTAAGTAATGTAGCTCTTGGTCAGGCCAACAAATCACTTACAAAATGAGCTTTTAGCAAACTTTCTGTGGTGTGTTAACATATTTTGAGCACACCCAATCACTCTAATACATCTGGAATAGTGCAGAGTACAAATCCTGCCCCACTGACTGTAGATGTCACAAAACCATTGCCATGGAGAATGCACTTGTTTGGACCCTCTATTCTGCTTGAGAGGATGGTAACTGCAATAATTCCAGCTAAGCTGAACCTCAAGCAGCCTCCTCTCAGGACCTCCTGGCCAAATACCACACAGCCACTGGCTTATCCCAGGAGAGACAATTTTAAGGTCTCGTTTGCCCAATTACCTTCTCAAGAAAGGACTAATTAATTACTGTTGTTACTGTTGTTGTTACTATTACTGTTGATTGTTAACACTAGAAACAATGCACAGATTTGAGTAATTGGCAAAAAGAACTGTGTGCCCCTGTGCACAAAAAGTGAGGAGGGGCTCCCAAAGACCTCTCTATACTCCCTTCTCTCCGGCTTAGAATCCGGTGCCTGCAGCTTTACGCTTGTTGTTTTGCCCTCCTGGGACCACTCTGCAGCTGAGAAGATGCTCTCTCTGCCTCAGACCCCACTGCCCTTTCTCTGGTTCTCTCTCATTCTTTACCCAGACTTAGCTGAGGCAGGCACCATCTCCTCTGGAAATCTCTGGGGCTCCTCAAGATTCCCAGGACACCTGATATCACTGCAGTCTCACACCCACCACACTGTGCTGGCACTGCCTGTAACTGTGCTGGCACTGCCTCTCACCCACATGAGACCCTAGAAGGCAGAGGCTGGATAGGATCTATCTTCAAGTCACTTCATGCAGTATAATCTTGATTTACAATAAATACTCAGTGATTATGTATTGAGCTGAATTAAGTTGAAAAATGAACGTAAGCTTAAAAAAGAATAATCAACTCGTCTGTCTGCATTAGCTATCTCCTACTCACTCTAAAGTTCACCAAGACTTAATTAGCAGCTAGAAGTGCCCCCAACTAATTCAGACATAGATGAACCAAAAGGACTAGTAGACTTGAAACACCAACCCCAATACCAGACCCATAGAAGATGCTTGATCATCTTGGTCACCCTCATGTCTTTCTGGTCATTTACCCATGAGCCATCCTCCCATCCATCACGGCACCTTCCAGGTTCTTCTTGGGCTTACTCCCTGTTTCTCCAGACCCACAATTCTTCCATGTCTATCTGAATTCTCTCACTCCAGCCGTCACAGATTATCTACTACCAAATTCTCATTTCTGAAAATGCATTCTGATTTCTCTCTCTTCATTTCTTCTCCATGTTCAATTCTTATCTTTGTGTCTCTCTCTCTCTCTCTCTTTTTTTTTTTTTTTTTTTTTCTGAGATGGAGTCTCGCTCTGTCACCCAGCCTGGAGTGCAGTGGCATGATCTCGGCTCACTGCAACCTCCATTTCCTGGATTCAAGAGATTCTCCTGCCTTAGCCTCCCAAGTAGCTGAGATTACAGGCATGTGCCACCATGCCTGGCTGATTTTTGTATTTTTAGTAGAGATGGGACTTTACCATGTTGGCCAGGCTGGTCTCGAAACTCCTGACCTTGTGATTTGCCCACCTCGGCCTCCTAAAGTGCTGGAATTACAGACATGAGCCACCACACACAGCTGCTCTTAGCTCTGTTTCATCTTCTGATTTCACCATTAGGTCCCAACACTAAAAGGAAGGTTTATCTGCAGTGAATCCCCATGTCCTCAAAAAAGGAAATTCTACTGCACAACGAGAAGCAGAATGGCAGTGACGACAGCTCTTAATGCAGCCAGCACCACTTTCCTCAAAACGAACAGTTTTAGCAGGTTTGATCACTGAGGGAAAAGAAGGGCTACACAGGAGACAGAAAGAACAGTTAGTTGCCTTAGCAATAAACACTAGACATAGAGGCAACAATTAATGTTGCACGTTACCGCGAACCATACCGTGAACCACGGCAAAATCTTTCCAGCTCAAAGTCCAGTATGGTTAGAAATACCAAATTGTGCAGCCCATATAGAATTTGGCAATATTTAACAAATATATACATGCATTCATCCTTAACTCCAACAATCCCACTTAGCCTAAATATACATTTCAAATAATACCAACAATCATATGCACTTTGTGATGTATTGAAGTGTTATTTGACTTCACAAAAGATACCAAAGAGTCACAGGAAGACGTAGGGTATAACCTGTGTTATATACACATGGTGGAGTACTATGCAACTGTGAAAAAGAACAAGGAAGAGTTCTATGAATTGATGTGGAGTGAATTCCAGAAGATATTGTAAAGGTTTTTAAGGCAATGTGAAAAATAGCATAGGTACACCCTATGTGGCAAAAAGAGAAAAGGAGAAATAAGAAAACGTGGCTGTATATTCTCATCTTCACCAACAGGAGCACAAAGTGCAAACTAGAAAACAATAATGTTAGTTATCTACAGGACGTGGGGAGAGATGGCGTAGAAGGGGTGTGAGAGGAAGTACACCATTTATAAAATGTTTGACTTTTAGAATCGGTATTCTTCAGAAATGTCTACGTCATAAGAGACAAAAAGGCTATGGAAATATGCTAGACATACAAGTAAATACAGTAATTTATTGATGAAAAGTACCATAAAAATTATTGAATCAGTTGATAAAATCAGAATGTGGAGGGTAGATAAAAGCATCACAATTATGTTGAATTTGCTGGTGTTGAGAACTACATTGTGTTTATCTGCAGGAATGCCCGTATTCTTAGGAAATACTTAATAAATTGTTTAGAGTTAAAGGACCATAGTGTATGGAACATATTATGTATTGATTCGGGAAAAAAGAGAGAGAGAAAGCAAATACAATAGGTGAATTCAGGCACAGAGTGTATGGGCATTCTTTGTAACACTTTTTTTCTTGTCACTTTTCTAAAGTTTCACACATAAAATTAAAAGAAAAATGAACAGAGAAGAGGGAATCTGTAAGATTTTCTTTCTTTCTTTCTTTCTTTTTTTTTTTTTTTTTGGAGTCACAGACCCTACTCTCTAATAAATATTCTTAGAATAATAATAATATGTAACTACCATTTATTATGTACCTACTATGTGCCAGATACTGGACTAGTGATTTTACACATATTTTCATTTATATTCGTAACAATCATACAGTACAGGCTTCCTATTTTCTGCACTATTTTGTATTACTTTTATATCATCTTCCAATGTCTGGAACAACTACAGTTATTTGTAGCTTTATAATAAAATCTTGATTCTAATCACAGATATGTAGATGTGCCCCCAACCTATTAAAATAAAGAAGTATTGCAACCCATTAGCTGATTCTCAATGATAAGCAGCAATAGATAACCATGTAGCTAAGGCCATTATTTTTCCCTCTGCCATCCCCAACTTCTAAGCCTATATACCAAGCCCTATTTTTTGTTAAAACCTTTCATTTTAACTGTACACATTAAAAACTCAGAGATAACCATGTTTTCTATTCGTGGCTTTCTCTCTCTAATCTCCAGGAAGTTATTAAAAGCTGTATCAGTAGTACCTTGTATTCGATTATTCTATTACACTAAAATATTTCCTTTCAAAAATCAGAAGTTGCATTCTACCTCCTTCTAGCAAATTGCAAATGAAGCTGGTCATTTGAAAAGCTTAACATGAAACACATTGGGATAAATGTGCTGTCAGGAAAAAAGAGAAAGATGGGTCTAGGAGAAGCCAACTATATTCTAACATCTAGTTTCCTGCTTCTATTAAGGACTGCAGCTTAACACAAATCTTTTTTTTTTTTTTAATCCAAATCTTTTTATTTATTTATTTATTTATTTATTTATTTTTTATTATTATTATACTTTAAGTTCTAGGGTACATGTGCATAACGTGCAGGTTTGTTGCATATGTATACTTGTGCCATGTTGCTGTGCTGCACCCATCAACTCATCAGCACCCATCAACTTGTCATTTACATCAGGTATAACTCCCAGTGCAATCCCTCCCCCCTCCCCCCTCCCCATGATAGGCCCCGGTGTGTGATGTTCCCCTTCCCGAGTCCAAGTGATCTCATTGTTCAGTTCCCACCTATGAGTGAGAACATGCAGTGTTTGGTTTTCTGTTCTTGTGATAGTTTGCTAAGAATGATGGTTTCCAGCTGCATCCATGTCCCTACAAAGGACACAAACTCATCCTTTTTTATGGCTGCATAGTATTCCATGGTGTATATGTGCCACATTTTCTTAATCCAGTCTGTCACTGATGGACATTTGGGTTGATTCCAATGTACCATATGACCCAGCCATCCCATTACTGGGTATATACCCAAAGGATTATAAATCATGCTGCTATAAAGACACATGCACACGTATGTTTATTGCAGCACTACTCACAATAGCAAAGACTTGGCAACACAAATCTTTAAAATCCTCCAAGACAAGGCCAGGCGCGGTGGCTCACCCCTGTAATCCCAGCACTTTGGGAGGCCCAGGCGGGCAGATCACGAGGTCAGGAGATCGAGACCATCCTGGGGGCAGATCACGAGGTCAGGAGATCGAGACCATCCTGGCTAACACAGTGAAATCCCGTCTCTACTAAAAATACAAAAAAATTAGCCGGGCGTGGTGGCGGGCGCCTGTAGTCCCAGCTACTCGGGAGGCTGAGGCAGGAGAATGGCCTGAACCCGGGAGGCGGAGCTTGCAGTGAGCTGAGATCACACCACTGCACTCCAGCCCGGGTAACAGAGCGAGACTCCGTCTCAAAAACAAAAAAAAAAAACAAACAAAAAATCCTCCAAGACACATCATTTCCTACTTCCATAGTTCTCTTTTAACCAGGTTTAAGTGTATCAGGAAAAAAAAAAATTAACTTAGCTCCGAGGAATATCTCTACTTCCTTAGTTGAGGAGATTAAGTCAGTTTCCTGTACTTTAGTATAGCTTTTAGATAACTGATTATGTGATTCATTATTTATGGTGCTGATAATATAATTTATTATTTGACCACATAATTATCACTCAGTGATCAGCAATGAATAGAAAAATGAAATCTCTGGTTTCAAAGATTTTGTTATATTAGCAATAAGGATCATCAGTTTAACTCTCCGACCCCAGGAGACAGAAAACTTCAGATAAAATATATTGTGAAATAATAAACCTGAGCATTTTTGTCTGCCATTAAGCTTTGCAGTCATCTTGCTAGATGAGAACCCCTCTGCTTTACAGATGAAAGTGCTGAGGCACAGAGAGAAACCATGACACCCTAAGTGCCCAAAGGGGTTGGCATTGGAGTTTCCCCTCCGTGGGGCTGTAACTGACCACCCCTGCCTCTGCTTCTGACACCTAGAGTCATTATGCTTCATGGAGAACATGTAAGCGAGCTGTTCGTCATGCAAAATCTTTAGGAAGTGACATTTTCTCTTTCTGCATTATACTTCCTATTTTAGTATACTCTATACTTTTTAAAAACACTGGAATAGAACCACTACTTTAATTTTAAATTAGATGCACTAATGAATTGCAACCCCCAGGTCAGGTCTTACGTCCTCCAAGGGAACTTTCTAACCACATGCTTTTCCTCCTTGCTAGTTGGTACTCAGTGTGTGCTTGGTAAAAGACTGAATGACCAATGAGTGAAAGGCCCAGAAAAAAACTCCCAAAGACAGTGCAATCACCCTGGATAATCCTCTTCCGAATCCAGGAATTCAGACTTATGGCTTGCCTTCTCTGTGCCTGTCACTCTGCAGAGGCCCTTGTTAGAGAAATGGCTGTGGACAAGTGGCTATGGCTCCCTCCACAGAAAGCTAAAGACCCTTCCCAGTGAAGTCAACTATCATAAGCCATATCTGTCCACCTGAGCAAGTGACCAGCAGGTCGATAGATCACTGGACCATCTCCAGGAGAAGAAAAGAACACAATGACTTTTGAAGGGCGTGCTAGTCAAAACCATGCCTCCTTACAGCCCTGAAGGTCCCTCACCCTCTCCACTCGCTGATCTAGTCTATATCTCTGTTCTTTCTGATAGGCCTTCTCACTCTCTGGACTGTTTTCACTCCATGTATAACCAAGCAGAGACTTCATTATTTGAGACTCAATAGGTTTGACTCTCTCTGTGGGCTTTCCCCAATTCCTCTGAGAATTTAGCAATAGAAGATT
This sequence comes from Papio anubis, assembly GCF_008728515.1. Lineage (NCBI taxonomy): Eukaryota > Metazoa > Chordata > Mammalia > Primates > Cercopithecidae > Papio > Papio anubis. The sequence continues at coordinate 8,104,915 of NC_044985.1, forward strand.
TTTCCCTCTTCTCCTATAATTAGTGCTACCTACATATTGCAGTATGGTTTTTGGTCTATTATTTTACCATATTTCCAAGTCTTTATGTAGAAGATAATGATAAGAAATGATATCTTATCCCTCGCCTCCACTTGCTGAAAACATCAGATATGCACCCCCCCCACACACACACCCAAAGCACTCCCTTTCTCAATACTACGCACTCTTCAACAGGCTCATCTCAGAAAGAATGAATAATCTTCTCCCCAGAGAGCACCATGTCAAAGCCCATGAAGCATTGCTCTTCTCTTACCTCAGTCAACAAAAGGAGCCTAAGACTCATCCAAGGATTCATGACCTCAATGCTTGACAAGTGCCCCAAGCTGACCCAAACTCCCACCATTCCCTAATCCCCTAAACTTCATAACAGACCGTGAGTTCTGGAGGGCAAAGCCTTCCCTATCTTCTCACTCTCACTGACCATTCCCTTCGCCTTATCCTAAATGGAAGCTCTGTCTGCCTGATGACCCTACGTCCCTGTAACCCTCTCTCAAGTGGGAGTCGTGTTTCTTTCACAGCTGTGTCCCCTGGGACAGGTTTCCTCTTACACTTCACAGTTGCTTCCACACCATGTTCTTCCCTTCTCTCTATGACTCCCAGCCCCTCTAAAGCATGTTCTATCAGATGGTAGCCCATCCCCTGTCCCTGTACCAAGCACCTGCCCCCCTCCTGGTCACTTCCCCTCATTCAATGTGGATTCTATCCCCTGGACTGCTGTTTTTCTCTTCACTATCACTCCTATCATGATTCTTGGTGGTTACAAAACCTTTGATCCATCTATCCAATATCTGGCCTCTCATTTTCCTTATCTTTTCACTGGCGGTGAGTTCGTTTTCTACCCCATGTCAGGCCTTCATCCCCAGAATAGTAATTGATTATTGAGTTATGAAACCAAGTTTTGTATTACATTAAATGAAATAAAATATAAGAGGAAATGTCAGGGTGTATTGCCTGTAATAAGGATAGGAATTATTTCATGAAACTTTGCCTCAATTACATATATATATATATATATATATACACACCAGGTCATGATATAAAATGTATCTCTCTTATGTTGAGTTATGATCAAAACAATTCTGAAACCACTGCTGTAAACATACTCATTACCCATAACTGCACCTCATTCAGTGTTCCCATGGCAAGCATCTCACCCGGTAACCACCACCTTCTCTCTCTTGCTCACTGTCTCTAATATCCTAGCTCCAAAAATTCTTCAGTCACACGAAAGCTTTCAACCCATTAGCCCCGTTTTTTTTCTGTATCCTTTGTTCATCTCAGGTACTCATTTCCCTCCTTGCCTGGTAGCAGTGGCTGCCCACCACATGCTGAGATCTTCAAGGACAAAAAACAACCCAGTTAACTTTTTATCCCTGATATCAACACTGTGCTGGCACAAAATAGGTGTTCAGGACATCTTTGTTAAATTAACAAGACTGTTAAATTTACAAGACTGAGTCCTACTGAACAGGCTGATAAAAGTCTCTATTATTTGTGTTTAATTTTGTTTATCATTGGACGCACACACCGGTTAATCTCCTCTGTCGGTACTTCTCTAATTTCTGTTTTGCAAGGTTTTATCCCCACAGTTGTCATTCAGTAAAGTCAGGACCACAGAGATCCTCAATATTCCGCTACACCATGAGGGAAATTGCAGTGAGTGAGCAATTTCAGCCATAACTCTCTGATCATACACCTAGACTGAGAGAAAGGAAACCCTCAACATCTGTCAAAAGATTAATAATTTTTTATATACAGCTCAAAGCTGTCAAGTGTAGTTCATTAGAATAATAAATCTATTAAATCTTGAAAGGATTAACATCTCATTATCTCACCCTTGTTATAAGAATCAAGGTTTTATTATCTTGATGACTTTAAATAACCCTTCCCACGTAATGCATTCTCCTCACCTCCTCCCCCACCCCTCACAGTTAGGCTTTGACATAATTTTTTTTTAAGTTGGGCATTATCATTTTAAGAGAGCATCAGAATGTCAATCCTGGCTATGGGAGGTTGATGGAAGACTTTGTTTTAAATAATTCTTCACATGTGATTCATTCGTGATTGTACACTTTCTTTCCTTAATACCTTTACTATCACATCTGGCATTTAATCATTTAAAACTCAAACCAAGATGCAGAACGTGGCAATGAAAAAGAGCACTGGATTACGAGTCCAGAAGCCCCTCCCTGGGGAGGTGGGTGTCTCCATTGCAGACTCACTGGGGGAGCCTTGTCAGTTCCCTGCTTGGAATATTCCTTTGCCTTATTCAAAACTGAGCACCAGCAGCTCCCCTATTCAAGTCTTTGTGGATCCCCCTAGGATAGCAGACTCTTTTATATGCCCTCATTCAATCTTAAAATCTTAAAACCTCAAAAATAAGTAAAATACCTATAAGTATATTTATCACATTTTCCTGCAGTCTTTTTTTTCACTCAATTTAGTGCCTGGCACATAGTAGGTTCACAACATATTTGTCGAAGGAATAACAGAAAGTGTCTCTCCTAATTGACTCTAGTACATAGTAGGTACTCAATACTAGTATTGATTTAATTGAAGAATTTGGGATAGAATTTTTGTTTCTATTTTGTGGGGAAATCTAGAAATCAGGGTGATTTCATAACTCATTCCAGGCCATAGAGGTAATAAGTGCTGGGGCTGGGATTTGAACACAGGTCTGCCTAGCTTCAAGCACTCACCCATTCTGATGCATCAGTCTTCCTCCACGTGAGCCTCTGGTGTCTCTCTGTGTCATCAGAGGCTGCGTAAATGTTATCAACTGGCTGCTTGACTTGGACCCATTGGAATGTCATTGGGGCACCAATTGCGCACATCAGATGAGGCAAAATATCACTGAACTTACTGCTGCTCCTCTTTGGACAGCTGACGACTGAGTGCAAACCCTTCCCTAGCACATCTCAGAATGTACTTAAAAAAAGGTAGAGGACACTCTCTTCCCTCAGGGAATGTATAGATTAAAAGCCGTTGAAAGAAAGAAGACACGCACTCTGCTCACAATGACCTCATCTCACCACAATCTCCACCCAAAGGCATCAAGAAAAGAAGCATCAGTGGTACTTCTAATGACTTCTCTGGATCCCAGAGATGGGCTGCTCAATCAATGTTACTGAAACCGGCATGGCCATTACATGTTTATTAGGAAGATAACATCATTTCATTTTACCTTGTCAGGTAATTTTGTATCTAACACAGAGATGGCATAGAAACAATAACGAACAGCTGGAGAGGAGAAAAATGGCTATGTCACCCCATTGTGTAACATCCTAAGGACAAAGCCAGTCTCCAAAACAGATTGCAGACTCCGCTTGAAAAGCTGCTGGTTTGCCCCAGTTGACTGATTTTCTTTGTTTGTTTCATTTTGTTCAGACTTGATAAAGGTGTCATCAATTATCACTCCACCCCCCACCCACCCAAACTCTGTCCTTCTAAATCACACAGACTTGCCCAGCACAGGCCATGGATGGGCACCTTGGTCTCAGAAATCACAGAGCTTTTTTTTTTGAGTTGGTTTCTTTGAAGCCAAAGTATTCATTCTCCTTGAGGCTGATTGAATTATGCCCTTCTAATTCCTCCATGTCTGTCCTCTGAGTTTGTCTGTTGAGTTTTAATTAAGACATTTTGGAAAGTTTTATACTCCTCTTTCAAATAGCAGCTTAGCCTGATACAATCTCCCAACCGTGGTCACCCTGGTCAACTAGACTTACGGTAGTGAAACAGGACATCTTTCTAGGTGTCAGTTTCATTCTTTTCCATTTGCAAATGATACATGATGAGCCTTTGTCTATGCGGCTAATTGTTTATTCCCAAATAAATTCTTCTGCTGTCAAAGTTTAGAAAATCAAATAAGACCCTTTAGACAACCCAAGAACTTGACCTTAGCAATATTACTTTTTCCTTGTTCTTACCAAAAACTTTTGATATCAATGTTTTGTTTTTAATCTGACGTATTTAAAAGAGTTAATATTTTTAACTGGAGTTTCCAGTTAAAGACGGTGGAATAAAGTCTGTCTATTCCAATTTTCTCTTTGAAAGTAAGAGGAAACAACAATAAGAATAAAAATGAAAATTGAAGAAAAAACTCTGTTCCTGTTGGCACATGTAGAAAACGTCTAAGGATGCAAACCCAGTTGCTAAAAGAAATTATTCTCTTTATTTTTCTCTGATAGGTAAGGCCCCACTCAACAAAGTGGTGAAAAAGTAGTCCATACTGATGGCAAATAAGCATATGGAAAGATGCTCCACATCATATGTGATCTTAGAAATGCAAATTAAAATAGCAATAAGATACCAATACGTACTTATTAGAATGGCTAAAATCTAGAATACCGAGAGCACCAAGTCCTTGCTGGGATGTGGGAAGGCAAAATAATACAACCACTTTGTGAAACACTTTGGCAGTTTCTTAAAAAGTTAAACATACTCTTATAGGATCCAACCATTGTGCTCCTTGGAATTTACCCAAAAGAGTTGAAAACTTGTCTACACAAAAACTTGCATGCAGATGTTTATAACAGCTTTATTAATAATTGCCAAAACTAGGAAACCAACAAGACATCCCTCAGTAGGTGAATAAATAAACTGTGGTATATGCAGACAGTGGAATATTATGCAGTGCTAAAAAGAGTGATCTATCAATTCACAAAAAGACATGAAAGAAATTACAGTGTACATTACTAAGTGAAAGAAGCCAGTCTGAAGAGTCTACATACTGTATAATTCCAACTGCATGACACTCTGGAAAAGGCAAAACTATGGAGACAGTAAAAAGAGCAGTGGTTGCCAGGGGTTGGGAGGAGGGAGGGTTGAATCAGTGGAGTGCTGAGGATTTTTAGGGCAGTGAAACGACCCTGGATGACTATAATGGTGGACCCATGTCGTTACACATTTGCCTAAACCTACACAATGCATAGCACCAAGAGTGACCCCTCATATAAACTATGGACTTTTTGATGACAATCATGTGTCAATGTAGGTTCAGCAATTTCTTTTCTTTTTTGTTTTGTTTTTTAAATTCATTTTTAATTAATAAATAATACCTGTACAAATTCACGTGGTAAATAGATATGTGATGTTTCAGTACGTATACATTCTGGTCGGGGAGGTCAGTGTGGGAAGAAGCTCAGAATGTGTGGGGGGAGGATTATGTGAAAAATCTCTGAAGCTTCTGCTGAATTTTGCTGTGAACCTAAAACTGCTCTTAAAAAATAAATCTTTAAAACAATTATCATTAAATATGAATATGCCACATTTTGTTAGTCCATTTATCAGTTGATGGATAATAAATACTCTTTAAAATTATCATTGTCTTTATGTTTCTCTAACAATTAAAACCCCAGGCAGTGAAGTGGTGGGAAACTCATCTCAGTTAACTCTGGTTTCTCTCAGACGTTTCCCTTCATGTCCAAGTTCCAAGGTTTGTGTAGTACCCAGGATGTGAGTGCGTGCATCGTCTTGTGTATAGGAGATGGGGAAGCAGGGGGAGACACCTAGAAGTGAATTCATCTGTCCACAGAGGAAATGATTACTCCCATGTCTCAAAGATTGTCAGTCATGGAGACACACAGGATGCTGCTGCTAGGGGACCCTGTGCCCATTTGTGCATTTTCATCCGGCTCTTCTGATGCTCCCCTGTGACTCCTAAGGGCATGGCCAGCATGTTGAGTTCGCCATTGCTGTGCGGCACCAGGCAGCACACCCTAGAGGAGATCGGTCACTTTCCTCAGCTCTGTGTGGGAAAGAGGCATACATTTTCCCTGCTCTTCAGTCCTCCATTGCTCCTGGGTCTTGCTGTCCGCTCAGGACTCTGGTGAGGAAGTGGGGCACAGAGCCCCTTTCTCCAGAATGGATAAACTCTTCTCTCTCAGTCACTCTTCTCAGCCTCGTCAGTTCCCAGCTCCTGGGGAAATGGTTTCTAGCCTGGAGAGAGGATGGAAGGATGTGGAGCTCGTTATTCCCCTTCCTTAATCTTTTCCTCTAATGCTTTAGGCTTCTGGAACATAAAAGCCAAAGTCTTCCAGACAGATATATAAAATTTCTATTAATATGCAAGTCATTTCTAATAATGCAATAAGAAATATGTGGTGTTTTTTAAGATTCATCCAAGTCATACATGTATCTACACTTTAATTCGTTTTATGGTGAAATGACATTTCATTGTATGGATATGCCACATTTTTGTTTGTCGATTTATCAGTTGATGGAAATTTGGGTTGTTTTCACTTTTTGGCTATTGAGTCCTGCTATAAATATTTGTGTACAAGTTTTGTTTGAAAATCTGTTTTCAATTTTTTTGTATATTTGCCTAGGAGTGGAACTACTAAGTCATGTACTAAGTAAAAAAGGCATACACCAAAGGCTATGTATTGTATAATTCTATTTATTTATTTCTTTCTTAATTTATTTGAGACAGAGTTTCACTCTTGTTGCCTAGGCTGGAGTGCAATGGCACCATCTCGGCTCACCACAACCTCCACCTCCCAAGTTCAAGCAATTCTCCTGCCTCAGCCTCCCGAGTAACTTGGATTACAGGCATGTGCCACCACGCCCGGCTAATTTTATACCTTTAGTAGAGACGGGGGTTCTCCATGTTGGTCAGGCTAGTCTCGAACTCCTGACCTCAGGTGATCCACTCACCTGTATAATTCTATTTAAATGGAACATCCAGTATTGGCAAATTGAGAGAGACAGAAAGCAGATTAGTGGTTGTCAGGGCCTGGGAAGAGGGGAAAATTGGGAGTGACTGCTTTCAAAGGGATGAAATGTTGTAAAGTTAGATAGTGGTAAGGGTTGCACAATGCTGTGAATGTCCAAAATGCCATGAAATTGTATACTTTAAAATGGTTAAAATGGTAAATTTTAAACAGTCAAAAAACATAAAGAGATAATGTCTTACATAATGTATACTTGTACATGATATAAAATATATTGTGTATACTATAACATGTGCACTCTACTTATATAACATAAAACTATGTAAAGTTTTATACTTATATAAATGTACCATTTTTATATGGATGTAATACATAAATATAATGTATATACATACAAAAATAGCCCCCCAAATAGCTACAACCCTAACCCATAGTCAACGAAAACTAGGCATAACAATTTGGTGAAATGTGGGTAAAATTATGAGAACACCGATTCAACTTTTGGAAAAAAGTGACAGATAAGTTGTTGATTAGCTCATTTCTCATAACAAGAACCCAATGATTACTGCTTAATACTGAAAACCAAGAAATATAAATTTGAGTATATTGTTTAAAGTATAAAAATAATCATATAGGGACTTATGATGAGGTCATGGTACTTGGAAAGAGACAGAAGTTAGAAAATGAAAGGTAGGGGTGGGAATCCCCTGTAGAAAAGAAGCAGGTCAAGAGTCAAAGGTCAGAAAAAGTAAATGGCAGTAAAAGGAAATACATATGCACTAATAATTTTGACTTTCATAATGGGACAGCAATAGATACTGCCAGAGTTTCATAACTGAAGAATATAGGGTTAAATGTATTATTATCATTTAATAAGTTTCATTCACTCCTTCAGTTTCATAGCTGAAGGAAAATAGGGACAAATGTATAGATAAAAAACAACAACAACAACAAAACGGAAACAAACAGTAACAATATTAATAACAAAATTGAAAACAGAACATAAACTTTCTAGGCTCTCAGACAGAATACACACCCATGTCCAAAGCAAAGAAAACACAAAGATGTACCACAATACAGAAAACACTAGAAGCAGAGGTTAAAAGAATACACCAAATACAACTGTCATATCAATAAATGTTAATAAGATGAACTCATTTTTTAAAAGAAAATATTTCTCAGATTTCATAAAGCATGAAATCCATCCACATGCTATACACAGGAGACACAAATAAAAGACTCAGAAATTTTGAAAGAAAAGTGACAGATAGTAACAGATTATACAAGCAAATGGAAACAAAATGAAATCAGGAGTCAACTATTAATATTTGTCCTAGCTGCATGCAAAGCATAAGGCAATAAGTGAAATGAAGTATACTTAATAATGATGGAAGGTGCAATCCACAGTAAAGATCTGTCATAAATTTTCGCACAAGAAAACATAAACATTTATGAAGCAAGAACAACGAGAGAGAGATGGAAGTACAGAACCGGTTAAGATGTTTTTCTCACTGGTCTCCAGTCATCAAAAATAAAGTAGAACAAAATAAAATATTAGAGCTTAAAATCAATTAATATGTTAGATGTAATAGACATATCAGGCTGTACATTGTGAAACCAGAGCATATAATCTTCTTTTCAGATGCCTGAAGAACGTTATTTTTAACTGGTCGTATGTTTTGCCACAAGAAAGCTTCAACATACACCCCAAATTGGCCTCTTATATACATTTTCAGATAACATTTTAAAAATTTAGAAGTTAATAATGCAAATAGACAAGAAAAATATCAAACCACTGATGTTTCTGAAAACTTTTTAATAATAATCTTTGGCTGAAAAAGAAAATCAAAAGTCAAATTACACAATATCTAGGAAATATGAATATTGATTGCACTAAGTATCAGAATTTTAGTGCTGCAGCCAGCTAACAGCATTATAGGAAAATTCATAGCTTTAAATATTAAATTTCTAAATAGAAAGTAATTTAAATAATTGAGTTAATCATTAAAATTAAAAAGATGAAGAGGTAAACAGTAAAATAATCCAAAGAAAGCAGAGTGTAGAAAGTAATTTGGAAAAATTAAAACAACAAATTAGTAGAACAAAAAAATACTATTAAATAAGTAAATGGATCCAAGAGCTTTTCTTCTTGAGAAAAGAAATGTATATAAAGAAACAACACAATAAAACATAAACATACAGCATTAGAAATGAGAACTGAGAAATAGTCACATATACAGAGGAAAGTCAAATGAATCATGAATAAAAGCTTTGTTCATCCCTAAATAAAAATGTTTGCAGATTGGATACGATGAGTATTAACCTAAGAAACTGTAAATAAACCATTCTCCCTTACAAAGGACAAAACATCTAACAGATCAATTACTACAAGAAAATTTGAAAAAAGTTGTCATAGAATTACCTCCCCCCAAAGAAACAAAATTATTTGTAACAAATGAAAAAATACATAACTTCACTCCAAATTAAAACAGAGAACATTAAGATTAAAATGAAACACAATTTCCAATTAGCAGAAGGCAAAGATTAAACTATTGGCTCATTTAGTGTGGAAGGCCTTCTGATACTCCGCTGTAGTGTATGAAAGTGACAAAACCTCTTTAGAGTGCAACATGGTAATAATTATAATTTTAAATATTCATTTTCTTTGACTCCAAAATTCTGCTTCTAGTAAATTATCCTGCATATATAGCCCCTAAAGTATAAGAAAATAGGTATGAAGGTGTTAAATCAAGTATCATATGTAACCAAAAAGAAATCATTACAGTTCCCATGATTAAGGAAATAATTTAACAAATTAAGATCGATCCAAACAAACAATGGAATATTACAAGAATACTGCCGATATCGACTAGAAGCAAGTTGGAGAAGATGCTGGCAAGATTATGTTTCTTGATCTGGGTGCCAGTGACACGGGTATGTTCAGTTTGTTAATGTTCATCATGTTATATACTTATGTGCACTTTTCTATACATCATATCTCCCTTCATATCATATTAAAGTTGACCCTTGAACAATATGGATTCCAACGGCACAAGTCCACTTACCTGTGGATTTTTTTCAACCCATTACGCATATCCACAGGATGCAAAATCAGGGCACACAGAGGGCCCTCTTTTTGTGGGTTACCCAGGGCTGACAGAAGGACTTGAGCATGCACGGATTTTGGTATTTAGGAGTCCTGAAACCAATCCCAAGAGACTACTGTATGTTGCAGGGATCAGCAAACAGTTTCTTAAAAGGTCAGACAGGAATACTTCAGGCTTGTGGGACGTACAGTCTCTGTTGCAACTACTCAACCCTGTCATAGAAGTGCAAAAGCAGCCATAGGAAACAGTAAATAAATGGATGTGGCTGTGTTCCAATAAAGCTTTATTTAGAAAAACAGGCAGTAGATCTGTAGCCATAATTTGACCACTCCTTTTATACGGTATAGAGAATATATATAGGCTACACCATATAATCACCTAAAAAATTTTTCAAAAAGCAGAAAGTGCTTCCATATTTGTTCATAGAGTTTTTTAAAAGAATCTAGGTCAGAACAATGCTATCTGCTATACTCCTGTTTCTGTTCTAAAAGAGAGGATTGATATATAAACTTCATACTTGTGTGTTTATCTGTGCACAACATGCAAGGAACATGTTGGGTATTGACAAGGCTCCACTCCAAGTGATCATCCTTGAGTGGGATTAGGCACTGAGCTTGGAGAAAGACTAAATTTTCACAATGTATGTGCAGGAATTATTTTCATATATAATTATCTTAAGTCTTACGATCATTGATTTTGTAATAGTTTGATCAGTTTGGTCATACATGTAGATTTATCTACTCAAATTTGATTTCCTAAAAATGATCTTTTTTCATCAGGACCAAACAATTTAGGATTACAGCTTTTTTGCCTGTATGTGTATGTAAATTCATCCATCATGTAATGGGAAAGAAAAACTCTTCGAAAACAGGTTTCTAATAGTAATTTGTTTCATAAACGTATTTTCCTCTTTACTTATTACAACACATTAAAATTTTATTATCTCAAAGAAAACTAACACCGTTTTTTTTCAATTAATATTTGGGATTTCCATGGAGAGGTGTATGAACAAAGTAAAAAAAGAAGAAAATTTTAAAGGGGATACAGTGTCCATTAACAGCTATTTTTTAGTAAGCCACAAAAGATGAATGTTGTATTTTATTTATTTCAAGGTTATTAGGATAAATCCCGTTATTAAAAAACCAGGACATCATTGACATATAATAAACTTCAATCATACATTTTTGTAATCACCACAGTATAGAAAATCCCTTCACCCTAAGTAGACCCTTCAGCATCAGAGAGAGGAGAGACCTCAGGTCAATTAAGGGAGAGATCTGGGCAGACAGCAGGTGCAGAAAATATACTTAAATATAAGGTCCATGAGTCTAACATGTGAAAAACAAGAGGCTTGAAACCTAAAAATACTTGGGGGCCAATTTGTGTGTGCGTGTGTGTGTGTGTGTGAGAGTGTGTGTGTGTGTGTTAAATGGTTAGTTGAAGGCTTAATGGAAGATGCAGATATAGAATACACCTACATAGGGATAAGAATAGTTCAGACAAAGGTTAATGTTGGGAACACATGCCTGGGTGACAGCAGTAGTTAGAACCAAGGATTCACAGTAACAAACAAGGCCATATGTTCTTCTTTATGAAAGTAAATGTCTCTTTTCTTAAATATTTAAACAAGAATGCTCTCACAGCATTCTTTAAGTTTCCCAGGGATTCGCTGAAAATTCTAGATCATTAGAGCATAGGAATAGATACAATTTTTAAAAAATAAATAAAGATGTTAGTGAAGTTGCCATCTATTCTGCAGGCTTTCCCCTTTTTCCAATCTGTTTCGTGGGCTCCTTGTGTCATAAAATGCTCGTGGGACTCCAAGGTGTTGTAGTTCTTTACTAGTCTCTGTGGGAGGAAATTAAATACATAGTTATAAACTGCAGAGATTTAATTGAAGATACCCACAAAACATTTTCTCCAGTGAACCTAATCTTTTTATCTTTAACTTAATGAGAACACATCCTGTCTGAACTCTCAAGGGGGAACAGACTCATGTGCGTGAACTACTGATGATTCTGGCAGAATTCTAGAAGTCAAGAATATCTGCAGGACGTTAATGGTCTTTGGACTTATTGTTCCACCATCTGTTCTCTGCATTAAAGGGAGATCTTGGACTTCAGCCTAGACTCACCGAAGTGTTCCCCTCAATACTAAGCCAACTTAATTTGTTAGGTGACAAAAGTTGTGTATTTCTAATCAACCAGCTCTTAGATCCCCCAATCGTTGCTAAACCTATCCGTGTCTCTATGATCCGATAAAGCTTCTAAATTTCTCTATTCTAGGGTTAGAGACATTGGATGAGAGGAGAGGAAATCTCAAGTACCTTTGACATTTTTCAGTTTATGTGGAATAATAAAGGGTTACATTTAGTAGTTTTCCATCTCTTTCCATGGCCAGTTATCTTCTAAAATGCCCCCAAGACGGAACGTTACCCTACATTATCAGGGTAGATTCTTCTAACTTTCCATTACTGCCCAAATCTCTCTTAGACTAAGAACACTTAAAGTAATAAGCATCTATTGAGCACTTCCTAACTCTACCTGCTCTGCAAGGATTAGATTTAATCCTAGCTTCAGATTTATGAAATATGTGCCATGATTGTCCCTTGCTTCTCAGATGAAATGAGCTGGGCAGCACAGAGAGGTGAGCTAAATGCACCCAGCCAGTCAGCAGTGGAGGTGGAGTTTGAAACCCAGCAGCTGGACGCCAGCACTGCACTGTCTCTTCTCCTAACTAGGTCTAGGAGTGCTCAATATTATAAAGTATTGCCAAATACACATGGATGGAATCTGGTCAAGTTTTGCCTTGTTATGCAAAACTTGTAGGAAAGGGCTCTATTTATTTGTATGCATTATTTAAATGATCCAATCAATTGCAAACAAGTGATGTCAGATAGGCATATTTTGCACTTTTAATTTGCCCCTGCAATTTAGTTAATACTCTGAATTTACCAGGCAAATGCTTTCTTAATTACTATAACTGCAATTTATTGATTACCAACTATATCTCCCTCTTTCCTACACTATCTCTAACCACAAGATATTTATACTCCTTTAACAAATATGGGAACAAGGATTGGGTCACTGGAATTTTCCCTGCAGCAACTTTAACAGAAACCACCTTTGCTATTTTTTTAAGTTGAAAAAACCCTGATCCATCTTCAAACAATATATATCTATTCTGCTGGAACTGATTCATGTGTTTACTGAAATAACAAATTGTTCTGCTGCTGCATGACAAAAAGAATTCCTGTTTCTGGTGCTTTAAAGCCCACCAGATATTTAATACTATTGTACATTCATCTAATTTAAACAATTCATGAGGCGGAGCAAGATGGCCGAATAGGAACAGCTCCAGTCTCCAACTCCCAGCGCGAGTGACACAGAAGACAGGTGATTTCTGCATTTTCAACTGAGGTACTGGGTTTATCTCACTAGGGAGTGCCTGACAATCATTGCTGGTCAGCTGCTGCAGCCCGACCAGCCAGAGCTGAAGCAGGGCAAGGCATTGCCTCATATGGGAAGCTCAAGGGGGAAGGGAATCCCTTTTCCTAGCCAGGGGAACTGAGACCCACAACACCTGGAAAATCGGGTGACTCCCACCCCAATACTGCGCTCTACCAAGGATCTTAGCAAACAGGCACACCAGGAGACTATATCCCACACCTGGCCGGGAGTGTCCCACACCCACGGAGCCTCCCTCATTTCTAGCACAGCAGTCTGCGATCTCCCAGCAAGGCAGCAGCGAGGCTGGGGGACGGGCGCCCGCCATTGCTGAGGCTTAAGTAGATAAACAAAGCGGCTGGGAAGCTCGAACTGGGTGGAGCTCACAGCAGCTCAAGGAGGCCTGCCAGTCTCTGTAGACTCCACCTCTGGGGACAGGGCACAGCTAAACAACAACAACAACAACAAAAAGCAACTGAAACCTCTGCAGATGCAAACGACTCTGTCTGACAGCTTTGAAGAGAGCAGTGGATCTTCCAACACGGAGGTTGAGATCTGAGAAGGGACAGACTGTCTGCTCAAGTGGGTCCCTGATCCCTGAGTAGCCTAACTGGGAGACATCCCCCACTAGGGGCAGACCAACACCCCACACCTCACACGGTGGAGTACACCCCTGAGAGGAACCTTCCAAAGCAAGAATCAGACAGGTACCCTCGCTGTTCAGCAATATTCTATCTTCTGCAGCCTCTGCTGCTTATACTCAAGCAAACAGGGTCTGGAGTGGACCTCAAGCAATCTCCAACAGACCTACAGCTGAGAGTCCTGACTGTTAGAAGGAAAACTAACAAACAGGAAGGACACCCACACCAAAACCCCATCAGTACGTCACCATCATCAAAGACCAGAGGCAGATAAAACCACAAAGATGGGGAAAAAGCAGGGCAGAAAAGCTGGAAATTCAAAAAATAAGAGCACATCACCCCCTGCAAAGGAACGCAGCTCATCACCAGCAACGGATCAAAGCTGGAGGGAGAATGACTTTGACGAGATGAGAGAAGAAGGCTCCAGTCCATCAAACTTCTCAGAGCTAAAGGAGGAATTACGTACCCAGTGCAAAGAAACTAAAAATCTTGAAAAAAGAGTGGAAGAATTGATAACTAGAATAATTAATGCAGAGAAGGCCATAAACAAATGGACAGAGATGAAAACCATGACATGAGAAATACGTGACAAATGCACAAGCTTCAGTAACCAACTCGATCAACTGGAAGAAAGAGTATCAGCGATTGAGGATCAAATGAATGAAACGAAGCGAGAAGAGAAGTCTAAAGAAAAAAGAAGAAAAAGAAATGAATAAAGCCTGCAAGAAGTATGGGACTATGTAAAAAGACCAAATCTATGTCTGATTGGGGTGCCTGAAAGTGAGGGGGAAAATGGAACCAAGTTGGAAAACACTCTTCAGGATATCATCCAGGAGAACTTCCCCAACCTAGTACAGCAGGCCAACATTCAAATTCAGGAAATACAGAGAATGCCACAAAGATACTCCTCAAGGAGAGAAACTCCAAGACACATAATTGCCAGATTCACCAAAGTTCAAATGAAGGAAAAAATCTTAAGGGCAGCCGGAGAGAAAGGTCGGGTTACCCACAAAGGGAAGTCCATCAGACTAACAGCAGATCTCTCGGCAGAAACTCTACAAGCCAGAAGAGAGTTGGGGCCAATATTCAACATTCTTAAAGAAAAGAATTTTAAACCCAGAATTTCATATCCAGCCAAGCTACATTTCATAAGTGAAGGAGAAATAAAATCCTTTACAGATAAGCAAATCCTTAGACATTTTGTCACCACCAGGCCTGCCTTACAAGAGACCCTGAAGGAAGCACTAAACATGGAAAGGAACAACCAATACCAGCCATTGTAAAAACATGCCAAAATGTAAAGACCATCGATGCTAGGAAGAAACTGCATCAACTAAGGAGCAAAATAACCAGTTAATATCATAATGGCAGGATCAAGTTCACACATAACAATATTAACCTTAAATGTCAATGGACTAAATGCTCCAATTAAAAGACACAGACTGGCAAACTGGATAAAGAGTCAAGACCCATCAGTTTGCTGTATTCAGGAGATCCATCTCACATGCAAAGACATACATAGACTCAAAATAAAGGGATGGAGGAAGATCTACCAAGCAAATGGAGAACAAAAAAAAAAGCAGGGGTTGCAATACTACTCTCTGATAAAACAGACTTTAAACCATCAAAGATCAAAAAAGACAAAGAAGGCCATTATATAATGGTAAAGGGATCAATTCAACAGGAAGAGCTAACTATCCTAAATATATATGCACCCAATACAGGAGCACCCAGATTCATAAAGCAAGTGCTTAAAGACTTACAAAGAGACTTAGACTCCCATACAATAATAATGGGAGACTTCAACACCCCACTGTCAACATTAGACAGATCAACGAGACAGAAAATTAACAAGGATATCCAGGAATTGAACTCATCTCTGCAGCAAGCAGACCTAATAGACATCTACAGAACTCTCCACCCCAAATCAACAGAATATACATTCTACTCAGCACCACATCACACTTATTCCAAAATTGACCACATAATTGGAAGGAAAGCACTCCTCAGCAAATGTACAAGAACAGAAATTATAACAAACTGTCTCTCAGACCACAGTGCAATCAAACTAGAACTCAGGACTAAGAAACTCAATCAAAACCACTCAACTACATGGAAACTGAATAACCTGCTCCTGAATGACTACTAGGTACACAACGAAATGAAGGCAGAAATAAAGATGTTCTTTGAAACCAATGAGAACAAAGATACAACATACCAGAATCTCTGGGACACATTTAAAGCAGTGTGTAGAGGGAAATTTATAGCACTAAATGCCCACAAGAGAAAGCTGGAAAGATCTAAAATTGACACTCTAACATCACAATTGAAAGAACTAGAGAAGCAAGAATAAACACATTCAAAAGCTAGCAGAAGGCAAGAAATAACTAAGATCAGAGCAGAACTGAAGGAGAGAGAGACACAAAAAACCCTCCAAAAAATCAATGAATCCAGGAGTTGGTTTTTTGAAAAGATCAACAAAATTGATAGACCACTAGCAAGACTAATAAAGAAGAAAAGAGAGAAGAATCAAATCGACGCAATAAAAAATGATAAAGGGGATATCACCACCGACCCCACAGAAATACAAACTACCATCAGAGAATACTATAAACACCTCTACGCAAATAAACTGGAAAACCTAGAAGAAATGGATAATTTCCTGGACACTTACACTCTTCCAAGACTAAACCAGGAAGAAGTTGAATCCCTGAATAGACCAATAGTAGGCTCTGAAATTGAGGCAATAATTAATAGCCTACCAACCAAAAAAAGTCCAGGACCAGATGGATTCACAGCTGAATTCTACCAGAGGTATAAGGAGGAGTTGGTACCATTCCTTCTGAAACTATTCCAATCAATAGAAAAAGAGGGAATCCTCCCTAACTCATTTTATGAGGCCAACATCATCCTGATACCAAAGCCTGGCAGAGACACAACAAAAAAAGAGAATTTTAGACCAATATCCCTGACGAACATTGATGCAAAAATCCTCAATAAAATACTGGCAAACTGGATCCACCAGCACATCAAAAAGCTTATCCACCATGATCAAGTGGGCTTCATCCCTGGGATGCAAGGCTTGTTCAACATATGCAAATCAATAAACATAATCCAGCATATAAACAGAACCAAAGACAAAAACCACATGATTATCTCAATAGATGCAGAAAAGGCCTTTGACAAAATTCAACAGCCCTTCATGCTAAAAACGCTCAATAAATTCGGTATTGATGGGATGTATCTCAAAATAATAAGAGCTATTTATGACAAACCCACAGCCAGTATCATACTGAATGGGCAAAAACTGGAAAAATTCCCTTTGAAAGCTGGCACAAGACAGGGATGCCCTCTCTCACCACTCCTATTCAACATAGTGTTGGAAGTTCTGGCTAGGGCAATCAGGCAAGAGAAAGAAATCAAGGGTATTCAGTTAGGAAAAGAAGAAGTCAAATTGTCCCTGTTTGCAGATGACATGATTGTATATTTAGAAAACCCCATTGTCTCAGCCCAAAATCTCCTTAAGCTGATAAGAAACTTCAGCAAAGTCTCAGGATACAAAACTAATGTGCAAAAATCACCAGCATTCGTATACACCAGTAACAGACAAACAGAGAGCCAAATCATGAATGAACTTCCATTCACAATTGCTTCAAAGAGAATGAAATACCTAGGAATCCAACTTACTAGGGATGTAAAGGACCTCTTCAAGGAGAACTACAAACCACTGCTCAGTGAAATAAAAGAGGACACAAACAAATGGAAGAACATACCATGCTCATGGATAGGAAGAATCAATATCGTGAAAATGGCCATGCTGCCCAAAGTTGTTTATAGATTCAATGCCATCTCCATCAAGCTACCAATGAGTTTCTTCACAGAATTGGAAAAAACTGCTTTAAAGTTCATATGGAACCAAAAAAGAGCCCGCATCTCCAAGACAATCCTAAGTCAAAAGAACAAAGCTGGAGGCATCACGCTACCTGACTTCAAACTATACTACAAGGCTACAGTAACCAAAACAGCATGGTACTGGTACCAAAACAGAGATATAGACCAATGGAACAGAACAGAATCCTCAGAAATAATACCACACATCTACAGCCATCTGATCTTTGACAAACGTCAGAAAAATAAGAAATGGGGAAAGGATTCCCTATTTAATAAATGGTGCTGGGAAAATTGGCTAGCCATAAGTAGAAAGCTGAAACTGGATCCTTTCCTTACTCCTTATACGAAAATTAATTCAAGATGGATCAGAGACTTAAATGTTAGACCTAATACCATAAAAACCCTAGAAGAAAATCTAGGTAATACCATTCAGAACATAGGCATGGGCAAGGACTTCATGTCTAAAACACCAAAAGCAATGGCAACAAAAGCCAAAATTGACAAATGGGATCTCATTAAACTAAAGAGCTTCTGCACAGCAAAAGAAACTACCATCAGAGTGAACAAGCAACCTACCAAATGGGAGAAAATTTTTGCAATCTACTCATCTGACAAAGGGCTAATATCCAGAACCTACAAACATCTCAAACAAATTTACAAGAAAAAACAAACAACCCCATCGAAAAGTGGGCAAAGGGTATGAACAGACAGTTCTCAAAAGAAGACATTCATACAGCCAACAGACACATGAAAAAATGCTCATCATCACTGGCCATCAGAGAAATGCAAATCAAAACCACAATGAGATACCATCTCACACCAGTTAGAATGGCAATCATTAAAAAGTCAGGAAACAACAGGTGCTGGAGAGGATGTGGAGAAATAGGAACACCTTTACACTGTTGGTGGGATTGTAAACTAGTTCAACCATTATGGAAAACAGTATGGCAATTCCTCAAGGATCTAGAACTAGAAGTACCATATGACCCAGCCATCCCATTACTGGGTATATACCCAAAGGATTATAAATCATGCTGCTATAAAGACACATGCACACGTATGTTTATTGTGGCACTATTCACAATAGCGAAGACTTGGAATCAACCCAAATGTCCATCAGTGACAGACTGGATTAAGAAAATGTGGCACATATACACCATGGAATACTATGCAGCCATAGAAAAGGATGAGTTTGTGTCCTTTGTAGGGACATGGATGCAGCTGGAAACCATCATTCTCAGCAAACTATCGCAAGAACAGAAAACCAAACACCGCATGTTCTCACTCATAGGTGGGAACTGAACAATGAGATCACTTGGACTCGGGAAGGGGAACATCATACACCGGGGCCTATTATGGGGAGTGGGGAGAGGGGAGAGATTGCACTGGGAGTTATACCTGATGTAAATGATGAGTTGATGGGTGCAGCACGCCAACATGGCACAAGTATACATATGTAACAAACCTGCATGTTATCCACATGTACCCTAGAACTTAAAGTATAATAATAATAATAATAATAAAACAATTCATTACTGCTCTCCCAGGTTCCACTTGGGCTCACTTTGATTGAAAACTGCAAGAGTTCACAGTCCAAAAGGAAACTTTTGGCTCCTTATTTTGAAAGTCTTTGCTCATAACATCAGCCAAATTGTTTATAAATACTTGCTCATTTCTCATAAGAGAATTTTTCATTTGACACATGCACAGTTTAATGTATTAGGCATGGTATACTATGACATGTTTAAATTATACATGGAAACTACTCCGTTGGAATTATATTCTACAATGCATTGGTCTGTTCCCACCAATCAGTATTCATGAAGTTGGAAGGAAGTATAGACAGTAAATTACGGTTTATAATGAGATCAGTCACTCCAAGTATTAACACCCAAGGCTATGGAGCCCTGACCATTATATGTACTGATAGCTTCACATATGCATGGAGAACTGAAATGGAATATCCCTCTGTCATTCCAGGGATGAATCCCACCATGTAACCTAAAGGAGGTAATTTTTGTAGGTGCTCTCCCCTATAGAAATTTACGTTTCCTCACTACCACTTACCCTGAGCATGAGGCACTAAGGTTTAGGAGTTGGATCAATAATCATCTATGTGGTCTTTTAAGGGCAATTGAATCTCAAACTCTGAGCTCAGGTCCGATGATATTCTGAAATTCCTTTCTGCTGAGGACTATTATATTTTTGAAGCTACTCACTTGACAAGGAGAAAGTGTATCTCAAACTTGGAGAAAGGAAAAAGTGTAAACAAAGGGGAAGAGAAGAGGAAGGATAAAACCAAAGAAGGGAAGGAAATTAAGATGAAGATGGGAGTGGTGGGAGAAGAAAATCAGTGACAGTCACTTACATGTAATAAACATATGTTCATTTCAGGTTCATAATTGGAAAGAGTTTAGCATTTCTTATCTATTTCTTTTCAACACATTAGTACTACTTTTACAGGGGTTGATGAAAAATAAATTTGGTTTGAGACTCTGTTGAAGTAAAATAAAATAAAGCCTAACAAGGAAGTTCAGTTCAGATTTGGGCAATTTGTGTACCTTAGTCCCAACTTTACTTTTTTATTTTTATTTTTTTTTGGTTTGTTAATTTAAAGGCCTGGTGTCATCATGCCTGCCCATGCACACATGCTATCATACATGACAAGGACAAATCCTTGTATTTGTTGACTGATTGTCACCTGTTCTGAAAAAGAATATCCCAGAGGCCTTTTGTAGCACTTCTGATATTCTCACTGAGAAGATTTAAAAACCAGGCCACCTATGCAACCACCAGAAGATTCCACTATTTCAGATACAGTTAAACATTATTGTTTAAAGGCTTTATGGCCTATATACCATTAGCAAGCCTGTGGAGATTCCATTTAACATATAAAAAGGTTGACAATACTGCATAATAAATGGCATACCATTATTACTTTCTTTGGTGTTTATTTTAATGGAATAAACCATGATGAATCCTTTAAGTTCTCATGCACAATTCCACAGCATTTCCATCATGATTTGCCAGGAAATAATGCACAACATTTTTACAGCTCTGCCACCTTGCAAAGGAGCCAGAGGAGAAGCATTTTAATGGGATAATAGTTTTTTGGTCTAGCCTGACAGCACAGCCACTGCCGTATTTCACCCTGCATGTGAAGGCTCCCATCTTCTGTGTGGTCTCCATGACATTACATTTTATTGGCTTAATCCCTCTTCTAATTCCCTTTACTCAAAGAAAGCCTTCTTCAATGCTATGTTCCCTCTCAGTATTGAGCAGTCTTTCACTCCAACCGTCAGCCTATATTAAGCTCCTACTCTGAAAATTGTTGCTTATAGGTGGCATTTACAAAGAAGAAGAGAGGGTTGCTTGTTTCAGAAAGCTTCTCACTGTCGGGTGTGGTGGCTCATGCCTGTAACCTCAATACTTTGGGAGGCCAAAGCGGGCGGATCACCTGAGGTCAGGAGTTTGAGCCCAGCCTGGCCAACTTGGCAAAGCCCCGTCTCTACTAAAAATACAAAAATTAGCCAGGCATGGTGGTGGGTGCCTGTAATCCCAGCTACTCGGGAGGTTGAGGCAGGAGAATCGTTTGAACCTGGGAGGGGGAGGTTGCAGGGAGGCAGAGGTTGCAGTAGCTGAGATCATGCCATTGCACTCCAGCCTGGGTGATGAGTGAAACTCCGTCTCAAAAAAAGAAACAAAACCCTTATCGTGTAGCAGAAGGTGAAGGACCTGTGCTGACTGAGCACCTACTATGGACCTGTAGTGCCAGGAATATAATGGGAGCTCAGTCATGTGCACGTTCTCCTGCTCTGCATTAATGTTTGCAATCCTTGCAAAGGCTACTACATCATGCAGATATCATCATCATCCTTTATTGGATGAAGAAATTGGGATTTAGAGTCACTAAAATCCATTGTCATGATAAGACAGCTAGTGAGTGCCAGAGCTGAGATTTGAACCTAGTCCACACACTACACTACCATGCTTCCCTACTGGGTTAAAGAAAATAATTCATAAGACACATACCATGCATCATACTTACGGAGAATTCAGGAGGTATATGATTAATTGATAAATATCTTCGTAAAGAGTGATCTGTGATGAGTTAGCTCGAGAAGACAAGTTGAACATGAAAATATATGGAGAATTTGATTACACTTAAGTTTTATTGGCCATGTTTTACACCAGAAATATTCTATCTTCTAAATACTTGCTTAGAAGCGCTCCACTTTTTCAGGCCATGAAATGAAACCTGCAAGAATGTGTGGCTAAAGTAAGTCAAATAAAAACCCAAATGTTACACCCTTCACAAGGCAAGAGAATTTTCAGGTTAGAAATTTAAGACACTTTTGTCCCAAAACCTTTATTTAAGATGAGAACATTGGAGTCCGGAGAGTGAAAAAGTTTTGCCTATCTTTAGCTAAAGACAAAATAGAGAGGAGAAGCCAGATCTCTAATTTCTGGACCAACTTCTTCACTATATTATAATGAATATTTCCCAGTTTCTTAACTGACCAGTTATTTGTAAAACCACCTTAGAAAGAAAATGATTATAAGTCCAGTGTCTCGGCAGGTGATGAATTAATCATTCATCTTCTGCAAAAAATTGAGCAGGCTTCTCTGATGCAGCCACATCTTTCCTTTGTAATTCCTCATCTGCATCTCCTCGGTCAGGTACGGTGGTACTTCAATGGTTCATGCTCCCCCTAAAAATGGGATAATGAACAACACTAGACAGATACAACTGGTTCATTTCAACAACGGACATTTATTCAACATCCACTGTGTGTCAGGCTCAACCCTGGCTTCTGAGTATTGCCTAATGAGGAAAGAGATGTGAAAATAGGGAACTACCATAATTAGATGATTGCAATACTTTTATTTCATTAATTCAGTAATAATTTGTTGAATCAAGCTTGGTGCTAAATCATGAAAAAAGCAGATGTAGTTCCAGCCTACTGAAGGAGGAAAATGTTAATCAGATCATCAAAAAATAAGTACAAAATTGCAACTAGGACAAATGATAGGAGAGAGAGGTGCAGAGTATCACAAAAGTAAACTACAGAAGGAGTATACCAAAGACAAAAAAAAATGTCAGGGAAGGCATTGCAAAGGAAGTGATTCCCACTTAGAAAAAAAGTGTGTATGTGTGCATGCATACATTATAGTGTGCACTAAATATTTTAAGTTGGTAAGAAAAATGTCACAAGAAAAAAATGAGGAGAGTAATGATTAAAGGAAAAAGCAAAGGGGTGAGGAGGAAAAGATTAGAGAAAGTGAGTTTGTGCATATCACACCTGCCTGGAGCCCATGACTCAGAGTAAAGGTGAGTCCAACCAGATGGACTGTACCCATGGATGTATTTTGATATAAAGCTGTAACTTTTACCAATGTTCTACCTTTGCTCAGTTTACTAAAACTTACTTTAGATCTTATAATCATTTACTATAGGAATGAATTGTGTATCCAATAAAACCTCCAGTCCAAGATCAAGGCACTGTTGAGTTCAGTGTCTGCTGAGGGTCCAGGTCTCTCCATCCAAGATGGCGCCTTGTTGCTTCATCCTCTGGAGGGGACAAAGGCTGTGTCCTCACACGGAGGAAAAGATGGAAGGGCAAAAAAAAAAAAAGGGCTAAGATAGTTCCTTCCAGCACCATTATAAAACACTAATCCAAGATTCATGGATACTCCAGTCCCTTATATAAAATAGTATAGTATTTGCATATAACCTAAGCGGATCCTCCCACATACTTCAAATCATCTCTAGATTACCAGAGATTACATACCTATAGATCTAATTATAGAAATTATAGATTATAGAGATTTTAGATTATATACTTAATATAATGCCAACACATTACTGCATTTGAGTGGATTCGTTGAGTAGTCAGGCACGGCAAATTCAAGTTTTACTTTTTGGAACTTTGCGGAATTGTTTTTTTCTGAATATGTTCAATCCATGCTTGGTTGAATCCAGGATTGCAGAGCCCACACCATATGGGTTGACTGTATATGTCTACTCTCTGTTCTTTGGCTAGTTGATAAGCTCTACTAAGGGCAAGAAGTTCTGCCATCTGAGTTTATTTTGCCTCAGGTAGAGAGCTATATTCCAGAGGACTGCTTAATTTGGTGATAGCGCATTCTGCTTGATCTGCATTTCCAGCTCTGAAGCATGACTCACCAACCAATAATCCAAGGTCAGGGTTCTCAGCGGGAGTCTCCAATAAATCAGAGTGAGACACAGGATGTTCGCCAAATGAGGTAAGACAATCATGAGGTTTCCCCTTCTTCTGGTAAAGGCAAGTGAAAGGCAGGACTTAGAGTACTGCAGCAGTGAATGGCAACATGAATCACAAGAGAAATTTAGATCTTTTCAGTCTTTAAGACCTAGGAAAAATATCACGTTTTAAAATCTCTAGAACATAACTCTCCAGGTCTGTGCTGTCTTTCACAAGTAAAGGCAAAAAGATATTGGCTGCCCTGGTCTAGAGGCATACTGCAGAAATATGGAACAAAGATACACTATGGTGAAGCAAGAGGTTTCAGACAGAATTAACGACATTATTGGTTTTGGGTTAGAGGCTACCACATTGAAGAATAACAATGTTGTTGGTGGCCTTGGTGTCTTAGACAAGTCAATATTCTCATCCACTTGATATCTTTCCTGTCAGAACAAGCGTATTGTAGTAGCTAGTCCAGGATACGAGAAGGCCTTTGGATAAATGTCTTTTAAGTATAGATTTGAGTCCTTCTTTTGCTTTTGGCCTCAAGGGATATTGGGGAAATAATTACAACAGTTTGTTAAGATCTATCTGAACTTTAGTAGGTCCTGCTCCAATTATTTTTCCTATTTCAGTGGAATGTTTAGCCCACAGAATGTCAAGTATAGTCTCAAGATCTTTATTTGCAATGTTCATCAAACAAAATAGAGAAGGCAAAAGTACAACCATATCAGAAATACACCAATTATAAGCAAATGAGTTCTCTAAAGCCTCCAGTAACAGTCCCTCGAGTGTGCATATCATATGACAATTCCATTTGCAAGGTAAGTATCTTCCTATTAAATTTGCAGGGGTTGGTATCACAGAGCAGGATAAGAGCTGAGAGACAGAAGAAAGCTATAGTTTATTTAAAATATCTAATACCTGTGTGGTATGTTTACTCTGGGGAAGATGTTGAACAAAGGTGGCAGAGTTTAATGTAGAAAAAGTAGCACCATATTTATCAGGAATTGAGGAGGCTGACCATCTGTATTTATAGTTAATTCACCTTGAGTGTTTAAGGGTAAAGCAAGACACTGAGTTCTTTCCTTCCTTGATACATGCTCATTGATCTGAATTGAAGGATTTTTCTTGTCTTGCTTTTCCTTTGCATGACCAGACTCTTTTTTCCAGTGTCCCTTCAATAAGTGTCCTCATCAGTAGATAGATGATTAGAAAGTGGGCCACTTAGCTGGCTAATTTACAGAGTATAAGTTTATTTTTGTTCTTATTTCGTATTTATTCTAAAACTCTTTCAAAATGCTCTCCAAGGTGTTGCGGTCCCAGAGAAGAGGCTATTTCTCATTCTAATTTCTGGTTTTGAATTAGGTCTCTAATTTCAAATTTGATTCCAAGGACAAAACGAAGTGAAACGGCCACTGTTACATCAGTGCCATCTTTAACTCCTGAATGTTGTCAGAAGGTGTTTTCTAGTCTGTCCTGAAAACCTTCTATAGTTGCATCTTTTCTGTTTTCATGATTTAATTACAATCCAAACCATTTTTACTAGAAATAGTTCAGATGTGGCTTTTAGAAGATGCTGACCTATTGTTATGGCTTTTTTTCGGAGCAGGAGGTCGGTGGCAGGGGAGAGCCTTGAGTTTATTATAGAAAAAGGTATTCTGAAGTCCTTTTCCAGGTCACTATAATCAACTTTTGCAATCTAGGCTTCAGCATCTGAGGTTTGACCAATATCTATGCAAGTTGAGGCCAGGCTCACACCTGTAATGCCAGTGCTTTGGGAAGCCAAAGTGGGAGCATTGCTTGAGTCCAGAAGTTCAAGACCTGCCTGGACAACATAGAAAGACCCCATCTTTACAAAATTTTTTTAAAAGCCAGGCATTGAGGCACACACCTGTAGTACCCAGCTACTTTGGATGCTGAGGCAGGAGAATTGTTTGAGCCCAGGAATTCAAGACTACAGTGAACTACAATCATGCCACTGCACTCCAGCCTGGGTGACAGAGTAAGAGCTTCTCTTGCTATTTAAAAAAATCATTAAGGAGCAGGTTGTTTAATGTGTTTGCATGGTTTTGAAGGTCCCTTTTGGAGTTGATTTCTAGTTTCATTCCACTGTCGTCTGAGAGACAGCTTGATATAATTTCAATTTTCTTAAATTTATTGAGGCTTGTTTTGTGGCCTATCGTATGGTCTATCTTGGAGAAAGTTCCACGTGCTGTTGAATAAAAAGTATATTCTGTGGTTTTTGGATGGGATGTTCTGTATATACCTGTTAAGTCCATTTGTTCTAGGGTATAGTTTAAATCCATTTTTCTTTGTTGACTTTCTGTCTTGATGACCTCTCTAGTGCTGTCAGCAGAGTATTGAAGTCCCCCACTATTATTGTGTTGTGGTCTCATTTCTTAGGTCTATTAATAATTGTTTTATAAATTTGGGAGCTCCAGTGCCAGGTGCATATATGTTTAGGTGTGTGATATTTTCCAGTTGGACAAGGCTTTTTATCATTATATAATGTCCCTCTTTTTTAACTGTCTTTTTTAACTGCTGTTGCTTTAAAGTTCATTTTGTCTGATATAACAGCTACTCCTGTTCACTTTTGGTGTCCATTTGCATAAAATGTCTTTTTCCACCCTTTTACCTTACATTTATGTAAGTCCTTATGTGTTAGATGAGTGTCTTAAAGGCAACAGATAGTTGTTTGGTGAATTCTTATCCATTTTCCAATTCTGTGTCTTTTAAGTGGGGCATCATTTAGGCTATTTACATTCAATGTTAGTATTGAGATGTGAGGTACCATTCCATTCATCAGGCTATTTGTTGCCTGTATACCTTGGTTTTTTGTTTTTCTTTTTTAAATTGTATTTTTGTTTTATAGGTCCTGTGATATTTATGCTTTAAAGATGTTCTGTTTTGATGTGTTTCTAGGATTTGCTTCAAGATTTAGAGCACCTTTTAGCAGTTCTTGTAGTGGTGGCTTGGTAGTGGCGGATTCTCTCAGCATTTGTTTGTCTGAAAAAGACTGTGTCTTTCCTTCATATATGAAGCTTAGTTTTGCTGGATACAAAATTCTTGGCTGGTAATTGTTGTTGGAGGAGGCTGAAGACAGGGCAGCTCAGACAGCACATGGTCCTACAAAGTGCCTCTCTGATGTGACTCCTGCTCTGGGAGGCGCATCCACTCGGGGAGAATCTGAACCTCCAAGGACTCAGACTGGAAAATTTATGGAGACCCCAAAGCCTCGGCCATAACCTAAACTGAAGTAGTTCTTGGCCTTTTTGGGGACTCAGGACCTTTTTTTTTTTTTTTTTTGAGATGGAGTCTCACTCTGCTGCCCAGGCTGGAGTGCAGTGGCACCATCTCCTCACTGCAAGCTCCGCCTCCTGGGTTCACACCATTCTCCTGCCTCAGCCTCCCGTGTAACTGGGACTACAGGCGCCCGCCACGGTGCCTGGCTAATTTTTGTATTTTTAGTAGAGACGGGGTTTCACCGTGTTAGCCAGGATGATCTCGATCTCCTGACCTCGTGAGCCGCCCACCTCGGCCTTCCAAAGTGCTGGGATTACAGGCTTGAGCCACCGCGCCCGGCCTCAGGACCTTTTGATAATCTGATGAACTCTTGTGACTCTATCCTCAGGAAAATGTGCATAGGAACACATACACATATAATTTTATGCACAATTTCTCATGGTTCACTCTATCTTCACCATCAAATTCCCCCAAACCTCTCCATGGATTCCCACACTAGCACTTACAGTTCCACTGTCAGAATCCAAAGCTTGCTAGAGTCATGAGGATGGGTGTCGATCTAAACCTATGGAGGCCTTAGAAGATATCATCTATCTTGCTTTATCCTAAGGAGCAATAGGCTGAGTAGAGGTATTCCCTGGTGCCTCCAAGAGTGCCCAACCTGCCAATTGAACATTTTCTGGATTCCTGGCTATTGACTAACCAAGTCACTAACCTAAGCACTGCTAGCCATTGTGCTTCTCCAAGCCCTGGTTGAGAATTTTAAAGAGCAACACAACTTACCCCATTTCTACCAGTCTGGCTTTTGAGTTCCACTTGTTTTAAATGACTCACCCTCATTTCTTCCTTTTTCAAATTAAAGCATTTAGGAAAGCAATTTAAAAAAGAGGTTGATATAGGGTGGGCAATGCAGGCTCATATGCACTCAAAATAATTCTGATTTCTTCTATCAATAGTTGCTGGTCTAATTTGAATTTAGAGAAATCCTTAATTCAGCTCAGGTCCAAGGCTTAAATTCTACAATTCCCTGCATACCTGGCTCATGGGAGAGGTGGAAGTTTAGAAGCAACCTACAGTTTGAGGTCTCGGTAAAAGGGAGGGAGTCTGAACAGGGGTATAATGAGGGAGGAGTTGATAGGGGTGAGAACGGAGAGACATCAAAAAGGTAAGGGGAATGAAGGAGAGTTTAGTAGAGGGAAGCAACTGGAAGACAGGATGGAAAAGGATTTAACAGGGAAATGAGTCTATTTTGTTGTTGCTTAATTTAGTCAAACTGCTCATTAACTTTAGCCAAAGACTCTTAGTGAAGCAATTATTAAATCAGAATTTCATTTGGAGGCCTTGCATACCAATTAAAAAATGCTGCCCATTGGGCCTGAGAAAACTTATTTCCTTTTTTTTCTAAAGTACTTCTCAAATGAACAATTTTGTTCTAGTCAAGTCTTCCCCAGAGTGGCCACTGAAAACTCAAATTATCCTTGATGAAGTTACGTCGTTTAGAGATGGGCACAAGAATTAGCATTGTAATGAGAGTAAGTATAAGAAGCAGGAGTTTTTCCTAGAGGAGGCAAGGATTTCTACTTGGACAACCCCACGAGTGCTAGCAGTGGTCAGTAGAAATGTGAGGCTGGAGCACTTCATGTCTCGAGTCCCCAGCATGATGACTGTCCTCCTCCCAACGCAAGCTTGACCATCTGCACCACCAGAAGACAAAAGCCAGCCAGAACACTCTCTGTGGAGCCAAGCCAAGCACTTAGACAAAATCTTGAGATGGAAGGAGAATCCCATCCAGTTCTATTAGTCACTCACAGCAAAATTCATCCAGGTGGATATCAGCCCAGAGAGAACTGTACACTCACCAGTCTGTGAGGCTGGCTCAACCAACAAGCTTACAGAGTCTGCACCTACATTCTACCTTGTAAGTCTTCTGCCACAAACAACAATTTCAGTGAGGACAACACAAAACAGAAACATAAAAGAGAGCAAAGAGGGATGAAAAAGAATGGCTAAATTTCACCAAGGATGCCAATCAAATGGGCACCCATATCAAAACCCAGATACCAAGCTGAGAATAAAACCTAGGAGGTCAAGGTAGAGAGAGCAGAGTCCAGACCAGGTACTCACTGACCATGTCAGCAGTGACTCAACAAGTCGCAAGCAGCAAGGGACAGGGGCCTCAAGTACCACGCCTGGGTGAAGGATGCTGCCCTCTGGGACCTGACGGCAGCTTTGCCAGCACCTGAACTGCCTTTGAGGTCATTCCTCCCTTCTTGGAAGGATAACACATGTTTGCAGCTGAGTAGCTCTATTAGCCCATTTCCTGCTTGCAGAATCCCAGAAGCCTGACAGCCTTTCTTCGTTTCATCCCATCTCTGTCCCTTCAGTCCAAGCTGGCAGCATTTCTGCTGAGATGGTTGACTGGATCCACAAGTGGCACACTGAGTCTCTCTGGCAAACGGTTGTCCAGCCACACTTTTGGCCCTGTTTCCAGAGCACACTATCTGGATACGCTGAGAATCTTCTGAAACATCAAGTGCTGATTTCTTTTTACTAAGCAGTCCCTTCTTCGATTCACCTGTCTCCTCTTGCATTTTACCAAAAGCAGCAAGAAGAAGCCAGATCACGTCTTCAACACTTTGCTTAGAAATATCCTCAGCTAGATATCCCATTTCATTCCTTATGAGTTCTACTTTTCAAATAAATAGAACACAGTTCAGTCAAGTTATCTGCACTTTGTAACAAAGGTCTTCTTTCCTGCAACTTCGTGTAACAGGTTTCTCATTTCCATCTGAGGCCTCACTGGAAGCACCTTTGACAATCATATTTCTACAACAGTCTCCCACAGGCAATCTAGGCTTTTTCTGTCAAACGTCTCAGAACTCTTCTAACCTCTACCCATTACCAAATTACAAAGCCACTTCCACATTTTTAGCTATTTGTTACAGAAGCCTCCCACTTCCTGTTACCAAAATCTGTTATTAGTTTGCTAGGGCTGCCATAACAAACTACCACAGACTGGGTGGTGTAAGCAACAGAAATGTATTGTCTCACAGTTCTGGGGGCTGGAAGTCCAAGATCACTGTGTGGGCAGGTTTGCTTCCTCCTGCGTGCTGTGAGGCAGAACCTGTTCCATGCTTGTCTTCCAGCTTCTGGTGTTTTTCTGACCATCTTTGCTGCTCCTTGGCTTGTAGATGCGTCACCACGATCTCTGCCTTCGTCTTGATGTGGTGCACTGTGTATGTGTGTCAATGTCCACATTTATCCTTTCATAAAAACACCAGTAACATTGGCTTAGGGCTCCACCCTACTCCAGTATGACCTCATCCTAACTAATTGCATTTGCAGTGAGCCTCTTTCCAAGTAAGGTTGCATTATGAGGCACTGGCAGTTAGCAGTTCCACACATGAACTTGGAGGGATGCAATTCAGCCTATAACAAACTGTTTCCATATATGTTTTGTATTTTTAAAACCTATCCTTATTTCCTTAAAAATGAATAATTTCTTAAGTCTTTGATAGAATCTGATTGCATGCAAGAAAATTTCTGCTTTAATTAATATCAGATTTCTTTTTCAATTAAAGCTTAGTTTTAAATTAACATGTAAAGAAAAACTTAGGTACACGATAATCTCTGTGATTAAACAAAAATGTAATTCTGTCATTCAAAAGTGCTAGAAAGCAATATAGCTAGCTAGAAAGGCTACATTCATAGTTTTTTTATATAGTTATAACTAAAAGGTAGTTATATTTGAATCCAAGTGACAGTCAGAAGAGAAGTAGGTAGGGATCGGGACCACGTGGACATGCAGTGCACTTCAGAGAAAATCAGCAAGCAGATAGAAGAGCAGGCCATTAGGGAAAGATTCTTAATGTGTTGAGAATTGCCCAGGAGAAGCACACCAAATGCAGGTCTTCTAATTTTAAATCCACTGTGCTTCTACCATGCAATACCTTTTGTCTTTGCTGATTCAAAATGAAATTTACCCAAAGTACAGCCTCAGCAACACACAGTAGGGGAAGGTCTGTGAGTCTCACCCTGGTCTTCTCCCCTGCTCACCCAGGTGGTCTTTGAAAAGTAAAGACATCTCTGAAAAGAAAGGATGGTATTATATTATACAGAGACCTCCACAGGGTCCCTCTATCGTGTGAATTAAATCTATATCTGAACAAACTTTTCTTCATTCACAAAAACTGCTACTCCTCATTTTAATTGAAAGATGAGCACCCTGAAAATGTGAATGAAAATAATCTCAGCCTTTACCTCCTTTCAAAGAAAATGCACAGTGTTAATAAGATATTTGCATAATATTTTATGGTTTATTGTATATATGCATCTAAATTATATTTACATTTCAAAGTGTTTTACTCCCTGTGAAGTACAGATTCTTTCTCTCCATTTGAAGAATGGCAGATTTGAGACACAGAGAAAAGAAATTCAACTTGCCAAACTTCGTAACGGTCCAATTGGAACTAGAAAGCAATGTAGCTATTTATAGGGGTACTAGTTAACAGTAAATTAATTGAACACCAATTTGTTCAGAAAGTCACCTGGGTTGGTTTCAGGACAACACAGTCATTGTGATTCTATGCAGCTTCTTATACAATCTTCTAATTTCTTAGTTGCCTCTTTGCTTGTGTCTACCTGCAAAGAAATTCAATTGCTTCTTGTCACACAAAGCATGTTCCACAAGGCACATGTCACCTAAATTTTCAGAAGCAGCAGCTGTCTTCTTAGGGAATGCTATTGTTACTTCTGTAATTAAGGCAAGGTGGCCAGGTGGTCTCCACACCAAGACACTTTAATTTACTCTGCCTGGAAACCCACTTAAATCAGAAAGTAGAGTTTCCAGGGGATTCTCCACCAGCGGTGAAGAGTGAAAAGAATTAAGGGTATATGTTGCACAACTTACAGAGACCTACAGGCAGCCTGGGGAACTAGTGATTATTTCCAATGTAGACATTTGCAAAAATAAGAGTAAGCATGGGAAAACAGTGATAGTCAACATTTATTGAGGGGTTAGTCTGTGCCAGACCCTGATCCAAAGGCATTCAAAGTAATTACATATTTGATCCCCAAGCCAGTCCAATGAAGAAGGCACTATTATTACCAGCATTCTACAGATGAGAACTCTAGGGTGGTGAGTAACTTCCACAAAGTCAGAGCCGGTGTGAAGCAAAGTAGGGAACCCAACCTAGGCAGCTCACCTAAAACCATAGGCTAAGAGCAGCTTTTTGTGCAAATGCGTTTATAGATGTTAAAGGGAAAATAAAAGTTTTGATTGTTGAAAATGCAGCTAGAATGGTAGATTATGGGTGTTAATAATTACATTTATTGAAGACTCTGGAGAAACACTGGAATACGTTTAGGATAAGTGAGTAAAGAAGAAGACAAAATGGTATAGACATCTTACATTTGAAAAATGCATCTGTAGAGAAATAGAGATAAAGGCGGCAATACACCACTAAATACAAGCAGATTATCACTTAAAAATATGGTGGACATCATGTTCTTTAATCACAAAACTGTGGAGGAAATGTTCTGTTGGCTAGGAAGGGAACAGAAAGCTATGCACACGTTTTCTTCTAAGTCTCATGGAAAGAGTTAAAGAAGCAAAATTTGTTTTTATTTTATTATTATATGTTTTAGAGACAGGGTCTGGCTGTGTTACCCAGGCTGGACTTGGACTCCTGGGCTCAAATGATCTTCTCACCTCAGTCTCCAGACTTTGTGGCATACAGGCACATGCCACTACATCTGGCTGAAATTATTATCATTATCATCATTATTCTTATTTTACTCAGGTTAAGCAGTTAAATAAAAAGTTTTTCAGCAAAAATTCCTGTAAAGAATCACATCCAGCCAGGCGTGGTGGCTCACACCTGTAATCTCAGCACTTTGGGAGGTCAAGGCAGGCAGATTGCCTGAGGTCAGGAGTTCAAGACCTGCCTGACCAATATGACGAAATGCTGTCTCTACTGAAATATATGTGTGTATATATATGTGTGTGTGTATATATATGTATATATACACACAAAAAAAAAATTAGCCAGGTGTGGTGGCATGTGCCTATAATCTCAGCTACTCAGGAGGCTGAGACAGGAGAATCGCTTGAATCTGGGAGGCGGAGGTTGTGGTGAGCTGAGATCATGCCATTGCACTCCAGCCTGGGCGACAAGAGTGAAACTCCATCTTAAAAAAAAATAAAAATAAAAAACAGTCACATCCAGTCTTCAGAAAGGCTGAATGTTTGGAAAGAACATTGCCTAGAAAGCAGTGTGTGAAGAATACTTATGCCTCAATGTTAGAGCCAGGATTCCATTAAGTGGTGATTTAAAATATCTGGAAATTTGAATAAAGTCCCAATTGCAACTTACTACATATTTATTTAATCCAATTATAAGTCTTGTTTAAAATACACATATAGTAAATACTTAATAATAAGAATGCAATGGTTTTAATAAAAACAAGTTTGAGAAGCAGAGGAAGAAAAGTCATTGTACTTTTTGAAGAAACATACATAAATATGGAAAAAGGAGTTTTTTTGTTTTTTGTTTTTTGTTTTTCTTTTTTATTTTGAATTATACTTTAAGTTCTGGGATACATGTGCAGGTTTGTGACATAGGTATACACGTGCCATGGTGGTTTGCTGCACCCATCCACCCATCATCTACATTAGGAATTTCTCCTAATGCTCCCCCTCCCCTAGCCCCCCATCCCCAACAGGTCCTGGTATGTAATGTTCCCCTCCCTGTGTCCACGTGTTCTCATTGTTCAACTCTCACTTATGAGTGAGAACATGTGGTGTTTGGTTTTCTGTTCCTGTGTTACTTTGCTGAGAATGATGGTTTCCAGCTTCGTCAATGTCCATGCAAAGGACATGAACTCATTCTTTTTATGGCTCCACAGTATTCCATGGTGTACATGTGTCACATTTTCTTTATCTTCTCTATCATTGATGGGCATTTGGATTGGTTCCAAGTCTTTGCTATTGCGAGCAGTGCTGTAATAAACATACATGTGCATGTGTCTTTATAGTAGAATGATTTATAATCCTTCAGGCGTATACCCAGTAATGGGATTGTTGGTTCAAATAGCAGAAATAGGTGTTCTAACTCTCATTTTTCTCATTTATCTATATTTAGATTACATCTGTTAAGCCAAATAGTGTTAAATAATCATCACTAACCTCCAACCTCCATGCTTATAAATTCACACCTACCTGTGCAGGAAACGCTGCCTACCAAATCTGAAATAATACTTGAGGCTGCTGCAAAGTCTAACATAAAAATACCTAGCTAATTAAAGAAATAAAACTATATCATCATAATTAGGAAAAGGAAAATAAGGAAAGCTGACCTGCCTATAGCAACTACTTTTTACTAAAAAATAAAAATGAAAAACAAAACAAATAAGCAAACAAAAAGCACGGAAGTGGCAGAATATAAGCTTTCAGTAAAATTTTTGGAGGAAATCTGTGAACTAGCAGAAATTTGCATCCCATTGGCAAAGGGGACTCTGAGGACCCAAGTTTTAGAATTCACAGGAATGGTGGGGAGAACTCTGGGCTCATATAGCCCATGAGACTGAAGACTTGAGTCACGTCTCCCTAAGTATTTGGGATCTAAAGCAGCCCCAAGTGACATCTGGGCAGCCTTGGGGCACTGGACTAGCAGATAAACTGGCCCCCAATGCAAAATGCAGTATTTTGAGTCTAATAGTGAGTCTAAGTGCACCCTCATCTTGACTGTGAGACCAGGGAACCTACAGCTCGAGGAAGAAAGATGACTGTCTCTGCATGGGCCATGCTGATGCTTGGACCAGGGGAGAGTGGTGACAGAACCCTGAGGTTCACACAAAAATGTGTGGAGTAACACACAGGTCAGGCAGGTAGAGACAGCAATACATAAAAAGCATTCTGTGGTGTCTTAGCCAGGGTATTGCAGGACAAGAAATAAACTGATCAACCCACCAACCAGAGGAAATCCTGGCCATGGGTGATTACTGCAGCTTCTTAAGTGACACACAATCCTGAAAAAAAAAAACAAAAAACTTTGATCACTGAGAAGGGGTTTTCTCCTGATTCAAAGGCTGGGGCAGACTCCTCAGAGCCTGGTGTCCTCCTCAGGAGTAACTGCCAGGCAAGCTGGGAACCACCGGCCACAGCCACATGGACATAAGCCAACATATGGCATCTGTGAGAAGGCAGAGCCAGATTGAAGAGGAGGATTCTGAGCTGCTGAAATGTTCCCAGGGAGTCAGGCCTCAGATGTGGAGAAGCAATGGTGATAAATAGAAAAATTGCATGGTCCAGAATTGAAAATTATACAAGGTCAAAGAGTCATAACTCTCCCTGTGTCCGGGGAAGAATATCCAACAGCACTCAAGCATGCAGGCACGTGCACGGTGTTGTGATCTATGTGGCAGGTTTCTGAGCACACAGCACCATGAAGAAGAAGAAGAGACCTCGAGGTATAAAACCTCCTGAGATCTTGGCGGTAAGCTCCATGCCAGCTCCTCCTGATTGCAGTTTGGAAGGCCAGGTCCCACTGGAGCAAGGCAGTAGGGAAACAACCGCCGGCAAGGCATCCCTAGAGACACTGAACCCACACAAGAATTGCTGATTCCTGCTCATTTAGGAAGACAGATGGAAGGTGGTGGTCATCTGCTGTCCCCAGGAGACAAATCTTGCGGAGGTCTGGAAGCTTCAGCTTACGTCCCCAGAGCCAGAACTTATGGAGGAGGCTGAACTCCCAACAGGAAAAGATCATTGTTAGGTTTCCCATTCCGGTCAGATGGGATCTTCAGAGCAAGCCAGAGGCTCTGAAGAGACACTGCACCCATCCCCCTGGTGCAGGTGTGACCCTACAGGCAGCTACCACATGCGACCCATCAGAGCCCAAGTACTGTGGAGAAGAGGCAAGAAATACAATATTCCTCAAAGATTTGGGGAGATGAAGCTGCCCTCCATTTGTTTTGCCTTCAGCTCTTGATGGACATCTTGGGGCACATTGCACCCAAAAGAATTCCAGAAACTGAGGTCAGAGAATGAAGAAAAGCCTGTTAGTCCAGGTACCCCCTCCCAATCCTAGCTCCTGGAGGAAGGGGCAGAGATGGGTGGGTAAACCTGTAAACCCTGGCTCTGAGGGTAGAAGGAGTTGCCAAAGTCTCAGCCTGGAACTTCCATGGCCCTCCTCGCCACCTTCACACCCTCAGGCAGCTCTTTCTGTATCCCAGTTGCCTGAACATTTCTGCTGACCACGAGTAGCCCAGCCTGACTGAGAAGCCCTGTGTAGAAGGGACAAGATATGTCCCCTACTGGCCTGTAGCATGGAAACAGATCCCCAGATACAGTCTCGGAAGAGCACACTGCCCGTCACCTACCGAGTACGCGGTGTCAGGAGGCGTCAGTCTGGAGGCCACAGTTGGGCATCATTTCTTGTCTTTTCCTCATCCATCCCCTGGACAGATCACCTGCATTGGGACCATCACAAGATACCAGAAGATGAGGAAAAAAAAAAAGTTATTCACTGGAATTTCAGGAAATTGTATGAAAGGCAAAACGGCCTAGCTTGGTTGATCCCTGAAAAAAAATGTTTTTAAAGTCAGAAATAGGCCCCTGTGTTGGGGGAGAGTTGAAGGAATAGTTTTGACCAGGTGCGATGACTAACGCCTGTGATCCCAGCACTTCGGGTGGCTAAGGCAGGCGGATCACGAGGTCACGAGTCCAAGACCAGCCTGGCCGACACAGTGAAACTTCGTCTCTACTAAAAATACAAAAATTAGCTGGGCGTGGTGACACATGCCTATAATCCTAGCCACTTGGAAGGCTGAGGCAGGAGAATTGCTTGAACTGGGACCGGGGAAGCAGAGCTTGCAGTGAGCCAAGATCGAGCCACTGCACTCCAGCCTGGGCTACAGAGCGCGACTTCGTCTCAAAAAAGAAAAAGAAGAAGAAGAAGGAGAAGCAGAGGGAGAAGAAGAGGAAATAGTTTCCACTTCCCAAGTGAATGTTCAGGGTATAGAAGGTCCCCCGCTGGGATTTAAGTTAAAGGAGTCAGTGGACTGCAAGCAAGCATGCAGGGAGCACATTGGAGGCTGATGATAATCAGACAGTCAGCGGCAACCCTGCACCACGGCACCCTAAAGTCCTTCATGAAGCCACTCAGCACACATTGCTTGGCTGGAGCGGATTTTCTCACCCAAATGGCAGACCTCTGAGCCCAGATTACCATGGAGGTAGTGGTGAGGTGACAGTCACAGCCAAGGCAGTAGAGACGGGGACATCTCTGGAGAAAAAAAGCATTTTCACAAGCTTTGAACCCCTGGGGTTGAGAGGTGAGCCAGATTCATCTAAACCTCCAACAGCCGAGGAGTCTTCTGAGTTTATGAGATTTCAATTTAAAAAATGAAGAATAGGCTCTTCTAGTAGCTAACCTGCTGCCTAGCCCGGAATAAGAATCCATTTGACTCTTCTTCCATTTGTTAAGTGAGGGCTGACTTCTGGTTTCAAGCTTTAGGTACCTACTCTGTGCTTGGGATTGTGCCAGGGACCATGTCTCTGTTTCTGAGAGTCATACATTCCTTTGGAAAAGGCATTGCCTGTACTCAGTGTGACACCTGATCGTGCAAGGATTCCAGATTAATATCCCATGCAGTACTAGGCAGCAAGATGGGCGCTGCACCCACAGGGGTTGCTTTGTTAGAGATCCATCCAGACAGTGCATCTTTGGGGTTTTGGAGCCTAGGATTCTGAAGCGTGTGTTGCTGTATGCATTGAGGAACTACAAGGATCTTCTTTGTATTGGACATCTTAATAATCACATTTTAATATAATTATTTTCCTTTGTAATCGTATGTATTTACTTCTTATTGGGGTATCATTTAGACACCATAAAACGTGTGTATGGGTTCAATGAGTTTTGACAATTGCATATACTCACACGACCACCGCCCTAAACAGGATACAGAGCATTTCCAAACCTTAGAAAGTTTCCTCAAGTCAACTCCAATCCAAAACTGAACCTCCAGTGTTCTGACTTCCACCACAGTAGGTCGGTCCCGCCTGTTCTTGACTTCACCCACATAGCTTTCCTGGGTGGCTTCTCTTGCTTGACACAGTGCTTCTGAGATTTGAAACACAAAGCATGCATGCAGTGTGTTCCTTGGGGCCTTGGAAGGAAGACTATCTGGAACGTGTTAGGGGTGTTTAATAAAGGGCTACACGTTGTGAGCAGGGAATAAGGAATCTACAAGCTGCTCGGGGTGAGTCACAACCTGAAGCCAGCGTGTTCCTCACCTGAAGAGGGGCAGGAGCAGCCGCTGGAAGAGGAAAGGCAGCTGCGTCAGGCCAGGAGGCCTTCGGTCGGGAACAGCCAGCCTGGGCAACCACAGAGGGAAGAAGTCAGGAATAAATACCTTGTCTCTCTCTCTCCTTTCCAGACGCCCCACTGGCCCAGCGCAACTGTGAGCCAGCAAGTAGGAGAGGCCGTTAATTCCCTGCAAAGAGGCCAGCCGAGGTAGAGAGCTGCAGGAAAACATCTGGAGCTGGAAGGAGAGGGTGTTCAGCGCCTGGCCGCGTGTTCAGGTAAAGGCATGGGGGTCTGACTGCAGGGAGGGGCACAGTTAAGGAAGTGCTTGAAAATTAGCTCTCTTACCCTTCCCTCCTTTCTTCTTCTCACCCTGCCTTCCTGCCTTCCTCCTTTCCTCCCTCCCTCCCTTCTTTCCTTTCTTCCTTCCTTTATTCAGCCTTCCTTCTTTCCTTCCTCTTTTCCTTTTTTCCTTCCTTTGAAAATGGCCGTACCTGCTATGGACAACGATTGTGTGTTTACTACTATGTTCCAGACACTCTGTTAGGAGCTTTACATACTTATACATATTAAGCTTTAATATTGAATAGTCTTCAAACACCTGTTTTGAAGGAATGGCTATACCCATTCTACGGACTAAAAACCAGAGGTTCAGAAAGTTTGCCTGTGGGGCTATAAGACAAATATGCCACCGTTCCCCCCAGATTAATAACCAACAGATACAAACAGCTGCTGTACCCAGGGACCTGTGAGAAATGGCACTCTAGGAATGCACCAGACTGGAACGACCAGGGAGCTCCTAGGAGGATGGGGCCTCTGACCAATGCTTGAAGGAGGGGGGACTCCCTGTGCAGGCTGCAGAGGGCATCCCAGGTGTGTGGACAGCAGCAGTAGAGGCACAGAGGGAGGGGGTGGGCTGCCAGCTTGGAAAACGGAGACCATCCACTTGGAGGTGATGAAGGTTACTGAAAAGAAAAGGTAGTAAGGGATTAAGGTAGAAAGGCAGTGAACACTGACATTCTGAGTTTCATACCACAGACAGTAAGGAAACAGTAAAAATTTTGATCAAGGAATTTGCAGAATCATAATGGATCTTCCAGAAAATGTCCTGTGTCAGTGGGTAAAATGGATGATCTGTAATAGAGACAATCGGGAAGTTATTGCAGTGATCCAGGAGAGAGGTTTCGACTACAGTCGTGGCTGCCGCAATGAAAACAGACAGTCCTGAGATAGACTGGGAGAAAACAGCTCAATAGGACCCAGCACCAGGGTGGACGGAGTGCTAGAAGAACAATGAGTCCTGAGAAAACAACTAGAGAATCCAAGCTGGAGGCGAGATGAGCGCGGGGAGGAGAGGAGAGCTCAGCAGAGGGAAGAAGTTAAGGGCAGAACCAGAGCCATGGAAAAGAGAGACGCTAAATTGGTTTGGACAAACTGCACTGAGGTGCCAGCAAGGTGTCCGGGGAGAGCTCTTTCGTAAGCTATGTGGGAGGTGTTGGGGAGTCCGATGGAGAGCTCGGCTTCAGACAGGGGCCTGGTCAATGCTGGGAGCAGAGGAGAAAGCTGAGGGAGAAAGAGTAGGCAAGAGAAGGCAGCCAAGGATGAGATATCCAGGTTGCTCTGTGCTCGGCTGTTCAGCCACCACTGTGCAAAGACCCAGGACTTAGCAATGGTCAAATTACTGTCTGACTCAGTTTGTTTTCTTTGGGGAAAGGGGAGGAGGGAGAGGACATTTCAGACGTATAATAATAATACTCCTTAAACCACAGGTGGCATATTCACTTTCTTCAAGTCAGAAGTTGCCAAGGGCACTTTATTTCTAGACCATTCTTTTTAAAAATCAAATCGTCAGGAATTGTGCTTCTGGGAAATGTTGTACCAAACACCTATTAAATATGCAGCCATGCCGTTTGTTTTGCATTTTTCTTAAGGGTAACAATTAACCTTTAAAAAGTCTGACCTTTCCAAAGAGGTAGACCTGTTGCGGGGAGCTCTGAGGTGTTGGGTAAATGTTTCAGAGAATTGTTTGCTTCAGGAGCGTCATAGACTTAGGGCTACCGAGGTTTTCTTATCCTGTAATGCTGTAGTTCTGAAACCGTTCACTTGCATGGTATGCTTACTTTGTGAAATGAAGCCGTCAGTTGGAGTCACAGGGCTCAGCCCCCGGCACCGCGAGACAGGGGAAGGAAGCACAGCTGGCAGGGCAGGCACTCACATCTCACACACTCGGCAGGGAACACATGCCCCACAGCAGAGCCTGACTTGAGATTGTCCCTCAGCTTATTCCTAACCACTACCCAGAGGTGTAGCCCCAGCCCCGATCCACTGGAAACCAGCCTGGTCACCTCTTTTCCTACCACCAGGGGAATCGGCCAGTCCTTGCAATTCACCACCAAAATGATCTTTCTACTTGGAAATCTTACCACGCCATGCCGCTGATTAAACCTCCAGCGTCCCCATGTTTATCCAGGACACAAGGAGGAGCCTGTGATCTGGCCTCTACTCACTTCTTCAGC
Organism: Papio anubis; assembly: GCF_008728515.1. Classification (NCBI taxonomy): domain Eukaryota; kingdom Metazoa; phylum Chordata; class Mammalia; order Primates; family Cercopithecidae; genus Papio; species Papio anubis. Next base: position 8,146,005 of record NC_044985.1, read on the forward strand.
TTTAGCTGCCATTCTTCATCCCGCCCCCCGCCTTGTACACACAAACACACGTTGTCCTTAAGACAAACCAAAGTCCCCATGGCTCCCTACAAGTCTCCACTCAATGGGCTCTCTGCACGCCCTGCTCCTGGAGAACCCTCCAAGTCCTCATTGGCAAATGCCTGCTTTTCCTTCCAACGCAGCTCAAACGTTGCCTCCTTTGGAGTGCCAGCTGTGACCCATTTCCATCAGGTGGCTCTTGATGTACCCATAGCATTCTATAAATGCCTGTTTCCTAACAGGGACTCTACTCTGTCTTATTCATCATGTAAAGTGGTCCAAGCTCCCAAGAAACCACACACAGAGGAGAACCTTAAGCAATTTTGTGCAATCGATACAAGAATAAATGCATGATGAAAACTTTTCCTCCAACAGACATACTTGAAAAGTACACAGGCAGACTTTCCCCAGACATTTCTGGAAAATAAAAGCACCTCCAGTATCAATCTGATTCCAACTAATGCACGATGGTATGCCCACAAAGGGTTAAACTGAAGAGAGCCAGGGAAAAGGATGGTTGACAGGAGCGTGTTGGAGATGAAGCGAGCCACTTGCCATTGGGCTGAATTGTCATAATATGCATGAAAAGGCAGCTCTCAGCAAGCCTTGACCAGCACATCTAGGACACATGCTAGATGGAGGCCACAGAGATGTGGGTGAGACAGAGGCCCCACTTTATGGGAGCTTAGAGTCTAATAGAGAAAGAGAGAAAGGCAGACAATAAGAACCTCGAAGAGAGAAAATGGCCAACACTCCCAGGAGGTGGAGGCAACCTCTCAGAACTTAGCCAAGAGCAGTGGCTAGCGGGGAAGGACCCTGAAGGAAGAGGGAACAGCAGGCAAAGGCACCTTTGAAAGGAGCTTTCAGAAAGTTGCAAGCACCTCTGCATGACTGGAGATCAGCGTTTCATCACAGGGGGCTGAGAGATGAGGCCAAAGAGATAAGCAGTGGATGGATTTTAGGAGACTTCCCACGGCGTGCTAAGGAGATAAATCTTACACTCTAAGCAGGTGGGAGCCGTTCTTAGAGGAACAGGAAAATCACTGAGCAGCACTACGTGTGGAGTGTGAGGAAAGAAAGGGATGGGAGTCCTTGCTGGCACAAGCCTCAATTATGTACTCAGATTAAAGCTGAGAAATAATTCCACCTACAGGCCCAGCAGGGGTCCCATGCACAGTCGGGGGGTGCATGCAGTCAGACATCCCGGGGAAGCACAGATGGGTTCTCACACAGCCTGTCAGGTGAGGAGCAAACACACGGCTCCGGAGAGAGGTCTGTGGTCCGAGGTGCGCTGCGCGGCCGCAGGGAGACACAAGCCCGTGGTCAGTGAAGCTCTGTCAAGGTGCACATTGGACGAAAATTCCCTCCGCTCACTGACCTAGAAAGTGTGCAAGAAAACAAATGAAAAAGGATTCATTACCTCAAAAGGCCAGCAAAGATCATCTTCTCTTATCAGATAATGAGAGTGCTCTTCAGGAGCTGAGCATAAAAGAGAATCTATTACAAACACTGATCCCAGACGTGACGTGAAATGCAGCATCATCACAAACTGTAGTTCTTTACCAAAAAAAAAAAAAAAAGACACTCCGTAAATTTCAGACACAATTAGAAATGCAAAGATAACAAAGTCATAGGAGGAGGAGGGGAAAAAATATTGGTTCTAGAGAGACAGTTAACAGTGAGGAAATATTAATATTGATTTCTACTTTTACAGCAGCAAGAATAATCAGGCTGAACCGGTGACTCAATTAACACACCAACGCTTAACCAGAGCACCAAAAGCAGAGTTCGCTGTGCTGAACACATCAAAATTCTGCACGAATCAATTTAAAATCATTTCCCCTCTTCTAGTGTGATGACGAATTTATTAACAGGCTCAATTGAGAGGATTACTCAGTCCCCACACCTCCCTGTGAGTGCTCAGGCTACAAGTCTTCAAATCCCAGGGTCACTAATGGAAGAATCCATGGAGGGGGCACAGCATGGAAGGCAGAGATGGGAAAATGCGCACCTGGGTGCTCGGCTCGCGTCCTTAGAACTGCCTGGATGATGGCAGTGTCAGGGGCAGGACGAGGTAGGGTTTGCCTGGCATCAGCCTAGATCAGCATCTTCTGTTGCCAGCAACAATGCACCAGAAAACGAGAACCAATTCAACATTTGCATTAGTCAGTGTGTCCCCACATTCAAACAGGAAATAAATATATAATAGAAATGGAGTGGATACAAGGATGTAAAAGGAACTACCCCAGTTCAAAACAGACTACCCCAGTTCAAAACAGCCACTGAGCTTACCAGGAGAGGAAATGGAGAAGGGTAGGTCAAAGGAGGCAAACTTGCCATTATGCAGGATGAAAAGCTCTGGAGAGCCAACGAACAGCATGAGGACTAGAGTTAATGTTATTGGATGATATACTGAAAATTTGTTCGGAGAGTAGATTTTAGGGTCTCTGACAACAACATAAAAAGGTAACGATGGCAGGTGATGGACATGCTAATTTGCATGACTGTAGTGATCATTTCACTATTTAGATATAGATCAAAGCATCATATTGCACACCAAAAATCTATATGCTAAAAAAAACAACCACTGAGTCCCTTGAATTCGACCTCCTAAATGATTCCTCAATCAGCCCTGCCCCTGCCTCCCTACACTTTCCTAGTCCAGGTCTTCATGCTGCGTCCCGGGTCATTCCCAGAGCCTCCTGATTTGTCAGTCTGGCATGGGTCATGTACCTCCATTGAAGGAATGCCACCAGCATGGCACGTCCAAAGCAAGATTCCATCAGAGCTCTTGCTCAACAGTCCCTGGTGGCTCCCACTGCCTCCTGAGTAACCCCAGATGGCATGCATGTCCTCAGCCTCTCTGCAGCCAGCTTCTTCTGCCTCCACCTTCCCCATCTGCTTCCCACCATGTCGTTTTGCAATCCTGGTCCCCTTTGTTCTTAGAGCACACAAGGGGGCATCTCACTCCACAATGCCCATCTAGACTCATGCTGTTCCCCCTGGCTGCACCACCCTCCGCCTGCTTCTCGAATGACCTGGAAAAGTCCTGTTGGTCTGCATTAGTCAGAGAAGCCTGGCTACTGTAACAGACAATCCTGTGCCACCATTCATCAACACCATGATGGTGCGTGTGCTCACCTGCCCATCCCATGACTTCTGTTTCACTCAGCCATTCAGGCCCAGGCTCCACCCCACCAGTAGTGGCTCAGCCCCCCAGGGCCTCAGCATCCAGCTAGCAGCCAGGGAAGAGGTACCAGGAAGCCTGACAGGGAGGGTTTATGGGCCAGGCCTTGAAAAGTTAAAGGTGGATGGAGGACATCATTTCTGATGTCCATCCATGGAGTGTATCTTTATGCCTAGTGGAAAAATTAGCCATTTGAGAGCAATTAGCCTGTTTCTCCAACAACATCTTCTCGGGCCAGACAGGACACCATCTCTTTCTGCAGCCTTACAGCTCCCTGCTCACCCCGCCCTTACACCGGGGATCTCTTTCCTCCATGACACCCACCAGACACTAACGGTATTGTAGCACAGACTGGGTCTCCACCTCTGTGCCCCACCCCCTTATATGACAGGCTCTGGTGCATCTGGAAGTCAATCAGAATGCACCAGAGCTTGGTAGCAAAATGGAGACACGTTTCATGGAGCAATGCGTGGTGCCTGGAGAAGGTCTCCTCTTCCAGGCACTTGCTGACCTGGCCCCACTCTCTCACTGGAACCGAACAGGACCATGGAAAACAGATATATGCCAAAAGGAGCCATAGCGTGCCTTTGGACAATGTTTGTCTTTAAAATGGTAGAACACAGTGAAATGAAACAGGCCTGGGCCTAAGAATTAATATACGAGGACTGGAGGAAGGAAAGAAGTGAACTTTTCAAAATTTTTCCCCTGCCTTGATAAATAGGTACCTAAAGGCGTGAATAAACAGAGGGAATAAATGATCAAGGTGAAGGAGAAACAGAGCCCTTGTGTTCAAGCAACAGTGATAATTTCTCCAGTTCATTGGTGTGATAGGCACTGTGCCGAGATCCTTGTATCTGCTATTTCTTCCAATGCTCAGTGGTAATCCTTCAAGATACGTGCTATTAATATGGACACCTTAAAAAGGGAGGGAACTAAGGTTCAGAGATGATGGACATCTTGCTCAAGGTCATACCCTCAGAGCATAATGCAATTAAGATTTGAACCCAAGCATCCCATACCCAGTGGTGTACAGGATGACAGCATCTGTGAGTTAGAAGGAGGGTAATCATCTACGATGCGGTGCATGTCGGGAAAGGCATCTAGACGTCAATCAGAATGCACCAGAGCCTGTCAGAAAATGGAGACGCGTTTCACGGAGGAATGTGTGATGCCGGGAGAAGGTCTCCTCTCCAGGCACTTGCTGACCTGGCCACATTCTCTCACTGGAACCAAACAAGACCATGGTAAACAGATCTATGCTAATATCATCTCTTCTTCCTATAGACAGCAAATTTTCTGAGCCATTCTACCCAAATCCCAGAGGCTGGGATCCATGAGGACTGCTCCATTCATCATAGGAGAATGCAGGAGAAACATTGATATTCCAAGCTGTATGTTTCATTTGTAAATTAGAAACACTTACCTTTAATTCATATTCTCACCATTTTTGCTATTACTTTTGAGCACTCAAATTTTGTGCCCTGCTTTTACAAGGCCCCTAATCTTCAGCTCCGAGGGCCTAAAATTGTCATTCAGTCTAAATTAATAGCAGTCTTATTGGCTCATTATTTTTGACATCTGGTTGGAAGTGCAAAGCAATAGCTATTAGGTAATAATCGCAGTAGGCTCTGATTAGAAACTAATAACATTAGCAATAAACGTTAAATGTGGTTGCCATGAAGCTTTGAAGCTTGATCGAAGGAAGAGGACACAGGGCTGTTCTGCAACGGAGAGAATCTGGGGGAGGGGGCTGAAACTCACCTCCCAGTTCCCCCAGATCAGACCACCAGCCCTGGTAACTTACATCACCAAAAACAACATCTGATGCTATAACAGGAAAGAAAAATGTAGTAGACAAAAATCACAAGGCTTGAATGGAAATACAGCAAAGTGAATATTCTGAATTTCCCAAATTCACAAATAATTCACAGAGATTTTTATTTTTCTCTCAACGTTTTCCTGTCTTCTTCAACAAATGTGCATAAAACCATTTCTTGCACTGGTAATTATTGATATTTATTGAGCAGTAATTATGGTCCAGGCCCTCTTATTCTAAGCACTTCATATACATTATTGCATGCAATTCTCACCCCGCCCCCACCCCCAATGAAAAGCCTATGGAGTTGCTGCTGTCATTATTCCCATTTACAGATTGGAGCCTGAGGCACAGAGAGGTAAAGTCACTATCCCAGGCCACACATCTTGCACAGTAGCGGAGCTGAAGCTTGGATCCCAGCAGTAACGCTCACACTCACACAACACTGTCATTCTTGCTTTCATTTTCTAACAAGTTTTTCTGGAGCATGTACAATTTGCCAAGCGTTCCTTTCTGAGCTATAGCAGAAGGAGACTGGAACACAAAGAAACACAAGCACATATAGTCCTGGGCACTAACCGACTTGCCTGGATTGTTGCAATAGCTTCCTAACTTCTGAGCACCTCTTCTTTCTGGTATTTCCCAACGAAGCAGCCAGAGGGATCCTGTTAAAATGTGACTCAGGTCATGTCACTCCTCAGTTCAGAACTTTCCTCTAACTCCCTGTCTTGTTCACAACAAAGGACAAATTAAACAGGTTGATTTATGTCCACCTGGAGCTCCCCTCTTCTATCCCGCCTGTCACTTCTCTGGCCTGTCTCTCACACCTGTCCCATTTGGTCCATGCCAGTCCCATGAGCCTACCCTCCATTAGCAAACAGACCCGCACCTCCTACCTCAGGGCCTTTGCAACTGCAAAGTGCTCTTCCTAGAGTGCTCATCCCATTCTATCTCTTTTACTTTTTTTTAGTTGACAAATGTTTATGGAGTCCAACATGATGTTCTAAAATATGTATACATTGTGGAATGATGAAATCAAGCTAGCTAACATATCCATCACCTCACATGCTTTTCAATTTTGATAGGAGAACATTTAAAATCTATTCTTTGGGCAGTTTATTATTAATTATAGTCACTGTGCTGTACGATAGATTTCCAGAATTTATTTTTCCTGTTTAACTGAAACTTTGCCCCCTTTAACCAACATCTCCCCATTTCCTGAACCCCGGCCTTCAATCCCTGGTAACCACCACTCTAGTCTCTGCCTCTGTAAGTTTGATTTTTTTTAAAGTACACATGCAAGTAACATCATGCAGTATTTCCTTCTGTGCCTGGCTTATTTCACTTAGCATAATGCCCTCCAGGCTCCTCGCATTAGCTCTGTTGCTTGTCCCTTATCTCCTTCAGATTGTGTTCAAATGTCATTTTGCAGCAGGCTGTGTCTGAGCCTTTTTAAATGGTAAACACCTCCCCCGGTGATACTTCCCATCCCATCCATTTCTTGTTCTATTTCTCCATGGCACTTCTACCACCTGGCAAACTGTACGTGTTGGTTAGCTGGCTAGTTAGTAAGTTTGTGGATAGTTAACATTCTCTGTCTGCTCTCCACTAAAATATACGTTTCAGGAAAACAATAGAATGTGTCTCTTCTGTCCACTGCTTTATCCCCTGTGCTTAGAATGGTGTCTGCACACAGTAAGTGCACAATTCATATCTGTTCAATGAATACATAAATCCTACCCTCAAGAATCTTATCTGTTTATGAAAACGAACTACACTCTCCCTGGGTGGTGCTTCAACCAACTTCACAAATGCCACACATAAGCCACCCCCACGTGGTATGCTAGCAGGCAGCGTAGGAGTCAGTGTGTCGATGGGGTAAAGGCTGGAAGATGTGTGAGCTCACAGCTGTGTGAGGTCTTCCAAGGCACAGGATGGAGGGAACCTTCTGGAGAAAATACAGAGCTAAGGGTAGAAGTAGCAGCTTAGGATGGTTTAAAGCCTGATATGGCTGCTTACCAGTTCCTGCACTTATACCCTTGAGTGAGTTATTCAACCTCTCCAAGCCTGAGTTCCCTCATCTGTGAGAACGGAAATAAAAGTCCTGCATGCCTTCAGTGGACTGATGAACCCTCCTTTGGCCAAAAGACCTTGGAGTTTTAAGTTCCCGACCATGGCGGGACAGAGACCAGATGCGTCCCGCCTGCTGCAAGTCCCTTTACCTTACTAACTATCGGCAGATTTTAATCAAAGGCCGACTTAAGGAGGACAAAAAGCCAAGCCAGAAGACTTCACTTACTTCATCCGACCACCGAGCGCCCTCCTGCTGTTTGTATGGTTCTGACCTGACAGCCACGCTGGGCCGCAGAGGCTGCCTTCTTGATGGATGGATGTCTGCGAACAGGTTTGGACTGGTGTCTTAAGACTGCCCAGAGGGTGGACTTCTACTCTATTTCACCTTTTTACATTTACAATCGAGATAGAATACATTTAAATGTTAACTCTCCACCCCAAAGTGAACACAGGTTATATGTTGCCATACGTTTCATGCATGTGAACCCAGGAATAAAATTCTCCTTTAAATTTACTGATTCCGACCCTCATTCAACATCTGTAAACTGATGATAACATCCACCAGGTCACAATGTTGTGGAGATGCAACGTAAAAACACAGGCACACCATCTAACGCCACGCCTCACATACGGGGATGAAGAGAGCGAATTCCACTTTCCCTTCCCCTGGAAACGCTGGGACAAGCTGGAAAAGGCAAGAAGGAGCAGAGAAGCGGGAAGACTTTTTTGGAATAATCTCCACATGCACGGAAATATCCTCAAATGACGGCCAAGATTTCAGGCAGACCCAGCTGGCCCTGAAAGACAACAGAAATCCAAAGATAGGAATTGAATTTGTTTCCTGAAAGCAAAAATCTCCTCAAGAGCTTTGCTGAGCTCCTCCATCTGCAGTGAGGACCCACAAATCCAAACAAGCCTCACGCCAGCAGCAGGCTATGGGCCAGAGTGTCCAGCTTTGTCTGCAGCAACACGTCAGCCCTGGTGTGATACCAATGTTTTGCCCGAGTTTCCTAGCTGAGTGTCGCCAATCACACCAAGCATTCCTCCAGGGCGGGGACCGGGTCCTGTCCCAGTTTTGTGCAGCACTAACAGCTCCTCTACATACGACTCTGGCATGGACATCACTTTGTAGATCCTCTAAACAGCCCTATGGGGTCAGCACATGGGACAGGGGTCACTGCTAAGCTCCCAGTTTACAGAAGACGAAACTGAGGCTTGGACTGATTCCATGTCTCATCCACACTCTCAGACTAGCAGGTGGCTGATTCAAGACACGTACCCGACTGCTCTGACTTGGGTCCAGTGGCTGTTCCACTACATCACACAGCATCTGTACCTCTCAGCACTCAGCTGTTCCTAGATATGGATCAAACTAAACTGATGTGCCGAAAAATGGCCTGGCAATGACTACTTCCATTCATTGGTATGTACTCGATGCTAGGAACAGTACAAGTTATGCTGCACACACTCTTTGCTTTAAACCTCCACATAATCCTATGAGGTATTACCATCTACCCCTGCAGTTCCCTTTAGTGATAAGGTAACTGAGACCAAGAGAAGCTAAGTAACTCTATCAGTGTCATGCAGCTAGAAAGAGACAGAAGTGGGACACAAAGTGACCCCTATGCCAGACTCTTACCCTGCACAGGGACACCTCTTGATGCTATGCAGGGAAGGAGTGCCTGGGGAGGTAAGGAACCTCAGTCCTTTGTAAGTCTCTGGAAGGAGGCCTCTCTGGGAAAGGAGGAAAGGAAGCTAAATGCCCCAACACTGCATCTCTTTCCCTGGTGCAAGGAAGTGTTATACAACCTTTGAAGTGGATTCAAATGTCAATCACCAGCTAAAAGATATTGGTCAATCACCCAAACTTCATGAACTTCGGTTTCCCAGTCTATGAAATGGCACATACTGTATAGGATTATTTTTAGAATTAAGTGACATAAACAATGCAAACCATTAAGCACTGATGTGGGGAACATGCTCCATCCCTTTTCTCCTTTCCCACGTGATGGAAGGGACAACACTGGACATTGTTCAAGAAGAATGTAGAGTAAGAGGAGGTTATATCAAACAAGACTGGCTGGAGGTCCACAGAGACACAGGCCAGGAGGTGCTGAGGGGCAGCCGTGCAGGCAGGGCAGCGGGGTCAGAGGCCTGCAGCAGGACAGATGCCAAAGTTTCTAGAAAATCCAATTTGTGCCTTTGATTATGGTTTTGTCCCTTCTTGGGCAAGCTCAGCCCCAGACAGAGAAGAAGAACTCAGGGCACTTACCTCACCCTCAACCTTCCATCACTCACTTGTCACACACAGGGCACAGCCAGGCCTCTCTGTCCCATTGCAATCTGGAAGCTGTGGGCTCAGACCCACACGGTGTCTACCAGAGCTTGTGGGACTCCACGACTCTAGGCTGACCACCATCCCCCAAGCCTTCTCCCTCCAGTGTCTGACCAAGGCTGTGGTTACTCCTTTTCCTCACCTAAAAGTCAGCATTTTTCCTGTTCAAGGCAGTACTGAACAATAGTTGGGGATGGGGGAAACTGAGGCATGCAGGGTGGCAGAGTAGCCATGACTATCCTTTGCAAGGCAGCATCATCTCCCTTGAGTTCGAAGGACAGGGAGCCTGCAGGGAGCTTTTCTCTGTGCCACCTCCCCCTGCCATTCCGTAGACAGCTGCCTGCCGGTAGGGAGGCGGGAAGCACATCCGTCTCTCCGGAATTGACATCAGCCTGGCTTTTTAGTCCCTGAGGCTGGGCTAATACACAGCTAATTATGAATGTTTCTGGCCCGGGTTCCCTCCCTGAAAAGCTGCCACATTCAGCATGGCTTATGAAGTCCCAGCTTTGTCGACAGCCCCCAGAGTCCTTGAAGGCTGAGGAGGTGCCTCCAATGGCCATTGCCTGTAGCTGCGAGGTGAACATCAGCAGCCCTGCCAGTCGTGGGTTTTCTGAACTAGGGTTCCGCTGGACCTGCAGAACATTGGGACACTTCGTTTTCAGCAGAGTTCTGATGCCTTTAGAATTTCAGATTTGTTAAAGCACCAGCTCTTCACAAAACCTTGAAAATAAATGGAGACTGACCAAAAGCAAACCCTCCAGGACAATGTCTGTAGATGGTCCCAGCATGAGCTTGCTCCCTTCCTTCCTCCACCCTCCCAGGCACCCAAACCAGCCTCAGGACCACAAGCACAGGGAGTCATGTTAGGGTGCCTTGGCCACAGGACAGAAGATGGATGGAAGTGGCAGTAAAATAAACAGGTCTTTATAGTCAGGAAGCCATGGTGTGAATCCTGGCAGCACCATTTATAACCAGAGTGACTAGGGACAAACTGCTTCACCTCTCTGAGTCTTGGTATTTCCGCTGTAAGACAGGGAATGGTATCAGTCCTGAAACGTGGTTTTGAGAATTACAGCACAGAATTCAAGGCAGAAGGCCTGGCACGGAGCCTAACACATAATAAGCACATAATTTACCTGCCTTCCACAGTCAGGAAAGGAGACACTGAGAAACACATTGAAGGTGATGAAGTAGTAGGTTTCTAGCTTTAGATCAACGGATGTCAAGAATCCAGCTGTCAAAGCGCCCAGGTTCTGAGGCCATGGTGGTCAGTTGGTTTCCAGGCAATGGGGTCTTAGCTATAAGCAGTTTGGTAATTTATGTTGATGGGGTCCTGGGAAGCCCTCAGCCTCTCCCTTCAGTATGTTTCTGTCCCTCAGCTATCAGGGGGTTAACATTCCTCTGTAAGAGTTTCCCTATAGAGCCATAGAACTGCTCCTTGTTAGAAGCTGTCAAAGAACAATGACACTAGGGCACTGATGCCATAGTATCACCCCCCATCTCCCATCCCATCAAGCCTACAGGATCGAGTAAGACTCCTTGGCAGAGCTCTCAATGCTCTTAAAAATCTAGCCCCATCTATAGCTTCCCAGGCTCATCCCCAGCAATGTTTTATGACATTGTCACTACATCACTTATTTAGTTATCCGTCCTCAAACTTGCCATGCCCTTCCACAGCTCCTCACTTTAGCCTTTGCTGTTCCTCTTCCTGAAACACCCTCTCCTGCATGTTTGTCTCATGGACTCAAGTGTAAGTCTCAGCCCAAACCCTCAAAACCCCTTGCAGGTGAGTACCATGCTTCTGGCCAGGGCTGAGGGAAGAGGGAAGGGAGAAGGTGGCTGTCATTTCCGGAACACCTGCTACCCCGTCCCAAGCACTGTGCTGGAGGATTCACAGAGGCATACTTACCTGTTTTCATCTGCAGGACAACCCTAGGACTATGTATTTTCTCAGTTTAGAGAGAGGAGAGAACTGAGATGTAGGAAGTTAAAGAAACTTCTTTCCCAAAGTTACAGGGTTAGAAAGATAACAGGGAGATCTAACCCCAAAGCTGGGGCACCTGCCCATTACCTCACACTGCCTCCCCTCACTGTGTTAAGCATGACAAGTGCCTGGGATGGGAGTTCACAGAGGCTCTGGTGGTCTCATGGCCACCTCTGACATGGGGTTTTGGCTTCTGAATTCACTTCCTCGTGTCTGCCCAGCGACCACACAGATGAGTAATCCACCTCCTCCTTACACTTCCCTCTCTTGGCCACCAGTGCCAAGCAGTCACAAGGGTGCTGGACTTCACTCAAGTTATCCAGCCTGAGTCCACAGGAAGGGCCATCTAGGACCCTCCGTTGCCAAGGATGTCTGCCTGTGGTCCTCAGATTAGAGCAGAAAGGAGAGTAAGTAGCTCCTGGTGAAAACAGAAGTCACCAATGGCCTACTACATGGAAATACTTGACAAGTAAGTGGCCAAACAAGAAGGACCCATGGCAGAGTCACCAAATGTCCTCTCTGCCCAGTCGTTCTAAGCCTCCGTCCTGGGTCTTCTTTCTCGGTTTGCCCCCGGGTTCCATGCTACCCGCTCTGGGCTTGGCACTCCAAGTCCACTCCATGCGTCTCACTCTCTCCTCACAGGGCCTCAGACTCCCGCAATAGCTCCTACATTTACATCTTCAGCCCTGACTGCCTTCCTTCCTTCCAACCCTGTGATTCCCCTGCTACTAGATATCTTCTCCCAAGTGTGGCAGAGGCACGAGTCCAAAATGACCTTGATCATCCTTCTTCCTCTTCAGCAAACACTTGTTTTTCCTAATTCCTTTATCTTGCATGATAACACCCACCCAGTTGTCCAGGTCATAAACCCAGGTGTGTTATTCTTGACTCCTTCATCGCATCCCTTGCCCATATCCAGTCAGTTACTGAGTTCTGCAGATTAATGTCTCTTTTATCAGTCATTTCCCTCTATTTTAAGACCACTGTTGTAACTCAGGACTTATCTCTTTTTTTTTTTTTTTTCAGACGGAGTCTCACTCAGTCGTCCAGGCTGGAGTGCAGTGGCGCCATCTTGGCTCACTGCAACCTCCATCTCCTGGGTTCAAGCGATTCTTCTGCCTCAGCCTCCTGAGTAGCTGGGACTACAGGTGCATGTCACCACGCCTGGCTAATTTTTGTACTTTTAGTAGAGACATGGTGTCACCATATTGGCCAGGCCGGTCTTGAACTCGTGACCTCATGATCCACCCACCTTGGCTTCCCAAAGTGCTGGGATTACAGGCATGAGCCACCGTGCCCGGCCAGGACTTATCTCTTAATGGGTCTCTCTGCTTTCTGTTCCTTTGCAAGTGACAGCAATGGTCACATTTGCCAGACCGAATCTTATCTTATTCACCCCTTTGCAAACCTATCAGCATCCCTGTACATCTTTGAGAGAGAAACTCTTACTTCTTAAATCCACACATGACACCCTGGGGGATCGGAACACCCCTGCTGTCTATCCTTATTTCCTGCTGCTCTCCCAGTCATACAATATGATCCACAGACCCCAAGCCCCAATCTGTTTTGCACTCTGTGTCACACACACCACTCTCTGCCTCAAGTGCCTTTCTCACCCTGCCCAGCCCCATGTTGGACCAACTCCTACTCACTCTTCAAAACCCAGTCCAGGTGTGGCCTCCTCTGGAAAGCTTTGAATGGTACCAGTCTGCTTTAGAGGTGGGTTCACTTCTGTCATAGAATAACACATTGCCCCTTCTGATCATCCACTTTCACACTTGAACCCGGGCTCTGTTTGGTTCGTCTTTGTATTCCTCTAGCTGGCCCAGGTCCTGGCATAGGGCCAATCAATACATGTTCACTGAATGCAAGAAAGAATGGATGGAGGAACAAATGAATGAATCCAGGGAACATCTGATAACTCCACTAAGGTCAACGTTCCTCAAAGAAATACTCAGATGGGAATATCACAATTTTCTCTTCATACTCATGGTGACAAAATGCCCAGGCACTTTCCATCTTCTCCATTAAATGGGTAAAATTGGGCTTCTGGCCACATTGGCTGTGGCAGATGGAGGAGAGAAGATGAGGAGTCTTTCTGAATGGTGCATTTTCCTCTCTTGGTTTTCTTAGCTGCCAACTCTAATTCACAAGTTCAGATGCGCCTGAGGACAACCAAATCCAAAGCATCCCACGCAGGAACCAGGCCCTCTCATCAAGAGTTGTCAGAAAGGCCGCCGGGGAATCACTGCATCTCAGACTTGATGTGAGTAAGAACCCCTGATGACTTTGCTAAAAGCTTTCTTGGCCTCACTTCCAGATTTTCTGATTTGCTGAATCTAGAGAGGGGCCCAGAAAACATGATTTTACTGAGCGAGCTTCACAGGTTGTTCTGGTACAAGTTGTCAGTGAATCACACTTTAAAAACATTGCTTTAGGCTGGGCGCGGGGGCTGACACCTGTAATCCCAGCCCTTTGGGAGGCCGTGGCGGGTGAATCATGAGGTCAGGAGTTCCAGACCAGCCTGACTAACATGGTGAAACCCTGTCTCTACTAAAAATACAAAAATTAGCCAGGTGTAGTGGTGCGCACCCTGGGAGGTGGAGGTTGCAGTGAGCCAAGATTACGCCACTGCACTCCAGCCTGGGCAAACAGAATGAGACTCTGTCTCAACAAAAAAAACAAAAACAAAACAAAACAAAACAAAAAAAACACTGCTTTAGGTGTTTAGAAAAAAGTCCCACCCATTCCTAAGCCAAATATAATTTGCTTTGATTTTTCATAGACCTAATCTGGGATAAAGTGCTCTGAAAATCAAATACATTTGATATTCTGTTCAGGGCCAATGGAAGCAATCACTTCTCCTCAGCTTGGAGATCCTATTAGGAGAGCAGATGACTTAAGTATCTTAGAAGATTGAGATGCATTTGGAATATCATTCATGACTCCTCCCTGCAGGGAGTACTAAAAACAACGCTGAGAGAGCGGTGTGTGTCCCTGTGTGTGTGTGCACACACACAGACACACACACACACACCTCTGCACGTGGACGTTCATCTCATCTTCCACAAACACAATTTTGTCACCTATTTCACCATTTGGGGTAAAACTTAATCCACTTTAGAATAAAATCAAATTTTGGAGTCTAATAGAGAGGGAGGGGGTTGCATAGAAGGAAAATAAGACATTTGTGTTACCACTGTACATTATAAATATGAAGATGTTTGAAACTCTCTGTAGCCTTGCTGTTCATATACAGAAAAAGCTAAGTTTCATCTGCATATTCCTGTACACACACACATTTAATGTTGTTCTAAGTGAAGAAAAATCACAATTTTAAATTATTAGCATGAATATTAACATTTCTCTCTCCATTGAACAATGCCAGTTATACATGCAAATATAAGAGCATTGAACTCACATGTGAAGTCACTTCAAATACAGTTGTATTTCATAGCTTATACATGCATACATATTTCATTCTGGCCACAAGAGTGGAAACCCTGCACAAAACAAACTCAACTGTTTCTATTTCACTCTTACTATGTGCATTTTCTGCCAGCACTGTATGGAAGCTGGCGGTTTCCATAAT
Organism: Papio anubis; assembly: GCF_008728515.1. Taxonomy (NCBI): domain Eukaryota; kingdom Metazoa; phylum Chordata; class Mammalia; order Primates; family Cercopithecidae; genus Papio; species Papio anubis. The sequence goes on from NC_044985.1 coordinate 8,161,031, forward strand.
ACCTTGTACTGACTCAGAGTCCCTCTGAACTCTCACCAGTTCACTAATGGGCATCATGAATCCTCTGTGTGAACAAGGCATTGGCAGATGTGCGCATGCTCCATTGTCCCATTAGATTTCACTTATAAAACACAAGTTCAAAAAAAATTATCAAGAACTTCAAGATGGCAACACTAGACCATTACAGCAAGAACAAGCCCCTTCTGAGTGCAGTGCCTTGTGCAATTGTCCAGGCTGCATGCCCAAAAAGGTGGCCCTGTATGTCCTGTGAAGTCTAGGAGGTATCTTAGACAAGTGTGAGAGATCTAGAGGTGAGAGGCTCTTGACCCACATCAGCAAAGGTGAAGGAGAGAAAAAACTGCATTGAGGGTGAGCTGCACTTCCAAAAACAGTAGGGCAGGGATGAATGAAGTCAATTGCCCAGGAAGGCTTCCTGGAAGGCTGGAGGGTCCACGAAAGGGGCAGAAGGTTGGAGTAAGTGACGAGTGCCAACTGGAGAGGAGACCAAACTCACAGCACAAGAACTGCAGCTTGAAGTGCCCAGCAGAGAACCTTAGGGAGAGTCACTAGAGAGCCCCAGAGGAAGATAAGGTGGCTGCTGTATAGCAACCATCCAGATGGCCCCAGTGCCACATCAAATCTGCACCAGCCAAGGGAGGTCTTCTCTGCCCCATCTCTGCTCTCCTCTGCCTCCACCTCCAACTCTGCAGGCATCAGGAGCCACAGCTGGAGGACTGTCAAGAATAAGGTTGGGGAAGCAGAAAGAAGCCCATCATGTGTCCAACCAACTTCAGCCTTTCTGTTCTAAAGCAGGTCCCAGCAGAGGGAGGGCAGAAGAATTAACTTTGAAAGAAGTTCATGGTTTTATTGTACTAGATGGGACATTTCAATTACAGAAATGGAACTGTTCCCATAATAAAAAGACATTACAGGATGTTCCACTGCCTCAAAGTGACAGGCTCTCACATGCTCATGTTTGGCTTAAATAAACAGTTAGAGTTCATGTGTTTTCAGCTCATTCGAATAAATGTTTTCCTGTGCATACACACACACATTACATACATCACACACACACACAACTCTGCCGTGTGCATCCTCTAAGTTCACCTAATCATCTATCCACAGATACACTTGTGTCACCTTTGCTACCATTTGAGATGAAAAGCTAACTCACTGCAGAATAAAATCAAATCTCAAAGTTTAATAAGGAGGAAAAGGGGTTGTGTAAAGGGAAAAAAAATCATGTTCTCACCTTCACTGTATATTATGAACATAAAAACCTAACAGAAGGAACTCTTTGTAGCACAGCTTTCTTCCACACTTCTATGAGTTTGTCTGTTTGTCTGACTGGTTGGCTGGCTTGTCTGTTTTTGTTTGCTTGCCTGCCATTTGTTTGGGGTTTCTTCGCGATAGGGTGATCATTGTGTCCAGATGTGGACTTGAACCCCCAGCAATGTCCCCAGCACAGAATCCAGGGGATGTTTTCTTAGGCAGTCCGAGACTACTGAGTACAGTTCTTTTACTTGAAAACATTAAAATTCCTTTAGAATCTCCAGTTCAAAAAAAGTATGTGCATTAAAAAAACAAATTACTAATATAATATATCCTCACCCAGGTGCCCAACTGAAGATTTCTGACCACTTCAACCTGGTGGATTCTGGTGCTTAATCCTGAATCAAAAGAAATAAAACGAGCTGCGAAGAAAGAACTAACATAAAGTGTATGTATTTCCTATTTATTTTAAAGTGAGAGGAGTTTTATTCCTCTCACTTTATCATGGGAAAAATTATTCTTTTCTAGATTTTAAAACTTCTTATCTACTTGCAACAGGAAAAGAGGTTTTTAGGGGTTTTTTTAGGATGTATAATTCTACAACACAAATCACTTAGCATAAATATCGGTATTAAATCATCATATATTCAGAGCTTTTGGGGAAAATTCATTGTATTTTCAACAATAATAACATTCAAAACCTTTATATTTCCACCTTAGGCTCCAACACAAGTCTTCCTTCAGGCCTCTTGAATGATCATTTTCCTAAAAAAGCAACACCACCGGCAATTGCAATGAATAATTATATCAAATATCATTTTTGAGGTCTTTCCGTGTTCAAGGCTCTATGTGAAAAGCTTCATTTGTATTGACCATTCAGTTCTTACCAAAACCCCATGAATTTGACAGATGTAGAATCTGAGGCTACATTGTTCCCCCAGTCTGTTGCAGTTCATTGAGCTAGGATGCAGCAGGATTGGGAGACAGTCCCAGGCAGGCTGGTGCTACAGTGGTGTTTGGAGCGCCTCCTCTGGGTGACTGAAGACCATGCCTCTACTTGAAGGGGTTCATAATATCATCAGCACCAGCTGTTTACAGATTTCACAGAGAGGTGCGAGTTAATGACATGGGTCTTAGACCCAACATTTTACAAAATCACACAGTGGAGCTTAAGAGAGGCATTTAAAGAGTTTCCCCATCTGGGTAATAGAGATCATGGGAGAAGCCCTACCAACTCCAGAATGTTGATATGGAGTCAAAAGAGCAAAAAAAGTGTGATCCTTAAATCAAATATCTAGTTCTTAATAACTCATTATCTTCAATGCTTCAAAACCTTTGTAAAAACATTTTTTTTTTTGCTTTGTCGCCCAGGCTGGAGTGCAGTGGCCGGATCTCAGCTCACTGCAAGCTCCGCCTCCCGTGTTCATGCCATTCTCCTGCCTCAGCCTCCCGAGTAGCTGGGACTACAGGCGCCGCCACCACACCCAGCTAATTTTTTTGTATTTTTAGTAGAGACGGGGTTTCACCGTGTTAGCCAGGATGGTCTCGATCTCCTGACCTCGTGATCCGCCCGCCTCGGCCTCCCAAAGTGCTGGGATTACAGGCGTGAGCCACCGCACCCAGCCACATTTTTTCAACTGTTGAGATAGCTACTAATTTAATGAAAGGTGTATTAGTCCATTCTCACGTTGCTGTAAGGACAGAGACTGGGTAATTTATAAAGGAAAGAGATTAAATTGGTTCACAGTTCTGCAGGGTTGGGGAGGGCTCAGGAAACCTACAATCATGGTAGAAAGAGAGGCAAACACATCCGTCTTCACAAGGTGGTAAGAGAGAGAAGAATGAGAGTCAAGCCTAGGGGCAAGCCCCTTGTAAAACCATCAGATCTCGTGAGAACTTACTATCACAAGCATAGCATGGGGGAAACCACCTCCCTAATTCAATTACTTCCCACCTGGTCCCTCTCACCACATGTAGGGATTAGGAGAACTACAATTCAAAATGAGATTTGGGTGGTGACACAGCCAAACCATATAGGAAGGAGATAAAAGAAGAAGAAAAGGAGAGAGAAAGGGAAGGAGGGAAGAAAAAAGGAGAAACTAAGATTAAAACAAAACCCCCAGTGAAGCAATGGCACAACTGAGATTAGAACCCAATCTCTTTTACTCAAAAACCCAGTATGAGAAGAAATGGTGATATTTGCCTTTTAATTTAGTTTATGGCAGTTTTTGAAACACGGTTGCCTTTTTTGAACATGTCAGAGGAAATCTCATCCTTGGAAATGCCTTACACACGTCGTGGCCATGCTGGAGGGAAAATGGGGATTGTAATCACCATCTCATGAAAGATACACTCAATATAACAGAAAGATCATGCTTAGTTAAATAAAGTTGCTCCATGAAGATTTACCTGATAAAGATGCATACGCACTGAAAACAAGTGGTGTTCTCCAGTTATGAGCAAAGCTTCATGTCTACCTAATTTCCCACCACTTCTCACATTTGAGGCTTTTGCAGGGAGAATAATGTTATCACCTCACAGCCAAAGGCTCCTGGAAGGCCACACGTCACTCTCATAAGCCTACTCATTATTATTATTATTGGTGTTGTTCTTGTCCTCATGATTTTCATTATTTATTACTGGCTTTGCTCTTACAGTGAGTAAATAATTCTCTGGAAGTAATCTGTTCCCCCAGGTGAGTGAATAAAGACTTCCTCTTTTCAGAGTAAATGCTTTTTATTTTTTCTTTGTTGGCCAAAATGCATACCACTCCCTCACAGTGACCATTCCATAATATGGTTAAACCTAATTGTATCATCTGCTGAAGGAGGAACGTCACCAAAATGGTGGCCCCCATGTCTCCTATCAGGCCCTGTGAAAGCCCCCAACACAGGAAGGAAAGGATAGTTGTGAACTAGGGGAAATGCCTAGAGGATCAACAAAAACCCGCTTAGGAGAAAACAATCATTCATTCCCTCAAGAATTGCCCACCCCCACCACCTCACAGGTCTGAAATTGCAGAATCCAATGTCTCCAGGGACCAGGGAGATGGCAAAACTCAGGCGACTCTCACATGTGAAGCAGGGGAATGTTGCGAGTCGTGGAGACATTAGTGTTCCTCTCTAACTGCAATGTTAGTGTTGCCAGCCTTTCAAATGTTTTCAAGAGATGCAGGAAGTTGAGACTTCTGTGTGAAAGAGTACACTCTTCAAATTTGGTAACTTTTTTTTTGTTTTTGAGACAGAGTCTCACTCTGTCGCCCAGGCTGGAGTGCAGTGGCGCGATCTCGGCTCACTGCAAGCACTGCCTCCCGGGTTCACGCCATTCTCCTGCCTCAGCCTCCAGAGTAGCTGGGACTACAGGCGCCCACCACCACGCCCGGCTAATTTTTTGTCTTTTTAGTAGAGACGTGGTTTCACCATGTTGGCCAGGATGGTTTTGATCTCCTGACCTCGTGATCCACCTGCATCGGCCTCCCAAAGTGCTGGGATTACAGGCATGAGCCACCGCACCCTGCCTTCAAATTTGGTAACTGTTTTGTTCTAATTTAATACACTGTGTGGGCCAAACAAAAGCCAATTTTTGGCCAATCATGTGATAGCACTTCAAGCCAACTTCTGCATAACTGAAGGAACAACCTGTCCAGTAGGTGACCAGTGATCAGAGGCATGGATAGGAGTCCAGTGCAGGATGGTATTTGAATGCTCTTGAGATTTGAAACCCTGAATTTAATACAATTATCCTGGTGGGCTTCAATGCGTGCAGCCACCGGAAAAGGCTGTCTGCCAGTGGGGCGGGAGGGGTTGAATGCTAACTTCTCTGAGCCTCAGTTTCTCCAGCTATAGAATAGTAGGAAAGACAATAGTATTTATAAGTTTACTGTAGGGATTAAAATGCAGTAATACAAAAAAATGAGTCAGACTAGAAACCTCATGGTAAGTGTTCCATAATCTTAGTTCCCAGCTCCAGCCAAACAGCTGTGTGACCTTGGGCATGTCCCTTTATTTTTGTGGACTACAAACGCACCAGTGCTGGGTTTGGGCCACGTTATCTCTGTAGCTTCTTATGTGTAGCTGTTCTGGGATTCCCCGAGGACCGCCTTCCTCTCCCTAACGGTGCTGCCCTGTTGACATTCTGTTCTCTCGATAATTACTAGGATGGCTCTACCAACACAGTTACCTCAGAATCGAAATCCAGCAAAGGAGTCATTAGCAGTTTAACTGCATTTTAAATATATGTATATATAAGATCTCCAGATCTCCCACAACGCTATCTAAAGGACAAACGATTGTCATTTAAGTTTTGACATAATTATAACATTTAAGGTTAAAATGTGCACGGCTCGATAATCCTTCCTGAGTAATTGCAGTGTTTCTAGCCGAACTGGAGGCTGATAATTGACTTGCCTGGAGGTTGCTAGGGAAGCACTAACTTCACAGGATGAGTGAGGGGAGTTAAATCATAGGACCTGGAAGAGACTGTCATGTCTTTCAAAGAATAACCCAGTTAACTACAGCAGGGCGGGGCAGAGCAGGGAGCGCTGGAGCAAATCCAGCTCCCACCAGAGCGAGACATGCTATGCAGGGACCAGAGCAGCTGCCGCTGTGCCCGGGGAAAGACGCCATTCATCACGCTCCTCTGACCCCCTCCACACGTGATGCTATTGCTACACTCCATCATCATCATCACGTCTCCCCAGGTACCAGTCAGTTTTTGCTGCAAAACAACACAAAATCTCTGCCGCGTGACAGTATTATTTCACATCTGGTCTGTGGGTCTGCTGGGTTGGCCACCCACCCTGGGGTTCACTCCAGGTCTGCTCCCCATGTCTCTCAACCTCAGGCTTCCTGGGCACAGTCCTTTCGTGGTGATGGCAGACTGCATGAGGACAAGCAGATACACACAAAGCCTCCTCCAACCTCAGCACAGACTGGAGCACTGAAACTTCCACCCAGTTCTACAGACTGGAACAACCACACGGCTAAGCCCAGCCTCAGAGGGAATGGAGGGGGAGAGACTCCTCCCATGGTGGGGCAGGGGAGTGAATATTTGCTGAACAATCATCTAATCTGTGGCACCCCTAATGACCTTGAGTCTCTGAGGACAAGAATCATTCTTATTCCCTCCCCAGCACGCTGCCCAGCATAGCTCTAGAAACGGTGACTCTGACTCCTTGCTGAAATCCAATCCAATGATAGCCAGTGGTAGGTCACTTAGGCCACAGGCTGTGATCATAGGAAAGTCCAGGTAGGCAAGCCGGCATTAGGGAAGTCTGCTAGAAGTGAATAGAGCTCCAGCTATGTTACACTTTTCTAAGAAGTGGGCTGTAAAAGGAAGTAGTGTCATGTCTAAAAGTTCTGGAGCCACAGGCCAGTGATTAAACTGTGCACAGAAGAACAATGACAGTAGCCAGGGCCGAGGTGGCCACAGGGCTCAAGAACAGGCAGACGCTTAGTCCTGAGAGCCATGACAGCAGGCAGGAGCAGAACCACGGTGGGGCCAGGATTCCTGAGCAGGACGGGGCTCTCTCTTAAGCTCAGATGGTCCTCTGGGGCTTGGCAGCATGGTGAGCTGCAAAGACGTGGGCTTTAGCATTGCACACATCTAGAGTCTTTCATCTATCTAATGAGGTAAGCTTTCTAACCTCCAAAACTTGATTTCTTCATCTGCGAAATGGGACTAACACCCTTTACTTCAAACCATTTTACTGAGGTTTAAATCAGATGATGTGTTTAAGGTGCTTAGTTCATGATACATGCTCCAAAACATGTTAACTCTTCCTGGGCCTGCCTCCTGCACTGGTGCATAGATTGCATGTGGGTCCGGTGTCAGTGGCATGGAGAGAAGAGTTAAATGGGTCTCTAACCACCTGCATCTATAAGATACAAGTCCTTTAGGCTGAGCATTTGTGTTGCTGTAAAACAAGTTCGTAACGTCTTGTCTTCCTCTTCCCAAGAGACACAAATTGCAAACTAGTCATTTCTCTTTCTCTTATCAATATATGGTGATTTAAGATATTGTCAGAAACAGGTCCAGTCCTGTCTTAGTTCAATCAGGCTGCTCTAGCAAATTACCATATAAACTGGGTGTCTAAAACAACAAATATTTATCTCGTACAGTTCGGGAGGCTGGAAGCCTGAGACCGTGGTGCCAGCATGATTCTCGGTAAAGTCCCTCTCCTGAGTTGCAGATGGCTGACGCTTGCTGTGGCCTCCGACGGTGGAAAGTCAGCTAGCTAGCTCTCTGGCCTCTCATAAGGACACTAATTCCGTCCATGAGGGCTTCACCCGCATGACTGAATCGTCTTCCAGAGGCCCTCTCTCCTGATATCATCACCTTGGAACTAGGATTTCAACATAGGAATTTGAGAGGGAAAATCATCACACCATAGTGGGTCTCTTCACCTCCAAATAATAATACTTTGTGTATGACAAAGGGTTGTTCTCCTCTGGTCGCTCATGAAACTGTCAAAACCATCCAAGGACAGACAGGTGTTATAGAGTGAATGTATGTGTCCCCCCATAATCCGTATGTTGAAGCCCTAACCCCCACAGTGAAGCTATTTGGAGAAGGAGCCTTTGGGCGATAATTAGATTGAGAAGAGATCATGAGAGTTGGGCTTCCATCATGGGATCAGTTTCTTTATAAGAAGAGGAAGAAAAACTAGAGCTTGCTTGCTCTCTCCACCATTTGAGGACACAGTGGGAGGGCAGCCGTCTGCACGCCAGGAAGAAGGCCTTCACCAGGGCGGAACTGGCCAGCATCTTGATCATAGACTTCCAGCCTTCAGAATCATGAGGAACAAATGTCTGTTTAAGCCACCCAGCTTATGATATTCTCTTATGACAGCCCAAATTGACGAAGACAACATGTAATATCATCCCCCTTTCCAAGATGAAAAAAATGAGGCTGAAACTGGTTACTAAGTGACTTTCTTGAAATCACACAGGACAGTCCTTCCCTTAGTAATTGACTTCCTCTAAGTCAGAAGCTATTTAACACACAAATCCTTCTGAAAGAGGAATTGCACTCCAAGGCTTTCTGTCACCTTCTTGAGGTCATGCTCACCTGGTCAGCGGATTTTGACAAGTCATGACAACCAATTGCTTCCTCAAAAAAAACTCAGAAGACATCCACTGCTTGGCAGTTTGACAGTATTTTAAAAGAAATATCCATTGTTCGGTATCTTGAGGAATGATATTAATGGACCCAAATTTAAGTGAAAGATCATGCAAAAGGTAGAACTGGCTATCTCCTAGGAAACCAGAAACAGGGAAGGAAAGAAGATAAAAACCACCGCGGATGTGGTGTTTCAGGAACGAAAGGGTGAGGGCAGTAATATCCCTTCTGGGTTTTTGTTTGCTTGTTTTTTAGCACATACATTCCTATCATTCTGCTAAAATTATTCATATATCTTATAGTTTTATCTTGGAAGGAAAGAGTTAACAGCTTATTGTCGCCTTCCCTCTGGCCTCAGGGGAACCCAAGATTTGATCTTCAGGTAAATCCTTCTTGCAACAGTAACTTAAGGAATTCATAGAGACATAATGGATCCAAGGTAATTGCTATATATAGATTAAGCAGCAGGGCCTTATTACTGAGGTTGCTTAGTTCATAACCTACAATTGATGAGTAAGTGGTAGCTGATAAGATATGGCTGAACTGAGAATAGACTCTGGTCAGCAACTCCTGAGAAAGGAGTAGCAAGGCGTAAAAGCCACAAGTCCCTGGAACTGATCGCTGCCTGTGCCCACTAAGCTTTGTTTGTGACCATAAATGTTACAAGTATACAGTGATTTCAAGACAAGCTTGGGTACTGCCAAGACCTCTGTTATGTTGTTGATATGTGTGCTGTGCTGGTGCCTTTCATGTTCTTTCTTAAACTTAAATTAGTGATGGATGAAGCCCATAGTCTCATGAGTTCAGCAGTCAGTGTGAACCCCTGACCATTGCTGTCAGTCAAGCAGACTGGGCAGTGGGATCCCAGACCAGTTCCCAAAAAGGGAACTCCGCTGGTTCGGTATTGCACCATTAGCTGTAGGTACTCTTGATTGCCATTACCCTCCTCCTCCTCTCTAATAGAATTCCTAGGGGTTGGGCACTCCAGGGGAAAGATGGATCCAGCCTCAGCTGAATCACATGCCAACCAAGGCTGTCACATTCCTCTTGCTGATGAAGGTTGATGGGTAGGCATTTAATCATCTGGCTAGATAGACAAGAGGGGAGGGCCTCAAAGGTTCCCAAGAAAGTAATCCTTTTTTTTTTAAGAAGGAAGACTTGGAAGAGGTGGCATCTTTTTGCATCTGGACATTGCTAGGTCTGACTGTGATCGCTGGAAAGCAATTGCCACTTATGAGCAAGAGGGAGCCATCTGGAGGGTTAAGGTGGCACACTGAGGAGAGTAGCTATTAGCAAGGCGGACTTCTTTTGATGTGATCGCTGTGCTTCTCCTTGTGACAGACCTACAACTGTGCCCCTACTAAGCTTCTTCTTATATACAATAATACACTTCCTTATCATTCCAGCAAATTTGGGTCACTGTCCTCTCTTACAGCCAAGAGTGCCCTAACTCACAAGGTCAGTAAATGGCGGAGAACTTGAGCAAATCATTATCTCCCCAGCTCCACCACTTAATGACCTTGTGTGGTCAGTGTATTAGTCCATTTTCATGCTTCTGATAAAGACATGCCTGAGACTGCGTAATTTACAAAGAAAAAGAGGTTTAATGAACTCACAGTTCCAGGTGGCTAGGAAGGCCTCACAATCATGGCAGAAGGCAAAAGGCACATCTTACATGGTGGTAGACAAGAGAGAATGAGAGGCAAGAGAAAGGAGAAAGCCCCTGTAAAATCATCAGATTTCATGAGACTTATTCACTACCACGAGAACAGTATGGGGAAAACTGCCCGCATGATTCAATTATCTCCCACCAGGTCCCTCCCACAACACATGGGAATTATCGGACCTACAGTCCAAAATGAGATTTGGGTGGGGACACAGCCAAACCATATCAGTCAGTGTGCCAGACAGGGACACTGGCCACGCAGGGTCAGTAATGTTAGTTATCATAATGGGATAATCTGGTCTGGAGATGGAATGGCATCAGGAAACCAGGGACAGAAAGCTCCTAGTACGGAAGCAGAGACCAGAGGGGACCCACCATCAGAGCAGATGGGAGGGCTCTATTCCACTAAGCCAGGCATCTCTGTTGCCACTGATTTTGCACTGATTCAGCAAGCTTAGGGTCATCTGACAGCACCAGGTTTGAAAACTCCCAGGTAAATATATGCAGTTTATCTGGGGAGAAATGCTGTCATAATATGAGAGCCTATTTGTGTATGGGTATGGAACAAGGGAGTTCAAAATGTATGGGTTATGAAAATCCTCACACATTGGGGACTCTGGATCAACTCAAGTCACACCCAGGAGATAACTGCTAACTCTTCTACACTAAGGGCCAGGACTAGGATATGAAAAGTATTTTTTCATATCCTAAAATTCAAGTCCTGATCATATAATTGACTTATATATTACCTATAACAGTGCAGCATTTGATCTAATTGAAAAGTGGCAACTGGAAGTGAAGGTGGTTTTCTATAAGAAAAATAGCTGGTATTCTCAGGAATAACAGTGAGGTCACGGGGCACTGAGTTGAATCAGTTGTTTCTGACACTTACATATTTGATTTTCATGCCTCTTTTATTCCAAGAGGCATAATCCGTGTCACCCAACATGGAGCTGGACTACCAACTACTCTTCTTTTGAAAGCTATGCTGTTTGAGACATTCTTACCAGGCGCACGGTGTGGGTATGGGTTACAGAGAATGTGGATGATCTATTTCTCAGGAAACCTCTGAAAAGGAGGACAGTCACCCATCTGTGTGAGATTTTTCAGGGCAACAGGCCTGGGGGCAGGTTCAAGGATGGATGAGCCGATCTGCCAAGGTTGCCATAGTCAGCAGCTACAGACTGAGGAAAAGCAGGCCGAGTTGGAGAGAGGAGTTTAAAAAGCTGTTTTGCAAATGCTTCTCTCAGATGGGAAACAACTCTATAACCACAAGTTTCTGGAGCTTTTTTTTTTAAATGTAGTCTTTCTTCTATACCTTGGTTTCATATGCACACAAATAGACATACAGACAAGGTCAAGGAACATCCTCACACAGTCTTCTACCTGTCTCTATTATGCTGTAGTCAGCCAAGGTATCTTTCCAGGGAACTAATCAAATTAAATAACCTGAGTATCCATGAATTACATCTATAACTTGCACCACTTACAACTGTCTGCAGGTCTCCTTATAATGGCTACAGAAGAGATTCTTCTCTTTAGGATGGATAAGCTGGCATCTCCACTTGACCAAGTGGTGCTATCTTCAAGGCATTTACCTTTTTTGAAAGGCCTCCTGCCTCTTTGGGACACAGTGGAGAGCTGAACATTCCATAGCCTTAAAGAGGCAAATGAAAGGAAATCTGTGTGCAAAGGCTGCAAATCTCAAGCGATGCCCTCTCCACAGCTTAAACCACAGGATCTTGGCTTGGCCCTAAAACTTTTACTTGTAGTCCACACATTCAGAACAAAGAAAAAGGGATTTAGAGCTCATTGCCTACCTACAATGAACCAGGCACATTTGGTATAAATTTTGCAGGTAAATTTCAGGAGAGAGTTCACTTTCAAGAGAAGTTAAATACCTAGCACAAGATAAACAAAATATTGAATTCTTAGGTACCACCTAGAGCACTGTGCATGGATTATCTCATTTAACTCTTATACAAACCTAGGCAATAACTACTCTACTCATCCTCATTTCACAAGTAAAGATTTTAAGGCTTAGCGATATATAGCTTGCCCAGATAGGTGGCAGTGTTGGATGCAAGCATAGAAGTCTCATGGCAGGGCTACTGGCCCCCATTGGGTCCCTACACAGCCGGTAAACGGAAAAGACCCAATTCTCAGCCAAGTATGTCTGACTCCTGCAGTGATATTCCCTTCACTGCATCATATTGCATCTCAGAAAGAAGATAATGCAGCTGTCTGGGAAATTGAGATATACTGAAGGTTTGCCATGCAAATTTCAGGCATTGGATCTTAAGGGATGGAATGGACATTACACAGCACATGAAGACTCTCCCACCCTCACTTTCCATTCTAGTACTTCTCTTCCCCTGCCCCTGGCAGCCCCATTTCCCCTCAGAAAGAGAGCACTAGGGTTAGAAGGGACCAGAGGCCGGGCGCAGTGGCTCACGCCTGTAATCACAGCACTTTGGGAGGCCAAGGGGGGCAGATCACGAGGTCAAGAAATTGAGACCATCCTGGTCAACGTGGTGAAACCCCATCTCTACTAAAATACAAAAAAAAAAAAAAATTAGCCGGATGTGGTGATGGACGTCTGTAGTCCCAGTTACTCAGGAGGCTGAGGCAGGAGAATCACTTGAACCCGGGAGGCAGAGGTTGCAGTGAGCTGAGATCATGCCACTACACTCCATTCTGGCCACAGAGTGAGACTCTGTCTAAAAAAGAAGAAGAAGGGACCAGAAAGAGGAGGATGACTCCTCTAGACTCTCTCCATAGGCCAGGAGTCGAATCACTGTTGCAAGCCCTAGTCTTAGTCTAGAGGAGGACATGGTTCTTTCTCTCTGGCTGGGGATCAAAATGACCTCTACTGCTTGTTTAAATACAGAATCACCCTCCACCAGACCTCATTCCAGACTCCCCAGTCAAAATCTCCAAGGTAAGCTGCAGGCATCTGTACTTTTAAAAATTTTTCCTCAGGGCTTTGAGTGATATGTTTCTGTACACTTCTGCATTATTTGAATCTCTCACATTGAAAATGAAACTATTTTTTTTCTAAAATAACGTAAATGAATCAGTGTGGTGTGTATGTGCATACGTGGCTGTCTCCCAAGCCTACCAAGTCTTCTGATGTGTGACCAGATTTCAGACCTGCCGGTGCTGTTCCATTTATTCCGGGCTGTTGCTGCCCAAACTGTGACCTACCACTTCTATTAAGCCTTTTAATGAAAATCTAAGAAGTAGTATCTACCCTGACAAGGGAGACCAAAGAAAGAGAAAAGACCTACAAAAAAAAGTGAATTAAGGTGCAGTTTAAAATACAGGCAAGGGCACAGACTTTGAAGTCCAAAAGCCCTGGGTTTGAATCTGCACCCTGCCATTGTTGCTGGCTCAACATTTTGGACAAATTGCTTAATTGCCCTGAGCCTTGCTTTTCTAGCTAAACTCTGGATATAATAATTTCTGTCTTGCAGGACAATGGTGAGTACTCAACACAACAATGCATGTAGCATGCCTAATGCATACTCAATGCTAACAAAATGGTAGCTATTATATCATTAGTCTCATCAAAGTTATTATCAAATTAATATTATCAAAAATTTCAAAAGTAATTTTTATTAGCATTAATGGCCTTTCACTTCCAAAGAGTGAGTGGGAAAGAAAGAAAAGACATTTCAGAAGACTTTAAATGACTAGGAAGGAACAACTTACAAAGTATTCAAGTACAGCGAGCACTGCAGGCCACTGCAGAGACTTCTCCACACTTCTGGAGAACTATTTGATCCACTTTTTTTTATGATGTGAGTTCACAAGGCAAGACCCCGCATTCCTTCCACAGCTGGTCTAAGGCCAAGCACAAGGATGGTACTCAGTAACACAATCTTATCTCCTCTCTCTTTTGAGAACTGCCTCAAGAGAAAAAACTCAACCACTCTTCAGGTAATTTTTGTGGAAGAAAGGCAGCATCAAAAATTGGAAGGTGCTTATTTAACTTTCCAAAGAAAGAGGCATCGTGATCTTTTCACGTTCTGTGGCATGTGTAGCATTAGATCGTATCAATGGAGAGTGCAATGGCATCAGAAGGAGGAAAGGGGGATCCAGCAGAAGGGTCCATCTCCTGCAAGTGGATTAGCAGTGGGGACTGGGCTGCTAAAATCATCTTGTCATACCACGACAAAAGGAGGACATCCAAGGAGCTCCTGCTAGAGACAGATTCAGAGGAAATCACTCTGATGGATGACAGTGGGCTGTGGAAGCACCTGCAGAAAGCCTGTGCTAAATAGCAGGAGGAGGAAATAATACAGAGAGCATCACAAGACAAGTTGCTGGATGAAAAAATGATATCCTTTAAAAAAAAGCAGAGCTATAAAAATGACATCAAGTCAATGGTGACAAAATGGAAAGCCACAGTCAATTTAGTCTGCTGCGGACCAGTCCTAACAGCTAAACGGCCTCTGACCTTTGCCTGCAGCTCAACCTCCAAGACAGGATGGAACCCTTGGCACCCCGCTGCACTGCCAAATTTTGCTAAAAGGCACTGAGACTCAACAGAGTTCAGCACCTTGCTCAGAATCCCCCAGTAGGTAGGTGAGAACCCAGCTCTCCCTCCTGTCCTCTTTCCTATTTGTTCAAACCAGCTCACACCCCAAAAGGGGGTCCATCTGAACACAAAAACCTTTGAACTTTCAGTGCAGGTGACCGGGAACAGGTGACCTTTTATGCTTAAGGGTCTAAGGAAATAATGTTGGGCTGGTAGATAACTAACAGCCCCCAGGGAAACAGGTTGACCATCAAGGATGAGCGCAGAGAGTGGTGAGAAGGATCTCACCTATCAAGACAGGCAATTGGGTGGGGCACTCTGCTATGGCATTTTTAATGGCCTCTCATGCCATCTCTTATTCATCTGGTGCCCAGGTCCAAGGTGGCCTTGATCGGAGAAAGGCAGTGGTTTAAGCTGTGGAGAGGGCATCGCTTGAGATTTGCAGCCTTTGCACACAGATTTCCTTTCATTTGCCTCTTTAAGGCTATGGAATGTTCAGCTCTCCACTGTGTCCCAAAGAGGCAGGAGGCCTTTCAAAAAAGGTAAATGCCTTGAAGATAGCACCACTTGGTCAAGTGGAGATGCCAGCTTATCCATCCTAAAGAGAAGAATCTCTTCTGTAGCCATTATAAGGAGACCTGCAGACAGTTGTAAGTGGTGCAAGTTATAGATGTAATTCATGGATACTCAGGTTATTTAATTTGATTAGTTCCCTGGAAAGATACCTTGGCTGACTACAGCATAATAGAGACAGGTAGAAGACTGTGTGAGGATGGACACAACTGGAGAGAAAAGAGAAACCAAAGGTCCAGCACTTCCATATCTTTCAAAGGAAAGTATTTTTCTCCTGAGCCCTTTCATTGTCTTTCCAGGTGGGTGCAACCTCAACACCTTGAACCATATGTGGATGTGCAGGTCGTTCGTCTATAGCCTTGGGGAATCATTCTTTCCACTCACTTTCCCATTTGTTTCTCAGAAGAAAGGGGAAAGGGAGAAAATTCTTGTCCTCTTTTAATTGTTTTACTAAAAGGATATTTTTTGAAATATCCTCTGGTGTTTTGAATATCCTGGCTTTTTGGTATGGGGTGTTTTTTTTCCAATTTTTTGTGTTTTTTATTTTGACCCTAGGAGAAGAAAAGGTGAGTGCCACCTGAGGAAGAAGGTTATGACACAGGGGAAGCCCTGTGAGGCAGGAAGGAGGAGAGGAACACAGTCCTCTTGGCTCCAGGAGGGAACCTGAGAGAAGCAACAGAGAGGGAAAGAGAGGAACTCTCCCCTTTCTCTCTCTTACTCTCTTCCTTTCTCTCCTTCACTTATGAGACCAAATCTGAAGCAGAATCACAGACAAATCTGGGGAGAATACTATAAAAATGAAACTTGGTGTGCGCTTTCCCAGATACAGATGGGAAACTTTCAAAAGCCCTTTAGACAATGACCACATACAACACGGCACCTAGGTTGGACACGGCCCCAGGTTGGAAATGTCAGAGGAACAAAGCAAGTCAGAAGAGGAAAAAGGTCACCCTCCATATTCCCCAGAGCCAAGGCTAATGTTGCAGAGGATCCTCAGTGTCCTGAGGGGCCTGGAGAAGGTCATCAAGGGTAGATGGGACACAGACAGACGAGGACTCATAGGCTGAAGAGGGAGCCCACAGAGACACACATACCCCACCCAGGAGGTGTAGTGTGGGCTGCCCTGGGATGAGGGAGGAGAGAGAGTCCCCACTTCAGGAGCTCACTGTGCTGGCCAACCCCATGGCCCATGAGGGCCATTATTCTGCCTCCTGACAGTCACAAAGGAGACTCTGCCAGAACCAGAGACCAGATCAGAGAGGGCACCAGCAACAGAAGCCAGCACAAAACCCACAAGGAACTCCACCGGCTGTGGATCCAGCACAGGTGAAGCAAGCCCCCGAGATAAAGCAGACATGGCCATTTCCCAGCCCAGTGGGCAGCAGCCCTAGAATTCCACTCTTAGACCACACCAGCCATGCTGCACTGGAGAGCTATGAAGGACCCCATGACAACAAGCATGTCTGAGCCTTTGCTCGTAGTTGACACTTCATAAGTAACACCTGACATGAGCAAAGCCTACCAGAAGCTTTGCCCTCAATAATGTGCAAGGCTGCCAGGAGGTCCCCCTCACCCACCCTCTGGTTCTCCTTTATTCACAGTTCCATGTGGCCCTTCACTACAGAGGATGCTGGAGTCATCAGCCTCTTCCTCAGAAAAGAGTTCGTGATAACACACAGGCAGAAGCCTAGAAGACAGCAACTCCATGTCCATAATCGGATCCTGCTTTATCTTGGGTTGTGTTTTATATTACTTGAAAACGATGAGATTCCGTTAATTAACCACTTGCAGTCCTCTATCAGGACAGCATCAGGTCATGCAGAGAGGTTTAAGAATTTATTTTTAAAAATCTAAATGCATTTGGTATAACTGAGTCCTAAATATTCTCAAACAGTGTGCTCTGGTTGAGAAAGCTAAGTCTCTTGGCTTTGTAGGAAGGGTTCTCAGTTGTCTCTGAGTCCCCAGATATATTTGTTAGGCATAGAAATGACAGGCAGGACAGCAAGTTCCACAGCACCATTCTCCACTCAGCCTTAGACTCTTGGTTCTGCCTCCTAAGCCCCCTCCAAGCCCCCAGAGGAAGACAGTGCATGAAAGGGCAAAGCCATCTGTTGGCAATGCTCCTTCTCCTGGCAATCCCCAGACACATGGCTCGTTGGTCATAGGAGCACGGCTGTCCAGAGAGCCTTTTGTGAGTCCATACGGATGGTCTTCTCAGTGCTGTGAGACGGAGGTTTTGCGCTGTTTTGTAGAACTGGCAGAGTTCATTCAAAAGGGTGCTCATAAGCTACCTCACTCCTCTGTAAGAACAGCCTGACCCTGGAAGAACGAAATAAGAACGTTCTCTACATTCGCTTAAAAACATCCTTATCAACAACTTTTGGGGTAAGTGGTAAAAATGAGTCTGAACAAATCATTGGCTTAGCCATTGTGTTAGGCAATTTCATAAAAATAACTTTAATGTCATTTCTTGCACAAGTTGGGAGAAGAACATAGAAGCACTTTCTTGATGTTCAACCCAGAGAAGGAGAGACAGCAGTAGCCCAGGGCCTCCCAGGTTCCCTGTGGTGCTGTTCAGCGCTGTCCTGTGGAGCATCTGCAATGGCCCTGCTGGGGTTCACGCGGCACCTGCGGAGCTCAGAGATTCCTGGCTCAAGATCTTCTGTGTAAACATAATAGATGGCTTTGCAAACATAACTCTGAAGTGCTGTGTTTATAGCTCATTCTTTTAAAAATCTTCAAGGATATGTCAACAGCTATTTGAACAGGGAAATTTTAGGAAGTCAGCTTTCTTTGTTCACAGGATAACTTCACACCAGTAGTTTCCACCTGCATCTGTATAGCCAGGGGCCCTTCTCCATTCAGGGAAAAGCTTTAGAGAAATGTCGAAGAAAGAAATATTGCAAAACCTCCTGCACTGTTTTCAGGAGCAGATCATTTTAGGAAAGGTCTCTTTGTGGTTGCATTCCAGTGAAATACACAACACAGAGTCTTAAGGGAGCTTGATACAGACCAGTGACTGCTTTGCCCCCAGATCCAGGCACTGAGTGGCTGTGGGTGCCCAGGGATAAATGTGAGCATCTCCAGCTCAGGGGTGGCAAGGACAGCTGCATCTCTGTATCCTCAGCACTTAGCAACATGTTTGACTTATAATGGGTACTAGAAAAAAGCTAAATGAATGAGTGAATGGATATGCAATCTGAACTCTGGTTTCCTTGTCTATAAAATGAACAACTATAAAAGTCCAGGTCCTGCCAACCTCAGGCCGTGAGGATCACAAAGTAGGATAAGCATACATACTCCTTATTGTGTCCTTCAAGCAGCGTCTTCAGATGCATGCTTTCGTATCCCCATCCACTCCTGAACTCGGTGTTCTGCGGTGTGAGCCACTCATGGAGAGTCGATCTTTGCAAAAGGACTTGACATTCTTGGAGAGCAGGAACTGGCCATGTTTATCTCTTTGTCCTCATGCCTGGTACCGATGACCAGAGCTATTTCGAAAGGGTCCTGGGGGGGGGGGGGGGGCACTCCTCCAAGAATGTCTCTCTGAGCCCAAATCCTGGTGGCCACATGCTGTTGGGGCCTTCAGAAGCCAGAGCATCAGTGGAAACCGACTTGTGCCCTGAACACCAGTGGTGAGAAATGAAGCTAAACATCTTCATTAGGAAATGTCAGGCACATGAAGGAGGAAATGCAGAGCAGGGAAGAGTGGGCACAAGGAGCATGTATAATGAGGCCCAGAGCTACGGGGTGCCAGCAACAGGGCTGGGAAAGATTCTGCTGACTACTGCGCAGAAACAGAGGGTGGAGAGCCTGGGGTTGTTAGCATCCCAACTTCCCATCGTTAACTCCTGTTCCCTTTGACTGCAAAGGAGATCTCTGCTCCCTGGCTGTTACTGGAGGAGTTTGTCAAGATAAGAAATGCACTTGGAAACATTTTACATCTTCCACACAATTGGCTTGTTCACAATGTAAGTTTGCCACAAGCAAAGGCATTCAAGCTCTCCCCAGACACTGCATGCACGCAGTTAGTACCCAGATCCTGAAAATACTTACAAAGCTCTCTGCATTACCTTGATTTCCACAGAAGGAAGATAGGGGCAGGGTACCCACAGACCTTCATCAAAGCAAGAGATATTTAAATGTATTGCTCATCTTCAGCAGGAAATGGTATCTCCATGTTATCTTTCTCCAAGAAAAAGAGAAACCTTTTCACTTTAAAGGCATCCATGATCTGCCCAACCAACTTAAAGCATTTTCTACATCAGGACTGGCAAACACATGGTACTTATAACACCAGCGCATCCATGATACTCATTGCTTACCAACTACTGCACATGGAGATGCAATAATTCAGCTTCAGAATCCTTCTCAGCACTGTGCTTCATGCAGTCACTGTAATCAAATGATATTAGTCACAGAGCCCCTGTTATGCAAGATGCTTCCTGAGCAAGCCCTCTGGCCTAATCTCCCGCCACTCTCTACATACATTTGCTACTTTTTCCTGCCCCTTCTTTGATAATAGGCCCTAATATACTTTGAAGGACCACCCACCCTCCACACTTCCCGTTGAAATGGCTCAGGTGTAATCATTCTACTCCTGGCTCTAAGGGTGGATACCTGAGCAAGGCCAAGCTGGTCAGAACTTCAAATCCCACTGGCTTGAGCCATCAGACCAGGGACACTCATGTGGTCTAAGCTGGTCCGAAAGACTCAATCTCAGGACTCAAACCAGAACAACTGAGAACAAATACACTTACTTTACTTCTAGACCTGGACTTGCAAATCTGTAAGCCTTGAGCCCAGAAAAGAGAACTTCCCTGAGGGTCACTGCAACAGTGACAGAGAACATCTGCGTCCTGTTAAGTCACGGCACCATTTGATTCTATGTCTTCTGATGTTTTTGAAGCCAGGTCTACCTATGCCCTGTTTCAAAGATATGAGGCAATAAAGCTCATTTTTTAAAAAGCAACTAAAGTCAACTTGATTGAGTTTCTGTCACTTGTAACTGAAACAGCCCCAGTGGTGCCCTCACTCACTTCAACTTGATGATTTCCTTGGCTGGTAATGGACTCCAACAGCAGTGAGATCATACAAAGTCACTAGGACCTACCGTAATGGAATGAGTTGAGGCACATTTGTTAGAGGCCAAAGCCACACACATACACCCACATCCAGAAAGCTAGTCCCCACCCCACACAGGTCGCCCTCAGAGGAAGCAGTCGTAGAAGGGCTGTTACAAAGAAAAGACGTCTCTGGAGGTGGAAGCCTTTCATCACAGGCACCTCAGAGCCATCCAGTCGTACAATTCCTGTGCACAACCATGTCTTATGGGTCAGCAGGCCTGGCACTGTTGCTGGGATTCACCAACTCCGCTTCCACAGACATAGACTGGAAAAGCAAGCCCAGGACATGACCGCTGCCCACAATGTAGATCTGCACCACTCGCCCTGGCCTGCTGCCGGAATCACAATGGATTCTCCTCCGGCAGTTCCTGGGTGAGCTCTTCCTTGCACCTCTCATTTTCTGCCCCACTTCAACCTTTAGTGCCATCTTGCTGCCCCATTGTGACTCCCCAATATCCATAATCTGACTCTCGCCAACTCTGCAACTGTAGGGTGTGGCCCAGCTGTGGGATCCCCTTTTTCGGTGAAAAGCTCCCACTTTTAGTTTCTTGAAGAGGATCTTGACACAGGTCCAATTTGTTCTGGAGTCTTTGGTTTCTATACACGAAGGCAGATCAAAAGCCCCTTGCAGACATAGTTGAGTTTGCTTATGAGGACTGAATCAGAATCCCTGTCCCCTATTATTAGAGAAGCCGTAAGAACATCAACATTCTCCCTAGTGGTGCAAAATTGAGGGTTAAAATATTAATCAGGAGTCGTCATAGATGCATGATTCAGAATTCAGACATTCTGCACACCGATGCCAAGAAAGTACACATATTTCAAATGCTAAATCCCTATTCTTTTCCAGGGAGCTCACATTTCGGCGATCATACCAAATGGGGACATTTGGGCTTGTTTCTCAGCGTGGGCCAAGAGAAACAAAAGAGTGCCATTTAGTTCCCACTGTTAATAACAGATGCCCCCTTCCGGATGCTTTGTCAAAACCTCTTAAGGAACACATGTGTCTCACTCACTCCTTGGCTATATCACTCTTCTGGCTTCAGCCGGAACACATTTCATGCCCAGGAGAAAACGCATCAGTGAGAGAAAGACTTCAGTGTTTCTATAAACAAAAACAACCCCAGCAAATCCCATAGAGAATTGTTTCCTTTCACATGAGAGCCCAACCTTCAACAGCTTTCAAATAATCTTTGAAAATATATTCATTTTTAGAAACTAGTTTCCACCAGGATATAAGACATTTAGAAGAAACCAACTGTATCACTTTTCTGTCCTTGGAAACTACCCTTACAAGCTTGCAAGCAAGAACAATTGTGAAACTATTCCTAGTGGTGATAAGACTTTTGCCCAGTACAAGCTATTTTCTTTATCGCTTTTCTAAACTCCCAGATAGTTTACAGAAATCATCCCCCTTCCTTCTATTGAAACTGACTTTGCAAAAAATTATAACTGAGAAAATTACGATCTTGCTTCTAACCTCCGAGCTGTCATGGTTCATTCCTGGGCATAGGCTGAGCTAACTTTGCAGGGAACTTACTTTATAGTTTAATTTTGAAACAAGGACGGTAAGAGCTCTTCCGCAAAACAAAACTCCTTCCTGCCTGGGGACCATACTGCTTTTGCAGGGCTAACAAATTAGCCACAAGATTAGAAGTTATGGTTTAGGAGTCATGTAGTTGGAGGCTACAAGATTCTGAACCTCCCCAGTTTGCTCCTGGGGATAACATCACTGTTGTAAAACCTAAGACCAGTGCTTGAGATATTTTGCAGACCCTGTACTCAATAGATCAGCTGGCACCATCCAAATTGATAAACTGGCTCATCTGGTCTTGTGGCCCCCACCCGGGAACTGACTCAACACAAGAAGACAGCTTCGACTCCCTATGATTTCATCTCTGACTCAACCAATCAGCATTCCCCACTTCCCGACCCCCCGTCCACCAAATTATCCTTAAAAACCCCAATCCCCAAGTTTGTAGGGAGACTGATTTGAGTAATAATAAAACTCCAGTCTCCTGTACAGCTAGTCTGTGTGAATTAAACTCTTTCTCGATTGCAGTCCTCCTGTCTTGATAAATAGGATCTGTCTAGGCAGCCGACAAGGAGAACCTATTGGGCAGTTACACTATCACCACCTCTGCTTCTGCTCACAAGTGAGTGCCTTAGGTACCAGGTCCCACAAGGTGAAAGTGGCTGTCGGCCCTTGTCACTATCTCTGCTATCCTAGGCTCTCCCCTATGGCACACAGGCGGAGGCCAAAACCCATATTTCCCAGACTGTTTTGCTAGCATGGTGCTTTTTTTTTTAATCTTCCAATGAGAAACACTCACGAAAGATCTGGGATGGAAAAAGAAGCAGAAGCTATCGTGGTTCCAGCAGCTGGCAGACGAGCCTGAGGCACTGCACAGCTTCTGGAACCTTCCCTACGAATCACACCCTTGGGCGATGAGCCACTGAGCTCATCAGCAGCTCTCGCCTGTCTCTCCTCCTGGAGTCTGCTGGGTTCTGCCCACAGTTATGAGTCTGAAGGCAATGCAGGGCAATCGGGATGACCCCTGAGGAAATCTGCATCTCCTTATCAGTGAAAGGCCTAGGAAGGACATCACAGTGTCCCCACACAAGGGAAGGCTGACCTCTTCAGAGAGGCAAGGAGAGGTCTCTTCTGCTGACAAAGAAGGCCTGGCACAAAGTGGAGGCTTAAAGTATCAGCTTCATCAGAATCCAGGCAAACATCCCCATTCTGATTCCCGGGCCCTGCCCTTTCTCAACCAGGGTTCCAACACTTACATTAAAAATGTGGTCTAGCTGTGAAGTTAACTTGGGTTAGCTGACTATAACCTGTAGGATCAAACTGAGCCTGGAAGGAGAGATGGCCAAAGGTGTAGAGCTGCACTGATTCATGAGCAGTAACCAATGGTTTGGCTACATGGGTGAAAGTTTCAAAGGAGTTGGATCAAAGAAATGATGGCAAAGAGTTTTGAGGAAGAGGGAGGGAGGTGAACTTGTCAGAAGGAGCACAGAGTGAGGAGATATCTGTGTCCCATGTGACTCTTTACCAAAGGGCATCTACTGCAGAGGTTGGTCTAGTAATCAGGTGGAGAAGATAATTCCTTCCAGGCAAGTCAGTGTCTTTGCCCAACTCCCCAGTGCCTGCAAAATGGGCTGCTGAACAGTGTGGCCAGGACATGGATTGACATTACACATCAGCTCAACAATACAATCTCTGCTGGCTGTTACCATTGCCAAATGCCCCACCTGCTGAAATTAGGGATGGAAACCGAGTCCATAATATGACATGGGTCCATAAAGAACCGGCCAGATACCCGGTGGCAGTTCCCTTCCAGTGAAGGGTCAGCAGTTTGTCCTCACTAAAATAGAGTGAGTCAATTCATCCCTCTCAATTCTATTTTAGTGATTTGGATTTGTCTTCTCTGTCCCTGATGCCCTGCTGGACTGTCATCACTGAGCCCACTGAATGCCTTAATTATTGCCATCATACTGCTTCCACATAACATTGCTTCTCACAAAGAAATTCATTTCAGCAGAATGAATAAGGCAATGGACTTGTGCCCTTGGTGTTCACTGTTCTTACCATTTTTCCCATCATGCAGAAACCACTGAATATCCTAGAATATTGCAGTGGTCTGTCAACAACTTAGTTATGGCACTAGCTCAGAGACACCACCATGCAGAATTGGGAAGCAATCCTATAAAATGTAGCATATGCTGTGAACCAGCAACCAATTCAGGACTGGGTTTTTCTGACAGTCAAAATATAAAGGTGGGAGATCAAAGCAATGAAAGAGTAGCCACTCTCACTGTTATTCCTATAACCAACTTGCAGCATTTTTCTTCATGTCTCCATAATTTTGGGGTCTGCTGCTTTAGAGGTCTTTGTTCCCAAGGCAATAATGCCTTCACGAGGGACACAATGACTGTTCCACTGAACATGAGTTGAGATGGCTATCAGGCCTTCCACTAAACCAAAAGCAAAATATAGTTACTGTACCAACTTTGATGATATTTCTTAATTATAAAGGACAAATAGAACCATTGTTAAGCAATAAAGACAGTGAAGAACGCATCAAGAAGCCATTGTATTCCCTGGGGAAACAGGTAGTGATTTTGTGCCAACATCAAGTCATTACGTACTGGCAACCCAGGATAGTCGGTACTGCCAAAGATACAGACTTTTCAAGAGTAAAGATTCCAGTCGTCCCACCTGGTAAAGAACTTTGATCAGCTAAAGTGCTTGTTGAGGGCAAAGGAAATTTGGAATGGATGGCGGAAAACAAAAATTAAAAATGGCAGGTGTTGCCTCATAACCAGTTGCGTAAGTTGGGGGCAGAGCTATGTGTATCCCTTGAGTGTTATTTATTTTTGGCCCCTTGAATAACATGGGTTTGAACAAGGCAGGTCCACTTATGCACAGATTTTTTTCAATAAATGTATTGGAGAATGTTTTTGAGATTCATGGTAATTTGAAAAGACTTAAAGATGAACTATGTACCTTAGAAATATTAAAAAATTAAGAAAATTTAGGTATGTCATGAATGCATAAAATATGTGTGTTAATTAACTATTTATGTTATCAGTAACGCTTCCAGTCAACAGTAGGCTCTTAGTAGCTAAATTTTGGGGAAGTCAAAAGTTACACTCAGATTTTTGATTTTTCGGAGAATCAGCTCCCCTAACCCATGTATTGTTCAAGGGTCTGTATATATTTGGTATATGTTAACCAATTATTTTCCCACCTCCTATTTCTTTATTTTATATAATGTGTGTTAATGATGTTTATTTAACCTTATAATTTAGTCTTTAGATTATAATGATATTCAAGGAGAATTGTGACTGATACAGAAGGGCCATGAACATCCCTTAGGGCCAGGTGCTGTGGCTGCTATGACTTTGCTTCTCTGGTTCCATGGAAAGCATCTTTGTTGTAGGAGAGATAGTTGTATTGTTATTAGATAGAAGCATGTTCATGTTGTTGTTGTTGTTTGGAAGTTTAAATACGATTAGAAGTGTGTTTATGAATTCTGAAGAGACCAGGATGTGGTCTATGCTAAATGGCAGCACTCAGCACCATCCCTGTCCTCTGTCCTCACAAACTGTACCATGTAGTGCAAAGGTTAGATGTCTGAGAACCACATTTCTTAAATCCTCTTCAAATATGGTTCCCATTAAGACTCTTCCAAGGAGAGACTCTGTCATGAGACTGGAAGGGCAAAATCATAATGGAGGGCAGGCAAGAAGGCTTTTGTTATTGACAGACATGAGGCTTTGTCATCAGTTTCCACGTGACCCTAAGCACAGAGCATATCTTTCTTATCTCTGGCATTTAATGAAAACTTAGAAAATGTTTTTCTGTATAGATGGATGACTACATAAAATACCACTTATATATTCTTTTTTAGCTAGATGGATATATAAAAGGATGGATGGATGGATGGATGGATGGATGGATGGATGGATGGATGGATGATGGATGGATGGATCAATGACTGGATGGAAGTTGAGGCAAAAAATATACATTCTATATTCCAGGAATTTGATATCCAATAAGCATAGAAAGATCAGGTGATGGTTTTGAGTTTTGTTTTAAGGATAAATGAGAGAACACTAAATGTTAAAAGAACATTTAAAGAAAAAAGAGAGATGCTCAGAAAGGAAAAAATCAAATTTGCTAGAAAGGATGGTGATCACTATTAATGTATGCTCTCAGACCAGATAGAGAAACATGGACTCCACAGTGAAAGGTATCTAAAGAAGAGCCCTGTGCTCTCCCAGAAGAATGGAGAAGGATGCAATTGGCAGAATCTGCCTACTAACCTTCATATCTCATCATTATTTTAGACACATTTTATGTGTTGACGTGAAAACCCAGAGAAACAGTTTTGGGCTCTACAGACGAATGAACATTTTCACGAGTATGATCAGTTAACCATAAGAGTGTCCACTGCTGTCACGAGAAGCATTTGTGTGACAGCTAGATGGCTAGATCTGGAAAATACTATAGGAAGGATTTCTGACGAGCTGGAAGCTTGAACAAGAGGAATTTTAAGATCTTTTCCAAGTAAAACTTCCAGGGTTACTTTCTGCCCTGGTGGGGTCCATTTAATCTTTACAACTGGCCGGGACACAAAGGCTTACCTGCAGAAAGACTCTAGGTACGATGACAGCTAGTAGAAGAGCTATTTTTGGATGAGGAAGCCCATCTCAACACTCCTTAATTCACAACACATAAGTAGTTGCCTACTCTGCATATGGAGGAGGAAGGATGATATGGAAAGTGTCTGCTAAATAAAGCAGTCTAATTAATAAAGTAACTGTCAAGAGCCTGCAATGCTAATTTCATCTAGTTGCATTCTCACACACGACCAAATAGGAAACCATGTCACCAAAGTAAAGTAGTTTCTAAATTACCTTTTAAGAGGAAGATGAGTGCACAAACTGCAATAAAACGAGGGCAATGCTGAAGGTTGAAACAATATCTGAAATTCAGAGCCTGCCTTTGATCTTTCTTTTTCAAAGATATTCTCAACCCTGCGATACCCCCTGAGGCCTGGAGAACAGCAATGGAAGTGACTAGTCCCTGCCTCATGCTGGAAGCCCTACTACAAATTGCATTCAGGTTTGAATTCAAAGGTGTCCTGCTGAATGAACTCTCCAAGCAGAGCCAGAGTTTAAATGTATAACATCATTCTTACTTTCTTTTAGGTAACTGGGTCTCTGGATCTCTAGCCAAACATTCTAACACCCAAGAGGTAGAAAAGGTAACCTCAGCATAGGCTCTGGTTTCAGACCAGCTCAGGGTTTCAGTCCCAGCTATGCTGCTTCCCAGCTACGTGTACTTAGATCGCCCAGCTTCTCTGAGCTTCCATTCTTCATCCGTAAGGTGAAGATAGCTGTATCTTTTGCAGAGTTTAAGCAAAGATTAACTCAGACAATATGTGTAAAGCTCTGAATATAGAGTCCGTTACATAACAGGATGTCACAGAAAGTATTACTTCACCCACTCACTAAACTTAAAATCATTGGTAATTTGAAAATCCAAAGATTGCTTATTTTTTTCTGTTAGCATTTCTTCATTCTTAAGTGGAATTTTGCATATATAAAGTGTTACTGTTAATAACTACAGGTTCATGTATTCATTCAATAAACATTTAGTAAGCACCAAAGTTGTGCCAAGCCAAGTGACCAAAGCTGCAGCTGAAGAGTTATATGAACCCTATGTCCTGCCCTCAGGAGTCCAAGTCATTTTTTCACCTAAGCTAAGCAGAAAAGGGAAATCCCTTTGCTATTGTTGCAAGAGTCACTTGGGGCCCCACCATCTCCGAACATGTGACTTTTGGTGTTAAGAGGAGGTTGGCATCTGGCCCCTGAGACAGGACTACATTTAAGGATTCAAATGTAGTTGTTGGACATAGTCGAGCAGCTTGACAGATGTCTAAATAGAAAGGGCCTCTGGAACTCTTCTCTTACCTAGGCTTCCAACATGCCATGTCCAAGCAATGCCACTATGAGGTGTTGGCAGAGACCTAAAAATGCTTCTTTTAATCCACTATTTAGTGACCATCCACTCATTCATTTATTCCTTTTCAGCAAGCATTTCTGGAGCACCTGATACCATGTGCCAGACACTATGGTAGGTGCTATGGAAACAGAAAAAATAAATCAATTGTTCCCGTACATGAGATGTTCACAATCTAATGAAACAGACAAGTTAGATGCAGAGACAGATGGTGCAACACCATTGGTGCCGTGATGGGGGCTGGAGGGCACAAGGGCTGTGGTAGCACAGAGGATAGCTCTCCACACATGATGAAGACTGTCAGAAGAAGCAGTGTGGGGACTGAGTGAGCTGAGTTGGGGAACTCTTAGTCAGCTCAGGTGCTGTAATAAATTACCATAGCCCGAGTGGCATAAACAACAGTTATGGAGGTTGGAAGTTTGAGATCATGGTGCCAGCGTAGTTGGGTTCTAGTGAGGTCTCTCTTCTACATTGCAGATGGCTGACTTCTTGCTATGCCCTCACATGACAGAAAGAGAGCCAGCTAGCTCTCTGACCTCTCTCTGGTCTTCTTCTTCTTCTTCCCCTTCCCCTTCCCCTTCCCCTTCCCCTTCCCCTTCTTCTTCTTCTTCTCTTCTTCTTCTTCTTCTTCTTCTTCTTCTTCTTCTTCTTCTTCTTCTTCTTCCTCTTCTTCTTCCTCTTCTTCCCCTTCCCCTTCCCCTTCCCCTTCCCCTTCTCCTTCTCCTTCTCCTTCTCCTTCTCCTTCTTCTTCTTCTTCGAGATGGAGTCTTGCTTTGTCATCCAGGGTGGAGTTTAGTGGTGTGATCTCAGCTCACTGCATCCTCCGCCTCCCAGATTCAAGCAATTCTCATGCCTCAGCCTTCCAAGTAGCTGGGATTACAGAAGCATGCTACCACGCCTGGCTAAATTTTGTATTTTTAGTAGAGATGGGGTTTCACCATGTTGGCCAGGCTGGTCTCAAACTCCTGACCTTGTGATCTGCCCGCCTCGGCCTCCCAAAGTGCTGGGATTACAGGTGTGAGCCACTATGCCCAGCCTGGCTTCTTCTTATAAAGGCACTAATTTCATCTATAAGGACTCCAATCTCATGATATAATTACCTCCCAAAGGCTCTACCTCCAAATACTATCACATTGGGATTAGGGTTTCAGCATATGAATTTGGGAGAGAAAATATTCAGACCATTTCACTGTTCAAGCAATGAGGCAGAATAAAAATGAAGCAAATTCCTCTTTCCTCCACCTCTTGTTCTATTCAGGCCCCCAAGGAATTGTATGATGCTCACCCACGTTGGAGAGGGCAATCTGCTTTACTGAGCCACGCATTCAAATGCTAATCTCATCCAGAAACACTTTCACATACAAACCCAGAATAATCTTTAACCAAATATCTGGGCATCCTCCCGCCCAGTCAAGTTGACACATAAAATTAACCATCACAGATGCAGACCAAAGTAAAAGGTTCTAGTCTATACACCAAGATGCATAAAACCAGGCAAGATTTTGGAAGATTCTCTATGGCTGCCCCAGGGTATGAATGTAGAGGTTTGGCAAACAGTGATGCAGAGAAGTAGATAGAAGTCAGACCACTCATTTCCTTCAGACAGTTCAAATGCTTGCTGCAATATAAACTATTTTTTTAAAACGTGTCTCACTTTCTTCATCAGATGGCCCCTGAATGAAAGACCTGGACGACTTCCAGGGGGTGAGCCCTACCTCCTTGGTTGAACTCTCACCTGAACACTTGGACCTCACCCTTAGAGGGTGGGAAATATTGCCCACTCTTACGCATTCAGGTTAAAAGTCAGAAATAATTAATGCCTCTGTCATCTGTGGCCACATCGAGGACAGTCCACTTGCACCACCTTCTTCCAGGACCACAAAGGTCACCTGGCCTTCACTCCCTCCAACCCACAGCTAGCATCTGGTCACTAGCTCACTCTCCTGGTGGTGCCACCTTGGGCTCAAAGACATCCCACCACTTTGCTTGTTGGTTTGGTTATCACTTGAATTGTTATCACAAGCTGTTTGACTCAGCACAAGCCCGGCACAGGTTGGGAAAGGAGCAGAATATAGGGGAAAGTGGAGGGACTTTGGGACTAGAGTCTGGTTCTTCCACACACTATCCAGGTGACACCAGTGCAAGACTAGGCCCCTTTACAAATCCAAACCTCATTCTTCTCATTGGCAAAATGGAGATGTTAATACTTCCTGGAGGGCTTGTCAGGAGTTGCCACTACCCTGCAAGTTCCTCGGGTCAGGGACTTTGCCCTGCTCTTTGTCATGGTTCTAATCCCTGATGATTATCTGACATGCAGAGAAAATACCATGAAATATTCATGAGTGTATGCAAAGTGTCTGACTCACAGTTAGCACTGAGTAAATGTGTGTGCGTGTGTCCTGAAACAGTGGCTATTTCCCCCGGCACTAACACTACCACACTACTGTGAGAAGTGCAGGTGGGAGAAAAGCAAAGAGGAGTCCACTCAGACCCTCCCTGCAGGGCTACGTTTTTCTCATTCAAGCCAGGAGATGGTGGAATATCTCCATGTCCCAGAAGGCCCACCCAACCTCTCTAACAGAAAACCTTTGGCTAGTTCAAGGTATGGCATGAAAATGCAGCCCACACATCAGAAACATTGCACACACCACAACCAGCATAGGGTTTACCACGTGCTTGCATCTGACAGCATTGTTTAGACAGACCTTTAAGTCTTAGTTTAACAAATTAAATGTGTTGAATGACTGACAAAGTGACTGAATTAGTCAAAGAAATATCAGTCAGTTGATCCCCTTTTTGTGAAAAAACAAGCATGCATTTCACTTGTACCAAATTTTGGCATACATGATCTTATGGGCTAGACTGGGAGTACCTTTCAATGCCATCTTTGACTGATGAGGAACCTGAGGCTCAGGAAGGTTATATTGCTAGTGAGCTGCAAAGCCTGGTGCAGAATCTACAAGTTGACTTGCACTCAGATGCCTCTAGATACCTGCACTGAGAGCAAAACGTCTAGGTTTTGTTTAATTTGAGCCCATCAAGAAAGAAAATGGCACTATTCTGGGGTCAATAGTTCTCCATATTGTGTGAATATTGCTTTTCCTTTTCTACTTTAAAAGCAACACCAGAGAGGTTTTCGCCAGTTAAAAATACTATAGCTCTCTGTTCAATAGGGAATCTTTTGTAGAGAGGATCAAATATTTAAGACAGGGCATTTTTCCCCTTTAGAGCAGGGCTAAGCAGAGGATAAAGACGTGCTATCTTCCTCATCCGTATGCAAGGAGGAGAGTTTGGATCCACATTCTTGTAAACCTGGAGGAGTCAGATAACGAGCATTTCTCAATCCAGTGGCTCAAATTTCAACCAAATATAACTTTTCTATCTTGTAAGACAGATGTGGCAATCCAGAAATATTATGATGAGAATGTAGGGAAAGGAGAAAGCATAGTTTGCAGTTGCATGGCAATGAAAGGATATCAAACTGTGCACCATAATACCATGAGTTAGGAGTCCAATGGGACAAGCATGTTTTTCCTGGGAGGACAGATGTGTGACACTAATACTCCTGTGACTGAAGAAAGCCAGCATGGGCCCTAATGTTACAGAAGGAAACACAGACATAAAAGTCTAATGTAAACATTCTTGTGCCCAGACTGAAGTGAAGACAGAAAGGTTACCATTGACAATATGGATATAAAAATATCAATCTGCAGTATAATTATAAATAAAACGGTTGTTAACTTTTACAACGCCTATATATATTTATGTAATGTCAAAGCTTACACATCACCAATCTTTATATCAACTTTTATATTGGCATTCTGAGAAAAACACCATATTTCCTGGGGTTTTTTGTAAAACAACAGAGAGGCTATGGCCATAAACATTCTTCAAAATCATAGATCTCATCTCTGCGTGTGTAAATGGTGTGTGTGCTGTGTACATAGACATGCTAATGAAAACATAAATAACTCACCAGAGAGTCCAGAAATGGCCAGAGCAGCATTGTCAAATTGACCTTTAGCAGAAACAGCATGAAAATATTACCACTGCATCCAAACGCTGCACCCACCCTGAATCTGGGAATGCAGGAAAGAATACAATGCTCTGACTACTTTCTATATGACAGTCTGGCCCAAAGAGTGCCTGGTCCAGCCTCAGGGAGACTGAGTTTGAGTCTACAGTTGCCAGTAGCCGGCTCAGTGATTTTTAAGCAAATCGAGCGTCATTTTATGTCTCCAGGTCTTTGCCCATAACAGAGACCTTCAAGTGTATGTATGAAGCCAGACCCAAAATCATGTGAAAGACTTTTTGAGATCCCAACCAGAAACCATTAAACGCATTAAATTGAGGGCTATTCCACTCATAAAGGTAACATGAGAAAGTGGTTCACTTACTCCAGGGATAAAATTGTCACTATCATTTGCAGACCTCATTGGTTGCTACTGTCCTACAGGGCAACACCTGCTGGGGGAACAGCCTTGGCTGTACAGGCACTGGGGCTGGGTTCAAAGTCTGACCCCATCACTTATCAGCTGTGTGACTATAGGCAAGTAACTTAACCTCTTTGAGATGTCATTGCATCAGCTATAACATGAGAACAGCAGTATCCACCTAATGGTTGTCTTGTGAGAATTAAAAAGCCACAGCTAGCGTGGTGAAGGCTGTGTAGTAGACAATAGATGAAGGATTTTCCTTCTTTTTTCCTACCTGGGTTCATTTACAAGTTGCACAGGAAAACGGCCTCATAATATCTGCCCAACACATCAGCCAGGCTTGCCATGAGGATCTGATGAGACAGTAGATGTGAAGACACTTCGAATATCTCATTTATCCCATGTGTGTTCACTGAGTGTGTATATATGAGAGATGCTGTTGTAGGTGCCAATAAATGTGTTATTTAGACCTAATAATCACCGCCATGCTACATGGATGGGAGGGAGGGGACTTTGCCGTCAACTCACAATCTTATCCATAAAGAAGGCAGTTTCTGGCCCCTCTTCCCATGTGAGGAAGCACTGTCTCTCCTCACCTCAGTTTGCTCTTCTCCATTGGAAGAGTAATCATAAAGACATGGGCCTTTTCCCGAACTTACTCCTTGTTGGGCATTTGTCTAAAGACTTCACACACAGTTACTGATTTAGTTCTCACAGCACCTTCAGCAGATGTCATTATTATTATTCCCATTTCACAGATGAGGAAATCAAGGTTGAATTCCATCATGTCACCTGACAGTAAAAGATGTGTGACCAGTAAGTGGCCAAGCCAGAGAGACATGGGAGGAGAGAGGCAGCTGTGTTTGCTCTGCAGACCCCCAGGACACTAATCCAACCAGCCTATGGGCAAGAAGAGCACACAAAAGGAAGGGGTAGTCCACCTCGTCTCCCAGTTGCAGGCCCAGGGGAAGAGCAGGGTGACGGTCAGGTGCACATCTAGAAGACAAGCCCAGGTGCATGCATACCTGGCAGCAGGAAGCACAAGAAGGGCCACTCTGAGGTTAAATGTGGAGGGTGAGACAGGAACCCGCCTTGAGGGTTTTGCAATTCTGCCTCTGGGTGCCTGGCATGGTTCACAGAGAGTCTGGACTCCACAACCAGATTAGCACTGGCTGTTAGACAACACCGCCTACTGGTTAAACTCACAGTCTCTGCCTGCATCCAAATCCCAGCTCGGTCCCGCCCCATTTACTGAAAGGCCAGATTCAGATGGGCTGTGGGAGCTACACTTTGCTCAACCCTAGACTACGTTCTCCAATCTAGGGTTGCCCTGAGCTTTGCTTTATGGTTTCTGGAACTTGCCCAGGTTAATAAAGCTGATGTAGTTTTCCTTTTAACTGTGTAACACCCTAAACCTCTAACAGTAAACTGGGGGCCTAAAAGAAATGTCACTGGGTTTTATTATAATTGTTCACAGGCCCAGGGATTCTCAAAGGGCGATCCTCGAACCAGTGGGATTAGTATGGCTTAGAAAATTATCTGGCCCAATTCCAGAGCTACTGAGTCAGGAACCCTGGGCCTGGGGTCCAGCAATCTGTGTATAAACAACCCCTCCAGATGATACTGATACACGCTTAAGTTTGAGACCTAATCACAGGCACCATCGGTCAATCAACCAATTCTACCAGCCCTACTAGGTACGAAAAACAAAGGTTTAACACACTTTTCAGGGTGGAGCCTGCTGTAAGATGACCCCCTACCCTCACCTCAACACATAAATACACCCATTTCCTTACACGGGAACCATATGGATTTTGCTAATACAAACATAGCAACTAGTCAGCTCAAAAAGTTTCCATGAGAAAAAGTCCCAGTGGTGTTTTCCCATGACTTGGGATTGCTCCATTTCTAACAAAAACATCATTTTTAGAAGAGAAAATACAAGCAGAAAGCATTGCAGCTACAATAAAGGATTGTCACATATTGTGCTTCTTCACCTCTTCCCACCTGCCAGTCTTATGCTAAGCGTGGGTGCACACACGTGAGCACACACATGCACACCTGTAACACTCTGCTGGGACAAGACCCCAAACCTATCAGTTTGGGTAAACCCTGCAGCCACGAGATTCCAGTGAAAAAGGGACTTCATGCTGAAGTCAGGCCCTGGGGCAGTGCCCCCTTGCACACAGGCTTTCTGACCCTCAGCCTTCAGGGTTTCCCTCTTCTCGGGGTAGTATCTTCAGCTGTCTTCTTTCGAATGGGACCAAGAAACTTGGCCTATTTTCTCCTTTTGGTCTTTGTCACTGCCTCCATTCACTCTGCCCCTGGGGTTGTCGTCCCCCAGGTATGCAGAGATCAGCCTGTAGGTCTCCTCCTGGTTCTCTGCTATTCCCAAAAACAAAGCAGAGCGCTAAATATGAAGAGAAGACAGATCACAAAAGTCACCAACAGAGAGCTGGGGACTTGGGACTTATGCCTTTTGGTTCTAGTCCTGAGAGATGATCCCACTAATCCTCTCCTTCTTTGACCCCCTCCTTCATGAGGGTCTATGTTCACCTCTTCTTAGTAACCACAGTCTCAGCTTAAGGTAAGGACAGTGTTACAGTAGGCTGGAATTTAATAGATGTTAGCTGACATAATCCTTGTGACAACACTGTGAGACAGATATTGTTACTCTTGTTTAACAGATGAGAAAACTGAGGCAAAAATTGAGGGAAAAGGACTTCCCTCATTCTCTATGCTGCCCTCCTGCCTTTTCCTAGCTGAAGACACATGTCAGAGCCGGGGGAGCTCTTGTTTCAAATCTACCTCTAGGTCAGCCCCAGCCTGGGTGACATCGGAACCCCGAAACTCCCTCCAAGAAGGCTCACAGTAGAGCCACTGCTCAGTAGGGTCATGGCAATGGCCCCTGTCAGGAGGCAGCCAAGGCTGCTGAGCCTGGCCCTCCTGGCTCGGTTCCGCACCCCCTTGTTAAATAACTCTGAAGAATTATGTTCAGTCACTGAATCTCCTTGTTCCGCCAGCTGCTCATCTGAAATATAGAGACAAAAATGCCTTTCTATCCACCTCACAGTGCAGGCATAAGCCTCAAATAGAAAAGGTGGATGGGAAAGATTGAAAGGATAATGCAAAGAGCATTACATTAAAAGCTTCAAAAGAGATGTTGACCTACAGTAGATACCAGATCCAAAATCAAGGTGTGGTAGAGTCTTCAGTGTGAAAACTTCAAACTTGATGACGAAACTAGTTAAATGACCAGTTGTCGATGAAGATGTGAAAGAACCAATGAGTGCACATTAAGGGATTTCTTTGTGAATGAATAGTCCTTTAGATATGGTCACTGGGAGCTGGGAGTCCCATGCCACCCACACAGAGGAGGGATGGACAGGAGTTGCCCTCTATTTCCAACAGGGGAGAGGCTTTGACGAATGCTCCTTATGATGGAGAACACCACAAATTCGACCTGACATGGCCCCGGAAAGCCAAAACTGACTGTGGCGCAGAGTTCAGCCCTGTGTCTGGGAATGAAGCCTGTGAGCCAGAGTTGAATCATGATAGAAATGTTGACCCAGGGTTGTCCCAGAATGGATCCTGCCAAGGAGGGGCCTAGCATGGAGACACAGAAGCCTGGACAGGCAGAGGCAGAGGCTGAGAAGAGACTGACTAGGAGTATCCTCTTGAAAGAGAAGCATTTCCCATGGAAGGGGAGCCCAGGGAAACCACCAGTGAACTCATAAAAGTGTCCATAAGAGACAGTCTGCCTGGCTGCGAGAGGGCAGAGCCATCTCCCTGGGCATTAGTGGACTATGGATTTCCTCATCCCCCATCCCTCACCTCCGCCCCTGCTTCTGTGTTGGTGGGATCGGACACAGGAGCCAGGGAGTGGATGAGGACGTGAGCTAGGGACAGAGAGACACTGGCCGTACCCACTCCCAGAAAGCAAATGTTTCACCTGCCACCAGCCCCAGCTAAGTGGAGGGAAGACCTCACCCTTGAATGAGGAGGGGAGCACTCATCCCTACACTGGACTGGACACTCCATCTAATCGAGGCACGTTTTGTGACTTAAAGTGAGTAAGGGCCTGGTATCACCTAAGGGACCACAGAAGCCATGAGACCCACCCAATTTCCATCTCCACTTAGCAGATTGAAAGGAATTGTGAGAGAGAAAAATAAAGTTGCTTTCACTATTACACCCCATTATTTCTGCTCACTTCAAATGCCAGCTACAAGGTGCTGTTTTTTTACCCTAACAGATGCCACCACCATTTACACAGGAATCCGAGCCAGAAACCTCGGTGACGCTTCACTCCTGTCCACTCCCCTCCCCGGTCAGCCCTTCACCATGAATACCTCCCTGAACCATCACTTCTCAATCTCACAGACCTCCATCATCTTCCATCTGCCTGCAAGATGAACCGCCTCCTAATTCAGCCTCCCTGACTCTCAGCTTTCCCTATTCCATCCACTCTCCTTATTGCAGTCAAAGCGATGTTTCTGAAATGCAAAGCCGACACCTTTATTATGTTGAAAACCCTTCCGTGGACCCCAACTGCCTTCAGAATAGAGTCCAACCTTTTAACTAGGCTTTTCAGAACCTGGGCCTGCCTCCCTCCCACCCTCCACTTCCCTCACTCCTCTTGGTCCCACCCACTCTGAGCTAGGTACCCCTTCAGTGCTGCACCAAAGGCGCCACTTTCTCTTGGTGTTTGCTCCTACTGCACTCAGAGGCCAAACTCCGGAGCTGCTAACTGATGTACTGAGGTGGGCTGTGAGACAATCCAGGTGCTCCTGGCTTTCTAACCTCTCAAGCCCTAACCTCCGATTTGCCATTAGAGCACCAACCATTATTGGGGCAGCACACCAGTGTAAGCCAGAAGAGTCTGGTTGAAGCCACACCCTTTAAGGGGAGTGGGGCAGGGCTTTTCATGACTATTCAGATCTCAGTCCAAGTATCACCTCTTCCAGGAAGCCTGCCTTGACTTCCCAACACTGGGCTAAGTTGTCCTCCACATAGCTCCGTAACACAGTCACACTACTGCCTTGCTTATCCCACTGTTTACCTGGTTGCAAGTTCTTTGAGGGCAGGGCTGTGTCCTGTTCACAACAAGAGCTCAACCTTCCAACGCTTCATCTATATAACAGGATAGTGAAAGTTTATCCCTCAGGGTGTTAATATTATAAAATGAGAAAATGAATGGAAAGCACATAGCATGGTATCTGGTGTATAGGTAAACACTTAATAAACGTTATTTTTATTATTGCTCAACACGTTGAATAAACTAGTCAATGGAAAGATTGATATCATTATTACAATGTGGCATATATGTGCCCCCAGGAACAGCCTGTGGGCAAAGACAGGCTACTGACTATATGACTTGTCAAGGTCTTTTCTATCCCGATAACTTTCTAATTTTGAGGCCCATGAATTACCCAAACACCATCAAAACTGGAAAACTTACCTCCATCAAGTGGTTGTCGGAAACAGAGATTGGTAAGAGATGGGAAGTGCTGGTGGTAAAACTACATTTCTAATTAGCTAGAAAAAGTCATCTCGTGTGTGCGTGTAAAACGATCTTCAGATAAACGCTTCTGTTATCTCTCCCTCACAGGGCCTGGGTGGCCAGTCAGGTGCTGATTTGCTTCTGCATTTCAACAGAATCTGTTTTGTAAATTTGTTAAATTCTTCAGAATGAAACTACTTCCTGGTGGAAACTCATTTTCTGCCCCCTTTCCTGCCTCGCTTCTGGTTTTCCTCCTCTGGCATGACTTGCTGACTCTGTGGGCGGTGACTGTCACTCTCCAGCATGTTCTCTCCCTCCCCGGGAACTGGGCTTCCCAATCCCCTCGACGACGGTGTGGGTGGAAGACAGATGGCTTCAGTGGTTCTGATAACAGTGGCAGGAAAAAACGGTCAGGGTTTTTTGGAGGACAAGAGAGGAGTTACAAGACGAGCACCAGCTCAGGTTACTGGGTCTCACTGGTGCAGAAAGTGAGCCTGAGTCAGGGCGATTGGGGCGGGAAGAGCATCATTTTCTTTTTCTTTTATTTTTTGAGATGGAGTCTCACTGTCACCCAGGATGGAGTGCAGTGGCACCATCTCAGCTTAGTGCAACCTCCAGCTCCCAGGTTCAAGCAGTTCACCTGCCTCAGCCTCCCTAGTAACTGGGATTACTGGTATGTGCCACCATGCCCAGCTATTTTTTTTTTCGTATGTTTTTAATAGAGACAGGGTTTCACCATGTTGGCCAGGCTGGTCTCAAACTCCTGACCTCAGGTGATCCACCCACCTCGGCCTCCCAAAGTGCTGGGATTACAGGCACGAGCCGTCTGGCTGGAAGAGTATCATTTTCCGATCTAACTCCCAGCATCCCAGGACAGGTGGCAGATGGTGTATACTGGAGCATAAATTGAAGCCCCAACTCCAGGGGAGAGTAAATGCAGGAAACACCAAATAATACCTGGCATTTAATCAGCCAGGGCTGGGTGTAGCACTGGGTCCCTTCACAAGGGTTATTTCTTTTAACGCTCATGACAACCCTACAAGATCAGGGTTATCATTATCCTCATTTTACGGATGAGGAAACTGCAGCTGAAAAGAATAGCATTCCCATCTTCTTCCGTCAGAGCACCAGGTATGTGGGCCCCAAAGGAGAGACAGCTGAAAGCAAAAGTACATCCCCCAAAAGCTTCAAAATCACTATGACTAATACAGTTACGATTAGTTCTCAAAGAAAATGTTGACTGCTTAGGGCATTCCTTACTTTTGAAAGTAATATTTATGACAATGTTCATGTCTTCAAATCCCGTCAGAGACCAAATTTACCCATGCAATGGTGCCGGACCCATAAGACAATCCAGGCGTTCTTTGTTTTCTAACCGCTAAAGCCCTAACCTCCAATCTTCCATTACTGAACAAACCAATACTCTTGTACTGAAAGAAGCCAGAACAGCCTGGCTAATGCCATCCCCTGTAAGAAGGTTGGACAGACTGCTCCCATGGCTCAACCCTCTCTTAACACCTGAACCCAGAGAAGCCCCAACCGAAAGTCTTCATTCTATGGTTTGAATTGAGCGCTCTGTGTCATGAGCCTATCTGGGGCTCCCTGCCTCTTCGCAGTGAAAACAAAGAAGAGTTTTAAATATTTTTTAGCAGAAAGACACCCCTTTCTGATTGGGATTTGAACTGCAAAGACACGGCAACCAAACAGAAACAGGATTATACCTGAGGAGGATCTTGGAGTAATCACCAAAATCCACTTCTCCTCTCCCTTTAGGCAAGAGGAAGGATTTACAGTTAGGCAGCGCCATGCAAACTTGCGAGATGTGAGCTGAAGTGACCCGCGTTGCTTCTAGCCTAAAGCATTTAATCCCTGATGCAAGACGCTCCAGCCTTCTCCTCCTACCCGCAGCATTCTAGCAAGAAGCCCGTGTATCTCAGATGGTGCAGCTATACGATGGTGGAATCTCCAGCAGCCTGGATCCTCAGGAGGCTGTGTGGAATGGGGCCTTCTATCAGACATACTGCACATGCAAAGTGAGAGGTAAATAAAGGTTTATTACGTTGAGCCTTGGAGATTTGGGAGTTGCTTGTTACTGTATCACAACCTCGCCCAGCCTGACTGACATTCATGGTGTGAGACCCACTCCCCAGGAGCAGCAGAGCTCAAGGATGCTCCTCTGTGGCCCTTTTATGTTCACTGCCCTTTCTGTAATAAGTCAGGACAGTAGGTGACTCATGTTTATTATGCTTTGGTAAGGGCAGTAGATGGCAAGTTGTACTCAAACATAAGCAGTGAGAGCAGAGAGTAAGCTGTCTACTTTTTCTGTACTCTTCTCCACACAGAGTTAACATTCATCGGGCATTTACTCTGCACTGGGTATGTTAAGACTATTATTTCTCATTTCATAATATCCCTGCAATGAAAGTAAGCATTGTGCATATATCAAAACATCACGTTGTGGCCAGGCATGGTGGCTCATGCCTATAATCCCAGCACTTTGGGAGGCCGAGGAGGGTGGATCACCTGAGGTCAGGAGTTCGAGACCAGCCTGGCTGACATGGTGAAACCCCATCTCTACTAAAAATACAAAACATCAGCCTGGTGTGGTGGCAAGTGCCTGTAATCCCAGCTACTCGGGAGGCTGGGGCAGTAGAATCTGTTGAACCTGGGAGGCGTAGAGGTTGCAGTGAGCCGAGATCACATCATTGCACTCCAACCTGGGCAACAAGAGTGAAACTCCATCTCAAAAAGAAAGAAAGAAGGAAGGAAGGAAGGAAGGAAGGAAGGAAGGAAGGAAGGAAGGAAGGAAGGAAGGAAGGAAGGAAGGAAGGAAGGAAAGAAAGAAAGAAAGAAAGAAAGAAAGAAAGAAAGAAAGAAAGAAAGAAAGAAAGAAAGAAAGAAAGAAAGAAAGAAAGAAATCATGTTGTATACCATAAATATATACAATGTTTATTGTTCATTTTTAAATTAATTAATTAATTAAAAAATAAAATCCCAAATAAGTATTTTAGTCTCCATTTCACATATTAGGAAACTATGGTTCATGAAGATTGGCTTATTTAAAGTCACCTAATAGAAATTGGGTTGTAAATTCAGGTGTCTCTGATCCCAAAGGCTGTGGTTTCCCACTATCTGACATAAGCCTGCCCACTCAGTGTCCTCTGAATAAATGACAGATAGATGATCAGATAGATAGATGACAGATAGATAAACAGACGGAATGTTTAACTGACGTGTTGTCTTTTCCATTAATAGTAGAGCCCCAACCCCCAAACAAGTTGGTAGTTATGCAGGAAAATGACACACTCGTAAAAAACAAAAGGTCGAAATGAAAGCACATTGACATCTATCTCATTGTTGTAATTTTGAGAACAGGCTTTGCATTTAAATCTCAGGTTTCTGACCACTCATGATTTATGTGACTCTGGGTAAGTTGCTTCGCCTCTCTGTGCCTCCCTTTCTTTAACTGTAAGAAGGTGATTAAAATAGTGCCTGCCTCCTTGGGTTTTCATGAGGACTAAGTGAGCTAGTATAGGTATGGGGCAGGGAAGAAGAGCTGACACACAGCTGCCCTCCAAGACTGTTACCTCTGCGTGAGCTATGAGCAAGTGGGAAGAGGACCTCTGGGGCAAAGAGCAGCATCCTCAGCCCACTATTCCTAGGGATGGTGCTATTCACCTCCTCCTCTTCAGAACCCACGAGAGCCCCTGTTCCTTGG
Source organism: Papio anubis (assembly GCF_008728515.1). Lineage (NCBI taxonomy): Eukaryota > Metazoa > Chordata > Mammalia > Primates > Cercopithecidae > Papio > Papio anubis. The sequence continues at coordinate 8,202,524 of NC_044985.1, forward strand.
AGAAAGGGTGGTTGATGAGGACATCATCTCATGTATGAAAGGTGGCCCTACATGCCTCACTAACTGAAGTTTACTTACAACATGAGATGATTCTGTACCCAAGGCACAAGACAAAATCCCAGCTCCTGGGTCATTCTGCATGCAATGAGGGCAGGATACAAGGCAGTGCCCAGGAGCACACACCACTGGGACGTGCTGCACACCCCACTTGGCACTGTGATCCCTCTGACCAGCTGTGTGAAGGCTGAGTGCAAATCCCCCTGGCAATTGCTTTGTTCAACTTCACAGCAGATTTTCCTCAGGATCCTCAATCAAAGACACTTCTTAACCTTGTTTTATTAGCTTCACAGCTGAGAAAAGTATATATATAATGGTACAATGATTATCATAATAATACTTTGAGATCATTATTTATATCATTTGTATTATCTGCTTAACCCAAGAGAACGTGCTGCAGAAGATAAAGGCCTTGCATGAGCGCTGGCACACCCCGCAGCCCTGCTGAGAAGAGCCAGGCTTGTAGTGGTAGGTGGTGTCTAAATGTTACAGACGAGTGAAGAGTCACAAATACAGTCAGACCCTCAAACTGAATGTTTAACAAACATGTCTCTTCCATCGATAGTAGAACCCCAACCCCCAGACAAGCTGGTAATTGTGCAGGAAAACGACACCTGCACCTGTGCAGGAAAAGGTTAACCAATCAAATGCCCAAAGCCAACCAGTGACATTAGTTGAGCAGAACAAGAATCTGAGTGCAGTGGCACAAGGGGCCCCAGTACACTTTCCAGAAACCACAGGAAGGCTTCAGTTCCTGGCTCCACAGTAACTGGAGGCTCTAGGCCCCAGGAGTGCAGGAAATTGTTCTCCTTTGCAATAGAGGGTTTTCCTCATGGTAAGGATGTGATGTATTTGTGGAATGAATGAATGAATGAATGAATGAATGAATGAATGAATAATGCCCTCAGATTGGTGAGTGATCCGACAGAGAGAAGGCTGAGATAATCTAGCTACTGTGCCATTCGTTCCTCCACCTTGTAGCCCACAGAGGAGGTCCATTTCATGACCCTTTAAAATGATTAAAAGACAATTCCCTGGTCCTAATGTGGTTCTTTCAAATTTTATGTGCCATTAATTGCTTTTAAAAAATTATGGCAGGTTTTTTCCTCAGCCTTTCCTTTCCACAGTCTCTTTTTAAAAATGTGTTCAGAGATTGGCCCCCAATTCACTGTCTCAAATTCCCATGCTCTGCTCCCTAGATTCAGTTTCTAGTGAAAAAGAGTATGTCAAATTAGCTGAGGAGAGTGAATCTCTGTGGATTTGAAGATGTACCATGATGCAGCCTGCTGCAGACACAAATTCTATGTAGTCTAATGTTTCATCTTTTAATAATTCATTCAGATTTCACGTTTCAGTTCCTAAAGTACTTGTGCTTGTTTAATATAAAAATAATAGTATATAATACTTAGCAATTAAATTATTGGGTTTCTGCCTATCCCTCACTCCCACCCAAAAATAAATAAAGTCAGTTGAACCTCCAAGAAGACATGTTGTGTCTTGTGTGAGCCAAGTTCAACCTCCCAGGCACGTCCTGATGGCCCTCTGTTCTCTGAATTTCCCTACCCAGCCTCATCTCTCATCTCTCCCAGCTTACATAGCACAGTTTGACTGAACCAAGCATCTTACACTTCCCTGAACACACAATTTCAGAGGCTGGCAACCAGAAATACTTCAACAGAGCAGGATAGCACTGCACTGGGCCCTGGGCCTGAAATCAGTAGGTATGTGAAATTCACGTTGGTCTGCAAGCTTCTCTCCATGAGATTAGTGCCATTGGCTGCTTAATGTGCTACTTACATATGAATGGCAGAGACCTAGCAGCTTTCTGTCTTCTGTGAAGAGGAGTAGGGGAGCTTTGGGAGCCTCTGATCTGCTTTCATGGGTCGTCTGCCAGCCAATGCCTCTGGTCCTAATATAAATCTTTGCTGGCATCATCTTCAAGCCTGCAATTCATCCTGATCCTTAAACTTCCATCTGTCAGTGCAATGCAAAACTAAACATTTTGCTTTACCATTCATGTTTTCCATCACAAAAGCAATACATGACATTTAGAAAATACAAAAAAGTAGGACAATCACCCGCCATCCCACCAACACAGAGGCAACCAGTATTTGCATTTTGGAGTTGTTCTTCCTGTCTTTTTTCTTTACATAACTTTTACTAAGCTTTAATCATTACGCATTAGTATTTTGTATTCCCCGCCTTTTCACTCCACTTTAGCACATTAGCATTTGCACATGCTAAAAAAAAGTCCAAATTAATCCTGAACACAAACAATAACTGTTTTCTTATTTCTAGGTTCAAAATGAGAGTGAGACAAAGGAGGTAAGTACAGGATGCTAAAACTATTTTTCATAGCAGCTAGGCAAATCTAGAAAAGAATTATTTGATATTGCGTCCAATTCTCTGCCTCAGGAAGGGTTTCCTGGCATGGGTCATTTCTGCCTGGAGATGGGTCCATCCCCTGAAGGTCACCCCTGACCATTTCTGATGTGTAGAACAAGTATCCTGTCTAAGCCCAGGTTCTAATCCTTTAAGCAGCCGTGCTGATTCGTTCTGAGTCTTTGAACTCACTTGGATTGTTTCAGCTGCAGCGACCCACAAAGGTTCATAATATTCCCCAAATATACTTCCAGTCTCCCCAGGATATTGTATCATTATCCAATATCAACAACGACTGCTTAGCTCAGATTCCTTGGGATTCTGTGATGGTTATTTTTAGGTGTCAACTTGACTGAGCTACAGGGTGCCCAGATAGCTGGTAAAACATTATTTCCGGATGTGGCTATGAGGCTTTTTCCAGAAGAGATTAGCATTTGAGTCAGTAGACTGAGCACAGGAGGTGGCCCTCACCCATGTGACTGGACATCATCTAATCCACTGAGGTCCCAGAACTAACACAAAGGTGGACAAAAGGCAAATTCTGTCACTCTTCTTGAGCTGGGTCATCCATCTTCTCCTGCCCTTAGACACTAAGCTCCTGGTTTTCAGGCCTTCAGACTCAGGGATTTATACCAGCATCTCCCATTCCCAGTTTTCAGGCCTTCAGTCCCAGACTGAGAGTTACATCATCAGCCTTTCTGGTTCTCAGGTTGTCTGGCTTGGACTGAATTACACAGCTAGCTTTCCTGGCTCTCCAGCCTGCAGATGGCATAGTGTGGGACTTCTTGGCCTCCATAATAACTTGAGCATAATAAATCTCCTCTCATAATCTGTATCTATATCTATCTACTTATCTACATAGCCAGTTGGTCTGTTCTCTGTAGAACCCTAATATATCTTCTTTTTCTATTTGTGTAGAAGTATTAACTTCCATGATGCAATTGAAAGATCTCAGAGATAAGACTCAAGAAGTCATGGATTAAATCCTATTTTTGCTAATGTCTGATCCTAGCTGATTCCAAAAAGGAGGGGCAGAAGAGGGAGAGAGCTGATAATTATAATAATTACAACGATGATGGTAATCTAGCAAATAATGAGTGATTGTCACATGCTCAACCATGTTCTAAGTGCTTTATATGCTTTACCTCATTTAATCTTTACAATATCCTGTCAATGCCTTGCATCCAAAACTACAAAGAACACAGCTGTAGTGAACAAAGTAGGACTTATTATTGACTCGTTACAACAGGGGAGAACATAGGCCGTGGGGAGATATGGGGCCTCTCAGTAAGAGAATGTCAGAAAGGATTTATAATAGGATTTGGGATTGTAATAGGAGATTTCAGGAAGGGTCCAAGAAAGGAGGGTTGGGCTCTGGATTGGATGCTTTTAGGAAGAGCAAGGGTAGTTCTCTAATTGATTAACTTGATCATTCTTACCTAGAAGGTGGGATGAGCAGAAGAAGATTAAAGCTGTACGTGGTAAACACACAGCAGTCACTTACATCAGCCAGCACAGGGGTGCTTCGTCATTTGCCCGGCTTGGACCATATCCTTCTTTTGTTTGTAGTTAGGCATGATTAGGAGGTGGTCTCGCTTGTGTCTTAATCGTGGTCAGAGTGGCTTTGTCTGATGTTGATGTTTTCTGACATTGTTTATGTTAAACAGGAGGACACTAAGGGGCTGCGTTTTGCTTTACCTTATTAAATGGGAGCTGTTTACTATATATATGTTAAGACAAAGAAACTCAGGCTTAGGTAGGCTGAGAAATGTGCTAAAGTTCCTACAGCTAGAAAGGAACAGGAATTGAACGTAAGTCTGACTCAAAGCCAAAAGCCAAGTAAGGATCACACTGAACCTCCTCTTCATGCAGTGATTTTTATCTTGTTTTATTTTCATTTTTGGATAAGTAATGCATGGAAAATGTACAAAATTCAAAATGTGAAAAGAGCACCTAGTGAAAAGCAAGTCTCCCTCCTATTCCCAACCTTCTTTCCACGTCCCTTTCCCCTCCCAGGAGACCACATTGTCCCCATTTCATCCAGGGTCTCTCACTCATGCCAGAGCTTTGCCGTGTGGATGGAGCAAATCCATTTCAAAGGGTGGCACTGGGAGAAACAGCCACTGAGTTATGACTTAACAAATTATTTGTCCTTGTTCCTCTCTTCCAAAAACTCTTTCACAAGGTTTCAGTGACTCAACAAATATTGATTAAACACATACTATTTCCAGACGCTGTGCTCAGCACTAGGGAAACAAACAATAAAACAAACAAGCTGCTTGTCCTTGAGGGGCTCACAGTCTAGCGGAGAGGATGACCTGGATGAATCAGGCCAGTGGGCTGTAGGGGAGGATGCAAAAGGAGCAGGCTGCCTTGCCAAGGATGGCAGAAGAAGACTCAAGGAGAAGGAAGCACCCCGCCTGGATCCCAAAGGTGACAGGGATTTACCCAGTGGACAGAGGTGAGGAAAGAACTCCAGAGAGAGAGAAGCCAGTATGAGAAATGACATAAGTGTGAAAGAACGTAGCACATGCTGGAGCCTGCCCACGCCTCTAAAAGGCTGGAGCACAGGGCGCCTGGGGCAGGAGGCAGGAGAAGTGAAGGGAAACGTAGCTAACGGTGCTGTCTCAAGGAGACTTTTGCAGGAAGCTAAAGAGAATATTGTCAGAATTAAATAAGATAGACAATGTGGAAAAGATTCAAAGAGCTGAAACACTCAGCAAATGTGATGAATTAGAAGGGTCACTAGTTCCTGCACCCTCAATTGTCATTCATCATTGTCCTTTTCTGAAGGTGCTGCTTCTAATCGTGGTCACCACTTGTGGGAGCACCGACTGAGGACAAAGACCACAGAGGCCACTGAAAAGAAAGATGGTGACCACCTGTACCCTTGATGCCTCAATTAGACACACTGGGCACCCATGCCCTAGGGCACCATTAGCAAGTACTGTCTGGTACTCACAGGTATCCAGGTTCTATCAAAGGTGTGTCTAGGATAAATTATTTGAGAAAGAAGGTCTAAGGTTCATGTAATCCTCTCCCTTCTCAAAGAATCCTGAGTGTGGCCTTTGTGACACTCTAGACTGCCAGACATTGTATTTCTGAACCACAGTAACAAAGGCATACGCAGAAGTGCTGTCAGTGCTACAAAGGATGCTGTTATCCACATAGCAGAAAGCTGGACACAAAAAAGCCTAAAGATAGATCCTTCCAGGACAAATTGTTGTTAAAAACAAACAAACAAACAAACAAAAAACTCTGTAACCCATCTGGGTTTTTGCCCTGATTTACAGGAAGCTCCAACACTGTAAAGAGTACAGGCTTTGGGTCAGACAGCGCCAGTTACTACCTACGTAGCTTAGGCAAGGTTTACATCTCTTTGAGGCTCAGTTTATTCATTCATGAAATGGAGATAATAATATAAACTGCCTATTACTATAGTTATAATTACATCAGAATGTAAATGTACAGAATAGCATAGTACCTGTCACAAGCAATCAATATATTTTATCAATAAAAAGCAGTTGGTTTGGTCTATTGATTTGATGTAGTTATTCCGTCATAAAATAGAAATCATACATGTCATTTTAGGCCTCAACACAGAGTAAGTACTCATAAATAAATGTTCATTGTTGGCAATTAAATAATTTCCCCTGCCAACAGTAGGCTTTCTTATTTTGGGATCTCCTCTGAGTCTGTCACACAAATATGAACAACTGCTATGTAGCTTTCAATTTCACAAATCTTTACTGATCACATCCAATGTGCCAAGTACTGTGTGACCTGCGGAGTTGACTTTAATAAAACAGGTCTCATCCCTGCCCAAGGAGCTTGTAGTCTGGAGGGAGAAATGAACATGCAGACACCTCCCTAAAGGCAGGTGGAGTCGGTCCCATAGGCTCCTCTCAGAGCCCCATCTAAGACAGAATCCCAAACCAGACAAACTGAGGGCGGAGAGGTAAGGGTCTCCTTATCTGTGAGTGGAGCAGATGGTTGGCCATAAACTGGGATCTGAGGCCCAACAAGACCCTCTTACTGTCTATGGTTGAAGCACAAATACTCCAATATTCTATTTTCCTTAGGAAAAATGGTGACAGTGCATTGAGGCTTTACACCCACCATTAGTTGCGCATCACAGTCATCATGTGCAAGCTAAGGGGAACCTGGACATCCCAACGCCAGCTTCTTCAGATGAGGGACTCAGGAAGGAAGAGCAATTTGGTGAAGGTCCCACAGCCAATCAGTCACCAAGTTTGCCCTTCAATGTAGGGCTCCTAACTCCTGCAGCTCTTTCTTCCACACCACGGGAAGAGGATCATGGCCCCAGCAGTGTGATAAGCGAAGGCCAAGCTTTGTTTCTCAGAGAATCCCTGTTGCAGTGCACAGCATGCAGCAGGGATTTGGCCTCTGGGACCCAGGAGGGATGGTGCCATGCCTGGAGACAAGGCCGCAGGAGAAGCAGCCCGTAGCTGTGGGCTGCAGAGGTGTGAAGTGGGAAGGGGAGCGCTCTAAGGAAAGTCAGGACATTTTGTTAACTGCATAATCAGGATCTGGTGGGAGCAGGATCCCCCCACAAGACAGCTTCCTCCTGTCAAAGTCTTATGCAGGGGCCACTAATTACCCACTGAAGGCCAGCCACACCATTTAAAGATCCATGCCATGCACAGTTTTAAGCAAAAGTGCCCCAACACAGAACCACCAACAATAGAGCTATTGGATTTTTAAAATTCTATCTCAACTCTACCTGTTGGCACAGCAATGGGGTCAGCAAACTACAGTCCACCATGTTTTTGTAAATAAAGCTTTACTGTGACACAACTCTTGTCTATTCTTGTACATATTGTCCATGACTGCTTTAACACCACAACAGCAGAGTTCAATAGTTCTATTAGCAACCATATAGCCCTGAAAAGTATAAAAATGTTACTATCTGGCCCTTTAAGGAAAAGTTTGCCAACCCCTGGTATAGTAACCAGTGTGATCCTAGAGTAGTGGAATTCTAATAACAAAAGACCTTTGCTCTTGTCTCAATTCTGTGTTTTCCCATGAATTCCAACAAAAGCATCATTTTAAGTTCCTAAAATTCACAACGCTTGGGCTTGACGGGTTCCTTAGGTATTCAGCGGGTGATACTGGGCTGCCTGGCCTGCTTTCCTTTCCTGGAGCTTCTCCACTCTCTTCCCAAACCCCAACCTGTCCAGAAAGCTCTGACTTCCACCTGCAGGCCCCGCCCACTCATCACCACTTTCCTGTAGCCTCCCTGCTTCCCCTCATCTACCCCCGTCTTACTCCACACACACACTCCTGCCAGACAGAAGCAATTGTCCCTTTAGGTGTATCCTGAAAACACACAACATATCACTCTGTTACAGCACCTACCTCATTACACTGTTTGTGCATTGACTTTTGCAATATTTACGTGTATCCTCCATCTATAATTGTCTTTTAAAAAGAGACTGTATCTTACTCATCATCTTCATGCCTAGAAGAAGTCCTGACATATAGAAAATTAGATTGAAGCCCATTTGGAAGGAAAGGCATCTTAGGTATCATCCCATCAATTCTTTCCTTTTACAAGTGAGAACACTGAGGCCCAATGTCACAAGACTGGCCAGCGGCAGAGCCCTCTCGACGGTCTCCCTCCACTAAGTAGAGCCCTCATTCTAGTGCACCACACAGGAATGCAGAGATTCATGTGCATTAAAACAGCAGTCACTTACGAATGGTGGTCATTATTTTCAAGGTAGCAGCCATGGGAATCTTCTCCTAAAGTGATACACCATCCCCTGTACCAGAAACCAAAAGCCAGTCCTGGTCTCCTGACAGCAGTGACGGGAAACAGTATGCTGCAGTCACCAGAGTGCCTATGCCCATGATGGACCAGTGGGCTGCAAAATTAAACTCCTCTTTTTAGAGGCCATTTGTGTGTTAAGGAAGAGAATAAATGCGCTAACCCCATGGCCAGTGAAAAAAACATGCACCCAGACAGAACTTTATTTGACGCTTTCAGGCCAATGGGGGAAAATGAGCTTTGTAATTGAAATTGTAATGGAATAAGTTGGGCCTGGTGGCGGTGAGGACAGGATATTCTTGGAGGTCAGGTCGTGAGAGGTGACATGCGAAAGTCCTCAATAGGTTGGCAACTCAAACGTTTCTGTGAAAGATCAAGAGAAAGCATTCCGGATGCCATGTAGGGGTTTCTGGCGCACAGAAGTGGTCTGGACTCCAGAACGTAGTGTGGGACTGGGCCGCAGTGGAATCGTTTTGTAACTAATTACAAGGCATGACCGTCCTTTGTCATGTCTGATTTGTGCACACTCAGAACCAGGCCCCATCTCTCCTGTCCCTCCTAAATCCACATGAAGGAGGTACACATGCCTTGCTTTGACTCCTCCTGGGTGCAAGGATATGAGCTGGAGTAATGTTTTCTCTCAGTTACACCTTTATTGAAAGCTCTCTCTGTGCCCGTCACTGGGCTGGGGACCTCTTGGTGAATGAGACAGATAGTTTCTGCCATCAGAGCATTCACAGTGCGCAACCTTAACAGGCTCCTGTCAATCCTAGTGGAAGAATATCAGGACCAATTGGAGGCAGAGGTCATTTTGGATGACGCCCCTCAAATTATCCCATACAGGGTCCAGCTGCATAGAGTGGGAAGAGAACTTGCTTTAAAGGCCAAGAGGTATGGAAGTCAGCATCAGCCTCCCAGCTCATAGACTTCAGACAGTTACTGATGTTGTCATATCCTCACAGAGAAATGGGATAATAATAGCAATGTGGGAGCTGGTGGAGAGGATGAAAGAAGCTACCATGTGTCGGTGCTTAGCAGGGAGCGTGGGTGGCACTGTTGTGATGAGAAGAGCAGCATGGGCAAGGGAAGACGTTCAAGCATCCATCACCCTGACATGGCAGTCAGGGAGGCTTTGGGAGGCTGGAACTGAGGAGGCTCTGTCAGCTTCTACCACTAGCACCTTGCAAGGGCCGGACACACAGTAGTTCTCATTCCTTTCTGTTTATTTCAAACAAACTTGTGTTTTAAGGAGAATATAAATTCTCCCCTTTCCCCTCTTTTGAAAGGCAACAGGCCCTCCATTCATCATGCCTTTCTCGCCATCTTCCCATCTCCCACCACAGCCCAACCCCACTTCTCAGCATGGGTAGAAGTAGCTTGAACTCTCCTCTCTTAGCTAAAATAAATGTGTGTGGGAGAGCATAGATTTTAGAATCAGAATATCCTAGGTTTAAAGTCCCAGCTGTAGCACTTACTGTCCCATCCACATAACCTCCCTGCACCACAGTTCTCTCACCTGCCAAATGGAATAATGATGATGCCACATTCTCAGAGGCCCACTGTAGGGACTGAACGCCCTGGTGTGTGTGAAATGCTTTGCACCGTGTTTGGCTCATAGCAACACTCAATAAATGTTGCCTGTGGACGCTGCAGCCTATAGTTGCTGTTGTCCGCTTTCTTTTTCATTGTGAAATGGATAGTTCCACCTTCACAGGGTGGTTGTGAGAAGCAGTAAAAGGCAAGGCCCCTCCTACAGTGCTTGGTACATAGTAGGCACTCAGTAAATGTTAGGTGCTCTCCTTCAAACCAGTACTGTATCATCCCCTGTATTTACTTTTACACTCGGTGGGAAGCACCGGGATCAGTAGGCGCCTACAGATGACAGCGTTGGCACCAGACAGACTTGCATCTGAGAGGAGGACATGGAGAGGGGAATGGGATTTAACGGATTCAGCAGGAACCCCTGCTGCCTCGCAGCTTTCCTCCTGTCACTGCCTGTGTAGTGACCTGCGGTGGTTTCTCAGACCCTGCAGGAGAGGCACCTCCCTCTGTTCTGCGCACTCACCTCGCAGCATGAAAATGGAGCTGACGCAGTGTAACGTTTTAACCAATAGCGTGGGCTTATCTACTCTTTACTGTTTGTGACTTGTTTGTGTGGGGAAGAATGCGTAATTGACCAGGCCTTGCACATAAACGCCTCGCCTCTCACCTTCATTCATACATATCTGCTTTAGCCTTCACTTGCTGGACTTTTCTTCATCCAAATAATTAATATAACAGTCACCATAATATCCTTCATTTTTGAGTGCTTACTATGTACCAAGCAGTCTATACCCACGACATCGTTTAACTCTCACAAGAAGCCAATAATAAATATAACAACACGTCTTGGGAAAGATAGAAACTGAGATAAGAGAGGTTGAGTAACTTCACACAGCTACCAAGAAAGTGGAAGAGCCAAAACGTGAACCTAATCAGCCTGACTCCAGGCATCTTACCTACCAGGCTCTCTACCTTCTTAATGGAGACACTGAGGCTTTGCCCTCAAACCCAGGGCTGCCCACGCCAAGCCCACCCTCTTTGCACACAGCTCTTGCTCTGCCTTGAGAATCCGTGCCTGGAAAGTTCAGCCAGGGTGGAAGCATCCGGCTACATCCCCCCGTGGGCACATGGACACATTGTACTTCTTCGGGTGCCCGGTCCATGAGGCTAGTGGCTCCCCAGGGCTCAGGGTGGGTATTGCTTTCAGCTTATGTCCAGGTACAGAAAGTACGTTCCAAGGATTCCACTCAGCCCTTCCTGCCATCATAGCCCTCGCTCCATGGGCCTAGGGCCAATGTGGAAATTCTGGTCATTGCTGCAAATGTCCATTTAAATAAAACATCCAGGAACTGAAGAAATAACCACAGGGTGGGTCCATGAGCCTTCCTACTGGACCACAGTTTTTTGGGGTTCCCAGGAATTAGCATCCGTAAGGAGCCAGCACGAAGTAATCCCCAAGAGGTCTGGGCACCTCCACACATCTCTGCACCGTCACCCTAGTGGACGGACACAGGGCACTTTGGGACAGCTTAGGGGAAAATATAGGATGTACCTGTGGCTCTGCTGGGAGGACCCTCCCCTTCCTCTGGAGGACCCAACCTCCCCTTCAATCAAGGGCCTGTGAACCAACATAGGTCTGAAAAGTGGGGGAAAAGCAGTAACTCTGCATTTTGGTGACTCAAGTCAGGTTTCTGGACAACAGAACTAGAGATTTCCTGCTATGTAGGTCAAGCAATATTTCAGTAAGCTGCCTGTCTATTGCTTTCCTAGGGACAACATCACTGCTAAAGATAACTGCAGGCCAAAACATTCGGGTTCCCAGCTTGTCCCTGCTGCCCGTTATGATAAATGTGTTCAACTGGGCTCTGCAGTTCAGCCTCGCCACACGTCTCATGCCACCCTGGGATCCCATCCCCCCCACACTGAAATCAGGGAATTTTTCCAAGTGGCATGTTTCTCTGTCATCCCAGTCTCCAGGGGCAGCCACTACGGAGATTTCTAAGGCAACTGATGCATTTCCCAAGGTCTTCATGCAGGGATTGTCCACTGGGCCCCTTCGGGAGCTGTAGGGGAAGATGGGAGGTGTTGCCAAGAGCTCATAATAAGCCCACTTCAACATCCCAGCCTCTCTAAGCCTTTGGATTGTTTCCCTGCCTCCTCCCAGGACAGTGCAGGCATCCCAATCTCATTTAAATATGCAGCACTCTGTACAGGTTTTGGCTTTATTTAATGAATCAAGCAAACTATAAGATCCACTTCCATGTGTGCAAGCTAACACATCAAACCTAAAATCTCTCATAAGTGTATTCATATCAATAAATTCCTCCCAATCTATCATTAAATGTCATCCTCCTCTGTCTAAGATCTTTAGAAGCCATGTCTATATATTCCTAGGTTTCTACTGGTATAAATTAGCCAAGTTGTGCAATTACTTTGGAAGACAAGCCATGTCCTGCTTGGTCAAACTTCGTGGCTGTTCCCCTTACGCTGAACCCTGACTTCAGTTACAGGTATATGTATTAGTTTTCTATTGCTACCATAACACATTAGCACACACTTGGTAGCTTAAACCCACACATATTTATTACCTTAAAGTTCAGCGAGTCAGGAATTCAACACGGTTCTCCCTGAGCTAAAACCAAGGTGTCAGTAGGGTTGCTTTCCTTTCTGGGGGCTGTAGGGGAGAAACTCTCCTTGCCATTTACAGCTTCTGGAAGTTGCCTGCAATCCTTGACTGGGGCCACTCCCTCCATCCTCAAAGCCAGCAGTGTGCACCTCTCTGATCACTCTTCCATAGTCACGTCTCTCTCTGACCCTCTTCTACCATTTATTTCCCCACTTTTAAGGACCCTGGTGATTACATTCAGCCCATTCAGAAGATCCAAGATCATTGCTCCATCTCAAGGTCCTTATCATAATCGCATTTGCAAAGTTCTTCTCGCCACGCCGAGTAACATATTCATAGATTACTGAGTTTAAGATGTAGATATCTTCAGGGGCATTAGTCTGCCTACTACAGCGTAGACTACCTCTGAGGCAATAAGTGGACATTGTTGTACTACTTGAAGGGAATGAAGCTTCCCCCTCGGATGGTAACTGGCTCAGAAGACATTCTTCCAGGTCTTCATGCAAAGGAAAGCTAATCTTAGGCCAGCAAGGGAGGTACGGGGACTCAGAGGTTTAAAATTCTCAGCTTTGTCTGAGTCCAGTCTTCCAGCAAGATTGATCTTGCAAAAATGAGAAATTCAATATTATTTTAAGGCTGTCATAACAGCTCTCCAGTTTTCTGGCCCTAATATGAACAGGGAGTTTAGAGTCCTGAACTTGTTTTCTTTCTATGCGTGCACCAGTGCACTTAGAAGTAGCCTCCCCCAACCAGTCCTTGCAAAGTAGTCAAGGGCAGCAGCCATGTGACCCCCAACACATAGGGCACTGGCTTCACAGGCATTTCATCAGATCAGCACAAATGATAATTCAAGGCAGTTTTCTTGCCACTGCATGTCAGGAGGTGCTAGTATCCCACTGCAATGGGCCAAGAGCTCAGCACTGCATTTAAGGGTAAGGTTACCACCAAACCTATTCCAAAATCTCCTATATGAAAATCCATTTCATGGGACCACTCTGGGGTTTTTTTTTGTTTGTTTTTTGTTTTTTGGGTTTTTTTTTGACAGAATTTCACCTTGTTGCCCAGGCTGGAGTGCACTGGCACAATCTTGGCTCATGCAACCTTCACCTCCCAGGTTCAAGCAATTCTCCCCCCTCAGCCTCCAAAGGGACTGGTATTACAGGCATGTGCCACCATGCCTGGCTAACTTTGTATTTTTAGTAGAGACGGGGTTTCTCCATGTTGGTCAGGCTGGTCTCGAACTCCTGACCTCAGGTGATCCACCCGCCTTGGCCTCCCAAAGTGCTGGGATTACAGGTGTGAGCCACTGTGCCCAGCCAGGACCCCTCTTGATAACACATCCTTTATCAGTCAGGTTCAAGTCAGAAAAACAGAAGTCACACCATGGATTTCAACAGAGAGAATTTAATATAGTGTAAATAATTGCTTATAAGAGCATTGAGAACTGAAGGTGTGAAAAGGGATGCTGGGGTCCCCAAGACTCCCCCACCCCAAGTTTGATGATTCACCAGGAGAACTCACAGGATGCAAAGCACAATCAGCAAAGGGAAAAGGTGCAGAGGGCAAAGGTCGGGGGAACCAGGCACAAGCTTCCAGAGTCCTCTTCCAGTGAAGTCACACAGGACACAGTACCTCTAACACCAAGTTGTGACAACAGTGAGCAACGTCTTTTACAGGAGAAGCTTGTTAGAGACTCAGCACCCAGGGTAGCTACTGGGGACTAGTCACTCTCTGTCTAGCACATACCAAAATTCCAGATTCCAGGAGGAAGGCAGGTGTTCAGCATAAACCATATGGTTTGTACAAACAGCTTAGGCACTCTTCTCAGTTTTAGGAACGATGGAGACTCTCCCGAAATCCAAGTTCCCACATGCCAGCCAAGAGCCAACGTTGCAAACAGGTCTTTCTAAGAATAGCAGTGGGACCTGCTGTATTAACTCTTTTCTGCACAAAAAGGAATGTGGAGATAGCATAGAACCCGTCACGGCAGAAAGCAGCAATCATCCCTAGAGCAGGAGAGAGAAAAGACAAAGGTTGGAGTATCAGAACCTAGAAGTATGCAGGACAAGCCTCCACCAGGCGGAGACTCATCCCTGTTAGAGCAGGGAGCTGTCCAGCTTCCGCCGGGACCATAGAGGGAGCCGGTGAGGCTGTTTCCGGGCATGCAGCGACAAAGGTGGAAGCTGGAAGCACCTCACTGACCAGTGAAGGAGCATCACTGGGGTGGTGCTCACAGGAACAAAAGGCAAAGAGGAAAGAGCAAGGCCTGTCCTCTCCTGCCCTCCCGTCTCCCCATATTACCCCTTAGTGTGGAGCCTAACTGGAAGCAGCTGGCAATGCAGAAATACAGTTTGTAGAAATCCTGCCATAGGACCACAGTGCCAAGAGGGTTTGGCTTTGAAAGATGGCAGCTTACGGATTGGCACACTCATTATATGCCAGGTCTTCTGCCAAGAGCTTTCATATTTCATCTCAGTTAATTGAGTCTTTACAACAAACCAGAGGCAGGTCTTCCTATCCCCATTTTGAATGAAGAAAATAGAGGCTCAGAGGGGTTAAGTAACTTCTCCAATGTCGCCCAGCTGGTAAGTAGCAGGGCTGAGTCCTGAAGCCCTCATTTTCTCTACTGTATCACCTGGATTCCAAACTCTGACTGCACTGGCAAGTCATCTGGGAGAACATTTGCCAGAAAAGACACATCAGAGCAGGAAAGGAAGAAAAGTCACCCTAAAGGAATGAGATAGTTGCTAACCTCAAAGTGTAAGCCACACACCTGGACCCTGTGTGTGTCAGCAGACACCATCCCCATCCATAGCCATCATGTGTCTGCCTCCGCTGCCCTGACCAGCCTGCTGCAGACCCCGCCTACACCAGGCTATTCTGCTGCGGCTGCCACCAAGAATCCCAAGTCCTTCAAACAGAAGCAAGCTGCTGCCCAGGGCTGGGTTCATGGATGTGCCTCTCCTGGGTGATGGCAAGGGATGCAAACCAAATAGAAGAAAATTCCAAACCACTATGTCCTGGGAAGATTCCTCAGAGTCTTCGTAAAATGTTCAGGAAGCATTTTCAATGTTCTTCCATCACAGAAGATAGGCCGAGTATTCCTACGAGAAGAGGAGAGTGGGCCTCAAAGTCCTCTGGCCCGTGCGGGAGCAGAATATGCCCTGTCCTTAAGGAGGATGCCCACTGAGTTGCCTGTAAAGCTGTGACCACTATGCACAAGCACACGAAAGGCCAGCGATACTGCAGAGACAGAGTGTCTGCAAAACAGCCGCCCCGGGTAACAGACGCTGAAAGCATCAGCAGAGATCTGTTATTCTTACAAGCAGCAACAGGGCTCCCAACAGGCCTAGAACAACAAAATTAATGGATTGGAAAGCAAGAATCTAATGTACGAGCTCTCAAAATTCCCCAGACTAGCTGACTTACTGTGCACATCCAGTAAGTCACAGCTCTTGGGTTTGAGGTGGCTGGGACTCCACCCGGGCTGGAGGAGGAAGCAAGAACAGCCGGGGGGAGGTGGGGACAGGGGAGGGGGCGACACAGACAGCAGATGAACCAGCACTAGCTCTTCCAATGAAGCAAAACACCGTTTCCACGCAAAGCTTCTTTGAACTTCAGCAAAACAAATAGTATTTACACAAACAGCCTCCAAAAAATAAATTCCATAACGAGAGAGCAAAGAAGTCTACTCAGTTCACCCGCTTGATGGTTAAATCATTTTTTATTGAATTCAAGTTTCATGGCCCATTAAAGGTCTGGAAGGAGAATTCTCAGGGAAGCTTTTGGACTAATGAGTGTTTTGCAAATTGTTTTTCTAATGGATTCGTTGTTCTTTTTTTTTTTTTTTCTGAGCATTCTAAGAACCTTTGGCTTACATGATTTGGCCCTGCATTGGAAAAACAACAGCAACTATTTTAATTGAGCTTATTTTATTTCCATTATTAAGAGATGTTGGTGTTTTGTATCTTCCTAATACGTTTTTGACACTGATATGAATCTGCTGTCATCAATCAAAATACCACAACCTCCTCCGCTTGTCTTTCTGCCTTCGTCAGATACCCTCTGACGAGTGTTCTCTCACCTCCTCTGCAAAGATGTGGGCCTGCCCTCATGGACCCAGTCACCCAAAGAAAACAGAACCTGCGGATAGTCCTATGCCACGCACTAACTGCCTTCAGCTTCCTCCATCTGCTGTTGCTCCTAGTGCCAGGGCAGAGGAGGACAAAGAGGAACAGCACAGCATCCCCCAGAAGTCCTCTCCTCTTCCCTGCCAGGCAAGGCTGATGCCCCCACTCCAGACCATCCCCACTTCGGGGGAGGGGGTGAGTCTGGCAAGCAAGGATCTTCCCTGGAACTTTTCCCCTAGAGCTACCAGGAGGGTCTTTGTTCTTCTGTTTGGTCAGGAAGCTGGTAAGGTGTGTCTGGCAGATACTGTGCTTCCCTGGTGATGGGAGTCTGCACAGCAAGGGAGAGAGACACATGTAAATTTTACTGCAAGACTTTTCAGTCTTAGGAGTCAATAAATTGTCTGAATTGCTCATTGGCCTGCGGTGGGTTTGTCACTTCCAATGAAGGAGCCCATGGTGTCTGCAGCTGGAAATCAATCCATCAGCAACTATTTACTGAGTGCTTTCCAGGGGCCGAGCCCTGCTCTAGGTTCTGGGAATACAGCCAGGGTCAAAACAGACACACTGGACTCTACTCCAGCTACGTCCTCAGGTGCAGAGACAGACAAATTAACAAATAAATATACACAATGGCAAGTGACAGAGTGCCTCGGGAAAAACAAAATGGCATATGGGATAGAGAGCAGGGGCAGGGGAGCCACAAGACTTCCTTGCTTCAAAATTATCCCTCAGTGTTGTAGAAAGATGTGGACTTCCAGAGAAAATGCAGCATGGGGTTGGTTGAAAATGCAATGTAGGGTAGGAAAAAGAAATGGTTGGGGTGGGTGGGAGCCAGTACAAGGCATGACAGCCACATTAAATCAGTAATTTGGATTTTTGTCTTCCAGGCAAGGGTGGCCGTTGGATTGGCACGACGAGCAGTGTGGGTTAGGAAGATCACGGTGCCCCTGCGGGGAAGAGTGGTAGACCAATCGGGGAAGGGAGCAACCCAAGGGGCAGCCCTGTCATCGTCATTCACGTTAGAGCAGCGTGCATGCTGCATGCCAGGGGAGATTTGGACTCCTGGGCTGATTTGGACACCCAGTGAGGTTTCATCAAAAGGACTTGGTGGGCGACTGAATGTGGAGTGGGGAGAGAGAGCAGGCAGGGAGGTAACTTGGGTTTCCTGTTGCACAACAGGTTGATGAGAGGGGGATTTTCCCATGGAAATCACAGTATGAAAAGAGGTTTCTGGGGGGCATAACAGATTCAGATTTGATATTATTTAATTAAAAATTAAGGGAATGTCCCAAAGCAGACACTCAGTATGCAGTTATATATACCCAATGCTTGGCTCATGAGTGAAAGAAGGATCCTCAGAGCTCTGTGATCCTAATAATACCACCCAGTGACCAAATCTCCGATAAAAGGCATGAAGAGGACTCCACCTGGCTCTCTGCAAAGCCACTCCCCTTCTTTCCATCTAACACTCACAGCACTGCCACCACCATCTGACTTCCACCCACCAGTGCCCACCCCATCACACCCGCCCTGTGTAACCTGAGTGCCCCAATCCCACTACATTGCTGGACTTCTCCCCCAGACTCATCCCCTGCAGCTCTTTATATCCCTAAGCCAAGTCCACCTCCCACCTCCACACCTCCCATCACATTCTCAAACCTCCAGCCAGGAATCAGCAAAATCCTGCATATTCTCCAACTATTTCTGAATGTTTCTTTCTCTTTTTGGACCTAGTCTCCCATGGTGGTGGGACTTACAGTTCGTTGATCGATTATCTGGTCACTGTCTCATCTCAGCCACCTCCTGTCCTCTCACCCTCACTTCCACATGTTTCTCACCATCGCTCCCATGTGTACACCGTATCCTCACAGTCCTTGCCCTGGTTTCCCTTCATTGTTTTTGCCTGGAAAAACCAGACTCTAGTTCAGTTCTTTGGTCTACATCGCCTACCAGGTCTCAAATCCTGGTAGTTGGGGACTGTGGCTGGACAGAAACACAGCTACCGGTCTCACTTTAACTGTTGCTCCTACCTAAAGAGGCTACTACATGCGCCATCCTTTCACTCTCCCACTCCTTCTCACATTTCTCCTCCTCTACTGCCTCTCATCCCACTGGAAGGTAGAAGCCATTGAGAAACTGTCACAAGCTCCCCTGCTGCCTCCTTCTGCATCCTGCACCCTTCCTGCCTCCTGCTCCAGAGGCTCTGGGCCCCTGCCATGACTGGTCTCTGGTCCTCTGAGGTTGCACCCACTCACAGCCCCTCACACCTACCCAACGGCATTGTTCTCTCCCATCACTCCATCTTCATCAGTTGCTCTTCTCCCTAGTGGGTCACATCTATTTCTATTGGTGTACAAACATGATGCTGTTTCCCCATCTTAAGAAAACAAATGAACAAAAAATCCTTTTGGCTCCATATCTGCCTGTAGCTACTTTGAATTATTCTTCTCCCTTTTTCAGCAAAACTCACAGAGAGCTATTGGAACTCTTCCCCATTTCCGCCCTTGCTTCTCTGTTGGGCACACTCCAGGTCGGCTTCTGCCCAGTGCTCCATCAAAACTGCTCTTGTCAAGGGAACTGGCAACCTCCAGGCTGCTGAACCCAGTGATCAATTGGAGGCCCTTATCTGAACCTGACCTTCAGCCTTATTCGAAGCCATTTCTCCCTCCTCCTTAAAATGCTTTCTTTGCCTGCTTCCAGGAGAGTGCTCGCTCTTGGTTCTCCTCCACCCTTCCTGTCTGTCCTCCCCAGCCCCCAGAGCTGTCCTCAGACTTCTCTTTTCTATCTATACCCACTCCCAAAGTGGTCACCTTAAACACCATTTATAATGCTATTACCTCTCAAATGCAGATAACACCAGCCTGACCTCTCCATTGAACTACAAATTTGTATACCTCACTGGCCACTGGACATCTCCATCTGAGTGTCTAACAGGTATTCAATCAAAAACTCAACATTCACTACCTCCCTCACTGGTTTCCCCTGCAGATTTCCCCATCTTAGGAAACAACATTTCCATCATACCGGTTGCTGCTGCCAAAAACACCACAGTCTTCCCATACCACTCACTTTCTCTAATATCCCATAGCTAATCTACTAGCAATTTCTGTTGGACCTACCTTCAAAATCATCCAGAAGTCACTCACCATCTCCCCACCTGCTATCCTAGCCCAAGCACATATTATCTCTGGTGTGTTGATGCAGGAACCTGCTAACTCAGCTTCTCACTTCTCTTTTGTACCCCGAGGTCTACTTACCACAACCACCAGAATGATGATGCCACTCAGTTCTTCCCATAGCCATCCCGACAAGAGCCAATTCTTGACAGTGGCCCACGGGGCTGTGCACTAACTCTGATCATCTTTCCTGTAATGCTCCTGGTCACACCCTCTAGTTCAACCAGATTGATCTTGTTCTTCCACAAACAACCCAAACACAATCCTGTCTTCTGACCATTTCATTTTCTGTTCCTCCAGCTCAGGAAGCTCCTCCCCAGATACCTGCATATATATATGCAGAGATGCAGCACCTACTCAGATCCCCACTGCCACCCCAGCCTGCCCCTTGAAGAAAGTGGATCTGTAAGTGAGAGAGCTCAGGCCTGCTCTTGCCCTCAGCCTCTCTCACTAGAACAGCAGAAACTCCCAGAGGACCTGCTTCCTCCTACCTTTCAGCACATAGCTTGTTCTGCTTTCAGGTTAAGTTGTTCCTGCTATAAAAATGATGAACTAATTAGGTGTAGGCAGTACAAAACAGAAGGGGCCGTGAGCATGGACAGCTGAAAGTGGTTTCTCAAATTATTTCCATTAATGTTGAGAATAAATTCCCGGGATGCTAAGTCGTTGGTGCGCGGGAGTCGTCTTAGAAATTAGAAGCTATATTAACCACTTCTGCACATTCTTCTGCCACCACAGAGCCACGCCACCCATGAGAGGGCCCTTCATCCCGAGGCTCACCCTGGGAAGCCCAGGGCACCAGCGGCAAGCATTTAATTACAGACACTTTCAAAGCTGGAGCTGCCATGCCTCTCAAGTCTCCATCAAAGCAATGAGGACAGAGCAGGGCCCGGTGAGCTAATGAAGAACCTGCCACCTGCCTCTCTGGAATCCCCTCAGGTGGGCATTATGCTTTTTGTGTAAAGGAGAGCAGCTCAGCCCAGAACTGGTCCCTCTCGGATCAACTTCATTTCAACACACAGCCACTCATACGGTAGGCAAGATTAGGAAATAATGGTGATTGTCTATTAATTGGCCTTTGTGGTAAGTTAGCAGTGGCGAGCTGCTGGTGAGCCTGCTAGAAGAAAATTATACTTATTTTTACTGAAGGGTAAAATAGCCCTTTTCATCCTTTTTCAGGAGAAAAGGAAATGAGAACTATTTCAAATTAGTCCGTGGAAATAAAGGAAGTAAAGGGTGGCGGAGGGAGGGTAAATGTTTTGCATCTGGTTTCAATGCATTCCTATATTAGACCTCTTCTAATTATGAATTATTATTTCAGTTATTATTGGAAAAATGGTTGTCAATTGCTAAATTACCATGTTTCACTCACTCCACTAAGAAGAAATTATTTGAGCCAGCAATGCTCCAGCTAATTTTGCCTTTGAATTTCCTGCAGTATTGCTAAGCAGAAAGGTCCACCACTAGGCTGAAATAAAATTTGGTCTCCCTTCCTAGAAAACAACATATTCCTCCCAGGACCCTGCAGTGGTGGATATGAAGTCATCAGTGAACTGTTAGCAAAGACAGAGTCTTACTGACAGTGAAGAGATGACTTCACTGCAGATGTCAAGCAGAGCCCTGACCTCCTTGGTTTTAAGGCAGTAAGTCCTTCCTCTGCCTTCTAAGGCAAGGCCACTTAGACAAAACACATGGGCACTGGATACCTTCCCCAGCCCCCAAAGCCCCACCTTGTCTCCTCCCAAGTTTCCATTGGATTTTTTTTTTTTTTTTTTTTGGCAGAATCTCACTCTGTTGCCCAGGCTGGAGTGCAGTGGCGCTATCTGGGCTCACTGCAAGCTCCGCCTCCTGGGTTCACGCCATTCTCCTGCCTCAGCCTCCCGAGTACCTGGGACTACAGGCGCCCGCCACCATGCCTGCCTAATTTTTTGTATTTTTAGTAGAGACAGGGTTTCACCATGTTAGTCAAGATGGTCTCGATCTCCTGACCTCGTGATCCG
This sequence comes from Papio anubis, assembly GCF_008728515.1. NCBI lineage: Eukaryota > Metazoa > Chordata > Mammalia > Primates > Cercopithecidae > Papio > Papio anubis. Next base: position 8,224,228 of record NC_044985.1, read on the forward strand.
CCCGCCTCCACCTGCCAAAGTGCTGGGATTACAGGCGTGAGCCACCGCACCTGGCCTTCATTGTATTCCATTTGTGAGACCTGAGAGAAAATGTCCTGCAGCTCTGACCAGGATCTGAGTGAGAAGGAAAGCAGGCATTTACTTCTTGGGAAGTCTGTGCTCCTAGAAGAGTGAAATGTTCTCTGGTCCAAAAGGAAGGAGAGAGTTTAAAGAGCAATGAAGGGGAAAAAGCACTCCCCCAGGGTCAGGCAAACCTGGGTTCAATCCTGCCTCCCCGCCTTTACACAGTGTGAGACCTACCGCAAGGTACTCAACCTCTGAAAGCCTCAGTCTCCTCCCAGATCATATGAGGTATAAGGACCTACTGCACATATTTGTTCTGAAGCTTCAGGCCACTATATATGTAGGGCCTTTTGGTAGATGAAGCAATGGAAGTCCAGAGAGGGAAATAAATGGCCAGTGCACACACAGCAAGTGACTGGTCTAGCTGGAATCAGAGACGCCCTCAAGGCTGAGTCTTTCCATCGTACCCCTTCTTCTGGCAACTCAGATTTCAAAGTTCAGCCACAGTAACTCATGGAAAAAAAGGATGTAGATTACTTCATTAATCATTTCTTACATTGATTACACACTGAAATAATATGTTGGATACATTTGTTTAAATAAAGTAGCATTACTAAATTTAATGTCACCTCTCTTTTTCCTTTTTTTTTAACATGACTACTAGAAAACTTTAATTTTCTGACGTAGGTGGCATTATATTTCTAGTGCATGGTGCAGAACTAACTCATAATCAAATCTCTTCAGTTGTCCCGACAACGTCTTTCTGCAGTTACATAGTTCAAACAGGCATGAGTAGTTTTTTCTACTCATCTCTGGCTAATAACCATTGTTCTGGGCCTTTCGTTCAAGAAAAAATGCCCCTATCGTGACAGAAAGGAGACAGTGCTGTACATGATGCTGTCTGGCCATAGCTGATGCCCTCTTAGCCCCCACATTCTGGGTCCCTCACAGGGAAATTGTGAATTCAGAGAAGCCCCCAAAGGTAGGTACCTGTTTCTTTGTATAATCAACGTCACCACCCTCTACTAATAACATCATCAGAACCACCTTATTACAGATACTTCATCCAACAATATTTATCTATATAAGCTGGGCACTATTCTGGGCCCTAGGTATTCAAAAATGAATGAGATTGTTGAGGTTCCTGCCCCATGGAGTTTACATTCTGGTAAAGAGTGGATCCAGCTAAGGGGTATTTAGTTGCAGGAAACAGAAAACCCCGACTCCGGTAGTCTGAAACAGGAAGCAAGTGTGTGTCTTCACATACCAGGAAGTCCAGAAAGACAGTGACTCCAGCTACGGCTTCCGGGAGCCCGGCTCTGCTTCGCTGAACTTTTCTTGGTCCTGCCCCTATTCCATACAAAAGCCTCATTCTCAGGCTGCTTAGCAGGATGCTCACTTTGCTACACACACCACCTCCACTCCCTCATCCCCAGCTCTGTCTAACCTTCTGAGATCTGACTCAGAGCCCTACTCCTTGGTCACAGCTCTCCAGGACCAAATTCTAACGGCTTTCCTTGACTTACACTCCATAAAACCTCTTTCCTGGCTCCATAGCAGCCAAGAGCAAGGTTAGGGTTAGGGTTAGAATCAGGGTTAGGGTTAGAGTCAGAGGTAAGGTTACTAAGGAACCCTGCCTCTCTTCTCCCTTCTGTTCTGCTCCCTCTCCTCTCTGCCTCTTCTTCCTCCTCTATCTTTACATAGTTTGCCTGAAGAGCTCATTCTTTCCTCCATCATCTTCTAGGATGACAACCCCCCGGGGCTGGGCCATCAGCCATCGCTGTGACTCCTGGCTGCAGATCCACTTTCTCAGCTGCCTGCTGGGCATCTTCCCTGCTATAGGCCCATCATCCTCATCCACTTTGCCATACAGACACTGTCTTAAAGTCCTTTTGTGAACTCTAGAGAGGATAGCATTCAAGTATTTATAGGTAACAGGAATATTGACAAGAGGGTAAAATTTCATCCACACATTGGCTCAGCAACTGCTGACCATCTCAGTGCTGAGTGCCAGGTATTATTAAAATGTATTTCACTAAGTAAGATAAAGTAAATGAGCCAGAAGGATTCAAGGCTCTATTCTCATAATGTGTAGAGTACATACGCCAATATGTCAATATGTACAAGTCCCACCGCTTCTATGGCAGCCAGGGAAGAGCACTCCTAGCTTCTGGCCAAAGCACCTGGACAAAGGCTTCGGAAGACAGAGCTCAGGTGTGGGATGAGAACACTGCCTGTCCAAAGTCGCAACACCTAGGCTTCCCTCTTTACAGAATCAGGCAGAGCTAACAGCTAACCCCAATTAGCTGTTAAGGACCCAGCTAACAGACAAGCCGTGGTCCCCCATATGACATTCTTCATGCTGTGGGGAACTCAGGGCCCAAGAAGACCCTGCTGAGTGCCCAGGGGCAGTGGTAAGGGCACTAAGTGACGCGTGCCTTGCCCCCTTCTTTGGCTGCTTTGCTGGAGTCAGCAGGCTGCTGCGTTCTTCAGTATCCCGTGCCAAGGGCTTCATACGACTGCGTCGTGAGCTAAGGAGGACTGAAACAACCTGTCCTGTCACCTCACCCCTTGATAGCGACAAATGACTAAGAGAGCTTTCGAGAATTCTTGGCTAAAACTGAGTTCCATATCTTTCCCTTAAACCATCTCCCTTCTCTTAACTTTTCCATTCTTCCAATGTAGCACCACTTCTCCCCCAGGTTCAAAATCTGCCGTTCCTGCCGGCAGCACAGGCTGCTTTGAGGTTGCTCACCTCCACCCACTACCTCCTCTCCCATCACTTTTTGTGTGATTACGGCAAGAGCTGCCTACTTGGAACCCCACTTTCAATCGCAACACCCTTCTTACTTCAAAGTCTTATGCTTCCCCTGCCTAATGAAATCAGAGCTTCTCACACATCAGAGATGACTTTTAGAACCTCATTCCCAAGAAGACCCCTGTGTTCAGGGGCTCTGTGTCCAGACTGACCAACAAGCCCAATGAGGAAGGAGGGTCTGGGCAGAGAGGGGTTGAATGTAATAACAAAGCTACAGCAAATGGACACCAACTGCATGCCAAGCCTCCTTACACACATTTTCTTTCTTTTCTTTTCTTTTCTTTTCTTTTTAAAGTAGAGTGTTGCTTGTTGCCCAGGCTGGAGTGCAGTGGCACAATCTCAGCTCACTGCAACCTCCACCTCCCCGGTTCAAGCAATTCTCTCTGCCTCAGCCTCCTGAGTAGCTGGGATTAGAGGCACCCACTACCACGCCTGGCTGATTTTTGTATTTTTTTTTAGTAGAGACGAGGTTTTGCCATGTTGGCCAAGTGTGTCTTGAGCTCCTGACCTCAGGTGATCCGCCTGCCTCGGCCTCCCAAAGTGCTGGGATTACAGGCGTGAGCCACTGCGCCCGGTCTTACACATTTTCTTATTAATTCTGGCATCGAAGCTAAAAATAGGCATTCTGACTGCATTTTATAAAAGGGAAAACTGAGGGTTAGAGAGGAGAAATGATTTTTGCAGAGTCACACAGCTGGCACGTGGCTGAGCCTCATTCTGCCCCTGCTGTCTGAGTCCATGCCCGGGCCTTGCTGCTCTTGTCCCCTCCTTCTGTCCCCGAGGACAACACGCAGAGGAAGGGGTGTGGCTCTGCTCACCACTGTCTGCTCTGTGCCTAGAACAGGGCCCGCCACATTGTGGGTGCCCCTTAACATGGGTGGCGTGAAGAAATGTTAGAAAACAAGCAACATTCCCAGGACAGTGGCTATTTGTAGCAAAGTGAACAGAAATGCAGATTGGGCCAGATTGCAAAGGGCTTTACATGTCTCAGTGAAAAAAAAATTAATAATAAACTGATTTCTATAGACAAAGGGAAGTCACTGCAGCTTTTAAATTGATGAACCCTCTTTTCAACAGCTGCACCCTGAATCTGCTATCAAGAATTTTACAAGAAAAACTAACATGAAAGGGAGTCCCTCCTAGCAGCTTCCTTGCTTATTAAAATTCTCTGTGAATGCTCTGTCTCAAACAAGACATGAAATTACCGATTTTTGCTCTATCTTCTCTGATTTGCACAGAGCTGCCCTTTTGGAGATCCACAAATGTGCAATTGTCATGCTGCCATTAAGTCTTCCAAAATATTGATTTCAAATGTGAATTCCCATCCTCACCAATTATCTTCAAAAGGAGAAGTACGTCAGGGAAACAATATTGTATTTCCCCACCCTTTGCTCTGCGTCCAGAGCATTTGTAAACGTGATATGAAGTTTAGAAAACAGTTGGTGTTTCAACCCAAACTTTAGAGCTGGGGGAACTGAGACCTAATATAAAGATATGGTGTCCAAGGAACAGGACCCGCAGGGCTGTGCTCCCTTCATTCCATGGAAGGGACATTTGCAATCATGTTCAGTAGAATCTGTTGCTGTTCTGTCTCCCTCCTCCGGAATCCGGCCAAGTCAGTCCCAGAATTTTTGCTGAAGCTACTGGAAAAGAAGTGCCCCCTCCTCATTAGCATAATCGGGAGCTGACAGCAGCTGTCCACCACCCCAGGGGAGTCAGCCTGAGACTAAAACCTCCCGTGGAGGAAACGGAGACCATCAACACAAGAGACAGCTTCCCGATGACATACCTACCCTGTGCCTGAAGCCAGATTCACTTCCTGAATTTCCCAGCTTTCTAAGTCCGTACTGGCCCCAAGAACAACCACAACAATCGCGTCCACTTTTTTTAGCTGGTTTGATCAGATTTCAGTGACTTGTAATTAAAGAGTCCTCTTTACAGACACAAAGAAATATTCCGAATGGTGCCTTCTAAGTGCAGAAAAGGGGGTATGTGTGAGAAATGGATTTAGCACAGAGAAAAGACTAAATAACATGTGGGATGAGAAGTGCGGACAAGGGGAAGAAGCAGAGCTCTGCAAAATCATGACTCGAGATGTTAAAGGCACGGAGGCAAACCAGGTAGGGGGCCTGCCAACATGAGGAACGTGAAGCTCGCGCTCCCAGGGGCCCACAGCAGGAGGAAGCCACACCACCACCACCATGTGGGACCGGGGCTGTGTGACCAGAGTGTGGCTTCTTCAAGGGGCCAAGTGAGCACCGAAGGGTTTGAATCCCAGGGAGTCACAATCCACCTGGAGTTTCCAGATATCATTACGTGGTCAATGGATGGGGGCAGCAGGACCAGAGCCAGGGTGCGGCTTCTTCAAGAAGCAAAGGGAATCTGCTTGCTGTTTCCAGATACCGCTCGGCTATCACTGCCTGTGGACACTGCTGGGGGAAACGTCATGCACAGGCTCTTGCCTTGTATGCATAGCTCCAGCTCACCATTAGGTCAGGGGGCCTTGTGAATCAGGGCTATGTCTTATACACCATCGAATCTCCCCCAGTGGCTGGTATGGAGCTGGTGCAACAATGACTTTTCTGTAAGTGGTAACATCATATATTTATGTGGTGTCACATGGTTCACAGAACACATTCACCGGTGAGACCTTGTCTGAGTTCCAAAAGGCAATTCCAGCAAGGATTTTTCTCACTGCTTGAAAATGAAAAGTTGGGGACATTAAGTGACCCCCTCAAGGGCTTAACTAAGTCTTCTGAGTCCCAGGGTAGTGGCCCCATTCCACCATGCTGGTTGGTCCTTTCCTGCCAGGCCCATCTACAACCAGTCACCCAAAGAGGCAGGGCCAGGTGAAGTCTCTTCAGCCAAGAAGTAGTAAATGGCCTTAGGCAGCCTAAATGTCACTTTCTCCAAATGCCAGAGACACCCCTACAGTCCTCTCCAATAGAACCTGGTGCTTTCCTTTTGTGGCACTTACAGTTTCAAATAATTCACTTACTGGTATGTTTAATTTCTGTCTTCTCCCTTGGACTGTATGCTTTGTTAGAGCAGGGGCTGTGTCCTTTTTTTAACCACTGATAAGCCATGTCTGGCATAGAATAAGCCCTCAATATGTTGATAACTTGAGTGAATAAAAAAATAAAGGCATGGAGATGGAGTGGGACCTCAGCCTCAACATCTCAGGTTTCCTCTGAGCAGCCTGCAGCCTATGGGTATGGGGGCAGCTGTGAGATTCAGATCTATGCAGAGGAGACCAAGTCTAAAGACCGCATCATGCTCTCCTTTACCCTGGCACTTCCCAGCACTGTGTCCCAGGCCCCAAACCACCTGAGTGTCCAGATCTCATCTGGGCAATGGTGCCCATGGTGTGTCATTAGAAAGACATATACGAGTGGGGCTTAAGGTTACTGAGCTCACACCTGCTCTTTTCTGTTCACACCCTTCTCTGACTCTCGGTGGGATCTGTAATGCATGTGTTTGCCATAGTAAAGTGTTAATTAATAATCTGCTGACAGAGAAGACCATATAGGAACCTCAAGCCACCGAGCAGGATACAACTTTTGATCTGTGCATTATGGAAGGTGAAACTAAAAGATGAAAAGGTGCAGAGGAACTGGGGGCTAGAGGAGGGGTCCAGGACAGGAGTCCACAACCTGCAGACAGAGACACCCTCCGCATTGCTGGGGCTGCCTCTCAAAAGTGAAGCAGGATGCTGCCTCTTTCCACCTGGAAACCCTCTGGCCCCACCAGACCCACAGCAGAAGTTCTCAGGTGCTGCCTTGGGACACACCAAGGCATAAGTTGCAATCACCTATGAGGTGTGCTGCCAGTAATTCATTACTAATAGAAATTGAAATTTAGAAATGAGATTTTTGTTTGTAATATGGAACAACTCTCCCTAAGAGATCCTGATTCTCACTCTTTGTTCTTGAGTAGGAGAGAAAGCAGGCACTAGCCCTGGTGAACAGGACTGTATCTGACCCCAGAGTGAGTAGGGAAGCATGGTGCATGGGAACGCAACTCTAATGCTGTGGCTGCAAATGTGGCTGAGACCACTGACCTACAGAATAAAATCCCAAGTCCTGAGCATGGGCATGAGACTCTCTGAGCTCCAGTGGCCCCACCTGGACCATACTCCTGTGACCCTCAGCTCCTGCATTCAATCCACGCTCTGGTCCCCTCCACACACTCTTGCTCTCTTTCCTTTGCTGCTTCTATCCCTAACAGAATACCCTTTTCCCTTTGTTTGCCAGGTCGTAATTCAAGACTTAGCCATGGGGCCTTCCAGAGTCCTGAAATCACTTGGTCTCCTAGCAGCTTTGATTCCTCACACCCCACGTTCTCTAATATGCCTGCTCACTCTTTCCCAGTCTCTTGCTGGCTTTTCCTCCTCCATCCAACCTGTGAATTTTGGAGTGCCCTGGGCTCACTTTTGAGCTTTTTCTCTCTGCACTCCCTAGGTGTTGGTGTTCCGAAGTAATCTAACACTTTGGCTGCCTTCTATGTGATGATAACTCCCAAATGCAAATCTCTGAACCTCAACTTTCTCTAGAGCTCCACTATCCAACATGGTAGCCCCCAGCCACATGAGTCTACTGAGCACTTGAAATGGGGCTAGGCTAAATGGAGATATGTTGAAAGTGGAAAATGTGCTCCACATTTTGAAGAATTAGGATCCAAAAGATGTAAAATGTCTCACTAATCATTTTATATTGATTGCATGTTGAAATTATAATATTTGGGAAATACAGGATTAAATCAAATATATGTCAAAATGACTTTTACATTTTCATTTTTACCTTTTTAACGTGGCTTCTGGTGAATGTAAAAAATGCATATATTGGATCACGTTGTGTTTTCACTGGACAGCACTGATCTAGGGCACCAGACCCCTTCTCTGTCTAACCCAACATCTCTACTTGGACTTTGAATAGGATCAGGTGGAACTTTTGATTTTCCACTCCCTGGTACAGGGCACCACAATTCCCCTAGTTGCTGTATTAAAAGACCATGAATTAAATCCTTGTGTCCTCCTTTGTCTTCACTCTCTACATCCAACTCTTTTGCAAGTCCTAATGGTTCTTCCAAAATACACCCTCAACCTGAGCACATGGCTCCAATCCCAGCACCACCAACTCCAGCCCCTGCAGTGCCTCCCCTCTCCACACTGCCTCCCACTGCTCCCTTGCTCCCCACTGCTCATTCTCCACCAGCAGGCAGAATGGGCTTTTCCCAACACTAACAAGGCCAACCCTGACAAAAATCTTTCAAATCTTCCAATTGTACTTAAAAAGTCCTGATCACAGCCTACAAGGTCCTACAAGACCCATGGTGACCAGGCCTCTGCTCTCTTCTTTGACCTTCATGCCCTCTTCTCCCTGCCCCAGCCCCTTGGTGTTTCCCACACATGCCAAGCTCATTTTCCCTCGTGCCTTGTGTACCTGCTGTTTCTTTGCCTCTAGTGCTTTTCTCTGCTCTTCAGCATAGCGTGACGCCTCATGATGGAGGCACTCTTTGGCTACTGTGGGCTCTATCCCAGCACCCCATTTGTACCTTCCCAGTCCTACCACTCTCTAAAGTTATCTTATTTTTGTTTTTGCTCACTTGCCAGTTGTTCACCTCCTCCTTCAGAAAGAAAACTCCCCGAGGGCAGAGGTCCTGTCTGCCAGCTCTGCTGCTGCAATGCCAGGCCCTAGAGCAGTTCCTGGCCACAGAAACCCTCATGAACAAATGAAGGAAGGTTTATGGAATGAATAAACGTACACAGAAATGCCACACACCCCTCTTTTGAACTCCCCAAAATATTTGTGATTGTCTCCAGCCTGGTCATTTCCATTACGTATCTCTCTACATATCCATCTCCCCAGTTGTTTTAGTCTGTTCTCATGCTGCTAATCAAGAACTGCCCAAAACTAGGTAATTTACGAAGTGAAGAGGTTTAATTGACTCACAGTTCTGCAGAGCTTGGGAGGCTTTAGGAAACTTACAATTGTGGTGGAACGGGAAGTAAACATATCCTTCTTCACATGGCAGCAGCAAGGAGAAGTGCCAAGCAAAAGCAGGGAAGTTCCTTATAAAACCATCAGGGCTTATGAGAACTCACTCACTACCATGAGAACAGCATGAGAGTAACCACCCCATGATACAATTACCTCCCTCCAGGTCCCTCGCACTACACATCAGGATTATGGGAACTATAATTCAAGATGAGATTTCGATGGGGACACAGTGAAGCGGTATCACCAGTCACACAATGAACTGACAGGGTGAGGCTGCTTCAGACCTACTTTGTCTCCCAGCACCTATCTTAGGGAAAGGCATGCAAGGAGTACTTGGTGAGCTCACGCTGAATCCAAATTATCTGCTGGTAGCTCTTGACTCCACTACATTTCTCAGAGCTAGTTGGTTGCTGCAGGCACACCGTCTCAGGCTTGCCATGAAGGCTGGAGTTGACCCTGTTTCCGACGTCTACATGCTGTCATCGACCTCCTTCTCCAGGGTGTGCTCCCATGTGCATGCAGAGACAGGTAAAGCCAGAACTGGATGAAAAAAATAGGACAGAACACACGTGCAGACAGGAGCTGCCTGTGTTTCTGATACCTTTTCACCTCCTGCGTCAATCCTGTCTGAGATGCATCTTCCATTTCTGCCCATGGAGTCCGGGACATTAACTCTGCTTCCTTATAATAAAGCCCCATTCTTGTTCACACCAGCTCCGGTGGATATCCACCCTTTGCAACCAGGAATCCTTACAAACACAGGCACCCAGCAGGAAAGAGAGTCGACATAGCCTCTGTCTCTATGCTATTCAAGGTCTCAGGTTGCAAAATGCAGCCCCTCCCCATAGTGATCTTAGCCTGAGGAGATAAAAAGTAGCTCCTCTTTGTGAAAATGTTGGGTCCCTGCATAGCAGCAGAATGCACGCCCACCTCCTTCTTTGTCTGCTCAATGCTGTGACCCAGAGCAAGGGTGTCTTAGGTCTTTGAGGACATTGAAGTGAAAACTTCATGTGTATCTTGGATTCTGCAGCAAGTAGCTTCCTAAAAACTGTATGTGAATCATATTTTTTAAAATAGAGTCCCATTTCCCCACGGACGTGGCTATTTGCTCAGAGATACTTTCCCTTCCTTTCTGATTTATCTCCAACTGGCAGCAGCAAAACTATAACCCTAGCTTCACATTTCTCTCCTTCCCAAGTGCTCATCAATCAATCAACAAAATTTTCATTCAGAGTCTATTATGTGTAAGACATTGTTCATGATCTGTAAAGAGAAGAGGGAATGCACCAAATGCACTAGGGGAACTCGCTCTCTGTAAAACCATGTGAATAGTCAACCTCTTATTTATCTCTTCTGTAAATTCAGATTTTCTTCTATAAGGTTTTCCCAACGAGGTGTCCATGTGTATAGAAGAGCCTGTCTGGGTTACCATAGAAATGGAGAGTCATAAAAGGATATTTAGAAATCTAAGCACTTCTATAAATCTTCAATAATAGCAATCACAATTGTTTGGAGCCATAATTGAGACTATTCGTGGTGTGTTCCAAGAAAAAGCACAAATAACTCACCAATCTGCAATTCCTGGCAAAGAGGGAGCAAACTGGTAAAAAGTTCATAAATGCTTAAACATAAGTTGTGTCAGGCCAACATAATTTTCCTTTGTGACAGAAGACAGACTTCTCCAACTGCAGGAACCACAGGTCAGCCACCACCATCTCTATAGAATGGGCTTTTCCTATTGTCTGTGGCACCCAAGAGACTTCAAGGCCTACTTCAGCAGCTTCTACTCAGCTTCAGAAGAAAATACCCAAATTTGTTTCAGATATGTATAATTTACCTGGTCTACAATGGATTCTGAGGCACTGTATAAAAAATTGTACAGCACCAAAAGGTAAATACAATCATCCCTCCATAACCACAGGTTCTGCATCCCTAGGTTCAAACAACTGCAGATTGAAAATGATCAGGGAAAAAAAACAGTGAAAATAACAATACAATAAAAACCACAAATGAAAACAATGCAGTATAACAGCTATTCAGTATTTACATGGTATTAGGTATCATAAGTAATCTAGAGATAATTTAAACTATATAGGATGTGTGTAGGTTATAAGCAAATGCCTATGCCATTTTACACATGGGACTTGAGCACCCACAGATTTTTGGTATCTTTAGGGGGTCCTGGAACCAACCCCCTCCCCATGGATATCAAGGGAAGACTATAGTAAAAAGGGGAAGCATCACAGCAAAGGGCTTACTGGAGAATTTTTTGCTGTTTTCAAATCATAGACATGAACTCAAGCTAGCTTTATAAGGAAAAATAAGACACAGAATTTTGCAATAACAAATACTTAAGATTTAATCTGTGGATATCAAAAGCAAGGAACTAACTGGTCCCAGGAAGAACAATCACCAGCCACGTCTTTTTTCTGGATCCCAGGGAGCATCAGCTGCCTGTCCCCCAGCTCTCTTTCTCTCAGGCCATCAACTTCTCTCTTCTTTATCAGAAAACTGACTTTCCTGCTGCCCATCCAATGGCTACCTGCAGCCTCAAAGTCTACTTCTTAGGGCTCAAGCCACCTGGAGAGATGCCCTCTTGGTCCACCCCAAACTCCCAGAAAGAACTGAGCTTTGACCCAGCTCATCACAGATGACCGCCACTTATTCAGAGATTGGTTGAAGCAGAGAGCAGAGCTGCCTTAGTCGGCTCAGACTACCATAACAAAACACCATAGACTTAAACAGCAGGAATTTATTTCCCACAATTCTGGAGACTAGAAATCCAAGATCAAGGTGCCAGCAGGGTCAGTGTCTGGTGAGAGCTCTCTTGAGTTGCAGATGGCCACCTTCATGTTGTACCCTCACCTGCCTTTCCTGGATGCATACAGGTGGAGATAGAGAGAGGAAACAAGCTTTCTGGTGTTTCTTCTTATAATTCCATCATGAGGCCCCATCCTCATGATCTCACCTAAACCTAAATACCTCCCAAAGGCCCCATCTCCAAATACCACCACATTGGAGGTTAGGGCTTCAACATGTAAATGGGGGGGGGGGGGGGAAAAAATCTTGTCCATAGAAGTACATGACATTTTTCAAAATGACAGCTAGGGGTCCACCACCAGGTATGAGGAGGCACCACCAATGTGAACTCAGCTGCAATTCCAAATGTGTCCTTTACAAAAATTAAAGTATGTGAATAAATGCTTTAAGAAGAGCTCTAACAATTTACCAATGCCTTCTGAAGGGAGGTTGACAGTCCTTTGTTACTTTTTCTGGGTTGAATACACAGCACGCATCCTCCTTCCCCTTGTAGTCGCTCTAATCTGCCAATCTCCCCTCCCCTTCATTCATTGAAGGCTTGCATTTATGTGCTTTTTCTACCTCAGGCTTTGTCATCATCCTGGGTGATGTCAGCCAAATGGATGACCCCACAGATGGCCTCTTAATTCTGTTTTTTGACCTACTTATTTCCAGTGGTCCTCTCTTTCCCTCCCCCTCCCGCTTCAGTAAATGTTATACTTCTAGAATCACTAATGCAAACACTGTCAGCCACAATCTCTTCCCCTCCACCTTGCTCACCCAACTCCTCTCACTCTGACAGTTCTTGAACTACAGTTTCTCTCTACTCATCAGCCTTCTCCTTTCTTCATTTACTAACTCAACTTGGACTCCATGGTCCATGACTTTAACAATATTTTTGCCCATACCTTAGGCTCCCTGAACCATCTGCTGCTTTTTATTCGTACCATCCAGATAAAATCCAAGTCCAGGAAAATCCAGCTGAGTGCCACCTCCTATCCTCTGTCTAAGCAGGAAAAGCCAACCAGTGCAGCTTAGGACCACTGCATCTTATTGATCCTCAACTTCAAGTGAGCCTGCACTCTGCCAAGCAAACCTACTACATCATCTCTTACCATACTTCATAGTAATTTTTTCAAACTTTATTCTTCTCAAGCTTCCACCCCTGCTGCCCACCCACACTATTCTATCTCATCAGGGGATCTTGCCTTCTGCTTTACAGAGAAAACAGACGCTATTAGACAGGAAACTCCCACAATCAAACACACAGATGCAAAGGAACTCTCCCTTTCTCTTTCTCTCTCCTACAGCAGAAGAGGAGCTGACACAACTATCCATCCAAATGACCTTTGGATCCCACTGCCACCTACCACCTATGGAATCTCTTATTATCATTTTCCCTTGTCCTCACAATACTCATAACCTCTCTCTGACTGACCTTTCTCTGCTTTTAAGCATCTGCCCATCTTCGTCACCGGAGTCCAGTTTCAGCTACTCCCCCATCTCCCTCACCCCCTTTACAGTCAACCCTTAAGGAAGAGTTGTCTTCACTCACCATTGCCATGCCTTCATACCCCATGCACTCCACAGACCACTCTGATCTGGATCTGATGCCCATTATTCTACCTAAATAGCCCTTGCCAATATCTCCAATGATGTCCATGCAGCCACAGCGGACATTTTCCAGGTCTCATCTTAGTGGACCTTTCAATAACATTTGGCATTGTTGTCCTTTCCTCTCTTCTGAAAGACTTCTTCCTTAAACTTTCATAACCTAACACCCTTCTTGCTCTATTTCTTCTTCTCTGGCCATACTTCCATTTCCTTTGCAAGTTTATCCTTCTCCTCAGCCCAAACATAGTGGAAGCCCTCAAAACCTCATCCCAGGCATTTCTTCTTGTCTCAATTAACACTGTCTTCAATCCCACAGTTGCAGTTACCACCAAAAAAAAAAAAGACCCACACATTTATAAAACCAGCCCAGACCTCTTTTCTGAGTTCTAGGTCTCCATGTAAAACTGTTTAATTAGCATCTCCCCTTGGTCGTTCCTAAAACATCTCATACACAAAAGCTCTAAAACTAAACTTTTGTTCTTCTCCACCAGGTTCTCATTCTGCTCTCTTCCAGGAATTACATCTCATTCAGTAGCACTACTGACAAACCTATTGTTCAAGCCAGAAGTGTTAGTGTCATCCGGACACCACCTTTTCCTCACTTGCCATATCAACTGTATCATTAAGCCTACTGGTTTTACTCTTCTAGTATCTCTTGAACCATCTACTTTTCTCTACCTCTACCAACATCCTAACCTATCTCATATATGGACTATTTCAGAAACCTTCTACTCTGAGACTGCTCTAGTTAGCCCTCCACACTGCAGCCAGACTGATTATTTTTCCTAAAAGCAAATCTGAACACATGCCTCACCCACCCCTCTTTACTCTTTGACCCCAAACTTATATGAGGACATTTGTGTCCCTCCTTGGGGACACTACAGCATCTAAACTTCTTCCCCTCGTAGGACACATCCTATCTTACTTGTAATTGTTGATTACATCATACACGCACACACTTGCAAACTTGGGCAACACAACCACTGTCAGCTCCTTAAGACAGGAGCTTCATCTTATTCCTTTCTGTAGCCCTTGATGATGTCCAGGAAAGACTTGTGGGAATGAATTAACTCAACTGAATTATACTTGAAGCCACTCATTTTTCACAGCAGAAAATTCAGAGGATCTGATGTCTCCTTAAACATCAAATTGCCTCCACTAGTCAATACATGAGACAAAAGTTGACGTATTGTCCAACTGCTTCATAGTTTCTAAATAGTCCCTGTATCTGCTCTGTAATGACTTTGAGTGATGAAATGAAACAGAGTCCATGCCAAGGATGGGGTGGCATGAAGAAGGGTATTGAGAATATGTGTCAATGGCGGTGGCCAGCTGGGCCCAGGGAGTGGTGACCCTGCTGGATATCAGGGAAGGAGGCAGGAGAGCAAGGGCTGCTATTGTGCTGATAGTAAATGTTTCCACTTGGATCCTCAGCTCAGCCTCCTCTCTTCTAATGACTTTTATGAGTACCTACCCAGATAATGCACATCTCTCCTTGGCAGCAGATGGCAGCGGTAATAAGCCACAGTGGCAAGCTAAACGCTGACAGGTGGCAGGGAAATGGGCTCTTCTCCCCTTTAAAAAGAAAGCTTGTCTTGGAGATGAAGCAAATGGATGAAAACCATGCAGAGATGTGTCTTTTTCAATGAGGCACAAGTCTTTCAAAGTGACTTCCAGTGACTTTACCTATAGACCAAGAGTACACAGAGAGGGAGTCTTTGTAAATGTGGCCAGTAAATCATTTCTATGGAGCTAGCCCTGCCTAATGATTAGAATCTAACTCCAGACCACAGATGATGGACTCCAAGGAAATCAAAGGTCCACAGATGGTCCACCCACCCTTCAATGGCACCTCTTTACTTGTCTCCCATGGCATACTGAGCACACCTGTCTCTGAACTTCATAGGGTTTTCTAAAAGCCCTATAAATATCTGTCCTCTTCGTCCCATTAATCCATAAGCTTTATGGGGAAAGGTAATATGTTATTTTCAACTCTACTATTCCCTAGTGCCCATCAAAATGCTTGATATTTAGTAGGAAATTAGGCAAAATGAAAAGAACAAGCTCAACAAGATCCTGGATTTGAATCTTTCCTTCCACATGATATTAAGCAAGACGTTCAACCTCCCTGGACCCTGTTCCTTCATTTGTAAAAGTGTGCAACTGCCCTGAAGAGTAAATACAAGAATTAAACTTAGTTCAGAATTTTAATTCTTGAACACAGCTTCTAGCAAAATGCCTAACACATAGTAGAACCTAGCATTAATTCAAGGAACTAACTCCCCGCCCCCACCCCATTTGAAACATTGGAAGGAAGTGAGACTCCTCTAGTTCAGAAATCAGGGAGGTATTTTATACTTACTGAAAGAAAGAATTAATTCATTAAGCACCTGCCATGAGCCAGGCACTCTGCCAGGAACATTCCTCACCAAAGCCCTGTGGGTTGGCCATTACTATCCCATATTACAGATAAATACATTGGGGCTCAAGGAGGTGGTGTGACTTGCCCAAGATCAAAGTTAGTGAATGTCAAAGATAGCATAGGATCACTGATCTTTGGTACTCTAGAGGGTCAGTTCTTTTTCTTATATCACAAGAGGAAATGTGATCAAGAGTAAGGAAGTCACCAATTCACAAAGCCAATCCCCAAGGAAGAGTGGCTGGGACAGCTGCTGGGAGACACTCATCCCACAGAGTACACACACAGGGAACCCTCCGGGCAAGATAAGGGGTACAATTACATGGCCAACACTTCGCTTTTTGACCTTTCCCAAAATGTTTGCCTTTGGTATAAATAAGAAAACATGAATATGTTGCCTATTTTCATCCACTGGATTTTCTATTTAAATGTACATCTGAACATTTAAGTCCCCAGCGTAAAACCCTTCAAAGCCTCCCCAAAGCCAAAGTCCAAACTTTTACAGTGTTGTTGCAGTCACTGATCTCGTCTCCTGACACTCGCTGCCTCTCAATTTATTACTTAGCCACACCAAGTGGTTTGCAGTAAAACCAAACACAACATGCTATGCCTTCCATTCTTACTCTCTTCATCTAACTTACCCTTCCTTTTCTTCAAGATTCGATTCAGGCATCTATTCTTCCAGGGAGTCTTTCCAGACCCTTCTGTCTAGGTTTAGCTCCTATTATAATTTCTGAATTTCTCTCTCTAGCCCTACAATTGCCACATGTTTTATACATATCTACTCACACATTTGTCTCTTGAATCTGAGTGGGAACAGTATGAGGGTAAATATATACTCTCTATATATAGCACATATATAGTATATAACTACTATAAATATATAGTATATATATGCCATTAATATATAGTATATATACAAATATATGCAGTATATATAGTATAAATAAATATATATATAATATGTGTCATACATTTATCTGAGCCCATAGAATATACAACACTAAGTGTGAACCCTCATGTAATCTATGAACTTTGGGTGATTATGATGTGTCATTACAGATCCATCAGTTAATAAACCTATCACTTTTGGTGGGGGGTGTGGATAATTACAGTAGCTATGCACATGTAGGGGCAGAGAGTATATGGAAAATCTCTGTATCCTCCTTTCAGTTTTGCTGTGAACCTAAAAAAAAAAAAAATGAAACACCATCACCATTGTATTCCCAAACGATAGAGAAGCAAATCAGAAAACATATAAGAAGTAAAAGAACAGCGTTGACCCAAAACAAAGAGTAATTCCATGGTAATTGAATGGATAACACAAACATAATGCAGAGATGCCAAGTGAACTCAAAGTGCTTGATGAGTGGATTGCATCAGGGAGGCTGTAAGAAGGCTCTGAGCACTTTTCTGCAAAGGTATGTTTATGTCTTTGCAGAATGTTAACCTGAACAACCTTTGTGAACTAGGTCCCATTCCTGCCCGGTAGTCTAGATTATCTGATATGAGTTTCCTTCCAGGGACTTACAGAGAAGAGGGAAATCCTAGGCTGGGGAAAAGAAGTCAGTCAGTTGTCATGGAGACACCACTAACAGAAGGTGATGGTCACTGGAGCAAGAAGGGTAACACCAATCACCTTGTGGAAGAAAGAAAACCCACCATTGACAGTGATATTTCTCAGCTAAGTCTTTTTAAGAAGAGGTGAGCTTACCAACCAAACAAACTCAGGACCAGACGGATTCACAGCCGAATTCTAACAGAGCTGCAAAGAGGAACTGGTACCATTCCTTCTGAAACCATTCCAATCAATAGAAAAAGAGGGAATCCTCCCTAACTCATTTTATGAGGCCGGCATCATCCTGATACCAAAGCCTGGCAGAGACACAACAAAAAAAGAGAATTTTAGACCAATATACCTGATGAACATCAATGCAAAAATCCTCAATAAAATACTGGCAAACCGAATCCAGCAGCACATCAAAAAGCTTAGCCACCACGATCAAGTTGGCTTCATCCCTGGGATGCAAGGCTGGTTCAATATACGCATATCAATAAACGTAATCCAGCATATAAACAAAACCAAAGCCAAAAACCACATGATTATCTCAATAGATGCAGAAAAGGCCTTCAACAAAATTCAACAGTCTTTCATGCTAAAAACTCTCAATAAACTAGGTATTGATGGGACGTATCTCAAAATAATAAGAGCTATTTATGACAAACCCACAGCCAATATCATACTGAATGGGCAAAAACTGGAAGCATTCCCCTTGAAAACTGGCACGAGACAGGGATGCCCTCTCTCACCACTCCTATTCAACATAGTGTTGGAAGTTCTGGCCAGGGTAATCAGGCAAGAGAAAGAAATAAAGGTATTCAATTAAGAAAAGAGGAAGTCCAATTGTCCCTGTTTGGAGATGACATGATAGTATATTTACAAAACCCCATCTTCTCAGCCCAAAATCTCCTTAAGCTGATAAGCAACTTCAGCAAAGTCTCAGGATACAAAATCAATGTGCAAAAAATCACAAGCATTTCTATACACCAATAACAGACAAAAAGAGAGCCAAATCATGAGTAAACTCCCATTCACAATTGCTTCAAAAAGAATAAAATATCTAGGAATCCAACTTGCAAGAGATGTGAAGGACCTCTTCAAGGAGAACTAAAACCACTGCTCAATGAAATAAAAGAGGACACAAATAAATGGAAGAACATTCCATGTTCACGGATAGGAAGAATCAATATCATGAAAATGGCCATACTGCCCAGGGTAATTTATAGATTCAATGCTATGCCCATCAAGCTACCAATGACTTTCTTCACAGAATTGGAAAAAACTACTTTAAAGTTCATATGGAACCAAAAAAGAGCCCATATTGCCAAGACAATCTTAAGCCAAAAACACAAAGCTGAAGGCATCATGCTACCTGACTTCAAACTATACTACAAGGCTACAGTAACCAAAATAGCATGGTACTGGTACCAAAACAGAGATATAGACCAATGGAACAGAACAGAGCCCTCAGAAATAATATCACACATCTACAGCCATCTGATCTTTGACAAACCTGACAAAAACAAGAAATGGGGAAAGGATTCCCTATTTAATAAATGGTGCTGGGAAAACTGGCTAGCCATATGTAGAATGCTGAAACTGGATCCCTTCCTTACACCTTACACAAAAATTCATTCTAGATGGATTAAAGACTTAAATATTAGACCTAAAACGATAAAAACCCTAGAAGAAAATCTAGGCAATATCATTCAGGACATAGGCATGGACAAAGACTTCATGACTAAAATACCAAAAGCACTGCCAACAAAAGCCAAAATTGACAAATGGGATCTAATTAAACTAAAGAGTTTCTGCACAGCAAAAGAAACTATCATCAGAGTAAACAGGCAACCTAGAGAATGGGAGAAAAATTTTACAATCTACCCATCTGACAAAGGGTTAATATCCAGAATCTACAAAGAACTTAAACAAATTTACAAGAAACAAACAAACAACCCCATCAAAAAGTGGGCAAAGGATATAAACAGACACTTCTCAAAAGAAGACATTTATGTAGCCTACAAACACATGAAAAAATGCTTATCACCACTGGCCATCAGAGAAATACAAATCAAAACCACAATGAGATACCATCTCACACCAGTTAGAATGGCAATCATTAAAAAGTCAGGAAACAACAGGTGCTGGAGAGGATGTGGAGAAATAGGAACAATTTTACACTGTTGGTGGGACTGTAAACTAGTTCAACCATTGTGGAAGACAGTGTGGCAATTCCTCAAGGATCTAGAACCAGAAATACTATTTGACCCAGCCGTCCCACTACTGGGTATATACCCAAAGGATTATGAATCATGCTGCTATAAAGACACATGCACACGTATGTTTATTGCGGCACTATTCACAATAGCAAAGACTTGGAACCAACCCAAATGTCCATCAGTGATAGACTGGATTAAGAAAATGTGGCACATATACACCATGGAATACTATGCAGTCATAAAAATAGATGAGTTCATGTCCTTTGTAGGGACATGGATGAAGCTGGAAACCATCATTCTGAGCAAACTATCGCAAGAACGGAAAACCAAACACTGCATGTTCTCACTCATAGACGGGAATTGGACAATGAGAACACTTGGACACAGGATGAGGAACATCACACACCAGGGCCTGTCATGGGGTAGGGGGATGGGGGAGGGATAGCATTAGCAGATATACCTAATGTAAATGAAGAGTTAATGGGTGCAGCACACCAACATGGCACAAGTATACATATATAACAAACCCGCACGTTGGGCACATGTACCCTAGAACTTAAAGTACAATTAAAATAAAAGAAGAAGAAGAAGAGATGAGCTCAGAAAGCTCAGGAACCAAACTCTCCATGTGTACAGCGGGGTAGTAATAGGCAGCCAGCAGTGCTGCTATGAGTGTTCAACGTGATCCTGAATATAACAGGTCTAATGCAGTGTCGGCACATTTAATACACAGTAGCTACTATTAACTGGTCAGTTAATTTCCCATCACTTTTATCTCCAGAAGCTGAAATTCCCTAGAAAATACCTTTTGAATTTGGATGTGAGGAGACAGGTAAAAATTGTTTCTCTAGCGGAGTCTCCACTGGCAGATTTGTTTTCCCTGAAGTGCCTCTTTTATTTAATCCACTATATTATTCCAGTATATCCATTATAGCAAATACTCTTAAGAAGAAAGGCTTGAATTCAGAAATAAATTGCACTCACAGATCATGTCTGCAAATGTGCATCATTAGTGTTTAACTGGCAAAACCAGATACAAGGAAGATAGATGATCCCATTGGAAAAAGCCAAATCGGATTTTGAAGAGACTTTGACTTGCCCCCTTTTACTTTTTCTTTCTGGCAAAGGAAAAGCAAAAATTAAATGGCTTCTCATATGGTTTTTGTGCGTTTGCAACAAGTCAGGCGAGGCGCATTGGTCCTCAGCTGGTCAGCTCCGTGGTCATTTATCTGTTATTGACAGGGGCTCATGGAGAAAGCCTGGGATGGAAACAACTCCTCATGTATGTGTCAAGTACTGTTAATATTTGTTTGCATCCCTCCTTCCCTTTCTTCTTAGAACTGAAAACCAGCTGTCTATTTCCCTCAGACTAGAATCTATTATTTATGAATTATTTCTCTATTCCTCGCTTTGCTCTGAAATGCGATACTGCCAAACCCTTCCAGCTGATAAAGGGTTTCAGACAAAAGGACTGCAAAGACAGGACAGCATCCAAAAATAAAAATTAAATTCATTTATCCTTATTCCACCTGATAAAGAAATTATGCTGAATGGCATTATTTTTACCCACATACAGGAGAAAATGGAGAATAAAAGAAAACCTGTGTTTGAATGCTCCCAGCCTCCCTTTTTATTGGTCCCACAGTGCCCTTCTTCCCTCTTCTCTGGCCCCCAGCTCCCTGGCCTGGCCAGCTCCCACCCGCTTTCCAGGCAGCCTTTGCCATGGAACACCCCAGCGCCATGAGGCTCAAACAGGAAGTGCAGGAAAAGACCCGGGCAAAGTGAAGCAGGGATCCTGGGAAGTTTTCCCAAAGAAAGACCCAGGGTTCTGTGACTTCTCTAATTGATCCCACAGACAGATCAACCCGGGCTGAGGGTGCAGGCCCAGTCACAGGGCTTAAGTTTACTTTAAAGATAAAGAACTCCATCCCAGTGCCCCTCCACCATGGTGGGCCTGGGGTGCATCTCCATTCTTCCCAGTTAAACTTCTATTTCAATGGTTTAACTAGACACATTAGTCTAGTGGTTTGAGCACAAGAATACAACATCAAATATTATATATATATAAAATTTATATATATATATATATATACACACACACACCCCCCTAAAATTTTAAAGGCACACATACCTTTAAAATTTCAAGTATACTTATATTGTCCAAGCAATTATGTATATATTTATTAATACATTCTGAAAACTAGCCACAGTTACACGCAATCATGTTTCAAACTTCAGACAACTTCAAGTCTCCAGAATCCAGCTACAGTTACGAAAGCCAAGAACTTAGCCAGCCCCTGAGTGGCCAAGCCACTAAATGCAGTTCCTGACTGTCCCACATGTCCCTGGAGTCTAATCTAGTCCACGAAGTAGAATTGTGGGCTTGGGGCTGGCAGCAAAACTCTCACTTCTTCAGAGCTGCAGATGCAGAAAAAAATTAGGAAATGGGCACACTGAGAGGAAAAGAGGAAGCCAGAAAAGAGGATGCCCACAGCAGCAAATAAAAAAATCAGCCTATGCTAGTTGCTGGGAGCCAGAGGATTCAAACACCAGGCAGACAAGAACAACAGCTTCCGACTGGTGCTGGCAGGTGGGAGGGGTCCTGGGTGAATACCGAAACCAGGAGCAGTAGCTGCAGTGGATAAAGCATATGTGTTGCCTGGTGTCCGTGAGTCAACAGCCTGGGTTTCTTTAAAGGCCTAGAGATGGAGAGCAAGACACACAGCAAATGCCCCAGGCCTCCCTGTTGAACAGCAGTTGAACAAGCTGGAGTTTCTCATCTTCCGCTTAGAGCAAATCAAAAGCAGCAAATTACAAGTGACGAGCAAGAAGCTGACACAATTACTCATGGCACAGCAGCAGGGAGTAACAGCACGAATGTGACAAAAGGAGAAGAAACTCCCTAAATTAAGAAAGGACATAGACAAGAACTCTAAGCACAGCCCCGCCACTTCCTAGGGCTCTTGATGATGTCATTTAACCTCACGACAATGTGGCTTCCTTGTCTGTTAGACATCAGTGATGACACCTGTTAGTGGGGCCGTCATGACGATTTAACGAAACATGAATCTGAAGAGCCAGTCGGTGTCTGGTACACAGAAGAAGCCCCACAACATTGCTTCCTTCCTCCGTTCCTACATGGATTCGCTTCAGTCCACTCACCTGACAAAGCACTTGACCCTCAGCTGCTCTCCCAGAGAACCAAAGAGGAAAGTTCCTATTATCTCATACTAAGAAGAGAATGAAAACTCAAGGGTTAGACCACATGGACAACTTTTAAAGAAAAACAGAGGAGGCTGATATGGTTAGGCTTTGTGTCCCCACTCAAATTTCATCTTGAATTGTAATCCTCATAATCCCCCACGTGTCAAGGGAGAGATCAGGTGGAGGTAACTGAATCATGGAGGCAGTTTCCCCCCTGCCATTCTCATGACAGTGAGTTCTCACGAGATCTGATGGTTTTATAAGGAGCTCTTTCCCCTTCGCTCGGCATTTCTTCTTCCTGATGCCGTGTAAGGAAAGTACCCAGCTTCCCCTTCACCTTTCGCCATGATGGTAAGATTCCTGAGGCCTCCCCAGTGATACTGATCTGTGAGTCAAACCTCTTTCCTTTATAAATGACTCAGTCTCAGGCAGTACTTTATAGCAATAGGAAAAGGGACTAATACGATGGCCTTTTAAGTGGAGAGTCAAGTGTGACATTTCTTGGCATGACACCTTGGATACCAATCAACAGGTGCTGCCATTGTCACCATGGTTGTTGTTTTGACGATCTGCAAGAGAAGAAAATGCTTCACCCCTGTCTTAGTCTCTTCGGGCTGCTATAACAAAATACCTCAGACTGGGTGGCTTATAAGCCACAGAAATTTATTCCTCACAGTTCTGGGAGGTCCAAGACCAAGGTGCTGGCACAGTTAATGTCTGGTGAGGGCCGGCTTCCTGGTTCTTAGTCAGTATCTTTCTCACATGGTGGAAGGGGAAAGGGGTTCCTCTGGGGCATCTTTTAGAAAAGCTCCAACCTCATTCACAAGAGCTCCACCCTCATGACCTAATCACCTCTCAGAGGTCCTGCCTCCCAAAACACTGTCACCTTGGGGATTAGGATCTCAGCACACGAATTTAGGCGGGGACACAAACATTCAGACCCTAGCACCCTTTTATGAAACATTCTGCCATGGTTTGAATGTGTCCCCCAAATTCATGTGTTGGAAAAGTAATCCTTAATGCAACCGGTTGGGAGGTGGAGCCTCACAGAAGGTAAATGAGTCACAGAGCCTCACAGTGGGGCTTGCAAGTCGTGCTACTGGGACTGGACTTTACTGCAGGGCCACTGGAGCGTTTCACACTGTGGAATGGCAGGCCACATTTGCACTCTGGCAACACCACTCCTTATGGCAAGCCATCTGTGGCTCCACGGGCACTTCCTCTACCGCTCCTTAGCACCACAATGTCTAGGGAGAAACAGAATGCGAGCTATACTTGATGTAATTTTAAATTTTCTTGCATAAAAATAAAAAGAAACAGATAAAATTAACTTTAATAGTATTTTGTAACCTAACATCTCCCAGATATTATCAACTTAACATATCAATATACAAAAATATTAATAAAGTATATTACTTTTGGATCCATACTTGGCCTTTGAAATCTGGCGTGTATTTTGAACTTACAAAACATCTAAATTCTGACTAGCCACATTTCACATGGTGGTTAATGGCTACCATAGTGGACAGTGAAGATCAGACACACCCTCAGGTGACCTGGGTTCAAGCAAGCATTTTTGGAGAGAATCTCCACTGGATGTAAAAAGCATTGAAAAGTCATTATGAGGAAACTGGGAGAGAGACGTGCAGATTGACCACCCTACTTCACCAGTAAACCGCATGCCCTCCTGGTATTTTGTTTAAGATAAGAATCTTTATCTTATTTGCCATAATCTCACCTTCAGTCAAAACAAAATGCCATTCCCTGATGCCTTGGAGAATTCCGGAGTCTGGAAAATGCAACTTGGAGGAAATACTGAAGGGTCTTCAGGAGAACTCATCTGGTCTCTTCGTGCCACCTTGGGACCTCCACCAGGAGGACATTGAAGCACCAGCCACTTATGACCCCTAGAGGGTGTGAGGATTCTGCCTGGTACTGGGGTTCCCAGGGTAGAAATGTTCTTCCTGCAGAGAAGCACTCAGAGGGTCCCTGGCACCATTTCTTCAAGGGAACAAGAATCTGTTGGTGACCAGCACCAGTAAACAAGAATCTGTTGGTGACCAGCACCAGAGTGGAGGTAAGAAACCAGTAATACCTGGTTTCCACACCAAACTCTTTGAATATTCTCCAACAGCAGATTTCTCTTACAAATCTGCCGTTGAAAAAGCAAAAGGCACTCTTTCAAGTACAGAACTTTCTGGAGAGTTGACGGGCTGCCTCTCACTCTTCCGGTGCAGCTGGAAAAATGCACAGTGTGGTTTTTGGTACAAGCCAGGGGCCAACTGAAATTTTCTCCTTTATCCTCCTCCAAAAGCAGATCTGTGGGACAAACATTCTTGCAGGGAGAACAAAAATATGGTGCGCTTTGATTTTGGCCTCACTGCATATTTTGCCAACACAGGTTAACAAGGCCAAAGGGGGAGAGAAAGGACAAAAAGACAAGCATGAGGGGTTTTATGTAAGAAAAGCTGCTGACAAGCACGTGAGCCACACACAGCCCTTTGAGTGCCTGCATCTGGTGTGTGGAGATAGCAAAGGCACCTTACCCTTTGTGATGGGGGAAAAAGGTTTTGCCGTTTGACAAGTTAGCTCCACTAAAGACGGAATTTTACATCAGTTATTTCCCTCATGTTAAAACAAAACAAAACAAAAAAAAAAAACAGAGAGAAGCAGAGCGTCACATCCAACCTCTCTAGCACATGCAGAAACCTTCTCTTCTCCATCGCTAACTCGTTTCCTCCATGAGCTCGTCCAGTCCCATGGTTTTAAGTTCCATCTACATGTGTGGTTCCCAGGGGTTTATCTCGAGCCCCCTGCTCACCTTTACCACACCCCATCTGTTCCTGGCCTTAATTCCCTCTCATCACAGTCGACCGATTACTCAGTCCGGAACTCTTAAGAGGTACCCTTGACTATCTCTCTCTCATCCCACAGTCAAATCATCAGTAAATCTTGTGGCTCAGAATGTACCCAAGATCTGACTGCTCCCATCCTCTGCCACCATCCTAAGCCAGCCCCACCTCTCCCCTGCTACACAGGCTTTCTCAGCAGTCTCCTCACTTCCACTCCACCAACCCCTACAGTCCACTATCCACACAGCAGTGAGATTGCTTCTTTGAGAACCTAAATCACATCATGTCAGTCCTCCACTCAAAGTCATCAACTCCCCAGCTTCCACTGAATGAAAGCTCAACTCCTTGCCAAAGCCTGCAGGCCCTCCAGCAGCTCCCACTCAGCTCCAGCCACAATGACCTCCTTGTTGGCTCCCTAGGAATGCCATTTCACTCCTGCTTCAGGGACTTTGCACTGCAGTCCCTTTCGACGAGTCCTACCACAGACCTTCGCACAACTCTTTTCTTCAATTCATTCGGTTGTACGACCAAAGTCACCCCTTCAGAAGGCCTTCCTAGACCACCCCACCCAAAACTGCATCACCACTGTACTGTATTTCCTTATTCTACTTTATTTTTATTCATAGCACTTACAACTACTTGACTTTATATTATATTTCATTTGCTTACTTACCTGTCATCTGTCTACCCCCACCAAAATGCAAACTCTAGGAAGGCAAAGACTTATCCATTGCTACATCTACATGCTTAGAAGAATGCTTAGTACCTAGACAATCCATAAATATTAGGCACACACAAAAGATGTGTTGTTCAGGATGTGGAAAAAAGGAATACTTGTACCCTGCTGGTGGGAATGTACATTAGTACGGCCATTACGGAAAATACTACGGATGTTCCTCAAAACAATTAAAAACAAAACAAAAACTACGATATGATCCAGTGATTCTACTTCTGGGTGTATGCCCAAAGGAAATAAAACCAGTATGTCGAGGAGATACACTGTCCCACATGTTCATATACTCACATGCCCATTGTAGCACTATTCACAATAACCAAGACATGGAACCAACCTAAGTGTCCATCGATGGATGAATGATAATGAAATCATGGGACCAGGTGCGGTGGCTCACGCCCGTAATCCCAGCACTTTGGGGGGTTGAGGTGGGAGGATCATGAGTTCAGGAGTTCAAGACCAGCCTGGCCAACGTGGTGAAATCCCGTCTCTACTAAAGATACTAAAAAATAGCCAGGCGTGGTAGAGCACACCTGTAATCCAAGCTACTCAGAAGGCTGAAGCAAGAGAAACATTTGAACCTGGGAGGCAGAAGTTACAGTGAGCTAAGATTGCGCCATTGCACTCCAGCCTGGCAACAGAACAAGACTTCGTTTTAAAAAGAAAAAAAGAAAAGAAAAAGAAATCACGGTATGTGTACACAATGGAATACTAATCAGTATTTTGAAAAAAGGAAATCCTGTCATTTTCAACAATATGAATGAACCTGGAGGACACTGTGCTAAGTGAAATAAACCAGGCAGACTTTCTCCTATGACCGGCTAGGCCGTGGGACCTGGCCCCAGCAGGACTCTCTGGGCTCATCATCCACTAATCTCTTCCCTTCTTTCTGTTTCTGGAACATAATAAGCTTATTTTCCCCTCAAGGCCTTTGTCCTTGTTATTCCCCTGCCTAGAAAAACTCTCCCTTCACTCAGAGGCTGCTTCCTTGGAGCGGCCTATCTTCCTCAGCTATCCTATCTAAGATAGCCACCACGGCCACCTCAGCCCTGACTTGGACACTCAGGGCCTTCAATCTTCTTCATGTTGCCCCAGAACTTTATACAATCACTTCCTGGACTTATTCGTTTGTCTTCCTGGTAGTATGAGACCTCTCTGAGCACAGATTGCTTTCCTGTCTTCAGTATTCAGGACATCACCTGATGCACAGTACACACCCAATAAATATTAGTAGAATAAATGAATGAGGCAAGTAGCCAGAAAGAGACAATGTAACCCACATGCAAATAAAAGTGGAAAATGTGTTCCTGCTCTCAGCAACCTTATCCCCCAAACCTATGGTCTCCTATGGAATGGTTAAAAACTCTGATTCATCCCATTGGCAGCTTAGGCCACTGTCATGGGGTGAAGATCTAGCTATGACACTCCAGAAATAAGGCCAGAGGAACAATCTTCAAGTAAGGGACTCCAGCATTGGGAATCAGGAATATGACACATCACTACTTTGGTTATAAATGAAGCTTGCTTTGATCCCAGACCTCTCCGCCTTTGCTCACTTTTTTTTGCTGTCAGCTACCCCAAAGTCTTAAAAAGATAAGGCAGAATGGCCATGTGTTTTCTTTCAAGAGTTTTAAACAGGAAAAGTTCCCAGTACTACCTAGTCTGAGCTGAAAAGGTTCCACTCCTGAACACTGGTATCTCATAAGATCTTTCTTCCTACCCAGCAAAATTATAAGTTCAAAAAACTTAGTCATGGAATCAATGAGCTAGAAGGTTCATCCATGTACATCAAGTCCAGCTTCTCCCATTGCACAGATGAGGAACCTGAAGCACAAACACACAATCAGCTCAACATTTCATGGTGAATTTCAGCAGAGTGGAGGCAAGAACCCTGGCTTGTGCCTTCCACTCAAAGCACGCTCAACTACCAGCTGCTTAACCTGTCCTTAAGTTTGTCCTGGGAAAGTTCCCCTACTCTAAATTTGAGACTCAAATAAATTATTTTCATAAAACCTAGAACTGAAGGTTATTTGGCCAAAATGTGACTACATCTGGTTGACTCCTTCACAAGGCAGGCAATTGCTTGAACAGGCTGAACTGTTGGAGTTGTTGCTTATGTTGATTCTGACTCTGCTTCCCTGGCGCCTCTATTGGTCCCAAGTGTGCCATCCTGGAGGCAGATATCACAGTGATTAAAAATATGTGCTTTCATAACAGATGAATCTGTTTCAAATTCTGGCTCTTCCCATTACTAGAGGTGTGGCCTGGTAAAATGTATTTCACTTCCCTGCAAGATGGGAAACAGTGTGAATAATATGACCCTTTTATGTAGATAAAAATAGATGGGCATAGATACACCCTGTTTCACTGACTCTAAGATGCACATGTAACCTTTCTATTAAAAATTTAAAGGACTCAGTTCAAAATGGCTGACTAAATGTAGCCATGTGTACCTCCTCCTCAAGAGACACAAAACCAGCAGGTAGATACTCCGACTTTAGATCAATAGATCACCTAAGAGAGACACTGGGAGTCAACACACAAGAGGCAGGAAGTTCTGGAAGCAGAGAGGGACAGGGAAACCAGGCAGCCTCCTCAGGCAGGATCAGCTGGGAACCAACATGCGAAGAAAGGGAAAGTGATAGACCCCCAGGCCTCCACCTTCTTGCCACAGACTTTTACAATTCTAGTTGTGGGAGAACCCCTTGACCCACACAGGCCTTGAGACTAACACAGGGAGGTGCCTAGAGATTGCACAGAGGCACTGCTCCAGAGAGGGAGCCCACACGGAATCCCACAGGCTTCCAAGCCCCGAGAAGCTGCAGCTTGGTGCCAGTCTGAGAGCTAAGCCCCCAAAGAAGCATGTCCTGCCCTGGGTCCGACGGGACTGCTGCCACCCCAGGCCAAGGAGGGAGAGGGGAGAGCAGGCACTTTCACATGCCATGAAGACAAACCCCACTGCTACTGCTGTGGGCTGCTGTAGGACCAAAGGGCAAGAAACCACACTCTGCACTGCAACCCATATCTGTCACTCCAGCAGAGGGGCCCTGCCTTCCCAGATCGCAGGTCTGCAGCCAAAACCATCCTGACAGCCCAAACTCCTAAGGGCCGCATCTTACCTTGGGGCCAGGGCTGATGCTGCCACTGTCACTGCCTAGCCAGTGAGGGAGAGGAGAGGCTGAGATTTCACACACCACAAAAACAAATACCACCACCACCACTGCAGGCTGCTGTGGAACCAAGGTACAAGGAAACCATGCATCCCAAAGCTACCTCTCTACACTGCTCCCACTGAGAATAGCCTCGCCCTCCCCAGTGGAAGGCCTGCAGTGCAGCCATCACCACCCACACATGAGCATTCTGCCCATGAACTGGAGATCACTCCATCCCTGCTTATCTCAGCCAGTGACTGAATGTACTACCAGGGGGCCTGATGACAAGTCTGCTAACCTTGTCCTCTCCCGCTAGTACTTCAGCATGCCATCCAGGAACCTGGAAACCACCCAGCACAGTCCATCACCATTTGCACCTGAACACTTCTCCCAGGGTCTGAGGTCAGGCCATCACAACCTGCCAATACTACCACAGCTGGCACCCACCCTCATGCACCACCAGCAGGCCAGGTGACTGAAACACCCAACCTGTCATGGCCACCACCAGCATCAACATGGCCCATTTAGATTCCAGTGGATTGCTCCACCACCACTACTGCCCTTGTGCACATCACACCTGCTACCCATGGACCCAAGAGCCCACAAACACACCCAGCCCACCACTGCTATTACAGACCTCTGAGCAGGCCACCTGCAGACCCAAGCATCAATCTTCCTGGGCCAACTCACACTGGTACCAGTTTATGCCACCCTGAGTCCCAGAGACAGGTATGCTCAGCACACCACTGCCATCCCTGGAACATGAAGGCTGCCATACCCTGGCATCCTAGTCCTCAGCAAAACTTTATCACAGACTCCAATAATAACCACTCCCAAGCCACCAAGGAAATCACAGGTGCCAGTGATACTGTTTACAGTCAAAGAAATCATGCAGAGATTACATTCATACATGCACCCCAAATCAAAGCCTATGCACCCTATGCAACCAACAATATAGATACATCTATAGGGAAAAAAGCTCTCCCCTATAAAAGCAGATTCAAAAAATGGGAAGAAGCGGCTATTACACCAGATGCATAGATATCAGTGTAAGGACACAGACACAGAAACATAAAAAAGCAAGGAAATACAGTACCTTCAAAAGAATATAACAATTCTTAAGCAACAGATGGCAATCAAAAAGAACTTTATAAAATCCCAGGTAAATAATTTAATTACTGATTTTTAAACTTAGCAAGATACAAGAGAATCCTGAAATATAATACAGAGGAGTCAGAAAAACAGTTCAGGATATGAATGAGAAATTTAACAAAGAAACATTCTAATGGACATTCTATTAAAGAGACATTAATAGACATTCTATTGAAGAACCAAGGAAGAATTCTGAAACTGAAGACACCATTGAATGAATGCAGAATACATTCAAAAGCTTCAACAATAGATGGTTGAATAGATTCTTTCTTCAAGCAGAAGAAAGAATTTCAGAACTTAAGTCTTTTGAAAATCCAGTCAGGAAAAGTTAAGGAAACAATAAAAAAGAATAAGCAAAGCTTTTGTAACATTTGGGAAAACGTAAAGCAATCAAATAGAATTATCAGTATCCCTAAGGGCAAATAGAGAATAAAAGGATTGGAAAACTTTTTTAATGAAATAATAGATGAAAACTTCTCAAGTCTGGCAAGAAATGTAAACATCCAGATACAGGAGGCTTATCAATCCCCACAAAGATACAAATACAAAAAGATATTCTCAACAGCCCGTTATAGTCAGACTGTCTAAAGTCAAAGATAAAGAGCAAATCCTAAGAACAGCAAGAAAAAAGCATCTGGTCACCTCTAAAAGAAACTCCATTAAACCAACAATGGATTTCTCAGACCCATCTCACATGCAGAGACACAAACAGGTTCAAAATAAAGGGATGGAGAACTATTTACCAAGCAAGTGGAAATCAACAACAACAACAAAAAAAGGCGGGAGTTGCAATCCTGGTCTCTGAAAAAACAGACTTTAAACCAGCAAAGATCAAAAGAGACAAACAAGGGCATTACATAATAGTAAAGGGATCAATGCAACAAGAAGAGCTACCTATCCTAAATATATATGCACCTAATACGGGAGCACCTAGATTCATAAAGCAAGTTCTTAGATACCTACAAAGAGACCCAGACTCCAACACAATAATGGTGGGAAACTTTAAACACCCCACTGTCAATATTAGACAGGTCAACAGCACAGAAAATTAACAAGGACATTCAGGATTTGGACTCAGCTCTGGACCAAGCAGACCTAATAGGCAGCTACAGATCTCTCCACCCCAAATCAACAGAAGATACGTTCTTCTCAGCACCTCATTACACTTATCCTAAAATTGACCACATAATTGGAAGTAAAACACTCCTCAGCAAATGCAAAAGAATGGAAATCATAACAAACAGTCTCTTAGATCACAGTGCAATCAAGTTAGAACTCAGGGATTAAGACACTCACTCAAAACTGCACAACTACATGGAAACTGAGCAACCTGCTCCTGAATGACTACTGGGTAAATAACGAAATTAAGGCAGAAATAAAGATGTTCTTCGAAACCAATGAGAACAAAGACACAATGTACCAGAATCGCAGAGACACATTTAAAGCAATGTGTAGAGGGAAATTTATAGCACTAACTGCCCACTAGAGAAAGCAGGAAAGATCTAAAATTGACATCCCAACATCACAATTAAAAGAACTAGAGAAGCGAGAGCAAACAAATTCAAAAGCTAGCAGAAGACAGGAAATAGCTAAGATTAAAGCAGAACTGAAGAAGATAGAGATACAGACAACCCTTCGAAAAATCAATGAATCCAGGAGTTGGTTTTTAGAAAAGATCAACAACATAGATAGACTGCTATTCAGACTCATAAAGAAGAAAAGAGAGAAGAATCAAATAGATGCAATAAAAAATGATAAAGGAGATATCACCACTGATCCCACGGAAATACAAACTACCATCAGAGAATACTATAAATACCTTTATGCAAATAAACTAGAAAATCTAGAACAAATGGATAAATTCCTGGACACATACACCCTCCGAACTCTAAACAAGGAAGAAGTTAAATCCCTGAATAAACCAATAACAAGTTCTGAAATTGAGGCAGTAATTAATAGCCTACCAACCAAAAAAGTCAAGGACCAGATGGATTCACAGCCAACTTCTACCGGAGGTACAAAGAGGAGCTGTTACCATTCCTTCTGAAACCATTCCAAACAACGGAAAAAGAGAGAATCCTCCCTAATTCATTTTATGAGGCCAGCATCATCCTGATACCAAAACCTGGCAGAGACACAACAAAAAAAGAAAATTTCAGGCCAATATCCCTGATGAACATCAATGCGAAAATCCTCAATAAAATACTGGCAATCCAAATCGAGCAGCATATCAAAATCTTATCCACCACAATCAAGTCAGCTTCATACCTGGGATGCAAGGCTGGTTCAACATATGCAAATCAATAAACATAATCCATCACGTAAACAGAACCAATGACAAAAACTACATGATTATCTCAACAGATGCAAAAAAGGCCTTAGACAAAATTCAACACCACTTCATGCTAAAAACTCTCAATAAACTAGGTATTGATGGAACGCACCTCAAAATAATAAGAGCTATTTGTGACAAACCCACAGCCAATATCATACTGAATGGTCAAAAACTGGAAGCATTCCCTTTGAAAACCAGCGCAAGACAAGGATGTCCTCTCTCACCACTCCTGTTCAACATAGTATTGGAAGTTCTGGCCAGGGCAATCAGGCAAGAGAAAGAAATAAAGGGTAATCAAATAGGAAAAGTGGAAGTCCAATTGTCCCTGTTTGCAGATGACATGAATGTATATTTACAAAACCCCACCACCTCAGCCCAAAATCTCCTTAAGCTGATAAGCAACTTCAGCAAAATCTAAGGATACAAAATCAAAGTGCAAAAATCACAAGCATTTCTATACACCAATAACAGACAAAAAGAGAGCCAAATCATGAGTAAACTCCCATTCACAATTGCTGCTAAGAGAATAAAATATCTAGGAATCCAACCTACAAGGGATGCAAAGGACCTCTTCAAGGAGAACTACAAGCCACTGCTCAAGGAAATAAGAGAGGACACAAATAAATGAAAAAACATTCCATGCTCATGGATAGGAAGAATAAATATCATGAAAGTGGCCATACTGCCCAAAGTAATTTATAGAATTAATGCAATCCCCATCAAGCTACCATTGACTTTCTTCACAGAATTGGAAAAAACTACTTTAAAGTTCATATGGAACCAAAAAGGTGCCTACATAGCCAAGACAACCCTAAGCATAAAGAACAAAGGTGGAGGCATCATACTACCTGACTTCAAGCTATACTACAAGGCTACAGTAACCAAAACAGCATGGTACTGGTACCAAAACAGATATGTAGACCAGTGGAACAGAACAGGGGCCTCAGAAATAACACCACACATCTACAACCATCTGATCTTTGACAAATCTGTCAAACACAAGCAATGGGGAAAGGATTCCCTATTTAATAAATGGTGTTGGAAAATCTGGCTAGCTATTTGCAGAAAACTGAAACTGGACCCCTTCCTTACACCTTATACAAAAATCAACTCAAGATGATTTAAAGACTTAAATGTAAGACCTAAAACCATAAAAATCCTAGAAGAAAACCTAGGCAATACCATTCACGACATAGGCATGGGCAAACACTTCATGTCTAAAACACCAAAAGCAATGGCAACGAAAGCCAAAATTGACAAATGGGATCTAATTAAACTAAAAAGCTTCTGCACAGCAAAAGAACCTATCACCAGAGTGAACAGGCAATCTACAGAATGGGAGAAAATGTTTGCACTCTATCCATCTGACAAAGGGCTAATATCCAGAATCTACAAAGAACTTAAACAAATTTACAAGAAAAAAAAAAAAATCAAAAAGTGGGCAAAAGATATAAACACACACTTCTCAAAAGAAGACATTTATACAGCCAACAACCACATGAAAAACAGCTCATCATCACTGGTCATTAGAGAAATGCAAATCAAAACCACAATGAAATACCATCTCATGCCAGTTAGAATGGCGATCATTAAAAAGTCAGGAAACCACAAATGCTGGGGAGGATGTGGAGAAATAGTAACGCTTTTACACTGTTGGTGGGACTGTAAACTAGTTCAACCATTTTGGAATACAGTGTGGCAATTCTTCAAGGATCTAGAACTAGAAATACCACTTAACCCAGTAATCCCATTACTGGGTATATACCCAAAGGATTATAAATCATGCTGCTATAAAGACACATGCACACATATGTTTATTGTGGCACTGTTCACAATAGCAAAGATCTGGAACTAATCCAAATGTCTATCAGTGATAGACTTGATAAAGAAAATGTGGCACATATATACCATCGAATACTATGCAGCCATAAAAAAGGATGAGTTTATGTCCTTTGCAGGGACATGGATGAAACTGCAAACCATCATTCTCAGCAAACAAACACAAGAACAGAAAACCAAACACCGCATGTTCTCACTCACAAGTGGGAGTTGAACAATGAGAACACATGGACACAGGGAGGGGAACAACTCACATCAGGGCCTGTCCGGAGGTGGGGGACTAGGGGAGGGATAGCTTTAGCAGAAATACATAATGTAGGTGACGGGTTGATGGATGCAGCAAACTACCATGGCACATGTATACCTATGTAACAAAACTGCACATTCTGCACATGTACCCCAGAACTTAAAGTATAATAATAAAATAATGATAATTTAAAAACTATGTGATCATCTCTATAGATGCAGAAAAAGCATTTGGTAAAATTTAACATCCTTTCATGATAAAAACTTTAGTAAATTAGGGGTAGAAGAAAAGTACCTCGACATAATAAAGACTGAATACAACAAACCCACAGCTAACATCACAATGACTGGGGAAAAGTCGAGAAAAAACAAGGATGCTCACTTTCATCACTGCTATTCAGCATAGTACAGGAAGTCCTAGCCAGAGCAATCAAGCAATAGAAGAAATAAAAAGAAACCAAATTAGTAAAGAGTAAGTAAAATTGTCTCTCTTTGCTTATGATGTAATGGTATCTAGAAAAACCTGGACTTTACCAAAAATTTTGTAGATCTGATAAATGAATTCAGTGAAATTGCCAAATACAAAAGTAACATACAAAAATTAGTAGTATTTCTATACACTAATAACAACCTAGCCTAGAAAGAAATCAAGACAGCAATCCCACTTACAATAGCTACTAAAATAAAATAAAATACCTAGGGAAAAACCTAACCAGAAAGCTAAAGATATTTACAAGGAAAACTATGAAACACTAATGAAAAAAAATGAAGAGGACACAAACAATAGAAAAACATCCTGTACTTATGCATCAGAAGAACTAATATTGTTAAAATGGCCATAATGCCCAAAGCAATCTACAGATTCAATGCACTCCTTATCAAAATACCAATGTCACTCTTTACAGACTTACCAAAAAAATTCTAAAATTCATACAGAACCAAAAAAAAAAAGCCTGAATAGCCAAAGCAATCCTGAGCATTAAGAACAAAGCTGGAGGCATAACGTTACCTGACTTCTAAACATATGTAACCAAAACAGCACAGTATTGATATAAAAATAGACACATAGACCAATGGAACAGAATAGAGAATCCAGAAATAAAGCCACATATCTATAGCCATTTGATTTTCAACGAAGCCAACAAGAACTTACACCGGGGAAAGGACACCCTCTTCAGTAAATGATGCCAGGAAAATTGGATAGCCACATGCAGAATAATGCAGCTGGACTGCTACCTCTCAGCATGTACAAAAATCAATTCAAAATGGATTAAACATTTAAGCAAATGACTCAAAACTTTAAAAATACCAGGATAAAACCTAGGGAGAACTCTTCTGGACATCAGACTAGACACAAAATTTATGACTAAGACCTCAAAAGCATAGGCAGCAAAAGCAAAAATAGACCAATGGGACTTAATTAAATTAAAATGTTTCTGCATACCAAAAGAAATAATAGAAAGAGTGAAGAGACAATCTGTTGAATGGGAGAAAATATTAAAAATATTAAATAATATTTGCATTTAATAATATTTAATATATCATTAAATAATATTTTAAGCTATTCATCTGAAAGAGGACTAATATCCAGATTATGTAAGAAACTCAAACAACTCAACAGTAAAAAGAAGCAAATAATCCCATTAAAAAGTGGGCAAAGGACATGAATGGACATTTCTCAAAAGAAGACCTACAAACAGCCAACATGTGTAAAAAAAATACTCAATGTCACTAATCACTGGAGAACAGCAAACCAAAAGTACAATGAGATATCTTAATCCAGTCAGAATGGCTACTATTAAGAAGAAAAATTAACAGATGTTGACAAGAGTGTGGAGAAAAGAGAATTCTTATAAACTGTGGGAATAAAAACTAGTACGGTCACTATCAAAAACACTATGGAGATGTCTAAAAGAACTAAAAATAGAATTACCATTCAATCCAGCAACCCCACACCAAGTATCTACCCAAAGGAATAGAAGTCAATATACCAAAGAGATATCCATACTTGCGTATTTACTGAAGCACTATTCACAATAGCAAAGATATTGAGTCAACCTAAGTGTTCATCATTGGATGAATGGATAAAGAAAATGTGGTACATATGTGCATTGGAATACTACTTAGACATATGAAAGAATGAAATCATGCCATTTTCAGCACATGGATGGTACGGAAGGTTGTTATCTTATTTAAAATAAGCCAGGCACAGAAAGACAAATATCAAGTGTTCTCACTTATATGTGTGAGCTACAAATGTTATCAGATGGCGGTAGGGAGTAGAAGATAGATAATACACTGGGAAGGGTGAGTAGGACAGGAGGGAGGATAAAGAGAAGTGGGTTAAAGGGTACAAACACACAGTTAGGTAAAACGAATAAATTCAATGTTTGTTAGCAGAGTAGGGTGACTGTAATTGACAAAAATGTATTATACTTGGTGATGGACATCCTAAATATCCTGGCTTGATCACTATGCATTATATACATGTAACAAAATGTCACACGCAACCCATACATTTGTACTGATAAAATTGTTTAGTTTAAGAAACGATGCCTCTTACAATATAGGATCTCCCAGAACCACTCCAGCCAGGTGACAGCTACAGAAAAGGTCAACACTAAAGCATCTTGGAATCCTGAAATATAATAAGTTTGCTAGCATGTGTATTCTGGAAACAATCAAAGACACATTCATAAGTAATTACCTCCAAGGAGAGGAACAGAAAATGGGAAATGAGGCTTTTGCTGTCCATTTTCTTCCACTCCACCCTGTTTGGCTTTTCCAACTTGTGAAATGAATTCAAGAATAAATGGATCATTTGTGGCTTATTTTCTTCTTTATACTTTGTAACTCTAAAAAGGCTCAATCAATCTTAGTTTTAAAAAAAGTAGAAGAATAAGCGAAGTAAATTATCTTTTTTTTTTTTCCCAAGAAGGAGTCTCTGTCTGTCGCCTAGGCTGCAGTGCAGTGGTGCAATCTCAGCTCACTGCAACCTCCTCCTCCTAGGTTCAAGCAATTCTCCTGCCCCCTCCTTCTGGGTAGCTGGGATTACAGACACCTGTCACAGTGCCCATCACCACACCCGGCTAATTTTTGTACTTTTAGCAGAGATGGGGTTTCGCCATGTTGGCCAGGCTGGTCTTGAACTCCTGACCTCAGGTGATCCCCCTGCCTCCTCAGCCTCCCAAAATGCTGGGATTACAGGTGTGAGCCACTATGTCTGGCCAAGTGTATCATCTTAATTCTTGATCTTTCTCACTCTCACCCTCGTTCCATTCAAGAAACTGGAAAAACATTTCAAAGATCTAAAGAGAGACAGGGTGTTACAGTGTAGTGTCAGGAGTACTGAGCCAGAGTTGGAAAGCAGGGGTAGACAGCACCCCAAATTAGCAAATCTGTGTAGGAGCAATTAACTTTCATGCATTGTTGGTGGATGCCAAATTTTGTATTACCCTTTTGAAAAACCATTTGTCAAAATGTAACAATTAAATATTCAGGTCTTTGACCCATAAATGTCACTACAGTAATTTTATCATGAAGAAAGTTTCCATAATACTTTGTAAAATACTCATACAATTTCTTTTAATAGCAAAAATAATTGGCACGATCTCAAATTTACATCAATACGTTACAGTTAAGTAAACTATAACACACCCAATGAATGGAAATGAATCCATAATAACATTATAAAAACTTTATTTAAAAATGTGATAACCAGATTAAATTTTACAAAGTGAGATATAAAATTGCATATATGGTACATTTGGGCTGAAGGGAGCAACGCTTTTAAATACAAAAAAGTGTAAAACATTGGAGAAATGGCAAAATAAATTTAAATAGAAAAAAATATGTGAGATAGGAGGACAGACACCCTAAATCTCACATGTATTTTCTCCTTCATTTACGCATTCAGCCACTGTGGATCATTCACCTTGAGCGGAGCACTGTGCCATGATCTGAAGAAAACAAGATCTTCGCCCAAAAGAAGCTTATGACTTAGGCATACAGATAATCCATTTCCCTAAAGAGATTAACTGAACAAAGGAATAGAAGTAAATGCAAGAGATAACAGTAAAAATAAACTGTCTCACTCGAACAGCTAGAATAACAGCAAAATATAACCTAAAGAAAGAAAGAGGGAGGAATTATTAAATATAAAAGCTGGAAGTAATTTATTCAAATCCTAAAAAGCAGAATGAATAAAAAGAATTTGTGAAAAGACCAATAATATTGATGACCATCTTACAAAGCTAATTGATGGAAAGAAAGGACAGAAAAGATAGGGAGAAAGGGAGGAAGGGAGGGAAGGAGAAGGGAGGGAGGGAGAAAGGAAGGAAGACAAACAACAATGGAAAACATTGAGAATGAAGGTCTTCCTGTTTCCAGTCCCACGTGTAAGGAGCTTGAACGTTGTCACTCCCATCCTCACAACAAAGGAAGAGTTGAAAAAACCGAAAGTCAGCAGATCTTCTTAGATCCATCAGATAACTCAGGTGACAGGGCAAACTGCTGCCCCCAAAATTGATGAGACAGCCAGGAGGATACAAGGAATCACAGCTCACTGGAGCAGAATCCCAGCAAGAGAAATCTCCACCAGAAGCAGTGCCGAGGTAGGAAAACCTGAACTATAATTCATGAATTGCTGGAGATCTTATGTGGACGAAGTTTGAGAGCTTATAAACTCCAGGGGAACCTAGTCTTAGAGGGATCCCCACACTTTTGGGAGCCTTATCTCCAGCAGCAATCTCAAGTTCTCAGAGTGCACACCGAAGAAAAAAATCCACTTTTGCTTACAGCAGCGAGAAGAGAAAACTAACCATTTTGAAATCTGCCCAGAGCATCCTGCTCTTCTTAACAACATATTAAGAATAAGAAGGGGATTACAACCACAGGCATGAAATGGTTGTTTGTTCATTATAAGAGAAAACTATGTACAACTGTATGATAATGAATTTTAAAATTTCAGTGAAATGGCTGATGTTTCAAAGACACGAATTCACCAAAACTGAGGAAATGAGAAGTACATTTGAATGCAGCAAGGCAGGGATGTGGAAAATGAGCTTCCTCATGTGCTTCTGTAAGAAATAACCTCACATTGTTCTTCCGAAATGCAATTTGAAGACCCATGTCAAATATCTCTAACATGTGCAAGCACATTGACCTATAAATCACTACCCTCATGCAAATTATTCTAGCAAAATAACAAATGAGCAAAAAACTGTATTCTTCCATAGTCAAAGATATTTATCAAAGTACTATGTATAATAGTGAAAAAAACAGGGAACAACTTACACGTCTAATAACAACAATTTTGATAAATAAATGGTGGCACATGGCACATGTATACAATAGGCTGCTATCCAGTCATCAAAAATGAGGCTGTGGGTACTTTTTGGTTTAAAAAGCTGTTCATACTATATTAGCAAGATGCAAACTGCAAGTTACCAAACAAGAGATATAGTGTGATCGCACTTTTTATTTCTTTAAAGAAAGAAAACAGCATTTTGCAGAACCACATATCCAATCACTTGCAGCACTTAACTCTAGGGACTTGAGTTTGGGTAATTCATCTTCTTCTTCATACTTTACATGTTTTAGGTATATGTGTCTATTAAAATAAGCGTAAAATATGTACACAGAGAACAAGTGACCAATAAAGGTAACAAAATATTATTTCAGGTGCTGAAAATATGGGCTGATTTTTTTTATTCTTATTCCTAGACTTCAGCAGTTAAGAAGAGGCTTTAGTACAAGACGATGTTATTGATAATTGAAAAATAAATAAACTTTGAAGTGATAAGCGATCAAGGGTTATAAGGCCAAATCTGTCACTAACAATGTGAGGGGCAGTTTCTCGGTCTCTAGTCTCATTACCTCGCCTCCGAAATGAAACAGCTTGAGTCCATCTTCTCGGGGCCCTGGTTCTAATGTCCACTTTCAATGCTCTTTTTTTCAAGGCACTGCCTGGCTCGGTCATTCAGGGAAAATCTACTGCTGTTGCAAGCTTGGTATGCAGTCCATTTAGAAAGAGATTTTGAAGAAGAAGGAAAGAAAAAAAAAAAAAAAAACCAAGTAATGTTCATTTGTTTCATTACAACAATTTAATAGAAACAACCATCCAAAAAATAGAAAATGTCAAGTGGGCTATTAAAACCCTCCAGCAGGAACGGGTGCGTCTAGGCACAAATATTAAATGGGAACAATCTCAAGAGAGGAATACAGAAGGGCGTGCTTGCTGCACCGGCTCAAGCACCATTTTTGTCTGAAGAGAGGATCATGCAGAAGGCAGGAGATCCACAGCAGCAGAGCTTGGCTTACAGGGGATCCATGGTGCAGAGGGACCTTGGCTGCTCTTCTGCTGAAAACAAACTGTACACCCTTGCTGTTTGTTTAGAGTCGTTCAATGCTGCATTATTGAGGGCCATTCTGGGCCAAGCACCGTGCTAGGGGCTGGGGACTCCAAAATGATCGAGGCACAGACCCTGTTCTCACGCATCTCACAAATCCATGAAAAGAAAGAAAAGCAAAGAGCGAATTTCAATGTTATGGAGGAATGCATCATGGAAGCTTGGTAGGAGCCCAAAGAAGCCCCTTGTTAGTTCTAAGAACTCAAGCATGGCTTCGTGAGTCCTGACAGGTGAGTGAGTGCCAGCCAGGTGTAGATAAGAAAGGTGTTGCAGAGAGAACGTGAGCAAAGGACCCTGAGAAACAGTGTTTTGTGCTAGAGTAGTTCACCATGCTCCTCTCAGCAAGTGCTGGCAGGAGGGAAGGAGGGAGGTAGGGTTGGGCCCTGAAGGTGGGCAGGGGCCAGGAAGAGCTGAAACCAGGCAGTTTCATGCTCAGATTTCATTCCAAACTCAGGAAACAACCCCTCCCTCCATCCGCTGGAACGCTAGTGACCAAGAAAATACATCCAGGGTCCCACCCGTGGTCCCACTCACACCAATACAACCCATCCCAGATGGCCTAGTTATGAGTACAATGGTCTTCCCACCAGCCCCGTTTGAAACCAAACATTCTTGGAATAAAACCATTGGCAGGGGAGGGATGAGGATACTGCCCTGGGCTGACATCCCCTCAACTTCGCCTTGGCCTTACTGCGGCTTCTCAACAGAAATACAAAAAAAAAACACAGAAGTTTGGCCTTCATTTTTCCGATTCTCCATACTTGTTATAATTTGCAATTTGTTTTAAGGTCTCTGCTTTCATTTCAATTAAATCCCTACAAAAAAAAATTATCTAGTAATTTTTCAGTAGAGGAAAAAAACAAAACAAAACAAAAAACATGTTCACCCGTGGTCAAGGGCGGGGCACAGCTGACTCAGCAAGTGATGCACTTCCGCGTGGACAGGAATCTTCCTCCTGGGCATCAGGGAGCCATGCAGGAGACTCAGGAAGAAGGAAAGAGGTGGATGCAGCAGGTGACAGGCAGGAACAGGATTCCCCAAGCAGCCTTGGGCAGGACGACTGGGGAAGAAGGTTGCCTATCTCTCAATCATGATTAAATGCTGTGCTCTTTTCCTGAATACTGTTAGTACCATTTATTCCCATCAAGAAAGGGAGGTCTGGTCCCAGCACGCAAATCCAGCTTCAGAACACTTCCAGGAATGAAAAAGGACATCTCCCAGTGAGGATTCCCCTCCAGTCTCTAACCTGCCTTGATATTTGGTTGCACTAGGGTGCAGAGGCCTCCTGGTGCGGTAAGGCTCCTGCAAACCAGTTTTGCTAACCCAGCACTGGAAAGGAAAGGGAGCTGAGACTCTGGGGCAGAGTCATGCTGACTCTTTGTGTTTAGAAGTGGCTCAGCCTCTCTACCCTCATTTGTTTCTTCTGTCAGTGAGGGAAACTAATAATGCTTTCCTTTACTGATTGAAAAAAAAAAAGGACCAATGGACAGGCCTGGCAATTTCCCTTCCCCCACACCATTCTTTACAAAGATGGTGGTTGGAGCTGCAGCAGCCCTTCTGTGGTCATGAGGGAAAGGCCAAGACAAGCATGCATGTGCCTGTCCTGACATATCTGAGTCATTGAATTAAGGCCAGCAGGTAATTGCCTCCAGATTTCTTGTTCCATGAGAAAAATTCACTCTATTGATTTAACCACACTGAGTCGAGTTTTCTGTTAATTCTGCCAAATTCAATGCTAACTGAAGGAAGGGTGTTACGACAATTAAATAAAATATGAACATTGCATGCACAGTACCTAAAAAACAGCAGGAGCACAATGTTAGTCCTTCCTCTTATCAGTCTCCCTTTTGAAGGCAAAATCTCTCCTGGAGATGAAGTACTATCAGAGGGGGTGAAAGTCAATGCGATATTTGCAGCATGGACTCACAAGATGTCAAACCAGGAGGTTCTACGGATCATGCACGTTACACCTTTATCTTCCAGATGAAGAGACTGGTGCCCAGAGAGGAAAAGCAACTAGCACACAGTTACTCAGGGAGTCAGTGACAGAAAGAACAGACTGCACCACAGGGTCTGGAGAAGCATCTGCTGACCCTGTCATGGGCTGGGGAGAGGGGCACACTGGGGAGGGAGGACGTGGGCTTAGCAGTCAGACAAGCTTGGAGAGGAGCCCTCAGCCTCAGAATCCCTCTCCTGCCCAGCTCCCCTATCCTTTTCCTACCATTTCCCAGTCCAGCACCCCACCCCTGAGATCTTCCCTTGGAAGGTCACATCACCTCCACCTGCCTTCACATCCTCCTCCTCCAGCAGCATGTGGACCACATCTCCTCTCCATCCCCATCTCTCTCTCCTTCTACCGCTCATCTCGTGCCAGTGCCTCCCATTGGTCAAACTCAGCAAGAAGCCAGAAGGCAAAGAAATCTAAATGATGGAGTCCATAGGGATTAGCCCTCCCTTCACCTTCCTAGCTATCTTCACATCTCCTCCACCGCTGTCTTCACTCCAGCCACTGCACACAAACCTTCAGGGACTCCAAGGGGAAGAAGCCCTGATTCCTCTGTCCATCCCTGGGACAAGACTGTAGCTGGGTCACTCGACCTTCTCCACAGGCTCCTGTCATGTCAATCACATGTCCCCTCTCTGCCTCTATGCATCTGAGCGAAGCTTACTCAGACTTGGAGCTTCGCTGCAGATCACTTTTCCCACCCTGTTGAAAAGTGACACCTTTCCTATCAGCCCATTCTTCCTCCTCTGAACTCCGGAGAACTTGTTTCAGCATTGGCCATATTGCCACTTGTCATTTATGGCTTCAGGTTTCTGCCGAACTCTTT
Source organism: Papio anubis (assembly GCF_008728515.1). Lineage (NCBI taxonomy): Eukaryota > Metazoa > Chordata > Mammalia > Primates > Cercopithecidae > Papio > Papio anubis. The sequence continues at coordinate 8,268,474 of NC_044985.1, forward strand.
GATTCTTAAATGTCCAGTCCCTTTGCACAAGGTTTCTGGGAGCAAATACTGCCCTGTGTGTGCCTAGCATGGGAGAAAGCACAGAGGAAACTGGGAAGCCTTGGTAGCAGCCCGCAAGGAAGCACCTGGAGCAGCAAGTGCCAGAGTCAGACTTGTCACGGCCACTAACGCCTCCTGAGAACGTGCTGCTTTGCCAGGGCATCAGCTAGGATGCAGCAGAAACAAGGTGTGCTCACAGGAATCTTGCAAAGAGCTTAATAAAAGACCATTTACAGGTGTACTTAAGCAGATGTACAGAGGCAAGGGAAACAGGAAGGACTGCCCAAATGCCCCAGGACAGACAACATACCTAGACTGAAGGGAAGGGGAGGATGCTGTAGCCAGGGCTTCATGAGCTCCTGAACCATGAAAAACCACAGCCATAGAAACTGTGACTGCAACTGGGACTGGAGAAGGACCCAACCAGTGTAACAACTGGCACCAAAGCAGGAAGGAAGCAGCGGAGCACACACCCCCATCTCTCTCTCCTTCCACCTCTCATCTTTTGCCAGTGCCTCCCATTGCTCAAACTCAACAGGAAACCAGAAGGCAAAGAAATCTAAATAATGGAGTCCATAGGGATTAGCCCTCCCTTCACCTTCCCAGGATCCAGAGCAAGGTAAAGAAAGGAGGAGAATGTATTAGGGGAAGAAAGGAGAGGGGCAAATGGAAAATTACCAGCACAGGCAGGCACTGGCTGAGCAACTTACCCTTCACAATAATCCCAGGAGAAAGGATTTTGATCCTCATTTGCAAAGAGGAAACCAAGGCATAAGGAGATCCATTAACTTGACCAAAGTCACAGAGTAACAAAGTGGCTGAACCAGGATTCATACGCAGGCAGTCTGACACCAGAGTCTGTATGCTTAAAACAGTACACTCAAATGCCTTGTGCAATAAGCAAAGGAATGAACAAGTGTAACTAACGCAATGGCCAAGTGTCTCTTCTGCATCCATCCTTGTAATGACAAAGCCTAGGAAATCTTCATAAGCCCATACCTGGTGAATTTCTCTCCCAATCGCACCCCTCAGTAGAAAGCACAGCCATAATCTAGAACAGCAGGTGTCAAACATTTGGTCTGAGGACCCCAAATTTTGAAAACCATCAAAGAGCTTTTGTTTATGTGACTTTTATCTGTCCATGTCAAATGAGAAATTCAAACTGAGAAATTTTTGAATTACAAAAGTACACACCACACAAAAATGATGCCATCACCTATTGTGGTGCTGCCGAGAAACTCCACTGAACACTTATCAGAGAATAAGTGTGAAAGGGGCAACTAACATATTAGTGTTACTACGGAAAGAGTTCTGACTTCAGGGATCCCCTTGAAAGGACTTGGGGACCTGCCACTTGTCCTCAGACCACAGTTTGAGAATTCTCAACCTAGAAGTTACTTCTATTTTATTAAAATAATTATATAAACCATAGTCTTATATATGATTAGCCTGAACTTAGTCACCTAAGCCTCATTTCTCCTTCTCCCTCTCTCTTTAATCCCATTATTACTCAGATCCCATTTATCCAGAGTGCAGAATGCTCTTGGAAGCCACCTCCCAGGACCAGAGTCCAGAGAGGGAAAGCAGCTCCACCAGGGCTGCCCCTGGAGCGGGTTGATCAGCCCAGCTGAAGCAGTCACCCATGGAAATACAGTCTTTCCAGGAGTCACATCAGAGAGCAGGCAACAGATGATAAAGCAGGGAGAAAGGCAGAGTTCTATGAAAAGAAACTGCTAAACTGGCAACAGTCTGGGAGGCAAATGAAGCAAGTGCTCACCCCAAAGCAATCCCAGAGCAAGAAGGACGGGGCACGGAATGGGGAAAGCTGAGGAATGCATGCCCCAGACATTCTATTTGTTTATCTGGCTTGTGCTCCTGGATATCACAGCAAGACAAGAAGAGGGAGATAGTCCCCTTCCTCCCCACCTTAAAGCTGGTCATCTGGTTCACAGATATTGTAGGCTCCAATAAACTCTGAAAGGCAATCAGGAAAATGGTAAATCAGATGCTGCATGGATTTACTGGATATAAAATGGTATCCTTTTTTTAATCTGGTTTTGTACTTTATTTTTCTTTTATGCTACCTTTAAGCTATTTGATTTCATCCACCTACTTTCCATCCTTCAGCAAGCGTATTTATATTCTGCAATGAAAAGAAAGATTTGGTATCGTAGTCTCTCACATAAAGCTGTTCCGTCGGAAATGTGTGTGACCTCATCTCACTCTCCATTCTCTCCAGAAAGAAATGAATTCCCTTCTGAAGTCATCTCTGCCAACTCACAGTGGGCACCATTCATCCCCAGCTGAGAATCAACACGCTTGCAGACACAGCCCCATCATCTTCACAACACTTTCTATTTTTTAATCAGCCATTTGCTGAGCACTGAGACACGCACTGTACACATGTTATTTCTAAGGTTCAAAACATCTCCACTAAGGAAGCATCATTGTCCCTATTTTGTAGATGAAGAAATCGAGGCTCAAAAAAATAATGTGCTTTATCCAGCTGGTAAGTGACTCAGCCGTGATTTGAACCCAGGATGTAACAGGTTCCAAAACCTTCGTTAACCCAGCTTCTGTGTTGCCTTTTGACCATTTTTTTTCCCCTGTAATCAGCAGCAATCTCCTCATGCATCCCAAACTTTGTTCACTGCTGCATCAGGCACAGCTCTCCTGAGAGTGGTGCATAAGCCTGGTCTGACGGTTCCTTGGTTAAGAAGCAGACTCACTGGACTTTCTGACAACCACACAGAAGTCATGCTTACTGCCTCTTGGCCTGCAGCTGACAATTTCCTCCATACATTGTGAGTGATACCACTGCATTCTTTTTCTTTCTCAGACATGATTCCTTCAGTGCCTTGCTAATTACCTCCAGCCTGTCCTTGTTGCTTGCAATTCCAAACACTCCTTTAAAAACAAATTAGGTAAATCTCCCTCTTGCCCACTCTGCACATTTTCTGTCATTGTCCTTGGAGTAATGAACTTTCCCTGGGCTTATGGGGGGAAAAACAAAAAGCATGGAAGTTGAAAATATCCAGTTTAATGTAGCAGGGGGATAGATAGTTCTGATTGACCAACCAAATGCTTCATTATCCCCCAAATTAGCATTTCACAACTTTCTGCCACAACTCATTTTCCTGAGTCTTAACAGGCTAAAACAGCAAATAGGCAAATGTTGCAATTTTCTAACTGAGATGATCGCCCTGACACGGGCCGAGGTTTGAATACATCTGTGCACATGCTGACGTGTGTGTGTTGAGATGTGTTCTGTGGACATGTGTGAAGGGGTGCCTCAGAACGTGTGGTTAATCCATACCTACACCCAGTAGACTTGGCCTCCTGAGATCTCCAAAAACGTGGAGAACCAAAGACCTTTAAACTACAAATTAACTGCCAACCCCAAGTCTCCTAGCCGAATGAAAAGTGGGATAGCACTGGCTCAACCCAGCTCAACGACATGAGTTTTACAAAATATTTTTATGTTGAGCTCCTCTCCACACTACATTATCTTCCTACACCCACCTCCACCTCTACACTCAGAGCCACCTACACTCTATCATAAACAGGACCCATTACCAGAGCTTAAAACATGAGGTGGGCTCCCAGCTGGGGGGTATCTTTTCTTGGGGACATCCACACGCACTGGCAAACCAGTGCTTGGAATTAGGACCCATCCCCTCTGGTTTTTTATGACCAGAGTCAAGTTGCCTGCCTCAGACAAAGAACAAGTTTCCCAACCCTGAACAGTGCTGCTCTCACCAACCATACCTTAACACAAATGAGAGGAACAGGATGTAGAGACATGGGTCTCAAAGTGGCAGCCCTGGGACACTGAGAGTGAAAGATGCAGCATGAGAAAAGAAAGGAAGGAGAGGTTAGGTGGCCAATAAACCTGGAAAGGAATCCTGGAATGGGAGTCCCCTCTGGTGGTTCACAGAGTACATTAGTCCTACAAAGGCTCTGAGGAATCCTGTGATAAAGAAACCTGTTTAACTGGATTCAACCCAAATTGATTTGGCTGCACAATGGTCTTTTCCGCATAACTTCACTTAGACTTCTACAGAACTAACAGTCCCCTGAGCAGTTTGGGGAAAATGCTATTCTAAGTTAAAAGGAAATGAAGGCTGTTTCTGTCAAGGAATTATCTCTCACAAAGGAAACATTTCAAGAAAATGAAAAGAGAGAGAGAGACAGAGACAGAGAGAGAATGCAGCCCAGGCGGTTTAGATCCTCACCACAGCCTGTCTAGCAAATCTCATTTCTCTTTGTGGGTCTCTTTTTAAATTTCCTGCAAGATCTTATGCTAATTGTGTGTGTGTTAACATCTGTGTAGAGGGTGCATGTGTGTACTGACGTGTGTGTGAGGGCATTCCCAGGAACAAAGGGTTCTCTTCAATGATGGAAAACAAAACTACATCTAAATGCCCTCACAAAGACACCACAGCTCTTCCAGCACATCTCCAGGACTGAAACCATGCCAATTGAGCTTTCAACCATGCATTAAAAATTAGAATTAAAATGCAATACCTTAGGGGTAGATTCTCTTCTTACAGTGAATTAGCTTAGGAGCAAATAAAAGCCTAATTATCTAGGAAAAAGGATCATGCTTTTCACTCCACAGAGATTCCAAAGCTGGCCCTATTCTGTTTGAGAGTTCACATCACATGACCATGAGGAGAGGATTTGGTGCCACCCACCTGAATAGCGCTGCCCCAGGTCACTCTGTACCTCCCTGTGTCACTCCTGAGAGAAACGCATATGCCTGACAAAGACGGCCAGAAAGCCAGCATCACAAATCTGCTTTTGGTCAGCAAGGGCAAGAAGACATTGTGAGTCTAACTCCACCCTGACCTCAGATGGGAAATGTTATGAACTATACAGCATTGAAAGGGTGAAAACAAGTTAACAGAAAAGGAATAACAGAAGAGGGTGGAAACAAGTGAACAGAAAAGGAAGGCAAGCTTAGAGACTGATACGGTTTGGATGTGCATCCCCTCCAAATCTCATATTGAAATGTAATCCCCAATGTCGGAGGTGGGGCCTGGTGGGAGGTGATTAGATCATGGTGGCAGAGGGCGGATCCCCTCATGAATGGCTTAGCACCATCTCCTTGGTGATAAGTGAGTTCTTTCTCAGTTGGTTTACACAAGATCTAGTTGTTTAAAGTGTGTGGTACCTCCTCCCCTGTCTCTTGCTCCTTTTCTCACTATGTGATATGCCAGCTCCCTTTTACCTTCCACCATGACTGTAAGCTCCCTGAGACCTCACCAGAAGCCAAGTAGATGCCAGCACCATGCTTCCTATATAGCCTGCAAAACTGTGAGCCAAAATAAACCTTTTTGCTTTATAAATGACCCAGTCTCAGGTATTTCTTTATAGCAGTGCAAGGCTGGATTACTACAAAAAATTGGTACTGAGGAGTAGGGTGTTGCTATAAAGATACCTGGAAATGTGAAGATGGCTTTAGGACTACGTGATGGGCAGAGGTTGAAAGAGTTTGGAGGACTCAGAAGAAGACAGGAAGATGAAGTAAAGTTTGGAACTTCCTTCAGACTCGTCAAATGATTGTGACCAAAGTGCTAATAGAGATATGGACAGTGAAGTCCAGGTTGCTGAGGTCACAGATGAAAATAAGGAAGCTTTTGGGAACTGAAGTAACGGTCATCTGTGTTCCACCCTAGCAAAGAACTTGGCTGCATTGTATCCACATTTTAGGGATCTGTGGAAGTTCGAAATTAAAAGTGATGACTTACGGCATCTAGTGGAAGAAATTTCTAAGCAGCAAAATGTTCAAACTGTGGCCTCGCTACTTGTAACAACCTATGATCAGACATGGGAGCCAAGGAGCATATCTTTAAAAGGGAAGCAGAGATTAAAAATTTGGAAAATTTGCATCTTGGCCATGTGGTAGAGAAAGAAAGAGCATTTTCAGAAGAGGAATACAAGCAGACTGCTGAGCAACAACTTGCTAGAGAGATTAGCATGACTGAAAAGGAGCCAAGTGCTAAGAGCCAAAACAATGGGGAAAAGGTCTTGAATGTATTTCAAAGATCTTCAAGGCAGCTCTGCCTATCACAGGCCCAAAGGCCTAGGAGGAAAAAATAATGTCAGGGGCCAGGCCCACAGCGTCATTGCCCTGCTCAACCTTGGGACATTGCTCCCAGAATCCTGGTTGCCCTGGCTCTAGTCTCGGCTCAAAAGGCCACAGATACAGCTTGGGCCACCACTCCAGAGAACACAAGCCATAAGCCTTGGCAGCTTCAACATGGTGTTAAGTATGCAGGCACATGGAATTCAAGAGTGAAGGAGGCTTGGCAGCTTCCAACTAGATTTCAGAGGATGTATGGGAAAGCCTAGGTGCTCAAGCAGAACCCTACCACAGGAGAAGAGCCCCTGAAGATAGCCTCTACTAGGCCAATGTTGAGGGGAAATATATAGTTGGAGGCCCCACACAGAGTCCCCCACAAGGGCACTGCCTCATGGAGCTATGGGAATGGGGCCACCACCCTCCAGACCTGAGGATGGTAGAGCCATGGGCAGCTTGCATCCTCAACCTGGAAAAACTGCTATCACTCAACTCAACCCATGACAGCAGGCTCAAGGGCTGCATTCTACAAAGCCACATGGGCGGAGATGCCCAAGGCCTTGGGAGCCCACTCCTCACAGCAGTGTGTCCTGGAAGTGAAACACGGAGTCAAGAGTTATTTTCAAACTTTAAGATTTAACATCTGCCCTCCTGGGTTTCAGACTTGAGTGAGGCCTGGTGCCTCTTTCTTTTGGCCAATTTCTCCCTTTTGGGATGGGAATATATACTCAATGCCTGTGCCACTATTGTATCTAGAAAATAATTATCTCACAGGCTTCTAGGTGGAAGGTACTCATCTGCAGACGAGACTTGGGATTTGGGACTTGGAATTTTTGAGTTAGTGCTTGAATAAGTTAAGACTTTGGGGGACTATTATAAAGGCATGATTGTATTTTGAAAGGTGAGAAAGACATGAGATTTAGGGGGCCAGAGGCGGAATGATATGGCTTGGATATTTGCCCCCTCCAAATCTCATATTGAAATGTGATTCCCAAATATTTAACATGGGGCCTGGTGGGAAGTGTTTGGATCATGGGGGCAGGTACCCCATGAATGGTTTAGCACCATCCCTTTGGTGATAAGTGAGTTCTTGCTCAATTAGTTGACGTGAGATTTGGTTGTTTAAAAGAATCTGAGACCTCCCTCTTCTTTCTGTCTTGCTCTCACTCTCGCCATGTGACACATTAGCTTCCCTGTCACTTCCACCATAATTGGAAGCTTCCTAAGGCCTTCACCAGAAGCCAAGTAGATGATGGTGCCATGCTTTTACAGCCTGCAGAACCTTTAATAAGAGCCAAATAAGAGCCAATTAAACCTTTTTTCTTTATAAATTACCCGGCCTCAAATATTTCTCTTTTTTTGTTTTGTTTTTGTTTTGTTTTTTGAGATGGAATCTTGCCCTGTCACCCAGGCTAGAGTTCAATGGCGCAATCTTGGCTCACCACAACATCCACCTCCCGAATTCAAAGGATTCTCCTGCCTCAGCCTCCCAAGTAGCTGGGCTTATAGGCACCCGCCACCACAACCAGCTGATTTTTGTGTTTTTAGTAGAGGTGGGGTTTCACCATGTTGGCCAGGCTGGCTCAAACTCCTGACCTTGAGATCTGCCCACTTTGGCCTCCTAAAGTGCTGGGATTACAGGCATGAGCCACTGCGCCCAGCCCAGATATTTCTTTATAATGACACGAGAATGGACACAGAGGCACTGAATGTCATGCACAGTCCCACACGGTGAGCAGTGGGTAGGATGTGAATCCACATCAATGTGATTCCAAGTCCTTATTCCTCACACTGCACCAGAGGAGAATTTCATAAGCTCACCTTCAAGTCAAGATTCTGATCTCCACGTTCTTTGACCATTAGTAACAGAGACTCTACCCTTCCTAGGAATAACTCAAGGTGCTCAGCTCAGATCTGAACTGGTCCAACCTGCGCCAGCTACTAAGGTATGATTTCTAGCATGATCTGAATGTTTGTGCCCCCTCCAAATTCTTATGTTGAAACTTAATCACCAAGACAATGGCATTAGGAGATGAGATCTTTGGAAGTTAATTAGGTCAATTAGGTCATAAGAGTACATCCCTTAGGAATAGGACTAGTGCCCTTATGCAAAAGATCCCAGAGAGCTGTTTTACCCCTTCCACCGTGTGAAGATGCAGCAAGAAGGCGCCATCTGTGAACCAGGAAGTAGGCCTTCACCAGGTGTCAAATCAACCAGTACTTTGACCTTGGACATCCCAGCCTCCAGAACTGTAAGAAATACATTTCTGTTGTTTATAAGCGACCCAGATGTTTGATATCTCATTATAGCAGCCCAAGATGACTAAGATAATCTCTTGCTTCCAAATTGCCTCTGCTTTGTGGCCCTAGAACTCAGACTCAGCTGACCTCATTTCTCCTTTGTCAGCTGGACTCTGCCCAGAGCGGCCACTAGGGGGAGACTGGCAGACAGGAGCTGGGGAGCACAGAAGTGCTCTATCCCCTTTCCTTGCCCCTAGGAATGGCCCCATATTGTCCCCAGGAATGGCCTTGTTTCAAGCAACAATAGTTGATTCCAGTCTTCAGCGCATTTTAGCACTTACAGACCAACTTTACTTTGACCCCTTCAAGGTACCAGTAGCAGTCAGGCAGTGCTGTCTCCTCAGAGGTCTAGCTTCCCTGACACTCTCCTCTGAGCTAAGCTGCCAAGGCATCAGCCCCAACTCTGCAGGGCCTTCCATCTCCTGGACAGCAGCTCCAGCTGGGGAGAACCAGGCTCTGCAGGGACCCTTCTCTGGGCTACTAACTTGTGTTAATCCTAACCTCTCCCTTGGTTCCCACAGCCTTAGGGCTGGACAGTGTTTTCTTCAAACACATCTTTGTTCTTACCTAGTGTTTTGTTTTTGCTCTTATTCAGCCTCCTAAGACCTGTGTGTCCAACTTCCCATATTAAATTCCCTTTATGAAATACATAGTATTGTTTCCATGTTCCTGACCAGATCCTGACTCATAAAGGACTAACTCCGGCAATCATCTGAACAAAGCTGACCCCAAAAGTGAATTCAAAGCTGCAGACTCCTGGGAGGAGATTCTGCTATGTTTGCTTATGCCCAAGGTGCCATCTCAGAGCGAAAGTGTAGCTCTCTTTCCATCCATCAGTGAACATTTCACAGGCCCTGGAAGCTAAGGTTGGCCAGCCCTGCTGCCCAATCCTTATTTCAGCCCCATTAAGCTGCCAGCCTCAGGTCTTGCCTAGAGCTCCCTGGGAGCAGTTTCTCCAACTTTAACTTCTTCTCTTGTCAGCTGAGGATCCTCAGTTCTGCTGACCTTGCTCACTGGTGGAGAGGGGCTGAAACATCCTGTTTGACAGGCAGGGATACGGGCAGTTTAGCACCCAGAGACAGCTAGAGGAATGCTGTGAATAGGACATCAGACAGACCTCCTGGAGAGAGGGGAAAAGGGAATGCCTTTGTCCTTGCTCGAGCTCTAGCATACCTCTTAGCACAGGACACACAGCCTCACCCTCTCCCACTACATCTTGACCCTTATTCAAGCATGTTTCATCTTCCATTCATAGGGCCTAACCCGTAGTAGGTGCAAAATCAACACTATTACACATGAAAAAAAAAATTTGAAGAGTTACTGAAGATATGCTGCCAAAGAACTTCCAACCCAACGATGCTGGTAGAAGAGGTGAGGTCAGACTTCCTTTTGGAATGAAATTTCCAGGGCCCTCATTTGTAAAGACTGTTGTTATGGGCTGAAATGTATCCCTTTATAATTCCTTTTTTGGAATATTAGCCTGTAGAACCTCAGAATGTGACTGTATTTGGAGCTAGGGCCTTTATAGAGATTATCAAAATAAAATGAGTGGGCCTTAATCCAATATAACTAGTTTCTTTGTAAGGAGAAGAGATTGGGACACAGACAAGCACAGAGGATCATGTGAAGACCCAGGGAGAAGACGGCCATCTGCAAGCCAAGGAAAAAGGCCTCAAAAGAAACCAACCCTGCCGACACCTTGATCTTAAACTTCTAGCCTCCAGAATTGTGAAAAAATAAATTTCTGTTCTTTAAACCACCCAATCGATGGGCCTGGGTTATGACAGCCCTAACAAACTAGTATGGAAACCATATATTCCAATTTAAAATCCAGGACCCAAGTGTACAAAGATCTGTGTAAAATTAAGGACAAACATACTGGGTGGGCTTGAAGTGAGGTCATCTGTGGGAAGGACCTTTAGAACCTCATGAATTGAGTTGCACAGAATGGGACACAAAGTGTGCCTATTTTATGCCAAACCAACTCTCACCAAAACATAGGCCCTGCTGCTGAATGCAGATGATCAGCTGAACTCTCTGGAATGGGAAGGCACAGGCAGAGGCACGACCCGCAACACAACCTCCAAAGGATTCCCCTTTTGTTTCCCATTCCTCATGATCTCCATTTCACCCAGAACCAGAACTCCACAGGCTGCAAACTCTCTCTTTCAGCAAAGTCATAAAACTTCTTTGAAGTTCCAATGGTTCTTCTGTAAAACTGAGGTAAAATCTGCTTCACAAGTTGGTCATTTTGATTCCATTTGAAAGACTTTTACAAATTGTGGAGCACAATGCCAATATGGGCCAATATTAGCCAATATGTATGTGATCGTCATTCTTTTTCAACGCAAGAATGCAAAATTCATTTTCCTGGTTTCCTTTTACATTCGCTGATGTGGACAGTCCTTCTCCAAAAAAAATTGTCATAGTTTGGGTTTCCTGAGAAGCAAAGCCTGAGATAAGCATTTGAGCGTGCAGATTTTTTTGTAAAGTGACCCCAAGATACCTCAGCAGGGGAGTGGAGAAGCAGAAAAGTCAGAAAAGAAGACCAATAAAGAGTGTGTTATCAAACAGGGTGCCAGTGTGGGTGACCAGAGCTTAGCCCTGCACAGGAGCTCTGGGACATAGTAAGCCCACGGCGCATGGCACAGGAAGCCAGGCCCATCCATGCATTTACTCCCTTTGCTCACTGACTGAGAGACGCCAACACCTGAGAAGGGTGTGTTAGTTCTGACATTTCCATTGGGCAGACCTGGCTCTGGTCACCCAAGATAACCCTCAGGCAATGGCCCTGGCATTTTAAAATCATGCACAAAAATAGTAAGGCCCACGGGGGGGTGAGCATCTACCCTTAGAATCATTCTTGCCAAGTGGTTGCTTAAATTGGGTTTGATGTGCTTTTGAAACATGATGAATTGTTCCATTTCTTACGAGCCATAGACCAATCTGTAATTCCATATATGTTATACACTTTTCTGCTTTGAATGTTCCTGTATGACCCTCCTACTACTTTGGATTTCTGTCCTATGGCATCCACTTCTCAGTGATGGGTTTCCTTGAGTCTTGCTGGAAAACCAAGCCCTCCCTTTCATAGGTCACCATCTTCATCTAACCATGGAATGTTCTTTGAGGGCTTACTCTTGCATGTCCCTTTGAAGACTCACTCACAGCTATGTGCAGACACCCACACACACATACCACATCATACCAATGCACTTTTTATCACAGTTATCAGGATAGGACAAGCATACACTATAGTAACAAATAACCCCACAATCTCAATAGTTTAATAAAACAGAAGTCTATTTCTTGCTCACTCCTGTGTGGAGCTGGGTGACTCCCTGGGACTTTGGCGATCCAGGGTGCTTTGGTGGATCCACACATCTGCAGGAGTCTTCCAAGCTCACTGCAGCAGGGAAGAGAGAAACTAAGAGAATCACATGTAGGCTTGTCACTGCCTCAACCGAGACCAGCACACATCATGTCTACCCTCATGTCACAGGCACAATCTAACTGCAGAGGGTGGGGCAGTGTGATGTCCATGAGCCCACAAGGGAAGGAAGAGCAGACATTGATGCCCAGCAGTGATGTGTGCCAGTTACTGCCAGGGAGGTGGTCTTGTGAGAACCCACCAACAACAGAACCACAGTAAGACAATAATGCTGAGCGGGGCTCCATGAGACCTGGGAGACCTAGATCAGAGCCAACAATGGGAGTCAGATTTGCTCCAGGACTAAGCAAGTTTACGCACATTCGCTCTACAAATTCTTAGCATTCAGTGAAGCCACATATGATGCCAAGTCCCTTTGCCTTAAAACATTTGGATTTTCACTTAACTGATGTGTCATCTATGTCATGCAGTTTACTTGTCTGATATAGCATGGGTATACTCAAATGCAAGACATCAGGGTGAATGCATCAAGATGCCATGAGCTCACTGGGAGATAATGAGAAAGGGGAATATATGTGACCAAGTGACAGTCACAAACAGGCTGACTCCAACTGGCAGACGCCCTATTTGTGATGATGATAGAAAGGGCCTGAAATTGAGAGAAGACTGTGCTCGGGAGATATCCCAGATTCCACCTGGGATCTATACAAGGATCAGTGACATCCCTGAAGACCTGTGAGCCAAATGGGACTTGGTCTTTTTTTAAGTTATCATAAGATTCCAAAGGGAGACTGACAATGAGGTCTTGACCTTAGGAAAAAGTACGATGACTACACATTAAGAACCAACACTGATTGATTGTTGAGGCGATCAATCTCATAGGCTTTATAACAAATACTGAGAAACTGAATGCCGCTGCTGAACCACAGGTTTGGTTCTTATGATGTAGTTGCGATTCTTTCCCTGCCTCAGAAGCATTTACTTTTATAAATATAGAGGCTTGAGACGTCTATTTTTAAATTCTAAACATAAAGTATACTCCTTGCCAACATAAGCATAGCCTTTACTTCCGAGTTGCCTCGAGTGAAGCTGAATATGGAAACTTCAACCAGGCAAACCCTGCAGGCTATTCCCAGCTCAGGGAACCACATGCATCAAATGTAGGAATTGGTCCAGGAATCACCGAGGAAGGAGACAGCAGTCTTGCCCTCGAAGGGAGAGCAGAGACAGCAGCACAGCCCATGAAAGGTACGCCGCCAGACTGGAGCTGGCCAAGCCACTGCACCATTTCTTATCGCTAATTCCCTTGGAAATATGTAGCTATTTCAGCTACAAAAAGGCATACTCACAAACTCAGCCCAACTAATCCATCCTTGCTCTCACTGCTGCAGCTTTTCCTCAGGAGAAAACCTGTCAGTCAAATATCAGGATGTGACTCATCCAATTCCCTCAAAAGGCAATCTCAACCTATTGGTGGTCAACATGCCTCTGAAAGCCAGGTTATGGCAGCTTCTAGGCCACTATGGAGACTCTTTTTTTTAAAGATTGTCTTACATTTATAGAAGGCACTTAGAAACATTGATTTATATCAAATAATAAAATTTTAATTAACGCTCTAACTTATAAACCCTGCATGTTGTGTGAGTTAGAACATAAACCCAAAGCAGTCGTTCTTTCAGGATGAGAGAAGTATCCACTTGGCTAAAACAATGAACTGACCCATCTGATGGCTTTATTCAGCCAGAGTGGATGCTTCCTGGGTTTTGGAAGGAACAGGTTTTCTCAGTGTGTAATTCAATGATTCATTCTATTCTGGTGTCCCAAGTGACTACACTGAGTCTTACCAAGTCCACGAGAAGAACCCCTGTTTCCTGTCACTCCTGGTGTATCAGAAAGACCACTCTGTCAGGCTGGGATCCAGGGAGGCCAAGTCAGGACGGAGGTGTTCTGGTCCCTTTGCTTTGCTGAGGAAGCACAGGAGTGATGATGGGCAGCTGCACAGGTGAGCTGGGGCGCAGCAAGATTTGAACCCCAGCCTGCCTGTCGCCCAAGTCTGTGCTTCCTCCACTGCACTGTGCTGATCTGTGTATCTTAAATGTGGCGGGCATTTCCTACTGCCACTTCCCTTTTTCTATCTCTCTCTTGTCTCATTTTCTTTGGGCACTCACATAACCGAGAGCATCATCTAAAGTGGGGGGAAGAAAAAGAAAAACCATCACAGCATCAATAACCCTGTTAGGAGCTGGCTTATTTCAAATTTACAGCAGATGCCTGAAAGAGAACTAATCAATATGTGCTCCCTTCCTCCTGGAGGTGCAGCAGCGATCCCGTGCCATTTATGAGTTTTATGAAACTCCGGTCATTTTCTAGCAGTTCAGGGAGCTCTAAATTTTGCTTTTACCAATATACACTTCAACCCCAAAATGGAAAATCATTTTGTAAAATAGAAGAGCAGTCCATTCTTTAAATATGAGATTGATATATGATTCTTGCTTCAGATATGGTCGTGAAAATTCTTCAATTAATCCATTGGTGTCACTGCAGCAAATTCACCGTGATTTGAAGTCTGTCTGTGCACTTCCTAGAAGAACTTCCCCCCAGTCCTCCAATTTACTAAGGCATTGCCCCTAAAAGCACTACCTTTGTCAAATTTCCTAAACATTTAAGTCTATTTCCAATGACATGTGAAAGGATTAGCAAACAAAGTTCCCTTTAGTCAATTTCACATGAAAAAGTATAGTTTGCTTATCAGTCCTATTAGGATATATAAAAGCTTGAATATATTTTTCCTGGAAAAAAATATGACTGAGTATCCTTCCAATTTTCACATCTCAAATAGCTCCTTATTACCTTCTTATGTTATATAATTAGAAAAGCACCGGGAATCCCCTCCCCACACCTCTCAAATATACAAGCACACCTCGCTTTATTGCACTTTGCTTTATCGTGCTTCACAGATACGGCATTTTTTTAACCAATTGAAAATTTGTGGAAATCCTGCCTCAAGCAAGTCTATCAGTGCCATTTTTCCAACAGAATGTGGTTGCTTTGTGTCTCTGCATCACCTTTTGGTGACTTCCACAATATTTCTAACTTTTTCATTACTATTACATCTGTAATAGTAATCTATGATTAGTGGTCTTTGATGTTACTGTTGTAATTGTTTTGGGGGCACCACCAATCACACCCGTATAAGATGGCGAACTTCATCGATCAATGTTGTGTATGTATTCTGACTGCACGAACCAGCCATTCCCCCATCTTTCTCCCCTCCCGAGGCCTCCCCTTTTTGCCAGACACAACAGTATTCAAATTAGGCCAATTAATAACCCTACAATGGCATTTAGCATTCAAGTGAAAGGAAGAATCACAGATCTCTTACTTTAAATCAAAAGCTAGAAATGATTAAGCTTAGTGAGGAAGGCATGTAGAAAGCCAAGGTTGGCCAAAAGCTAGGCCTCTTGCACCAGACAGCTATCAAGGTTGTAAAAACCTCTTGAAGGGAATTAAAAGTGATACTCCAGCAAACATACACATAATAAGAAAGTGAAACAGCCTTCTTGATGATATGGAGAAAGTTTTAATGGTCCAAATAGAAGATTGAACCAGCCGCAACATTCTCCTTTTTTTATTTATTATTATTATTATTTTTTTTTTTTTTTTGAGATGGACTCTTGCTCTGTCACCCAGCAAGCTCCACCTCCCAGGTTCATGCCGTTCTCCTGCCTCAGCCTCCTGAATAGCTGGGACTACAGGCGCCCGCCACCATGCGTGGCTAATTTTTTTTATTTTTAGTAGAGACAGGGTTTCACCGTGTTAGCCAGGACGGTCTTGATCTCCTGACCTCGTGATCCACCCGCCTCAGCCTCCCAAAGTGCTGAGATTACAGTCATGAGCCACTGCGCCCGACCCAGCCACAATATTGTTTTAAGCCAAAGCCTAATCCACATCAAGACCCCAGCTCTCTTCAATTTATTGAAGGCTGAGAGAGATGAGGAAGCTGCAGAAGAAAGGTTGGAAACTAACAGAGATTGAGTCATGAGGTTTAAGGAAAGAAGCCACCTTCATAACATAAAAGTGCAACCAGCAAGTGCTGATATAGAAGCTGCAGCACATTATCCAAAAGATGTAGCTGAGATCACTGATGAAGGTGTCTCAACTAACAACAGATTTTCATTACAGCCAAAGCAGCCTTACTTACATTGAAAGAAGATACCAACTGAGACTTTCATAGCTAAAGAAAAGTCAAAGTTTGGTTCCAAAGTTTCAAAGAACAGGCTGACTCTCTTGTTAGGGGCTAATGCAGCTGGTGATTTCAAGTTGAAACCAGTGCTCATTGGCCATTTTGAAAATCCTAGGGCCCTTCAAAGTTATGCTAAGCCTACTCTACATGCACTCTATAAATGGAACAACAAAGCCTGGATGACAGAGCATCTGTTTACAGCACGGTATACTGAACATTGTAAGCCCACTATTAGAGGAAACCTACTTCTCAGAAAAAAAATTGTTAAAATATTACTGCTAATTAACAAGGCACCTGTTCACCCAAGAGCTCTGATAAAGATGTACAAGAAAATTAATATTGTTTTCATGGCTGCTAACACAACATCCATGTATCAAGGAGTAATTTCAACTTTCAAGTCTTGCTATTTAAGAAATACATTTAGTTAGGCTATAGCTGCCATAGATAGTGATTCCTCTGATGGATATGGGCAAAGCAGATTTAAAACCTCTGGAAAGAATTTGCCATGCTAGATACTATTAAGAATCTTTATGATTTATGGGAGGAGGGAAAAGTATTAACATTAACAGGAGTTTAACTATAAAAACCCTAGAAGAAAACCTACGAAATACCATTCAGGACATAGGCACAGGCAAAGATTTCATAATGAAGATGCCAAAAGTAATTGCAACCAAAGCAAAAATTAACAAATGAGACCTAATTAAACTAAAGAGCTTCTGCACAGCAGAAGAAACTATTATCAGAGTAAATACACAAGCTACAGAATGGGAGAAAGTTTTTGCAAACTATGCATCTGGCAAAGGTCTAGTATCCAGCATCTATAAGGAACTTAAACAAATTTACAAGAAAAAAACAAACAACCCCATTAAAAAGTGAATAAAGGACGTGAACAGACACTTCTCAAAAGAAGATATACATGTGGCCAACAATCATATGAAGAAAAGTTCAATATCACTGACCATTAGAGAAATGCAAATCAAAACCACAGTGAGATACCATCTCACACCAGTCAGAATAGCTATTATTAAAATGACGAGAAATAACAGATGCTAGTGAGGTTGGGGAGAAAAAGGAACACTCTTACACTGCTGGTCGGAGTGTAAATTAGTTCAACCATTGTGGAAGACAGTATGACAATTCCTCCTCAAAGACCTAAAGACAGAACTACCACTCAAGCCAGCAATCCCATTACTGGGTGTATACCCAGAGGAATATAAATCATTCTGCTATAAAGACACATGCATGCATATGTTCATTGCAACACTATTCAGAATAGCAAAGACATGGAATCAATCTAAATGTCCATCAGTGATAGACTGGATAAAGAAAATATGGTACATATACACTGTCAAATACTATGCAGCCATAGAAAAGAATGAGTTCATGTTTTTCACAGGGACATAGATGGAGCTGGAGGCCATTATCCTTAACAAACTAACACAGGAACGGAAAACCAGATGCCACATGTTCTCACTTATAAGTGGGAGCTGAATGACAAGAACACATGAACACATAGAGGGGAAGAATGCACACTGGGGACTACTGGAGGGTGTAGGGTAGGAGAAGGGAGAGGATCAGGAAAAATAACTAATTGATATTAGGCTTAATACCTGGGTGATGAAATAACCTGTAGAACAAACACTCATGACACACTTTTACCTATGCAGCAAAAATGCGAATCGTGCACATGTACCCTTGAAATTAAAAGTTAAAAAAAAAAAACAAAAAACTGGAGTTTGAAAGAAGTTGATTCCAATTCTCATTGATGACTTTGAGGCGTTCAAGACTTCAGTGGAGAAAGTAACTGCAGATGTGGTGGAAATAATAGAGAACTAGAATTAGAAATGGAACCTGAAAATGTGACTGAATTGCTGCAATCTCATGACAAAACTTGAATGAATGAGGAGTTGCTTCTTATGAATGAGCAAAGAAAGTTGTTTCAAATTAGTCTGCAAGTCACAATTCCTCCCTACTTGGGACATCAACATCTGCAAGTCACAATTCCTCTCTACTTGGGACATCATACAGATGAAAAGAGGTGCCTGTCTGATCTGAATAGCCAGAATACTGGGACAGGTGAAGGCTGTGAGTTGGTTAGCTTTCCTGCTGGTCTGGCAGGGGAGCTGGGGTAGTTCCCACTCTTCACCCTGATAAAACCTTAGCACATCTAATTAAGAGATCCCCCAACCACCTTCATCAAGGCTTAGACCTCTGACCATCATTGAGTATTACTTTTACCCACCTGTCTTAGCTACAACTGGTCCCTACCCAAGGATACTTCCCCTATTGGCATGAAGCCTGAATTATCAACTCAGTAAATTAAATACTGGGTAAAAATTAAATAAATAAATAAATAAATAAAGCATATACCACAAGAGAACAAGATAAGCTTCAAGAGATCCATAGAAGACATTCCAACCCCATAGAAGACAGTAACTTGCCCACACACCAAGTACATAACTACTAGAACCCCATAGAAGACAGTAACTTGCCCACACACCAAGTACATAACTACTACAACCAGCATCTGGGAAAGCTAGCACACAAAGACTCTCTATAACTAAGGAACTCATTCAGAATCTTCACCCCTACAAACAGCAAGAATCAAACTAGGCTAAAATAAATTACAAACATTAAAGTCGGAATCTTAAGAGGAAAAAAAAGAAATTTTTTAAAACGCTCCAATCAAAAACAAATTCAAGAACAATTTTAAGAAATAGTCTACCCAAATAAGAAAGAACAGAAAAGCAATTCTGGTAATATGACAAAACAAAGTTCTATAACACTCCCAAAAGACTACCAGCTCCCCAGCAATGGATCCAAACCAAGAAGAAATCTCTGAAATGCTAGAAAAAGAATTCAGAACATTGATTATTAAGCTACTCAAGGAGATACCAGAGAAAGATGAAAAACAACTCAAAGTAATTTAAAACGTAATTCAGGATAGGAATAAATACTTTTCTAGAGAAACAGAAATCATAAAGAGAAAAACAAATTCTGGAAATGAAAGACACACTTAGGAAAATACAAAACACAGTGGAACGTTTCAACAATGACTAGAACAAGTAGAAGAAAGAATTTCAGAGCTCATAAACAAGGCTTTTGAATTAACCCAATCAGACAAAGAAAAAGAAAGAAGAATTTTAATAGAATGAACAAAGTTTCTAAGAAATATGGGATTATGTAAAATGGCCAAACCTATGAATAATTGGTGTTCTTGAGGGAGAAGAGAAGTCTAAAAGTTTGGAGAACTTATTTGAGGGAATAATCAAGGAAAACTTCCCTGCTCTCGCTGGAGTTATAGACATCCAAATACAAGAAGTTCAAAGAACTCCTGGGAAATATATCACAAAAAGATTATCATCAAGGCATATAGCCATCAGATTATCTAAAGTAAAGATGAAGGAAAGAATCTTAAGAGCTGTGAGGCCGGGCGTAGTGACTCACACCTGTAATCCCAGCACTTTGGGAGGCCAAGGCAGGCAGATCAGGAGGTCAGGAGTTCGAGACCAACCTGGCCAGTATGGTGAAACCCTCTCTCTACTAAAAATACAAAAATTAGCCAGGTGTAGTGGTGCTTGCCTGTAGTCCCAGTGACTCAGGAGGCTAAGGCAGAAGAATCGCCTGAACCCGGAAGGCAGAGGTTACAGTGAGCTGAGATCATGCCACTGCACTCCAGACTGGGCAAACAGAGCAAGACTCCGGGAAAAAATAAAAAATTAAAAAATTAAAAAATTAAAAAAATTAAAAAAAGCTGTGACCCAAAGCATTAGATAACCTGTAATGGAAAACCTATCAGATTAACCACAGATTCTCAGCAGAAACCTTACAAGCCAGAAGAGATTGGGGTCCCATCTTTAGCCTCTTTAAACAAAGGAATTGTCAGCCAAGAATTTTGTATCTAGCAAAACTAACCTTCATAAATGAAGGAACAATAAAGTCTTTTTCAGACAAACAAATGCTGACAGAATTTGCCTCTACCAAATTGAAACTACAAGAAATACTAAAAGGAGTGCTAATTCTTGAAACAAAAACTTGATATACACCAAAATAGAACCTCCTTAAAGCATCAATCTCACAGGGCCTATAAAACAAACACAATGAAAAAAAAAAGTATCTAGACAACAACTAACCTGATGAATAGAGCAGTATCTTACACCTCTATACTAACATTAAATGTAAATGGCCTAAGTGCTCCACTTAAAAGATACAGAATGGCAGAATGGATTAAAAATAAAAATTTACTGTCTTCATGAGACTTGCCTAGCACCTAAGGGCTCACATAAACTTTAGGTAAAGGGGTGGAAAAAGATATTCCACACAAATGGAAACCAAAAACAAGCAGGAGTAGCTACTCTTATATCAGACAAAACAGACATTAAAGTAACAGCAGTTAAAAAATAAAATAAAATAAAATAAAGAAGGACTTTACATAATGATAAAAGAATTAGTCTAACAGGAAGATATTACAATCTTATACTTATATGCACCTAGCCCTGGAGCTGCCAAACATAAAACAATTACTACTAGACCTAAGAAATGAGATAGACAGCAACACAGTAATAGTGGGGGATTCCAGTACTCCACTGACAGCACTAGACAGATCATCAAGACAGAAAATCAACAAAAAAAGGACTTAAACTATACCCTGGAATAAATGGACTTAACAGATATTTACAGAATATTCTTCCAAAAAAAAATGCAGACTACCCATTCTTCTCATCAGCACATGGAACATTCTCCAAGACAGACCATATGACAGGCCATAAAACAAGTCTCAATAAATTTTAAAAAATCAAAATCATAGCAAGTATCTTCTTAGACCACAGTGGAATAAAACTGAAAATCAATTCCAAAAGGAACCCTCAAAACTATACAAATACATAGAAATTAAATAATCTTCTCTTGAATGGTTTTTGGGTTAACAATGAAATCAGGATGGAAATTGTAAAATTCTTCAAAATGAATAATAATACTGACACAACTTATCAAAACCTGTGGGATACAGCAAATGCATGCTAAAAGGAAAATTCATAGCATTAAATGTCTACATCAAAAAATCTGAAAAAGCACAGACAACCTAATGTAATGCCTTAGAGAACTAGAGGAGCAAGAATAAACCAAACCCAAACCCAAACCCAGAAGAAAAAAAAGAAATCACAAAGATCAGAGCAGAATTAAATAAAATTGAAACAAACAAAAAAAGAAATACAAAATATAAATGAAACAAAAAACTGGTTCTTTGAAAAGATAAGCAAAATTGATAGATCGTGAGCAAAATTAACCAAGGAAAGAAGAGAGAAGATCCAAATAGGCTCAATTATAAATGAAACTGGAGATATTGAAACCAATGCCACAGAAATACAAAAGATCATTCACGGTTACTATAAACAGCTTTACATGCATAAACTATAAAATCCAGAGGAGATGAATAAATTCCTGGAAATATACAGCCCTCCTAGATTAAAGCAAGAAGAAATAAAAACCCTGAACAGACCATTAACAAGCAGCAAAAGTGAATTAGTAATAATAATTTTTAAAAAGTCAATGAAAAAAAGTGGCCAGGACCAGATGGATTTACAGCTGAATTCTATCAGACATTCAAAGAAGAATTGATACCAATCCCACTGAAACTATTTCAAGATAAAGAAAGATAGAGAGAAGGATAGAGAAAGATAAGGAAAGACAAAATCTTCCCTAAATCATTCTATGAAGCCATTATCACCCTAACACCAAAGCCGGGAAAGAGCTTCACGAAAAGGAACACTACAGACCAATATCCCTAATGAACAGATATGCAAAAATCCTCAACAAAATACTAGCTACCCAAATCCAACCAGTGTATCAAAAAGATAATACATTATGATTAATCATGATCAAGTGGGTTTCATACCGGAGATGTGAACATACACAAGTCAACAAATATGATACATCACAAAAACAGAATTTAAAACAGAAATCAATAAACTCAATAAATGCAGAAGAGCATCTGACAACATTTAGCATCTCTTTACGATAAAAACCCTCAACAAAATTGGTATAGAAGGAACGTACCTCAAAGTAATAAAGGCTGTCTATCAATTATAGCCAAAGTAACAAAACCCACAGCCAACATCATTCTGAATGGGAAAAAGCTGAAAGCATTCCCCCTGAGAACTGGAACAAGACAAGAGTGTCCATTTTCACCACCTCTATTTAACATAGTATTGGAAGCGCTGGTCAGAGCAGTCAAACAAGAGAAAGAAATAAAGGGCACCCAAATTGGAAAAGAGGAAGTCAAACTGCTGCTCTTCACCTATGATATGATCATAAACCTAGAAAACCCTAAAGATTCACCCGAAGAGCTCCTAGATCTGACAAATTCAGTAAAGTCTCAGGATACAAAAATCAATGTACACAAATCAGTAGCACGGCTATATACTAACAAGGACCAAGCAGAGAATCAAATCAAGAACTCAATCCCCTTTACAACAGCTGCAAAAAATAAAATACTTAGGAATATATTCAACCGAAGAGGTGAAAAATCTCTACAGAAAAAAATCTACAAAACACTGATGAAATAAATCACAGATGACACAAACAAATGGAAACACATCCCATGCTCATGGATGGGTAGCACCAACATTACAAAAATGGCCATGCTTCCCAAAGCAAACTAAAAAGTCAGTGCAATTCCCATCAAAATACCATTATTATTCTTCACAGAACTAGAAAAACCAATCCTAAAATTCATATGGAACCAAAAAAGAGCCTGCATAGCTAAAGCAAGGCTAAGGCTAAGTAAAAAGAACAAATCTGGAGGCATCACGTTACCCAACTTCTAATTATACTATAAGGCTATAGTTACCAAAACAGCATGATACTGGTATAAAAATAGGCATGTAGACCAATGAAATAGAATAGAGAACCCAGAAACAAAGCCAAATACTTGTAGCCAACTGATCTTTGACAAAGCAAACAAAAACATAAAGTGGGGAAAGGACACCCTGTTCAATAAATGGTGCCGGGAAAACTGGCAAGCTGCATGTAGAAGAATGAAACTGGATCCTCAACTCTTACCTAAAACAAAAATCAACTCAAGATGGATCAAAGACTTAAATCTAACCCAAAACCGTAAAAATTCTAGAAGATAACATCGGAAAAACTCTTTTAGACGTCGGCTTAGGTAAATAATTCATGACTAACACCCCAAAAGGAAATGTAACAAGAACAAAAATAAATGAATGGGACCTAATTAAACTAAAAATTTCTGCATGGCAAAAGAAATAATCAGCAGAGTAAACAGACAACCCATACAGTGGCAGGAAATATTTGTAAGTCATGCATCCCGCAAAGGACTAATATACAAAATCTATAAGGAACTTAAACAAAGCAAGAAAAAAAAAAAACAAATAATCCCATCAAAAAGTAGGCAAAGGACATGAATAGACAATTCTCAAAAGAATATATACAAACAGCCAACAAATATACAAAATAAATGCTCAGTGTCACTTATTATCAGGGAAATGAAAATTAAAACCACAATGAGATACCACCTTACTCTTCCAAGAATGACTATAATTAAAAAGTGAAAAAATAATTGATGTTGCCATGGGTATGGCAAAAAGGGAACACTTTTACACTGCTGGTGAGAATGTAAACTAGTACAACCACTATGGATAACAGTATGGAGATTACTTAAAGAACTAAAAGTAAAACTACCGTTGGCCAGCCAGCTATCCCACCACTGGGTGTCTACCCACATGAAAAGAAGTCAGTATATTAAAAAGACACATGCACATGCATGTTTATAGCAGCACAATTTGCAATTGCAAATATATGGAATCACTCTAAGTACTCATCAACCAAGGAGTGAATAAAGAAAATGTGGTAGGCTGAACATGGTGGCTCATACCTGTAATCTCAGCACTTTGGGGCATCAAGGTGGGTGAATTACCTGAGGTCAGGAGTTTGAGACCAACCTGGCCAATATGGCAAAACCCCATCTCTACAAAATTACAAAAATTAGCCAAGCATGGTGGCACACTCCTGTAGTCCCAGCTACTCAGGAGGCTGAGGTAGGAGAATCGCTTAAACTCAGGAGGCAGAGGTTGAAGTGAGCTGAGATCACACCACTGCACTCCAGCCTGGGCAACAGAGTGAGACTTCATCAAAAAAAAAAAAAAGGAAGGAAGGAAGGAAGGAAAGAGAAGGAAGGAAGGAAGGAAGGAAGGAAGGAAGGAAGGAAGGAAGGAAGGAAGGAAGGAAGGAAGGAAGGAAGGAAATGTGGTATATAGAGAAAATGGAATACTATTCAGCCATAAAACAGAATAAAATGATGTCTTTTGCAGCCACTTGGATGGAGCTGGAGGCCATTATTCTAAATGAATTCTAATGCAGGAATGGAAAAACAAATATTGTATGTGCTCACTTATAAGGGGGAGCTAAGCTATGAGGATGCAAAGGCATAAGAATGATATAATGGACTTTGGGGACTTGGCAGGGGGAAGGGTGGGAGTGATAAAAGATTATATATTGGATACAGCATACACTGCTCAGATGATGGGTGCACCAAAATCTCAGAAATCATCACTAAAGAACTTATCCATGTAACCAAAATCACCTGTACCTCCAAAACTATTAAAATAAAAATGATTTATAAAATAAAATAAGATGTAAAAGCTAGTCTGCAAACTTGGCACTGATTTTCCTGGCACTCAAAACAAGAAGTAATAGCATATAAATCATTTGATTTACTTTATATATGAGAGAAAATCTTAGCAGTTGTTTGAGGATAAAATAAAGGAAGTTTTTGGTGTTTTGTTTAAGATTTCTGGATCAAAAAGATGCCTCTTCCAGATCTCGTACGAACATCGAGTAACGAAAAACTCTGTGACAACATCTCTACCATTAACACAAAATTTATCTCAGTGAGAGTAATTCTTGGGAGGACACATTAATTAGGTCTGACGCTGACAAAGTACTGAGGACAATATATTAATAATTGCAGACATGTGTGCATGTTTTGTCCACTTGGGCTCCTATAACACACTACTGTAAATGAGATGGCTTATAGCAACAGAAATTTATTTCTCACAGTTCTGGAGGGTGAGATGTTCAAGATCAAAGCACAGGCAGATTTCGTATCTGGTGAGGACCTATTTCCTGAGTCACAGGTGGCCATTTTCTCTCTGTGTTCTTACATGGCACACAGCTCTCTGGTGCCTCTTTTATAAGGTAATTGCTAGGGTCTGAACACGTCCTCCAAGGTTAACGTGTTGAAAACTTAATCCCCAATGCAACAGTGTTGAGAAGTGGGACCTTTATGAGATGATTAGGTCATGAGGGTTCTGTCCTTACCAATAGACTAATACCATCATTACAGAAGTGGTTTGTCCCTGGAATGGATTAGTTATATCACAGGACTGGGTGATTGACAAAACAATGATTTTAGGCCAGGTTCAGGGGCTCACGCCTATAATCCCAACATTTTGGGAGGCCAAGGTGGGCAGACCACCTGAGGTTGGGAGCTCAAGACCAGCCTGATCAACATGGAGAACCCCATCTCTACTAAAACTACAAAATTAGCCATGCATGATGGTGCGTGCTGTTTACCCAACTACCTGGGAGGCTGAAGCAGGAGAATCACTTGAATCTGGGAAGTGGAGGTAGGTTGCGGCGAGCCAAGATCGCACCATTGCACTCCAGCCTGGGCAACAAGAGAGAAACTCCATCAAAAAAAAAAAAAAAAGAAGAATGATTTTGGCTCCTTCCCTCTCTTGTTCTCATGGTCTTTGCCCCTCTGCCTTTCATCATGGGATGACACAGCATGAGGGCACTTGCCAGATACTAGTGCCATGCTCTTGGACTTTCCAGCCTTTAGAGCCATGAGCCCAGTGTATTTTCTTTACAAATTAGCCAATCTCTAATATTCTATTATAGCAGCCTAAAATAAACTAAGACCATCACTAATCACATTCACAAGGGCTCCACCCACATGACCTAATCATCTCCCAAGGCCCCCCACCCTCTAACACAATCACCTTGGGGATTAGGTTTCATTATATGAATTGGGGAGGGTGGGGAGCACAAACATTCAGTGCTTTGCACATGTCTAGGAAACAGAGGTCCTGCTGTGGAGGAAAATACCTACATTGGCCCAAGCTGAGCTCACCTCATTCATTAATCATGATATAACTCATTTCAAATGTGTGTCTGAGAACCAGCCTGACAACAGTTTGGGGAGGATAAGACTTCTCACTGGTGACTAGATGAAAATGGATGTCTGGATAATGCGAAAACAGACCCAGATTCTTCAGCCATAAAGGGTACAGCAAATGACTTGCTAGTGTTTGGCCCTGGCAGCCTCCACTCCAAGAGGAGGGGCTCGTGTCTAACCTTTTTTCAATAAGCAAAGAATCTGGAGACAAATCCAACCAAAAATTGTCACCAGCAGCCAGAGGCAGCAGCTGCCTGCAGAGGATGTAATGGGAAATGGTCATGCCTCATGGCCATTGCCTTCCCTGCCATCACATGGGAGGGGCTCAGCTCTAGGGGCTGTGCTGATGCTTGGTGACAGGTGTCTGGACCTAATCCTCAGACCTCTGCTTCCCTGGCACATGCCCCAATGGTGCCCACCTGCAGGGGTGGCACGTTGCCTGGTGTGATGGGCAGAGGAGCTCCATCCATTTGGTCCTGCCAGTTAAATCTGGACTTAATAGAAAGAGGCAGAAATTACAGCCCCTGCCATGAAAACTGATTGCTCCAGTGGCCAGAACCCAGCTGAGCCTCATGGCAAAGAAGCTGGCCATCCTCAGAAACTTAGCCATCCTCCTTTTACTTTACCAAAGAAGCCACAAAAGAAACCAGTGGCAGAGGTGAGATAGGAGGATGTTTTGGATGGGCTTCCCTCATTCTCCATCTTCCCCTTTTGTGATTCCATATGCCTTGCTAATTAAGTTTCCGACTACCCCAGTGTTGGAGCTCAACGAAGGAAGAAAACATGAAGGGCAGAAAAGTTCACGTTTGATGCATCCTTTCTGGATGGCTTAGCATCAGAGTGCTCTGGGTTTAGCAGAGATTTAAAGTCAACTCTTTCATTGGAAGCATGCATAAATTTTTCAAAGATGCCTGTCCCTAGAAGGAATGCGGTACCTGACTTTCTCTTGATTGGGGAAAAAAGCCCTTCCTTGGCCCCTAAACACCCACAGTCACCTCCGGCTTCTTTCTGCAGAAGGGCCTTCTCCATTGGGGTCCTCTTGGACAACTTCTAAGACAACCTGTCCCAGCTCACTCAGGGATATGAGCAACACTTTAGGTCACCGGAAACACCATGTATTCCCAATTGTCCCAACACACTCCAAGTACAGGATGCCCCCAGCTCAGCAATGCCACTCTGCTTCACTTTCACAATGTTTTTTACTTTTTCCCTTTCTGATTATGTAAGCTTCTTTCTAGAACATTAAGAGTTTGCAAATGCACTCCATAATCTGCAATGTATTAAATTATTTCACATACTAACAACTCAATGTTTGTTTCCTGTAAATTCTACTCTAGCACTGCATTCGTTTTTCAACACAACAAATGGGAATGAGAGAAACCCAGTCAAGCCCCTTGGACAACTGCTGTAACAGGAAAAGAAAACAGCCTGTTTTACAGACTTAAATGAATACCCGTTCTATGGCTGTTTGATTATTTATATTGGTGATTTCATTTATATGAGTTTGTATGTCAACATGACTATTTCCAAGAATAGCCAGCAAACGAGGTCAGCCAGGTGCCCCCAAAGAAGGAAAGAATTCTCAGTGGACAGATTGATGGTAAGGACAGAACAGCCTCTGGCAGAATTGTGAGGAGGGAGAAGGATGTCTGCAGGCAGAATTCACTACATCATCTGCAGGGATTAGTGCAAAATGAAAATGCAGAGACCCTCGTTCAAATCGTCAAGACACGACGGCAGAGCATCACACCAGCACGGGGCTCTGAGCCACTGCACAGACTGCAGGCAAAGATGCTGGCCTGTCTGCAGGAGAGGGAAGGAAACCGGCAGTTGATGAGCAATGGGATTTGAAGTGCTCTTCAGGTGCTATTCAAATGTTGCTCCATATGACAGTAGGGAGGGAGGAATGCCTTTCCGGATTTTTCAAAGAGGAAATTGAAGCTGTGCCAGGCTTGTCCAGAGCACCCAGCTGTGGAGTGGCAGACCAAGTATTCAAATTGTGTCCTGCCTGAACCCCCTGTCCCCCTGGAAAAAAAAATCAAAAACAAAAAACCCAGATGCAGCTGCAGGCACTGGCCTGCTAGATGTCATTGATACAGCCACTTACGCTCCCTGGAAATTTTGCCTTTTAAGCTGAATCTCATAGTGGAATAAAATGTTTTGTTTCAAAGTGAAAGAACTGTCCCACATGGGTGAAGACACAGGAGTGAGATTTGAGAGGCTGGCCCACCACTTGATGGCTCACCAGTCATAATGACTCAGGCTGTGAAGCTTTGATCCTATTGCCTTCTGACCCCCAGGCAGTTCCAAAACAAAATAGCCATGTTTTTCTGCTCATACTGGAAGCTCCCAGAACTCATGGATATACAAAAGAGAAAGAAGGAAAGAAAGAAAGAAGGAAGGAAGGAAGGAAGGAAGGAAGGAAGGAAGGAAGGAAGGAAGGAAGGAAGGAAGGAAGGAGAGACAGAAAGAAAGAAAGAGGGAAAGAAAGAAAGAAGGAAAGAAAGAAAGAAAGAAAGAAAGAAAGAACGAACGAACGAACGAAAGAAAGAAAGAAAGAAAGGAAGGAAGGAAGGAAGGAAGGAGAGAGAGAAAGAAAGAAAGAGGGAAAGAAAGAAAGAAGGAAAGAAAGAAAGA